>NC_090938.1:530090424-531345271 GCF_040938575.1 Ambystoma mexicanum | reverse complement strand
ATGATTGCACTTAGCGCTAGATAGATAACCCCCTGATACTGTTAGTGTTACTAACGTGTCTGTTGTCTTGTGGTGCCTGGAGCAGGCCGCAGCCACAGTTGGGGAGCGACACTTTAGAGGGTGTCTCTGCGCCCGACGCTCGGCAGGGGTCTGGAAGCTTCTAATGAGGCTGGGAGCGGGCAATTGCAGTGCTTGTTCCACATAAGAAGGCGGACGGTCTGCAAGAGGGACGGCCGGGGTTATCAAGGGCCCAGCGTCCGCGTGCCAGTGCCCCCTCCTGTGCCAGCCTCTTGTTATAAAGTTACTAACTACAGCCGAGCATAGAAGGGCTCGACGGAGGGGGTCCCCGGCGGCGAAGAATACAAGAGAAGGAAGGACCCGAGGGATTAGAGCGAGGTGGGCAGAGAGAGACGCCATTTATTAAACAGGGTGGGGAAGTGTGCGAGGGAGGGACAGAAGTGGAGAAGGAGGAAGGGCAGAGAAGACCGAGTGGTTGGGGGTGCGAGGAAGTAGAGGAGTAAGGGGTACGGGGATGGGAGCCGAAGAGTAGGGGGAGAAAAGAACAAACCGAGAGGCGCGCAGCAAGAATTCACGAGAGTGAGAAAGAAATCGCGATAGGAAAATGCAATGGGCGAAAGCGAGGTGAAAGGAGTCCCACCTTTACCACCGCCCTATCAAAACGACATGTCCCAGCATGCAAAGAACAACAAAGACAGCTTTGGGTGAAGGTGCTGCGGGTGCTTTGGGTGCAGTAAGCATGTCTGAGGAACAAGTAAAGGTGTGAGGTGCGGTGGGGTGTGAAAAAAGGGATAGACGGAAATGCAAGTGGAAGATGCGAGGGTGTGTGGGAGTAGTAGGGCAAAACAAGCGAGATGCACATCGGAAAAAGATGAGGGGGGAGGGAGATAGTAGCGGAGAGGCGTATATTACAGCTGACGACAACAGGGCATTACAGACTGTACTCTATGCAGTGAGAGGGGGTCGGAAGAGCGCCCGGGAAGTGGGGGCCCTACTGGGCTACATGAAGTGAGGGACGGTGCAAGAGGGGCACGTGAGAACAATCGAGGACACGAGTGCCCTTATTAGAGAAAGGAAGAAAGACACGGGAGACGGGGTAGAGCGTGAGGCGAGCTGTAGAACACAGCACACTGAAAAACAGGTCGCACCAAAGGGACTCCACAGTCCTGAACAAGGACGCGTTTAAAATAGCGCCTACAACTGCCGTCCAACCTATTTCTAAACGCTACTACATTTGGCAGGTATGCAAAGCGGTCCATCACGATAATGTGATTTGTCGAGCATCCCACAGCTGTGGTGCACATTCGTGAAGGCGGGTGTGCGGCTACTAACCCTGATTTCATAGCATTCAATTTAGTAGCCAAAGCACAGGAATATGAGAAACGTGTTGAAAATAGAAACGCTTGAAGTCAACGAGTGACTTTTCATCGTCTTTCTGCAGGATGGGGAACACATATTTTCGGAGGAGACGGTTGCACTGTCCACTCTGTGGAACTCACTTTATTGAACCTGCACCATGATATACACATTTGTAAAATATTGAAAGAGGCTGCACATTCCCTTGTTCACCAAGCAGTTGGTCCAATGCTGACTTAACGTCACCCATTGCCAGCTCGATGCACGCCAGCCTCCTCTTGCTCCAGCTCTGCGAAGCAGTCGGAAAGCAGTGTGAGCGCTATGCACAAAACACATACAACTGAGAACTTTTTATTTTTTAATGGAGCTTGTTGGCAGCACTCCTAATTCTCTCCTGGCGAGGATGGTAACTTGAAAATAAAAGACGGCAGCCGCACGAGGTTGAGAATAAAAACAGAACTGTGACTGCAAAGCGCCGCTTTTTCAGCAGTTTCCGCAGAGTGCGCGCATGCACGCAGCTGTTTCCCCTCGTGTTTTTCCTTCCCCAGCCCACGGGCATTCGGTGCCATCTGCTGTTTGTGCACCTTTTCAATGAGCGCGCCAGCACCGAGGCAAGTGATCTTTCACGTGCCACTCTGGGCTCCAGCCTCCCGCAAAACTCTTGCCATCGTAACCAATGAGTGGCGCGTGTCATCTCCGTAATACGCGGATTCCGTAACGCAATGTGCTCGGCTATAGAGCCGCCGCGTATACTACTTGCCATCATAACCGGTCCATGGTGCGTGCCATCTCCGTAATACGCGGATCCCGTGATGTGCACGACTATACATCAGCTGTGTGGACTACTGCCCAACATAGCCAATGGATGGCGCATGTCATCTCCTAATACCGGATCCCGCAGCATAATGTGCTCGGCTATTTAGCAGTCGCACGCACTATACCCACAATGCTTGTTGCCCCCCCTCGATTACAAATTACTGGGTACCTACAGCCAAAGGACCTTGGGCATCATTACCACTTTGCAGGTATTTCAGATGTAAATCCTCTGAAATACCACCAAACGGATTTACAGTTACCACCACTTGGTCCTGTTGATTTACCACAGGATTACAAATAGTCTGCCCCCCAGGGCCTTAGGCCTGTCACGCCTAAGCACAAACCAGCTCACCACGAGCACACCTAGCACGTCCTACCACGTCAAAACCGGGAACCCTGCTGCACACTACCACCACCACAGCCAATTCATACAGTGTTGCAGTTGTTATATTGTGATGCCATGTTCTGGTCGGTTGGGTGAGGTCCGGGGTTAGTTCAGGGAAGGTTGTCTTCTCTTCCCGTGTGCTTCAGGTCTATTGCTTAGTTGGCCACATAGTGATAGTGCTGGAGTGTTAATGTTGTCATGGTGTGTGGTTCATTGCAGGTCAATGTTCCATGCATTTGTTGTGTTGGCGTGTGTAAGGGAGGAGGATGTGTCGTAATGGCGCGCTTGCGCCTATCTGTGTGAGGTGATCGTGGTTCTTGGTGGAATGTTGGTGCTGAGTTGACGGTTGGCAGTTAGTGATTGAGGTGACTGGAAGGGGTGTGGGAGTGTGGTGTCCAGCGTCCTATCTATGCCATCTGTCTTCCCCTGGAGGTGCTGAACTGAAGACAATAAAGCTAAAAGTGTTTACTTACACCATAGCGGCGTCCCCGCCTTAATTACGTCAAATTACCACTGGTAGAATAATGAGTGGTAATTCTGCCGATTTCTGGAGGAAAAGTGGAGCATTCATCTCCAGCATCATACTGCAGACACATCCTCCACTTTTCCTCCAGAAATCGGCAGCATTACCACTCATTATTCCACCGGTGGTAATTCCGCTAAAACTCGTAATTTGGTGGTGTGGGAAAAATGGAGGTAACTGAATTACCGCCGCCTAGACCCATGATCCATGACAGCACGCAATGGATGTAGAAATGGGACTGCACTAAAGCTAAAAGGACTAGATCCATTTTACCCTGTATTATAGGTCTTACTTCTAGCCAATGGCTGCAAAGAACTACAGGTCATCGCTCCAGAACCACATGAACCTCTATACTTGGTCGTCATTTTAGGTAAACTGCTAGAAATGTCAGTGATTCATCGATCTAGAATCACGTTAACCTAGCTACTTGGTCGTAGTTTTAGCTAAACTCTACAAAGTGCTGCAGGTTATGTTAAGTTCTTTTTTATATACTGCGCCAAATCACAGCCATAGAAGCCTCTGAGCGCCTAGGCTTGTCGTCAGTCTATACTTGCATTAACGTGTACTTGATGGTCTTTTGCCAACATCTAGATAGCGCTGCTGACATTGGTCTAGCGTCTAGACCCATGCTAACCGATATACTTGGGTGTACTTTAGGCTAATTTCTATTAAGCACTGCTTACATTGGTCTAGACCAGGGGCATTCAAACTTTTTTTCTGTTGAGCTCCTCCTTGAGTAAAAATGTTGTTGCTGGGTCGCCCCAGATGCCATTTCTGTTTATATGTTCTTTAAAAGCAGTAACCGTACTCTCTATTGGAAGAGTCTCTGGCGCCCCTTGGACACCAATGCCGCCCCGGGGTCCAGCCCCGCAGTTTGAATGCCAGTGGTCTAGACCCATGATAACATGTAGACTTGTCCACACTTTCAGCTAAGCTCTATAAAGCACCGCCTTCACCCGTCTATTCCCATGTGCACCTTGGGGCACTTGTTGCTAGCCCCACGTTAACCTCTCTGCTTGGGTGTGCTTTTAGCTAACCTGTATTATGTGTTGCTTTCCTTGGTCTAGTCCCATGTTAATGTGTGTACTTGGGTGTACATTTTGCTAATCCCACCTTAACCTCTATAACTGGGTGTATGTTTACCTAATCTCTAAAGAAATGCTGCTTTCCTTGGTCTGGACCCACAGTAACTTCTGTACTTGGGTGTACTTTCGACTAACTCCTATGAAGCGGGGCTTAGATTGGTCTAGACTCATGTTAAACTATATTCTTGGGTGTGCTTTTACCTAATCTCTATGAAGTGACGCTTCCGTTGGTCTAGACTCTAGACCCACCTTAATATGCATACTTTTTTACTAGCCCCATGTTAACTAGTATACTTGGCTCTAAGTTTACCATATTTCTATGAAGTACTGCTTTTACTGATGTAGACCAGGGGCCCGCAATCTGTGGCTCTCCAGATGTTTTGGACTACAACTCCCATGATCCCCCACCATTAGATATGTTGGCTAGGGCTGATAGGAGTCTTTGTACAAAACACCTAGCAAGCCAAAGGTCCCCGATGCCTGGTCTAGACCCATGGTAACGTTTTTATTTGGGAGTACTTTTGGCTATCTCCTACAAAGCAATGCTTTCATTGGTCTAGACCCATGGGAACCTGTGAGCTTCGCTGAACTTTTCACCAACCTCAGAAAAACACTGTGAACACTCAATCAGAGAAGCCAATGGCAATTTCTATTTGTTTTCTTTCACAATCCTTCATGTGAGTCTCCCTGAGCTCTTGTTCAACTCAGCGGCACCTAACACTTCAATTGCAACGCATCTGCTCAGCACTGAGAAGTGATCTAGTGCCATAAGCCATGGCACTAATGTTCTCCAGCCATACGACTCTTTTTGTGGTTGGGACATATCAGCACCATAACTTTATGAAAAAGTTCCCCTGCGGATCTCGACAATGCATCTAGCGAAACTTTGCAAAGTTCTTTGGCAGCTTCGTGGAGTATGTGGTTCATGCTTTGAAATAGCAAAATGCAAATGAAGACCTCAAAGGGAAGTAGAAAGAGTATGCTGACCCCTACATATAGGGCAGATGGGTTGCCATCCTATGCTGAATCTACCCAGGTTTATTTATTTATCTTTGCATTTATTAAGCACTCTAAACCCAGGGGCATCAGGGCACGGGTTACAGACAGTAGTAGCAAATGCGATGACATATAGCTAGACAAGTGCATGAAAACAGTTCATACAATTGGCATCTTCGGGGAGAAGAGTACAGTTTTAAGATGTTTCCTGAAAGTTCAGTTGGATTGTTCAGATCTCAGTGTCAGAGGTAGGGTGTTCCAATTCTTGGCGGCAACGACGGGGAAGATGATCCCCCCAAATATCTTTCTCTTGAATCTTGTAAGTCAATACTCATCTCTATTGCGCCACCTACCCCTGTAGTGACCTTGAGGGCACAGGGCCTGTTCGGAGCACGTTATGGTAAGAACATGTTCCCTTTTAAAATTTCTTTTGCCGTTATAAACACATTTATTAAAGCTCATGTCCGGGAGAGTACTTCTGAAATCTCGTTCACAACCTCCAGGATCCTGTGCAGCCTTGTCCTTGCTGGTCCTCACTATACCATGACACCTTGAGTGACAGTGTAGAGCAGCTTATAAACGATGTGGAAAACAGGGTGAGGGAGAAGCGCCCCCTAAAACAATCCACAATGAAGCCATCTTGCCTTGAGAAAAAAACAGACACCCATCTTTTCTGATCCCTTCATCACACCCACTCATCCCCCAGAGAGAGCCTTGAGACGATTCAGCTCGAAGGGCTGCACTATACAGATGCAGTCATTCATTCATCCTTCACTGGCACTGCTACAATACTCAGCGCTGGGATAGTTCAGTGGATTGAGTCCCGTGAGATGGCCACAGGTAACTTGTTTGGGTCTTTGGAGGACTGCCTCAGCCTTTCTTATTCTGAGGTTGATGTGTAGCTTCCAGCTGGATACTATCAAGCACCAAGAGACTTCTTTTTGGGGTGTGCTCCAAGAGAGGCTGGGGCTCAGTAAAATATTGAGAGTGATAGATGCAAGCTGGCCAACGGGAAATTAAGTGATCTGCCAGGTAGACGAGTGCCCCTGAAAGGATGCAGAGCCAAGCAAGCGCCTCACTCTGTGTGCTCGTCCAGCCACCTTTGGATACAATGCACCCAAGTGAAAGCCTCAAAGCTCTCACACAAGATTTAATGTGTCCTTTTTTCTACATAAATAAACAATATTTAACCCCTTTCACATTCCTAATGATATTTTGCTATGGCTGTTTCCATTATCTATATTAGCTAGCTATTAGTTCATTTAATATGTGGTTTTTAATTCCAAAATCTCCATTCTTGTACATATTTCATAATATGTTTATAAAGACAATACTGACCAGGAGTAGAATTAAGTTGGGTAATAATAGCTATTATTACAGCCTTTAGAGGCATGACAACTCCAGCATGATATGAAGTGCTATTGAAAAACAGGATATTATTATTATCATAAGCCAATTTGCTGCATGTTTCAGCTCATTATCAACACTTCCGCAGGTGTTATTATCCAGACAATCTGAAACTCATTCGGCAGTCCTTACTGACAGTCCTGCAAACCCAGTTATGCAAATGCTGAGAAAAGGGGGAAATGTCTGATTCGGCCCCAGCAGAATCTCCCACTTTTACTCCACAAGACATTCCACCTATGGCGCAGAAACATTAGTAATCCTGCTACATGATATGCCCTTAAATTCTTCTTTCTCACCAATATTAGAAACTCCTGATTCGGGGATGGTTTTCTGAGCAGACTCCCAATAGAGGCGCTAGTTCAGACCCTGTTTACCACATGTGGCAAAGAGCGGCGCTTGGCAGTAGACCCGGCCCCTCCATCTGAGACCCCTGCATTCGGATTTTAAACGTTTCCAACCCAACATGGTTTGCTTTTTGCATACTTTATATGGATGTCATGTAAGGGAAATGGGAGAAAGGGTACCTCAGGGGCAACGAGTTTGTCTTGCAAGCAAGACAACGCTATGCAACACAGCTTCGAATCCCGATCCCGCGCTTAGACAGTGGCAATCGGACTGAGATTTAGTGGCGTTGCTGAAATCACTGAATCAAATCTTGTTTCAGCTATCGGGTACTTATACCATAGGAGAACGCGCACCCACTCGCAGCACCAATTTCAAGTACTATTTTCCCAAGAATTAACATTTATAAAATAACCGTTTTAGCTGCAGGGAGCAGGCTAAGAAACAAGGATTTCACCCCAGTAACTAACCACATTCTTAAAGACATCATATTAAATGAATGATTAACTTGGTCCGGACCCACCTCTTTAATAACCTTTTGCCAATCTTTGGGCAGGTCAATTCTTTACCATCTGTATCGGATCAATTACATTGTCTTTAATGTTGGAATTTGAGTCCAACTCTTCCGACATAGGATACTTTACAGAAGTGTGCATTATGGATGGCATAACAGGTGCCCACTGCCGTGCCTTACCTGCCCATTCTTGCAGAGGTCCGCCCACATGCTTGTGCCATCACCCCCTCGCATCAGGATGTGGTAGGTGAAGAAGTAAGTCCCGGGGACGTTGCAGGTGAACTTCCCGGTGGCCGCGTCGTAGTTGTTGCCTAAGTTCGTGACTATATCATCAAACTTGAGAATCTCGTAGCCTTCGTGTGGGTTCTTCAAGCCGGCGTAGAAAGCCACCCTGGGCACAGTTGTGTAGGTGGCAGTGCTGATGGCGCCGTTGCTGCCGGCTCCTGGGAGACCTGGGGGTCCCACTTTGCCTAGCTCGCCCCTCTCGCCTGGTGGGCCCATCGGTCCTGGGGGTCCCGGTTCACCTGGTGGTCCAGGGGGCCCCGGCTTCCCCGGCCGGCCAGGCTTCCCTTGAGGCCCCTGCACCAAGGTTGAAGGTGGTGGTGGCGCTGCCCCACTGTTGTCTCCAGGTGTCTCTGCATCCTCCCGCAGACTGGCACTGGTGGCCGAGGTGGTCTTGGCCAGGTAGGGGTCACAGACCATCCGGCAGGTGCCCAGCATCTCGTAGTGCCCATCAGTGCCCACCGAGTTGACCAATACAGGGATCAGAATGACCAGGACCAGGATCATCACGACCCCCACGGCAGCCGCAATGAGTGTCTTCCGTCCGAGGCTGAGCCTGGAGAGAGGCTGGGGTCGCTGCCTCCCTGATGGCGGAATGGTGCCTGTTGGGTGGGAGGGGGTATCCACCCCCTTGTAGAGTTCTGATTAAATATGTGTGTGTATGTGTATAATATAAATGTATGTATATGTATGTATATAGATATGTGCTTAATATATAGCTTTATCTAAAAAGCATCAGCACAGGCTGCCTCCTGGAAGTGTTTCTAGAAACCCAAAACTCCTAGTTATGGGCTGGGCATACTTGAATATTGCCCTTATATAGCTTCGCGTCCTGTGCCCCCCAGCTGAGGCACATGGTACTAAGCAGGCAGTGCACACACGCACTCACACACACACACACAGCACCGAGCAGGCTGCAAGGATCTCTCTCTCTCTCTCTGCTTCCTCCTTCCAGTCCCTCAACCCATCTCCCGCTCTCATCTCCCCGGACGATCTTATCCGTGTATCCATCTTCCTCCCCTTCCTCTCAACGCCACAGCAACTCCCCGCCTTCCTTCTTACTCCCCTCCCATAAAGGAAAGACCAAAAGAAAACCCATGGCAGCTGAGCTCGCGCTTAAAAAAAAAACACGTATCAGAGACAGGACTATGTGGCGGGACGAGGCGAGTGTCGGGCTGACCCATCTCCGGACTCCGGGTGGGGGGTGTCCGTCACCTGGAGGCGGCGAGTGATCGTCGCCGGGACTCTGAGCGGCTGCCTCGGCAGGAGGCGCGCGTTTCTAACCCATGTTTTCCACACACACACCCACCCGCCCCGGCGGTTTGTTTATTTTGAGGGGAGGCGGGCGGCGTCGCGAGGCGATTGTTCCCCGGGTCTTTCTTCTCGCGCGGCAGTTGACAGTTGCTCGCGCGGCTCTTTCTTCCGGGCTCGCGGATTCAGGCTGACTTTGGAAAGGCGCCGGGTTTCGAGGCGGCGGTCGCGAGCCGCACGCAGAGCAGAGGAGTGGAGTAACGCCCGTCAGTGATGCGAGGCTGCGCTATTTCATCTTACGAGTTATTTCTACAGCGCCGAAATCGCAATTTGAATGTTTTTTTTTGTGCGGCTGTCAGGGTAACCGAATTTACGAACTGCCTAGTTTGGCAACCTTGAGGGTCTGAGAGGGGAACCCGGACTTGTAGCATTCACCAACACCAGAGTGTGTATGTCAGTGGGGAATTTTCCCATTGGGTGGTAGCTGGCTTTGTGGAACTGTCCCAAGAGCACTGAGCATAATTCTTACACTATACAGCAGCAATATAAAACACACCAGCTGACACCTCGGTGCATCAGCTATTTCAATGGAACAACACCATCATGTGTTGATGTTTAGCAAGTGCCCAAACACCACTAAATGGTTTCACGGCACTGTTGAGCAACAAAGATATGGTGACTAGATTTTATGAACCGAAACACACTACAATTTCGTTAATTCACTATAACAGACACGGGCAAGCCAATTTGCCCTTTGCAGTTGTTCAATGCATTTTACGTGTATGGGTAGGAATTTGTTTTGGCCCCATAAAGAATGCCCCAGACAAAAAACTGCCGGTGGGCCGGTCATCACGTGGCTATTGTGAGGTGAGCTTTTTGCCTCATCTAAATACTTCCAGCGTCTAAAATCAGCAGCCTAGGCACAACGTCTGAAGCTCACACAGCCTGCAGCTCACGAAGACCCATGCAATGTGCTTGCTCTCTGTACCATCTATTCTGATATAATAATGTTAAAACACATATTCAAGACCCTGTCACCCTGGACCGGAACAATGTCCAATAGAACTGTGTAACCCTTGCAATCCATTTACCAAAGGGCCAAAAAGTATGACTATGGTGCTCCGAAAAAGACTATCGACATACACGATAAATTATACTATGGGCCTTAATACGAGTCCGACGGTAACCCTGCTGGTGCTACCGGCGGGTTGCTGCCGGACCTGTACAAAATTACGAGCGCCTGACTTCCCGGGTGCACTGGGCTATTACAAGTCCGGCGCCCGGGAACTCAGGTGCCGGGAATTTTTTTAAATTCCCATTCCCATAGGACTCTATCGGAGTAGGGACACGGAAGCACCGGTGTCGGTGCTTCCGTGATAGCTTTGCCTACCGTGACCGCTGTGACCGGCAGGGTCAGACCTGTCAGGCATAACAGCTCCAGCAGGCAAAATCGTAGTTTGCCGGTCCGGAAGCAAGGGTGCCGGTGAGCTTATCGGCACCCTTATTTACAGACCGGCAAACTCGGCATGAGGCCCTATCTGTGTGAAGGAAGCACAGCTTGATAACTATAATTTGGGTGTAAATTGAGACTATTGAACTGCTCTGTCATCCAGCACTAGTTTACGAGCCATGCCCATGCAAAGAAGGCATCACCCTTTTTCTAAATATGGCAGTTATAAGTGGTGAAAGGAAGATCCAAAGCATAAGGCCCACATGCCCAGTTCTGGATTTGAAATATCTGAGCAGCTCCTCTACTTGTTTCTTTGCTACAAGTTTCAAGTTTAATAACAGAACTTACATGCTATTGAGCTGATAACCCAGCCCTTCAAGATGAGTAGCAATTACCCTGGAGATGGACGGGGATGCAGATTTTTATTCATACATCAATAATCAAGATATCTCAGGTAGTTGGCAAAAGGAAAACTGTTTTAATATCAATTATCTAAAACAGAACACCACGAACATCAACAAATTTGCTCGATCCTCTTACTCAATACATTCTAGAAAAAATTGAGATTTTATACACAAAACTCGTCATCAATGACGTTAACCTGCATGTTCACTAACGTCATCCTACGTGGCAAACTACAAAAACCTATGAGTATGGGTGATTGGCTGTGAGTGAACATCTAAGTATACAATCAATTCTAGTCTAAAAAAGGGTGAATATGTGATTGGTTACTTAACATCAGGTGGGGCAGTGACCACTAGGAACATCACTAAATGCACAACGTCCCATTGGTTTACACAACTAAAGGACCCTTAATTAGGCAGTCCTCTACAATTGTTTGGCACTTGAACCCCCGTCAGTACTTTTCCACCTATGTTTAGCAGCATGCTGGCTGGCCATCCAGGTGCTGGTGAGCTTGCTGAGAAATTCAGGGAGTGAAAGCATGCTGTGCCCTTGTGCGTAGCTGTGAACATCTTGTTCGTTCAACTTCATCCTTCCATGTAACTGGAGACCATGGAATCAAGCTTCTAGAGCATTTTAAAATACTATTTTTTAATAGACCTCTGACGTCTTCCTTGTTTTGTTCATGCCTTCTGAACAGGAGTTCTGTTCTTTCACACAATTTGTATCCAATGTCAGTTTACTCCATTTTTAATGAGACCTTGGCTTCTTTGTCTCATCCATCCTTGTCTGCTGAGTTTTACTTTGTAAGTCAATTTGCTTTTCAACTGCGACACTTTGAAATGAGGCTTTCTCTGACGTTTTGCTAAAGACCAGCACTGCTATAATGCATAGTGGAAACATCCATCCTTTACTTGTCCATATATATATATATATATATATATATATATATATATATATATATATATATATATATGTATATATATATATCTATATATATATATTGGTGCTTGCTGCAATCTATTCACTATAAAGCTAGCCTCAAGATTATTTCATCTACTTGTGTTTCTTTTGCATCTGTACACCTGTAACATAGCTTGTTGTCTTCATTGTTCTGTGGCATAAGCTTCTTCACCTTGTTCCCAAGATGTCACTTATCCTTGATACTTTCTTAATGCCTAATAGAATATCTTCATTCTCTGGGCTCTGCATCTCTTCTAGGTACGTCAGTTCAGCTCTGTGTGAGGTTTACTTGGTGATGGTTGGTGACGTCACCACTCTTCTTTACCGTTTATTTGCTCTGCTTCTTCAGGAATCTCATTTAAACTATCACTTTTGCTCATATGGAGGTATGGTTTCCTCCATGGGGATCTTGCCTCTAGGATTCTTTTTGGCCTTTGACATTTCAACTGCTATGTGTATGTCACATACTCTGGTTTCCAACATACAGGCAATAGGGGCGGAATGGTTGAGGTGGGGGTACTTAGCTCCTCCTCTACATTCCCCCCTCTGGGTGATTTATTGACCACTCTCGCTTCATCCTTCACATCCAGGCATTCATGTTTGAACAAAAGCTCCTTTGGGATCCATATCTTTATACCACCCTTCTGGCATGCTGCTGTTTTCACATGCTCATCCTTGTTCAACGTCATGAGCATGCATTGTCCACTTGGACTGCAATATATCATCTTCCCACATACTTCTTATGATTCTTTGGAAACAGGAACTTCATCCCCTCATGTGCATGAATACTAGCCTCTACAAAATCTCTGATTTCCTCATCAGTCAGGTCTTTGGCTTTCCATCCTGGTTCGACATCAATCATGTTTTTCATCCCTATTGCTTTCTTTGTTGTCTTCTTTAATTGCGAGTTTATTATCTTAATCACACAGAATCCAAGTAATATCATTACTATTAGGGCTCCAAGAAATTAGAAAATGTCTGCCATCAATTGTGGAACCCAAGAAAAGAGTGATCCAAACCAGCTGTCATCAGCAACGTCTTCAACTTCGTCTATCATCTGACCATGGAGCTTTGTCAGAATGTCTATGGCCTCTGTCAAGGTTCCGTTCTCGTCATCATGAGAAGGTATACATGTGCAACATGATTCTCCAATTTTTGCACAAACACCTCCATCCATAGCTGTAATCATATCCAAGACAAATCTGTTCTGAAGAGTCATTATGTCGTATGGCTCTCAACTCTTCTCTGATAGCATTGAATCCCTTTATGGTAGTGTTGATTGTCTGTAGCAATTCCCATCTTGTGATCTCCAGCCACTTGATATTTGCTCCAACCTGGATTCTCGGCATGAAAATTAAGGTAAATACTGATGAGGTCTGGCTGAACAGCCTGTGCTCATAAGAAAAAGCATCAAAAGCTTTGATAGATTTTGCTGAAAAATAGTTCTCTCTCTTCATCCTCTTCATCAGCTCCACAGATCTCTTCTTCCTCAGGTGAGCATCTGCTTTTGGAAAACTGTCAAGATTCAGATCACTTTTTGGAATCACTAACGCTGGAACATGGACATTCACTAATGAGCATCGTCTTCCCCAATCCTTGGGTAGCCTTATGTATGCCCTGGATCCACAAGCCCAATAGTGATCCATGATTACTGCTGTTCCATGTACCATTCCTGGTACATCAAAGATTCAACCACAGTTCTGATCCTTTCCAACTTTTCTTGTGCCATTATTTCTGAAGCACAGCTTTGATCATTCCAGAGACACTATATGCAAGGGCCCTCCTCTGTCTTCGACCCAAGTCAGTAGCTTAGCAAGTTCTGGCCATAATGGCTTACAGCCATTCTGTACAATGTCAATGGCAGGTTTGTAACAACCAATGACCACCCAGGCTCTGCAAATTACCACTCCTTCTTCCCATCTGTCTGGTGATAAGACTGATCCCCAGAACTGCATTTGGCCTCTGTTCTTCCATCTAAGAATTTCTTCTGTAGATTGTCCTGGACTCTCCAGTTTTTGGTTTACCTCCCATCTAATTCCGCTCCTTTCACTCCAGGTTTCTCGTACCTGATCACATGATTCTTAGTATGGGCTCTGTTTCTTGTCTTTGTATCCTGGATGTAGTCATCTTCGTCTGCATCTGTCCATTCAGTTGCCCATTTGAGGTAAGCATCTCGGCCCATGAACTGGCCTCCTGTTTTGCAAAGTGCTATGTGTGAAAGACAATGAGCTGTCTGGACATCTATTCGATTGATATGAAGATCTTGGATTTTCCCATACTGTAAGGCAGGAGTGCACACACAAAGGATTCCGCCTTTGAACCCTTCTTCCCACTTTCATCATATGTTGATACCATATGTTATTTCTTAGGTGAGCCGTACTATCCAGGTAATCATTTAGTTTGAAATCATCCTTCTTGGTGCTTCTTTTAGGCCTCATTCTTCTCATGTGACCTTCCATAATCATTTCATGAAGCATAACTCCTTATATTTGGGTTAATCATAGGTACATTTATCAGTGGAATTGGTACATCTACATGTGTTATCTGAGTAGGAGAAAGTTCAGAAAGTTTCATCCTCTCAGCATACTTTTTAGGCATGAAAATGTCTTGCAGAATCTCCATGTGTGACTTTCTTTTAGGAATCACCTGTGGGTCATTTATCACAGGACCAGGTGTAATTGCATGCATTACCTGTCTAGGTTCACCTTCTATCAACCATTTCTCTTGCCTGTCTTGCCAAGCCTGTCGCTTGCGTACAAAAAGAGTCTCTAACACACTTCTTGCAAGTGAATGATTGTTAGTGACATTTATCTCAATTTCAGGCAATTTCTCATCTTTCTTTGGGACAGGAATAACTACATAGGGTCTTGGCTGCCTACTAGATGCCAGGATTGCACCTTCCTTCTGCTCAGGAAGATTCACAGGAGTCTTAGCTCCATGTACATCAATGTAGTACGATATATACATACTGTGAGTAAAAGCAGTATAATTATGAACAAAATGCAAGCATAAATAATACACAGATAGGATATTGTGCAGCATAGACTTTGCGGACAACGTCGATGTCTCTCTGCATCCAGCATAATGATGTTGCTACTAACACTTCCCATCTTTACTGCATAAAGAAGGAAAAAAGTAACTTTACTACAGCAGCATTATGTACTGCTTCTTGAAGCTGCTATCCTGGCTCGGCAACTTATCCTCGAACAGCTGTCTGCTTACTGGATACCAAAAAAAAACTCTCAATGTATCCCTTGAACCAGTCTTCAACCAGACGAAATGTGGATGCCTCTCCAGCAAGAATAAATCGACTTCAGTAAGTCTAGATAAGTTCAATGACATACACCAGTTCTCAGTCGATTCCTCAAGTCTGTCTTAGACCAGATGACATGATGAATTTCTTTCAGCTTGAAACAAAAGTTCTGTGTGACCAGCAACCTCTCGATCTGTCCCAGGGGTCTCTCCAGCCTAGATTTTTATGCCACCTAGAAAAGTCCAAGCATGTCTGCCTTGCACTCTGACTGCAGACAGCGTGATGTCTTCCACAATGAAAGGGGCGTTCAAATCTGGGCTCGTGCCACTTTCTTGTGAAATTGCTGATTAGGACCGCATCCCTGGGGACTAGTTTGGGAAGACGTAATTCTTGAATGCTACTTGTTGAAGCATCTCCTTCTGTTTTCTTTACTGCCCCACACCCTTTTCACCGTAGCTGACCTTAAATGACAAAGTTACTTAAAGTCATACACACAAGATAATCATGTAGCTCCATTCCTAACAGTTCATATGTAGGCTGAGCATTACTTCTAACTCTGGATGGAGGCATGTGGGGTGTCCTCATCCGTTTCTCTGTCACTATCTTATGGGGGCTTATGATGGTGGTCCGAACCTAATTGGTTCCTCAATACATGTAATGGCAGTGGTAGGCAATGCAACCACCCTTTCTTCAAGGTAAGCTTCAACTTTGCTATCCTTTCTTTAAGCAAGCCATTGAACCGTTCACAGATCCCATTTCCTTGTGGATGATTGGCCAAAGAAAACTTGTGCTTCATACCAAGCAACAAACTGATCTGCTCAAATGTCTGATTCACAAAATGTGGACCATTGTCTGACCTCATTACTTCACATACTCCCCATCTAGGAAACATTTCTCGGACTAAGAATTTAGCTGCACAGGTAGAGTCTGGGTGTGTACACGGACCAGCCTCAATCCATCGTGAAAACGGACAAACTACTACAATCATATATCTATATCCATTGTATACCTGTGGCATGTCGACATAGTCAATATGCAAATGCTGAAAGCGACCAGTGGGTCTTGGAATCACTCCCCTAACTGTGTGCAGAGTATGCCCAGCTATGAATTTTTGACAAACGATGCAGTTCACTACATAGAACGCAACATGTTCTAACATATTTGGTACAAACCAATCCTCTGCAATAGTTGCAGCGAGGTTCCCTCTAGTTGTGTGAGCAGGGTAGTGTAGCTGTTCCAGCACCACCCCTAATAAGGCTACAGGCATCACTGGTTTACCAGTGCTGTCTTGTTGCCACAGTGCTTCAGAGGGGTTTAAAGAACACCCTCTCCGCGTCCACAAATCCTTCTCATCTTGAGGTACTTCCCCCTGGACCTCTATTAATTGTGTCTTTGACAAATTACTATATCCCTCAGACACGTTCATCATTAGAACCATTTTCTCATTTACATCAGGCGTATCAAATGACATAACATTTTCTGAACATGCAGCAAATTTTGCTTCATCATCTGCTGCTTGGTTTCCGCGTGAGATAAAGTCTGCCCTTTTATTTTTTGCTGCACATTTAACAAGTGCGATGGCTACTGGGGGTTGCAGTGCCTTAATAAGCCTATCCAATAAGGTGGCATGCTGGACTGGCGTGCCATCCGCTTGGAGGTAGCTCCTCCTTTTCCAATGTGCTAACCCTGCATGCACCTTTGACGTCACATAGGCGGAGTCACTATACACTGTTGCTTCCTGGTCTGCATGACTCTGGAGCATGACAATCAGCGCCACTAACTCTGCAGCATGTGCTAAATAATGAGATGGTAGTTGAGCACTTACTATCTTCTGAAACTCCCCATTGGCCGTGTGCTTTACTACAGTGGCACCAGTGTATCTCTGTCCATCATTCTTATCGATCCTTGAAGAACCGTCAATAAAAACAATTTCTCCTCCTGCTAAAGCATTTTCTTTTATCCTAGGTATTTCGTCATGGAACTCTTCATAGTTTGAACAGTCATGTGCATGCTCGTCCTCTGCCGGTGGTTCAACTTCAAACATGGCAGGGTTCACTATTCTGCATCAAACTATTTTGATCACTGGATTCGATATGACTACTTCATAGGCAGAAGCCCTTTGAGAAGTCAACATGCTTTTTGGTTTCTCTAAAATGGCAAACAGTGCATGTTCAACAAATAACGTCATGGAACAACCCATTACTGTGCTTATAGTTTTTTCTATGGCAGACGTGGTGGCTGCCAAAGATTGTTCGCACCGAAAATGACCTCTCATCACTGGGTCTAAAATACCACTGTAATATGCAAGGGGCTTGTATCCCAATGTAGTTCTCTATGTAAGGACTGCTGTCATAACAGTGCCATCCATATGCGAAAACAAAAAGAATTCCTCAGCATAATTAAGAATCCTTAAAACTGGAGCTGTGCAAATTGCTTTTTCCAACTCATCAAACCCTTCTTCCATTTCCTCAGTCCACACAATTTTCTCTTCCGTTGCCTGTGCTTTCTTTAAAGCCTGTAATAAAGGCCTTATATATGAACTGTAGTCCAAGACCAATGCTCTGACATAATTACATAGGCCCAGAAATCTTTGCATGTGTTTTATCGTGTGCGGCTTCGCAGTCTTCAAAATAGCCTCAGCTCTCTCAGGAGTAACCTTCTTTCCTCCATGTGAAATCAATTGGCCTATGTACAACACCTCCTGTTGACAATACTGTAGCTTGTCTTCGTCAACCTTATATCCTTTGTTAGCAAGTATAATCATCAGCTGGACAGAATCACGTCTGCACTCTTCCTCTGATGGGCTGCAAACTAAAATTTCATCTATGTACTGGCTAGGTGATAATGCTGACCCTCAAGCCAAGGTATTAGACAGAGCTCTGTCAAACGTAGGTTTCTACCAATTTATTGACGTGCCTACACATGAGAAGGGTCCCTCTCTTGACTGGCTGAGCTGTCATAACAACATTTCAGCTAGTATAGATGTGAGTCCCTGTCCATGGTGGTACCACTTTATTATTCATGTTAAGATGATATCTGAAAAATGTATCCATAATAAGAAACTTCCCCATAGCAATAAGCCTTGTAGAAACTTTAAAAAGCTGACTCCAGCAGCTCGTGATCCATGGATCTCTTTTGAATGGTTTGATTAGGGATGAATCCTCTGTCGAGGATATTACTGTTGCTTACCAGGATACCCTCCAGGAGGCAGTCAACACCCTGGCTCCTATTTCAAACAAAAAATAGTGCAAAGGGAAACCAACTGGTGGTTTACTTGCGACTTGCAAGAACTAAAAAGCACTAAAACCAAAGCTCTCTATACTTGGAAAAAGTCTTTATGCAGCGCTGATAAGGAAACCTATAATAGACATGTGAGTGTGTACAAAAAAGCTGTGATCACAGCAAAAAGAGTTTACCTTGATGACCGAATTGCTAAAGCCCAATCAAAACCTAAGGAGCTATTTAAAGTGTTTAAAGAACTGGAAACAAAAAAGAACACCATGCAGGACACCATGATGAAAGATACCAAATGGTGTAATCAGGTACAGGAGGCTATGGATGGGAAGCTTAACAAAATTAACAGAGATATTTTAAGCACGAGAGCAACCCCATCGCACAAAGGTCATAAGGACATTATTATACCATCTAAATGTTGGAAAGAAGAAGAACTCTTCTCCTTTAAACCTATTACGGAGGCAGAACTTACAGCGATAAAACAAAACCTTAAACCATCCAACTGTAAGGGAGATGTCTGCCCCGCCTTAAGGATTAAAGCTTGCGCCACTTCGTTTATTCCTATTCTCTGTAGGTTTGTTAATGCCTCATTAAGAGAATGCACTGTGCCTACTTGCATCAAACAATCATGCGTGACTCCCTTAGTGAAAAAAAAGACCTTCCTCCCGATGACCCACTTAATTATCAACCAATCTCTAATTTCCCATTTCTATTGAAGATTCTTGATAGAGTCGCATACACACAATTATTGGCTCATCTGAGAAATGCTAATATTCTGAATAAGAGACAATCCGGCTTTCGTGAAAAGCACAGTACTGAGTCCGCTCTGCTGGATTTAAAACCCAGGTGTAATGCTCACCTGATTCCCGTAGAGGCACCGGTCTTGACTGGGCGTATACCGTATCTTCAAAGGTGATGTGTAACACACGGCTGGCTCTTTGGGCTGGACCTCTGTGCACTGTATGTCTGACTCGAAGGGTAAGATGTCTGCAGATAGAAAATATGGGATTAATGAACTGGGTTATTGAATGTCTCTCTCTTCTTCCCTTTCTCTTCTCCTGTAGAACCCCAAAGGTTAACGCTCTCACCTTAGGTAAGTGAACGCCGTGCTCTCCATCTGCCTTGGGGCAGGGTGCTGTAACCAGTTTCTTCACTGGATAAGGGGAGCAGGCCTCTTGACTTCAGAGGACTGCTGTCCGTCGTTTACTGCACGAACGGTAAGTTTCGAGTAATTCTAATGTCTTTAAAAGTCTTTAGTAATGATGTCTCTTGTTTTGCAAGGTTCCGGCGATGGCGGATGACGGGCTGAAGTGAGTTGAAGATGGAGCCAGTGTGATGAATAGAAGCGCCTGGAAGCACGTAAGTAAGCGCTTGTTGCCTGCTTCACGATGCGCTCTAACTGTCTTTTTATTTTGCAGGTACAAGTTCGGAGCGGCTGCAGGGTGCCGGAATACCCACTGGGTTAGATGTGGAAAGGAGTAATGGCACGTGAGTATTAAAGTTCCCCAATGTCTTTAAACGCACCTTGTTTTGTCTTTCAGATGCGGGATGCAGCGCCGAAGGCCTCCGGAGCGTGCGAAGAGTTGGTAAGCTTTTGTCTTTCAGATGCCGGAATGCAGCGCGAGGCGTTGGTGACAGCCGATGGACCAGGTAAGTGAAGCGCTGTCACTGAAGACCGTAATGCTAACCTGTTCTTTCTTGTCTTTATAGGTGTTGCTGAAGACTGGATTCAGGATGGTAAGCCTTTTTCCTTAGGCCCAGGATCAGATGCAGAAGACACGATGAGCGTTCTGCTGCAGAGGATGCAGAATAACGCAAAGCAAGATTCATCCATCGGGTGTGGTTTAAATAGCCTCCTGTAGTGCTTAGGTGTCTCCTTCCACAGCCACGCCTAGGTAAGAAAAGAGTTCCTGCTTTCCAGAAGAGTTCCAGTGTTCTGAACCTAGGGAGTGGCTCCTGCCCCACCCAACAGGAAAAGTAGTTCCAAACAGAAGAGGATCAGAGGCTCAACTGGCAGGCAAGTAAGCAGCATGGTCTGCTGCAGGTAAGTCCACCCAACCATTATGAGCCCGGCGCTTCCAGCGCTGGGACTGGGCATATTTATGAGCCTGGTGCCACTGGCGCCAGGACTGGGTCCAAAAGGTCCCAATTGGGACTGGTTGGCACTCAGAACCTGGGTTATGGATCTGCTTCCAAGGGAGTTGGGAAATCCCTGACCTTTTGGAAGCAGAGATCATGACAGTACCCCCCCTCAAGGCCCCTCCCAAACCGGGCTTCTCCGGGGGTTTTGGCTTGTCAGGAAATGTTCGGTGAAATCTTTTGATTAGGCGAGGAGCGTGGACATATTCAGCAGGTTCCCAGGATCTCTCTTGGGGGCCGTAGCCTTTCCAGTCAATTAGGTAAAATAGTTTAGATTTGGAGATCTTGGAGTCCAGAATGCTTTTGACTTCAAACTCGAGTTTTCCATCAATTGGATGGGTTTTGGAGATTTAGTTAGTCGGGTTTGAGGTTGCACGGGTTTTAATAGAGAGACGTGGAAGACCGGATGTATCTTCATGTGCGGGGGCAAGTCCAACTTGACCGCTACTGGGTTTACTATGGTAGTGATGGAATAGGGACCAAGGTATCTTGGGTTGAATGTGCGTGGCCCTTTTAGAGGTAGATATTTGGTGGATAACCAGACTTGATCCCCTACTTGATATTGAGGGGCTTCCTTCCGATGTTGATCTGCTCCTTTCTTGTATTGTTCTTTAGCCCTTTGAAGGTGAGAAACAGCTTCCTTAAAGGCTTGGGTGATTGTAGAATGCAGGTAGTCTACTGCTGGTGTTTCAAGATCTTGGAGGGGATCCAACTCCGAGGTTCGAGGGTGACTGCCGTATAAAAGAAAAAACGGGGTTTTCCCAGTTCCCGAATGGACAGAGTTATTGTAGGCATATTCGGCTATCCAAAGGATGTCTTTCCAAGTTTTTTCAGTTTGTTGCAGCATGCAGCGTAAATACTGTTCCAGAGTTTGATTGGTCCTCTCGGTTTGTCCGTCGGTCTGAGGGTGGTGACTGGTCGATAGTCTCACATCAATTTGAGCCGACCGACAGCAACTTCGCCAAAAATGAGAAATAAATTGACTACCTCGATCCGAAATTAGAACCGAAGGAAAACCGTGCAGTCGGACGATGTTTTCGAGAAATTCTCGGGCCAGAGTTGCTGCTGTTGGCAAGCCTTTGAGCGGAATGAAATGCGCCATCTTGGAGAATAAGTCCACGATTACTAGAATCGTATTGTATCCGGAGCATGGAGGTAGATCGGTGATGAAGTCCATAGAAAGCGTATGTCAAGGGCGAGGTGGGATGTCAATAGGGCGTAAGAGGCCTGCTGGTCTTTCCTTTTGACTCTTGTTTTGGGCGCATACTCCACAGGACATTATAAAGTCTCTGATATCTTTTTTCCAAGACGGCCACCAGAAGTAGCGCTTGATCTTTTCTGAGGTCTTGGCCATACCGGGATGTCCTTCCATTAAAGAATCGTGATAACAAGAGATTACTTTTTTCTGTAAATCTGTGCTGGGCAGGTATAATCGTTCTTGGAAATGCAATAAGTTGTCCTTTACTGCAAAGTCCTTTCCCTGCAGATGCCAATTCTGTATGTCTGCTGGAGTTACAAGTTGCCTGGCTTTATCCTTAACTTCCTCTATGGATTGTGTGGCGATTACACCCAGAAATCTTTGTTCGGGAATGATTGGTACAGGTTTAGGGTTGATCAAGTGTTCTTCCACTCCCATCCGAGAAAGGGCATCAGCTTTACCGTTTTTTGTACCAGGTCGATAGGTAATTATGAAGTCAAACTCGGCAAAGAATAATGCCCAACGGAGTTGTCTAGAGGATTGGGCTTTTGCGGTTTTCAAATATTGCAGGTTTCGGTGATCCGTAATCACAGTAACGGTGTGTCGGGCCCCCAGCAGATAATGCCGCCAAGCCTTAAAGGCAGACTTGATAGCCAGAAGTTCCTTGTCAGTAATCGTGTAATTGATTTCAGGAGGCGAGAATTTGCGGGACCAAAATGCCACGGGATGCAACTGATTGGTTACCGGGTCCTTTTGTGATAGAACTGCCCCATGGCAAGGCTTGAAGCATCAGTTTCCACGATGTAGGGGAGTTCGGGGCGAGGGTGTTTTAAGATTGGTGCAGAGATAAATTTAGTCTTCAAATCCTGGAAAGCTTGTTCCGCCTCGGTAGACCATTCAAAACGTTTGTTTTTCTTTAACAAGGCAGTGATGGGCTGGACTATTCGAGAAAATTCGGGGATAAACCTGCGGTAAAAGTTAGCAAAGCCTAACATGCTTTGCACACCTTTTACGGAGGATGGTGATGGCCATTTGAGAACTGCATCGACCTTCTTTGAATCCATACGCACTCCATTAGGTGATAATATAAATCCCAAGAATTCAACTTCAGTCACGTTGAAAACACATTTTTCCAACTTAGCGAAAAGTTTGTGTTGACGCAATCTTTCGAGGACCATTTTCACGTGTTTCCGATGTTCAGATTCCGATGAAGAATAAACGAGGATGTCGTCAATGTAAACAACAAAACACACATCTATGAGCTCTCTGAGGACATCGTTCATAAAATATTGAAAGGCGCCCGGGGCATTGCAAAGTCCGAAGGGCATGACCTGATATTCAAATAGCCCATATTTGGTGCGGAAGGCCGTCTTCCATTCATCGCCCTCTTTTACTCGTACCAAGTGGTAGGCTCCTCTAAGATCCAGCTTTGTATATATGCATGCTTTTCTGACTTGGTCCAGGAGTTCAGGGATCAAAGGTAACGGATATCTATTCTTGACGGTGATCTGGTTCAGGGAGCGATAATCTATACAAGTTCTAAGGTCTCCTTCCTTTTTTGGAACGAAGAACAAAGCTGAAGAAGCAGGGGACTTGGAAGGACGAATAAACCCATTTGCCAGGTATTGATCCAGGTATTGTCGAAGGTGAAGGTTCTCAGGCTCGGTGAGGGCAAACATTATACTACAAGGAGGAGTAGATCCAGGTATCAGGTCTATCTGGCAGTCATAAGACCTATGAGGAGGTAGAGAGTTAGCCTGATCCTTCCGGAAAACATCTTGGTATTCTAGGTATTCGGGAGGTAACTGGGGAGTCTCTGAAGAAATTGCTGCCAGTGCAACACCAGGTGGAGGGTGACAAGTAGAGACACATTCTGGAAACTGGACCGTTCTTGCTCGCCAATCGATCAGAGGATTGTGTTTCTCTAACCAAGGTATTCCTAGAATAATCTGAAACTGAGGAGCCTTGATCACATCGAACACAATCTTCTCATGGTGTCCATCTTGACTTACTAGCGTCACTTCTTGAGTGGTATGCGTTACTGGTCCGGAGGCTATCTCCGTTCCATCCACCGTAGTAATGACGTCCTTTACAGCCTTGGGACAAAGAGTTAGATTCGTGCTCAAAACCATTTCATGATCCACATAATTGCCGATGGCACCGCTGTCGACGTAAGCTTCAATTGCATGTAATCGATCCGGATTATCAGGGCTAATGAGGACCATAGGTATCACGAAATGCGAGGTCACGGAACTGGTTTTCACGCTCTGCAAGAGGACCTCTATTCTTGTCGGGCGAGGTCGTTTCCCTGCTCAGAGTTTGTAACTTTGGTAACTGCAGCTCCTACTGCCTTCTTGGCAGGTTTCACCGGACAGTCTCGAAGAAAGTGCCCTGAGTTTCCACAATAGAGGCATAATTGCAACTGTTTTCTCCTTTCCCGCTCCTTTTGTGTTAGAGGACCTTTCAGGCCCCCTATTTGCATGGGTTCCCCGGAGTCTACTCCTTTGGAAGAGTTGGCGGTTTGGAAAATACTCAAGCATCACACTTGGAACGATCGGCCTTCCTGTTCTGCAGTCTGTGATCTATTTGAACGACTAAGTCTATATAGTCCGAACAATCTTGTGGGGGATTCACTACTTGGGCTAACACATCTTTGAGCTCTTCACGTAGACCTCTATAAAACAGTGTAATCCTTTTGTCCTCAGGCCATTGAGTTTCCACTATCAGTCTGTTGAAAGACGCAATATAAGCCAAAAGGTCTTGATTACCTTGTCGCAACGAAAGAAGCTCATTGTCCAAGGCCTGCCCCTGTGAATGTCTTGCGAACAGTTTTTCCATACTGAGCTGAAAAGCTTGAAAATCAATGAGGACCGGATCATCTTGATTTACTAGAGGGATCGACCAGTCTGCCACTAAGGTACGAAAGCACGAAAGCTACTTTAGCTTGATCAGTTGGAAAGGCTGCTGGCCGGCATAAGAAATGCAACCGGCACTGATTGATAAATACTGCAAACCTCTTTGGGTCACCAGAAAATCGTTCGGGCGGAGCCAGAGGTACATTCCCAGGTAGGTTGATCTGCACTGGATTCATAGAGGATGTAGAAGGAAGATTTCCCCCAGATGCGGGTAACGGGGTCTGTCCGGCTTGTGACTGTAGCAATTGTCTAGCGAGACCATCTGTTCGCTCCTTGGAAATAATCAGTTCCCTTCTTAGAGTGTTCGTTTCCTGACGGGCTGCATGCACTTCTGCCCTTAGTTCCCCAAGTAACTGGGCTAGCTGGTCGGTATCCGAGGTTTCCATAGCGCCTGGACGGGAGTTTTGCGGTAGGCTTTGCGTTCTGTAACGCTCAACTGATTCCCGTAGAGGCGCCGGTCTTGACTGGGCGTATACCGTATCTTCAAAGGTGATGTGTAACACACGGCTGGCTCTTTGGGCTGGACCTCTGTGCACTGTATGTCTGACTCGAAGGGTAAGATGTCTGCAGATAGAAAATATGGGATTAATGAACTGGGTTATTGAATGTCTCTCTCTTCTTCCCTTTCTCTTCTCCTGTAGAACCCCAAAGGTTAACGCTCTCACCTTAGGTAAGTGAACGCCGTGCTCTCCATCTGCCTCGGGGCAGGGTGCTGTAACCAGTTTCTTCACTGGATAAGGGGAGCAGGCCTCTTGACTTCAGAGGACTGCTGTCCGTCGTTTACTGCACGAACGGTAAGTTTCGAGTAATTCTAATGTCTTTAAAAGTCTTTAGTAATGATGTCTCTTGTTTTGCAGGGTTCCGGCGATGGCGGATGACGGGCTGAAGTGAGTTGAAGATGGAGCCCGTGTGATGAATAGAAGCGCCTGAAAGCACGTAAGTAAGCGCTTGTTGCCTGCTTCACGATGCGCTCTAACTGTCTTTTTATTTTGCAGGTACAAGTTCGGAGCGGCTGCAGGGTGCCGGAATACCCACTGGGTTAGATGTGGAAAGGAGTAATGGCACGTGAGTATTAAAGTTCCCCAATGTCTTTAAACGCACCTTGTTTTGTCTTTCAGATGCGGGATGCAGCGCCGAAGGCCTCCGGAGCGTGCGAAGAGTTGGTAAGCTTTTGTCTTTCAGATGCCGCAATGCAGCGCGAGGCGTTGGTGACAGCCGATGGACCAGGTAAGTGAAGCGCTGTCACTGAAGACTGTAATGCTAACCTGTTCTTTCTTGTCTTTATAGGTGTTGCTGAAGACTGGATTCAGGATGGTAAGCCTTTTTCCTTAGGCCCAGGATCAGATGCAGAAGACACGATGAGCGTTCTGCTGCAGAGGATGCAGAATAACGCAAAGCAAGATTCATCCATCGGGTGTGGTTTAAATAGCCTCCTGTAGTGCTTAGGTGTCTCCTTCCACAGCCACGCCCAGGTAAGAAAAGAGTTCCTGCTTTCCAGAAGAGTTCCAGTGTTCTGAACCTAGGGAGTGGCTCCTGCCCCACCCAACAGGAAAAGTAGTTCCAAACAGAAGAGAATCAGAGGCTCAACTGGCAGGCAAGTAAGCAGCATGGTCTGCTGCAGGTAAGTCCACCCAAGCATTATGAGCCCGGCGCTTCCAGCGCTGGGACTGGGCATATTTATGAGCCTGGTGCCACTGGCGCCAGGACTGGGTCCAAAAGGTCCCAATTGGGACTGGTTGGCACTCGGAACCTGGGTTATGGATCTGCTTCCAAGGGAGTTGGGAAAACCCTGACCTTTTGGAAGCAGAGATCATGACACCAGGCTCCTCCGCCATATGGACCAAGGCAGCACCAGCATGCTGATGCTGTTGGACCTATCTGCCGCCTTCTACCTGGTAGACCATACAGTGTTGGTCTCCAGGTTGAGGGAGGTAGCGGGTTTCTCAGCGTCAGCACCTGAGTGGGTAGCCGCCTTTCTAAAAGATCGCCAATGAATAGTGAATAGCAATTTGGCAGAAGCTAACACCAAGGAGTTGACTCAGGGAGTCCCACAAGGAGCTCGTCTTTCTCCTATTTTTATAACATCTTTATGGTGCCTTTTCTGGACCTCCTGGATATCAATGACATAGAATTTACAAACTATGCTGATGACAACCAATGTATCATCCCTATCACGGGTGTCTTTTTGGATGATGAAATAAACTTTAACAGGATTTATCTTCTCATCCAAAGTTGGATGTGCTCCAATGGACTGGCCCTCAACACAAGTAAAACTGAGCTTGTGCTTGTGGGTACTGACCCTAAAATCCAAAAACTGGAAGACCAGTACTCCCAACTTGTGTTTGATGACTGTGCCATAACAATCAAGAGAAAGGTTAAGACACTAGGGGTTTATCTTGACTACGATCTTAACATGAAGGTGCAGGTCAGCAGTCTGGTGGCTTCATCTGCCTACTATATTAAACTGCTCTCCCATGCCCGTCCCTTTCTCTCACAGACAAGTAGGGAAACCCTAGTGAGAGCTTTGATTAGTTCAAGGATAGATTACTGCTGTAGTCTCCTGATTGGCCTTCCTAATTGCGAACTGAAGCGATTGCAAGTGGTGCAGTACAACGCTGTTAGGGTTGTTCTGTACATGAAGCGATCAGACCATATATCTAAGGCGAGAATGGAGCTACACTGGCTCCCTATTAAGGAAAGATTTCTCTTTCGGCTCGAGTCCATTTCATTCAATTGTATGAAAAACTCTGGACCTATCTACCTTAATGAGGAATTGAGGCTTAAGACAAGTAAATACAGTCTTAGATCAAATAGTCACCCCCAGTTTATTGTCCCGGCCTGTAGATTGTCGCAGGCTAAGGTTGGTGCCTTCTACTCTGTGGCACCTACGGCTTGGAATAATCTTCTCAGTCAGTTGAGAGATGAAAGCTCTGTTAGAGTTTTCAGAAAAGGCCTGAAGACCTGCCTGTTTAATTAAACACTGTTATGGCCCTAGCATTAGCACTCCACCTTCGGATTTTCGCCCTTGTGGCCTGTTAGTTTCCGTCTTTTGTTGTATGTTAGCGCCCTCAAACCCCAAGGTCAGTGGTTCTGCGCTATACAAATCTTAAATAAATAAATAAATGTATTGCAACACAACACTTTCTAAATCAATATTGCTTAAGTCCATCTGGAGGACTCTATTGAAAATCGATGGAGACTCACAATACCCTTGAGGTAATCTCTTGCGTTTTAACTTAGCCTGTCTGAATGCAAATGACGTCAGATCCTGCGAGACTTTGTCCATTGGGATTGAGAAAAACACATTTTTCAAATCAATCATAGTGAAATATCATGCTTCAACAGGTATATTGCATATGATTGTAGCAGGATTAGGAACTAGAGGGAACCCGGCCTCTACAATCTGGCTTATCTGCCTTAAATCTTGAATTAGTCTCCATGACCCCCACCCTTAGATTTCTTGATAGGGTACACTGCAGTATTACATGGTGACTCTGACATCACTAAGATACCCTGATCCATCAAGGTGGAAATTGTCTTAATAATACCTTCTTCTGCATCTAGAGACATGGGATACTCGCACGGATGAGGTAAAATTGCTCCTGGTTTCAATTTTATCTTTACTTCTCCAACCCCCTTCAACATGCCTACGTCATAGGGGCATGTGGTCCACAATGAAACTGGCACTTTTGCCATATCTTCATCAAAATACTCAGGACGTTTTTGTGCCAACATCATTTTCTGAGAAACTTCTCGTTTGATTGCTCTCACCCAATAAGTAATGCTCATGTCAAATATTACTTCGTCATCAGATGGATGATCTCCAAATAGATCCTCATCAGTGACATCAGTTATTCTGTAACCTTTCCCGATGGCAATTACTGCACACCATCCTCTGCCCGTATCATCATTCCCATCAAGCAAAGCCATTTCACCTCGCACTATGTGTAGCTTGTAGCTCTAAGGGAAAAACTTGTCCCTCTTCTTCAAGCATAGGTATTTTTGGTCTAAACAAAAATTCATCAAGTATTCTCATAGTTCTGTCTACTAGGCCTGGTAGCCATGTCAACAGAATGCGTACTCCATAATGGAAAACCTCTGGTTCTAAAGGTGTTGTCCGTATGGCCATTTGTCCTGCAAATGCTATAATAAATTTGCTCACGTTTAAATAATGCATTCCTGGTGTTGAACACACTATGCCTTCATCAGTAAACGAAATTGTCATATTCAACTTGGTCATTAGATCTCGACCCAATATGTTGACAGGTGTCTGCCTTGAATATAGCAATGGCACCGACAAGTCACATTCTCCTATAGAAACTCTTCAGTGAAAGGAACTCTACTTGTAGCACCTGTAAAACCTTGAGTATACATGGCATTTTCACACATCGAAAATTTTCCCTCTTGTATAAATTAGCGCATTGCACCCGTGTCTATTAAAAGAGAAAAAGATTTGCCTCCTATACTGACATCTACCCTTGATTCCTCATGAGGATTTGGTGTCACGGATAGCATTGAACACATCAGGTCTCCCAGTGAGCTGTCCGACTGCGGGTACAGCCTCATTCCATTACCTGTAAAACAATTCCCCCCATCGACAGTGACACCCCCTACTCTAGGAGTCATTAGCTGTCATGTGCTTGTACTCTGCTGAATCTGCATCGGCGAATGCTGCGACTGCCCTTGTGGGGGATTGACTGCTCCCTGCTGTGTTTGCAAGCCTTGCTGCACTCTCAGGGCTTGTTGCTGCTGCAACGTTGACGCTGCAACCTGTCTCCACTCTGCTGTGAATACGCAGGTGGGTTTGAAGTCTCCACTCTTAAAAATTGGCCGTTTTGCATGAACCCTTGACTTCTACACATATCAGCAAAGTGCCCTGTCAAACCACATATACAACATGTAGGAGGTCTCCTAATCGGCCCATCCTGCATATTTTGACTGTCATTCTGCGTATTTTAGAACCCACCTTGATTTGTCTGGAAGCTTCCCTGATTATTCTGCCAATTCCCTTGATTATTCTGAAAACCTCTTCCTCAAAATCCTCCCCTTCCTCACGGAGCCAATCCATTACGGTCCTGATCAAACTGCCTTTGGTTATTCACCTGCGGCATATTCGCGGTCCGGTGTGAATTCGATCCGTCTACATTAGTCAACATTTTCCCTTCAATGGCATATTTGGACAATTTCTTCTGTACTAACTTTGCCTCTTTGCCTTTCCTAGCATCATCTTTCTTGCGATTCTTTTCCTGCAAGAGGAAGTTCTTGCTTTACTGAAGTTGATATTCTGTGTAGGTGCTCGGCCGGACAGTCTGCTTTCTATTATTTCTGAGGGGGCATTACTAACCTCACTTTCAGGGCGAGCTCGCCATTTACGTGCCAGAACACTCGGCCGCACCGGCAGCAATGGTGAGGTTTTCCTTAGGGACTGCCACTATAAAGCCTTCTGCCTGGCATTTATGTGGTTTCTAACATTTTAATCCTGATTGTTTTAACCTACTATTGTTGTCACTTAATGCTTATTTTTTACACTGTTTAGTGATCGTATTCCCTTTTTTGGGTTACTGAAGTTGATATTCGCTGTAGGTGCTCGGGCGTAACAGTCTGCTTTCTATTATTTCTGAGGGGGTGTTACTAGCCTCACTCTCAGGGCGATCCCGGCATTTACGTGCCGTCACACTCGGCTGCACCGGCAGCAGAGGTGAGGTTTTCCTTAGGGATTGCCACTATAAAGCCTTCTGCCTGACATTTATGCGGTTTCTAACATTGTAATCCTGATTGTTTTAACCTATTATTGTTGTCACTTAATACTTATCTTTTACACTGTTTACTGACTGTATTCCCTTTTTTGGTTTACTGAAGTTGATATTCTCTGTAGGTGCTTGGGCGGAACAGTCCACTTTCTATTATTTCTGAGGGGGCGTTACTAGCTTCCCTCTCAGAGCGATCCCAGCATTTATGTGCCGTTATATTTGCCCACGCAGTGTGCACACTGTCAGCGCGTCTAAGGCACACTTAAGGCAAGCCCGTCTGTGCCCGTCTGTGCACGGGATGTGCAGGATACACTGCATGTAAGCGGCATTACCAAGGTAGCAAGCAAGTTGGAACGTGATACATTGATATTACTGGCACCTCCTGACACAAAATGGCCTAGTGCTTTTCTACAACCCTCTGCTACTTCTAAGACCAAACAACTAACAGCACTGCAATGTAGCCTTCTTAATACCCGCTCGTTAATTGCCCATTCTATGGACTGCTACGATCTCTTATCCAGTAACAACTTTGAGTTTCTCTTTCTTACAGAGACTTGGTTACGAGAGACGTCAGGCCCTTCTATTGTTCAGGCACTTTCAGCTAACTACGGCCTGGTCCATCTGGATCGTGTAGCCACCCACCATGTTGGGGGAGTGGCTCTGATCCATGAAACTAAATACAAAGTATCTAGCACGGTCCTGAAGCACTCCCTTAAAATGTAATGCATTTTGATTCATAATCTAGCATCCCCTAATGATACTTTTTCTATTATGTTGGTATATCATCCTCCAGGAACTGACAGTGCTTTTTGCACTCTATTTCCTGCATTGGTGCTGGAGTTACAAAATACCCACCCTAATTTGATGGTCATCGGTGACTTCAACCTGCCCATTAATTTGGCTACTGCTAGGCAAGTTGTACATTTCATGGCCCTTATGTCTGACCATGGGCTCCTCCAGAGGGTAACTGAACCTACCCACTACCAAGGCTACATTTTGGATCTTATCTTTGCTTGGGAGCCAGCTATTGACATGGCCCCTCCTATCCCGGTGGCCTGGTCTGACCACCTCCTTGTCCCCTTTTTGATCCCCTTGAAGACACCCTCCTCCTTCCTGCCTAAGCCCGCAATCTCCAAACGCAACTGGCGTGAGGTGGCTAATCATGAAGTAGTTTCTTCGTTGCAAGCACACTGTGGGCAGGGGGCTAATTGCTCCCAGGCCACCCTGGAAGCCTCCTTTATAGGAACGGCTAACTTGCTAGCTCCTGAAAAAATATGCAAACAAAAAAGGTGCCCCCCTGAACCCTGGTTCACTAAGAAGCTTAGATCTTGCAAATTACAGTGTAGACAGGCTGAAAGGAAATGGCGCACCTCCTACTCTGCCAAAGCCAAAATTATCTTCTATTCTAACAAAGTCTATTTCAGCCACACGGTGGAGGTGGCCATGAACAAACCTAAGGCCCTATTTGATTTGGTCCACTCACTCTCTGTCCCAGAGGCAGGTCGCCCTTAGGTGCCACCTTCACAGGACCTATGTGATGCTCTCTCTCTTTTTTTGTGGAAAACATATCTACCCTCAGAGATAATATAAAAGCTGAGGCCAAGGCGTCACCTATTGGAAAGGCACACATTCAACCTCTTCCTGCTTTAGGGACGTGGTCCACTTTCCCTCATTTTTCAGATGCTGACATTCTATTAGCTATTCAGCACCTTAGATCATCCTCCCCAGCGGACGCCATACCTCTGGCACTTTTAAAGGAATTGTCTGGTGATATGATTGCTCATATCTCCTCTGCCGTTAATCATTCCTTTGCCACAGGTGTTATCCCGCCCTCCCTTAAACATGCCCTTGTTATCCCCCTGTTAAAAAAAACCCTCCCTGGACCCTGAAGTGTTAGCCAATTATCCAGGGCCATCACGAGGGAAGTGCGGGGGGGGGGGCAAACTGCCCCAGGCCTCGCTTTCAGGGGGGGCCTCGCAGCCGCCTGGATGAGATTTCATCTTGGGAGCTGCAAGGTGTCATTAGGATTGAAAAAAAAAGGATTTAAAAAAAAGTTACACATGCACACAGCATGGGGGGGTGGGGTGGGGAAGGCCATGGCCCACGGGGGATATAGTGGGCACTGGGAAGGTGGCGCCGGCGGCACTGTACAATGTAACAGTTTTCCGGCGCCCGGTCCCAGCATCATTCCACGTGGTTTGCAAACCTTGCATTTTGTAGACGACGCAGGCGTTGGAGTCAGAGATAGTAGTTACGTGAAATTACTTCAGTGCCTGGACTCCAGCGCTTGCGCAGCACTTGTGTTGGATTTCGTTGTGGCCTGGTCCAGGGGTCCTTGGATGATCACAGCAGCGCCTGCAGGGGCCTATAGGCTGCAGCAGCAGGTAAGGTATCGGAATTTTGTGAATGAGGGTCAAGTGCTAAAAATTAAAGAGCGGAGACTCATCAACAAACGGAATGGGATGTGTCACCATAAATTAACGTATGAAGGTGAAATAGGCACATTTCATTAAATTGGCTTTGCACAACCACTCAAATTGCACAGGACGAATGAATTTGCCTTTTGCAAAATCAACACACACAACAACAAAAAAGAGAGGATATTTTCATCTAATAGTGTTTTTGAAAATGTTAAAAGGTGCACGTTTTAAACTCCAAAACCAATACAAATGTTTTCCCTGGAGTTTGCAGTACTGAAATAGGACATTTCTCCTTTAGTTGTTAGTTATTTTTCATCAGGTTATACAATGCAGTAGTGAAGAGTCCGGCCTGCAAACCTGGTAACTTAAATTCGAAGAGGACATTCAATGTTTCTCATTTTAGATGGGGGGGGCTGAGTCCACCCTCTTAAAAAAGTGGGTGGACTCCGTCCACCCCTGTGTACCCACAACTTGAGCCCTGGGTGAATCAATGGCAACCCGTGTGTGTGTGTGTGGTCAGCATCATCAGCGTGTAAACTATAAGTCCCAGAATGCAACACAAAGATAGATATGCATATTCGTTGTCCCAAACTTCCAGCTGATAGTTACATAGCACTCAACCTTCCCAAGGTGGGTGAAAACACCAGATTTCTTTTTGTTGGACGGGGTGAGAGCCCAATGAAGTGAATGGGCGTATAGAGGGCTTGGCTAGTGAGGCAGATGACTGTAAGGAGGGCGACACCCTGCAAAAGCGAGTTGAGAGCTATAATAACGCTAATGTGGCCTTCTGTTTTTCGAATACATTGGGTTGGTATCTATTCGATTTTGCTCACGTTTAACACCTCTTTCAGTTTATCGACTGTAAGATCATTAGATTCACTTTTCTCATAATATGTACAATTATGTGCATCAGCCACATACTCAGAGCCTAGAAGTCTCACTTTAGGCATTCCTATGGTGGAAAACGAAACAAACAGCATATCTACGTGTGCTCCATCAAGCTGCAATTGATGGAGCCCTTCCGGCCTTCACTTCCCTTGGGTACATAGAAGTGTTATCACCTTGTTGCCATTTGACACCAGTTCCTCCTCATCACCCACTTGCTGACAAAGTAGGACTTAAAGATTTTCAGTGGGCATTTAGTGTTTCAGCTCCCTGCTAGCTGGCTGTCTCGCCAGGCCTTTCAGCTCTTTCAGTTGAAAGTTGCTCCGGGGGACCCCAGCAAATGCCCCCATGTTGCCAGTCAGCAGTCTTCTAACATGGCAATATATTCCTTTCTATATTCCTTTCGTTCTGGGGCTTTAAACTAGCACTTTCAAATGCTCGTTTACAGCTGCGTTTGCTGGAGCCCTTTCAGAGGTCACTTCCCTGAGGTACACAGAATTGTTATCTCCACATTGCCTTTTAACACTGGTTCCCCCACATCAGCCAACATCTGACAAAGGGGCATTTTAAGATTTTCAGTGGGCATATAGTGTTTCAGCTCCCTGCTGGCTGGCCGTCTTGTGATAATTAGTGGCTATTAACTCCTTGTTGTTTTTCTTTGTCTCCATTATAATGTATGCACCCAACGGTGGCCTGAGACTGTTTTCCGCTCTAAGCAATGGGGCCCCCCAACCGACATCTTGAAATGTGCCCCAACTCATCTTCAGCCAAGCCTAGGTAAAGAAAACATAAGTGTTATCAGGTGGATACACTGGCCTACATTGAATATTGGCCAGTCTAGCCAGCAATAACACTCATGGTGCACAGCTGGTCTGTATATACGTTCCATGGCATGTTTTTTTTTTACTGGCTGTGAGTCCTTATATGGGAATGCTGGCCCAGATGCCTTTGGGTTCGGCGCGCTTTGCAAATGGCAAATAAATAAATAAACCATATTGATTCAGCCTGCATGGACATGTATGCGAACAGCCAACATATACATGTTTTCATACTGGCACATGATGTGGGCAAAAGCAGCATTAAATGCAATCGAAAATGCTCCTGTTCATGTTTCATGACTTACATCTACTGGGTTTGTCCGTGGACTACCATACAAAACCAATGGCTTTTCACCCTAATTTATAAACAATTTTAATTTGCTTGAAAACATTTTGAGGGCTGGAAACCTTCTCAAGCACCCCTTGTTTGGGCTCCCTCACTGTGCTCTGTCAGTCCCACATAATTGGTGCACACATTTAAGCTTCTCCAGTTCAAAAATTCATCAGCTGCCACTGAACATCATCTACCTGTTACTGTGTATGATGTGTGTTTTAATGCACACAAAGGGGCATGGCACCCCTCCCTAAAGCTGGCGTCACGCACCACCCACCGTCATGCCATCCTATATATATTTATGCATATGGCAAAATTGTTATTCTGGAGGGAACTTGTCTTCAGTACAGAAACATAACTTTGCTGTAGTTGATTTGTTGTCATAATAATGAACCATATTTGGGTTGCTCCACACAAACGCAATGGGAGATTTCTTGCATCTCCTGTTTGCGGCGGCAACGCTGGCCCAGTACAAAAAAGTATAAGGGGGCCTCACCAAACGTTTTGCCCCGGGCCTCACCACAGGTTGTGACAGCCCTACAATTATCGGTCTATTTTTCTTCTGCCATGCAAGATGAAAGTAATGGAAGATCTGGTCTCCCCTCTGCTGTCCAATTTTCTAGAGTCCTCTCGGTACTTTGACATATTCCAATCTGGTTTCTGGCCGGGGCGGGGCACTGAATCTGTCCTGAATTCGGTGCTTGATGACCTGGTACGCCTGGTGGACCAGGGTGGTGTCGGAGCTGTCTTGCTTCTTGATTTGTCGGCGGCTTTTGACACAGTCGATCACCTCACCCTGGTCTCCTGTCTGTCCGCCGCTGATCTGTCCAGCCGAGTCCTTAACTGGTTCACAGCCTTTCTTGCTGACCGGTCTCAGTCGGTCTCTCTCCCCCCTTTCCGCTCTCCTCCTGTCTCCCTTGTCTCCGGGACCCTCAAGGATTGGCACTCTCCCCGATTTTGTTTAATCTCTATATCCGACTCCTTCTCCTTCTTCTTCAATCGCATGGTTTCTGCTATTACTCCTATGCGGACGACACCCAGATTCTAGTCCGGTTGGACCTGACTCAGTTTGAGACGGCTGCTCGACTGAGGAAATGTCTGAAGGAACTGGGTAGTTTGGATGTCATCTAACTGGCTAAAGCTCAATGCTAGTAAAACAGAGGTTTTGGTTGTTGGGACCACCTCCCCTAAGTTGTTTCGGACTGCTGACTTTTGGCCTCCCTCACTTGGGCCCCTTCCTACGCCCGTGTTGTCGTTCAGAAATCTGGGGGTTAAACTTTCTGCCTCCTTGGCCATGGAGGAGCAGGTGGCGGCAGTATGTAAAACTGGCCACTTTAAACTCTGGGTCCTACGGAAGGTTCTTCCTTTTATCCCGATGGCTTGCTAAGGCCCGGTGGTGGCTGCCCTAGCATTGAGCGGTTTGGATTATTGTAACTCGCTTTATTTGGGGCAGCCTCTTTACCTAATTAAGTGGTTACAATTTCTCCAAAATGCAGCGGCAAGATCCATTCTATGCCCTTCTTTTGGTACTCACATGTCCCCTCTACTGAGGCAATTGCATTGGCTCCCCGTTGAGGCCCGTGTTATGTTCAAATCTATGTGCATGGTTCATCGGGCCTTCTACGGTATTGGAGCAGAGTACCTGCAACCCATATTTGTGCACTACTCCCCCACTCGGACTCTACGTTCCCAATCAGCCCTCCTTATAGTTGTTCCGTAGTTTAGGCTGACCCAGTCAGGGGATTGTGCCTTCTCCATTGTGGCAGCTATTGCCTGGAGCAAACTTCCACTTTTGCTGAGGAGTACTGCTGATCATCTTGGCCTCCAGCGAAAACTGAAAACGTTACTGTTTTAAAACTCTGCAGTTTGATTCATTCTGCTTCTTGCCTCCAGCACCATGATGCCAATGCCGAACATGCGTTTAACAAGTTCAGCTAACAGAACATAACATAACAAGAGTCTACAATAATACGCGATGGTCAGTTGAATCTCCGACCATGGTTTGGCTTCCATACCCACTAACTTCTTGAGCTGCTTCTGTACAGGGTCTGGCAGCCCCTGGCACAATATATGATAGAACACAGGTATAGATTTTCCCCAAGCTTTGCGTGTCTCCAAGCTCCACTGCTCTTTGAAATTTTTAATGTAAACAAGTGGATCATCCCCTTCTTGCATCTTTTTCGTCATTATAGCTCCCATATCGGACGTGTTTGGATACAGTACTCTAAGTACTGTCTAGACCGGTGCTCTACAGTTATTAAACAGTGCTCCATCGTGAGCAGTGTTAACTGTAGTAACACCAGCATATCCTGCCCTTGACCAAACGTCATCAGCTCTTTCACCAAGTATGGCGATCAGGAGACCCTTAATGTCCCCTATAGCCAATGTGTTTCCTCCCGTCATTTTCTCTAACTCATGAGGTCGGCATAAATTCTGAGGTCGGCAGAGCCGTACCTAGGGTCTGCGGATCTCCAGTTCACGGAAGGCCCTAACTCCTTCCAATGTCCCAAAGAAGTCAAGGTCCACACAAGGAGCAAAGAATTACTGCCGTTTTATTATGTCAAACGAGCAGGGACAACATACAAGGCATCAAGTTCCATCCTAGTACATCTCAACAATTTCAGGCTCGTAGGCCCCTTTTGTACACTTGTGACGTCACAATCATCGTCACTTACCAAAATCCTTCCCCAAACCTAATGCCATGCTAGGTTGTCTCCCAGAGTGGTAGGTCCAGTATGGAGGCGTATAGGGTGCCTTGTTATTGGTGGGCACGCTGTCAGGTCGAACACTTGGTTCATCCCTAAAAATTGCTACCTGAGAAATGTTACATTGGAACCCCTGATGATTGGCTGGAGATTCCGGCCGCCAGCACCTGTCCCCCAGGGTCCTCATTGGTCAGGCTGCGGGCCCCCAAGCCTGGGATCATCATTGTTCCCAGCCCGCGAGACACCTGCTTTCGTATGATGTGTATCAACAAGGTGTGACAGTGTGTAACAATGGGGTCTTAGCTAGGGCCATGAGAGCAGTCCACTCCCAGCGCATATTGTAGGTGGATTGTTGCAATTATGTGGCAAGGTTCAGGCTCCGACGTGAGACTGCTGCATCTTCCCAGCTTCCAGGTCTTGGCATCATGTCAGGTCTGCCGTATCACATGCGAGGAGACAGCCAGGGAAGTTGAATTACTTTGATTTGATTTGTATTTTAGCTTGCGGTATCCTACCCTATAGCCGGGCTCATTGTGGCATAGTGAGTGAGGAATGTCACTTGCAACATTGTGGCCTTGGCGGTCCCTACCAGAGCGATTCTGCTCACTCAGAAGCTTGCAGCGTCGAGATCTCTGCAAAAGGAGTTTAGTGTGCTGGATTGATCCGAGGCCTACCTAAATTCTGGTTATTCTTCCAATATGATTGCTCTAGTTTAAAGCATGTAAGGAGTGATCAGGTCCCTTGAGTACTCCTGTCCACCCATGGAGTAAAATAGCGAGTAGCATCTGCAAGCATATACACAAGCTCTTCTGGCATCTTGCGTTTCTGCGGTGCAATAGCGGCCTATATGAAAAATAATAAACGTGCAGACAGGATGTGTGTCACTGTCCTCTAGCTCATAGAACTGTATGCGTATGTTCTTCGTGTGGATTGGTGTGTGAGTGTCCCCATTGTGCCTATTGCACGTGTGCTTCCTGTCTAACGCGTCTATGTCATCATTGTCATGATGCCTACCCCCGGAGCACCAGGCCAGGCCCAGCACCCCTGGGAGCAGGCATCACGCCCCCGGGTAAAAGCCCAGCGGCCCCTTACAGGGGCTCTTTGGACTCTGTCCAGGCGCCTTTGGCACCAGGCTTATGTTGGACATCAGTCCTGGCGCCATAGGCGCCAGGCTCATAAAGGAAAGTGTTTGGTGCACTTACCTGATGCAGACCATGCTGCAAGATTCAGGCCTCCCTGAAACCTGAAAGGGACTATTTTTTCATTGGGACTATTTTGCCACTCGGGCGTGGCCAGGGAAGGATACTTACCTTGAACTACTTTTCTATTTAAGCCACACCCAGACAGTAGCTCACGCTTCGCGTTGTTCTGCATCCAAGCAGCTGAACGCTCACCGTGTCTGCTCCTGCATCTGGTCTCCAGCCACGCCCGCCTAGATCCTGGAACACCTGTAAGGAAAGAAGAGAAGAGAAAGGTGAAAACCAAGAATTTTATCAAACTTCTTACCTGCATCCGGAACCTTCACGTCAGCGTTCCTGAGAAAAGACTTTCATTTAAAAGCACCGCATTGCTCGCTGCAGCGCCGCGCTTCACTCACCTGTCCTCGGGAGTTCTTCTGGCTCCACCGCAACTGTCTGCTCCGGTCGCCACATCTCTGCGCCTAGGGGAGAGAAGAAGAGACAAAAGGTGAGCAGAAGGAACATATGAGGAAAGCCTAATTTTCCGCCATAACACTTACCGGTCTTCTGTTGGTGGACCATTCCTCATTTCGGGTCGGCGTCGCTTCGTTGGCAGGTGCCGCACCCCGGCCCCTATGGGGAAAGGACAAAAGACATTACTGGAGGAATATAAAGACATTAAGAGGGTTCACTCCCATCGCTAACTCACCTGAGTTTACCATCGGCAATTCAATCCCTCAACGCATCGCCTTCATTCTGCACCTGAAATAAAGGACAGATCACAGGTTAGGAAGGCAACAGAAAAGGAGGCTCAACACTTGAACTTTTGTAATCTTCATACTTACGGCGTTCCGCTCGGAAAAGTCAAGTGGATTTTGCCAGCGCCATTCTGAAAACCAGTGAAGTAACTGGACAAACACGCGCCCCTGCACCAGAAGCAGGATGGAGAGTTCATCCTTTCAAACCATAAGGTGAGCTTCAACTGGGGATTTCGGAGGAAGTTAGAGAAGAACGAAGGGGGTAAGGGGGGAGCAAGCACACTATTCTGCAGACTGTTAATCCCCTTTCTCATCTGCAGAAGGATATTCCTACGGGCCAGACAAGCAAGATTTGAGGGTCCTGTTCAGTTGGTGTTCCGAGTTCGGCGCATCACGCTCGAAGAGGTCACAGCAACCCAGACTAGACCAGCGCCTCCGTGGGAGTCAGGTGAGCATTACAGAACGTGAAGCCTTCCTACAAATTCCCACCCAGGCGCTATGGAAACTTCTGAGACTGATCGGTTGGCCCAACTACTGGGGGAATTACGAGCCGAAGTACACGCCGCTCGTCAAGAGACTAATGCTCTCAGGAGGGAAGTGATTGTATCAAAGGAAAGAACTGATGACCTGGCTAGACAGTTTTTGCAAGGTCAAGCTGGACACACTCCTCTACCCGGTTCCGGGGGGAACCCCGCTCCTGTGGTTCCCAGTAACCCTGTGCAGATTAATCTACCTGGAGACATGCCGCTGGCCCCAGCCGAACGCTTTGCTGGGGACCCCAAACGATTCGCCGTATTCATGAATCAGTGTCGTTTGCACTTCCTGTGCAGACCTGGGGCCTTCCCTAATGACCAGACCAAGGTAGCCTTTGTATTGTCATATCTCAGCGGCTGTGCTGCCGATTGGTCAGTTCCACTGGTTACTCAAGATGAACCGATTCTCCGTGATTTCCAAGGATTTCAAGCAAGCATGGAAAGGTTATTTGCTCGACACTCTCAGGGGCAGGCTCTGGATGACGAACTCCTATCCCTGCGACAGGGCAATCAGGACCTCCTATCCTATATTGCAACCTTTAATAGACTAATTGTGGAAACTGGGTGGCCAGAGGATAAAAGAATCACGTTATTTTATCGAGGTCTACGCGGAGAACTTAAAGATGTCCTGGCCCAAGTTGTAAATCCGCCCCAAGAATGCACAGAATATATAGACTTAGTGGTCCAATTGGATCACAGACTTCAAAACAGAAAAGCAGATTGGTCCAAGTTTGAGACCCGGGTGTTGGTCAAGACCCACGCTAACCCCAAGGGTGCTGATGTCTCTGAGCCTATGCAAATTGAAAAAGAATGTGAAAGAAGACGGCAGATGCAATTATGTCTTTATTGTGGGTCCTCTGGACACTTTCTACGAGATTGCCCGGCAAAACCGCCCAAGAAGGTGGTAGGAGCCGCTGATAAAAACCATGAAGACTCTGTTTCGGGAAACGACCACGCCCGCCAAGCATAGAGGTCCGCTTGCCGAGCTTGAAAACTAACTCTCAGACCTCGCATTTCATTGTGCCAATGGTCCTCGTAGATCCGGAACAGCCTAAGCGGTTGCATGCAATAAAGGCATACATCGATAGTGGGGCTATAGGAAATTATGTGGATCGTGAATTGGTCTCTAGGATTAACCTCCCTCTGCATCCTAAAACCAGCAACGATGTCATCACCACAGTCGATGGAACCGAAATTGCCTCTGGACCGGTAACACATTCCACTGCTGAGGTGACACTTATAGGTCCGGACGGCCATCGAGAGGCAGTTGTGTTTGATGTAATCAAGGCTCCACAGTTTCAGGTTATTCTCAGAATCCCTTGGTTAGAGACACATAATCCTTGAATTGATTGGCGAGCGAAGAGAATAACCTTCCCGGATTGTGCACAAACCTGCTACCCAGAAAATCTGAAGATTAGTCTAGCGTCTGTAACCTCTGTCTCCATGCAACTACCTCCGGAATACCAAGACTTTCAGGACGTCTTCCAAAAGGAACAGGCCAACACGTTACCTCCCCACAGATCGTACGATTGCCAAATCGATCTGGTGCCCGGTGCACAACCCCCTTGTAGCAGGATTTATGCCCTTACTGAACCTGAGAATCTGCATTTGAGACAATATTTAGATCAATACCTAGCCAATGGTTTCATTCGCCCGTCAAAGTCTCCGGCATCCTCGGCTTTGTTCTTCGTGCCCAAAAAAGAAGGCGACCTTAGAACTTGTATCGACTACCGCGCATTGAACCAGATAACTGTTAAAAACCGTTACCCTCTGCCTCTGATCCCTGAACTCCTTGACCAGGTGAAGGACGCTTGCGTATACACCAAGTTAGATCTCCGGGGGGCTTATCATCTGGTGCGAGTAAAAGAAGGCGACGAATGGAAAACGGCCTTCCGTACAAAATATGGATTATTCGAATACCAGGTGATGCCTTTCGGGTTGTGCAATGCGCCTGCTGCCTTCCAATTCTTCATGAACGATGTCCTTCGGGAACTCATCGATGTTTGTGTTGTCGTATATATCGATGACATTCTTGTGTACTCCTCTTCAGAATCTGATCACAGAAAGCATGTCAGAGCCATCCTTGAGAAATTGCGCCAGCACAAACTGTTTGCAAAGCTGGAAAAGTGCGTTTTCCATACCACCGAGGTTGAGTTTCTTGGATTCATCCTGACACCTAAAGGGGTCCGAATGGACTCACGAAAAGTGGATGCCATCCTCAAATGGCCATCACCTAGTTCGGTGAAAGGTGTCCAAAGCATGCTTGGTTTTGCTAATTTTTATCGCAGATTTATCCCGGAATTTTCACGTGGGGTACAACCCATCACTGCACTCTTGCAAAAAAATAAACACTTCGAATGGACCGAGGAAGCCGAACAGGCCTTTCAGGAATTGAAAGCTAAATTCACGTCCGCACCTATTTTGAAGCACCCTCGTCCCGATCTCCCTTATGTAGTCGAAACCGACGCGTCCACCTTAGCCATGGGAGCTGTCCTGTCTCAGAGAGACCCTGAAACCAACCAACTGCACCCCGTAGCATTTTGGTCCAGAAAGTTCTCGCCGCCTGAGGTAAATTATGCAATCACCGACAAGGAATTATTAGCCATTAAGTCCGCCTTTAAGGCTTGGCGGCATTATCTTCTTGGCGCCAGGCATACCATCACCGTGATCACTGATCACCGAAACTTACAATATTTAAAAACTGCCAAGGCTCAATCGTCACGTCAGCTCCGATGGGCTTTGTTCTTTTCTGAGTTCGATTTTGTAATCACTCACCGCCTCGGCTATAAGAATGGCAAAGCGGACGCGCTATCTCGAATAGGAATGGGAGAAATAGACACAAACTCAGAACCTGTGCCGATAATTCCCGAACAAAGAATTTTGGGGATAACCTCTTTACAAACCCTTTAAGACATTCAAGCACGGGTAAAACAACTCCTGGACTCTACAGCCTTGCAGGATTGGATCCAAAGGGGGTCTTACTTTTCGGTCAACGATGGCCTACCTTACTTCCAAGGACGCTTATTTCTGCCAGAAAAGGAATTGCAAGAACTGGTTATTTCCTGTCATCATGATACCCTGATGGAAGGACATCCTGGCATTGCCAAAACTGAGGAAAAAATTAAACGACAATTCTGGTGGCCTTCCTGGCGAAAGGATATTAAATCTTTTGTGATGTCCTGTGGAGTTTGCGCCCAAAACAAAGGCCAAAAGACAAAACCCGCCGGTCTTCTTCAGCCTTTAGACATTCCACCAGCACCTTGGCACACCTTGTCACTAGATTTTATCACGGACCTGCCCCCTTGTAATGGATACAATACTATTCTGGTTGTGGTGGATTTATTTTCCAAGATGGCCCACTTTATTCCGTTGAAAGGATTACCTTCAGCTTCTGTCCTAGCCAAGGAATTCCTCGAAAATATCATCCGTTTGCATGGATTCCCGTCCATACTAGTCTCCGACCGAGGAAGCCAGTTTATTTCTCATTTTTGGAGAAAGTGTTGTCAACTGGCACAAATCGACGTAAGACTCTCGACCAGCCACCACCCACAGACTGATGGTCCGACGGAGAGAATGAACCAGACCCTTGGACAATACCTACGATGTATGTTGCACCAATCGGAGGTTAATTGGAAGGATATTTTATGGGTGGCCGAATATGCATACAATAACTCGGTACACTCTGGAACTGGACAAAGCCCCTTTTATACCCTATATGGACATCACCCTCGTACTTCAGACCTGGACTCACCTCTGAGCCTTGAAATGCCCGCAGTGGACCATTTGCATTCCACGATAACTCAAGCCTTCAAGGATGCAACTGCACATTTGCAACAAGCGAAAGGGAAATACAAAAAGAATGCAGATCTGCTTCAGAGTGAGGCGCCTCCATACCAAATAGGGGATCAAGTATGGTTGGCTACCAAACACTTATTGCTCAAGGGACCTCGAACTTTTAATCCAAGGTATTTGGGCCCTTACTCGATCAAAGCTATAATTAACCCAGTGGCAGTCCAGCTCGATCTACCAGCTAACATGCGGATTCACCCCGTTTTTCATGTGTCACTTTTGAAACCAGTGCAACCAGGAACCAGATTAATAAAGCCACCAGAACCAATCCAGATAGATGGGGAGCCTGAATTCGAGGTGAAGAACATTTTGGATTCTAAGATCTCAAAATCAAAGCTTTTCTATCTAATTGATTGGAAAGGGTACGGGCCTCAGGAAAGGTCTTGGGAACTCAGCGACCACGTACATGCACCTCGGCTAGTAAAAAGGTTCCATCAGAATTTCCCAAACAAACCAAAACCTCCAGAGGGAACGACCTTGGGAGGGGCCTTGGGGGGGAGTGCTGTCATGATGCCTACCCCCGGAGCACCAGGCCAGGCCTAGCACCCCTGGGAGCAGGCATCACGCCCCCGGGTAAAAGCCCAGCGGCCCCTTATAGGGGCTCTTTGCACTCTGTCCTGGCGCCGTTGGCGCCAGGCTCATGTTGGACATCAGTCCTGGCGCCATAGGCGCCAGGCTCATAAAGGAAAGTGTTTGGTGCACTTACCTGATGCAGACCATGCTGCAAGATTCAGGCCTCCCTGAAACCTGAAAGGGACTATTTTTTCATTGGGACTATTTTGCCACTCGGGCGTGGCCAGGGAAGGATACTTACCTGGAACTACTTTGCTATTTAAGCCACACCCAGACAGTAGCTCACGCTTCGCGTTGTTCTGCATCCAAGCAGCTGAACGCTCACCGTGTCTGCTCCTGCATCTGGTCTCCAGCCACGCCCGCCTCGATCCTGGAACACCTGTAAGGAAAGAAGAGAAGAGAAAGGTGAAAACCAAGAATTTTATCAAACTTCTTACCTGCATCCGGAACCTTCACGCCAGCGTTCCTGAGAAAAGACTTTAATTTAAAAGCATTGCGTTGCTCGCTGCAGCGCCGCGCTTCACTCACCTGTCCTCGGGAGTTCTTCTGGCTCCACCGCAACTGTCTGCTCCGGTCGCCACATCTCTGCGCATAGGGGAGAGAAGAAGAGACAAAAGGTGAGCAGAAGGAACATATGAGAAAAGCCTAATTTTCCGCCATAACACTTACCGGTCTTCTGTTGGTGGACCATTCCTCATTTCTGGTCGGCGCCGCTTCATTGGCAGGTGCCGCACCCCGGCCCCTATGGGGAAAGGACAAAAGACATTACTGGAGGAATATAAAGACATTAAGAGGGTTCACTCCCATCGCTAACTCACCTGAGTTTACCATCGGCAATTCAATCCCTCAACGCATCGCCTTCATTCTGCACCTGAAATAAAGGACAGATCACAGGTTAGGAAGGCAACAGAAAAGGAGGCTCAACACTTGAACTTTTGTAATCTTCATACTTACGGCGTTCCACTCGGAAAAGTCAAGTGGATTTTGCCAGCACCATTCTGAAAACCAGTGAAGTAACTGGACAAACACGCGCCCCTGCACCAGAAGCAGGATGGAGAGTTCATCCTTTCAAACCATAAGGTGAGCTTCAACCGGGGATTTCGGAGGAAGTTAGAGAAGAACGAAAGGGGGAAGGGGGGAGCAAGCACACTATTCTGCAGACTGTTAATCCCCTTTCTCATCTGCAGAAGGATATTCCTACGGGCCAGACAAGCAAGATTTGAGGGTCCTGTTCAGTCGGTGTTCCGAGTTCGGCGCATCACGCTCGAAGAGGCCACAGCAACCCAGACTAGACCAGCGCCTCCGTGGGAGTCAGGTGAGCGTTACAATCATGAAGTCTCTAACGACCTGCAGCATGGTTTGCAGGGACGTCAATCGAGTTGCTCCATATAGTCGTCTCCAGCTCGGTCTTGGTTGTTGTTGGTTGTGTTGACTAAGGCCCTTGCAATTGCGGGATTGATCATGCGGATGGCTGGATGTCTGTCGTGAGGTGAGTTTACGTTGGGAGCGGTGGGACTGGGTGCAATCTCGGATAATCAATAGTTGTTCTGTTGGGAGTACTTCTTCCGGTTAGGGGCGCCATCAGGAGGGAAGGGACACTCGGATGTTCCCTCCTCAGACCCCCCTCTGGTCGACTTGTCGACAACAAAATTATCGCTTCTCTTGTAATCCCTCAGACGCCATACTTTCTTAATTACTGCTAGATGTCCGTAGTGGTTCACGTGATCTTCAAACGACTAGTACATATACACACATGCTCCGGGCTTGCATTAAACCCATTTTCAAACGTAAGTCTTGGGATTCCTTCAGTTTTCTAATCTCATTGATGGCGGGTACATATCTTATTCCATTAGTTGTTGTCTTAGCCTCTCTTGTTCCATATGTATTATATCACTTTTTTGCTCGTCTTCTGCAGGTAGGAGTAGTTTCATCCCAATCATTTCTTCTGCAGTCTTCTTTGATTTTGATATGCACGCTTTTATTCCAAGTAGAGAAGCCAATCCCAGGATCAGGCCCCCTGCTAGTGTCTTTAGGCCATCAGCTAGCCAGGACGGCATCCATGACCAGAGATATGAGAACCAGCTTCCGTCCTTCTTCGTGCCCTTTGATTCTTCTTCCATTTTTGCATGCAATTTTGCCAATTGCGATACTGCTTCTGATAACGTTCTGTTATCTTCATCGTTGGCTGGTGTGAACGTGCAGCAGGAGCTGACTATTTTTGCGCATACTCCTCCTTCCATTGCTGTGAGCAGGTCCAGCACGTACCTGTTCTGTAGGGCCACTAATCTTATAGAACGAAGCTCTTCTTTTATTGCGTTAAATCCATTCACTGTGTAGTTTATCGTCAGTATTTGCTCCCACTGCCTAATTTAGAGCCACTTTGCATTTGCGTATGTCTGGAACCCTGGGTGTATTATTGCTGAGAAAAACATGGCAGCCCTGCTGAACAGCCGATGTGATGCTGGTACTTCGTCAAGTGCAGTTTCTGATTTGCCCCATAAGTAATTGCCCTGCCACTTCACTCTTCGTAATTGTGTGTCTTTTGTGATGTCATTGCTAGATGATAGTGTGGTGGATGATAGCTATCTCTTCCTTCGCTTATTGCCTTCATCCATTTGTGGGAAGTCATCCATTTTGACATGTTTTTGAGGCAACACTAGCGAGGACATGTGCCAGGGAGCAAATCCAACCCCAGTTAGGTGGTAGTATGTTGAATGCTTTTGTCCCACATGCTCAATTGTTGTCCATCAGTACCGCTGTGTCTGATCCCATGTCTCCTAACTTCTCTATTCTCCTGCATCCCTCATTTGTCCCTACTTCGATATCCCATCTTGCTGGTAACATAGTATTGGTGTTTTAAGAGGGATTATTGTCAGGGGGTCATCTTCTTTATCCAGCCGTGTCAGCAAACTTGCACTCTTAGCCCATTCTTTTAAGCACTTATCGTTTTCTTCCTGGTCCTTGTTCACTACAGCGTTTGTTAATGTTAATGGCTTGCTACAAACCACTCCATCCACCCATCCTTCCTTTGTGTATACTTTTCCATATATCAACATCCGGGAGCGTTCCCAGCAACCAGGTTCTCTGCCTGTTTCCCTGGCTCTCAATTTGCTGGGTAGATAGTCTAGCGTCACCTCATTTGTCTCTCCCTTTTCTGGCCCCTCAGTTATGTACCAGAGTGCTTGTGTGTGCTGCCAGTAGTTGTCAAACATAGGTAATGTCTTTATGAAGTTATCCTCGTACGGGTATGTTGCTTTTGATCTCTACCGGAGGGTTACCGTTTTCCCTTGGAATCTCCCCCGTGTTTGGAACAGTGCAAGGTATAGGAGACATTGTGCCTTTGTTCCTGGTACTTCTGTGGCTACAAAGGTTCTGGGAGCGCTCATGGTATATGGGATCAATGGGCAGATATAGCAGCTGCCCCGTGTTGTGTCTTTACCTATTTCTGACATGTGCTTGTACGACATGTTGTTTGTGACGTGTGCTGTACCAGTGAGATATGTGTCAACCCCATTAACATCAGTACCAATGCTTTGCTTACCTCTCCTTACCTTCTTGTTTGTGCTTGTTGTACCACCTGACACAGTACTCCTTGCAACTTGGGTGGGGGAAATGTTAGTATGGGGTGTTGCAGATACATGCAAAGCTGTGTACATTTGCCACACAACAGCAGCTACTAATCTGGTAGACAAAATTACCCACATAATTTTTATCATATTCTTTATTAAGGTGGCCATTATTTAGCACTTACCCTGCAGTCCTGTAGTTGTTGAGATGATATAGTTTCCCGCCTGAAAATCGCAGTAAACCAGCATTAATGTATTAGTATTTGTAAGTATTTTAAGCCTGATGAACTAAGTAGTCATTTAATGCCCAGGAGAAATGTTCCTCCCAGATCCTCCTTATTGCTCTGTTTCTAAGTATGGGTAGGGTGTGGTGGAGCTGTGGGTCAGATTGTGCTATATATTCAATGAACGCATTATAATACATGTGTGGTGGCCTTGGTCTGGAATGGGTGGGTCTTTGTAGGGCATGGATATATTGGTGGGAGAGTGTTTCAGGGTGTTCAATGGGAGGCAACATCTAAATCAATACATTTTTCAATCTATCTTCAACATTTATTCACATACAATTGTCAAACGTAGAACCCTGCATGTGCGAGACAAAAGGGGAGAAGAGAGCATGCAAAGACAGGGTAACACAGTGTATTCCTAACGGATGTGTGCATGCTGAATAGCCCTATCTATATCGTAGTGTTCTTTATTTGTACAACCAGCATTTGCATTATAATTCTATATATTCTGGTAGTAATGTCCAATTCATTCTAGATGTCCACTAATATTGCTGTGGAAACATCAGATGTCTGTGAGCGCCTGATCATTGGGTGGCCTGTGCGCTCTTGTTCATTTGTGTCCTTAGAGATATCTATGCCAGCAGGTACTGATGGTGGGACGCTGCTGTTGTCTGTTGTATCCGTTGCTGAATCGTTGGCCCTGTCAATGCTGAAGGAGGGTGAGGTTGATGCTTTGTAGGGCTTAATGTCATGTAATTGCGACAAAACAGTTTTGCCTTCTAATTTTACAACCCTATCTGCAACCCTCTCCAGTACGTGAGGGCCTATACATCTGGGTGAGTTCCACCTGTGGCTAAAGTTGGCAGGAGGACCTGGTCTCCCTCTTTGATCGTTGAGTCTTTTGCTTATCCTTGAGTATTGTTGCCTTCTTGTTGATCATTCTCTGACCTCCCCTGTGTACGTTGGATCTGTTGAGAGATAAATGAGGCACTAGTAACCAGTGAAGTGACATATTGATATTGATATTGATATTTTATTTCTATCACGCTCGTACACAAGTGTTTCAGAGCACGACAAGGCAATGGAGGGGCACAGGGGAGAACAAAAAAGCAATCTTACTAGGCCCAGTGGCATTGAGAACGCGCAAGTGCATGGGAGAGGGGGAGGGGAAAAGTGCATGGAAGGGGGGAGAAGTGGAAAGTGCGAAGCAGAGGAGAAACAGATAAATAACAATAAATAAATAATAAAGGCAACAAACAGTTTTAGTGCAGCCAGCAATTTGCAAGTGCTAAGTTTAAGACAGCAGACAGGGTAGGTCTAATAAGTGCAGGAAGAACATGTGGGGGACTTTATGGGTACAGATACAGACCCCATTGCAAGGGGTGGCCCGGAGGCAGTGCGGGAGGGTGGCAGGGTGAGCTGGTACCTGGGCCCGGAGGACAGAGGGTGGCCAGGTGCACAGTGCCAAGAGAGAACAGATCAGCAGGGGAGAGGGGGAGCGAAGGCAGAAGAAAAGAGGAAGGTCTTGAGGTGCTTCCGGAACCGGGGATGATTCTCCTCAAGTTTTAGAGTGGCAGGGAGGCTGTTCCAGAGGGAGGCCCCAGCCGAAGACAGAGATCTACCCCCAGCTTGTTTCTCTGAAAAATGACTGACCCTGAGGGAGTTGGAGGTAGAGGAGCGAAGAGCTTGAGAGGGGAGGCATTTGCGGAGGGATAGCTGAAGGTATTTTGGACCCAGGCCCCAGAAAGCATTGTGGACAATGCAGAGGGTTTTGAATTTAATCCTTGCATCCACTGGGAGCCAATGGAGAGATTTCAGAGCTGGAGAGATACGATTCCAGGGCTTGAGGCCAAGGCCAAGGACAAGTCTCACAGTTCTGTTTTGGATTAGTTGCAGAGGGCGGAGAGTAGAGGCAGGTAGATTTAGAAAGAGACTGTTGCAATAGTCCATATTCATGCATTTCTCTTCCCAATACATCCGCTACCCCATCACAGTCATACATGGCCCTTGTGGGTGGAGCTAGTGGGAGGTGAATCTGGTGGCCAGTCACCACCTCGTGGGGTGTGAGATGGTGGTCCAACCCGTGTTTGTTCCGTAGTTCAAATAGAGCCAGAGGGAGGCAATACAGCCAATTCCTTTTGGTTGACTGTTGTGTTTTTGCAATTCTTTCTTTTAGAAGGCCACTGAGACATTCACAGAAGCCGCTGGCCCGTGGGTGATATGCACACGTGAACTTGTGCTTTATCCCAAGCAATGTGGTGATGTGTTGGAATAGTTTGTTGGCGAAGTTGGGGCCATTGTCTGACCTTAGAACTTCACAGACACCCCACCTTGGGAAGACTTCTCTAGCCAAGAACTTTGCTGCCCTTAATGCATCAGCATGGGAGCACAGGCCTGCTTCTATCCACCTTGAAAAGGGGCAAACTACCACAATCATGTAGAGGTAGCCTTGGGATACGTTTATCATATCAACATAGCCGATGTGGAGGTGTAGGAAGGGACCCTCTGGACATAGTATTATTCCTTTAATCACCTTAAGTGTGTGGCCAGCTGTGAATTGCTGGCAGGTGAGGCAATTACTGATGAAGTTTGTAACATGGGCATTTCATTCAGGGCAGAACCAATATTCTACAATCCATGCTGCTATCACCTCCTTCCCAGTATGTGCAGGATGGTGTAGTTGTGTTAATGCTGTTTATAATAATGCGAGGGGCATGACTACTTTTCCGGTGTTATTTTGTCTCCACAAGGCGTCCGTAGGGGACATTGAGCACCCTCTTTTTACCCAGATTTCCTTTTCTGTCATTGATGCAGCTGCCTGTAATTCCATAATTTGAGTTTCTGGTAGATGGTTGTAACCTTCCTTCACTAGCATCTGTCTTGCCCCTCCCCATTCTTTTTGTTTTTCTTGGAGGTCCCATAACTCCCCAAAATATGATGCGTGTTTAGCATAAAAGTCTGCTGCTTCATTTCCTTTGGATATTGGGTCCTCCACATTAGTGTGTGATTGGCACTACACCAATGCGAGTTCTATTTGGTATGTTACAACCTCAATTAGTTCCCCTAGGAGAAGTTCATGCTGTACCGGTGTGCTGTCTGCTGCCTCAACCCTCTTCTTAGCCATCTTGCTAGACCAGAGTGCATTGTTGATGTTACATAGGCGCTATCTGAATAGATAGTGACCCGTTTTCCTACGCTCTCTCTATGTGCTATTATCAGGGCTACTAATTCAGGTGCTTCTGCTGAATACTGAGGAGGCAACCTAACAAACCTTACAGCCTCGCTTGTCCAGTCCTCTATTAATCTTACCACCGCTGCCCCTGTTCTTTTCACCCCATCACCTTGGTCAACTGTTGATAACCCATCACTATATAGTTCATCTTCCTCCTCAAGTGCATCTTCCTCTACTTTACGTGTTCTAAGTATAGTTCAATAGCTTTTGTACAATCATGGGCATATTCTATCTCTCCTAATTCTTCTGCTAGGAATTGTGCTGGGTTAAGATTTTTGCATCTCACTATTTTTAGCTCTGGTCGGGAGAGGATTATTTCATAGCCTGTTGCTCTTTGTGTAGTCAGGGTGCTTTTTGGCTTGTGTCAAATTGCAAAAAGGGCGTGCTCCACATAAAGTGTTGTGGAACATCCCATTGTTATTGAGGATGATTTTTCTACAGCAAAAGCTGCAGCAGCCAAGTGCAGTTCACCCTGAAAATGTCCTGTCATTACTGGGTCTAAATGGCCGCTGTAATATGCAATTGGTTTGTGGCCCATGCTTGTCTTTTGGGTTAGTAGCGATTTAATTACTACCCCATCAGAGTATGAGAATATGTAAAACTCCTTCTTATAATCATGGGTACCCAGGCCCGGTGCTGTTGATATTGCCTCTTTTAATTCATTAAATGCATCTGTCATTTCCAGTGTCCATTTCAGCGTTTTCTGTCTCCGTTGTGCTTCCCTGAGGGCTGTAAGTAAGGGACCTGCGTATGTACTGTAATCAAACACCCATGCGCTGCAATAGTTGCACAGACCAAGGAACTGTTGTAATTCTCGTATTGTCTGTGGTTGTGCTGTGTTTAGTATTGTCTGTGCCTTCTGTGGGGATATATGTCTGCCCTTTTGAGATATCATTTGCCCTATGTATAGAACCTCTTCCTGACAATATTGCAATTTTGCCTTGTCTACCTTATATACTTTTACTAAGACAGTAAGTATTTTGACTGAATCTTTCCTGCACTCATTTTTTGTTGTACTGCAGATGAGGATGTCATCTACATACTGTAAAATCATACTCTCTGTCTCTATATTACTTAGGTCCACCTGGATCACTCTGTTGAAAATTGATGGTGACTCGCAATTTCCTTGGGGTAATCTTGTGTGCTTCCATTTTGTATTGCGATACATGAAACTCGGGAATCTGGGTGTAGTGATATAGAGAAAGAGATGTTTTTGAGGTCAATCACGGTGAACCGTGTAGCCTCTGCTGGAATTCCGCAAAGTTTTGTAGCTGGCTTAGCTGCTACGGGATATTCTGCTTCCAAAATGTTGTTTAGGGGTCACAAATCTTGTTTGTATGAAACGCCATGAACCTCTGTTCGCCTTGTGGACGGGGTACACAGCAGTGTTGCAAGGTGACTCTGATGATAACAGAATTCCTTGTTCAATGAGGGCACTTATTGTCTCATAAATGCCCTCATCTGCTTCTTTCGACAGTGGGTATTGTCTAACTCTGGGCAAAATTGCTCCTTTCTTCAATTTTATTTTTACTCCCCCTATGCTTTTTGATGCATCCCACGTCGTTGGGGCTTATTGTCCATAATGAAGGTGGTACCTTTGCTAAGTCCTCCTTGCAGAATAGGGGTGGTGCTGGGAGTCGTGCGTCTAGTGCCATTGCCATTTCTTGGCCCACTTCTCTGTGTTTTAATCGTATCCAAACGTATACATTCATTCCCAGAATCATCTCACTCGTTCCCTTTTCTTATGAGAAGAGTTCTTCATCAGACACTTGAGTCAATCTACACCCTTCTAGTAGCGCTATTACTGCCCTCCAGGCCTTCCCTTCATTGGCCAGGGTGTGTGCTGCAACCCAATCTTCCCGGTGCCACTATCCCTTCAATGTCTATTGACACGAACGCTCCTTCTTTCTCGTCTGTGGGTGTTTCTGACCTGAAAAGGTACTCACCTGGTCTTTTCCATACTTTCCCTGCTATTCATGGTAGCCATGCCATTGCCATGTCTGTCCTGTATTGAAATACTTCCGGGTTTACCGGCTCCCCCCTCTGCATGCTCTTGCCACAATATGCCTGGAGTATTTGTCTTGCTGTGAGCATGTGTATGCCTGGTGTGGAGCACATTATACCCTTTTCTGTGAAGGAGATGGTCATGTTCAGTCTGCTCCCAGAATATTTACGGGTGCATGTTTAGAGTATAGTAAGGGCAGTGATAGGTCATGATCCCCAATAAATAAGGAGATGTTATCAGTAAATGGAATCACTTCTCAAGCCCCATAAAATCCTTGAGTGTTCATGGCACCACCTGACAATGTGTAGTTCCCTTCCCGTATGCATGACCTTGTGGCCCCCGTATCAATCAGAAAGGAAAACGTCTTGTCATCTATCACCACCTTTATGCGAGGTTCCTCCGCAGGATTAGGTGTTACTGATAGGATGGCACACAGTAGGGTAGTCTGGGGGCTGTCCTATTGTGGGTACATGGATTGTACGTTGTAAGTGTAAGGGTTGTGTCCCATTATGGTCACCCCTCCCATAAGTGTTACTGGTACTACCGCCATTGTGTCATTGGCTGTTGTATGTCGTCCTGTAATAGTGTCAGTTGCTGTACTGTCTGGATGTGTTGTTGTTGTACTGTTGCTGCTGTGGTTGTAATGTATCATGTACTTGTTGATGTTCTATCTGTGGCTGGGGCATGCCTTGCTGTTGTACCATGGGTGGTCGTCCTGCCTGCTGATAATATCTATTCTGGCCCCCTTGGTAACTTTGGTGCTCTTGCTCACCCCACCCTTGTTGTGCTGCTCTGTATCTGCACGTGGGGAGATGTGACCTCCTAGTCCGCATGTCCAACATTGGGGTGGTTCTCGCGCATGCCATAGAAATCCTCCTCCTCCCTCCCCTTGGCCTTGCCATTCCTGTTGTGGGCAACCCCAGAACCCTCCTCCTGGGTAGTGGGCTGATGGCCCAAATCCCGCCCCTATTTCCCCATCCTCTTCCTCTAAAGTTCTGTTGGTACTTGGTACCCGCCCATCTGTGGTTGGTACTGCTGGGCTGTGTTGTATTGTGGCAACTGCTGTGGCAATAGTTGTTGTAGTAGTGGTTGTGGTAGTTGGGACACTGCTGTCTGAGTTGGCGGTCTAGGACTTGGTATTAGTGCTCCCTCTAGGGCATACTTTGACAATTTCTTTTGTACTAATTTGGCCTCATCCGCTTTTCTGTCCTCTGCCTTCTGTTAAATCTTTTCCTGCCATAACCTACAATGGTGTACTATTGTTAATTGTATTTCTGACCATGCTTTGCCCTCCATTCCCACTAATTTCTTGAATTGTCTCTGCACAGATTCGGGCAACCCTAGTATCAAGATGTGATAGAAAATAGCCAGCGCTTTGTCCCACGGCCCTCGAGTTTCAAGGCGCCAAAGCTCTTGAATCTCTTGAATGTAACTGACGGGATATTCATCTTCACTCATCTTACGTGACATAATTGCCCCTATGTCTGATGTATCAGGGTATTGTACCCTTAGTGCTTGCCACACCGCGTGCCTACAGTTCTCAAATGGAGATCAGTCATATGTAGTGTTTTGTGTTGTTACCTCTGGGAACCCCGCCCTCTTCCAGATGTCATCTGCTGCATCACCCAATATGGATACTAACAGCGCCTTCACGTCCCCCACTGCCACCCTGTGCCCCGCTGTCTGTTTTTCCATGTTGTATATCCATTTCCCTGCTCCTCCACTAAGTGATGGCAACCTATTCTTAAAACTTTCTCTGTCTGCGTGCTTGCAGGGTATATATTGCGGCCTACTCCCTCCCCTCTCTAATAATGGCATCTGTGAGTATTCAGCCTTTTCCTCTGGTGTTCGTCTATACTGTCGTATCTGTATTGGGCATCTCTCATCTTCCATGTCAGCCCCGATGTCTGCGATATCTGTATTGTGTGTTGTGCATGATGCTTCCCAAGGTCCTGTGTGTCCGCCCCACTGACATGCGTGTCCCCTGTTGTGTGTAACTGCTGCCCCATCTCTTCTGCGTCCGGGGAGATCTCGAAGTCTATGCATGTAAAGTGTTTGTGGTACCACTGTTGCTGCCGTGCCCTCTGTTGTCGTGCCAGTGTGCTGCCCCCGTTCTTTTCATCTTTACTCCTACACTCCCATGACATTCCTGTACCTGTTTGTCTAATGTACAATTTACTCAGCCCTTCCCTTCCCATATTATTGCTATCTTCATCTTCCTCGCTACAGAATCTGTCTGAGAAGGTCAGTTTAAGTGGTATTGGGTACCATACTGTTACGCTTTCGAGATCAATGTTTGTAAAATTTGTTGCATCCGCGTTTTCTCTTCCTGTTCTGCTGTGCTGTACAGATCTGTGTTATGCACCCCGGCTGTTCCCATGCTACTGCCTATGTGTACCGTCGGTATCCGTCTGGGCTGGTGCTCTGCTCTTTCTTCTTCGTCCACCCACGTCCTATCTATTTCTTCCATTACTTCTTTGTGTACCTTCTATAATGCTTCCTCGTCCTCTTCTCCCTGCCTCTGCGCTACCTCAGTCAATGCTAACCGTAACTCCTTCAGCCTGCTGTCCTCATATTTTCGTGTGCATTCCAGCAGTATCTTCCGTCTCCAGAATGACATTTCTCTTTTGGCTTCGACCCTTTCTTTCCCTAGGGTTCTACGCCCTTTTGCTTCCATTTATACCTTACTCGTGCCTCCTGTTTGTGTCCTCCCCATCCCCTCTCCCCGTTCTTTCTCCAGCAACTCCTCCCTTTCCCTCTTTTCGTTCTCCACCCTTTCTCGCCTTTATAATGCTAATGGCGCCTCCCGTTCCCGTTCCTTCTGTTCTAACTGGTTCACTAACGCGTTCCTCTTCTCCTTCAGCTCTGTGATCCTTGCTTCCAGCTTTGCCTCCTCCTCCCATAACTGCTCCTTTTCTGTGCTGTTCATCTGTTTGTCCTTACATCCTTTCCCCAACTCTAATTCCTTTATTGCTTCCGTTGCCCCTTCTGTTCCTCTCGTGGTGGTTCTTGTAACTTCAATAACACTTGCGCCGCTATCCACTCATCTGGGCAAATTCCCTGCAAATTCGCTCTTTGCCTGCCTCAGCCCTTCCTCTCCAACATCTGGGCTACCCACCTCTGCCCGTGTGGCGTGCACTTTCGTTGCGTACAGGGGTGGCTTGTACATGGGCTTTGAGTAGCCCTCAGCTGCAGTTAGTTCCTGGGGTTCCGTGGTTTATTTTAGTTCTCTAATAGGGTATAATCCCCTTCCTCCTCATCTGCATCATGTGAGGTGATGCTGGGGGGTGTGGGAGGTGGAGCGCATGTGTTCCCTCCCTCTTTCTTTACCTCCTGTAAGTTCAACATTCCATGGTAATGCCCCTGGAACATTCGCCATAATTCAAATATTTCCAGGCGAATTGCTAATTTCTTTCCCTTGTATGTGTTGTGCACGAATGTGAGTAGTGACTGTAAGGTATCCCTCAAGAAACTGCCGTTAGGCGGCCATGATATCGATGCTTTACCCTCCGTACCCTTAGTCCATTCTACACTGTACTTCACTATCTTGTCTCGATAATTGGGCAATGTCTTACAGATGTGTTGGATTGGGGTCAGTACCATCCCGGGCACCCCGTATGATGCTCCTCCCCCACGCCCGTGGTATATCATTGTCTTTCACTCATGCGTTTTACCTGACCTCAAATTGAGGGTTTCGACTTTCCGTTGTTAGAACACGGGTGGACAGGAAAAAAGAATAATCTTTTTGTTATACAGTACAGTGTTCAATTAGTGCTACGTGTGGCTTATAACAGCCACACCTCTTGCGAGGCATACTCCTGTACCTCCCTGCTTTTTAAGGAGTTGTCACTATCCGGCACACTCCCCCAAAATCTATGGCCGCCTATGGACGTATACTTTATGCAGTATAACCAACTTCATGGGCGTTGCCGCCTCCCGGCGAGCCCCTTCATTGTGTATGGCTCCCTGCGACCGTACACCAGTGCGGCGTACTCTAGTACCATCCCGCCTTTACTGGGTTCCCGCAGCTCTGAGCGCCCCTTGACCACGTGGCAGAGCTGTCCACGCTTGGCGGCACATCCACCTGTTCCGTACGTTGAGCGCTGAGTCGCGACCTCAGCACCTGCTAATCGAACAATGTCCTATGCAAATGGCCTATGGGTGACGTCACCATGCTAAATCTTCACGCTAACAGTTCGGACACGTATCATACACATACCCTGCCCGTGTTTAATTTCACGTACAAAATCCAAAATCCCCACAGCTGACTTCCCACCTCCCCCGGAGTGGAGTATACATCATCAACCACCTCTTCTCATTTTTGAAGGTGTACTTCACCCGTCGCGTCACCTGACATGTGATATGCTTCATATAATGGAAACCTAACCAGTCACCTACCTTCAGCAATCTTAAGATAGTCACAACTAACTTATACAGAAATACGTCATCTATTGATGGAGCTAAAATACTCAATTAATAGGAAAACCATCTATTCACCGTACTACAATGTTGATTCATAAGAAAACCACACTTCTCCCCCATACATGTTTTCACTGTCCAGACTGTAGACGTAACAACCTTTCTACCTCTTGGGGACCCACTGTCCTACCCCCAAGATGCTAGCCTGCACATGAAGGAACTACCTCCGCTCCGTTCCCGTTACATGTACACATGCCGATCACCACCTTGTTTCCGAACATTATGATAATGTGATACCACCCTCCACCCTACGCACACATCCTCCCCCCACCCACACAATATTTTGTTGCTCGTTGTGCGGACCACACTTACATTTAGGTGCACGTCTGCAGGTGCTGCTCAGTTGCTGGCTGCCCTACCAGTTGGCTCACCTCGCCTCTTCTGGACCGTGTGTGGACACTCACAAACCGCGGGTGGGATACATTTTGAAGTCGACTCCCGACTCCCAATCTCCGGTTGCGCTGTCCGGTGCTGTCGCAATTACACGAGGGTCAAACTCAGAAGTTTACACCTTAAATTATCCTTGTCCATCAGGGTCCATGGTATATACTGTGATCTCCCCCCCTTTCTCTAGCAAGGGACACTGTGAAGCCCCAAACTCATTCTTATTTCTCATCATGTGTCTGTCCACCGCAGGGACAAGATTTCCGCACCGCCTTCTTCCTGGCAGTGATCTTAATCTGCTCACATATGGTGGCGACTCCCCCCTCTCACCATGGAGTTGCCCCTTTGGTCGTTCTGATGGTGTCAATGCTTCGGATGATTTAGGTATAGGTGCATTTAAATCCTACTTCCTTATCCATTGAAAAACATCCCTCAGGACCACATACATCCCCTCTCTCTTCCCCACGGAAGGTGTCTCTCTAAGCTCGGCAGTCGCTTGTCTAGCTTTTTTCCTGTATATGCTGCATGCAAATATGTCGTCATATGCTGCAGGACTGCCTTTGACAGTGACCCTCCTTACGGCCATGGCATAAACATTTTGGCTGCGGTTCCTTTAACCCATTCCACACTATACTGTCTGAGCATGGGTGCATGTTTCGGCAATTGCTTGCAGAGATGCACAAGTGGAGTAACATGCTCCATTCTCAACTTGTTACTCTTAACCTGTTTAACACTCACTTGTTTTAATCACAGATTTAAAAAGTATGTTTCAGAAAAAAACACAATATGAGCGTGCACCAATCGTCGCATGCTCCAATCCCTTAATCACACTTATTACTTTAATCTTGCTAAAAAACAACCACCAAGTTCAATTTAACAAAATCAATTTGTTTTTTCTGCTTACGAGCTCATCATATTCATAATCACATAAAACAAACAGATCAACTCGACCGGTCACATATATTCTTCTCTACAGTCTCCTCTAAGATCTGTCTTGCCCCCTAAAATACCCCATACGGAGTTTAAATTAACCTCTTTAGATTTGTCTTTAATCAAATCCGTCTTCTATGTCATCCGCTATGGGACTCTACGTTCAAATTTCTTCTGATACATTCTTTAAAACACAGGCCGGGGCGTATTCTATTATTGTGGCCTCTCTCACGATACCTTTATTGCTTGGCCACACTCAAATCATTATCTATTCACTATATATATAACACTTGTTTTCTCACTTTCTGTTTTCCACCTCCCTCCGTTACTCACTTTTTTCCCCTATCTCACTTCTTTTCTTCACTCATCACCCATACGTTTTGTCAACCCTCTCCGTTTTTAGTTGGCAAAAGGAAAACTGTTTTAATACCAATTATCTAAAACAGGGAGCACAACGAACATCAAGGAATTTGCTCGATCCTTTTCCTCAATACATTCTAGAAAAAAATGAGATTTTATACACAAAACTCGGCATCAATGACGTTAACCTACATGTTCACTAACGTCATCCTAGGTGGCAAACTACAAAAACCTATGAATATGGGCGATTGGCTCTGAGTGAACATCTAAATATACGATCCATATTAGTCTAACAAAGTGCGAATATGTGATTGGTTACTTAACATGAGGTGGGGCAACTAAGCCCTCCCCTAAACAATTACCACTAGGAATGTCACTAAATGCAAGACGTCCCATTGGTTTACACAATGATAGGACCCGTAATTACGCGATCCTCTACAATTGGTTGGCACTCTAACCTCCGTCACTACTTTTCCACCTACATCTAGAAGCATTCAGGCTGGCCATCCAGGTGCTGGGGAGCTCACTTTAACCATTGCTTCCCACCATTTAGCATATCAATCCATCATCAGCTCAGTGCTCTACTGTCAATTAGGCTTTGAAGCTCGGCCTTGATAGTGTTCTTAGCTCTGAGAAATTCAGGGAGTGAAAGCACGCTCTGCCCTCGTGCATAGGTGTGACCATCTCATTCGTTCAACTTCATCCTTCCATGTAACTGGAGACCATAGAATCGAGCTTCTAGTGCATTTTAAAATACTATTTTTCAATAGACCTCTGACGTCTTCCTTGTTTTGTTCATGCCTTCTGAACAGGAGTTCTGCTTTTTTCACACGATTTGTATTCAATGTCAGTTTACTCCAGTTTGATAAGACCTTGGCTTCTTTTGCTCATCCAGCCTTGTCTGCTGAGTTTCACTTTGTAAGTCAATTTGTTTTTCAAATGCGACACTCTGGAAAGAAGGCTTTCTTGGCCATTTTGCTAAAGTCCAGCAATGCTATAATGCGTAGTGGAAACATCCATCCTTTACTTGTCCATATGTATGTATATATATATATATATATATATATATATATATATATATCGCGATTGCCGCAATATATTCACTACAACGCTAGCCTCAAGATTATATCGTCTGCTTGCGTTTCTTTTGCATCTGTACATGTGTAACATAGCTTGATGTCTTCATCGGTTCTGTGGCATAAGCTTCTTCACCTTGATCCCAAGATGTCACTTATCCTTGATACTTTCTTGATGCCTTATATAATATCGGGCTCTGCATCGCTTCTAGCTACATCAGTTCAACTCTGTATGAGGTTTACTTGGTGATGGTTGGTGACGTCACCACTCTTCCTTACCGTTTATTTGCTCTGCTTCTTCAGGAATCTCATTTAAACAACCATCATATTTCCTCGTATGCGGGTATGGTTTCCTCAATGGAACTCTTGCCTCTAGGATTGCTTTTGGCCTTTGTCGTTTCAACTGCTCCGTGTACGTCACATACTCTGGTTTCCAACGGTTGAGGTGGGGGTACTTAGTTCCTCCTCTACACTATACATACCTCAAACATAGCAGTCAAGCAAGTGCACCAGTTGCAAAATGAAGAAATGCAAAGAGGCTCATATGAAGGCTTCGGGGTTAATTTCAGCATAACAGTAGAACATTGATCATATTTCATTCTTTCAGCCCCTTACAAACTCTCTGTGCAGCCTTCTTGTGCATGATTTTCACACGGAGTGGCACTATACAAACCAATAGCAAACAAGACATAAAGCGGGATGGAAGAGTGACAAATAAGGGCATATGGAGGTGGGAAAGAAGAAAAGATTTATCAAGTGATATCATGGGGGGCATAGAGAGGGAGACTAAAAGGTATTACTGAAGTTGACCAAAACATTTTTTGAATGAGAGATTTGGTTGCAGATATGATAGAATACGATCATTGCAATCAAATCTCCCATTCAAACAGCATTATAGTGAACAAGAGGAGTGGGGGCTGCGGGGGTGTCCCCCGCCCCCTCATTCACTATAATGTCAGCCGGGGTTGCAGGAGTGTCCCTCGCGCCTTACGGCTTAAAGATTTTTAAAAAAAAAGAAAAAGGGACACTGCGAAGTAAGATCTGATACACTTTGGAGGGACAGATCTGATGCCACAGGGGTGCAGGAGGAGCAGCGGAGGTGACAGGGAGGAAAAAGATAAGTAGAGGAAGGGGGCGGAGGCTTTGGGGTATGGCATGACTTGCGTTGTTTTGCAAAAGTGAAAACAGATTTGCAGAGATACTGACTACGGTCAATTCCACCGCAAATCTTTACGCTTCGGTCAAACAACTCAAATCCAGACTAAGGGCCTCATCACGAGTTGGGCTGTATTCCCGGCTGTAATACCGCCGACTGTAATAGCCCTAGCACCGACCAGTCTGGTGGTATTACCACTGGATCATGGGTTGGGCCTTAACGGTAAATCCCCATTCCTGATTGGGTCCATTGGACCCAATGAGGAATTTTCTGTGCTAATACTGCGGGCTAATACAGCCGGCTGTAATACAGCCAAAAACAGGGATTTTCACCTCCAGAAAAAAGCTGGAGGTAAAACAGCCGATTTAGCGCCCAACTCGTGATAGCGCCAGCCCTTAAATGCGGGTTTAATAGTATTACCACCGCATTTAAGGGCTACAGCCCAACTTGTGATGAGGCCCTAAGAGACTGTTACACAGGCAGACAGGTAAGGATTAAGGGCTGTTATAAAGGATAATGACTGTCATGACGGAGAAGGTCTGTGATAAAGAGGAAAGACTGAAGGAAAGGAAAAGAACTGTGCCAAAGGAGGATTGTGATAATTGAGGAGGACTGTGATGAAGGGGAAGGACAGAAACAAAGGAGAACGGCTTTGGCAAAGGAGAAGGATTCTGAAGAAGTGGAAGGACTCTGGTGAAGGGCAAGGACTCTGGTGATGGGGAAGGACTGTAGCGAAGGACTGACAAAGGAGAAGACTGTGTTGAAGTGGAAGGAATGTGACAAAGGAAAAAGACTGACAAAGGACTTAGACAAAGGAGAAGGAAATTGACAAAGGAGTATGATGAAGGGGAAGGACTGTGACAAAGAGGAAGGGCAGTGAAGAGGTTTGTGATCAAAGAGAAGGTCTGCAATGAAGGAGAGGGACTGTGATAATGGACCAATGAAAGGAAATAACTGTAATGAAGGAGAGGGACTATGATGGACAAAGTGTGACCAAGTAATATGACAAGAGAAAAGACTGCGATAAAGGACATTGATGAAGGAGGATAGTCACAAAGGACAAGGACTGTGACTAAAGAGAGACTATGACAAAGGTCAAGGAGTATGGCAAAGGTGAAGGACTATGATGAAGCAGAAGGACTTGGATGAGGAGAAGGACTGATTAAAGAGAAGCATAGATGAACTGTGAAGTAAAGGAGAAGGTCTGTGACAAAAGACTGATGAAGGAGAATGACCGTCACAAATGACAAGGATTGTGATGAAGGACTGTGACAAAAGACAAGAAACTATAATGAAGCTGCAGACTATGGCAATGGTGAATGATAAGGACAAAGGAGAAGGACTAGGGTAAAGGCGAAGCACTAACAAGGAAGCACTGTGATGAAGAAAAAGAATTGTGATGAGTGTGATAAGTGCAAGGACTGTGAAAAAGGTGAATCACTGGCAGAGGACATTAATGAAGGAGAAAGACTGATGTAGGAACAACTGTGATGAAGTAGGACTATAATGAGGGCTGTGAGAAAGGACTGTGACAGAAGAGAAGGATTGTGTTATGTGTCATGGGGATTTGGCCCCTTTATTTCATGTTACATTGATTGTTCGGGAATATATCCGGCATTAGCCAGTGATGTCATGCTGAAACACACAGGGCTTAATAACATTAATCCGTGACTACATGTGGGCGCATTCATGCAGATATTGATCTTTGTTCATCCATGGAATATGGACATTCATTCACATTCAGTAATTGGTTATAAAGGAATGAATAATAGCCCCTGAGAACGACCCGTTGGTCAAAACACGTATCAGCTGTCCAACCTTTTGAATACATTTCTTCATTGATTACATCTTTTCTTGTGGAAACATTCATATTGGGACTACACTTGATGATTATTAAATGACTTATTTCTCAATTTGAGCGCAACCCACCTTCCCAATACAACTACTCTGACTTGTGATAAAAGAGAGCACCTCTGATAATAGGGACAGAGTGTGATGCAGGAGAAGCACTGTGTCGAGCGAGAAGGACTGTGAGGAACAACGATGATAACATGGAAGGAATGGCAACAGAGAAGAACTGTAATGAGGGAGGAGCAAAGTGTTGAAGGAGAAGGTCTGTAATTACAGAAGGGAAGGACTGTGAAGAAGGACTGAGAAAAGGACTGTAAGAAAGAAGGGCTGTGACAAAGGGGATGGACTGTGATAAAAAAGGACTAGGATGAAAGAAAAGGAAAGAAAAGGATTGTGATGAAGGCAAAGACCTGTGACGAAGGAAATGGACTGTGACAAAGCGGTTCTATGTGAAATTACCTTTTTTTAAAGGTCTCAAGAGAAAAAGACTGATTTACTTTGACTGATTTTCTTTTGATCGGAAAACCGGAATTGTAAAGGTCTTTTTCTCTTGAGACTTTTAAAATGCTTGTTTCCCTTTAAAAAAAAAATATTTGGGGGGTTTCACCCCCGAGCACCCCATTGTTCCTGCTCTCACCACCCACCCCCACCCTCTCCCACGGGATTTCATCCTCAGCCCCCCCCAACCCCACCCTCTCCCATGGGATTTAATTCCCAGCCCCCAACCCCTCAGCACTCCCCAAACCCCCTAAACGAAAACACATACAACACACACACCAACACACACACGCACACACACACGTACCCATTCTCGTCACCCTCGGCTTCCTGGTCCCACAGTGCCTGTCAGCCCCTGCACGCACTTTTGTGCGGCAGGGGCGTGACAGTTCGCTTTAGAAAGACTGCTCCGTGCGGTTACAGAGTGGTCTTTCGAAAGCAACCTTTTAGTGAAAAGATCTTTATAAAAAGATGTTTTCACTTGGAACGGATAACGTATAGTGACAAAGGAGAAAAACTGTGATGAAGAAGGGCTGTCATGAAAGAGAAAGACTATTATGAAGTGACTGGGACAAAGGAGAAGGTATCTGATAAAAGAGAACTGTGATGAGAGAGAAGGACTGTGATGAAAGACTGTGACAAAAGAGAAGTACTTTGACTAAGAACGACTGGGAAATATGAATGTGGCAAAGAAGAACTGTGACAAAGAAGGACTGTGATGAAAGAGAATGAATATGATGATAGGGAATGACTGTGGTAAAGTAGAACTGTGCTGAAGGCGAAACACTGATCAAGAAAAATGTATTTTATGAGGGACCATGATGAAGGAGAGTGACTGTTACAAAGAAGGAGGACTGTGACAAAGGAGAAGGGTTGTGAAACTGGAGAAAGTGTGATGAAGCAAAAAGACGGGAAGAAATGAGAAATATTGTGAAGAAGGATTGTGATGAAAGAGAAGGACTATAATGAAGGGGAAGGACTGTAACAAAAGAGAATGACTGTGATGAAAGACTATGTCGAAAAAGGACTGTGACAAAGAAGAAAGACTGCGATGAAGGCAAATGTTTGTGATAAAGGAGAATTACTGATGAAGAACTGTGCTGAAGGAGAAGGACTATGATGAAGGACTGTGACAAAGGACAAGAACTGACAAAGGACTGTGATGAACGATAAGGACTTTGATGAAGGGCTGTGACTAAATAGAAAGACTATGATGAAGAAGAACTGTATTGAAGGAGAATGGCTGTGATGAAGGATGTTGAGAAAGGAGGACTATGGTAAAGAAGGACTGTAATGATGGAGAAGGATGATTGGCCTCATTACAAATTTGCCCGTATGGAAATAATGTGCCAGTGGGCCTCATTACGAGGTTGGCGGTAGCCTTGCCAGTAAAACAGGCAAGTCTACCTCCAAACTTGCATCCAGGTCCGGCACCCGGGAATGGGGAGGGTGGTAGCACTGGTACCGTTAATAACGTACCGGTGCTACCATCATGTTCTGCTTGCGTGTGCTGGTACGGCCACCAGGTCAGACCTGGTGGCTACAAGGGCACCCACGAGCAGAACTCGTAATATGGTGGTATGGTAGCAACAGCCCCTTTAGCGATACTGGCGCCGTTGTTGCCTTACCGCCATACTTGTAATGAGGCTCAGTATTTACGTATACCGGCATGTTTGCATCACCAGCAAACTGCATGTTTGCTGGTGGGGCGCCTGATTTACCTCTAGCAAAGAGCTGGAGGTAAGTCAGGTACCCCACTGGCAAAAAACAGATGCGGTTACACCAGCCATCCCTCCATAGAGTCCTATAGGACTCCATGGAATGGGAATTAACCATCCTTGCTGGTATTGTAATCTGTTGGTAATTACGGCAGACCAAGTGCGGTAACGATAATTCCATTGGGTGGTATACTGCCGGATTTGCCAATGGGACACCACCAAACATGTAATGAGGCCCAATGACCCTTTCCACAATCTGATTTTCTATCACTCTCTTTTGAATTTCACCCAATCCAAATCCTCCCACTTATGCCTATTACCATCCTCCTCATTTATCTACCCATGGCCCTTATAAACTGCTTTTTCTCTTATCTCGACCCTCTCCTTAACGCCCTTTCCACTGAAATCCCCAAATACTTAATGGGCAACTTCAACCCCCCAAAATCTACCCCCGCCACCAACTTGAACACAACTCTCTCTGCCCTGAGCTCTCCCTTACTTCTCTTCACAAGCAAACCACTCACTCCGAAAGAAACTTAGTTGATCTTGTCTTACTGTCTTCTTTGCTTCACTTCGTAAGCCTCACTTTTGACCCCTCCCATCCTGACCACTCTATCCTCCACTTTATCATTGCTGTCTCCCTCAATTGTATCTTTCCGTTCATGCGATCTACAAACATTAATTTAGGCATGACTCTTTAGCTCCTTACCTAGCAAGTAAGGTCCTTCCTGCTCTCTCTTGCTCCTCCACAGGCCTCTTCCATTCAACAGGCCTGCTATGACTTTAAACTGCCTCTGACCAACCCTTTCACCACCACTATCTCTCTCCTACTTCCCCCTTTCTACTCTTCACCCCCAGACAGTCAAGCAGCTTGCAGCTCTCAGGTTAAGGAGCAGCTCCTATCTCTCCTCTTTTGTCAACCTCTCTCTCCCCTGTAGTCTTACAGCCCTGTTTCAAGATGGCAACTGTCCTACCTATCTTAAAGAATTCCTTGCCTGACCCTGATAATCCTCCCACACTATTCTAAATGGCTCAAATGGGATAGGGAGGTTTCGTCCAAGTAGAATTCATTGTATTTGATGGCAAATTTATGTGAGGGGTGGGTAAAGGTAATAACTATGTTGGGGGAAGTGAGGAAGAGCTGAGGGGTTCTCTATTTGCAGCCAAATGGAATAAAAGAAAAATGATTAGACAAAATCGAATTTGATTAAAAAACTCAGCAAAAACACATAGAAGCATTCAAACAACTCGTCTTTAGCAGGATCTCCACGTAACTGAACTCTAATCATCGCAGGTCCCTCTCCAATGACAACCATCATTGCACCAAACCTGCCCTCACCCATGTCTCTGACTTTCTAACATTTGTCCACCATTCGAAACTATCACTCAGCCTAATCTTCCATGACCTCTCTGTCACCTATGATACTGGATACCATTCCCCTCTTCCTCTCACCCTCACTGACCTGCGTATTGGGAAACTACTCTCAAAGGTACTGCTTGTTACCACCCATGTTAGTATTTCTCTATCTTCTGGAAATCAGATATCTCTATTCCAACCCCTCTCCATTTTGGCATCCCTCAAGGCTCCTTGGCTCCGTATTATACACCCTCTGCACCTGTTCCCTCAGCCAACTCAGCTCCTCCTTTTAGTTCACCTATCACATCTTTGCTGATAATAATCACATCATCTTCTTTTATTCCCACCCTCCATACCTGCATTTCTGATTACCCATCTGCCATCTGTAACTTGATGGCACTTCACTGTCTTATGCTGAACTCCTGTACGACCGAAGTAATCTACCCGCCTGGCTATAATTCCCCATTTCCTCCCTCTCCCATTTGATTCCCAACTCATTTACTGTCCCTCTCATTCATGGCTCCCAACCTTGCGGTCATTTTTTTACACATTTTTTACCTCAACTGCAACCAACATTAACCTACTTATTATCAGGTCTCACAACTCCCTGAAAATTATTTTTCGGACCTTGGTACTGAGCTGCCTTGACCACTGCACAGGCATCTTTTTTGCACCCTCCACTCATTTTCACTCCTTAATCTCTCTCTCTCCTGTTCTCCCTATGCTCCCTCTCACTTCAGCCCCATCTACCTTCCTGCCCTCGCTACGCTCCCTCCCACGTAAAAAATTCTACTACAATCCACTTTTCCTCACGAAAAATCTATCTACTAAACCAACATGATTTCATTCTACCTACTCCCACATTCCTCCTCTCCTTGACCTTTATGTTTGCTGTTCTACATTATAACTTGTTTTTAACTTAGTTCTGTATTATTTCTTTTTCCTGTCTCTGGATTCTATATTATACACCCGTTTCACTCACCATCCAGCTACCTGCACTCCCTCCAAAACTTTGTAAGACACCTGACTCAGGATTTCCCCACTCACTGATTGATTTTGTAATGGTTCCTTGTAGAAATAGCTGTATCCTCAACCACTAAATAAATTCAAGTACATATGATGCCAAAAGACAGTGACAAAGGAGGGTATTCAATGAAAAAAATCGAATATAAACAATTGAACGCGGGCAAATGTCGAGTAAGGGGAGCGAGGGTTGCGGGGTGGCCCGGCTCCCTTTACTTGAAATTAATGGAATTCTAGGGTGGCGGAGGGTGTCCCCCACATCCATAAAAAGGAAAGCGGGGGACAAGTAAAAAAAGCACCCTCAGGTGGAAGTACCACCTCTCAATGGGGAGGCTGAATTTGCGTTGCAGGCCAACCGCCTTGCAGAGTAACAGCAGGTAAGTGAGTCGCAGAGGTAAGTTTGTTTGTTAGGGGGAAGAGGGGATGGTGAAAACGGGTGGGGGTAATGTATGTTATTATTTCGTTACGGGCATTTCAATTTAATCATTTTAGAATTCGACATTTTCGTATAGGAAATAATCACGTACATCCACAAAGGAGTACTACTACGATGAAGCACTATTATGAAGTAGAAGGATCATAACAAAGGAGAAGGCTGCGACAAAGGGGAAGGGCTGGGACAATATATGAAATCTAGGCCTCTCTCCATTATACAGGATTCTGAAATCTAGGTTTATCTTCCCCATATCTGCCTATTTGACTGCGAAACCTACTGTATTGTGAATCCTACGCCTCTCTCCCACTTCTGTGAAGTGTACATAATTGTCAAACTTCATTGTAACCCCTCGTGCAGAGTCCCAGATTTACCTCATAACAAACACTGCATATGTAATTTGCCCTTTTGCCTTTTGTGTTGCTGCTACTGCTACTATTCTACCACCCAGTGTTAGGCCCTTTTTATCTCTATCCAGGTGTCCCAAATCTAGGCGCTACCATTATATCTGAGGTTATTGCATTTACTGTTATTTGAACTGTGCCCACTGTTAGGCCCTTTCTCCCTATATCCAGGTGTCCCAAATCTAGACGCTGCCATTACATCTGAATTTATTGCATTTACTGTTATTTGATCTTCTGTTGTGTCCCTTGCTGCACCCCTCTGCGATTACATATGGCGTTATTGCATTTACTATTGTTTGATGTTATTGCATTTACTGTTATTTGATCTTCTTTTCTGTCCCGTGCTACACCCCTCTGTCGTACCCCGTGTTAGGCCCTTTCTCCGTCTATCCAGGTGTCCCAAATCTAAGCGCTGGTATCACTTCTAGGGTTATTGCTTTTTCTGCTATTTGATCTTCTGTTGTGCCCCGTGCTACACCCGTCTGTTGTGCCCTGTGTTAGAACCTTTCTCCCACTATGCAGGTGTCCCAAATCTAGGCGCTGCCATCAATGTTCCCACTAATTATTTTTCCCTAAGTGCGGAAATGATTAGCCTTTGTGCGCACATTATTTTCCATGTGCGCAACTGGATAACGATGTAAGCCACTTTGTGAGCATGCATAGTTAGTGAGAAACCACCTCTGAAGAGGTTGGAAGGCAATTTTCCATTCCCAACCACCACAATTCCTTACAAATCAGTGTAAAAGGAGCATCTTACAACTCCAAACATATAGGCTAACAAAAACAAATATTTGATATGTGATTATAAGGAGGGCTCATCAACCAGTCCAAGACTAAAAGATATGCTGTGATACCTACCAAAGGTTCTCCTGCGCAGAGAAAAACATGTATGCACAAAAAAGCTTTGTATGCTCAAGATAAACAATATTTTTAGTTGCAGCTTTTCATTTGTCAACACTGCTCAGAGACAATACAGAAAGTGTTTAATGCCATTGGGAAAATACTCATGTTTAATTAAAAAAAAACAAGTATCGCTAATCACTGATATGGCTGTCGTAAAAATGCAGATATTATGCAATTTTTGTAAATGGAATAATTGCAACTGAAAGGAACGTGTCAGAAAACATGCAAATAGGAGTTCATGTGCCACTTCAATGAAGTAATTCAAGGGCCAGTAGCAAATGCCTCTCGTAATGTGTGTAAGGACAATAATTGCATCAGAACAAATGCACTGCAGAATATGATGATCAGAATTTCAGGTCCTCTGCTTACTATCCACATTAGGTTGTTCTGTGAGTTGTGACAATATTTATTCAAAATCAGCCTTACAACTTGGAGGTATATACACCATCTGCTTTAATCCCTAAAACAGGAAAATGTGCCCAACAATAACGGGAAACATGAACATATGGGTATCTACCCCCTGCTTATATCCACAAAGTTTCACTGCTCTCTTCTTGAGTCAGTGACCAGCATTGCAGTGGCATTGGTAGGAACTCTAATAAAACAACTGACCAATCTCAAGAGGAATTTTAAGGGGAAAGAACTTATTTTAATAAGATTACAGGGCACATAATACAGCTTATAGTTTTGCCCACCCTTACTCATCCCACTCTAGACAAAAATCAACAAGAGCCTTACTGAGGTTTCTTCTGGTTGCCCGTTGAAGAAAATCACATATATTTGCAAAAACAGCAATGTTCACAGGCACAACATATTGAGTATCTTCTTCTTTAACCAGGGACTCCTCTTCTGAAATTCACTGTCATCAATTGAACAAGATGCATGGGGATGCTAGAGGCAAAACATGCAAACCCATGATTATATTGAAAAGGCCTCCGCATCTGAGCATAGAAAGAAATAGAAGGTGCACTTTCCTACACTATTACTATAGATTCCTATCTTTTAGTCAAGATATCCTTCACTGCACTGTGCTGCCAAAACATCTGAAACACCTGATTTGGTTTTTGAAAGTTGCTGATTTGTTCTTCACCCCGAAGGATTGCTCTCCTGTTCCCTTCCACCCATTCCACCACCTAGCCCCTGTGGTAGCCTCTATTATTCGTTGACATGGTTCGGTAAAAAGTAAGGGATTGTAGCAGTAAAATACTAACTGGGATATTTGCATACCCACAATACTTTGCAAGCAATTCCAATGTAAAGCCTCAAAATGATATTATGTGCAGTTAAAGAAAATGCCATAAATCTGTATGTGCACAATTACTATGAAATGCATACAAGACTGTTTGCAACATACCCTGCCTTTCAATTTTTGGTGTTGTGATGAACTTGATAGTGTCATCACTCCTTTCCCAGAGGTAGCCTCTCCTCATATGGCCAGGGGACAGCAGCCACTACCTGATCCTGACCCTGGGGGCAGCTATTTGAGGGAGGCCACATGGGGGGAGAGGGCCGTCTGGTGGGTGAGGTGACATCATTGGGTGAGACATGGTATTCCCCAATACCCTTTTAGAGATATCCCTTCCATGCCTCATGTCTTGATTTCATAGTGTGATCATCCCCTTCAACAACCCATAAACCCAAGTACCCATCCAGGTTGAGGGTGCTCCAGGGAGGCAAATCTCACTTTTCTACAGATCCTGGGGCAGTTCAAGACTTTTTGGAAGTGCTGCTGATAGAGTGTGGTGGAAATCAAGTTGGTGTTATGTGCAGTATTTTTGCTGTGGTGGGTGAAATACCTGTTGGGTTATGGGTATGGGGTGCCCTGGTAAATTAGCAATTATAACCAAGCAGGGATATAGAAAGTGGGTTTGTAACATGCTAGTCCATGTAACGAATTGGTCCTGCAGCTGAGTGTTATGACTGATGTTTGTGCCTCCCTCGAATAGTAGGAGGTAGTGTGCTATTAGGGTGGCAGAGTCTTACGCTCCTGGGCTATTGCCCATGTCGGTTTGTTTAAGTTGGTTCGGGAGGGGGGCAGTGTGGGAGGGGGTCGGTAAGGAAGAGGGCCTGTTGTGGTTTGGGGGTTGGTGGGGAGGGAGGGCAGCAGGGGCTGGGGGGTGTTTTTTTTTAAATGACATACGTCTTACTTTGGGAAACCTGTGTTCTGGTTGGCTATGGGAGTACACTTCATTACATGCAGCTTCTGATGGCCGATGTGTCTACTAGAATTAGAAAATCATGGTCAATTGTAAGCTTATGTGATGGAATGTGTGAGGGCTAAGCAACCCGCGTAAAATCCATAAGGTGGTTAATTACTCTGAGAGGCATGGTGCAAAAGTGGTCCTGTTACAAGAGACCCATCTGATTGGTGGGGTGAATAAAGGGGTGAATGAAGGGGTTGCTAGGTCTTGGGGGACAAGTAGGTATTATACTTCTTTTTCTACATACCCGGCTGGAGTCATGATATTGATAGACAAGTCGCTTCAGTTCCGTATGCAAGAGACAGTGATAGATCCGCTGGGGAGGTTGATGATTGTATCAGAAAGCTGGGAGCACACCCTGGTTATGTTTGTTAATATCTACGGCCCCAACATGGATGGTCCTCTTTTTTTTGTCACTCCTTTCCAGGTGCTATAAATATTTGGACACTAATATTGTTTGGGTGGGAGACCTCAATGTTATGATGAAGGACAGGTCCACTAGTGGTCTCCGTTCTGTTTCTCAGGGGGCAGAAGTGGTGTGGAAGTGCATACTTGAGTTGGAACTGATTGATGCCTGGCAGGTGCTCCACGTTGCGTATAGAGAGTACTCATTCCACTCGACGGTCAACAATATGTCCTCATGACTGCATTATATTTTGGCGTGCCCGCTTATCGTACATATGATATATGACCATTAATTGCTCCCTCCTTCCGAGGACTTTGTCAGATAACTCGCATGGTCTTCGGACCCTATATATGAGTTGCAAAGGGGTACCTAGACCTTTATGGAGATTCAAGCCTGCAGCGCTGACTGACATAGTATTTCGGGGTGAGGTGACTAATCTTGTTAAGTGATATTTCCAAGAAAACGTGGGCTCTGTGTCTACAATGAACTCTGTCTGGGAGCGTGTAAGGCAGTTTTGGGGTGGATGTTTTTGGAGTTTGGTGTTTTGAAGATGATTCTTAGGCAATTGGTTGAGGCTGAATGGGAGATTAAAGAGTTTCAGACTAAGGATGAAGAAGCTAGGAATGCAGAAAATAGGGTTGGGTTACGAGAAGCAATGGATCGCTTTAATGATTTGGCAGACCGCAAGATTAGATGCTTGGCACATCCAGCTCTGTCCTGCCGATAGTTGAGGAGGGTAGGCCGGGCCGGCTCTTAGTGGCGTTGCTTCACAGGGAAAGGGGCACCACGGACATTGCTGCGATACACGTTGCGGATGGGCGAGTGGTGGTGGTGGAGCCCGATGCTATACAGGATGCCTTTAAAATGTATTACAATCAATTATATGTATCTAGAGAAACAGTGGCCGTGGACGAGTTAGAGGAGTTTTTACAGGTAGCAGCCCTCCCGACATTAGGTTGGGAGGCAGTAGAGGCTTTAGATGCACCGCTTACGGAGAATAATATTCTAGCGGCGATACATGCATTGACTACCCCGGCACCAACGGTATACTGGTAGAGTTTTATAAGGAACTGGGTGCATAGGTTGCCAAATACATGCTGTCTTTCTGGGAGGAATCGTTGGGGGTAGGGCAGCTTCCCCCTACGATGCACGAGGCAGTCATGACACTGATTTTAAAACCTGGGAAAGATCCCCAACACTGTGCCTTGTACTGCCCAATATCTTTGCTAAACCTAGATGCTGGCAGATCGACTGCTTCCATTTGTCTCGGCCCTTGAACATATGGATCAATCCAATTTTATTCCAGGTAGGTCAACTTCGCTGAATCTGCGTAGGTTATTTGCTATACTAGCTCATATCGACCCAAGGTAAAGGCAGTGACTGTACTGCTCGATATCGAGAAAGCTTTTAATTCGGTGAAATGGAGATATTTATTTCAGGTGCTGCAGCATGTGGGTATCCTGGAATATTCCTTGATGGCAGTGTGCCTTTTGTACGCTGCTGGTCTAAGGATTTCGACTTGGGTTGTGGGACCAGACAGGGGTGACAACCATCGCCGGTGCTTTTTGCAATAGCGTTTGAACCACTAGCAGCTCGACTACTGAGGTTTCATATCACAAGGGGTATAGCGATGGGCAGAACCAGAGAAGTAGTGTCCCTTTACACGGATGATGCAATTCTATATTCTAAGGACCCAGCAAGTAACTTGCAGCTGTTGTCTCAGGAGGTTGCAGAGTTTGGTTAGCTCTCAGGGCTTAGAGTGAACTGGTCTAAGTTGATCTTGTTCCCGCTTAATGATTTCACTAGTAAGCCTGCTGATATTGGTGGTTATCGATGGGAACAAACCGCAGTGATGTACTTGGGTGTGAGGACAAGCCTTTCAGAGGATAATCATTTACAGTACCTCCAAATGTTAAGGACGCAAGTGGAGGGATGGTGCAAGCTCCCCTTGACATTGCAGGGTCAGGTTGCAATTGCTAAAATGGTTGTGTTCCCTAATTTGCTATACTTTTTCAGAACATTCCTGTATGGCCAGGGGCGAGCTTGTTTGCTGAAGTAAAAGCTTTATAGTAAGGATGGCATGGTTTCCGAAGGACACCCAGGCTAGCTGGGATATGCTGGTTCTCCCATGGGAGCATGGTGTTATTGGCGCACCAGATAAGGAACTGTACTTTTTAGTAGCACAGGTGCATTTTGTGTCATACTGGATGCCGGGAGCTCCTTTTTACCCACACGTGCCTATAGAAGAATGCTTGGTGCACCCTCTTACATTATAAGGGACCTTGATGTTGAGGAAAGTTTTGGATACATGTAAATTCGATCTGGTGGCATGAACAATACATGCATGGAACAGAATCCTAAAGCGCCTGCGGGTCAACATCCCTTTTGACCCAGGCCTTCAGCTCTGGCATGTAGGGTGCTTTCCTCCAACATGTGACGAAGCCCTGTTTCAGCAGTGGAGGGTTATGGGGATAGACTCTATGGCTAACTTATAGCCAGACAGTGTTTTTGTCTCCCAGGATCAGTTTAGTGCCAAGATGGGAGATGGGTTCTGTTGGAGGATGCAGTACTTTTGAATGTGAGCTGCCTTTAGAGAGTGGGTCCCATTTTTTCCAAATATGCCCTCTGTAATACAGTTATTGCAATACCTCCTTAATTCATCTTTAGCAAAGCAGATAGTCTCCACTTTGTATGCATTTATTCTACGTGATTCCTCTTGAATGGCGTTGAAGTGTAAACTATGATGGGAGGAAAACACTGGGTTTACATTTTCTGAAAAGCAATGGGTCATGATTTGTGAATGTACACATAGTGGGGCATTCTATACAAGGTTCCAGTTGATTCATTTCAAGACTTTGCCTAGCGTATACCTCTCCCCCACCCGCCATCACCTGTTCAATCACACTAGAATGGATAGATGCTCTAGGTGTATTTCAGAATCAGCTGATTTCATTCATTTGCTGTGGTCGTGCCCAAGGTTGCAGGACTTCTGGGAGGGGTTGGTGGGGACGCTCTCCGGCATGCTTGGACAGGATTTACCTTGCCATCTGTTATGTTGTATGTTCGGTGGGCTCCCGGGAGTGCGGAAAGGAAAAGGGATGGGGAATTCTACCACTCCCTCCCACTCCTACGAAATTCATGACCCAGAAAAAGGCCAGGAAACATCATAATCACCCACTCTATTTCGGATGAATCCCCAACGGACCGATGATTGACAAGTATGTCGAGAGGTACTCCTTCAAACAGGCCTACAGACCAAGTGCGTTGCAATTTTACCTCAGAGTAGACGAGGAGCCCAGAGCTACAACTAAAGACACTTCAATCGACAGTATTGATTAAAGCGCCAAGAAGCCATGTTGCTGATGTTGTTAGAGACACCACGACTTAGCAGCGTGAAGGCACTCACTCCTCACATCACATGTAAAACTCAGAATAATGGACACATCCCAGTAGGGAAGGAGACCACGAGATTGGTTGTGAGAGGCAACACAGTTTATATAAGATTCAGCATCCAGAGAACTGCTTTGAGAGCGCTCTGGCAAACAATACAAAAACAATTCATTTTAATGGGTTACAGCATCATCTGTGATGATTTCTATACAGTCTACAAGTTACATTTTGATTGGTGAGGGAAGGGGTTCGAGTAGAGGGCTGTAAGGGCTGCTCCATGTGATTGGTTGGTGGCTTGGCGGGATGTTGGACATCACGTGGTTCATCTGGGCCGGCCTGTGCAAGTTTGAAGTCGGGTCAGGCTTGGGAGAGGCGGCTGGTTCTGGCTAACTAATCTACACATTATCACAAGTCAGACAGTAAATAATGACCATTACTACTTCTTTGATATTTTACGAGAGGCCTATAAATTGCACACGTGTATTCACATTATCTTTCTTTAGATCATTGGCGTGGTGAAGGGTGTGGGGGTCTTCCATCTAGGTACCACGTGGGGGGAAGGATTGATAGCTATCGGGTCTGGCACATCAGAGCAGGAGGGGGTGGAGTGACGCATGTTAGCTTAGGACAGAATATACTGTGACAGGAGTCTGGTTTTATTGATGGGTCACTTGGGGTGGTCAGCAAGGAAGGGTCACACTTCTGCTACATCAAAAGGAATAGCTTTGGAGGAGCACATGGTTGAACAGGCAGTCATTTTCCGACAGTGGGGGCGAGAGGTGCAGGAGCGGGTTTGTTGAGAAAGAGATGGCCCACAAGTCATGGTTCGGCCAGGTCACACACAGGTCAATGATCTCAGAGGAAGGATGAAAAGAATACACTGTTTGCTCGCAACAATTCGCACTAGAGCATCTTTGAGAAAGGGACTTGGGAGGTAGAGGCACAGGAGGAGTAAGGTGGGGGCTGTCAGTGTTCGCTGTGCGCAACACTGCTGAGGGGAGAGAAGACTTCACAGATACCAGAATGCGGCCTAGCCCAAAGATGAAGTCAGGGGTACACAAAATGGAGTCCAAATGTGTCTTGCAATAGCCCCACCTCTGTATGTGCCAGAGACTTGTCCTCTGAGGCCACAGAAGGGCAAGGAAGTTGTCCCTCCACTGGTGCAAGAACAGGGGGTCCCTTTCATGTAGAATGTATGGGGAGGCAAAACTGACCCCCTCCTTCCTTACAAGCGTTAGACGTGAAGCACACAAGCCATCCGCACTCCAGGACATACATACTTGAATACATGAAGAACACGAGAGTACAGTGTATAGTTAGAGGACAAACACATATATATATATACTGTCATCACTTTTATTTTTTTTTATCATTAGCCAAATGCAGCAACGCTGAATCCACAAGAAGTAAGAGGTTCTGAGCAAAGCTTGCAAATGCTTACATGCAAATAACCTTATGGAACTACAGGAGCACCTATGGGACCTAACAGAACCACGTGTGACTAACCAACAAAGAATATAATATGGCACAAACACTGTAGAAACTGCATTATAATGGGTTAAGAAAATTACAGCAGGACACAGGCCTCTCAGCAAGAGCCGAGCTGAGCTGAATTCAGGCTGGACAAAGAGCAAAACATGTGAGATAGGACCCGCTGCCAAGGCCACAAGATACGGATGACATTCCATTCCCTGAACGACAGTAGCACCAGCTGCAGTAAATCTGAATAATTCTTCATAATTCAGAGCTGAAAAGCCCTAAATCATGGTCTCCGAACATGTGACCCGGCCAACGCAAACAATGGACAGCGACTGGTGCTGGGAAAGGGAGACAATCTCACGCTACCAGGCAGAAGGCTGCAACAAAGATGTTACAATGTGAGACAAGTGTTGCACTGAGCAAAAATAGCACTCTCATAGACTGAGGTGGTACACACAAGTTACAATGAAGACACATAGTCATTCTTATTACCTTGAAAAGGTACACCAAGAGCTGTGAACCTTTGCAGATCGCAGGCTTGGCAACATCAGCTCCAGCCAACCACAGTTCAGTATCTTAGGGGTGAGTAGCAACAGGCAAGAACCAATGGCAAGACCCTCACACTGCAACATTATTATAGATAGTGACTTGGGGATGCACCAGGCAAGCCACCTGACATGCGAGGGCCAGTAGATTAACTTGTATAATGTCCACTGTAGTTGGTGTATTATTCAGTACCCAATCCAGTGGTCCGATAGGTTTTCTGGAGAAGGGCCCAGGTTGTGATGTCACTCTGACATAATTAGGGTCCAAAACTGGCCTGCGAGCCAGGAGAAGTTGAGATGTCCATGATTTCTTCTGTCCCTGAGCTGATCCCTGTTGGTTTTGTTGTAATAAACATCAGTTTGAACTTGCCGTTTGACTGAGTCCTCCGTTTGTCCTGTGGAAGGTGTTGGGCCTTCCAAGAGTCTGGTGGCTCTCTTCCCTACCCTGGAGTTTGTCCCAACAAGTTGGTAGCAGAGGTATGGTTGACAGCACCAGCCCTGCACTATGTTGTCTCCTTCGCTGCCGAAACTGAGAGGCTGCGGGACCCTTGCATATTTCGAGAAGATGGGAAAATGCGTGCCCGTATACAGGTCGTCAGGAGCCCCTTGTGAATCATCCTGCCCGAAGTCCGCGAGTTGTCCAGGCAGACCAAGATGGGGTGGCGAGCGCCTTGATGTGGAGCTGGCAGCTGAGCAGCACTAGCACACCACAGAATGTAAGTATTGACACAGTCTAACTGCAACTGTGGGTGTAAGGAAGGGTATTAAGCATTGTGGAGTATTGTCGAGTATTGTTAATGTATTGTTAATGTATTGTCTAGTATTGTCAAAAGTGAGTAGGGACCGGAGCGGAGGCAGAAGTCCCTTTTCTATGTTTAGGGCACATTTGGTCTTAGAGGTAAAAGGTTCGGGTGAATAACCTAGAGTATTGACTTGAGGGCTTGGATGCCAAAAGATATGTAAATAGCGATATTCCTGTGGGTTGGATGTTTTAGCTTGGGTTATATTTGGCAGTATCCCTGTGAGGTTAGCAAGAGAGCTGGCCAAGATTGCGGAAGGTGAGTCAACTTGTTAAGTCTCCTGAGTAAGGCATTTTGCACGCTAGGCGACGCAGCAGGTGCAGTTCGATCACAAGAGAATATTGGTATACTCCGGGTTTTTTGTATGGTTTGGGAGTATGGGCCATTACCGTGTGCGTGCGATATTTGATTTTTCTATGTTATTTTGGTCGCTTAGTGACGTCCCCCATAGGTTTGAACATAGGATATGGAGAGCTTGAGATGGCGAGGAGCTAGTATTGGAGCATTGGGATTGGCAGACAAGGTAAACAAGCAGTGGTGCATGGAAGGTGCATGCGCAAGATTATGGGTGTGCCTGAGGAGGCAGTGAGTGCAGAAGAGGGGCGGTGCACAGAGCACGCCTGTTAAGTTTTGGAGCATAAGAGCCTCATAGAAATTGAACAGTACTGTCATTATATTGTACCCTTTTCTCCTTAACAGCGGACTATCGAAACCCTTGGATATGCCCCTTCAGCACCTGTGTAAAACACATCCACCTTATAGGGAAAAGATCTGTAAATATAGATTAGAATGGTCCAAAAGTGCTGAGGGTTAAATTAACCAATCCATGACCACCTTGTGGAAGATTCTGCCAAGATGTGCAGCAATCACTATTGACATATGTACAGGGTACCTCTAAGGGGAAGAAATTGACAAAACACATGGCAATATTTGAGTTGTGGTGCATGTTCCAGGAGGGCGAGGGGGATGCTGCGAGGCGTCAGTGGATGCTAAGCCAGCAGGAGGTGAAGGACCAAGGGACCCATCTCTCTGCACCTCCCCCTGCCCCTCCAAGTGCAGCATCCAATGATACAGACGATGAACAGAGTGTGTATCCAATGAGAGAGCTAAGGGCATCTGCGGGGTATTCAAATCTAACATATAAGCCACCACCATACACAAAGAACGAGAAGCCGAAAGACACAGGACAGCAAGTTAGTGACCCAGAGGTGAGCAGCAAGGCGCAGCAGGGCGTGAAGGAGGGACTTGAGGGCTTAACTATAAACGAGTGGCTAGCAGCACAGGTACTCCTGAAACTGCAAAAGAAGACAAATGGAGAGGCAGAAGGGGCGACAGAGGCGATAGAAAGCCTGAAGAGGAACAGCTACATGGCAGATTGGGCAGAGATAATGGACGAGAAAGACAGGAGGGACAAGGAGAAAGGAAGTGAGATTAGCGAGCAAGGACAGAGAGAGAAGGAGAATGGAGAAACTGGAACAGGAAGATAGGGAGCAGAGAAGGCAGGAAGAGAAGGAACACTTGGAAAGGGAACAGAAAGAAAGGATCGAGAGGGATCTCAAGGAGTGGAGGATGGCAGAGAGAGAGATGAGGGAGAAAAGAGAGAGGGAGCTGGAGAAGGTAGAAAGATGGCAAGAAATAGCAGAGCTAGAAAAACACAAGTTAGCAGAGAGAGAACAGAGGAAGTTACAGTTGACCAGACTGGCAAGGGAGCAAGCGTGCAGGGAGGAGGACGAGCGAGCTATAAGAGCAGCAGAGGTGTTGCTAGGGGGGGAGGGGGCTTTATGGCTATAGCCCTGGGTATTTTGGTTGTAGCCCTGGATAGAATTCCTGGAGATACGACCAAAAGGCTAGATAGCCCTGTGTCCCGACAGTCCCGACATTAGCAGAGCCCCAGATCTTTTCCATAACTAGCAACACCCCTGAAGAGCAGTAAAGACATAAGTAGGCTAGATAGGGGAAAGGATAGATTTGAGGAGGACAGGCATACAGAGCCAGATAGTACAAGCTCTCTGGACAGGAGCACATTAGCAGGAGGAGGAGAAGGACTAGGGGCCCGGGCAGGAGGTAGCAGGTATGCTTTGAGAGACATTGATCTTAGTATAAAGCTCAACACAGACTTGACATCGAGGAATCTGAGTTTCGCTGATGACCTTTGCAGCAACATGAACACATGATCTGACAGTGAGGACAAGTATAGTGGAGACGAGAGGAGGGAACAGCCCAGAGCACTGTCCACAGGGACGGGGACAAATGGGTGTCGTGGGAGTTTAGGACACGTATACAGGGAGAAGGGGAGGGAGAGTCAGCCGAGCAGGTACAGCGGGCAGAGGATGTTTGCACCTCACACAACACCTATATTAACAGAATAAGGAATCTCCCAGGGCAAAGGAGAGGGGAAACAGCACAGGTTGTTCAAGGGGAGGATTGACTAGAGTTTATGACGACAGCAGAAGAGTGCCCATATTAGAACAAGTAGATGTATGAGCAGACATTTAGAGCGAGAGGGGCCTCGACAAATTAGACTGACCAGAAGGTCACTAGAGGAGGAGACAGCATGCACACAGATGCCTTTATTGGAGAGAGGCGGAGTGAGGCCTCAGTATGTGCCATGGAAGCACACAGACAAGGAGAATGTGAAGTGTAGATCACCATCACTGAGTGCAGGAGCAGGGAAGTGGATTTATGAGATGGAGAAAATGATAACTGGCCATAGGCTGGCAGTGGGAGACATAAAGGGACTGTTAGCATCGAAACTAGGAGATGCAGCAGATGATATATGGAAGAGGGCGGGGTTCTCAGGGGTGACGACACAGAACACAGCACACGATGAGTCACCATTTGCAAACTGCAGGGCAGCAGTATTGCAAGCATTGAGAACACAGTATACAGATACGTCAGACATAGGGGCGATTAAGGCACGTAAAATGAGTGAAGATGAAGACCGGTGCAGTAAATTCAGGAGAATCAAGAGCTTTGGCGCCTCGAATCTCGAGAGCGCTGGGACAAGACAGTAGCAATATTCTACCACATATTATTGAAGAAATTAGTGGGAATGGAAGAGAAAGCGTGGGCAGAGATACAGCTCACGATAGTGCATAATTGTAGACTATGGCAGGAGAAAGTTAAGCAAAAAGCGGAAGACAGGAAGGAAGATGAGGCGAAACTAGTGCAAAGGTGGCTATTAAAGGGGCAGCCCACGGCAGGAGTTCTGAGGAAGGGCCGGCCTACAAAGGGGGCATGGCTTCGTGCTACAGATTCATCACAACCAATGGGGGGATTCAGGAGGGTTTCAGGGATATGGGCAACAGGTGCAGCAAAGCCCATGAGATTTTTTGGGGGGTTTCCAGGGCAAAGGAGGGAGCCACCAGAGTGTTGGACCTGTGGCCAGCTAGGGCACATCTCAAGGGTATGTCGGGTCAGGGGATTGCAAACGAATAGGGGAGGGCAAGGTCAGCAACCATATCAAGGGGACCAGGATGATTATTATGCACAGGACCAGCAACCACAAGGGCAGATACAAGGTACATATCAACAGATGCTGCAAGCACAAGCACCACTAGTGCAGATGCAGGTCCCACAGATCATAGCACCGATACCCCAGTATCTACAGGCACCACAGATTAGGGGGAGCACACAACAACTAGCACAGATACAGAATTATGATGCACCAGCACATGTGGACACAGTAGCGACAGAACACGTTGAATGACTGTGGGGAGTTACCATGGTAGGGAACAACCCCTTTACAGGAAATGGCTTGTCCTTGTACCCTCAATAGGTCAGCCCACAGACGAACATGATGTGTCCCATACTGTCAATCACACCCAACCCTGCGGAGGAACGTCGCATAGGGTGGAGATAGGTGACAAAACCTTTTCCTTTCTTGTTGACACCGGTGTGACTAGGTCATGCATTAGAGAAGGGACATTTACATTGTCAGGCGATGCCATGAACACTCAAGGATTCTCTGGGGCTTGGGAGGTGGTTCCTTTTACTGATAATATCTCACTACCTATAGGAGATCACAATCTATCACTATCTTTACTATTGACAGACACCTGTAAACATACTGGGACGAGACATTATGAGCAGACTAAACCATTTCATTCACAGACAAAGGTATAGTGTGCTCAACACCAGGTATACACATGTTCAATGTAATGCAGATTGTCCAAGCATATTGTGGATGCATGGTACAGAGTGGGGTGCCAGTGGACTCAGAAATGTTCCAGTATGCGACTGACATTGCTATCACATGGCTTCCAGGCATCACAGGGAAAGTGTGGCGAGCTCCAAACGAGTACCTGTACAGGCCAGAAACACCATTGGACGAGCCAGATGAAACAATAGTGCCCATAGAAATAGAGGATGTGGTGGCAAGAGAGGATTGGATTGCAGTGCACAGGATGGATGACACAGGGAGGGGATGGAGAGCAATAATTGCAGGCTGACTACAGTGACAGATGATGAACTATTCAAGGAAGAGAGACAGGAACTGGAGAAGGTATTCAAAATATGTGCAATTTATTGGTTACAGATACACTACAGAGAGGTGCCACAGAGAACGGCGATGACGCTGGAGGCACCACCCTCATATGGACTACAAGTCCTTATGAGGTGGGCTGTATAAAGAGCATAGGGGGAGTGAAGATCAAGCTGAAGCCAGGAGAGATGTTGCCAAGAGTAAAACAGTACCCCCTAACAAAGAAAGCAGATGAAGGCATTTATGAGACAATCACAGCTCTGATTGAGAGAGTCATTCTGGTACCATCAGAATCCCCATGTAACACTGCAGTGTACCCTGTGTGCAAGGCAAATAGGGGTCATGGTGTTTTATTCAGGATTTAAGACCTCTTGCCCATATTGTAGTAGCAGAGTATCCTCTAGCTGCAAACCCAGCCACAATTGTGTGCAGCATTCCTATATTTTGTATAGAAATCAAAATTGGAAAAACACTTGTTTACCAGAAGGGTACTGCAAGAAACCATCTATGTTTAACACAGTGATACAAATGGACCTGAGCAACATATAGACAGAAAGTGCGGTTTTACAGTATGTAAACAACATGTTGATTTGCAGTGAGACAGGAGACCAGTATAGGAGGGACTCAGTGCACATGCTGATAGTGTTAGCTGAGAAAGGGTACAAGGTAGAAAAAGCCAAGTTACAGTATTGTCAGAAAGAAGTACTATACATTGGACAGACGATATCCAAGGACGGCAGACAGATCACCCATCAGAGAGCAGAGACAATGCGCAAAACACCTCAGCCAACCACAGTGAGGTATATGTAACATTTCTTGGAGTTATGCAATTATTGGAGAGCATGGGTCTTTGACTACAGCACATATACAAGGCCACTGCTGTGCGGCCTGAAGAAGGCACAGACAGGAACAAAAACACTGAAATGGACCACAGAATGACTGAGGCCTTTGAGCAACTGGAGGAAGCAATACACACTGTCCCAGTGCAAGGGATCCCAGAGTACAAAAATTAACTCTTCCTATTTTTGCACACTGACGGTGTAGTGATACAGGTAGTACTGACACAGAAGACAAGCATGGGCCATAAACCAATAGCTTACTACAGTGGACAAATTGACCCAGTGATGAGAGGACATTATCCATGTGAACAAGCTTTGGCAGCTGCAGCCTTCGCAGTGCAGAAGTCAGCAGCAGTAACAATGGGGTGCACCACCATCCTTTACGTGGAGCCCGCCCTCTTTGCAATACTGCACAAGCCAAAGAGCACAATGACCACGCACAGAGCATCAGGCTACGAGGTGATACTATTGAATGTAGGATTGTAGATAGTAAGATTCAAGATGGTAAATTCAGCAACATTTTTTGCATAGGTTCTCCAGGCAGGAGACTATGCACATGACGGCACAAAGAACATAGAGATGTTCAGTGAGACACGCAAGATAGAGGAGGACGCACTTGATTGGGGAGATGTGCTCTACATTGATGGTTCTTCAACAATTGATCAAACTGATGGGGTCAGGCGTACTGAGACTGCAGTGGTAAGACTGAAGGAGGAAGGGACAAGTGAGGTGGTTGCAAGTGTGCATCTACAATCCCATTATTCAGCACAAGCAACAGAACTAGTGGCTCTCATATTAGCACTGGAAAGCAGGGTAGAGTAGGAGGTGACGATTTCTTCTGACTCCGCCTACGTCATGTCAACAGTATACTCAGAACTGACACGATGGCTCAGGAGAGGGTTCAGAAGAGCAGATGGGACCCCAGTGCAGCATGTGCTATTATTGGACAGATTGATCCAGGAGATGGCTTATTCAAAAAATGTAGCAATAGTGAAGTGCCAAGCCCACACAAAAAGGGAACACCCTATCTCCAGAGGCAGTGAAGCAGCAGATTTTGAGGCAAAATGGGCAGCGTACTTTGGGTAATTGTGGGAACTGAGAGAGACAAAAGGCTCATAGAGGGGTGGGGAACATGGTAATGAAGGAGGGTTACAATGTATTACCAGAGACACAGATTATGGAACTGCATGGAGCTGCGCCCAAGGAAGAGAAAGAGCAATGGGTGAAGAGGGGGTGCTCGATGTCTCCAACAGACGCCTTATGGTGACAGAACAACACGGGGAAAGTAGTCATGCCACTAGAATTATTGAAGACAGCGTTGGCCCAATTACACTATCCAATGCACACAGGGAAGGAGGTCATTGCTACACGCATTGGGGAAATGTGGTTCTGCCCCAATTATTTAAATGAACATGTGGCAGATTTGTGAGTAACTGCTTGGCATGTCAGCAGTTTATAGCAGGGCATACACTGAGAGTGGTGAGAGGAGCCATACCAAAACCTGAAGGGCCATTTCTGCATCTCCATGTGGACTATGTGGTTATGATCCAAGTCTGCCAAGGATACTGCTACATGATAGTGGTTCTCTTCCCATTCTCTAGGTGGATTGAGGCAGGACCCTGTTCACATGCTGACGTCCTTAGAGCAGCCAAGTTCCTGGTCAGGGAGGTTTTCCTGAGATGGGGCGTGTGTGAAGTCCTGCGGTTTGACAACGGCCCTCACTTCGCCAACAAACTATTTCTGCACATCACAACCCTGCTATGCATCAAGCATAAATTTGCCTGTGCATACCACACACAAGCAAATGGAGTGTGTGAACGCCTGAATGGACTTCTAAAGGAGTGCATAGCCAAAACTCAGCAAAGCAAAAGGAAAAACTGGTTGCACTGTTTGCCCCTCGCACTGTTTGCACTGCACAATTAGCCAGGGTCTGACCACCATTTAATGCCCCACCAGAGGTAAGTGCAGTGTTGACACAGACATGAAGGGAGTAGACATGTACCTCATCAACACAGCTTGAGTGTCTAACAACATGTGATTCAGTTCAAACACATGACAAAAGTAGGTAAAGAAACCACTAGGGACAGCTGTTTTGTCTGCGCTTTAATCCCCTACACCATGAGTGCCTCTAGAACATTCATAGTAAATGAAATACCAGCAGCAAGAGCACATTGCCTAATGTATCTCATGATGGTACAAACACGAGGAAGGTTCCAAGGGAAGTCAGCAATATTGAGATGGATTGCCAAAGGAACATTCCCATACGAAGATAATTACATAAAAACATTAGACATGATGGCCAATTATTGGCAGCTAGATGAAGCCATGCAGTACATAACTGACAGACATGAGAAGGGACAATTGAAGACTATCACATTGAAAGAACTGCCATGTCCCTGGACCATAGTGAGATAGGAGGAGAGCCGGGCTGCCGGGAAAGGCCAAGGATACTGGTGTACGGACAAGGGTAAACAAATGAGAGATGGCAGGATGGAGTGGTGGGAAGTGAACAATGTGCAGGAAGAATATGACTGATAAGTGCCTGAAGGAATGGGATGCGATCGCACAATTACTCACATTGGTAGAAACTTAAGCTGGACCGATGCTGACAATCCCTCTGAAGACACCAGCCCTGTGCTATCAGAACAATGGCGAGGTTGAAGTTGGTGAAAATGTTGGGTGCAAAACAATTGAGCAACTTGCAGCCATGAGGGCAGGAACAGCAGTAGTAATGGATCACTACTGAGCTTGTGGATCGAAGGCATATGAGAAGTTGCCACCCAAATGGGGAGGAGTTTGCTCACTGGTACACATCAACATGCCCTTGTTGGTCATACCAAAGAAGGATGTCAAGGTCGACGAATTCCTGAAAATGAACACCAATAAGTGAAGGAAGAGATTGGTTGAGGTGGCAGCAATGGCCAAGGCAGAGAAGATAGAGAAAAGGGAAGGGTTGAGCAAAGTAAAGAGAGGGGGGAATTACTTCTCGGAAGCATCAGAGACAGCACTGGATGAGATCCCCACAGAGCACAGACTGTTCAACAGTACATAGATGTTCTTCGCACCAATAATACCATCGGTGCAGACATACACGAACACCAAATGGTTACAGATCACTCGCTGGGAGCTGTTGGTAATGATTAACTCTACAGTGAATAGGTTCAACGCAATAAAGGAAGAGCTCAGAGCAATAAGGTTGGTGGCAGTCCAGAATAGATATGTTCTGGATCTCCTCATGGCTATGGAAGGAGGAGTTTGTGCAAAGATAGGAAGTTCCTGTTGCAAAATCATACCTGCTAACAACGAAGATAATGGAACTCCATTGGATGCAGTTGCACAACTGGCACAGATGAATGCCATATTGGAAGATGAAGCACGTGGAACAGGGAAGGACAAGAGCTGGTTGGCATACAGATCATCATGGATGCCATCATGGTTGTCAGACGGACTGAAGGTGATAGCAGGAACTCTCATGTTGGAAGCAGCATCCATTTGTGGGATAAAGATCAGCATGGGGAGATGCAAGAAAACAACAGAAGAGGCTATCGGAATGCAGATCCTGGTGGATGTAAACATAGGGGGAATAAAGGATAAGATTGTTGCAGAATGAGACAAGTTCAGATCGGAAATTGCACAGTGTCAACTATTCCCAATGGAATCCATGAAGCTGGACAATCCGCACGATCCAAAGTACCACTCCTCCCACCTCTCAGCCCTCCTATCTCCCTCCTGTTGGCCTGAAGGTGTCATCTGTTTCTGGCCTAGGTTGCCGGCACCTCGGGTAGCTTGGCACTTTTGTCCTGGTTCCCCCAGGTGAGTGTAGTGTGGAATGACCCCCTTGGGTCTTGTTTGGCTGACTTGTTATCTTCTTTGAGGCCCCCAGTCCCTGCATCCACGCTTTCTTTTTCCCGGTCCCTCTTCTACTCCTTCGACCTTCCCCTCCCTCCTCGCATCTCCCAGGCTGCCCACCTCCCTCCTATTGGCCTGAAGGTGTCATCTGTTTGTGGCTTAGGTTGCCGGCACCTCTGGTAGATCGGCATTTTTGTCCTGATTCCCCCAGGTGAGTGTAGTGTTGTATGACCCTCTTGGGTCTTGTTTGGCTGACTTGTTCTCTTCTTTGAAGACACCGGCCCTGCATCCACACTTTCTTTTTCCCCGTTCCTCTTCTGCTCCTTCGACCTCCTCCTCGTACCACCTCCCAGCATGCCCACCTCCCTCTTATTGGCCTGAAGGTGTTATCTGTTTGTGGCCTAGGTTGCCGGCACCTCCGGTAGCTCGGCACGTTTGACCTGGTTCCCCCAGGTGAGTGTAGTGTGGCACGACCGTCTTGGGTCTTGTTTGGCTGACTTGTTATCTTCTTTGAGGCCCCCAGCCCCGGCATCCACGCTTTCTTTTTCCCTGTCCCTCTTCTGCTCCTTCAACCTTCCCCTCCTTCCTCCCACCTCCCAGCCCGCCCACCTCCCTCCCATTGACCTGAAGGTGTCATCTGTTTGTGGCCTAGGCTTCTGGCACCTCCGGTAGCTCAGCACTTTTGTCCTGGTTCCCCCAGGTGAGTGTAGTGTGGCGCGACCCTCTCGGGTCTTGTTTGGCTGACTTGTTATCTTCTTTGAGGCCCCTGGTATCCACACTTTCTTTTTCCCCATCCCTCTTCCGCTCCTTCGACCTTTACCTCACACCTCCCCCCTATTGGCCAGTTTGTGTCACTTAACGGACCCTTCCAGGGTAGCCCTCTGCCTGGCAGCCCCTGTGGCTAAGGCCCCCTATGCAAAGGGCAGCTCCCACAGTGCGGCTCCAGCTAGTGTCTGCAGGTGTCCGCAGGGGAAGCCAGTTGCCAGCCGTCAACCAGCAGCAACTTGTTAAAGTAGGAGCGGCCCAGGTTAGGAATAGAGGCTTCAATCTACCCTGAAAACCTGGCCACTTAGCAGACTCTCAGACTTAGGTGTGTTTTTCTCTGGTATTTAAATTGCATTGTGAAACTTAGGCCTTTTCTCCCACTATACAGGACTCTTAGACCTAGGTGTGTGTTTTTATTGTAATTGCACTGTGAAAGTAGTTGAAATTGCACTGTGAAACTTAGGCCTTTTCTCCCACTATACAGACTCTTAGACCTAGGTGTGTGTTTTTATTGCAATTGCACTGTGAAAGTAGTTGAAATTGCACTGTGAAACTTAGGCCTTTTCTCCCACTATACTGGACTCTTAGACCTAGGTGTGGTTTCTATTGTAATTGCACTGTGAACGTAGTTCAAAATGCACTGTGAAACTTAGGCTTTTTCTCCCACTATACAGGACTCTTAGACCTAGTTGTGCCTTCACTGCTGTTAAACTACATTGTGAAATGCGCTCTGATACCAGCACGTATAACATTTAAACAGTCCGGCAGTGCACTCTCTGCAACCGAACGCGGACAACATCGGACTCACAGGTAAGCACGCACGGGCTTACAGCCCAACTGCATTGCAGCACATCCAGCTGCAATCACCACGCACACCCAAACATGCCCCAGAGGCACAGCCGTGTTGGCTTGCACATTATGCAAGAACACAGGGTTAGGAACCACTGCCCTGCTGCAATTATGAACCCCTAATTCCAACCTCCCCAACCAACAAGGGGCTCAACAGACCTCCGCACACCCGGCAACAGCCCAATAAATTATGCAATACAACCTGCACACCACGGGGCCACAGGATCCACCACACGCTCCCCAGCAGTGCCATCCCAACCACAAGGCTCCAACAGTCCAAACAGGCACCGGCATAGTATGAACTCATTATCCCAACTCCGCCACCATTAGACCCTCAGCCATGAGATACACAGACAACACCAGGGCGACAACGTGGCATGGCACGCAGCCCACATTACAATTGCACATGTAGGAACAACTAATATGCCAAACGGGGCACCCAGCACCCCAGTGCACCAACCAACATTGCCCGCCCAACCCAAGCAGGAAACTAGGAGGTGGGATACACACCCCAGCTGATACCAACCCCAAATCCCCCCCAGGCCCACACACTAGGCAGGCATAGATTTCCTCCCTCGCCAACATAGAACACAGGCACGCCAACAGCAGTAGATCAGGCATCACAACAAGATCACCAGTTGATCCTCAAATGTTACCTATCAAGCAACGTAAGTAAATTCCCTTTCTCCAACAGGGCATATTGGGACAAAGAATACAAAACAGGACCCCACAAGGGGTGCCGGACCGAACAGACCTAGGTAAGCACCATTAGAACCTACAAATTGACTATTGTTGTAACCCAGATCTCGAGCTTACCTCTGCCACTTTCCTCTCTCCTTTCCTCCCCTGACTTTTCACATACCGATGGATCAATGGGTACAACATGCTCAATCATAAAATAATAATGTGTTTTTTAAAAAAAATATTATGCTAAAATTATCTTATTATAAATCATGTTAATACCTTAATTAATTGTGTTAAATACCTGAAATAAATGACCTACACCACTGAATCACGCCTCACTATGCACTGCACACAACTGTATTGTATAACATGTCTCCACTATACACCAACATCACTTACTATCACCACTCATGATTTTGGATTGTATCAGCCTTGAGAAAGACCTTCGGGTCAAAACACGTGTCGGCTGACCACATGGGGCATTAAGATCCCCACCCTCACACTGTCTGGCTGATTTTCAAGTAAATAAACAGGCCTGCCGCCAAGCAGCGCTCACCAACAAAAACACAAACCTGTGTGGAAAATACAAACTTTTTAAATCTATTTAATAAGGCAAGGTATCCAAGTTATCCTCAACTCTCTACCAAACAAAAGAGGTGTGGGCTATACCTCAACCACAACCTGTGACCTTGCCGCAACAACTCAAACCAAGGAAATCCCATTTTAGAGCTCAGCAAGGTTGGTTCCAACCTAGAGCCCAAAAAAACCACCCGTACATTGTGAAATTAGTGTGCTGTTTGGTTTATGCCTTCTTAGCGAGGCGTTCACCGAGCAAACTGTTCTACTACTGTCTAAGTCCTTGTTTGCTCAATTGTCTACTATTGTCTTGTCTCTCCCTGTCTCGTCTGCTTGCACTCCTCCAAAGCGTCCTTCCCTGTTGTTCACCCTGCCCCTTGCCCCCCGCTCTCTCCCCCTTCCCCTTCTCTCTTCTCCCCACCTACTCTATGGTGCTCCCTGTCTCTCCTATTTTTTCCAAACTGCTTCTCTATCGACTATCCTGCTCTACTTACTAAATCTGGTAGGAAGAAGTTTAAAAAGGACATCCTGGTCTCCAAACCGGGCCTCCCTATCGCTGACACCTATACCAGTGTATCCTCTAGGCAAAACCTCACCGACATCCTCTTTGTCGTTCCCTCGCCAGACCTTTGGACTCTTCACATGGTCTCTGTGCTTTCTCCTTTCTCTTCTTCTGCCATTAATGGTGGCACACAGTGGGAGGCCCTCCTGGCCACCTTCGACTCCTCTAAGGTCATCATTAATGTTTACCTGAATGGTACCATCTGTGTCCAAGGCCCAAAGGCCAATCTTCTCCTCTTTGACAGATGCTTCCCGCACCTAATCAACTTCCTTCCTTCTCCTCATGTCCCCTTTCTTCCCTCCGTGGCTTCCTTGCCTCCCCCTGCTGTCTCCTCCTTCTCTACCTTGCCCTCTCCTCCTTCCTCTTCTGCCCCCTCATGCTTTTTCTTCTACACCTCCTTCTCCATATTGTCACTCTAAACTCTTGCTCAGCTGTCGAACACTCCTCTAACATCTGCCGCCTCATTGAAGAACTTGACCTCGATGTCCTCGGTCTCACAGAGACATGGTTCACGGCCAGCTCTGTCACAAGCTCCGATACTCTCCTCCCTGACGTCTACAAGATCCTCTCCGTGCCCAGGGCCAACCGTTCCAGAGAGGGTGTATCCCTGATCTTCCCTGAGTGGATTCCTGCCTCCGTCATTCCTACGCAGGCCTACTCTTCTTTCGAATGCCTCGTATGCAGGCTCTCTCTCTCCTCGCCATTCCCTTACTGTGGCTACCATCTATCGGCCACCTGGTCAGCTCTCCTCCTTACTCTCTGAGTGGGCGGACCTCTCCTCTTTCCTCCTGGTCTCGACCACTCAACTCCTGCTTCTTGGACACTCTGGACTCTTTCGCAATCTCTGCGACTCTCTCTTACTCTCTATCCCCCCCTCTGGCCCGACTCACTCTGCAGGGCACTCTCTGGATGCTCTGATCTCTACAGACCTTCCCCTCTCTATCCCTCTCATCACTCCTCTCTCCTGAAGGATCATCTTCTCCTTTCCTCTCAGCTCACTCTCTCCACCCCTCTGGTCAAGCCAACTCCAGCACTGCCACCTACCTTCTCGGTTATCCGACCCATGAAGTGTGTGTCAGTTGAGGCTGTCGCTGCCACTTTCTCACCCCCCCATTCCCTTTGGCTGAATCACACCCTGATACAGCCCTCTACATGCTCCACTCTGCTATATCTGATACTCTCGATGTTCTTGCCCCTGTCAAGAGGATCCGCTTGAAGTCCAAAGCCAAGTGCAACTCCTGGTACGACTCAGACTTCGCCACTCTTAAACGCAAGTGCATGTTGGCTGAGAGAAAATGGCGTGCTTCCGGTTCATACTCAGACAAACTGGCCTGCCACCTGCTCCAAAGGCAATACCGGCTCTCTGTCTGCACCACGAAGAGAGCCCACAACCAAGACCGCATCTCTGCGGCATCTAACAACTCAGCTGAACTCTTTAAAATCTGCAAGGAGCTGGCTAAGCCTGCTGCAGTCTCTACCTCTCCTGTCGCCTCCCAGGGCCTCTGCACATCCCTGGCTACTCATTTAATCTCTAAAACTCAGAACATTCTGTCCTCTCTCTCTCTTCCTCTACCCCTGCCCCCTCTTCTCCCTGCTCTTATTCTGGCCCCTCTTCGGCCTCCTCTCAGATCTATGAAAGTCTCATCAAAATAGGTTCACCACTGTTCCTCCAAAACCATCAAGGACCACATTGACACCTTGATCCCTGCTCTGGCTGACTTCTGCAATCAATCCTTCGGTACTGGAGTGTTCCCATCCCCCCTGAAGCACTCCCTTGTGCATGCTCTTCTTAGGAAACCCTCTGCTGACCCATCCTGACTGGCTAACTATCGCCCAATCTCCATCACTTTTGGGCAAACTCCTGGAAAATCTGGCCATATCCCAGATTACTCTTCACACTGAATCTGTTGGTTGTCTCCATGACCATCAGTCTGGCTTCAGAGCTGCCAGAAGCACGGAAACTGCTCTCCCGAACATCCTTGAAGACCTGCTCTGCAACCTTGATTCCAACACCCCCTGTGTCCTCATCTTACTTGATCTCTCTTCTGCCTTTGACACAGTCAACCATGCCATCCTGCTCAACCGTCTCTGTGATAACCTGGGTATCACTGATCAGGCCCTGGCTTGGCTGACCTCTTTCCTCTCCCATTGACCCTCCCAGATCCAACTTGGGTCCTTCCTTTCCTCTATTTCTATCTCTACCTGTGGTGTTCCTCAGGGGTCTAACCTCTCTTCCTGGCTGTTCATCCTATGTCTGGCACTTCTTGCCCACCGCATTACCACTCTCTGCCCCAACTTTCAGTGCTATGCGGATGAAACTTTTCAGGCTCCCTTCCGCCACTTCTTCTCCTTCTCTCATCTCTGACTGTCTGCTACCCAGGAGTGGTGTGCTGCCAATGATCTCTGCCTCAATGCCAGTAAGACCCAGATTCTCCTCATCGGCATATTTGCTCCCTCCTATCCTGTCACTCTCTGGCCAGACTCTCTTGACCCTCTTCCTGCTCCCACCGTTGAGGCAAAAAACCTCAGGATCATCTTCGACTCCACACTCTCCTTCTCTCCTCACACCTCTGACGTCTCTAAGAAGTCACACTACTAGCTGCACCTCCTCAGAGGTATTCTTCCTTTCCTCTCCTTCCTCCAGAAGCTCACTGTCTCCAGAGCTCCGGTTCTCTCTTGGCTGGACTACTGCAACAGCCTCTTTCTAAATCTGCCTACTTCTACTCTCCGCCCTTTGCAACTCATCAGAACAGACTTATCCTTGGCCTCAAGCCCAGGGATCGTATCTCTCCTGGACTGAAATCTCTGCACCGGCTCCCAGTGGCTGCGAGGATTAAGTTCAAAACCCTCTGCATTGCCCACAAAGCCTTCTGGGGCCTCATTACCTTCAACTCTCTCTTCCTAAATAACTTCCTTCTCAAGCACGTCACTCATCCGCCTCCAACTCCCTCAGGGTCAGTCGCTTCTCCAAGCAATGAGTTGGTGGTAGATCTCTTTCTTCGGCTGGGGCCTCCTTCTGGAACAGCGTCCCTGCCTCCCTGAAACTCGAGGAGAACCATCTCCGGTTCCGTAAGCACCTCAAAACCTTCCTTTTTGCTTCTGCTTTCTCTCCTCCTCTTCCCTGCTGAACTCCTGGCTGCATCCCTACAGTCCCCTACAAGCACTTGACACCTGATGTCTGCACTTACTGTGCAATTGACACCAGCTGGCTGCACTTTTTTATTTATATATATATATATATTTTTTTAATTATTCTATTTATTTTACTGTCGATCCCATGTACTGCACTGCCCCTTCCCCCTTGCACTTTTACCCTTCCCCCTTCCCCTGAACTTGCGCAATCTCAATGTCACCTGGCCTTATAAGATCGTTGTCGTTGTCTTCCATCTGTTCCCCCTCCCTTGCCTCGTCGCACCTTGAAATACTTGTGTATAGGCGTGTTATAAATGCCATATCATATCTTGTCAATGCTACCACCCGCTTCCCCTCCTACGAAATTCATGACCCAGAAAAAGGCCAGGAAACAATGTAACAATGTAATCACCCATTCTATTTCAGATGAATCCCCAACGAACGAATGATTGACAAGTATGTCGACAGGTACCCGCTCATCCAGCCCTACAAACCAGGTGCAGTGCAAATTTACCCCAGAGTTTATAAGGAGCCCCGAGCTACAACGAAAGACACCTCAATCAACAGTATTGATTAAAGCGCCAAGAAGCCATGTTGCTGATGTTGTTAGAGACACCACGACATAGCAGCATTAGACGTGAAGCACACATGCCATCCGTACTCCGGGACATAAACACTTGAATACGTGAAGAACACGAGCATAGAGTCTATAGTTAGAGGACAGACAAATATATGTACTGTCATTGCTTTTATTATTTTTATCATTAGCAAAACACAGCAACGCAGAAACTGCAAAAAGCAAGAGGTCCTGAGCAAAGCTTGCAAATGTTTACATGTGAATTACCTTATGGAACTGCAGGAGCACCAATGGGACCTGACAGAACCAAGTGTGACTAACCTACGGAAAATATAGTATAGCACGAACACTGTGGAAACTGCCTTATAATGGGTTAGGAAAATTACAGCAGGCCACAGGTTTCTCAGCAAGAGCCAAGTTGAGCTGAATTCAGGCTGGACAAAGAGCAAAACATGTGAGACAGGACCCGCTGCCAAGGCCACAAGATACAGATGACATTCTATTCCCTGAATGACAGTAGCACCAGCTGCAGTAAATACCAATAATTCCTCATAATTCAGAGCTGCACAGCTCAAATCATGGTCTTCGAACACGTGACCTGACTGACGCAGACAATGCACAGTTACCACCGCTGGGAAAGGGAGACGATTTCAAGCTACCAGACAAAAGGCTGCAACAAAGATGTTACAATGTGAGACAAGTGTTGCACTGCGCAAAATTAGCACTCTCATAGACTGAGGTGGTACACACAAATTACAATGCAGACACATGGTCATTCTTATTACCTTGAAAAGGTACACCAAGAGCTGAGAACCCTAGCACATCCCAGGCCTGGGGATGGCCGCTCTAGCCAACCACAATTTAGTATCCTAGAGGTGGGTAGCAACGGGCACGAACCATTGGCACTGCAACCTCACACTGCAACATTGTCATAGATAGTGACTTGGGGATGGACCAGGCCAGCCACCTGACATGCAAGGGCCCATAGAATAACATGTATAATATGCACTATAGGTGGTATATTACTCAGTACCCAATCCAGTGGTTTGATAGGTTTTCTGGAGAAGGGCCCAGGTTTTGACCTCACTCTGATGTAATTATGGTACAAAACTGGCCTGCAAGCCAGGAGAAGTTGAGATGTCCATGGATTTCTCTTGTTCCTGAGCTGATCCCTGATGGTTGGTTTTGTTGTAATAACTCACAGTTTGAACATGCCGTTTGACTGAGTCCTCCGTTTGTCCTGTGGAAGGTGTTGGGCCTTACGAGAGTCCGCAAACTCCTTGCGGCTCTCTTGCATACCCAGGTGTTTGTCCCAACAGAAACATTGTTGGAAATGACTAACACCTAGTATGATAGCAGCAAGAAGATGTATCCTGATGAGATGGACCAGCCTGGCTCCCCCAGCAACGAGAGCCTGGCTGGAGGACTTAATTTGGTTAAGTGATATGGACAAGGATATGGCTCCCTATGTGGACAGCAGAACAGGACCAAAAATATTTGGGTACATTTAGTAGCTTACCTGTTGACTCGGTGCTCTGAGTCGGCAACAGTAGAAACAAGTCTCTGAGAAGACTTAGACTATCCGCACGTTCCTTCCACCCACGCCCAAATAAACTACAAACACATGTCTACCTCAACCAACAAAAACATCAGACCTACAACCCCCCCATCTCATCTAGGCCTTAAACAAGAACCCAACTCCCCACCACCACCCAATCCACCTCACATATGGCAAATGACACTAAACACCTCAAAGCTACCTCCAGTAAACAATCTACCAATATCAATACAACCTTATTAAAAGGCGCACTCATCAATGCCAGATCTATTACTGCCCACGCCTTGGACATTGCAGATGTCATAAAAACTAACGACCTAGACTATTTAGCAGTCACTGAAACATGGCTCCATGCAGCCTCAGGCCCCATCTTTCCCTTGCCCTCCCAGAAGGTTATATCATCTGTAGGAAAGATAGAACTACTACAAGAGGAGGCAGGGTAGCTGTATTGGCTAAAAATGCCTTTAACATAAGAATCTCCATGGAACTTTGTTTCACTGCAGGTGAAGTCATCAATCTAAAAATCAGAAAGCAGGAGGCTCAAGCTTCACAGCAATAGCGCCCAAAACATCTAAAAACCCTTGTCTTTAGGACTGACCCCTCTGTATTCACACAGACTCTTAGTCTAGTCCTCCTAGGTCTATACGTGCAAGATAAGATGTAAGGATGTAATGCAATGTATAAATATGTAAACGTGTACATTTGTAACGAACCTGCAACGTGTACTTCGAAACGACCTGTCAGTGAAGCTTTGTAAACCTGTAACCATGCTCTTAAGTAAGTCCTAACGCCTAGTTGCCCTTGGGATTTGAGCGCTCTACAAATAAATAAATAAATAAATGCCTGTGCGCTAGGTTGTGGGATGGGGCAGAAGCTATTTGTATTATGTTTTGGCGTGCCCCTGGATTGCGAGGATACAAGACCTTGCTGTATTGATTTGTGTAATTCCTATCGCTCTGTTAATGCATTTGTTGTATTGCTGTTTTGAATAAGACTTGAATCTATCAATAAATATAGAGAAAAGAGCACACCTACTGCAGGGATACATTCTCCCATGGTGTAGTGCACAGACTTGCTGCAACATTATAAAATGAAAAAGAAAGGGATTTCTGCTGTTCGCTCCAAAACCACCCAGAAGTATAGTTCACCCGAGTATTCAAACCGGACAGCACAAGCCACGGCGCGTGCCCAGCTCCAGACAGCGGCGAGGAGCCATCTGCCAGAGCGGAAGGCGCAGCACTACTTGGATTTTTGACATAAGTGTGATTTTCAGGGCTCTTCATCTGAGAAGTGCGAAAGCATCGAGCGCAGGCAGTGCCAGAGACAGTGTTTGCCAGCAGTCAGGTGAGATAGGGTGTAATTCATGTTTGCAAGGAGTCACATTCTTTTTATTGCAGTGCAGCCTGTACTGCGCGAGTATGGTATCATGTGCTATAATGTTCTTTATTTTCTGGAGTACTGTAATTATATTTTGTGTGACTGCCACTTCATTCGCTGGGGTTGCAAGGCAGATTGTATTTTGCCATTGCATTGTTTAATGACTTCCAAACCCCTTTCTGGCAGCATTTTGTAGCGATTGCGCTGCATTCTGTAGTGGTCAGCAGGGGCTTACCCTGCATTATATGGTCGTGCTTATCAGAGGCTTGCTAAGTATTCTGTGGTGCAGGGTATGTGGCTCGGCATTGCCTTTTAAGGTGATGCTGAATATGGACTAGTTGTACTTACAGCGATGGTTCTGGGGAGAGGATGAAGTGCCACTGCATCCTGTGGTGCTGGGGCTGACACTGCTTTGTGTGATTTCTTTTATGATTTTTTGTTATTACATGTTTTAATTGTTTACAATTTTTACAAGATCCACTTTAAGTACACTTTCAGTCCATTTAAACAGCAAATTCCTTCCCTCCTGTTGCGTCGATGTTTTACTCTTCTTTCGACCGGGCAAAAGTCTGTTGCAGAATCTGAGCCACTGCGATCACCTGTGAAGTCTTGTCACCACTCGTCAGTCGCGACCACCATACTTCTTCCTCATATAATTCCAATTTGCCAAAGTGCTGGCTCAAATAAGTTTCCCTTAATTTGCTGGTACCAGGGCACGATAGCAGTAGATGTTTAATTGTTTCTATCTGATCTTGGTTTTTGCAGTGTCGACATTTATTGGAGGTTGACAAGCATCTTATTGCCAAAATTGAATTGGTCTGTTGAAGATTTAGACGCGCCCTTAAAAAGGTGTTCCGTAGGAATCTATTCAGAAACTTCTTCATATATTCTGGAATTTGATTTGTTTTTGGCTGCAATTTCCAATGTTTGAATCCAGTCCATTTCTTCATTTTTTTTTGCAACCTTTGTTGGATTCTGCCTGAGTTCTTCTTCTGAGCTGAGTAGCTCTTTGAGTTTTCTCTGTTTTTTGATTCACACGTCCTTAGCATTTTGTTTTGTCCTCCTTTAATTTCGACGCTAATTATTTCCAATATTTCAGGACGTGTGGGGAGCAGGATCTTTCTGTACAGCATCATGCTGTTCCGATCAATCGTGGTTTGGAGTGATGGGAGGCTTAACTCTCTACGTATTGAGGCCATTGGTGTTGATTTTGGCAGTCACTAGACGCTTCGCCAGGAGAAACCCTCCAATTTCAGCCATATCTTTGTCAGGATGTAAGGCATGGCTTCTGCTCCATACAGGGGAGCCGATTTATGAATTTCCCCAGGGCGGGGGGGGGGGCAAATACAGGAAGTGACATCACTGGCAGTTATATGACCGCAAATTTGCATGTAGTCGCCAACTTGGAGCAACGGCGCGCAGGGGGGTGGAGGCGCGCGCAGCGCAGGAACAGTGGAAACATTGGCTAGCATGTACTGCATATACTAAAGTCAAGTAAGAAGGAGATTTAAGCCTTCGAGTTGCATTCCAGTAGGCCATCACTGCCCCTACTCCACCCCTCTATAATCATCCAGTTTGTAGTAGCCATCCTGTGAGTGTGTCAAATGTCAGAGCAAAGACTGTGCGTGTGCCTCCTACCTTGGAGCACAATCTCACTAATTTGGAGGAAATCTCGCAAATGGGAGCATGGGAATCCCCTGCGTGTGTGTGCGCTGCAGACCCCGGATCACATGCTCACTTCTTCAGTGTGAAACTCTGGCCAAGGCTCTTTGGGCAAGCATTCAGGATGGGTCTCACACCTATAAACAGTGTGATATATTGAGTGGGCACCTCACTCCTTGGAGCATAGTATCAGCCTTTACTGGTAATCTCACAACTGAATGTACAGTTTCACTCTTGGTCATCTCAGTGACCCCATGTATATTAATGGAGTCAGTCTCCCATCTGGGAAGTCAAATATATTTCAGCTAAAACACTCTGAATTGTCACTCCAGTTTTCTCGATCTATAGATCCATACCATATTCATTCAATGAGTGTGCAGGGATGATAACTTGTGTCTGAGAGAGCTCATCCTTTCATTCAGGAGAGATAAAGGGGTAACAACCCTGTGTATGTGGGATCAGGCTCCTTTTGCCCATGGCCCCTCCAGAAGGCGTGAGCAGGTTTTGAGACCCTGCTGATTCTGCTATCCGACAGGCTCGAACCTTCTATCCCTTGCCCCATCACGGCTCCCAACATCCTGAGCGGCAGTTTATGGACAGCAGGCAGTTCTGGATATGCCTGTTGCCAATTGAATGTAGCCAGATCTACTATTTAGACACTGGGAGAGAGCCATGAATCCACATTGGTGGTGAAAAAGCACTCAACCTACAGAACACAATGGTGTAGTGTTGCAGTCCTGCCGAGAAATGACAATTCTGAGCATGTGAGCAGTAGGCTGGATCAGTGCTGCCCCAAAAAAGGTGTAGAAGCCTCTGTGAGGAGTGGCGGTACTGTCCCAACGGTGAGAAGTGTAGTATTTTCACATTAAGTATACTTAAGAACTTTGGTTATTGAATAGTGCTGCTACATTCTGAGTAATTCCATCCCTTTAAATATATGAGCTCTTGTATAACCACAACAGTGTTGAGTTATTCTGATGATGACAGATTTGCTCAATAGTTCTGGTTCTGTATCATTAAATGTACTTCAGATCTTTGGAGTATCGGAAGGATAGCTCAGGGGCAACATGGTCACCTTGGAAGCAAGATGACACAGAGCAACACAGGTTCGCTCCCTCGGTCCGCGCAACACAGGTTCACTCCCTCGGTCCGCGCAACACAGGTTCGCTCCCTCAGTCCGCGCTTAGAAACCTCTGGGTAGTACACGCATTATAAATAACCAATTCAAATAAAAAGAAATACATCTGTTGAGAAGTGCTGGGGCCTTGTCAATAAGAGTGTAGCAGCTCAACTGAGAAGTGCTGATGTTGTCCCATCAAAAGTATAGCAGCCCCACTAAGATGAACTGGCATTGCCTCAACGAAAGCCTAGTATTATCGCTGAGAAGATTCAACAATTATAGAAGCCCTGTTACAGCAGTACTATCCCATCAAGAGTATAGCGAGCTAACTGAGGAGTACGAGCATTGCCCCATTTCAAATATGGTCGCTCTACTAGAAAGTGCTGGCTCATACGCCTCCGCTCCCTGCCCATAGCATTCACACTCACCACGTGCACACTCAGAGACATGCAAACAGTCTAATTTTCCCTCTCCCTGCTCCATGCCCCCTCCCTCGCTTTGCATCTGTACCTCCATTTCCAAAAATCCTTCTGGGTTAGGTGTACCTCTACATCTGTTCACCCCTCTTGCCAAGAGGGGTGCACAAATGTACAAATACACCCAACCCAAAACGACTTTTAGAAATTGAGGGACAGACTTGTTTTGCATCTGTGCCTCCATTTCTAAAAATCGTTTTGGGTTAGGTGTACCTCTACATCTGTGCACCCCTCTTGCCAATAGGGGTGCACAAATGTACAAATACACCCAACCCAAAATGATTTTTAGGGACAGATGCAAAGCAAGAGCCTCTTGCTTTGCATCTGTCCCACAATTTCTAAACATCGCTTTTACCCGGGCCGCCAGAGAGAGACACAGTATGGATAGAACAAAGGGCCATCCATACTGCATCTCTTCTCTCCAGCCGGTGGGGGGGCTCAGCCCCGACTTCATTCTGCCGGGGGGGTCCCGGGCCCCGCAGCCCCCCGTACTCGGCGCCCCTGGCTCCATATGACAGAGACAGGATTATTTTTGCTTTGTATAAATTGATTATCGGTATTGCTGAAAACAAACCAAATTTTGTATCTACTGCTTTTATCTGGGCTACCAGCTTTTTTACTTTTTCCATCAGAATTCTTTGCATCGCAGTTTCTGTGATGTTGCTGATCAGTGTAACACCCAGGTATTTAAATTCCTTTACTCTGTCGATCTGTGTTCCTTCTAGATACCACTTCAATTTTTCCGTCCTCTTGCTTGATTGTTCCAAGGACATTATTTTCATTTTCACTTTATTAATCTCCAAGCTATTACCCCTTATGTATGCAGATAAGTTGTCCAGTTGTCGTTGGAGACCAACTGCTGTCTGATCTTCCACCCCACCATACGTCCGGTCCAATAGAGATCCATTTCAGCAACGTGGAAACTCAGAAAGAACAGATGTATTCCCTTCGCTTTGAGGTCAGTGAAGTTCCAGTGAGTCGCTGAGAGACAGGCTATGCCCCCCAAGGGACATGCGTATTATTTACTATGGTTTTCGGGGTGCTGAAATCTTTATTTGTGTGCGCTTGGTTCTAAGGAGAAAAATCAGACCTGAAACATTTTATCCAGGTGTTGTAAGTGCTCTCTCACGGTGTCCAGTTAAAGGACTGAATACAAAAGGATCGAATGCCAAAGGGTCACCTCTATTTGACCTAAAACAAAAGGGTTGATTTTTTTTTTAAAATATATATTTTTTTTGGGTTTCCCTTTTGGAAAAAAAAGTGTTTTTTACCACAAAAAAGGGGGTTTCCCCATGAAACACTCCTTTCCTGTATTTACCTTCTATTTCTACTTTCTCGATTATACGTTGTTCTCGCATCTATTTCTCCCCCTTACTTCCAGGCACACTCTTTAATCCATTCCTCATTCTTTCTTTCTTTCTTAGCCATCTGATCTTCTTGTAGCATTTAGAGTTGCTTAGGTTGCACTATTTCTTTCTCACACCAGGCTTTCCTTGTACTTGTAACCAGGCCAGATTTCACCCTTCATCAGAGAAGTGCTCAGATGTGCATCTTCACGTATTTATTTGACGAACAAGGTAGGACAATGTCGATCAGAAATTATTTATAGTAACACATTGGCAGATAGCGGAGCCATTCCCACGATGGTTGCCAGTACAATAGCACAAAGATGAGAACAAGTGGTGAACCAGTTTATGAGGTGTGGCAAGCCAGAAGAAGGACTCAGACCAGAGCACATAGTTTACACGTCACTTTATTTAAAAAAAAAGAACACGCCTCACTAACCCTACTCTAAAAGGGACTTGCCATCCTAAAAATGATACAGTAAGGTTCTTGTCAATAGTCCAAAATAAAGCAGTCCTCGGGTCAAACCTATTCCCTAAACTGGCCCACCCACTTAGAAAAATCGAAAAGAAAAATGTGTCGAATGCCCTGGACTCTGGGGTTTTCACCACAATCTCTCTGGGGTGTCCCAGGAATTCCTCCTGGGTCTTGATCCAATATTCATTAGTTAATACCAGCTTCCCCCAAAGAAACAGTTCTCGGCAGTCTATTAAAGTTCCTCAAAGTTTCCCCAAAAAGTCTCTAAAACACAAACTGACCAAAGAAAAGAGGTGACTTACAAAGGCAACATTAACCTAAGGAGGCAAATGCTTCAAACTAAAAAGGAGTACTATAACACATATAGAAAATTACATTATTAAGCATACCCGGCTGTAGAGGTGGGGTCAGGTTTGGAGAGGGCAGGAGGAGCTTGCCCTTTGAAAGTAAGTAACGTTTAAGCCAAGCTTTGAAGAGGTCCACAGTTGGGCTGGTTTTGATTTTGATGGGCAGTCGGATCCAATGGAGCAAGGGGAGTAGGAAGAAAGATCAGAAGTGAGAGGATGTACGGGGGCATGGAAAAGTGAGGTTGAGTGCAGAGGAGAATTGAAGGGAACAAGGTGGTGCATAGTGTTACAATCAGACACGTACTGAGGAGCAAGGCCTTGGATAGCTTTTTAGACTAGGAGAGGGAACTTGAAAAAGAAGCGGCTGTGCATGGCGAGCCAACTAGCATGGTGTTGGTAGATAGAAGTGGGGAAGGATTTATGTAGATTATAGAGAGTGCAAGTAGCAAAGTTAAGAACTGTGTTTAGAAGGAGGAAGAAGTAGAGATGAACGCCAAGAAGTAGGCTTCAGCAGTGGTTGTTGAGAATGAGAGTGGAAATTAGAGTTTTTGTAGAGTGGTTGATTGTTGAGGTTAAAACGGGAATCAGAGGCAGTGGTAGTGATGAATTGTTGCAGTTAGAGGTTGCTATCACAGAGGATACCAAGATTGCAACCCTTATGTGAGGGAGCAAGAAGGTCAGTTGGGATGGAGATAGAAGAGCAGAGGGGTAGGAATGGCATTGCAAGACGGAAGAATAATTACTCATTTTTAAAGAGCTCACAATGAAGCAGCGGAGAGCTATGCAGTGACAAATTGCATTGAGGTAGTCGATACTCATTCTGAGATGGTGTGAAAGAAGGAAAGGAGAAAAGGGTTTCAGCGGTATTGGCAAAAAGGTGTTGTGAAAAAAAAAGGACGACATAAGTCTTCTTAGGGCAGAGGTCTTTCAAAGCCTAGTTTAAAAAGTGTGACGTATCACTATTTTTTAAAAGCATGTTGGGAAAAGGGGACATGTTGTGAAAAGGCAGGACCTTCCCCCCAAAAGTCACCCTAAGCAAAGCTTACAAGACATAACCTACAACCTGCTGCCCAGATTTCAAGCAGTTTCTTTCGGGACAGTGTCAAGGGTTGTCTGTCAGGGTCATGCCCATGTTGCAGCAGATACATTCGAGTTGCTTGAAATGACAAATATGCATCGCAGTGGTGTAAAGGGTGCAGCTGTTTTTGGCTGTGCGGCTGGACAATTGGTCAACTGACTTTATCTGCTGGTGCCTGTCTACTTATCTGATCCAGGAAGTTTTTGTCCCGCTCCGACTCACGTTAGTCTAACGGCTGGAGCCGTTAGCAGTTGAAGTGAGCGAAGTTCTGCCTACAGCTTCCTGGTCTGTCACGTGACTGGAGTCACCTGACCTTTTTCTGCCACTCCCCCAGGGATCTTACATAAAAACTGCAAGCCGCGGCCCTTGTGGCGTGAAGCCCGCAGTGGTGTAAAGGGCGTGGCTGTTTTTGGCTGTTTGCGGCTGGGGGCGGCGGTAAGTACCGTTTCTACTAATACCAGTGTTTTACACAAATCACTAGTTTAACCTCGATATCTTGTTGTTTGCGATACAAACCAGTAAATGGATCCTACTAAACAGCGTACTCGCCTTCAAGGCAAACTAGAAGAGACGGTTTCTTTGGCAAGAAAAAGCCCGATTGAAACTATGATAAAAGGAAAACAAATATTGAAATCAAATACTAGCTCGCATGTAGACGTGATGGCGGATATAAATGGGCCTGAAGTCCAGCCCCGAAATCCATTAGCAATACAACAATCGCCTGTATGTACTCTGCCATCAATGCAGATAAAACAGAACATTGAGCCTGACTCCGCCTTACCGTCAGGTAAATTGAAACACACATCTCCTTCTCATGCTCCACTGACTGCTAATATACAATTGCCTTTATCTGCAATCCCTACTGAATTTCCACAAAAAGAAACGGGTACGACTATCCAAGTCAAGGTGGACAAACCAACACCTAATATTCACCATGAATTCACATCCTCGCTTTCCACTAAACAATCCTGTTTTTCTGCAGTACCTTTGCATCAACCTGTTGAAGTAGATTGTAATTCCATTTTTGAAGATCCCTGCTATACACCAACCCTTAGGGAACGAGCTAAAACAGCCAAACAACAATGGCAATCTACTTATTTACCAACCGATACGACCAACAGCGAGAAATCCAAACCACTTTCAGTTCGTATTGCGCGCTTATCGCTCAATATAACTGAGATCGATTCGATTATGGATTTGCAACAAAAAAGAGAGGAAGTCTTTGCAGCAATCCAGAATCATACTCCAGTCCCAAAAATAAACACTTCGACACCTATTGCATCGAAAGGACCTCAGGTACCTATAAAAAACTCACCAAAGTCCACTCAAGATCTCATAGAGCACAACTCTTTTTCATCACATAAGATCTCTGAAGTATCAAACGATGCCCAGGAGCCACCAGAAAGACTACCAACCACGATGTTAGATCTACAAAATTTGCTAGTAGCTGTACTATCTGTAGCCATGATCCCCTTTCTAAAATTACAAGAAGCAATGGTGGATTCAACCAAAGATCAAGCTACTCTACTTGCCATGATCATGACAAAGCAAACTCACCTAGAAAGCTTTATTGGAACCATCCAAGAACGACTAAAATATGAAGCAGAGGCATCGAGATTGTGGCAAAGCCGACTGGCTGAAGTTGCAAGAGTCGACCGCGCCGACAAACGAAACCTGATGGAGACAGTATCTTCCATTACAAAAAAAAGATGGATGAAAAAATAAAAAAAACAGTCGCAGGTGTTGCCCCATTCTGCTTGGACATCAAAACAAACCCAAACTGTAAATAGCACTGTTCAATCAGATGTTCCAAAAATAGATCAGTGGTCTCAATACGAAATGCAACCATTCAATGGTGGTACTCTGGAATCAAATCATATTATGCCTATCTCTAATGCTGAACCGGCTTTATGTACTCCATTTGATATTTTTGACCTGACTAAACGAGGCTTAGTGGGAAAAGAACCCCTTTCCAAATCAAATAAAAGGAAAAACCCAAAAAAATCTCAAACAGGCTCGCGGGCCTTCTTAAGGAAAATGCAAACTGTGCAAAAATCTTTGCAAGAGAACACAGTTAAGAACACAGGAAAAAAACGGCTAAGCCCACTAATTTGGTAGCTGTGGTTACGTCTACTTCAACAGATACTAGAGCAAACTCGCCGAGCAAAAGTGTGGCTCAACCACAGTCTGAACCATTAGATCTTTTATTGGCAGTAATAAATCAAGATACCACTACTAAAGTCACTTTACCATCTCCAGCCAGTGAGAGTGGTACTGAGGATGATTCAATTCGTGAAGATTCGATACAGGAGGCTCCCATCTCTCTGGACCCGCAAGACGACGCATTTCTCGTGTTGGATGAATGCAAAGATTCTTCTTTCGATTCCTCAGATATGAGTTCCGCCTCTCAGAACTCCTCAATCGTTTCCTTGGAATACTCAGAGGTCTCCAATGATGACTCATGGCCGCATTCAGAAGCGAAAAAGAAACCAAGCAATAACATGACCCCTCCACCTCATTCGGATACATCATTGGTCAGACCAACCTTTCTTAATCCGATCAAAAGGTCTTACGCTTTCAGAATCTCTTTAGCCCCTAGTTCAACAAATATCGACGAGCCTGTAATATTGAACAGAGCTAATGTTCTGCGACTACTAAAAGCTATTCCTCAAACGGCTGACATCAAATCTCAAGACATCGATGTGATTCTATTTCCGAACAAAGAAAAAATGGAATCAGTACAGATTGATTTTTATTGCGAAGAACTCATGCACCGCGTATTGTCCACTAACCAGCAATTAGAAATCCTAGGCTTTGAAGCCGAAGAAATTATTGTGTCGAGACTAATGGCTCGGAACAATTGCAGTAATAAACTTGCGATGATGGATTCTTACTACTACAATAAAACGAATGCACATAAAGAGGTACAAAATACACAGAATAAATCTAAAGATTTGCCTGTTAATTCAAAACACAATGATGGAGAAAATCATTTGACTTATACGAATGAGGCTGCGAAGAAAAGAGGGATATGGCGAGACCAAGGGTGGATCTCTAACACCAACTCAAGATCCAATATGGGCCTTGACCGTCGGCCCCTGAATAAGAAAACATACCTATAACAACCAACAAGACCACCAACCAAGGGGAGCACGGTCTCACTATGCTCGTGGAATACAAGAGGCCACAAACACCTCTTTAATGAAGGCTCAACTGCGCTTGCTGAAACTGATATAATATGCTTACAAGAAACTTGGTTAAAAGAAGAGGTACTCTGCGAAGGTTTTTTAACCTTAACAAATCCTGCGATCTCTTCTCAACAAGGCCGACCAGCTTCAGGCATGCTGATCCTTGTTAAAATCAACCCTTCTTGGACAATTGTATCAAGAAAGAACATTCACCCGTGGGCACAGTATATGTCCATTCTCATACGAACTCCTAACAAAAATCAATCAACGTACAGAAAACATCTACACTACCATTTTCAATATATACTGGAATCCTACTGCAATGAATGACAACAAGTTCCTTGAATTTATATACAACGAAATCGATAATATCGCCTCAGTAAATCAAGGAGCTGAATTTATAATCACAGGGGATTTCAACTTCCATTTATTTGACAAAGAAGGCCAAAAATTTGTAGTCAAATGCATTATCACTCAGAGCCAAAAAATGGGTCAAAGAATTATCCATCCGAAATATCTCATTAATTGAGCCCACTGTGAACAATAAAGGAGTGCCTATACCAACATGGTCTCGCGAAAACACAACATCAATTATTGACTATATCTTTACATCAGAAGGGCTAAGAAACCTAATAATTTCTACTGACAATATTCCTCAATCCTCCAGTGATCACCACCAAATAAGAATCACATGGGACACAGTAAAAACATAATTCCACAAATAACTTTGCCAGCTTTGGAGATTAATAATGCTCTTAATAAACTTTGCATCAAAAACCATCAAATACCTGGCATATTATCAACTTTTAAAGAGTCCACTCTTCAGGATCAAGCAAAACTTAACTACGGTTGGATCCTCGAGAAATATCATCAACCATGCCATAAGAAAAACAAACCTAATACCTTCCATAAACATCAATTCAACCCAGAAATTGTACTGAAGAAAAAGCTTCTTCAAAAACAAATTAGACAACTAAAAAAAATGAAAGAACATGATTTTGAAATCAAAATAAAAAAAGAAAAACAAAAATACTCAAATGCAATTAAAGCAATCAAGGCCCAAATAAAACAGAATGATGTCGAAGCAATTTTAGCTGCACTCAAAGAGAAAAAACTCAAGGCATTTATGGTCTCTACTGAACGCTTCTCTCAAAACAACATCTATGATCCAAGAAGTGGAAGCTCAGGAATGGACTAAGCATTTCACAACACTCTATAATCCTTATCCTATTTTTTCATTAACTGCCACAACACAAAACGAGGATTCCTGGAATCTCAATTGGGACGTTAATGATATAAGAAACACCATCATGGATCTGAACCCTTCCAGAGCACCAGGACCCGATGGGCTATCAAATGCTATGCTCAAAGCAAATCCGAACGAATGGGCATCCTTCTTCCTTCTTCTTCTCCAACTCATCGAAAAAACGAAACAAATCCCTCGAAGTTGGACTTTGGCTGCTTTGATTCCTATCTTCAAAGCTGGTGATCGTAAAATCCCCGCAAACTACATACCCATAGCCCTGCTGGATCCCTTGGGTAAATTATTCACGGGATATCTTGTCAAAAAACTTAACAACTGGGCTGAGGAAAATGCAAAACAAGAACAAAGGCAAACTGGCTTTGTCAAGCAAATTGTAACAAATGTTAATCTACTGTTACTGAATCTAATCAAACATGAGGCGATAATCAAGTATATGCAATTTTCATAGATTTAAAGATGGCCTTCGATTCAGTGAACAGATCAAAGCTCTGGTCCAAACTCACAGCCTGGGGCTGTCCAGCCTCTATTTTGAATCCCATCAAGCAACTCTACTCAAATACCTCTGTTAGAGTCCGGCTAACCAATGACGGAATGGTTACACCTCCCATTCACACCTCCAATGGTTTGAAACAACGATGTCCATTGGCAACCTGCCTCTATAATTTGTATACTCATGACTTTAGCAAAAAAATTCAAAACTCAGCAGCCAATCCACCAAAAATCAATAATGAATCTATCCAGACACTAATATATGCTGATGATATTATCATTTTGGACAAAACTGTATCGGGCTTACAAAAATCTCTAGATAAAACTCAAAAATGTATGCATGAGAATGACCTGGTGATTAACAGCAACAAAACGAAGACGATGAAACTTGCCTCGCAGAAAAATAATAAATCCACTCTAAAAATATATCTAGAAAGAAACAAGATCAATATAACAACGTCAATGAAATATTTGGGTGTGATGATCAACTCTTCCGCAAATGAACAAGAATGGAAGAATCATATCGAGGAAAAAGCCAGATCCCTGGCCAGAGAAGGCTGTTTCTTTCATAGGAAGTATGGAACATACTCTATAAAACCCACAATAGCCTTGTATAAGCAAAAGGTGATCCCAATACTAACGTATGCGTCTGAGTCCATGATCAACCAAGAAACCATAAAATGGACCAGGTATGAAGTGTTGTTTTGGAGGAAAACTCTATCTCTCCCAAGGTCGTTTCCTATGGCAAGAATTTGTTACGAACTAGCTATTCAGTCCATCAAATCTATAGTCTTGTGGAAGCAAATGGACCTTCTTAGGAAAATAATCTCAAAAGACAAGATCCCGTCACTGGAAATATTGAGAGAAAAAAAATCAGCTTTCCACATCACTGCACTAACAAAATGGGTTTCTGAAATCAAAATAAAAATGCAAGCCGAAGATATCTCTGAGGAAATGTTGATCAATAGACCTCAGCACGCAAAGCGTAAAATACAGACTAATGATTGGATCCAACCCATCGCTGATCAAAATAAATACAAAAGACATCTAAAATGCCAAATAGAAACAAGAGCTCTTCATGAATTACCTGCTTATTTAAACCTCTTTCCGGATTGCAACATTCGTGATCTGTTTCTCCGATTTAGGTTTAACATCTTACCAGCGCGGGACTATCAGTCTATGATGGACAAAACTAAAAAAATAACTCCTTACTGTCGAATTTGTAAAGTCGCAAATTGCAAAGAAACTTTGTTCCATTTGATTATGATTTGCCCAGCACCGAAGGACAAAAGATTGTTGCACAGAGACTATTTTGGATTATCGCAGAAACAGCTATCAACTCAAGAAAGATGGGACAATTTGTTAAGGGGTCAAGATAAAAACTTAATTTTGACAATAATTAAATTTTGGCTGGCAATTACTAAATGAAATTCGAAATGAATGAAATATAAATATGGATTTTATGATACTCTCATTTTCCTTTTCACTCTTTTTTCTTTTTATTCTTTCTCTTTTCTCTTCTTCTGTTTAAATGTATTACTTCATTTTGTTATGTAGAAATGAAAAGTTTGTAAAATCAAACAAAACATTTTAATAATTCTTTTTTTTTTAAAAAAATAACCTACAAAAGGATACATCCGGTGAGCTGCGAGAAAGTCATGTGGAGGCGGATGCGATCTGTTCAGTGATATCCTCAAGCTCTGTGGCGGAGAAGCTGTGAGGATGTACGCGCATCAGTAGCGGGGGACGCCATCATTACTTTTATTATGTCTGCTTTTTTAATGTGTATGGTAGTCAGGTGGGTATTTGTCACCGGGGCACCAGCTGTCCAGCCCTGTGATTCTCTTTTATAAATCATTGTCATCCGTTCCTTAAGTCCAAATCGTTACATTGAAGTTAGCAGAGATGGCAGCTCCCAGAATTACTTAGTTGGCTAAATGAAACCCTGGCATTGGATAGATAGGGTGCCAGTGGCACTAAGCCCTGGATGATCAACTGCCAGCCACCAAAAGGAGCCAAGCAGCAGCAACAGAGCCCAGAAAACAGCAGGAGACACTCTACAGCAAGGAACCAGCAGCTCATCCACACTCTGGCAGAAAACAGGCAAGAGCAAGCACGAGCTCTGAGAGCTCCAAGAGAGCAGCAACAGCTGCTGCCGCAATCCAAGGCAGCTCCAACATCAGAAGGAAGTTCAACAGTACAAAGCCCTGGATAACCAACTGCCAGCTGCCACAAGGAGCCAAGCAGCAGCAACAGAGCCCAGAAAACAGCATGGGACACTCTGCAGCAAGGAACCAGCAGCTCATCCGCACTCCGGCAGCAAACAGGCAAGAGCAAGCGAGAGCTCCGGGAGCTTCAAGAGAGCAGCAACAGCTGCCACTGCCGTCCAAGACGACTCCAACATCAGAAGGAAATTCAACAGTCCAAAGCCCTGGATGACCAACTGCCAGCCACCACAAGGAGCCCAGAAAACAGCACGAGCCACTCCACAGCAAGGAACCAGCAGCTCATCCGCACTCCGGCAGCAAACAGGCAAGAGCAAGCGAGAGCTCCGGGAGCTCCAAGAGAGCAGCAACAGAGCCCAGAAAACAGCGCGAGACACTCCATGGCAAGGAACCGGCAGCAAACAGGCAAGAGCCAGAGAGAGCTCTGTGAGCTCCAAAAGAGCAGCAACAGAGCCCAGAAAACAGCAGAAGAGAATCCACAGCAAGGAACCAGCAGCTCATCCACCCTACGGCAGCAAGCAGGCATGAGCCAGCGAGAGCTCTGGGAGCACCGAGAGAGCAGCAACAGCCAACGCCCCCTCCACAATGCCGTGACCCACAGCTATGGGGAAACCTTGTGACAACACAGATGACCTGGGGCAATCTCCCCGCAGCTCAACTGCTCCACCAACACCTGCGCTGTCTGCTGCGCCAAACACAGGTCACGGTCCTCCTCGGCAGCCCGACCTAGGTGCGGCCTGAGTGCATCCGCCAAACAGGCAAAAAGGCCCCTTATAGCTTCATAGCTTCCATTGTGCAGTTATAAAAGTTGGACAGGTCACCTTTTACTCAACTCTTGCTATCAAAGCTGCCCAAGACTGCCCATTTCTGCTCTTCAGCTCCGTCATGATAGGTTAGTTCTTCTTGTTCCATATCTTCATGGGGTGGCAGCAAGGAGAGCCAGTTTGAGAGGTAACAGCGAGGACTTGTGGACACCTTCCAAAGCTTCATTATCTGGATCCAATCTGGAAAGACCAATCTTGGATAGTTTGTAAGTCATATGAGAGCAATACCACATTTGATTCATACACAAACACATGGTTGGAAGGGAAGTGGGATGCTCGTGGCAGCTCATGTAGAAGCTTGAAGTGTAACTTCAAGGAACACAGAGCAGCACAATCTTTAATGACTGCAAGGCAATCATTCAGGTGGTTGAATGTGAGTAATAGAAGCCTTCTTTATTTACAACTGGATAACAAACACTATCCAGTGCATGCTGCTGTCTACCTATCAATCAACTGACCAAGGGGCACCATACACAAAGTGATCATACACAAAATGACCCATATGAAAGAAAGAGAATATCTCCGTCTTAAATGTTATTCTAATTGACAACCAATGATTCTTCAGTCTAAACTGCTGAAATCATTTGTACAGGAAAAAGCTAACCAGCTAATTTCTTGCAATGTTGCAAGCATTTTGTAAAAAAAAATATGGTCAATTCGGCTGAGATATATAACACAACTGGGCCATATGAGCCTTGATCATCAATAAGTGGGTTGTTTTGGACGTTGGCATGGTGTAAAGTAAAAAGCAAATAAAATGGTGTGAAGGCCAAAAGAGAACCAACAATGATGGTATGAAGTAGCATCAAGCAGATGCAATATGTCTATGTGCTCTATAACATTCAATGAATCGATGGTGCTAGAAAGTTCAAACTCAATACAATATGAGATGGTCCCAAGCTGCCAGAGGAATATAAGATTCAAGGTCATGAACATAGATGAATCCCATGACCACCGAGCAGTAGGGCATTCCAAGGAGTCATGGCTCCTGGTCTTTGGAAGGTTAGTTGGCGCAAAGCCAATGAAAGCTACCATGGTGCAGTGGGTTCCATTAATTCGATCACATCAGGCAAGGTAAGCCATATTGCCTCACGGCACTGGCCAGTCTTTTAACTAGAAGCATTCCAAATTTAGAGAAAAATACATGAAAAGCTACACAAATATTGCTCAGATTTAAGTGATAAAAGTTACTATTTGGGATGAATCATGGGAGTCTATGAACCTTGTGGTAAACATTAACATACATCATTTTTGTTTTAATGGCAAAAAATAAGAAAACACATTGCAGTCAACTAAACTCACCATATTCAAGTACTGTATTTTGTAACATTCCTATATGCTCATCAAGCATTCTTTTCTAAACCTTTACAGTCTTTTCCCCCACAACGCACATCTAGAAATATAGAAATGTTATTTTGTGGTGGGAACGTATTACAATTTTCAGGGGTAATTTGCAAGATGGTAGATCATCACGCTTGCATGAGAAGGCCAATAGGACTGGCGCCAGAAGTACGAACTGTAGCAAAGTTACATGTATTAAGGGAGTGGATATCCATCTCTAAATAGCTCCCAGGCTAATAGCATCGCCCACCAACGAGACCATGAGATAGACTTGGGTGTCATCAGAGCATTGGTGTATGGAGATTCTAATGTGGCCCTGTCGTTTGCACAGCGGATACTTGAGAGACAGGATCAACCTACTGTACTCCCCACTGTGTTGGAAGAATTTGGGATCAGAAAGATTTCATCCGTGCTAAAAGGCTCATGTCAGGGATGAACAATGAAAAACAATCCAGCCTCTTCCCAAGGAGATAGAGAGGATAGCAAGTGCCTGAAGAGTGGTGGTCTCAATGATGCACCAAGGGTGGAATTCATGAGAAGGCCAATAGGACTGGCGCCAGAAGTACGAACTGTAGCAAAGTTACATGTATTAAGGGAGTGGATATCCATCTCTAAATAGCTCCCAGGCTAATAGCATCGCCCACCAACGAGACCATGAGATAGACTTGGGTGTCATCAGAGCATTGGTGTATGGAGATTCTAATGTGGCCCTGTCGTTTGCACAGCGGATACTTGAGAGACAGGATCAACCTACTGTACTCCCCACTGTGTTGGAAGAATTTGGGATCAGAAAGATTTCATCCGTGCTAAAAGGCTCATGTCAGGGATGAACAATGAAAAACAATCCAGCCTCTTCCCAAGGAGATAGAGAGGATAGCAAGTGCCTGAAGAGTGGTGGTCTCAATGATGCACCAAGGGTGGAATTCAGTTTATTAGTTGCATAGAAGCAAGAATAATGTGATGTTAACTTGAAACTTCATGCCCGCACATGCATCTTCTGATTCATTTGCCAAAGAAGGGAAGGAAAGCTAAAGGATACTACTGTTCATTGTGGTCGAGCCATATCATTTCATTTTCTGTGCTGGTGCCACCTAAAGGCCTCATCAACGCACAGCAGTGGATTAGAAGATGGAAGGAGGTATATGTAACGCTCACCTGATTCCCGCGGAGGCGCCGGTCTTGACTGGGTGAATGCCGTATCTTCAAAGGTGATGTGTAACACACGGTTGGCTCTTTGGGCTGGACCTCTGTGCACTGTATGTCTGACTCGAAGAGTAAGATGTCTGCAGATAGAAAATATGGGATTAATGAACTGGGGTTATTGGGTGCCTCTCTCCTCTTCCCTTTCTCTTCTCCTGTAGAACCCCAAAGGTTAACGCCCTCACCTTAGGTAAGTGAACGCCGAGCTCTCCATCTGCCTCGGGGCAGGGTGCCGTAACCAGTTTCTTCACTGGATAAGGGTGCAGGCCTCTTGACCTCAGAGGACTGCTGTCCGTCGTTAACTGCACAAACGGCAAGTTCTGGGCACTTCAAATGTCTTAAAAGTCTTTTGTAATGATATCTCTTGTTTTGCAGGGTTCCGGCGATGGCGGATGGCGGGCTGATGAGAGTTGAGGATCGAACCCGCGTGAGGAATAGAAGCGCCTGGAAGCACGTAAGTAAGCGCTTGTAGCCTGCTTCACGATGCGCACTAACTGTCCCTTTTATCTTGCAGGTACAAGTTCGGAGCTTTAGAGAAGCTGAAGGGTGCTGGAATACCCACTGGATTCGGCGTGGGAAGGAGTAATGGCACGTGAGTAATAAAGTTGCCCAATGTCTTTAAACGCACCTTCTTTTGTCTTTCAGATGCGGGATGCAGCGCCGAAGGCCTCCGGAGCGTGCAAAGAGCTGGTAAGCTTTTGTCTTTCAGATGCCGGAATGCAGTGCGAAGACCTCCAGAGCATGCGAAGAGTAGGTAAGCCTTTGTCTTTCAGATGCCAGAATGCAGCGCGAGGCGTTGGTGACAGCCGATGGACCAGGTAAGAGATGCGCTGCCACTGAAGACCGTAGTGCTAACCTGTTCTTTCTTTGTCTTTACAGGTGCTGCTGAAGACTGGATTCCAGGATGGTAAGCCTTTGTTCCCTTAGGCCCAGGATCAGAAGCAGAAGACACGATGAGCGTTCTGCTGCAGAGAATGCAGAATAACACAAAGCAAGATTCATCCATCGGGTGTGGTTTAAATAGCCTCCTGTAGTGCTTAGGTGTCTCCTTCCACAGCCACGCCTAGGTAAGAAAAGAGTTCCTGCTTTCCAGAAGAGTTCCAGTGTTCTGAACCTAGGGAGTGGCTCCTGCCCCACCCAACAGGAAAAGTAGTCCCAAACAGAAGAGGATCAGGGGTTCAACTGGCAGGTAAGTAAGCAGCATGGTCTGCTGCAGGTAAGTCCACCCAAGCATTATGAGCCCGGCGCTTCCAGCGCTGGGACTGGGCATCTTTATGAGCCTGGTGCCACTGGCGCCAGGACAGGGTCCAAAAGGTCCCAATTGGGACTGGCTGGCACTCGGAACCGGGGTTATGGGTCTGCTTCCAAGGGAGTCGGGCAAGTCCTGATCTTTTGGAAGCAGAGATCATGACAGCACCTCCCCTCAAGGCCCCTCCCAAACGGGGCTTCTCCGGGGGTTTGGGCTTGTTAGGAAATGTTCGATGAAATCTTTTGATTAGACGAGGCGCGTGGACATATTCTGCAGGTTCCCAGGATCTTTCTTGGGGACCGTAGCCTTTCCAGTCAATCAGGTAAAATAGTTTAGATTTGGAGATCTTGGAATCCAGGATGCTTTTGACTTCAAACTCGAGTTCTCCATCAACTAGAATAGGTTTTGGAGATGTAGTTAGTCGGGTTTGAGGTTGCACGGGTTTTAATAGAGAGACGTGGAAGACCGGATGTATCTTCATGTGAGGGGGCAAGTCTAACTTGACCGCTACTGGATTTACTATGGTAGTGATGGAATAGGGACCAAGGTATCTTGGGTTGAATGTGCGTGGTCCTTTTAGAGGTAGATATTTGGTGGATAACCAGACTTGATCTCCTACTTGATATTGGGGGGCTTCCTTCCGATGTTGGTCTGCTCCTTTCTTGTATTGTTCTTTAGCCCTTTGAAGGTGAGAAACGGCTTCCTCAAAGGCTTGGGTGATTGCAGAATGCAGGTGGTCTACTGCTGGTGTTCCAAGATCTTGGAGTGGATCCAACTCCGAGGTTCGAGGGTGACTACCGTATAAAAGAAAAAACGGGGTTTTCCCAGTTCCCGAGTGGACAGAGTTATTGTAGGCATATTCGGCTATCCAAAGGATATCTTTCCAAGTTTTTTCAGTTTGTTGTAGCATGCAGCGCAAATACTATTCCAGAGTTTGATTGGTCCTCTCGGTTTGTCTGTCGGTTTGAGGGTGGTGGCTGGTCGAAAGTCTCACATCAATTTGAGCCGACCGACAGCAACTTCGCCAAAAATGAGAAATAAATTGACTACCTCGATCCGAAATTAGAACTGAAGGAAAACCGTGCAGTCGGACGATGTTTTCGAGAAATTCTCGGGCCAGAGTTGCTGCTGTTGGTAAGCCTTTGAGTGGAATGAAATGCGCCAACTTGGAGAATAGGTCCACGATTACTAGGATCGTATTGTATCCGGAGCATGGAGGTAGATCGGTGATGAAGTCCATAGAAAGCGTATGCCAAGGGCGAGGCGGGATGTCAATAAGGCGTAAGAGGCCGGCTGGTTTTTCCTTTTGACTCTTGTTTTGGGCGCATACTCCACAGGACATTATAAAGTCTCTGATATCTTTTTTCCAAGACGGCCACCAGAAGTAGCGCTTGATCTTTTCCGAGGTCTTGGTCATACCGGGATGTCCTTCCATTAAAGAATCGTGATAACAAGAGATTACCTTTTTCTGTAAATCTGTGCTGGGCAGGTATAACCGTTCTTGGAAATATAATAGGTTGTCCTTCACCGTAAAGTCCTTTCCCTGCAGATGCCAATTCTGTATGTCTGCTGGAGTTACCAGTAGCCTGGCTTTATCCTTAACTTCCTCTATGGATTGTGTGGCGATTACACCTAGAATTCTTTGTTCGGGAATGATAGGTACAGGTTTAGGATTGATCAAATGTTCTTCCACTCCCATCCGAGAAAGGGCATCAGCTTTACCGTTTTTTGTACCAGGTCGATAGGTAATTATGAAGTCAAACTCGGCAAAGAATAGTGCCCAACGGAGTTGCCTAGAGGATTGAGCTTTTGCAGTTTTCAAATATTGCAGGTTTCGGTGATCTGTAATCACAGTAACGGTGTGTCGGGCCCCCAGAAGATAATGCCGCCAAGCCTTAAAGGCGGACTTGATAGCTAGAAGTTCCTTATCAGTAATAGTGTAATTGATTTCAGGAGGCGAGAATTTGCGGGACCAAAATGCCACGGGATGCAACTGATTGGTTACTGGGTCCTTTTGTGATAGAACTGCCCCCATGGCAAGGCTCGAAGCATCAGTTTCAACGATGTAGGGGAGTTCTGGGCGAGGATGTTTTAAGATCGGTGCAGAGATAAATCTAGTCTTCAAATTCTGGAAAGCTTGTTCCGCCTCGGTAGACCATTCAAAACGTTTGTTTTTCTTTAACAAGGCGGTGATGGGCTGGACTATTCGAGAGAATTCGGGGATAAACCTGCGGTAAAAGTTAGCGAAGCCTAACATGCTTTGAACACCTTTTACGGAGGATGGCGATGGCCATTTGAGAATTGCATCGACCTTCTTTGAATCCATACGCACTCCGCTAGGTGATAATATGAATCCCAAGATTTCAACTTCAGTCACGTTGAAAACACATTTTTCCAACTTAGCGAAAAGTTTGTGTTGACGCAATCTCTCGAGGACCATTTTCACGTGTTTCCGATGTTCAGTTTCCGATGAAGAATAAACGAGGATGTCGTCAATGTAAACAACAACACACACATCTATGAGCTCTCTGAGGACATCGTTCATAAAATATTGAAAGGCGGCCGGGGCATTGCAAAGTCCGAAGGGCATGACCTGATATTCAAATAGCCCATACTTGGTGCGGAAGGCCGTCTTCCATTCATCGCCCTCTTTTACTCGTACCAAGTGGTAGGCTCCTCTAAGATCCAGCTTTGTATATATGCATGCTTTTCTGACTTGGTCCAGGAGTTCAGGGATCAAAGGTAACGGATATCTATTCTTAACGGTGATCTGGTTCAGGGCGCGATAATCTATACAAGTTCTAAGGTCCCCTTCTTTTTTTGGAACGAAGAACAAAGCTGAGGAAGCAGGGGACTTGGAAGGACGAATAAACCCATTTGCTAGGTATTGATCCAGGTATTGTCGGAGGTGAAGATTCTCAGGCTCGGTGAGGGCATAAATTCTACTACAAGGAGGAGTAGATCCAGGTATCAGGTCTATCTGGCAGTCATAAGACCTATGAGGAGGTAGAGAGTTAGCCTGATCCTTCCGGAAAACATCTTGGAATTCTAGGTATTCAGGAGGTAACTGGGGAGCCTCCGAGGAAATTGCTGCCAGTACAACACCAGGTCGAGGGTGACAAGCAGAGACACATTCTGGAAACTGAACCGTTCTTGCTCGCCAATCGATCTGAGGATTGTGCTTCTCTAACCAAGGAATTCCTAGAATAATCTGGAACTGAGGGGCCTTGATCACATCGAACACGATCTTCTCATGGTGTCCATCTTGACTTACTAGCGTCACTTCTTGGGTGGTATGCGTTACTGGTCCGGAGGCTATCTCCGTACCATCCACCGTAGTAATGACGTCCTTTACAGCCTTTGGACAAAGAGTCAGATTCATCCTCAAAACCATTTCATGATCCACATAATTGCCGATGGCACCGCTGTCGACGTAAGCTTCAATCGCATGTAATCGATCCGGATGTTCAGGGCTAATGAGGACCATAGGTATCACGAAATGCGAGGTCACGGAACTGGTTTTAACGCTCGGCAAGAGGACCTCTATTCTTGTCGGGCGAGGTCGTTTCCCTGCTCAGAGTTTGTGGCCCTGGTAACTGCAGCTCCTACTGCCTTCTTGGCTGGTTTCACCGGACAGTCTCGAAGAAAGTGCCCCGAGTTTCCGCAATAGAGGCATAATTGCAGCAGTTTTCTCCTTTCCCGCTCCTTTTGTGTTAGTGGTCCTTTCAGGCCCCCTATTTGCATGGGTTCCCCGGAGTCTACTCCTTTGGTAGGAGTTGGTGGTTTGGAAAATACTCGAGCATCAAACTTGGAACGATCGGCCTTCCTGTTCTGCAGTCTGTGGTCAATTTGAACGACTAAGTCAATATAGTCCGAACAGTCTTGAGGGGGATTCACTACTTGGGCTAACACATCTTTGAGCTCTCCACGTAGACCTCTATAAAACAGCGTAATCCTTTTGTTCTCAGGCCATCGAGTTTCCACTATCAGTCTGTTGAAAGACGCAATATAAGCCAAAATGTCTTGATTACCTTGTCGCAATGAAAGGAGCTCATTGTCCAAGGCCTGCCCCTGTGAATGTCTTGCAAACAGTTTTTCCATACTGAGCTGAAAAGCTTGAAAATCATGGAGAACCGGATCATCTTGATTTACTAGAGGGATCGACCAGTCTGCCGCATTGCCACTAAGGTACGAAAGCACGAAAGCTACCTTAGCTTGATCAGTTGGAAAGGCTACTGGCCGGCATAAGAAGTGCAACCGGCACTGATTAATAAATACTGCAAACCTCTTTGGGTCACCAGAAAATCGTTCGGGCGGAGCAAGAGGTACATTCCCAGGTAGGTTGATCTGCACTGGGTTCGTAGAGGATGTTGAAGGAAGATTTGCCCCTGATGCGGGTAACGGAGTTTGTCCGGCTTGTGACTGTAGCAATTGTCCAGCGAGATCGTCTGTTCGCTCCTTGGAAATAATCAGTTCCCTTCTTAGAGCATTCGTTTCCCGACGGGCTGCATGCACTTCTGCTCTTAGTTCCCCAAGTAACTAGGCTAGCTGGTCGGTATCCGAGGTTTCCATAGCGCCTGGGTGGGAGTTTTGCAGTAGGCTTTGTGTTCTGTAACGCTCACCTGATTCCCGCAGAGGCGCCGGTCTTGACTGGGTGAATGCCGTATCTTCAAAGGTGATGTGTAACACACGGTTGGCTCTTTGGGCTGGACCTCTGTGCACTGTATGTCTGACTCGAAGAGTAAGATGTCTGCAGATAGAAAATATGGGATTAATGAACTGGGGTTATTGGGTGCCTCTCTCCGCTTCCCTTTCTCTTCTCCTGTAGAACCCCAAAGGTTAACGCCCTCACCTTAGGTAAGTGAACGCCAAGCTCTCCATCTGCCTCGGGGCAGGGTGCCGTAACCAGTTTCTTCACTGGATAAGGGTGCAGGCCTCTTGACCTCAGAGGACTGCTGTCCATCGTTAACTGCACGAACAGTAAGTTCTGGGCACTTCAAATGTCTTAAAAGTCTTTTGTAATGATATCTCTTGTTTTGCAGGGTTCCGGCGATGGCGGATGGCGGGCTGATGAGAGTTGAGGATCGAACCCGCGTGAGGAATAGAAGCGCTTGGAAGCACGTAAGTAAGCGCTTGTAGCCTGCTTCACGATGCGCACTAACTGTCCCTTTTATCTTGCAGGTACAAGTTTGGAGCTTTAGAGAAGCTGAAGGGTGCTGGAATACCCACTGGATTTGGCGTGGGAAGGAGTAATGGCACGTGAGTAATAAAGTTTCCCAATGTCTTTAAAAGCACCTTCTTTTGTCTTTCAGATGCGGGATGCAGCGCCGAAGGCCTCCGGAGCATGCGAAGAGCTGGTAAGCTTTTGTCTTTCAGATGCCGGAATGCAGTGCGAAGACCTCCGGAGCATGCGAAGAGTAGGTAAGCCTTTGTCTTTCAGATGCCAGAATGCAGCGCGAGGCGTTGGTGACAGCCGATGGACCAGGTAAGAGATGCGCTGCCACTGAAGACCGTAGTGCTAACCTGTTCTTTCTTTGTCTTTACTGGTGCTGCTGAAGACTGGATTCCAGGATGGTAAGCCTTTGTTCCCTTAGGCCCAGGATCAGAAGCAGAAGACACGATGAGCGTTCTGCTGCAGAGAATGCAGAATAACACAAAGCAAGATTCATCCATCGGGTGTGGTTTAAATAGCCTCCTGTAGTGCTTAGGTGTCTCCTTCCACAGCCACGCCTAGGTAAGAAAAGAGTTCCTGCTTTCCAGAAGAGTTCCAGTGTTCTGAACCTAGGGAGTGGCTCCTGCCCCACCCAACAGGAAAAGTAGTCCCAAACAGAAGAGGATCAGGGGTTCAACTGGCAGGTAAGTAAGCAGCATGGTCTGCTGCAGGTAAGTCCACCCAAGCATTATGAGCCCGGCGCTTCCAGCGCTGGGACTGGGCATCTTTATGAGCCTGGTGCCACTGGCGCCAGGACAGGGTCCAAAAGGTCCCAATTGGGACTGGCTGGCACTCGGAACCGGGGTTATGGGTCTGCTTCCAAGGGAGTCGGGCAAGTCCTGATCTTTTGGAAGCCGAGATCATGACAGCATATGAGATGGTATTAGTTGCTTCATGTTAGGTTGGTTGCTTGTGAGCTGAATTAGTTCTGGGTGTGGCTCATAGATCTAGACCTGAGGCTCAAGGGTCTGGGTGAAAGTGAGATATGCAGATGACACAGACTAGGGTGCAAGGGATGAACACTCCTTTAGGAAGGATAATGTGAGAAAAAGATGTGAAAATGCAGCAGTTATTAGTAAAAAACAGGGGATTGCCCTAAAAAAGGGAGAGTTTTGTATTGAGCATACTTGAACAGGCTGACTGAGGATTTGCAAAGGAAAAGGTAAACTTGTACAGATTTAGGATGTAACAGGAAGAGGCCAATGGAGCAATGAAAGAATGATGATCGATCGTTACAAAAAGAAATAATTGTGTCTTGGAACTCTTTCAATAGAACATACCTTTATTACAAAAAAAAGATATCTTGTTCCTAACTGTTGTTATAGTTCTGCCAACATTCCAGTGAAATGAAGTTCCAGTCTATTTTATTTTCAAGATTTTAATGCCCATTGTTCTTGCTGTAGTTTTCTTCACTTTTGTAACGTGCTTTCAGGTCTTTCAAAAGTAAGTACTTGGGTGGTCAGGAAAGGTCCCCATGATTACGACTGGTTCATGTTACGTGTGCTGTATTGCTAACTGGGGGTGGTGGCAAACTGGTTGCCACGTCGCAATTTTCATATTTATCAAAGTGTATTTAATTATGGATGGGATATGTTACTTAAGAGTTACTGTTGTCTAAAACTGATACATATTAGCTTGCACGCACATAGAAAGATAAAATGTTAAACCCACCAAAATGTAAAAACATACATGCAATATAATAAAAATACATGGGGAATTCATGAATCTTGATATATAGTGGATGATTACAAATGAATAAAACCCACGGTAGTCTGGATTGTTTGCAAGGTGAACTCTGACTGTTAAGTAACTGATTCTGTGGGGTTTTAGAAGCCAGAGGAGGGGTTAAAAAGAAAACTCCATGACCTTTGTGGTCAGCGCAGCTGCAGCAACTGGACATGAGTTTCATGATTTAATCTATATCACAGATGGCAGACGGTAATCTCCTGATGAATGGGAGCATGACAGAAGGGGTTTTCATTATTTGTTTTAGCTAGCAGTCAAACACAGGGTAAGCTAATGCCCAAGGCTGACTAATAAGAAAGCAGGAGATTAAATGTTATTGTCAGATGTGCTAGGTGAGATAAAACGGCAGTGTATTTAGATTAGAATTGTCCACTTAGACTAATGCCCTGGGGAATGAGATAGCAGCACTAACTATGAGATAGCAGCACTAACTCAAAGAGAAATCGTCTACCTAGCCTTCCTCATATCGCTGGAAATATTTGTACGAACCATGTGCAAATCAAGAGTCAGGGTTTAAACGCCTTAGGCCAGTTATTTCTAGTAATGAATTATGTTTCAATATCAATGTTTAACCATGTGCTGATGTCATGATCCACCACAAACGAATCCTAAGAAGAGGTGTGTTATGAATATGATCTGAAGATAACTATTAAGATAAAACTGGCCAATGAAAACATAGGAATTGGGATAAGATGGGATTTCTTTGAAGAGTTTTTTGTCCAATCATGTGTGGTGGTGGATTGCAATGAAGTATTTGGGAGTGTTTTAACTATTGCAAAAAATGATAACAGATGTTAACTGATGTGGTTTGTTGAGACTAGGGTTAGTTTGATCCTGCACCACCATCTAAAGGGTTCCCGGATAATTGTGCAATAAACTTGCTTTACATACAACCATGTACTCACTTCTTAAGTGGTGGGACTGTTTGGGTTAAGTAATTAAAGGCCCATTGGCACATTTGGCATCCCTGGTTTGGGCCCCAGGCTTTCCGAGATGTTGGGGGTTGTCTGTCTACACCAGTCAGCTGCAGCACCTCACTGCGGCGAACAGTCTTCCATGCACAGTGAAAAAGAGGTCTGCGAACACAGTAGTGGTTAAAGGTCTGTCTGCGCCCCAGATACCCGATGCCATAGCCCAGCTGTAGAGGACAACTTTCCGGTGCACCACATCGGAGCGCTTCGGGTGCACATGAGTGCACGTTTGGGGTGAAAAGCAAGAAAGAGGACTAAAAAAGGGTTGTTTCTTTTATTCAAGGTTTTTCTTTTAAGGGTAAACTTGGAGTGTGGGTGTGAAATTAGTTGAGGTTGCAGGGATTGGAAAAGTGGATGTTTTTGATGGAGTTGTTGAATTGTTCTATGTTGTAAGTCCCTTGTCTATATTTTTTACCTAGTTTGTTATTTTAGAGGTGTTAATCCTGCACAGTCAGTGTGAGGCTTGTCCCAATACCCTTTAGTTTGCTTGACTGGTTGGCTGGAGCCCTCACCTGAAGGTAAGTCCAACCGTGGAAACCTTTCCATTGGCCTTGACATTCTTTTGTATTAGCTGTTTGGGCGGAGCCCTGCAACTCGATTTTCTTGGTTAGTCGAAGTAGTGAAGGAAAAACGTCCTGTAGTCAGGAAAAGACGGTTTTGTAGTAGATACTAGTGATAGAGTAGCAGCAGTGTTGTAAAGGAAAGCATTGCACCCCTCCTACGCTTGAGTGCTGGGGATATCTCAGAAATATTGGTTGGTTATGTTTTTGATTAGATGCTGTCTTTTGTGTAAAAGCGAGAAGTAGAATTGAAGTAAGTAGCTGAGAGAGGTAATTTCAGTATAAACGAGTACAGTGAGTGAGTGTAGAGAACGACTAAAGAATTGGGTGAAGGTGAAAAGGGTGTTCTTTGGGTAAACATTTTTTGTGGCACTGGTTCGGCTTGACCAGTGAAATCATTTTTTGAGAACTTGAGGAAGAGTATGGAAATGCCATTAAACCATTTGTGCCAGGTTTTTCCGGGCTATAAGGCAAAAATACCATAGGGTGTGGTTGTGGGAAAGAAAAGGGAAAATTATCAATTCTTGGACTATTGAAGGAACCAATGATACAGGGATATTGGAGAACCTGCATACCTTTTTAACAACAAAGCACAGGTGCTTGAAGTTAGAAAAGAGGTTAAACATCTTGGAATTATGGAGGATGCATTAAAAAGGCAGGAAGGGCCATAATGTTGATATTGTGGGGGGTAGGGCCAAAAAAGGAAGGTGCAGGAATTCCTTCAGCACTGCCCCCATATGGGTGCTATCCTTTATCACATACAGAGGGGTACACAGACCCCGAGTTCGTACCACCATTTTCCCCACAGGTAATGCCTCCATTAGTTATGATTTCCGTAAGAATTCTGATTTCGAGGAAAGTGGAAGGGTAACTTCTTTAATGGTTAGGGCTGCAGAGAGGTTGAAAATGGAGAGCGGGAAAGGGATAACTCCCCCTACTGCTATGTTAGCAGATAGATTAAGGGTGGAGGTGTGAGAAAGAGTGAGGCTGGTAGTCAGAAGAGCAGAGGAAGGATTGAAAATGAGAAAGAAAGAGAGGTTGGGCCTTTTCCTGCTAGGTTAGAGGATAGGCTGCGAAGAGTGGTAGATGCACAAGAACTGAAAAAATTAATGAACCGCTAAAACTAGCGGAGGAAGAGGTAGTGCTGTGACAACGGCGAAGAGATGAAGAGTGAGAGGAAGTGCGAAGACAGGTATGGGATGTAGAAGAAGGAAGGTGGAGACATGGGCAGGTTCTTGTTAGATTGGACAACTCAGTTATCAGAACGACTGAGGTTGATATGAAGAACGAGGATGTGGTCATAGGTAAAGGGGCTGAGCAGGGAGGACGGGAGATGGCACTCTATGGTAGTGCTGATTATGCTTCCATGCCTGTAGAAGGGTCAGGGGATGTAGTAGCCAGAGTAGACGATGAAGAAGGAGATGAATGGGATGTCAAGCAGGGAGAGCAGGGCATAGTCAACCTACCTCCTGCTCCAGTCCCAGCAATAGAAAGCACACCATGGAGCCATAGGATGCACCAGTGTGCTTGCATGGCTATAGCAAGTAGTAGGGGGGAGATGGGGGAAGCCGCAGTACAAATGGGCATAACTCAGTTTCTGTTGCTCCACGAGGGTCTGGGAAGGGCGTATTATGTCCTGTGGTCACACATCGACTGAAATAACTTGATGAAGACACTCCCTTCACTCACTGCATGTACAGGAAGTGTATTCATACAGTAAAGAGACATACTGCTGATGTCATGATGGCCATACATTAAGGGCTTATTCACAGCCCTAATGGGTGAGTGGTTAGATGAGCTTTGCGAGAGATCGGGGTATCCGGGGGTTCAGTTGGATACAAATACCCAAAATGGAGCAGCTTTTAATAATCTTAGGACACATTTCTGGGGGGCCTTGGGAATTATGTATCCCGATGCACCTGATATCAATTGAATTTTAGATAAAATGTTGAACCCACCAAAATGTAAAAACATACATGAACATTAATACAAATACATGGGGAATTCATGAATATCAATATAGTGGGCCTTTTACAAATGAATCAAACCCACGGTAGTCGGGATTGTTTGCAAGCTTAACTTTGACTGTTAAGTAACTGATTCTGTGAGGTTTTACAAGCCAGGTGAGTGGTTAATAAGTAACTCCACACCCTTCGCGGTCAGCGTAGTTGCAGGGATTGTCCATGAGTTTTATGGTGTGATAAAAATAACAGATGGCAGAGGGTAATCTGATGAATGGGAGCGTGACAGGAGGGAGTTTCATTATTTGGTTTAGCTAGCAGTCAAACACACGTAAACCAATGCCAAAGGCTGACTAATAAGAAACCAAAAGTTGAAATTGTATTGTCAGATGTGCTATGTGCGATACAGCGGCAGGGTATTTAGATTAGAATTTTCCAATGGGACTAATGACCTGGGAATTAAATAGCACCACTAACTCACAGAGAAATGATCTAGCCAGCCTTCCTCATTTCACTGGGAATATTCATGTGAACCATGTGCAAATCAAGAGAAAGGGTTAAATTAGCTTAGGCTCCGTTATTGCTAGTAATTAATTATGTTTCAATACCAATATTTAAGCATGTGCTGATGTCATGACTCACCACAGGCGAATCCTAAGTAGAACTGTGTTATGAATATGATCTGATGAGAATGATGTAATAAATGATCTTCAGGCAGTGTAACAAATACAAAAGAGCACTATCGACCAGATTTTCAAATATTCCTGTTGATTCAGAAGTACACTGTGCTCTTCAAGATAAGGCTGCACACTGTATTTGTGGATCTCAGCACTGCTTTTGACAGTGTCTCACAGGGAATCCCTTTGGTGGTTCCTGAGGGACAGAGGATCCCCTCAGAATTGATTTCTGCAATTCAGTCTCTGTACACTGGGGACAGGGCTGGTTTACGTTTCGGGTTAGCCAAGGAGATAACTCCTCCTTTCTATGTGGAGAAGGGGGTAAGGCAAGGTTATGTCCTTGCACCCTTACCTTTTAATATATTCATCAATGAGATAAAGCATTGGTGCAGAGGAGCATGGCTAGCCCTAAGATGGGGCAGGACAACTATCCCGCCCTATTATATGCCAATGACACAGTTATTTTATCTACCACCCTTCAAGGCCTGAAAGAAAGAAAATCTGAATGTTGTCCTTGAGAAATGTGAGGAGTTGGAACTGCAACTAAACATTGGAAAAACAAAAACCATGATCTTTAGGCCACAGTACTTGAAGTATAGCCAATTGCATATCTATTTAGATAAAAGCAAATTGGAACAGACTCTATTTTATGACTACTTAGGAATTAGATTTCACAAGAACTGTAGATGTTCCCCAAAGATTGCTAATGCTTGATGTAATCTGGGAAAGTATAGTGGGGCTACAAATTCATTTTTTTTTAAATCATGTGAGTGGTGCAATTTCCCCACAAATCGACTTATACCAAAAGCAGGCAATACCAGCCTCTGTCTTTGGAGCTGACATTTGGGAATATGTTAGTCCATGGGAGGATAGCTCAGGGGCAACGTGCTCACTTTGGAAGCGAGACGACATGGAGCAACACAGGTTCGATCCCCGGGTCCACGCTTAGAAAACTCTGGGTATTAAGAGCGTTATACATAACCTATCATATCATATCACAGTCGCTTAACAACATTGAAAATATGTTTTTGGAAAATCTGCTTCAATTGCCGCAAAGTTCACGTGCAGCATTATTGCATTTGGAATATGACATCGGCCCATTAGGGGACTTAGTGGCATTACAGCCAGTTCTTTACTGGCTTAGACTGTGGAGTATGGATGGTCTTGGGAAGTACTGTGATGCAATAAAACACGTATTAAGTCTGGCGAGGCAAAACGTATTCCCTCGGTTGTGCACGTTAAAGAGGATTGGATTGAATGGGCGTGCAGTATGGAAAACCACTGACACAATTAATGCATTAGTTTTAACCAGGATTAAGGAAGCAGCAGCTGTAAGGAAATGAGAAAGGATGACAGAGGCTGCTATAAAGCTTACATTGGGCTTAAATTGGGATGGAAATATTACCCTGTCTGGATTTACTAAAATGTAGAGTTTGGGGGGCTTAGGTATATGGACCCCTCTATGATTCTGGTATTAAATCACTTAAAATTGAAAGATTTGAGAAGCCAATACATAAGACCATTACTATGGGAGGCTGGGTTACGCTTCTCTAGTGAAGCATTGAAATTCTGTAGGGACTCAACCACGCATCATGTTGTATTCTCAGTAGCTCCTTATGACCTAAGGGCATGAATATTAAGAATGAAAACATTGGGAAAGAAGGAGGGTGGATGTAATCCTGATTCCTTGCCGAAAGTCGGCTGAGGTGGCTTTCCCTTTTTATGCAACTATCAGAAGCTGCAAGCTTGCTCTCCGCTTGTTATGAATTGTTAAATATCTGTTTTACTCTAATTTGTTTTTATCTGCCTAGATTTGTATCTCTTTGGGATGAATTTATGGAAAATGCTCAATGTGAAATTAATGTCTTTTTATCTTTTGTGAATGGAAAATTATTTTATGTGTGTGTTTTTAAATGCAGTTCTTTTACTTTATAGTTTTATACCAAATAAAGTACTTAAACGAAATGAAACAAATATGATCTGAAGATGACAATTAAGATAAAACTGGCCAATGAAAACGTAGGAATTGTGAAAATAGGGGATTTATTTGAAGAGGTTTTTTGTCCAATCATGTTTGGGGGGTGGATTGCAATGAATTACCTGGAAGTATTTTATCTGTTGCAAAAAAGTATACAAGATGTCCACTGATGTGGTTTGTTGAGAGTTGGGTTAGGTTGGTCCTGCAACACCATCTAACTGCTCCCCAGATAATTGTACAATTATCTTGCTTTATGTACAACCGTGTACTCACTTCTTAAGTGGTGGGCCTGTTTGGGTTAAGGTGATTAAAGGCCCATCTGCACAGAAGTGAAATCACAGCAAGAGAGGAAGTGCAGTCTGCAGATCCATTATAGCAGCAAAGGGGCAAACAAAAATGTTGCATTCTCTTACTTAACGTTAAAAAGAGTTACTTTCCCAATAATCCTTTCTCTATACATAATATAACAGTATTACTGCCACTACTAGCAACAGCAGGAGTAATATTACTGTTATTACAAGTAGTTGTATCTTTACTTAAAATCGTATCACTAACAGTATTATTAGTAGTACTAAAACCAATTGTAGTAGTTGAACGACTATGCAGACCAGTATTAGTATAGGCACTATTACCTGTAATAGAAGTATCAGCAGCAGTACTGCTGCTATTACTACTGGTTGCAGTAGTAGAACTACCGAAATTATGAACACTACTACTATTATTAACAGCGCTACTAACAGTACTAGTAGCTATAATGGGGTAGTAATGGGGGTTGTCTCCTCCTGATGATGATTTTCTCATACTCCATCCACCTCCCAATTCTCTCTCTTCTTTGAATGGACCATCTCCTGCTCTCCCCAACATCTCCCCTCCCACTGATGACAACTCTTTCTTCCTCCAACTGCCTCAATACCTTTCCTTTTCCCCTCCAGCTCTGCCCTCCTGCTCTGCTCTCCTCTCAGAACTCCTCTCCCTCGCCACTCTCAGCAAAACTCCTTCTTCCATCTCCTACTTGAACTATGCACACTGCCAGACTGCACTGGCTTGCTTGTACAGTGGAGTATCTCCTCGCCTTTGTGGTGATTAATGATATTGAGAACATTTTACTGAAGACTATACTAGTCATTTTCTGTGGAAGGAGAAAGGTCTGAGGTTACATGATGGCCTGCTGCCATCTCGGATTTCACAAGGCCCATGTAATGCATGGAGTCTCCCGCACTCCCCCTTGGAGACCTGATGTCATTGACGATGTTAGTCTGGGTCCCTCTGCTTTCCTGACATTTGAATCTGTGGATAGTAAAGGTCTTGGTGAGCATGGGAAACAGTTTACTATGTTTGACTCTCCTTCATCATACAGATCTTGCGAGTTTGTAACCCCTGCAACATTTCCCTGATGAGAGATGTTTATTTCTTTGCTCATGCATTCCGTGCAGATCATGGAATTTCTTCGCACAGATTATGCCATTTGAGAGGCAGGAGTTAGCAATGATGTTGACCCATTGTGGAGCCTGTGTGGTGATGCAGCTAGATGCAGCCAGAGGTGAGCAGACCTCAGGGGCAACGCGTTTGTATTGGAAGCAAGACAATGCAGCGCAACACAGGTTCGAAACCCAATCCCACGCTTAGAACCCAATCTCTGGTATTAAGCGCATTATAAAAGAACAATTATAATTATAATCATTATAATAATCTCCTAAGAAGTGGGCAGGCTTAATATTGGCTGTCAGGGTGATAAGGGTATCTTGGTTGATGTCTTGGAATGGGACCCGTGTGTTGCAGGGTTTAGAATTGGGGATGCAAGTGGGATTATGGAGTGGAGTTCTTGTCTGATGTTGTGTGTTTTGGAGTTGAAGAAGGGGAGTTGCATGCAGCAGTGGGTGTGGGCATGCTTGGGGTGCATGGTAGTGTAGAGGAGGACCTCATGGTAAAATGTTTCTGTGTATGATTGGGGGTGGTATGGAGTTCTTAGAGGTAATGGGCAGCTTTGATGCTCTGTATGACCAATTTCTGTTTGGAGCTGCAGTCTTTGAGGAGTGTCTTGGTGCAGGAGCATGGCTTCCTTTGGCAGGGTTTTTCTACGCATCTGGTTTCTGTTGGATGGAATCATGAGTTGAGGTGGTGGTTGTGGGGTTCCAGACTTTTGAGGGTGAATATTTAGTCAAGTGCCTGGGTGATTTTGGTGTTGTGGTTGCTGGGGATTAATGTAGGTTTGGTCTAAGGAAGGATGGTATGAGTGGTGCAAGAGCTGTGTTTGGATGTATTTGATTTGCCTGGCTTGGAGCTGGAAGGGATGTGTGGCAGGAGGGGGGATGTTGTGAGGGAGACTGAGCATGAAGAGGAAGGCAAAGTGTCAAGACCACAAAACCCATGTTCTATTTCGCACAGAAACTGATTTTTTGCAAGAAATCAGAAGTTCTAGTTTGTTGACAGTTTTGTGTGTGTGTTTGGTAGGTGATGTGCTGGGTACAGTCATATTGGGAAGTTGAGTGAGGGTACTGTTCAGTGTGGGGCTGCTATCTGGGTGGGAACTACCTTCATTGAAATAGTCATGGTAGATGTTAGCGCAAGGGAAGCTGTGGTTGTTAGTTGTGAATTCAAACCACTCAGTGTAGAAGTTCGGATTGTGTGTTGAAGGACAGTAAATGGGGTGGATGAATGAGGGCTGCGGGTGCAATGGAGGGGAGCAACTAAGAGAGGGGGCTTCAAAGGATGTGTATGATGGCTGTGCATGGTTTGTAAGGGTGAGTGAGTCTTTGTATATGATGACAATGCCACCGCCTGTTTTGTGAGGGAGGCCTCCCTGGTGGATGAGGTAGCCTGATGGGAGCATGTCAGGGATGATAGCAGTTTGGTGGGTTTTGAGCTATCTCTCTGAAAGAAAGAGAATGTCAGGACTGTGTGTGTGGTCATGAGGTTGTTTAAAGAGTGTGTACTGACGAAGAATATTAGTTGAGAATGCTTTTGGATGTAAATAGTTGCGTGAACTGTGGGATAGAGTTAGATATGAATGCTGTTTGCGTCGTTTGTTTCATATTCATGGCCCCCAGTGGCATTACAGTGGCTAAGAGGGAGCACAGAAAGGTATAGAAACATTCCCTTAGCTCAGTTTACCCTTTGCTCATGATGCCCGGGCAATAGGACGCCCGAAAAGAAGGTGCTTAAATTCCCAAATGAATCCAGAAGTACTTCAACAGGAAACTCATTGAAGTGGGAGAGGGAATATAAAAGCAAGAGGTCTGGTTCAGAAGAAATCCCCATTCCCAAGTAAAGTAGGAGTCCAGGAATGTGACAAAATTACTGCTTCAATAATACAATTTGAAAAAAGCAGGGATGCACACAGGCACCTCGAGATTTCCATTGCTCTCAACTGGTTACAGACTTGTCATAGAGTTTTATTACAAAGTGATGTCATAAGCAAATGATACATTGCAAAACCTAAGGTGGGTTAGGATTGGTTAGTCTACATGTATAAACTGTAGGGGGTCAGTGCCTCCATTGGCTACAAGCTTTCTGGTGGCTCCACCTGCCACCACCCCCCAAATGTTGTAAGTGAAATCATGTCATGCTAGTGTGTTGTGAGAAGCTACTGCAACAAAGTGTAAGCAGCTAGAGGCTTGTATGGATTGGCCAGTGTGTGCTTTCTCAGCCTTGATGCCTTGGAAAGTTACAAGTACATGAACACAACGGGGGGGGGGGTGAGGAGAAGGACCTCAGAGTGCCAACCTTTCCCAATACATTTACCACTCTCTGACTCCCCTGGCCACAAGCAAGGACATTCTAGCATTCAACTTCATACAGTATTGTATATTTTGTCCCACTGAAATGGATGGGAACGGGAGTCTCTGGTAGGTATTCTCTGCCACTGCAGGTCACTCGTTTAGGGACCGCATTTTGGATTATCCTGCTCAGTGATTTGTGAGGACTTTAGCTAGTGAGGGCTTGTTCAGGCTGCTTCCTCCTCTGTGTCAGGTTTAAGCTTGTGAGAACCTGACAGTTCTGCAACATGTGTTGCCTTGTTTATTCAGATAGAGTTATGTCTCTCACCTGGGATCTGCTTACTGTCCTTACTTTTTCAATGCTGGTTCAAAAGTGCCTTCTCATGATGACCTTGGCACTGTGCATGTGCTGTCTGAGCTGTGGCTCTTTTCGCTGGCCCAGCAAGACTGGATCTTTCTCCCCACATGTGGTTCCCATTCATTTGCCATGGATGCATCTTCCATCTTGCTTTATCTGGCCACTAAGTATGTTTGCATTCTGCATCAAGCATACAGTTCTATGTATTCTTTGTGTGATCTGCATTCCCGCATATGAGAGATAGGGTGTATGTAATCTCTATCTTAGTGATTGTAAGCATGTTCTGTGTGTCTAAGAGCAGTTTGGCCTATGTGTCTCTGTAGCTTTGTGCAGGTATGCATGTGCTTCATGCCTGATGCATCTACGTCTGTGCATGTGTGTTCAGCCATGTTGCTTCTTCATGATTACTTTGATTATGTCATCCGGTTATGATCTGTAGGACTGCTTCAGTGAGTGGTGTCTGTCACCATGGGGGGGATAGACGCCCACTAAAACATGGAAATAGGGAATACCAAGCCAGTCATCTTTATAGCCACTCAGAAGCAGGAGCACAGGATGGAGGTGAGGTTAAGATTCTACCCTACCTGAAAAAAGAAGAAAGAGAGGCTTTAAAGTTTTAGGTTTTAGTATTATAGTAAGCAGATTTTGGAGATTATCATTTGAAATGTGTGTTTAGTAGGAGCGTTGACTGTTTTCCATTGCATGATTAGGAGCTTGCATGCTGAGAAGAGGAATGAGTGTGCTAGTTTTCTTATAATTGAGTCTGAGTGTCAGTTTGCATCATCTGCACCAAAGAGCATTGGTCCAGGGGCCAAGTCGATCGTCAAGTTGGGGATTTGGGAGATCATCTTGTGGATTGTTTCCCAGTATGATTTGATCAGCGGCCATGACCACATGATATGGCCTATCATGCCCATCCCTTTGCATTGTCACCAGCACGCAGGAGACAGAATAAGGCCCATCCGGTGGAGTTTACTGGCCGTGTAGTAAAGCCTTTAGATCATCTTATACTGAATTTCTCTGTTGCGGATGTTGTGTGATGTTGATGTTATGTTTTCAAAGTAATCGCATACATCGCCCATGTCTATTGGAATGTCTAGGTCGTCAGACCATTGTGCTGCCAGGGTTATGTTGCATTTGATATTGTTTGGGGTATATTTGGTGTAGAATGAGCATATGCGGGGGATCAGTAGGATTTTGTTCCATTTCTAGTTCGCTCGCCGTCGGGGTATTCTTTAGTGTCTGTCTAGTGTGTTGGACCTAATCACCTCTCGTATAGTGAGGGAATGTATCCACTCTGTGTGCTGAAGCCAAAGTATTTTGCTAGCATCTTGGAACCCCATCCAAGTATCCCCGTCGTACACATTTTTTACTCTGATTTCAGGCCAATGGGAGTCTTGGTTCTTGTGTAGCATATGGTCTAGGCCAATCAAGAGAATTGCTCGTATGTTGATCCAGCCTGGAGCCGCCGGACATCTGAGCCCAATAATTGTCTCACCCTATGCCATTGTGCCAATGTTGGGCCTATAATTGGGAGTGAGCTGATGTGCTTAGGTCATTTATTTAATGGGATGTCCAGGGTTTCTGCTGGGCTATATGGTGTAATCAGGGAGAGCTTCATCGATCTCCAACTGGATGTGTCTGAGGTATCAAACCATCTCTTGGCCCAGCATATTTGGGCTGACTGATAATAAGTCCTCCAGGCTGGCACTGCTCGTCCCCCGTCGTTTTTTGGAGGCCTGTAAAACTTCTAGCCAGACCCTTTCGTTTTTGCCTCTCCAGATGAATTTGGCCAGTTGTGAGTCTAGATCCTTGTACATTCATTGCAATGGGGCACAGGGTATCATCACTGCTAGGTATATGAGTTTTGGGAGAGAGTTCATCTTGAAGGTGTTGATGCAGCCTACCAGTGAGAGCGGGAGTATGTTCCACCTAAGAAGGTCTGATTTAATCTTCGTCAGAATAGTTGGGTAGTTCAGATATGCTATTTCTTGCAGGGATGGGGCAATATCAACCCCCAGGTATTTGATGGAATGCAGCTGGAGGAGAAAAGGAGCTACCCCGCCTGGGTCCCATGGTATATTGGGTCTGAGGGGAAGAACCTCCAATTTTGTCTTGTTTACTTTGTACCCCGCTACCATATTCGTGAAGAGGTTGGTGCAAGCATGGGAGGGGGATTGAGGGGTTGCTAACATAGACCAAAAGGTTGTCCGCACACAGGGATATTCGCTGTTCTTCTGACTCTCTTATCACACCGCTCCATTGTGGATCCGTACATAGTTTTTCAGCTAGTAGTTCAATGGACAATGCATATAAAAGGGGAGAGAGCGGGCACCCTTGTCTGGTGCGTCAATATTGATTAAACATGTTCAAAGCTGTTACATTAGTGGTCACTGAGGCTTGGGGGTTAGTATATAGTAATGTTATTGGCCCTAGAAGTGTTGGTGGGAAATCATAGGCTGTGAGTGCCCTAAACATAAAATCCCATCAGACTTTATCGAATGCTTTTTCAGCATTGACCTATTTTGCCTGGATCATCCCGCCCAGCGAGTGCATGTAGCAAATGTCTAACGTTGTCTACTGAGTGGTGACCCGTGATAAAGCCTGTCTGATCTTTATGGATGTGTTTTGTGAGGGTTTTCTCGATTCTGCGAGCTAGGCATTTAGCCAATATCTTGGCGTCAGTGTTAATTAGCGATATCGGGTGGTATGAACCGCATTCCTCTGGGTTGCAGCCTTCTTTGTGGAAGACAATTATATTGTCCGCCAGCATCGTTCTTGGCAGATGACCCGGGTCAATGCTTCAGGGAATACTGTTTCCAGCAATGGGGCAAGACGGTCTAACATCATGTTATACAAATCTATGGGTATACCATCTGGTCCGTACGCCTTTCCCGCTAATAGAGAGGAGATGGCTTGGGTAATTTCCTTATTTGTGATTAGTATCCCGAGTTCTAGTTTTTGCGAGTGGCTGATTGACGTTAGGTAAATAGTGGCAAGGAATGTATCAATGTAATCAGGGGAAATTGGGCTCAGATTATAATATAGTTTGCCATAATATTCTGCAAAGCAATTATTAATGTCCCTTTTGTTTGTTAGAACCCTTACAGACCGATCCCGGATGGCTGTTATGCATTGGGAGGATTGTCTAGTGTGGAGGGCGAGCGCCATCAGATGGAGGGGTCTGTCGGCGTCTTGGTAATAGGTCTGCGAGCAGCTAGTGAATGATTTTTGCACCTGTTGGGTAGTGATTTGTTTGAGCTCTGTTCTCAATTTGTTAAGTCGAGCGTATGTGGTGTAATCTCGGAACCGTTTATGTTGGGATTCTGCAAGTGTAATGTCGGCGGTGATCCTTTTCTCCCATTCCCTCCATTTCTTGAGCTTTTGGGCCCATCATGAAATGCATTGCCCTCTGAGGAAGGCTTCAAATGCATCCCAGCCGGTGACTGGGGAGACGTCTGGGGTTAGGACGGCTTGCCAGAACAGGTCTGTGTCTTCACTGGCATGTTTGAGAAAATCTAGGTATGCCAGTGCTCTTAGATTTAGGTGCCATGGTGGCTTATCAGGGGGGGCTTCCGGGAGTTCAACATGAAGAAGTACCGGTGCACGGTCCGATACCATCATGGGGAGTATCGTACACTGTTTTATCTATGATAGGGCTTTCCTGGGGGCCACCCAGTAGTCTAGCCTAGAGTATGATTTATGACAATTTGAGTAAAATGTCTAATCGTAGTGTTGCGGGTGTAGAATCCGCCATATATCTGATAGGCCTAAGTCAGACATGAGGTTTAGTAGGGCAGCACGTGGGATCAGGGGTTGTGCCCTGGCGGTCAAGTGTCGCATCTAAAATCATGTTCCAGTCCCCTCCAATAAGTGTAAGATTCCCCATGTATTGTGCACATTTTGCGAAAACCTGCGTAAAAAATGTAGGTGTGCCTTTGGTTGGGGTGTATTTGTTCAGGAGAGTTAGGCGGTGTTGGGAGATCAGGCCGTGAATTAGAGCATATCTACGGTCTTTTTCTAAGAGGGTGTGGAGTACATGGAATGGGAGACGTTTGTGAGTTAGGATTGAGACTCCTCTTTTACCTCGATGCGTTGAGTGAGCTGATGTCCCCACCCAACCTTGGTTCAATTTCCCTGATTCATATGCATTAAGGTGCATTTCTTGTAAAAAAGCAATATCACTCTGTGTGTCTCGCAGGTAATTGAGAACTCACCAACATTTTATTGCGTGACCTAGTCCTTGTACATTAACTGTCACTAGTCACAGTTCGGTCATTCCGTTGGGACCTATGTTGTTGTGCGAGTGGGGTTGGATGAGCATGGGTACGATAGTACTTGAGATAGCTGTGTTGGTCAATTAGTCTGTGCGTGTGTGTGCAGTTAAGAACTTCATCGAAATGAACATGGCCTCAAACCTGTAGGCTGTAATTATAACATTGGGATGAGCCAGTGGCATCCCAATACAACTTCCTAATAGCCCAGGCCTTGGGGGGATGGGAGAGACAATACAATTCTCATCCGCCCCATTCGCATGCTGGTGGAATTTGTTGGGGGCAAACAGAGATACTGGGTGTCCCTGGGGGGTTAGGGATGTTTAGGTTTTTTTTGGGGGGCGGGGTTTTGTAATTAGCGGCAGACCCTGGAATATCAGGGCACAGAGAAGGCAAGAATATTTTCGCCTTAAGGTTACATATTTACATAAAGATAAAAACAGTTGTTTGCAAAGGGGAGGTCAGTTATGGGAAGATATATATATGTATATATATATACAATCAGAACAGTCAATCATTACATGATATACAGTGTTGCAGTTCAGCAACATTGGGGGATATATACATGCAATTAGAGGGTCAATCATTACATAACATACAGTGTTGCAGTTCAGCGGCTACTAGGCAGTGTAGTAACTGTCATCGTACAGGCTAGGGGCTGATGCAATGGTTAAGAAGGTGGGATAATAACAGGGTATGTTGGTGGTCATTTTCTTTAAGCCAGTTGATAATGTTATACCTGAAATTCAGGTAAGTTTGGTCCTCCCTAAAGGCTGGGGGTAGTGAGTTCCAAGTCTGCGCTGCTTTAACTGAAAAACTGCTTCCTCCGACTTTGGCCAGTTTAAACCTAGGTACCACTAGGCAGTTTGTGTTTGCGGGCTTGTTGGGTGAATGGAGGATTTTCTCTTGATTCTCTCCATGAGATATCGAGGAGCAGCGTTGTTAAGGCACTTGTGCATAAGTGAGACAGTTTTGAGCAAGATTTTGTCTTCTTACCTCAAATATGTGCTCTTTTTTTGCTATGCCCAGTGCCACCCTAAGGGCATTATTCTGGAGAATTTGGATTTTGTCGATAATGCTCCTAGTTATAAGGAATTACAATAGTCCAATCTCGACAAAATTAAGGCTCTGGCCAGAGTGGTGCAACTATTCTTGGATAGGAATGGTTTACCTGCTCTTATTAGTTTGCAACTGTATGCAGTGGCAGAGGCCATATAATTGACCTGTTTGTCAAAGATGAGGGTGGAGTCTAGGTAAAAACCTAAGGTTTTTACCTCTTTAGCCACTTTAATAGTGTTGCCATCGATATTAAATGAAGTGTATTTGTGGGTGAGTTTATCGAGATTGAAGGTGGTTCCCAGAATGATGGGTTCAGTTTTGTCATCGTTCAGGCATAGACCATGAGTGGCCATCCATGCCTGCATGATGAGGTAAATCTCTGTTGTAATCCCCAGTAAGTGGTATGAGAATCTGAGTATCATCTGCATAGTTAGTTTAGGTGATACCAAGATTGTCCAGATCATCGAAAAGGGGCTTGGTAAATATATTATACAGTGTGGGTGAGACACAGGAACCCTTTGGCACTCCACATGTGATTGGAATAGGGTCACCTTAGAAGGCAGGTAGCTTGTTGTCACCTGCACGCGTTGGCTTGTTCTGGGCTCCCAGACATGGTATCATTGGTTGCATATTCTTTACATGAGTGTCCCAGTCTCATGCACAGGAAAAAGTTATAGTAGGATTTGTATGGCGTTGGTGATTGAAGGAGAGCAGTATGGGACCTGAACAATCACTTTGGTGGGCGAGAGTCTTTGCGGCTGGGTCCATTTAGGCATCTGTTGGAGCGTTGTCGCTTGCCCCGTGATTGTTGTTGTTGTTGAAGGTGCCAATGCGAAGCATCTATTTGATGGGTTGGTCTTTCATCTTCCGTTTCGGTGGGGAAGTCTGTAGAGACAGGATCCTGTTGCCATAATAGTCTCAGGCGTCCTCTGGTTCATCAAAAGAGTGCCATTTTTTATCCCGTTGGATGCACCAGACCACAGGAAATTTCAGGTGGTATTTATGGTTTGTGCCTTGAAGTGTAATAAATTGTGGGGCAAATCTTTTTCCTTCACAGGGATACTTCGGTAGAGTAATCGTTGAAGGTACAGACTTCTGACCCCTTCGCATTAATTGTTCCGGTGGCTCTCTAGGCCCGTAGTATGGCCACCTTGTATTGGAAATTAAGAAGCCGCATTGTGATGGGCCGTGGTCGATCTCCTGCCTCCGGTCTCAGGCTGGGGGCCCTGTGAATTATTTCGATCACATGTGATCTTGGGTCTTGAATATGTAGGTGGTCCTGAAAGAGGCGATATGCATAAGCCTCAAGGTCTGAGCCTTCCGCCTCTTCAGGGAGGCCGACGAGGCGAAGGTCGTTGGGCCGTGAACAATTTTCCCGATTCAACCTTCGCCCAGAGGCACTGTAACTTCCTTGATGAGGCTGTCAAGATCTGTGGCCTCCTCTGCGCTATTATTCTCTAGTGCACTAATCTGTTGTTCATTGTCGGTTGTGTGTTCTGCTTGGGCATTTAGGCGGGACTGCATGTCTTGAATGGCGTGCTTGATTTCCAGGACTGTAACATTTGTTTCCTGAGTGCTGTGGCCAATTGCCCTCATTTCCGTAAGGAGTGTTTGTAGCTGATTTTGTACATCCATCTTGATGTGCTGGCCTGAAGATCACCGTGTGGGAAGCTCTGTTGAGTTTGGGGCACTGTTTTTGCTGGTTTTATACGCTGTTGGTTTCTTTGCCATGCTCCAATTGTAGGCCGGCGACCAAATGGAGGGGTATGGTGTACCTTTTACTCAGTTACCGTTCACAGATGTTTCCTGCAGGAGATTGGAACTCCTGCGCCCCCCTAACCGGAGGCGTGTCTGGTGATCCATAGGCTGAAGCCTGTGGAGTTGGAACATGCAGGGGTGGTGGTATCGTTCAAATCGTCCCCTCAGACTGAGCTGTAGATTGGATATAGCCACCAAACGGGTGTGCTTTAGTGTATCCTGCCATCTCTGCGGGGCTTTTGGCCCATGGTGGGGTATTGACTCACAAATGTTTTCAGGTTGGTTGAGGTTCTTCGCTGTATCTGGGCCTCATCCCTTCAGTATAGATAAGTGATCAGTGATAGAAGGCACATCACCCTGTTTCTGAGGGATCGTTAGCAGGATTGAACAAGTCTTTAAGATCGTACAATCTGCATGGGCAGGGCACGGTACTCTGTAGCCGTAGTGCTGGGGAGGATCCCCTTCCGTTGGTTACTGAAGCACAGGCTGGTAGGCGACCTCAGTGTAGATAGTATTGCAACTACTTGGAAAAGAGCTTGCTGCTATAAGAAGCTGGGGGAGGGGGGCTGTGGCCTTACAGATCGCTTTGCACAATTTAGTCCCTTGACACGTTATTTAACTGTTTTTCATGCTCCACACACCTCTACCCGGTGCTGTCTGTTGATTGTCCTGTTGCTACTCTGTATCTGGCTGTGTTATTGCGTTGGGGGAAGGTCTGTCTGGCTCAGGTATCCTTGCCTGTGCAGTCCAGTGTCAATTAAAGGTGCCCAGCTTCCATCTGCTCCGCCTAGAGGGCACTTGCTGGTTTAGCGGCCCCTGCGCACTGTTGGCCAGTTGGTTGGCGCTGCAGGGGGAGGGGTGACTTTCCCCTGCTGCTTTTTTAATGCAGCTGCCACTGCATCCGTCTTATTAGAGTACAGCTGGGTCCAAAGCAGAGGTGTGCCGGAGGGAGCCTGCAACGTTCTGTTTATCTGCGAGGCCCAGCTGCACAGAAAAAACAGGAGCATCACTTGGGTGGGGGTGCTGCTGGTCCACCCCATGGTCCTACTTCAGCCGTGGGGGCCAGTTCATCTGTTGTATGTCGCTCTGCCTGGAAGGGCCCATTGGTTTCATTTTCACCTTTGAGCGATCTCATGCACAGGCTCCTCCTCGGCATTGCGTATCGGATTCACCGTCCCTCTCCCGACACAGAGCGACCCTCAGCGTCTCATTATTACGCGTGCAATTTTCCGGCAAGCTGAGCAGTTGGGGTCAGTCCAGACTTATTTATAACCGTCTTTGGACAGTTTAAACTGATGGAGGAAAATACTCTGTATGGAACTCACACAACTATTGTATATCTAAACTTAGAAGATAAATGAGAAAATATACAATGAGGAATCGTGTAGTGTTTAATTAACATGAGCTGTAAATAGTGAATATTTTTTGACAAAATAAACAATACAAAGTCACAGTATAGCATCTAAGTGAAATCTCAAAAGTAAATGAAGCAAAATAAATCATCATGAATCAAATACAATAACAAAATTGTGAAGCATAAGGAAAATAATTAAATGACCCACATAAATTCCTAATTGTTCACATTGTTTAAAGTGCCTTTCAGTGTACCAAATGTCACCAAGCATCCGTTTCCTGCTAAGTGAATAGCATAAAGTCCTGGAGTTACAACAATAAGCAGGAATGTTCCAATGTATGAAATGTTTGCTATTAGTCTGAGGATTTTCCAAGTGGTCCTCTTTTGTCCTGAGGCTATATTGAGCCTATGTCTGGGTGTTTTGGTAAAAGATATCTTTGCCTGCATGGTGTTTGATGGCAAACCAAACTCTTCACGTTTCGGCAGTCACTAGACATGATTGGGCCGCCTTCATCAGGGCATCAATTTGGAGACCCTGTGTGAGAATATATAAAGAGCAATCAGAAAAGATCCTCTCAATCCGTGCCGCCTGTAGTTATTAAGCAGTAACAAAATAAATTAAAACTCTAAGTAAGTGGCCATTATTTTACCTGCCGGTACTTGGATCCCAAGTGTCGGGTCGCGTCTGGAGTGGAGAACAAAGCAATCCTTGAAGCTAGTCGTGTGTGGTTGCTGTGCCTTTGACGACTTGTGTACTTGTCAACCATCTGGGGTACTCATGTGTTGGCCCCCCTTGGGACTTCCTATAAGTAAAAATTGTGTATAGTCTGTTAGGGGGAGGGTTGAATGTCTTAAGGTATTTAGCAAACCCTAAGGTGTTATTGTAATATTTACCTGTTGATGTGGAGGCCCATGACTGGTTGTGGTCGGGTCAAACAGGGTTTGGTTGACGTGCTATAGTAACACCTCTTCGTAGTTTAGGAAGTAAATGGAGCGCTCAACCACACCTGCAGAAAATGATAAATTACATGTCTGTATAAATGTATATTAATGTGGCGGTGTCAGAAAGCACCAAAGTATTAACTGAAAAGGATACGGTACTTAAAAGGATACAGGTGGTAGGGTCTTCCGGATCCCTGTTCACGCGTTTTGATAGTTGTGAAGTCAAGTTAAGACCTTCCAAATGATACAACTCTCTGACTGGTAAAACAGGCAGAGCGATGGATCACTGAAAAGGGCGTGGGTAAGGTATAAGAAGTCAGCCTAGAACAAAATAAAGTATCATGAATAACTGTCCCAACCTGGGTATGATGGAATAGGAAATGTTATGAATGCACACACTGACCTTGAGTCTAGGGCAGATGAATCCAGCAGAGTCTCTTGCGGAATCCAAGGTAGAACAAACGACAAGGAAGGGAAGATTAGTAAGGGAGACTTATCCCGAACGGAACGAGGCTCACGCTAGATACCGGGTTGATGCACCACAGGATAGCGTCCAAAGTACTGTTCACTGTCACCTTCCACTTATCCTTGAAAGTTTCCTTCCCACGTAGTGTAAAGTATAGAAGTGAATCAATCCCCCTGTTAATAACACAGGTGCAGGAGTTGGAAATAGCGCTCCTTTTAGGGTATAAACAAAGTACACGCGGTTCTGGACAGCCGCGACGAAAAGAGCGTGTGCGTGTGGATTTACACGCGATTAGGATTCAGGCAGTCCAGGCCAGCAGCGCTTGAAGACAACATATGCGTGTGGAGTTACACGCGAGCAGGATCCACGCAGTCCAGGCCAGCAGCGCTTGAAGATAGCATACGCGTGTGGATTTACACGCGAGCAGGATTCACGCAGTCCAGGCCAGTCGTACTTGAAGATAGCGTGCGCGTGTGGATTTACACGCGAGCAGGATTCACGCAGTCCAGGCCAGCAGCGCTTGAAGATAGCGTGCGCGTGTGGATTTACACGCGAGCAGGATTCACGCAGTCCAGGCCAGCAGCGCTTGAAGATAGCGTGCGCGTGTGGATTTACACGCGAGCAGGATTCACGCAGTCCAGGCCAGCAGCGCTTGAAGATAGCGTGCGCGTGTGGATGTACACGCGAACAGGATTCACGCAGTCCAGGCCACCAGCACTTGAAGATAGCGTGCGCGTGTGGATTTACACGCGAACAGGATTCACGCAGCCCAGGCCAGCCGCGTTTGAAGATAGCGTGCGCGTGTGGATTTACACGCGAACAGGATTCACGCAGCCCAGGCCGGCCGCGTTTGAAGACAACGTGTGGATTTACACGCAACCAAACAGCTCCAGGAATCAGCGTGTGGCGGAAAACACGCTATAGAAGGCCAAAAGGTAGCTGTAGTAATCAGCAAGGATGCAGACCGGAGGTTCAGCTACACAACGCCAAATGATTCGATCAGAAGCAGCGAGTGAAGTTTCCACGCTGCTTAAATACGCAATGCCGTAGTTCACGTGACGAAGCAGAATACACGTGAGTTAGCGACGTGAAAAGTGCAAACGTCGTTTTTCCGGCAACGTGTCGAACAACCGCCATTTGGAATAGAACGGTCTAGCTGTTCTACGAGCGTAGGAGGTAGGACCACGTCCAGCATGCATGACAGTGCCATCCCCCAAAGGGGCAACCTCTCCCCTTCTCGTGTGAAAACGCTTCAATAAAGCAGGAGCATGAATATTAGAAAGAGGTTCCCAGGATCTATCTTCGGGACTATAGCCCTTCCAGTCCATCAGATAAAACGGCCTACCAGAACATAGTCTCATATCCAGTATGTCCTGTACCTCGTATTCATCCGAACCCCGCACAGAAATAGCAACAGGCCGCACAGGCAATCTAGTAGCTTCAGAACATGGTTTAATGAGTGACACATGGAATACGGGATGCACTCGCCATTGTTGTGGCAAAGCCAGACGGACAGCAGCCGGATTAATTACTTGGAGCACTATATACGGACCAATGTATTTAGGCAATAATTTCTTTTTGCCCGGAATTCTCAAGTGCTTAGAGGACAGCCATACTTTCATACCAGCCTTGTAGACGGGTGTGGGTATTCTATGAGCATCGGCATAGAACTTGTCGCGTCTTTTAGCCTGCTCCAATTGCTGCTTCACCTTCCTCTGTAATTTCTTCAGATCACGAAAGGTACGGCCTGCGGCAGGAGTATCCAAAGACAAGCTGGAATCCAAAGGTATTGATCGAGGGTGCTGTCCATAAAGCGCATAGAACGGTGAAGTGCCTATGGCACTATGATAGGAGTTGTTATAGGCGAATTCAGCTGCCGGCAGGACCGTGAGCCAATCCGATTGGTACTGCAGACACAGACACCGCAGATATTGTTCCATAGTGCAGTTGACTCTTTCGGTCTGTCCATCAGTTTGAGGGTGATAAGCACTGGACATCCTATCATCAATCAGTAATGCAGAGGTTAGTGCTCTCCAAAAGCGTGACGCAAACTGTGAGCCCCTGTCTGTAATGATTACTGACGGTAGACCAAAGAAACGAAATATATGTTGGATGAATAGGTCAGCCAGAACAGCAGCGGTTGGTAAACCATTACAGGGAACAAAAAGAGCCAATTTAGTGAAATAATCCACTGCAACCCATATGGTATCGAACTCCTGGTTTGGTGGGAGTTCTACCACAAAATCCATAGATATCATGTCCCATGGTTTGTTAGGGACAGGTAGGGACTGGAGTAAACCCACTGGTTTACCAGGAGTGCTTTTACATTGGATGCATACAGAACAAGTAGATACATGATCTATGACATCTTTTGACATGGACGGCCACCAGCACCATCTTTTGAGTAGTTCTAGTGTCTTCTTCCGTCCAGGATGGGCTGCGATCAAGGAATCATGATTCCACTTGAGGGCTTTATTCCGCGTTGAAGACGTCGGTAGGTAGAGCACTCCTTGTGTGAATGGTAAACCGTTATGTACGTCCAGATTCATATCCTGGATAACTTGTGGATGACTTTTCACCCACTCTTGTACTTCGGTTTTTAAGGATGGTTGAACAGAACAACTACATATTACATGATCTGCCAACAACTGATTCTGTACTTGTGCTTCTTCCTTCTTCCTTCGCCTCTTCACTCATACGGGACAATGCGTCTGACTTAACGTGTTCTCGGGCAGGACGATATGTGACCTGGAAATCGTATGGGGCAAAAAAGACATGCCATCTGGCCTGTCGGGCCGTAAGGCATTTCATGGATTTAAATGCTTGAAGATTTCTATGGTCAGAGTACACTAACACCTGATGTTTGGCCCCAAGAAGATGGTGACGCCATTCTCGGAAGGCATCCTTGATAGCCAGCAGTTCCCGCTCAGTGACGGTGTAGTTCCATTCATATGGGGTAAGTTTGCGAGAGAAGAAAGCCACTGGGTGCTCCTCCTTGGTTTCTGTGCAAACTTGTGAGAGTACCGCTCCAGTAGCGACACTGGATGCATCCGCTTCAACGATAAACTGGCGATCTGGATCTGGATGTTGAAGCACGGGTGCAGTGGTAAATGCCTCTTTCAACTTTTCGAATGATGTTTGGGCATTTGGGTTCCAACAGAAAGGAACTTTAGAACTAGTTAAGGCCGTCAAAGGGGCTACTGTTTTGGAGAAGGAATGAATAAATCTGCGATAAAAATTCGCAAAGCCTAAGAAAGACTGTAATGACTTGACATTGTGCGGAACCGGCCAATTCAATATGGCCTTCACCTTGGAACGGCTCATTCGAGCACCTAGATTGGTAATGTCATAGCCCAGGAATTCCACTTCCTGTGAATGAAAGACGCATTTCTCGGCTTTCACATAAAGAAGGTTCTCCCTGAGTCTTTGTAGGACTGTAGAAACGTGTTTGACGTGTTCCGAAAAAGATGATGAATAGATCAGGATGTCATCCAGATAAATCACCACGAACTGGTCCATTATGTCCCTGAATATATCATTCATGAAGAATTGAAAAGTGGCGTTGCACAGACCAAAAGGCATCACTAAATACTCGTAAAGACCATACCGCATCTTGAAAGCGGTCTTCCATTCGTCGCCTTCACGAATGCAAACTAAATTGTATGCTCCTCGCAAGTCCAATTTGGTGAAGTAACTGGAGGTACCTAATTGATCCAATAGAACGTTTATCAGTGGTAAAGGATATTGGTTTTTTATGGTAATGTCGTTAAGTGCCCTGTAGTCAATACAAGGCCTTAGATCCCCCTCTTTCTTCGGAACAAAGAATAGAGGAGACGCAGCAGGTGATTGTGATGGCCGTATGAAACCCATCGCTAAAGCTTTGTCAATGTATTCTTTCAACACAACGTCTTCTTTTGGGGTCAGTGAATATAAACGACCTGTAGGGATTTTGGCACCAGGAATTAGTTCAATAGGACAGTCGTACTGTCGATGGGGAGGCAATTGTTCTGCCTGGCCCTTGTCAAAGACATCAGCATACTCAGCGTATTCGCATGGTATGGTAGCGTCGCTTTGATGTACCACGCTGATAGTTGAAGCTCCCACCAGAGAGGCCAATATGTGTTGCTTGATTGACACCTCTTGACTGGTGAAGCAATGTTCATTGCAATGATTCGAAGGATACTGGAGCAGTCCCGAAACCCAGTCAACGGCGGGATTATGAAGGGTTAACCATGCAAGACCAAGTATGATCTCGTACTGCGGAGCAGCTATGACATCGAAGATGATTTCTTCCGAATGGTTATTCGATAATGTCATCTGAACAGATACCGTCTCCTGGGTTACCATACCCGAAGTCAAAACAGATCCGTCCACGGTATTAACCGTTTCAGGTTTGTTTTTGTTTACAAGGGGTATGGAACAGTTCTTGGCATATGTGATGTCTATGTAATTGTTGGTGGCTCCGGAATCAACCATGGCCTTGGAAACCAATTCTCGTTCCCCACAACGTAACGTCACCTCAACAATTACGGGTGCGTGTTTAGGAATGGTACTGGAGTCCGATGAAACACTCGACATAGGGACTCCTGCTATTGTCGAGTTTTGGCGTTTCCCGAACGCTTGATGGGTTTTTTAGGACATGTCGCCAATAAATGCTCGGATGAACCGCAATACATACATAAATGGTTCTTTCTTCGGTTCTCTCGTTCTGCATTGGACAAACGACCTCTCACGACGCCAATCTGCATGGGTTCGGGGTCGTTCGAGAGGACTGCCGGTGTCTCTGAACGCCCCGAGGCTTGCATGAAGGGCTTTTTCTCTCCTTTCCGAGCATTCCTTCGGGCATCGATTTGTAAAACCAAATCGAGCAGCTCTGTGAATCCCGTAGGAACCACCGGAACTGTAGATAAGGCATCTTTCAGTTCTTCTGAAAGACCCTTGTAGAAAACAGCCGTTTTCTTGCCGTCAGGCCATTGAGTTTCGGCCGTTAGTTGATTGAACCGGGCAATGTAAGGCAAAAGAGGTTGATTGCCTTGTTGTAGATTAAGCAACTCCAGATCCATGGCTTGAGTAGCATAACGCATGTCAAAAACTTTACTCATAGCAGCCAAGAGATCGTCACAGTCGTACAACAAAGGGCTATTTGTTTCCAACAAAGGGTTAGCCCAAGCAGCAGCTGTGCCCCCTAAATGGGAAAGCACGAATGCTGCTTTTGTGGTTAGGTCAGGAAAAGATGTAGGACGGCAAAGAAAATGGAGTCGGCACTGGTTAACGAAGGTTCTATAGGTTTTGGGATCACCAGTGAACCGTTCCGGAGGGGCCAAGGGAAACTGAGTGGGCATAACCACATTAATAGTTTCCTGTGGGGGTGTCATGGTCCCAGATCCAGATGCAGTGGCCATTGGAACCTGTGCTCCCTGAGGAGTACCGTGCATGGCGTCTTGCATAACGTCCATACGGTGCCGTAACATGTCCTGTGCCGTAACCATTTCATTTCTCAAATCGCTGATCAACTGAGTCAAAACAGCTAAAGGATCCGTACCCTCCATGGCTTCTGATTCTGTCAGAAAGCACCAAAGTATTAACTGAAAAGGATACGGTACTTAAAAGGATACAGGTGGTAGGGTCTTCCGGATCCCTGTTCACGCGTTTTGATAGTTGTGAAGTCAAGTTAAGACCTTCCAAATGATACAACTCTCTGACTGGTAAAACAGGCAGAGCGATGGATCACTGGAAAGGGCGTGGGTAAGGTATAAGAAGTCAGCCTAGAACAAAATAAAGTATCATGAATAACTGTCCCAACCTGGGTATGATGGAATAGGAAATGTTATGAATGCACACACTGACCTTGAGTCTAGGGCAGATGAATCCAGCAGAGTCTCTTGCGGAATCCAAGGTAGAACAAACGACAAGGAAGGGAAGATTAGTAAGGGAGACTTATCCCGAACGGAACGAGGCTCACGCTAGATACCGGGTTGATGCACCACAGGATAGCGTCCAAAGTACTGTTCACTGTCACCTTCCACTTATCCTTGAAAGTTTCCTTCCCACGTAGTGTAAAGTATAGAAGTGAATCAATCCCCCTGTTAATAACACAGGTGCAGGAGTTGGAAATAGCGCTCCTTTTAGGGTATAAACAAAGTACACGCGGTTCTGGACAGCCGCGACGAAAAGAGCGTGTGCGTGTGGATTTACACGCGATTAGGATTCAGGCAGTCCAGGCCAGCAGCGCTTGAAGACAACATATGCGTGTGGAGTTACACGCGAGCAGGATCCACGCAGTCCAGGCCAGCAGCGCTTGAAGATAGCATACGCGTGTGGATTTACACGCGAGCAGGATTCACGCAGTCCAGGCCAGTCGTACTTGAAGATAGCGTGCGCGTGTGGATTTACACGCGAGCAGGATTCACGCAGTCCAGGCCAGCAGCGCTTGAAGATAGCGTGCGCGTGTGGATTTACACGCGAGCAGGATTCACGCAGTCCAGGCCAGCAGCGCTTGAAGATAGCGTGCGCGTGTGGATTTACACGCGAGCAGGATTCACGCAGTCCAGGCCAGCAGCGCTTGAAGATAGCGTGCGCGTGTGGATGTACACGCGAACAGGATTCACGCAGTCCAGGCCAGCAGCACTTGAAGATAGCGTGCGTGTGTGGATTTACACGCGAACAGGATTCACGCAGCCCAGGCCAGCCGCGTTTGAAGATAGCGTGCGCGTGCGGAATTACACGCGAACAGGATTCACGCAGCCCAGGGCAGCCGCGTTTGAAGATAGCGTGCGCGTGTGGATTTACACGCGAACAGGATTCACGCAGCCCAGGCCGGCCGCGTTTGAAGACAACGTGTGGATTTACACGCAACCAAACAGCTCCAGGAATCAGCGTGTGGCGGAAAACACGCTATAGAAGGCCAAAAGGTAGCTGTAGTAATCAGCAAGGATGCAGACCGGAGGTTCAGCTACACAACGCCAAATGATTCGATCAGAAGCAGCGAGTGAAGTTTCCACGCTGCTTAAATACGCAATGCCGTAGTTCACGTGACGAAGCAGAATACACGTGAGTTAGCGACATGAAAAGTGCAAACGTCGTTTTCCCGGCAACGTGTCGAACAACCGCCATTTGGAATAGAACGGTCTAGCTGTTCTACGAGCGTAGGAGGTAGGACCACGTCCAGCATGCATGACAGTGCCATCCCCCAAAGGGGCAACCTCTCCCCTTCTCGTGTGAAAACGCTTCAATAAAGCAGGAGCATGAATATTAGAAAGAGGTTCCCAGGATCTATCTTCGGGACCATAGCCCTTCCAGTCCACCAGATAAAACGGCCTACCAGAACGTAGTCTCATATCCAGTATGTCCTGTACCTCTATTCATCCGAACCCCGCACAGAAATAGCAACAGGCCGCACAGGCAATCTAGTAGCTTCAGAACATGGTTTAATGAGTGACACGTGGAATACGGGATGCACTCGCCATCGTTGTGGCAAAGCCAGACGGACAGCAGCCGGATTAATTACTTGGAGCACTATATACGGACCAATGTATTTAGGCAATAATTTCTTTTTGCCCGGAATTCTCAAGTGCTTAGAGGACAGCCATACTTTCATACCAGCCTTGTAGACGGGTGTGGGTATTCTATGAGCATCGGCATAGAACTTGTCGCGTCTTTTAGCCTGCTCCAATTGCTGCTTCACCTTCCTCTGTAATTTCTTCAGATCACGAAAGGTACGGCCTGCGGCACGAGTATCCAAAGACAAGCTGGTATCCAAAGGTATTGATCGAGGGTGCTGTCCATAAAGCGCATAGAACGGTGAAGTGCCTATGGCACTATGATAGGAGTTGTTATAGGCGAATTCAGCTGCCGGCAGGACCGTGAGCCAATCCGATTGGTACTGCAGACACAGACACCGCAGATATTGTTCCATAGTGCAGTTGACTCTTTCGGTCTGTCCATCAGTTTGAGGGTGATAAGCACTGGACATCCTATCATCAATCAGTAATGCAGAGGTTAGTGCTCTCCAAAAGCGTGACGCAAACTGTGAGCCCCTGTCTGTAATGATTACTGACGGTAGACCAAAGAAACGAAATATATGTTGGATGAACAGGTCAGCCAGAACAGCAGCGGTTGGTAAACCATTACAGGGAACAAAAAGAGCCAATTTAGTGAAATAATCCACTACAACCCATATGGTATCGAACTCCTGGTTTGGTGGGAGTTCTACCACAAAATCCATAGATATCATGTCCCATGGTTTGTTAGGGACAGGTAGGGACTGGAGTAAACCCACTGGTTTACCAGGAGTGCTTTTACATTGGATGCATACAGAACAAGTAGATACATGATCTATGACATCTTTTGACATGGACGGCCACCAGCACCATCTTTTGAGTAGTTCTAGTGTCTTCTTCCGTCCAGGATGGGCTGCGATCAAGGAATCATGATTCCACTTGAGGGCTTTATTCCGCGTTGAAGACGTCGGTAGGTAGAGCACTCCTTGTGTGAATGGTAAACCGTTATGTACGTCCAGATTCATATCCTGGATAACTTGTGGATGACTTTTCACCCACTCTTGTACTTCGGTTTTTAAGGATGGTTGAACAGAACAACTACATATTACATGATCTGCCAACAACTGATTCTGTACTTGTGCTTCTTCCTTCTTCCTTCGCCTCTTCACTCATACGGGACAATGCGTCCGACTTAACGTGTTCTCGGGCAGGACGATATGTGACCTGGAAATCGTATGGGGCAAAAAAGACATGCCATCTGGCCTGTCGGGCCGTAAGGCATTTCATGGATTTAAATGCTTGAAGATTTCTATGGTCAGAGTACACTAACACCTGATGTTTGGCCCCAAGAAGATGGTGACGCCATTCTCGGAAGGCATCCTTGATAGCCAGCAGTTCCCGCTCAGTGACGGTGTAGTTCCATTCATATGGGGTAAGTTTGCGAGAGAAGAAAGCCACTGGGTGCTCCTCCTTGGTTTCTGTGCAAACTTGTGAGAGTACCGCTCCAGTAGCGACACTGGATGCATCCGCTTCAACGATAAACTGGCGATCTGGATCTGGATGTTGAAGCACGGGTGCAGTGGTAAATGCCTCTTTCAACTTTTCGAATGATGTTTGGGCATTTGGGTTCCAACAGAAAGGAACTTTAGAACTAGTTAAGGCCGTCAAAGGGGCTACTGTTTTGGAGAAGGAATGAATAAATCTGCGATAAAAATTCGCAAAGCCTAAGAAAGACTGTAATGACTTGACATTGTGCGGAACCGGCCAATTCAATATGGCCTTCACCTTGGAACGGCTCATTCGAGCACCTAGATTGGTAATGTCATAGCCCAGGAATTCCACTTCCTGTGAATGAAAGACGCATTTCTCGGCTTTCACATAAAGAAGGTTCTCCCTGAGTCTTTGTAGGACTGTAGAAACGTGTTTGACGTGTTCCGAAAAAGATGATGAATAGATCAGGATGTCATCCAGATAAATCACCACGAACTGGTCCATTATGTCCCTGAATATATCATTCACGAAGAATTGAAAAGTGGCGTTGCACAGACCAAAAGGCATCACTAAATACTCGTAAAGACCATACCGCGTCTTGAAAGCGGTCTTCCATTCGTCGCCTTCACGAATGCGAACTAAATTGTATGCTCCTCGCAAGTCCAATTTGGTGAAGTAACTGGAGGTACCTAATTGATCCAATAGAACGTTTATCAGTGGTAAAGGATATTGGTTTTTTATGGTAATGTCGTTAAGTGCCCTGTAGTCAATACAAGGCCTTAGATCCCCCTCTTTCTTCGGAACAAAGAATAGAGGAGACGCAGCAGGTGATTGTGATGGCCGTATGAAACCCATCGCTAAAGCTTTGTCAATGTATTCTTTCAACACAACGTCTTCTTTTGGGGTCAGTGAATATAAACGACCTGTAGGGATTTTGGCACCAGGAATTAGTTCAATAGGACAGTCGTACTGTCGATGGGGAGGCAATTGTTCTGCCTGGCCCTTGTCAAAGACATCAGCATACTCAGCGTATTCGCATGGTATGGTAGCGTCGCTTTGATGTACCACGCTGATAGTTGAAGCTCCCACCAGAGAGGCCAATATGTGTTGCTTGATTGACACCTCTTGACTGGTGAAGCAATGTTCATTGCAATGATTCGAAGGATACTGGAGCAGTCCCGAAACCCAGTCAACGGCGGGATTATGAAGGGTTAACCATGCAAGACCAAGTATGATCTCGTACTGCGGAGCAGCTATGACATCGAAGATGATTTCTTCCGAATGGTTATTCGATAATGTCATCTGAACAGATACCGTCTCCTGGGTTACCATACCCGAAGTCAAAACAGATCCGTCCACGGTATTAACCGTTTCAGGTTTGTTTTTGTTTACAAGGGGTATGGAACAGTTCTTGGCATATGTGATGTCTATGTAATTGTTGGTGGCTCCGGAATCAACCATGGCCTTGGAAACCAATTCTCGTTCCCCACAACGTAACGTCACCTCAACAATTACGGGTGCGTGTTTAGGAATGGTACTGGAGTCCGATGAAACACTCGACATAGGGACTCCTGCTATTGTCGAGTTTTGGCGTTTCCCGAACGCTTGATGGGTTTTTTAGGACATGTCGCCAATAAATGCTCGGATGAACCGCAATACATACATAAATGGTTCTTTCTTCGGTTCTCTCGTTCTGCATTGGACAAACGACCTCTCACGACGCCAATCTGCATGGGTTCGGGGTCGTTCGAGAGGACTGCCGGTGTCTCTGAACGCCCCGAGGCTTGCATGAAGGGCTTTTTCTCTCCTTTCCGAGCATTCCTTCGGGCATCGATTTGTAAAACCAAATCGAGCAGCTCTGTGAATCCCGTAGGAACCACCGGAACTGTAGATAAGGCATCTTTCAGTTCTTCTGAAAGACCCTTGTAGAAAACAGCCGTTTTCTTGCCGTCAGGCCATTGAGTTTCGGCCGTTAGTTGATTGAACCGGGCAATGTAAGGCAAAAGAGGTTGATTGCCTTGTTGTAGATTAAGCAACTCCAGATCCATGGCTTGAGTAGCATAACGCATGTCAAAAACTTTACTCATAGCAGCCAAGAGATCGTCACAGTCGTACAACAAAGGGCTATTTGTTTCCAACAAAGGGTTAGCCCAAGCAGCAGCTGTGCCCCCTAAATGGGAAAGCACGAATGCTGCTTTTGTGGTTAGGTCAGGAAAAGATGTAGGACGGCAAAGAAAATGGAGTCGGCACTGGTTAACGAAGGTTCTATAGGTTTTGGGATCACCAGTGAACCGTTCCGGAGGGGCCAAGGGAAACTGAGTGGGCATAACCACATTAATAGTTTCCTGTGGGGGTGTCATGGTCCCAGATCCAGATGCAGTGGCCATTGGAACCTGTGCTCCCTGAGGAGTACCGTGCATGGCGTCTTGCATAACGTCCATACGGTGCCGTAACATGTCCTGTGCCGTAACCATTTCATTTCTCAAATCGCTGATCAACTGAGTCAAAACAGCTAAAGGATCCGTACCCTCCATGGCTTCTGATTCTGTCAGAAAGCACCAAAGTATTAACTGAAAAGGATACGGTACTTAAAAGGATACAGGTGGTAGGGTCTTCCGGATCCCTGTTCACGCGTTTTGATAGTTGTGAAGTCAAGTTAAGACCTTCCAAATGATACAACTCTCTGACTGGTAAAACAGGCAGAGCGATGGATCACTGGAAAGGGCGTGGGTAAGGTATAAGAAGTCAGCCTAGAACAAAATAAAGTATCATGAATAACTGTCCCAACCTGGGTATGATGGAATAGGAAATGTTATGAATGCACACACTGACCTTGAGTCTAGGGCAGATGAATCCAGCAGAGTCTCTTGCGGAATCCAAGGTAGAACAAACTACAAGGAAGGGAAGATTAGTAAGGGAGACTTATCCCGAACGGAACGAGGCTCACGCTAGATACCGGGTTGATGCACCACAGGATAGCGTCCAAAGTACTGTTCACTGTCACCTTCCACTTATCCTTGAAAGTTTCCTTCCCACGTAGTGTAAAGTATAGAAGTGAATCAATCCCCCTGTTAATAACACAGGTGCAGGAGTTGGAAATAGCGCTCCTTTTAGGGTATAAACAAAGTACACGCGGTTCTGGACAGCCGCGACGAAAAGAGCGTGTGCGTGTGGATTTACACGCGATTAGGATTCAGGCAGTCCAGGCCAGCAGCGCTTGAAGACAACATATGCGTGTGGAGTTACACGCGAGCAGGATCCACGCAGTCCAGGCCAGCAGCGCTTGAAGACAACATATGCGTGTGGAGTTACACGCGAGCAGGATCCACGCAGTCCAGGCCAGCAGCGCTTGAAGATAGCATACGCGTGTGGATTTACACGCGAGCAGGATTCACGCAGTCCAGGCCAGTCGTACTTGAAGATAGCGTGCGCGTGTGGATTTACACGCGAGCAGGATTCACGCAGTCCAGGCCAGCAGCGCTTGAAGATAGCGTGCGCGTGTGGATTTACACGCGAGCAGGATTCACGCAGTCCAGGCCAGCAGCGCTTGAAGATAGCGTGCGCGTGTGGATTTACACGCGAGCAGGATTCACGCAGTCCAGGCCAGCAGCGCTTGAAGATAGCGTGCGCGTGTGGATGTACACGCGAACAGGATTCACGCAGTCCAGGCCAGCAGCACTTGAAGATAGCGTGCGCGTGTGGATTTACACGCGAACAGGATTCATGCAGCCCAGGCCAGCCGCGTTTGAAGATAGCGTGCGCGTGCGGAATTACACGCGAACAGGATTCACGCAGCCCAGGCCAGCCGCGTTTGAAGATAGCGTGCGCGTGTGGATTTACACGCGAACAGGATTCACGCAGCCCAGGCCGGCCGCGTTTGAAGACAACATGTGGATTTACACGCAACCAAACAGCTCCAGGAATCAGCGTGTGGCGGAAAACACGCTATAGAAGGCCAAAAGGTAGCTGTAGTAATCAGCAAGGATGCAGACCGGAGGTTCAGCTACACAACGCCAAATGATTCGATCAGAAGCAGCGAGTGAAGTTTCCACGCTGCTTAAATACGCAATGCCGTAGTTCACGTGACGAAGCAGAATACACGCGAGTTAGCGACGTGAAAAGTGCAAACGTCGTTTTCCCGGCAACGTGTCGAACAACCGCCATTTGGAATAGAACGGTCTAGCTGTTCTACGAGCGTAGGAGGTAGGACCACGTCCAGCATGCATGACAGGCGGGACTAGCCAACTAATTACAGTTACATTAGCAGTACCTGTTGTGGTGACTAACATTTGTAATTACCTGTGGGTTCAAGTTCCAAGTTTCATGCTGGACGATTTTGACTCAGTGACTTGTTGAATCTGGCTTTCTCTGTTCCTGTAAGAATGAACAGAGAGGATGTGGTGGATCAGATCATCCACGAAGGGGAACAGCAATAGAATACACTATAGTTGAAATCTGACTATTTGATCAAAAGGAATTGGCTTAAAATGCCAAAGATTGTTAGAAGATATATGATTAGGGTCAGTGTCTGTCCGGTCATCTTGGCACTGTCTTAAGATATGCATGGCGACATACTGGTTTAATGTTCAAAAACTGGGGACACTTGCTCTCCATAGCTATGTAAGGTCCTAGCTTGATTACATATTGGTTCCAGGAGCATTACTATGCACGACTCAGAGCGGTTGAAGAGAAATCCTACATCTTACCTATTAGTTACAGATGCAGGAGATGCCGTGTTGCGGCTCTCTCGTTCTCCGCGTGTAGCACAAGAGAAATGAGTGTGTGTGCGGCAGGATACCTGATACTAATGCAATTGTCATGGAGATGACGCTCTGGATGCCGCTCCCTATTGGTGCACATGATGCGGAAGCAGGGTCCTGGGAATGGTGGGGACTCTGTTGCTGTTGTTGTCACAGCAACAGTCTGTGTACAATGAGCCGAGGTCTCACGAATCACTGCGGCTTGCCAAGCTTACGCGGTATGTAACTCGTATACCACGCGTGTCCCAACGTCCACTTGCATGCATATGGCCTGCGTGCAGGAGGCACATGAGTTGGACTGGCTGATAGGGTGTCTCTGCTGTTCGTGAGGTGGATACTACACCCCTAGGTGCGTAGGGTGCAGCAATGAAACTCGGGTTCCCACCCAGGTTGTTTATAAATTCTGATGTCAGCCAAATTAGTGATGCTGTGTGAACTTGTGGGCCCTCTATATGTATGTTAATGGGCATTCCTGTGTTTGGAGTAAGGCTTGCAGTGAAGCTGGACCCTGATGTTTGGGGGGCATCTCTTAATTGTCCCATTTGATCCATGAGTGTATTTCTAGAAACAGAAATCATGGTAGTGGACATGGTCTCAGTGTATTACCGGTTGAAAAATGTCATTCAGGCCATGGTGAAAGGTGTCCAGACGATGAATCCACCTGGATTCCTTGTGGAGCAGACTATGTTGAAGGTCTGCCCCACCTTTTACACTTTCCAATACCCACCAGGTAAAGTCATTTGGAGAATGTCTGGCTTCTAGGAAATGTGTTACTAATTGTGGTGTCAGGGTCTTACATCGGATCTTCAACCGATGTTCAGATATTCTTAGATTGATGGCCCTTGTCTGTCCTACATATCTTAAGCCACAAGGGCACTGAATATAGTAAATGACATTAGAGCTTTTGCAATTTGTGAAGTCTTTGAGTATCCATTCCTGTTGTTCAATTGTGAAGGTTTTCATATTTTTGGTGAATTGACAAGCCACACAGTTACCACACGGGTGATGCCGTTGTATTGGGCGTAGTTTTCTTTGCCCCATGTATGTTGAGTCTAATTGAAAGAGAGAATTAACCAAACGTTCTTTAATGTTCTTTGCTCTTTTGTATGCACACCTGGGTGGGAAGGCCTCTGGTAAATTAAGTCTGCCTATATGCCAGTGTTTGTTAATGATCTTCTTAATCTGTGCTGTGAGTACACCATGAGTGACAGCACACGTTAAACGGTCTTCACTGTTAGTGATTGTTGTATTGAGTGGTTGCAGGAGCACTTCACTATTAGAGTTCATTGCTCTTTTTACCGACTGGTCTAGTCGTTTTTTGGGATAACCCCTGGTCCGCAATCTACTTGAGGGGGGTGCCGCGGGTCTTTTGAAATCTTCAATTGAAGTACAATTCCTACGAATACGTAGGAATTGCCCATAGGGCAAATTTTCTTTCGTGTGGGTTGGGTGGTTGCTAGTGTGGTGTAGCAACGTGTTTCTGTCGGCTTTCGGTGAAGCTCACATACAAGTCTGCCGCCTGTGTGGCGAATGAGCAGATCTAGGAAGGAAACCTGTGTCATGCTGTGTTCTATGGTGAACTGGATATCATGGCTGCATGTGTTTAACCATTCCCAGAATTGCATTAGTTGGTTTGAGTGGCCTGTCCAGATAAAGATCACATCATCTATGTACCTGTGCCACTGCCCCACCTGGTCTTGCCAGTTGTTGAGTGGGGAAAACACACAGTCCTCCTCATATTTTGCCATATATAGGATAGCTAGGCTGGGGGCAAATGCTGCCCCCATCACTGTCCCTTTTGTCTGAAAGTACATTTGCCTGTCAAATGTGAAAACGTTTTTGCACAAAGCTATCTACATTAATTCCACAATGAAATTGCTAGGTACCCGATGTTGCAACGGATCCCTAGTCAGCCACTCACTAATGCATTCAATTGTCGCCTCCTGTGAGATATTCGAATAAAGGGACTTGATATCCATAGTGAATAAAATCTGTTTAGAGGGGTCAAATGGCATATCATCAAAGATGGTGATTGTGTGTGTAGTATCCCTCATGCATGTGCTGGTTTTCATACTGAGAGGTTGTAGGGAAGTGTCTACAAATTTACATAAGGGCTCCAGGATTGACCCGCATCCCAATACTATTGGTCTGCCTGGTGGAATGTGTGGGTCCTTATGGATCTTTGGCAGAGCATAGAAGCATAGAAGTTCTGCCTCCAGGTGTAGTGAGGAATTCCGCTTCTTTTGGAAATAGCCAATCCCGTTCCAGTGCATAACTTACCACTTCCGAAATTTCTTGACCCAAATCTTTTGTGGGGTCTGAGCAGAATGGAGTAGCATTCTCTGTCGTTGAGCAAGGCCAATACCATATCTTTTTATTGGATAATAGTCATAATGACTATTCCTCCTCCCTTGTCCGCCGGTTTAATCACTATGCCCTTGTTGTTTTGAAGTGATATCAGGACTTGTTTCTCTTTTAGGGTTAGGTTGTTGTGAACACCCATTTTCTTCTTTGTGTTTTTAAGTTTGGTTAGGTCCTGTAGAATGAATTTTTCAAATGTTAAAAGTTCATTTGGGACTTGATTATCTGAGGGTGTAAAGGTCGAGGGTTTGTGTAAAACTGTATCTATTTCCTGGTCCTCAGAGTTAGGCGGATGTTCTTTAAATAAGGTGTGAAGTTTCACCTTACTAAGGAAAGTACGGACTTCCATTTCAGAGTCGTAACAATCCATATGCGTGGTTGGTATGAAAGATAATGCCTTCATCAGCACTGACGTCTGTGCCTCTGTAAGGTCAATGTCTGCTAAATTGAATATGGGTGCGGGCTGATGAACGGCATTGGGCCCTAGTACTTCTGCCTGCGTCGTCTGGGTCAGAAACCTGGTCTTCCTCCTCTTTGAGGGGAACCCCATTGTGGGTAACCCCATTGGGGGTTGCCACAACCACCCCCCCTAAAAAAGGGGAAAAAAGGTGGTGGCGGATATGTGAAATTTGGTTGCGGTTGACCTGTCTGTTGTCTAGATTGATTGTCTGAGGATGATCCACTACTGGATCCAGAAAAAGTGACCCCTCTACGTCGATTTCTCTGTTGTCTCAATGGAAGTGGACCCGAAGGTCCTCCTTGGTTCTGATTGGCCAGGTAGTTGTCCAAGATATAAGGGTATATTAAGTCTAATTGAAAATCTTTAATATCCTTATGGAGTTTTTTTGTTTTTCTGGCAACTGTTGCTTTAAAATCCTCAAATTGTTTATTTAGGTCAAATAATTGATTTTTGGCATCTGTGATGGCAGTGCTGGTTTGGAATTTGGGCTCCTCGATGTCAAGCTCTTTTTGCATTTGGTGGCTGATTCTCTGAGCCGTTGTAATTGTAAGGTCCATTAGGTCGCAACTACATTTTGTGGCAATACAACTAAAGTTTGTGACATATTCTCTGTCCTCAAAAAATAAACAAGGGGTATTTCTGACTACAAGGCCATTCAGAATAATGCTTACCTTAAGATATTCCCTTAAAAAATGGGCATGAAGTTCTGTGCGGAAGGTCTTCCATTTTAGTCGTAAGATATTGTTTCATGTATTTATAGTGCCCACAGTTGGATTGTTACCTGATGGGTCAAAGAATGATGGGTCCTGTATTGTGTCCTGTATTTGCTATTCTGTGAAACTTGCTCGGGCTCTCAAATGCCCCCCCCTAAACTTTACCATTTTTTAAAATCAATTTCATTGAGATACAATGGGCCTCATTACAACCTGCCAGTCCGGGACCGCGCAAAATCCGTGATGGCAGTAAAAACGTTTCCGTGTCCGCAAGGGTGCGGAAAAACCGCACGATTACACGCTGTCGGTCGCGCGCACCACACGGACTCGGAAACGTTGTTACCGCCGTCACGGAATACCCCACGGAAATGGAAATAACGAAGCCACAAGTGGCGCAAAACCCGTTTCCGCCTCCGCCGCCACGGACACGGAACCGGAAATACCATGATCGCCAAAACAGGAAACAGAGAGGCGGCCATCATATAAAAGCACAATCCATTGCCATCCAGAGCCAGCACAAGCACAATCCTGACTCTCAGAAGCCAAAAGGGACCACCAGCATGTCTGCCAGGATTCCTGCTCAGAGGCAGCGCAAACAGCGCTTCAGCGAGGCGGAGCTAACCGTCTTGGTGGAGCACATTGTGGACAATGCTGAGATGCTGTTCAGCGCCGACCAACGGCGTGCCACACAGCAGCGGAGGAAGGAGGTGTGGGCCGAAGCTGCACGCAAGTGCACCGCTGTGGGCGTGGCAGTGAGGAGCGTGAAGGACTGCCACAAGCGTTGGGACGACCTGAGACTGAGGGTACGCAACCTCATTTCCACGCACCGCCAACGCAGCAGTGGGACAGGCGGAGGACCCCCTTCCCCACTGAGGCTGCAAGCATGGGAGGAGCGTTGCAGCAGCGTCCTCCACCTAGAGGGAATCCATGGGATTGGGCAGGCTGAGGCAGGAGTGAGCCCACCTGCAGATGCCGGTAAGTGCCCAAACATGAATGCCACATGTAAATATGCAGTTGTGAGTACTGGGCCAAAGGACCCATTAACAACCCCCCCCCCAGGCAGTGCATGTGTGGGCCAAAGGACCCATTAACAACCCCCCCCCAGGCAGTGCATGTGTGGGCCAAAGGACCCATTATGATCCGTATGGCAACCAATGTCACTGAATGCAGACACCAGCAATCAGATGCATGTGACTAACACTATTCAATGTACAATCTTAATGACGCATGTGATGCACCCATCTGCCACCACAACAACACTAATTGCATGCCCTTTGTGTCCCCACAGCCGTTTCAAGTGACAGTGATACTGCACAACAGGCCAGCCAATCAGCATCGGCAAGTACACTAGCCACCGCCACCACACAGGAGGATGCTGCCGGCAGTTCTGCACCTCTGGCCACATTACCAGCCACTACAGATGTGCAGCACACCACCACCACCACCAACATCCCCACCATCTCCACACTGGCTGAGTCCAGACAGGTGCCACAGGAACCTATCATGGCCACCCAACAAAACACCGAAGGCAGCAGCACTGCAGAGGGGGCGGCCTGCAGTGATAACAGTGCCCCGCAAGAGCACTCGGAAACGGGGCCACAGGGGGAGATGCCCACATTGGAAGACCTGGGCTCCTTCCATGAGCTGGGGTTCAGCCCCACTTCACTGGGGAGTCCCATGAGGTCGCCCAGCCCATCCATGGCCGAACTGAAGGCCCGCATGCAGCGGATGGAGGACCAGCAGGCTACCCTCACCCAGCTGGTGGAGAGGCAGCTAGAGGAATCCAGGCTGCAGAGGGAGAGCTACAGCGCCTCAGTGCGTCGCCTGTCGAGGTCCATTGGACGCTTTGCGAGCACCATAGTGACCCTTGCACGCCATGTGCGGGAGGGCAATGACCACACCTCCAGGCTTGTGGAGGCCATGTTGGTTGGCCAACAGGCAAATCTGGCACGGATGCCCTCAATCCCTGATTCTGGCCAATCAAACACTACCACCCCATCCAGCTCCACTACTGCCAGTCCAAGGAGGCGCTCGAGTAGGCTAACGGGTCCCTTGGGCAAGGTTGCACAGAAGCGCACACGGAAGTGATGGCATGTGTGTGGGGCAGTGCAGGACACATGTGGACTACAAGGGTGTGAGAGGGGTGGTCACGTTTGGGTGGTGGGGTAGGTAGTTTTGGGGGTTTGGACAATGGGCTCTGGGTGGGGGTGGGCACGTTTGGGTGGTGGGGTAGGTAGTTTTGGGGGTTTGGACAATGGGCTCTGGGTGGGGGTGGGCACGTTTGGGTGGTGGGTGGCCCCGGGTGTACAGCTTCCCTAACCAATGCACCTTCTTCCCTGTTGTTATTACATCAATACATCACCATTTCAAATCAAGACATACATGTGTGGACATTGATCATTTATTTTGCAGTGCAACTATTAATTCATTGTCGTCACCATGTTTGTGCATTACTGTGAATGTGCTGTGACTCAAAAGTAAATGCGAATCAGGGCATCCCGTGCTCTCTGGCCATCATGTGCACCCCCAGGGGGAGGCGGTGCCATCCCATCCCCATCTCCATCTCCATCCCCATCTCCATCCCCATCTCCATCCCCATCCCCATCCCCATCCCCATCTCCATCCCCATCCCCATCTTCCTCATCTGCGTCTGGTGGCATTGGGATGTTCCTGCGCAGGCATATATTGTGCAGCATGGCACATACCAGCGTGATTTTGCCCGTCTTCACTGGGCTGTACAGCAGTGATCCGCCAGATCTGCTCAGACAGCGGAAACGGGCCTTCAGCAGTCCAAATGTCCTCTCAATCATTCCACGTGTGCGGATATGTGCCCTATTGTATGCCTCTTCATGCCTGTTCCTTGGTCTCCATACAGGTGTCATCAACCATGGCGTGAGTGCATATCCCGCATCACCTACATGGGATGTAGATGGGGGAAAATGTCAGTGTTTGTGGCATCATGTCCTCATCTGCTGCTGTGCATTCTTGTATCATCATTCATTCATGCATATGAACCATGCAGTGTCTGGAGGTATGTTTTGGCCATCACGAGGAATGTCGCTGACTGCATATGGGCCTACACATTAACTTGCATGTTTGCTGTGCCCTGCGGGTGACATTTGATTGTGTGCATGTCATGGTGCAGTGCTGTCCACACATGGCAGAGTGACTCCACTGTACGGAAGTAGTAAATACTCGTCGTATCATTTACACGCCTCTCGTGCTTTTTGGGGCAGTGTTTCAATTGAGGGTGGGTGTCTGCAGTGGCACAGGGTTCATGGGACAGTGACGGGATTGGCTGTGGCAGCGTGTGCACGGGCACATTGTGGTGCCCTGTCATGTCTTCCTTCATGATGTTTGGCATCCGCTGTGTATTTGGTAGATGGAAGGGGGGTGATGCATGTGCGGTCACAGCGGCACACTCACAATGCTCATTGCCTGGACACACACACACCACTCCGACAGGGTTGTAGCATCGTCAGCTGTACTCACCCAATAGCCACGTGCTTTGTCCGGCATAGCGTTCCATGTACCGTGGCAACGTGGAATTCCGCAGTACCATTGAGTCATGTGATGAGCCTGGGAAACGTGCGCAGCAGTGTGTAATCAGTTGCATGGCATCACAAACCATCTGGACATTCAAAGAGTGATACTGTTTCCTATTGCGGAACACCGCCTCAATTGCATGTGGTACTGTCAGCTCGACGTGGGTGCAGTCAACTGCGCCTATGCAATTTGGCATGCCTGCTATGGCATGGAAGGCCAACTTGGTGGCAATGACCCCGGGGAGGGTGCGGGGTAGGGCTATGTGTTCCGACACATGGCGCAACATGGCATCCAGTACCTGTACCAGGACTTTTGAGAAACACGGTTGTGATATGCCGTGCAGCTCACCAACCGTGTGTTGATAGGTGCCAGTGCCAAGGAAATGCAGAACTGAGACAACCTTCAAGAGGGGGGGGGATGGCGGTGGGGGTGTCAATTAGGCTGCTGATGTTGTCCTCAATCATGGCGGTGATGTGCATGATTGTTGCACGGTCCAGCCGGTATAGGGTGTGGATCTGTCCTGGGGTGAGGTTCCAGGGTGAGGCCCTGATGCGTGGTATTGGTGGCTGGCGGCGGGGTCGGGCTGGCTGGGCAATGGGGTTTGCCATAGCTGCAGGGTTGGCTGGTTGCCGCCTGCGCCTCCTCCGCCTACGCCTCCTCCTCTGCGCCATTGCTGCCACCATGTGCAGTACTGCCTGTTGGTTGAGTAGGCCCAGTCCCAGTGCTACTAGCCCTGCTGCCTGCATGGTTCTGTGTTGTGTTGGGCTGGGTGTGGCCCTTTTGTTGGCTCCCAGTGGCCTGCTAGGTCCAGCTGGGCTGATTTGGTGCACCTGTGCCCTGATTCAGTTCAGCCGGCAGTCTATAACGCCATGTTCGCGGTGGCGGCGGTTCCGCCACCGTGATCACGGTATTTCCGCCATTTTTTTCCCGGTATTTCCGTGTCCGCGCTAGTTGTGATGCTCACGGTGTTTCGTGTTGCCGGTAACGGAGGGGTTTCCGTGCAGGCGGAATTAAGGGGAATCCTATTTCCGCGGTGGCGGTTTAGGGTGGTGCTATTACCGGGGCCGCGGGTCATGATTGCGCGGACATGCAAACGGTGCCGGTATGGTTTTACCGGCAGTGTTAATTCCGGACCGGAGTACTTGTAATGAGGCCCAATATGTTGATGAGACAAAGCTAGAACTGAAAGTAAATTTTGTTGATGACAACACCACCTACCCTTTTACAGACCTGAATGTCAAGTTTCTATCTGAACCAGAGCCTCATAGAGATTGAATGTATCTTGCTGTGCAGTTCATCCAAATGCACTGAAGTCCAAGGCTGGCTGACGGGAAATTAAGTTTAATGGACAGACCCCTCCTGCTCGCTCCCAGCACTATCTTGGATTCATCTTTGATGGCCACCTGGCATCTCCAAAAACAACACAAACTCCCTGGTTCCAGCTTGCCTTTCCATGTTATTTCTTGGCACAAACTTTAAAACCATGGTCCAAGCCATTGGTCCTCTTCCACTTAGATGGTGGCAATGCCCTCCACCCTGGCACCGCGAAAAACCGTTCAGTGTGCAACAGCCCATCTCATCGAGGCTCAAAGATAACCAAATCATGCCCATTCTCCTGGCATTGCACTGGGTGCCCTCACAGACCCATATCAACTTCAGTATGTCTGCATCACATACAAGGCTGTGACAACCAAGGCCCCCCTCCTACTTTGCCAATAAACTCCCCTTGTCCAGAGGACATCAAACACAAGAAGATACAACATCATCCAGCTTGAAACAAAGAAAAGCTCAAAACAGGAACACAGCCTTCTCCTGATCCCCATCTATCCTACGCAACAACAGCCCACATCTGGTGGTCAACCCTGTCACGCATTTCACAAAGGATCTGAATACTCTATTCGTCAAAGAAGATCTTGTCATTCTCCGAGCACCAGATTCCAGTAACTGGCTTTGAATCATGCACCCATCTCAAACCCCCTCCGACTTCATCTTTTTGTGGTGTCCTCCTCACTGCAAAGCACTCTACTGCATCCCCTCAGGTTTGCCGCCGACAAAAAAACATACATGTATACATTTGAACAACCTAGCGCAATGCTCCGCACACTTTATGTTGGCCATGTTCAGCCTTCGCTTCAGATAGCCAGATGCCGGGGAGGACTCTATGTTGTTGCGCTGAAGAGAGGGTTGAGCAGGATGGAATGCATGTCCCCTCCTATCCTGTTGGTACTAGGCAGGAAATGTGACCTCCACTGAGGCACCCTGCCGCGTTCTGACCGCAGGCCTGCAACACGCTCCGAAGACTGCAAGGAAAGTTTAGAAATCGCAACACTGGTGTCTGAATGCATTTCTACTAAAGGTCTCTGAGACACGATGTGATCTGCACTGGTTCAAGGCAGAATTAAGTAGAACATTGGTTGTTTAGGGCACAAGGATTTCCATGAAATGGCCACAGACTCCAGGCACTGACTATTTTATTCCAAAGAACACAAGGTACTTTTGTGGCTGCATCTTGAGAGTGACAGGTGTGATATGTCCTGGGATTTCCCTTTTTCAAAAGATGTCCACAGGAGGAAAAGGCATCTGTGACCTCGGCCCCTGGACTTCTAATAATCTGTCTTTGACTCTCAAGCACGAGGAGAAGAACTATCAAAACATCAGCATCTCCGAAAAGTATATATTTTTCTGTAAAACTGACTAGCCGGCTGACCTATTTCCTAACCCTTGGGGAAAGATGCTCATCAATAAATTCTCTAGGTAGCTTCTAAATATTTTAATTAATTCAACCAGTCATTCAGCCAATCATTCAATGACTTGTTTGTTCAAAAATCGTTCCACGCATTCATTCAACCATCTATTCCACCACGCATTTATTTGCCTTGCTAGTCATAAAGTCACTCATTCATTCAACCATCCCTCATTACAACCACCTATTAATTGATTGTCTGTCTGTCTGTCTGTCTGTCTGTCTGTCTATCTATCCATCTAACCATCCATCCACCCATTCACGCATCTATCTATCTATCTATCTATCTATCTATCTATCTATCTATCTATCTATCTATCTATCTATCTATCTATCTATCTATCTATCTATCTATCCACCCATCCATTCATAATTCTGTTACTTCGTTGGTTCAGCCTGTGTGACTTCTGTCCTTGCACATACACAATGGACGTCTGAAGTTAGAAGGCACCAATATATATCTTTCACATATGCTTGCCAGCCAACTCACGACACAAAGCCAGAGAATGTGTATTGCAGCAATAACCAATAACAACAAAGGTCTTCATTGAGCCTGTTTTCACGTTCTTCCCAGTGCATGCACCAATGTCAAGGTGAAGGTTTCGGTGAGGGATAAAACAAAAATGTTCAGGACAACAGAAGTATTCAAGCATTTCTTGCAAGTGAAGCGAGGCAAATGGCAGCTCCAGTTCCAAATCCTGCCTTGGCTACTCTGCATTGCTGAGCATGAAACCTGGAACTGCTTCTAGCTGGCAGTCCCTTCTGCCTGGAAAGACCTTGCTTGTGTGTGTGAATTATGGAGAGCACCGCGGCCAGCAGCTACACACTTCCAGCTATCAGGAAGGACATTTTACTGAAGGCCATTAGAAAAGGGTAAATTCAGCCCTCAAAATGAATATTAAATCTAACTGGAGATCAGAAACGAATGAACTGCAGTTCAGAACACTTTTCAAAAAAAGAACTCCTCAAACAAGATTAGACTGACCTGGGGATACTGTAGGCAACCTAAAGACGAGTGCCGGTTAGGGAGTTCTCCCCCAGCATCAGGCTGGACTGTAGGGTATCTTGTTTCCCAGGACAATGTAACACATATGAATCTTTTTCCACAGCGGTCCGAACTGACAGGACATGAACTGGAGCGTGGCACAAAACCCTGTAAATAAATAAATATATACACATTTTCAGTAACCATCGGAGTGGAGAGATTGTCCCATAAGCGCACGTTTGCAATATATTATTGTTCCAGGAGAGCGGGCATAGATATGAAAATTAAGGTCCCGCCTGTTGATCTTTTATTAATGGGGCAGAACAGATCGAGTGTTGGGGGTCAGTCCTCAGGGGAACCAAAACTGTCATCTCCTCCTGAAGAGCCCCGGACCATCAGCTGAGGGACCGTCTCAACTCACACAAATACACTTTAGTCTTGCGTTTGAATCCCAGCACGTGGGACGTGGCTGCATTTTAACATAGCACCCCAAATTGGCTGATGGTGCGTGAAGCACCTTACAAATCACCAAGAAAACAAATAGTGAAATAAAGGTTCCCTACTCGATCTCTCTTTAACACGTGATCTTAACACGTGCTCGGGCTCCACTTGGCAGGCAACGACGCTGTATATATCACGTTCACGTGCAGAATCCTGTGAGGATGTTTGGTTTTTGTGGTCGCGAAATTGGGCCGAGTGAGTCTTCGTCCGGCAAAAGGGAAGAGTAAGCATTTTTGTAATTAGGAGTTTAATATCTGTTTCCTGAGCTTGGGCAGCTGGCGTTCCCAGAGCGCTGCCATTTTCCGGCCTCACATATTTCACTGGGCTCTCGCGCCTTTTTGTCATGCGAAGGTAAGAGCTAATTGACGACGTAGCAAGCCATCCTGTTGTTCCCTCAGAGCTGCGCTCGCCTCCGTGCGGTTAAGGGCCTTCGCTGCATTAGAGTGCGCAGGTCTCGGGCAGGAGGGCATGGCGTCCAATATGAGGCGTTTAGCTGCCTCATTACTCGGTTGCATGGAAACTGAGACCTCTACGTAAGTAGATGCTGGAGAGTTTGGCCGTCCAAGGGGAAAAGGCAGCTATCCCCTTATGAAGAATTACTTGACAAGCCACCATGTTTTGAGATGAATCACATCGCTCATTCTTATCCGGATGTGAGTGCACATTCTAAACAGAATGTTGTAGAGCGCTTATCCTTCGCCAACTATTCGTGCTCCTTCATTTGTTTTCGCCACTCATAATCACTTTATTTCCCTTTGCCTTTTAAGACGGCCCATGTTTTGAGATTTTATAACTTCTTGCATTTTTTTAGTTGCTTGAATAAAAAATGTCATTGATACTATTGAATTTCTTTGTTTCTGGAGCAATAGACTCAGAAATTGCTCTTAGTCACAAGAGGTTATTTCCCTAAATACAAGTTCAAGATGGGCAACCTTATTTACATAGGAGGGACTCTGACTTTGACAGTGTCATCCTCAAGTAGGAGTGATCAGGTGATTTTGGTATGACCACGATTTAAGGAAAGCCCATTCTATCGCTGTCACAAACAATTAGGAACATTCAGCCGTTAGACCTGCACCCAACTCTTATTTAACAGGTTTCCCAGGAACAATTATGAGTCTATTATTGATGCTTCAACTGGAAGGACTGTAACTTCACTTTAAAAAAAATGTGTGAACCAAAGTACTGGTGCACTTTTATACAACTATAAAGTAAAACAAAATAAAGCTATGTGCGAAAGGACAATATAATGGACATACAGATTCATCCTACAGGAGTTGTTAATGAAATTAATTTAAAGTAGTTCTTTTAGTGAACACTTTCATGGACTGTTAAAGGGTTTTCAAAGGAAATAATACCTGATTTAGCTCACCCGTTTCTTTCTTTCTTTCTTTCTTTCTTTCTTTCTTTCTTTCTTTCTTTCTTTCTTTCTTTCTTTCTTTCTTTCTTTCTTTCTTTCTTTCTCTCTTTCTTTCTTTCTTCCTTTTTTTCTTTCTTTCCTCATTATAATAGATTGAATACCTAGATATGCCGCACTTTGTAGGTGGCTTAGCCAGATAATTAGAACACTATGGCCCTCATTACAACACCGGCGCTAAACCATGGCGCTATTAGGAATTACCACCCCATTTCACGGTTGGCGGGGCGGTAATTCCCCATTGAACCATGGCCCTTCCCCATTCCCATTTTCGCCCCATAGGGCTCAATGGGACTGGGGAAGGCGCTAAGTACGGTACCGCAAATTGTGGTACCGTACTTAGCACCAAGGTCCCTTTGCGGGTCCCTACTTTAACAGCTGGTGTAGACCAGCTGTTAAGGTCGGGTCCTGCAAAGGGACCTCGTAGTAAGGTGCTAATGGGTTAACGGCGCTGCAGCCTTTTACGGCGCCGTTAACCAATTAGCGCCAGGGTCGTAATGAGGCCCTATGCATTTGTTGGCTCTCTCTCTGGGTATAAGTGGGGGAAACACTTTAAAAAAAAGTTAAAGTTACTATTTTGAAAGGTAGCCCAATTTACAGGGGCACCCGTTAAATACAGGTACCCCTACTCACGCTTACACCAGAGTAAATGCACCCCTATAGGGTATTAAGGCCACAAGTCTTCATCTTGCTGTTAGGCAGAAACCTGTGCAGTTCCCTTAGGGGCCACTGCAAAAAGTTTAAGACTACAGGTGTTAGCAGTAAACCCAATTGGTAGCAGTCTGTACCACCCAGATTTACCTGGTAGCTGTGGCTGAGCAGTCAGACTTCTCTCAAGAAGAGTTAGGCAGTATATAGAGTATACACAAAAGGGCCAAAAATACAGTAGCACAAGCAAACACTGACCAGAGCTTTGGTATAAAAGTATGTAATTATTTATTTAAAAACACACTTGTAAAAAATACACTGGCACTAATATGTCAAGCAAGTTCAAACACAGTCACTAGAAATATATACACCTCCCTAATTAATTATTTGACAAGTCTAGGTTAATACACCACTTATTTAGCAAAACAGAGGTGAGCGCGTAACCATAGATGGCACTCCAATAATTTGTTTAAAAAGGGAGAGAAAAGGCAGAATAGGAAAATCACACAGTACCAACGCTTTTAAGAACCCACAGCAAGTCAATAAAGGCAGGGTCTACTGTAAAACAAAAAGTTCATAGGCCAGGCCCACTCTTGGAGAGAGCAAGGCGGAATGTGCCCAAGATCACACAGTGGAAATGCACTCAAAGTCTTTGCAGGAAAGTCAAAAAGAGGTTGGATCAAGTTAGAAAGGTAATGTTAACAGGTCCGAGGTCACCCCAGGATAGAGAGTCAACGATTTACGGGATACCTTGGACAGTCTGTTGCAAGGGAGACCAGGCGGGACACAGTACCTGAAATGGTGAGAAAGCTCCAGCGGGGGCAGTTGTTCCTGGCAGCGGGTGCAAGTCAGAGCTTCGTCCAGGGGAAGAAAGGATCTCGACGTGGAGGAAAGCTGGAGGTCGTTGCACTGCCAGGGAAGAAACCAGCCGCGGAGTTTCCCGGTTAAAAGGTACTACCCTTTTATTTGCGGTAGTGGTGAAGCGTGGCTATCCGGCCGCCAGGGTGCTTGGCACGGGCGATTCGACCACGAGACAATCCAGGAAGGAGAAAAAGGTGAACTGGTTGGTCCCACCAGCTCAAAGGGAAGAAGACTCTCCTGGAAAAAGAACTTCTCTGTCGTCAGGAAAGTGGTGAGTTTCGTACAGCAGGGCTCCACCGGTGGTGTCGTCGTTGTAGATGGCTCAGCTTCTCCCCTCTTCGGATTCTTTAGGTCCTGTGGCAACTTCTGAAGTTCCAGTCCCCAAAGCCCTGCATTTATGCAGAAAACCCCCATTCATGAGCGTAGCTGTCAATCAAACATGCTAAGTGGTGAGCTGGGCGGCTCACCATTGGGCCAATCACACAAGCGTGCGGCTTGAGTTGCCAAGGCAACTCAGTCCAGGGTGCCTATTCCCCCCTCCCACACATCCTGTAGACCCAGACAGAGTGGCATCACTTTTGGAGGCTTCTGTGCAGAAGCACGCCAAAAGTGGAACAAAGGGCTCGACTTGGGTTAGGGTTTCAGAGGCGAACACAACCGCCATTTTAAAACCCAATTCTTGCAAAAAGACCCAACTGGGGAATAAATATTAAATAAATAACCCGGCGGAATCTTTAACATTGCACCAAAAAGTGGTGCGTTTAAAATTAATGGGAAAATCCCATAGGAAATATTCTGGGGGAACATTTCGTCTGGTATCCACTGCCACCAGCCAGAAACTCGACAAGGTGGGACTGGACAGTGCCCCCTTGGAAAACAGACTGAGGGGCAATCGAATTACCCATACCAGTACTTCCACAATATGATGGTTTGTACTGGTTCTGTTCACAAATTAAGACTAGTAAAGCCAATGGTGACTTTACATGCCCTGGGAGACAGTAGTCAGTCCCAGGGTATGGAGTCTATGTTTGGGGGTCACTATGACACCCCTGTGTTACTGCACTGAGGGTGCTGTGTAACACACATACCAAAAACACATGAAGCCCTATGGAGTAAAATACCCCATAGCCCATAAAACACATTACATAGTCAAAGGACATTCTCAAATCATGCCTAAGAGTGGGAGAAAAAGAGTCTCACTCTTAGCAGGAGAAAAAATGAAACCCCAAAAATCCAGCAAAGTTGCCGGGGGACTCACTAGGTTTGGGAAATTAGCCTTTACAGAGAATTCTCCCTAACACTTTCAAGGATAACACACTTTAATCTGTACAAAGATGAGGATGGGGGAAGAGGACTCTGCCCCCACAACCAGCATTCTGTCTTCCGTGCTGGCTCCTGCAGACAAATGCCAAGCAGGCGCCTTATATACTGTTTGACTTGGTCACTGGATACCGACATAGCTCATCCTAAACTGTTCTTCTTCCTTAAAAGGGACATTGCAGTCTCCTTTCTTGCATTATCAGGTTCCCATTTAGGACACCAGCGCTTTGAGATCATACCAATGATACATAAGGCTCTATATAAATGCCAAGTAACATAACAAACCTACTTAGCATACTGCTGCATGGGCAAGAATACATTGTAACTCCTTTTTGGCATCATTTTCTATAATATAAACATTTATATATAAACACACCTTCCCGCCATACTCTCCACACTCCACTCAATATAATTGTATTTTATCTGGTCCAGTAATTCTCCTAAAAAACCTGTTTTTAATAGTACTCTGTATGTCGTGTATTGAACATGTACAGTCCCATTTTAGAATGCATGGGCTTTTGAAAGACAGCCAACAGCTGCTGAGTTACCTCATGCTCTCTGTCAGCCTTAGCCTCTGTGACACAATGCATGTAGTCTATATTTAGCACAGGCTGCATTCACTGTGCTTTGAGATTTTAAAACTAACTACAATTTAACAGTTTTACAAATGTTTTCAGCTAAATAGTTATTTGCTCTTTATATTTAAATACTAGCTATTTTCATTTAGTAGCCGGCCATGCCTGTGTGTGATTATTTTTGCATGAAAGAAGCTTTCTCAGTGCTATAGTGCTTAGAGGAGACTTGCCTAATTGTAAAGCACTTGAGGGGTGCAGGAAGGCACTAGCTCCTCCCCAACATCCCTCCCTTTCGTTACTTTCACAATAATGAACTCATCTCCACCAACATATCTACAACCCCAGAATGATTAGTTTGAGTTTCTCTGTTTATTGTATTGCAAGATGTTTTAGATCCCCCATTTGATACCATCATCTTTGCACTATTAGGGACTATATGAACACATCATCGAAGACCCAATTGACACATGCAGAAGAGAACCAAGAAGAACACAATCACAGGCACCAGTATTTTTACTGCTGCCTTCAGCCATGACATGAGCCAATCAAAGGCAAGCGATAGCCAATCTGTGTTTTGAACTCTACCTTCTTTCTTCATTTGAACACCTAGATTGTGCACCGCATTGATGACGTGGCATAGTGACTCATTCTCAGCATCCTCCTGAGGTATAAAAGTACAGCAGCTGCTTGTACAAAAGGAGCCAAAAAAGATAAAAAATAAAGTCTCTGCTGAGCTAAAAGGCTGATACTCGCCAGGTATTCCTCGGAGCAGTGTGGAACAGTTTTTTGAGACAGTTTTTATCTCTTCCTTCGTCCCTGCCGTTGAAATCGTCCTTTTTCTGGCAGCATACCAAATTCTTGTGTGATCTGCAAGCTTCTTTCTGCTTCTTTAGGTAGTAGTGTTGCTGTTGGCACCTTGACAGGCTTTTCTTCTCCCTTCAGGTGTTCTTCCAGGATTACTAGTAGCACTGAGTGCAGGGTGGCCAGTGAACACTTGCCCCGGCCATGAGAGTGGGAGGTGCAAGTAGGTTTGTTGGCCACAAACCCAGTAGTAATCCATTACCGCTGCAGTACCTTTTGTCATATCAGGGATCACAAGAGTGTGGTTGCACTGTGTGTTTGCGCCACCAGGAACTGTTCCTTCATTGAGTCTATGGGTCTATGTACTTGTACTGGCTTCTTCATTGCTGCAATCTGTGTCAGCCGTGTGATGTGTTTGGATCATATTTGCACACACATTGGGCCTCATTATGAGGTTGGAGGTAAAAAACAGTTTTCACTGGCATGGGGCAAATACTGTGTCCATGTAGGAAAGAGGCAGCTAACAGTGGCCTATTACGAGTTCTTGTGCACGAGCGTAGCGGCATGCCAGTATCGACATTACCGGCATGCCGCTAAAGTCCCAAAAATGTCCCTTAGTGGCATCATGGTAAGCGCAGACAGCACTACCGCTGCTGTCAACCACTAAATAACGTGCCTGGCATCAATGGATACGGCATTAGCGGGCACCGCTAATAGTGGGTACCGCTAATAGCGCCCACCGCTATTAGCGGTCACTGCTAATAAGCAGAACTGGAAGTAACGTCATCGCGCTGGAACGGGAAAGCCCACGGCGGCCATCTTTAAAAAACACAATCCATTGCCATCCTCACTACACAGCACCTGGAGTCTCATTCAAACATTAGAAAAACATCCACACCACCAGCATCATGCCAAAGGCAGTGAAAAAAGGGGCATCCCGGCAGCGCAAGGAGCGGTTTTCGGAGGACGAGCTCACAATGCTAGCAGACACGCTGGCTGAAAATGCTGAGGTTGTCGTTGCGAATGACCTCAAGAGAGCAGCCCAGCTCAAGAAAAAAGAGATCTGGGAAGAAGTAGCCCGTAAAATTAATGCAGTTGGGAACACCCCCGCACAGTGAAGGATGTGCGTAAACGGTGGGACGACCTGCGCCTCAGAGTGCGAAACATCATGTCGGCCAACCGGAGCCAAGCCCTGGCTACGGGCGGTGGCCCTAGCTCGCCTATTAAACTCAGCCGATGGGAGGAAACGTGCGCCAGCACCATCGGCATTGAGTCTATCAAAGGTGTGGGGGCGAGATGGAACATGGCGCCACATCATCCACAGATAGAGGTGAGTGTCTTGATAAAACACTGTAATGCAAAGTATGATGATAGGCCTCCAATGTGACCGTGCCATGAGGCAATGCATGGCCCATTACAGACGCATGGACACATCCCTGCCTAGTGCCGTCCTCAGCACTGACACATCCACATGCATGCAGCATGCCAATGCCATACCTCAGAAACACCCCACAAACATGGAAACGACATTAGTCACACTGCATGCAGTCCACCACAGAAATGCATGTCACACAGCATACACCATCTCAAACATGTGTGACCCTGACATATGCCTGCATGCTCCCCCCCAAATAGCAAGCAACCTGAATGTCAACACTCCAACACCTAATCCCCTCTAATGTGTACAAAAGCAATAATACCAATGTATGCATGATGCACGTTGAACCATCACTGATGCTGTCCCTCTCTTGCTCCCCCACAGGCTCAGATCCTGACAGCGAGGCCTGTGACTCAGCGGAGCAGGCAATAATTCCCAGGAAGAAGGCCAGGGGCAGGGAAGAAAGCAACAGGCCTTCGACATCAAAAGGCCCAGGCAAGCCATAACTGCCACAGAAGGGGAAGGCAGCACATGATGGTATGTCACTGGGGCGGCTAAGGGCCACTGCCACTGCCACAGTCCCCATAACAGCTGTGTGCACTGCACAGGAGCCAGTGGCCGATGGGGCCCTTTCAACTGCCAACAGCTCTGTCGGGGAGGCGGCAGCCACGGCACCCCATAGCGACAAGGATGTCCAGAGCCAAGGCCAGGTGTGTGTCCCTGTGGAGGATGAGTCATCAGACTTACCTGCCACACCCAGTCCCCCGTCATCACCCATATCACACCATTCAGCACCACCAATGACAGCACACAGGAACAGTCTGGTGGGGAGCCTGGGCAAGGAAGCTTGAGCCCCACAGAGGAGCCACATGATTTTGGACATATTCCACATGCAGCATCCACCTCCACTGGTGTCCGGGTTGGGGTGCAGCAAATGGCACAGACGGAGCAGCACCAGGAGGAGCTGACAGGCCTAGTCAGACAATTCGTCTCGGACGGTGCCCAGGCAAGCAGGGCCGGGACAACACTGCCTTCTTTAGACAGGCCATTGAGGCCAGCACAACTCGTATCTGCAAGGAGTTGTCTGCTGTTAGGCAGGTCCTTTGCCGTATAGCGGATGCCTTGGAGGCAGAGAATCCTGCCCCGAGACTGGAGCAAGCGGGCACGGCCTCCTCTTCCAGCTCCACTCAGACCGGCCCCCTTCGCCGGTCTGCGTGCACCTTGCGGCGCTCAGACATGCCGCCACCAGATGCGGGAAGTGGGAAAAAGTAGCAGGGGCAGCCTGATCATGGCAATTGATGCTGCAACCTGCAGCATCCAAAAGAACACCATGTGTGGGGGAGTTGTGGGGGGAGGTGGAAGGGGGTGAGGGTGTGTGGGGGAGTTTTGGGGGAAGGGGAGGGAGGAGAGGGTGTGTGAGGGAGTTGTGGGGGAAGGGTAGGGGGAGAGGGTTTGTGGGGGAGTTGTGGGGGCAGGGGGTGGGGGGAGAGTGTTAGAGGTGAAGGGTATGAGCATCATCACCTGGTGGTTCCTATTTAATGTCAGGGGGCAGGGGCACGTTCCGTCAGATGCACATGTTGTGCAGCATGACACATGCCATGATGATCTTGGCCACCTTCTCATGCCGGTAGAGGAGTGCCCCACCCGACCGGCTGAGACAGCGAAAACATGCCTTCAACAGACCAAATACGGATATGGGCACGATTGTAGTGCGCTTCGTGCCTGTTCTCCGGGTTCCGGACAGGGGTGAGGAGCCACGTCTTCAAGGGATAGCCACTATCACCTGCATGAGTGCAAAATAAGGTATGTATCAGTCAAATCATGATGGACTGCTGTACTTATCACACATGCCTGCAGATATTTGTGGTTCACATGCACATGTCCCTGGTTGTATGCACACATTTTACCTTGCCACAATGTGTGCTGTGCCATGGACTTATGGTGTGGATTGTGTCTTCAAGATGATACACGGTGTACACTGCCTTCATGTTTCTCATGCACTGTGGACGCATACCGCTGTGTTTGTTTTGAATATGTGACATGTAGTGTCCAGTATGATTTACTCACTGACAGCGTTGGCAGTAGACTCTGCATTATTTGACATTCAGCGCTTATTATTCCCATGGTGACATGCTGAACTACTGTGGTGGTGGCCCTGTGACAAGCAGTGGATTCCCTTGGTGGTTTTGATTTGTGCACTCTCATGGATGCTTGTCCTGTGTAGTGATTTGCTGCAGACATTTACATTGTGCATACTCACATCATGTTGCTGGATTGTGTTACGGAGGGTGAGGACTGATGATGGGTGGTGACCGTGTTGTGGGATCTGGGGTGGTAGGAAGTTCGGCATGTTGTGCTTGGTGTGCAGTGTCCATCATTGCTATGGGGATTGGTTGTCATGTTCAGTTTGGGATGCTTTGGGGCGCAGTGTTTTGGGATGTGGACATTGTCCAGTCACCACAACAATGACACCATGGTGGTGTGTGCACCTATCCCCCATTACACTGCCATGTGCCTGTCATGCAACTTACCAAGCAGCCAGGCACGTCGTCCTGCATGTCGCTCCATGTAGCGTGGTAGCGTGGAGTTGTGCAGGACCATTGAGTCAAGAGTTCATGATCTTGCTGGAGTCACATAGCATCTGTGCATTGATGGAGTGATATAGCTTACTAATGCGGTACACCACCTCCGTTGCATGCGGGACCACCAATTCCACATGGGTGCAGTCAAGTACACCAATACAGTTTGGCATGCCTGCCAGTGCATGGAAGCCAACTTTCGTCTCAAAGATCTCCTAGGCAGTCCGTGGTAGGAATATGTAGTTCCTTGAGTGCTTCAGGAGGGCATCCAGCACTTGGTTCAGCATTCGAGAAAATAAGGGTTGTGTTATGCCATGCATCTGCCCCAGTTTGTGCTGGTAAGTGCCTGTGGCTAGGAAGTGGGGCACAGACACTACCTTCAGTAGAGGTGGGATGGTGGTGTGTATTTCAATCAGGCTGACAATGTCATTGTGTATCATGTCCGCAATGGTGTGATTGTGTCCCGGTCCAGGCGGTACAGGGTGTGGATCTGCTCAGGGGTTAGGTTGAATGGGCTGGCTCTGATGGGAGGGATTGGGGAGTGCCTGCGTGGTACCACTGGCTGTACTGGTGGGGCTTGCTGGGCCTGTCTCACCCTCCTTCTCCTCCTGTGTCTCCTCTGTGGTGCCTGTTGTTGTTGCTGGTGTAGCAATGCAAGCATGTCCTCCAGCCCCAGTATTGCTACTACAAGTGGAATCATTTTGGTGTGGAAAGGGGTGTGGTGTGTGTGTGTGTGTGTTCCTTTTGTGCTGGGCCAGACTCCATTGCCTCCACCTGTGCTGATTGTGTGCAGCTGTGGCAGTTGGGAACAATGCACATTGCTGTTTGCAGGTGGTTCGCGATGCCAGTATTGCCGGCATCCCGGTATCCCTTATTAGCGCCTTTATGATGCCGGTATTTGCATGTCCGCCTGACTTGTGATGTCCTCCTGTTAGCAGCATCCCGGTATTGCTGGACCGAAGGGCCGCCTGCCCGCGCGCATGTCGGTAGGGGTGAGCATGGTATCAGCGGTGCCGCTAATATCGGGTTCTTGAGTCGGAATAGCCCGGAGCGGTATGCGGTGCCGGTAATCCCATACCGGAATCGTTTTCCATTACCTCCAAACTCGTAATGAGGCCCATAGTCTCTATTTGGGATATTGCTTTTCCACTGTACTCGATCAACCCCTCTTCCATGCACATCACTATGGTGCCCTGCCATTTGTCATTGTCATTTGAGGAGTAACCTCCTAAGGACAAATATGGTAGACACTGGCAGTATTTTGCGTTGCCATTGCATAATGCTGCGTCTAGATCAATGCTCCTCAACTGCACGCTATGTACCTGGAAAGTGCCCTTTATCCCCTATAGTGCAAGAGGTACCAAGCATCGTGCCTCTGTAATTGGGACTGGAAGTAGAACTAAAACCTTAAGAGCCCCTTGTATGTGCGGGACAAGTGCACACACGTATCAGCTTTCATTGATTTTCTTCCTGCAATGCGCTTATCAGAGCACCAGTTACTCAATATTTCTACATTCTGGATGTCAGAAATAGTGCCAAAGCCCAACCTCTTGTATAAATAATACATCATTCATACTTCCCGTTTCATTCGACTAAGAAAAGTAGTAGGGGTAGGCTGCAAAAAGTGAGCCATTTTGTATTTCCTTTTTTATAGACATTAATTTTAGCATTTTATCCCCAACTGTCCATCCACCCCCTCTATATGGCCACCCCAAATAAGAGCCATCCCTTCATCCACTCCAACAACCACGACAAGTGTCATACAAAAAAACATAGTACTTTATATAATACATAGTTCCTAGAACAAATTACTTTTGTCTTAATCTAATCCCTACATAACAAAGAGGTTGGTCAGCCATCTTTGCTTATTGCTGGAGAGGAGAATAAAAAGGTTATCAAAAAAGAGAGAGAAAGAGAGAGAGAAGGAAAGAAAGAGAAAGAGAGAGAGAGAGAGAGAGGGAAAGAGAGAGAGGGAGAGAGGGAGAGAGAGATTGAGAGAGAAAGAGAGGGATGTAGAGAGGGAAAGGGAAAGAGGGAGACCCTTTTGCCACCAGGGCTGACTGGGTTCTGGACCTTCAAAACATGGAAAAATCAAAGAAAATTGAAAAAAAAATTAAAAAATGAAAAACAATTAAAAAAATGAAAAAATGAAAAAAGAAAGAAAAAAGAAAAAATCAGGCGTGTGCCACTGCACACCACCCTGGCATGAATCCTCAAAAATGTCTCTTCTTTGGCTATGCCCTTACTAAACTTTGCCTTGTCTCAGGTGCTCTTCGGACATCCGAGAGATGCACCCAACATCAAACTCCTTCATATGGAAGGCGAGAGGAGTACAGAACACCACCTCATATGGACCTTTAAACCTGGGGCTGATCAGTTCCCCAGACAATAATGGTGCAGTTGTGATATGGGCAATGCTGTGTATGGAACTGCGGTCTCACTTTCTACAGGGGTGGTCACTATTTCTCCCTCCTTTACCGTGCCCCACTAGCACCCCTGTGTGCGTCCGTCACCTGGTCAATTATTTATGACCCATTAACATATAATATGTCTCCTTCCGTCAATGCATGAGCCGTTCATCAGAGTGGGAAAATAAATAAAACTTCTGAATATAATCCAGAGTTGCTAAATAAGGGGCCATGAAAATAGATTGGGCCTCATTACGACCCCGGCGCTAAACCATGGTGCTATTAGCACCATGGTCCATGCCGGGGTCCGCCATGGTGAATGGCGGAATTACCGCCCCATTCCAAGGTTGGCGGGGTGGTAATTCCCCATTCACCATGGGCCCTTCCCCATTCCCATTTTTGCCCCATAGGGCTCAATGGGAATGGGGAAGGCGCTAAGTACGGTGCCGCAAATTGCGGCACCGTACTTAGCACCAAGGTCCCTTTGCGGCACCCTACTTTAACGGCTGGCAAAACCAGCTGTTAAGGTCGGGTCCCGCAAAGGGACCTCGTAATTAGGCGCTAATAGGTTAACGGGGCCGCAGCCTTTTACGGCGCCGTTAACCCATTAGTGCCTGGGTCATAATGAGGCCCATTAAGTCCTCAAATTGTCTAGTCTTTTTGTCAGTCCATTCAAATGTACTTTTAAGTCCTCTGTCCTTCCCTGAGACTTTGTAACAGTGGCCTTGTGTAGACTGCATAGTCTACGATCCATGGCCTACAATAATTACATAAACCCAAAAAACTGCTACACTTCCTTCACAGTACTGGGCCTAGGGGTGGTGCATACTGCCGCTGCCCTATCTGGTAATATTTTTACCTGTTTACAAAAAGTTGTCCCAAGTATAGCCTCTCCTGTTGGCAGTGTTGTAGCTTCTTTTTATCTGTCTTGTACCCTTTGTGAGCCAGCAATTACAATAATGCAACAGAATCCCTCCTGCACTGATGTTCATTTTCACTATATACCAAAAGGTCATCGACATACTGGATGATTGTGCTGTGCACCTGACTTCAATACTTCAATGTAATCTGTACTGGGGTCACATCTCTCAGTAACCCAACATCATGTGGATTTAACAGTCCATAATTATGCTGGCACATATCGCATGTCCTCCTCAAAAACAAAAAATTGCTGGTTCACCACTGTCATCAGGGGGCACTGTACCTTCCTATACTGCACCATGATATCACAGGGGATGCAGATTCCCAAAATAATCAACCCATTGTGTTCACTGTCCTCAAATAACTCATCAGTCCTTTTCTTTAATTACACTATCGGGGATATACATGATATTGTGCGCCACTCGCACCTGTCCTGGTCTGTTCCAACCAGGACTACACTTTTGTCTGACACTACTAGTTCTTGTAAATCTAATGACAATATTGTCCCTACCACCATCTTGGGTGGCACCATGGGTTGGAAAACAAAATCTGTAGGCACTTGCCAATATTTTGTCGCAATTGGAAGCACTGCTTTTACTACCATAAAAATAAATATATCTAGGCCCACAGGAACCCCATGGACTACTGACTCCCGTGCTGTTGCATTGATTATTACCATTGCTCGAGTTACACACATCCCTGGAGTGGAACACACTACCCCTTGATCTGTGAATGATATCATTACATTTATTGTACTGAGCAGATCCCTACCAAACAAGTTCACAGGGGAACTCTCTGAATATAACAAGGGGGCTCGTACTACCTCCCCCACCACTTTTATATCCAGCTTCTCAGTGTATGGAACTGTAGAAAAAGCCCCAGAGAATCCCTGCATGTAAAGAGTTTGACCTGATAATGGAAAGTTCCCCTCCATGATGCATGATTTGGATGCACCCGAATTTACCATAAATATATATTTCCTGTTTCCTATTTCCACCTCCACCAAGGGCTCCTCTTCAGGGTGTGAGGTTATCAATAGGATTGGACATACGAGTGCTTTCTGCAGGCTGTCCTAATCAGAATATTTATTTGTCCCGGGGAATGAAAATGGGCCGCGCCACCATTGCAACTCCTAGGAATGGGGCGCCTGTTCCCAGTGCCATCCTGTTAAACTGTGTTCCCTCAACCTGCTGTTGTTGTTGCCCACGTTGCCCTTGCCTGTCAGTCCCATATGGGAACTGATTTTGACCCAGTCGCCAAATTGCTGTTGTCTCCTTCCTTGAGGCCCTTGGAATCCCTGCCCTGGAGGTGATGGCCCATAATTAAATCTCATCCCAGGCCTGTTTCTGTACTCCCTTGTGAAATGCCCCCATTTCCCGCTATACCAGCACTGTGATGTTGCCGATCCTCCTCCCCAGGGACCTATCCCCCAGAGCCTCCTGCTCTTGCTCCTCTAAATCCTCCTCTTCCCCTGGTGCTCCTTCATACTGCCGCTGTGGGTTGGGGGTACTGTCCACCCCCACCCCATTGTCCCTGTCCTCCTTCACCTCATGGTGCCACAATTGTGGCATTCACAATTTGTTGAGTGTCTCCTGTCCTTTCCCCCTGAGCCGGTGCCATCACTGGTGCTTGGGCGCCAACCTCATTTAGTTTCTTTTCCACTAGTTTTGCCTTGTCAGTTTGCCGCTTCTGGACTGTCTGCCTGTCTCACTCCTTGATTCTCTTACAATTGTGGACTATTATACTTTGTATCTCTGCCCATCCCTTTGGCTTCAATTCCCATAACTTTATCTAGTTCCTTCTGGACCTCTTTTGGTAATCCCCTCTTTACAATAAAATCTTTCATGCAACTTAAGAATAAACCTAGCTGGGTCCTCATCATCACCCATTGGGCACTGCATTAAAGAATGTAAGTCAGGCGTATCTGGGTACATTCTTCAGAGGGCAGCCCATACCCTTTCCCTTACCTCATCAAAGGCTGCTCTATTATGTTCATTATCTGAAAGACTCACCCCAGCCCTTGTCCATATGTCCCCAGCCTGGTCCCCAACTATGGTGACCAGTAGACTCTTAAAATCGCCTAGTGCTAAGGCTACCCCTGCTGTTTGTTTTTCAAATTCATAGATCCATTTACTAGCTCCAGCTATAAGCTGGGGGAGAGCTTTAATCAATTATTTTTTGTCCATTTGAGGCCATGGCCCTACTTCTTTATGTAGAAGAGGCATCTGCATATCTATTTTGTGTTCTACCCCTTTTATTCTTCTGATCTTGTACTGCCACCATTAAATCTGGTCTATTTCTTAGTCTGTCCCTCCTCACTGCCTCTTGTGGCAGGAATGGGTTTCTCCCCACCTCCTCTCCTTGATCTCGTTCTTGCCTGCATCTTCATTATTTCTGCCACCTTGATCTTCCCCTCTATTTCCCCTTGATTGTTCTACTTCTTATCCCAGGACCGTCCATACCCTCTGCCCATCCTCTTTTCAAGACCAACATTTCTTATTGCCTCATGGTTAAATCTAAACAAAAAACTTCTTGACTTCCAATCTCCTATTTCCTGCACCGGTAGACTTATTTCTGGTGATACTTCTTCAGGTTCTTGTAACCTGGCAAACCTTTCCTGCAGTGCTCTTAACTCGTTCTCTATGTCTACTTGTGGATCCTCTGGGTACACCACTGCTATGGGCTTGTCAGCGGTTTATAGTGAAAATGTCGACTGCAGGTTTAGGAGTTACAGGGTATATCCCCTTACATTGGATCGCATTTTCACCTTCCTGATCTTCCATACTCTTAACTAATTGCCAGACATCTAGAATCTCTTTTCTTTTTTGGGACTTGTTCCCTTCATATTTTGCTGGTAAAAAGATGGACATTTTTTCTAGCATTTTTCTGTTATGGGAGCCCTGCTCTGGCCAGGATCAGGACACCGCCCCTTCATTTGTTTCGAATATCCACTGTTTATTTATTCTGTCACAATACAGTGGCAGAACCCTATGCATGTGTTTTATTGGAGTTTCGTCCTCCATAATAATGCGCGCATCCCTAATTCTTCACTTAAACCCTATTGCTATGCATGCTTGAGCGTTTTACCCAAAAATACAGATCAACCCACTTTTCCCCCACCCCCTTTACACGTTCTCCACTTTGATTTCACACATACACATACACCGCGACTCATCCACCTTCCTTCCTTTTTTACCACAAAGGACAGCAAGAGAAAATATAAAAAATAATTGATTAAAATCCAGTCCCATTCCTTTATACCGAGCCACTACTTTTGTAATACCACCTTCCTGGCATTTGTTTATATGCTGAGGATCCCATTGCTTTTATCGTTATAAAAGAATAATGCGTGGTAATATCTTCTCAACTTATTATGGCTGAGGATCCCTTACTTCCCAGTCCTTATAAGCTGAGATTCTCTTCTTCCATTATAAAAAGTAGAAAAACAAAAATATGTGACAATTTCAATACTTAACCCACCTCCTATCTAATCTACTTCTTAACACATCACCTGAAATCATATCCAATCTATCCTATCCAATCTTTTCCTTATCACAAAAAGTCCTAGTCCATAATACATCACCATAAGTCCTATTCCACTGACCTTGTACATCATTCACATCACCATAGTATCATTCACATCACCAAATATGTTGTTCACATCACCATATCATACATACATGTTCCCATTGAGTTATCACTTGCAAGAGTATACTCATGTGGGCATGCTTCATTTGAGTTTTCCTCCTTTACGAAGTCCCATGCTGGCTTGTCTGCCTGGAGCCATACCATGCTTCAGTGAGCGGAGAGGATTTCTTTTTAAAATGGCTTCTACTAAAACTGCGCAGGAAACACATCGTTTTTTAAACATTTAATTTTTTCATGGGACTTGTCACTATAGTTGGGCGTGTCTGACTGGCCTAGGGCTTCGCAAAGTACGGGTACAAGAAACTAAGTATCACGTTGGGTCGTCATCACCGACAGGTAGCCCAATTTACAGGGTATCCCTTAAAATATTGGGGTACCCCTAATCACGCACACAGCAGAATAAATGCACCCCTCTAGGGAATTAAGGCCATGAGTCTTCATCTTGCAAACATAACAAACTTTAATCTGTACAAAAATGAGGATGGGGGAAGAGGGCTCTGACCCCGACCAGCATTCTGTCTTCCGTGGCTGGCTCCTGCAGACTAATGCCAAGCAGGCGCCTTATATACTGTTTGACTTGATCACTGGATACCGGCATAGCTCATCCAAAATTGTTCTTCTTCCTTAAAAGGGACGCTGCAGTCTCCCTTCTTGCATGACTGGGTTCCCATTTAGGACAAACCTACTTAGCATACTGCTGCATGGGCAAGAATACATTGTAACTCCTGTTTGGCATCATTTTCTATATTATAAACATTTAAATATAAATACACCTTTCCGCCATACTCTCCACTCAATATAATTGTATTTTATCTGGTCCAGTAAATCTCCTAAAAACCATGTTTTCCATAGTACTCTGAATGCCGTGCATTGAACATGTACAGTCCCATTTTAGAATGCCTGGGCTTTTGACAGACAGCCAACAGCTGCTGAGTTACCTCATTCTCTCTGCCAGCCTTAGCCTCGTTGATGCAATGCCTGTAGTATATTGTTAGCATAGGCTGCATTCACCGTGCTTTGAGATTTTAAAACTAACTACAATTTAACAGTTTTACAAATGTTTTCAGCTAAATAGTTATTTGCACTTTATATTTAAATACTAGCTATTTTCATTTAGTGGCTTGCCTCGCATGTATGTGATTATTTTTGCATGAAAGAAGCTTTCTCAGTGCTATAGTGCTTAGAGGAGTTTTGCCTAATTGTAAAACGCTTGAGGGGTGCAGGAAGGCGCTAGCGCCTCCCCAACATTTTCCAAAAAGTTAAAATGTGTGAGCATTTGCAATGGCAATGTTACAGTTTATATTATTTTTAAACACTAAACATAATATAAATACCCACATTTTCTGAACACTTAGCTCACCTTTTTGTTTTGGATTGTTGTTAATGTGTGATTGGGTTAGTGTGCTGTATTTATTTTGTATACCAATGTTGTATGTGTGCGTAAGGCTCTAAATGGTTCTGAGTGAGTTACTGTAGCCATTGTAGGTGTATGCTTTGAGATCATTTAATGTACAGTGTGTCTTATTTCTTCGGTGTGTCTTATTTCGTTAAGTAGTGCTTTAGACTGTATTCTAGGTTTGCTTTGTATGTTAGTGTGTTGTTGGTGTATGTTGTAATATATACAGATGTGATGATGTTACATTTTTAGCAGTTATATGCGTGAGTGTGTTAAGGTTCTGTCTGTGTTTCTTTTATGTTATGTTTTCATGTTATTTTTAGTGTTTAATAATATCTTAAATCTTAGTCTTGCCTTTTTTAAAGTTTTGTAGATTTTAACTTTGTATAGGTAGCAACCTTAACTTTAAAAAAAATTCCTGATTGATTTCCCCATTTTCTAAAGGGGTTTTGTATAATATGTGTGAATTATGTTGACAGATTTGTGTGGAGTCACCCGGTTTTAATTATGTTTATATCTATTCTACTGACTGTTTACGTGATGTTTATTGGTGCATGTTTTTTGCCTATGATCTGTGTATGTGTATTTTGTACAACATACAGTACAAGGGGATGGCCCTTTAAAGATGCATTACTATAATATTGGTAAACGTTATAACCAAAGAAGTTAACTGATATTTCATACTTTGATGAAGTTCTTGTGATTGGATGAGCGGGTGGAATATCCTAGAAATACATGCAGGCAAAAGTAACAGTAATGTAATGTGACCTATCTCGGTTAATGCTAAAAATATGTAGTTGAAAGTGTGGTTTTAATTGGTGCATTAATCCTTGTAACACTTTCTTGAAGGCACATATAGTCATTGGGAACGTGGACTACAGAGCCCATGGTTGCTTTTTTCTGTGTGTGTGTGTGTGTGTGAGTGTGTGTGAGAGAGAGAGTTAGAGAGAGAGAGAGAGAGAGAGAGAGAGAGAGAGGTATGTTGTTACGTTAAAGACATGTCTTGTACATTATGTTTTGGTATTGAGTTGTGTTTGTTTAACTTGCATTTATATTATGGTGTAAAAGGGTCACAAATAGGGAGCAAATGTCTGGTATGGCTGTTTTTACACATTGGCAGTGTGGGTCTTTGACATGTTACCACACCCAAGAGTGCAGGTTACCTGTATGTGCATATTGGGACACTTGTAGGTGTGCATGCTACGATGTTTGTGGTTGTGATCATAGTAGATATATCAGCTGTCTCTGTGTGTGTTGTTCAGTGGGGGTGGAGTTGTTTTCGTAATTCAGGGTCAGGGTGAGTTTTGGGTATAGTTTCAATGTGAGTTTGTTTGAGGGCATGGCAGAAGGTGTAGTGCAATAGCTGTTGTGGTGGGGACATGGGCATACTCTTTTTGGAGGGGGGGCAAGGGTGTTTGTCCCCCACAACTTTCGTGGCACACCATTTCGTTGCCCTCCTTTAGCAGGGGCCCATTTTCTTTGGATGTCATGTACCCCCCAACATTTTCCGCAAAGTTACTCCACTCATTTGTATTTGTATTTTGTATTTTGTATTTTATTAAATGTATAGAGCGCCTTTCGCCAAAGGCGCTGGACAATAAAATATTTTTTTAAAACAGTACAATCATAAATTAAACAGATGAATAAAGATTTATATGAACAGAGAAAAGGAAATCATTTCGTCTATACTTTTAAGAAACTAAAGACGGAAGAAGATGAAGTTTAAGATTAGTATGGAAAATAGAAAGAGATGTAGAAGAATGAAGCGAAAGGGGGTGGATGTTGCAATGCTTAGGAGCTAAAAGAGAAAAGGAATGAAAATGAGACGAGGCACAAGGTGGTTTAGGAACAGTCAAAAGAAATAAGTTCTGAGATGGTAATGAGTGCGAGGGAACATAGAACGAAAGTAAAGAGGAAAGGTAGAGGGGGGGCCAGGCCGTGAGCAGACTTAAAAACAATTGAGAGAAAATGATACAAAAGACAAGATTCAAAGGGATGCAATGAGATTGCGAGTAAAGAAGAAGTGATAGAGGAACAGGGAGGTAGAGAAAAAAGAAGACAATAGAAGAATTATAGATAGAACAAAGAGGGAAAAGAGGACAAACAGGAAGACCAATTAATAACGATAAGCAGTAATCAATATGAGAGAAAACCAGGGAAAAAAGAAGTTTAGTGGTATGAAAAGAAAGGCACGAGCATGACAAATGTTAAACAGAGCATAGTGACAGGAACAAGCAATGGAGGCAATATGGGGGTGGGGGTAAGAGAAGAATCAAAGATGATGCCCAGATTGCAAGCTGAAAGAGAAAAGGAAAGAGTAGATGGAGGAATGGAAAGAGGATGGGCAGAAGGGGTGGGAGAAATGGTAGAGGGGGAAAGAACAGAACCTCCGCTTTTGAGGGATTTGTAGTAGCAAGTGAGAAGACATCCAATTCTGGACAGCTACAAGAAAAGTTGCAACAGTGGATTGTAGGTCAGAATCAAAAGAAGAAAAAGAAAGAAAGATCTGTGTATCATCAGTGTAAAGGTGAAAGGAAAGGTGAAAAGAAGAGATAAGGGGAGAAAGAGGATCAGTGTAGAGAGAGAGAAGGAGAGGACCCAACACGGAACCTTGAGGGACACCATAAAGAAGAGGGGGTGAAGAAGAAGAATGCTCAGGCCATGTTACAGGGTAAGTCTTTTGCAAGAGATAAGAACAGAACCAATTAAAAACAGACCGAGAAATACCCAGAAAAGAGAAGCGATTGGGAGGGAATGATCTACTGTATCAAAAGCTGCAGATACATCAAGAAGAATAAGGATAGATGAAAGTTGTTGCGTGTGACTGATGATGACCGCCTGAGTCTGGAGCTCTGCAGCCCGGGACCCTTGCATGGCCTAAAACCTCTTTTTAAAAGTGTGCACTGCATCTGAACAATATTATCCCTGCAGCAGAACACCTCTACATATAACCGAAGGTGATTGAACACTGACGGAGCCACCAAACCGCTCCTGGGCCTTTCACTGCGGCGGGCGCTCCAATGGCGCAGTGGGCTAATCCGCCTTACCCGCCATCCTTCACCTTCATCTGCACCACTGGATCAGAGCCGAAGGCTGCGGAGGTCACCAGCATCTCGCCACACCAACGTGCAAGGACTGAGGCCCCTGGCCTCCACCGGGGTTCGACCTGCCACCGATATGGCTGATGCGGGCTGCCCACTGCTGATATCCCGGTGAACCGACGTGTGTGTCTGATGCCGTCCTCTGCCCAGGGCACCCGGCTGGCGCTGCTGTGCCTGGATGCGAGCGGGGCTTGGAGCCCGCGCTGAACAAAGCCCAATTTGTGGGCTGGAACGGTGAGTGGCGGGGTCACTAGGGCTCTTCCAACCCCCTTCAAGGACCACGCTGGGGTATCAGGCCCCCTTCCAAGGGCTTCCCACCTCCTGCAATGGCCTGTGGGTGCACCCCGCAGAATACAGGGCCGCGTGCCTATGCGCGCCGGCCTGCTGTCCATGAGCAGGCTTGAAATGCTGGACACACATTTTCCACTCCTGGGGGCCGGTGTGGGGCCCGACCCTGCAGAGCTGAAACAGGCTGTGCCTGGACACCTGATCTTGTCTGAAGTATTGAGCAGTGACTGCCGCTGTGGGTGATGGCACATGGTCTGGCTACCCTGAGATCCTTTTTTGGAGCCTACTTGAGGGACGCCCCTACATCTGCAGTGCTGGAGTTATTGTGGCCTGAGACCTGCGGCCCCCTCCTGCAGTTGGTGGATACCCTATATTATAATCTGAACCTCTATTATGCTGTGACAGGACTTAGGAACCTGGCGGATACTTACTCCCTGCATCCCACATCTACTCCTGTTGCCTCTGTGTCATTCCTGGGAGCCTAAACATATGTATTGGGTCGATATGGCGGTTGTGGGAGACGCTGTTGGACTCTGCACGCAACTGTCTGCCCTGCCACCTCACAGCACAGCCCTTGCTGCTCCCCTTGACACAACGCTGTACAAACATGACCATGGGTGCCGGAAAGAAGCAATCCTCTATGAACATGTATGCCAAGGCCGCAACCAGGGCTCAGGATGGAGTGGAAGGTGTTGAAAGGACCGAGCAAACTACAACGCATGATGGGGTATATGTGCGAGTGGTTCACGGCCATACACACTAAGCTCAACGATATGAGCAGTACAATTAGCTCAATTAAGTCCCACATGGTGATGTCTGATGCACGCATTACAGATGTGGAAACCAGTGTGGGGGCTACTGAGGACAAGATCGGGGCACTCAGGGCTGATGTCACCTCGCTTTCAAAACAAGTGTCAACGATCAGTAAGAAGAATGAAGACCTGGAATCCTGTTCAAGACGCAATAATTTGCGAATAATAGGGGTACCCAAGGATAATATTGAAGGCTCCATGGAAGACTTTATTGAACGCACCCTCCTGTCCTTATTGGATGCCCCTAAACTGCCACCACAGTTCGCAATGGAACAGGCCCACTTGCCCCTAAGTCTAGACCTGGGGATCCCCCAGTCCAATAATAGCCTGAGTGCTTAACTATCCCGATAGAGATGCTCTGCTGTGGGCTGCGAGAGCTAAAGGGGAATTGCTGCTGGGTTCCAGCAGAATCCACCTGTACCCTGACTTCTTGGTTGCAGTGCAGCAGGAGCAAAAATCCTTCATGTCGGCAAAGAAGAGACTTCGAAACTAAGGGTGTTAAATACGCAATGCTATACCCAGTCAAGCTACGGATTGAACATGCTGATAATTATATTTTTTCACCATACCTGAGGAGGCCATGAAGTTCCTTGATGACCACTTCCCTGGGTAGGTCTCGGCGGTATTAATCTGCCACGCACAAGCCCTAGTGGCTGGCCCCTGTTGAGATATAGATAATGTACAGACTGCCTAGTGACTCACTATTGGGGACTCTTGAGATGGGCTTCCTGCTGCCTCTTTAATTGATATAATGTTTACTTGGGGAAAGTGCACCTGCAAATTGATCTACATGATGTTAGTGAGGCTATGTTGAGTGCCGGGCTGTAGTTGGTGAGCAGCCCCCCATGCAAAGCTGCAAACGATGTTGGGTTGTTTAGGTTGGGGTATTCCTTCCTCTGGCTGGGAGAGGGATGGGGGTGGGGTGGGGGTGGGGACCTTTGGGGAAAATATACAAAATGGGCTTGACATGTGTGTTATGGTTGGGCAGTGGCAGTGTCCCTTGGTGATTATTGCAGCAAAATGCTCTCTATTTAATCAGGTTGGGCTCAGGATACAGACTATGCACTGGCCAAATGTTGGCTGAGACACTACAGTGTATGAGTTGGAATGTATGGGGACTGGGCAATCCAGTGAAAATGCGGAGGCTCCAACTATATGCCAAATGACATATGGCCCGAATTTTCTTTCTACAGGAAACGCATGCTTTGGCGATTGGCTGCGTTAGATTCGCCAATAGTTGGGGCACGCAACATTATTACACAACATATTCTACTCAATGTTGAGGAGTCATGACCGTTATTCATAAGTCAATACTATATACACATAAAATGGCACACCTAGACCCACTAGGTAGATATGTGCTGCTGCATGGCAAACTGGTAGGCCAGGAAGTACTACTAATAAATATATATGTGCCTAATGTCGATGATCCCAATTTCTATTCTCAGGTAGTTGATCTTTTAGCACTGTACCCCCTAGTGCTCATACTGTGGGGAGGAGACTTTATCACAATTATAGATACAGACCTTGACAGATCTGGGTGCAATGCCCAGCAGTTGTCCAGAGCTGCCCGAGTGATACTAGAATGCCTTACCAGGTTAGGGGTGGTGGAAGTCTGGAGACTGCTAAACCCGACATCCTGTATGTACTCCTTCTACTCCACTGTACACGATACCCATTCATGCGTTGACATGTGGTTGATTTCTGGTGACCTCATAGGGCGTATCGACACAGCTAAATATTCTACCCAGGACTTTCTCACATCATTCCCCAGTCACACTAACACTGACACTGGGTGCTGCAGCTGAAGTGAGGCGCCAATGGAGACTTAAACTGCAGGCACTGTCCGACCCAATATTTGCAGCCGAAATAGGGAAATGCATGGAGGAATACTTTGAGACTAATACAGGCTCAGTCAGCTTGAACGCAACTCTTTGGGAGGTCTTTAAAGTGTATATCTGTGGTATGGCCTTGGTTATGGAATCTGGGATGTTAAAGGGAATAAGACGCGATAGCCGAGATAGTAAGACCACACTGCGCCAGCTTGAACGACAGTACAGATCACTCACTAGTACCACTACACTGGGCGATATTAAGGCCGAGCTGGACAACTTTCGTGACCACGCCGATAGGGAACGGAGATTTCTTGATAACTATGGGTTGGCGAGGAAATATGGTGAAGGGGAACACCCTGACAAGTTCCTTGCTAAGGTTGTACGACTGGAGAGTGGAAGCCACCACATTCCACTTGTGCGAAACACACCCGGGACAATGGTCCTCACTCGAACTCAGGAGAATTGCGTGTTTCACTCCTTTTACGAAGCACTCTACGCAAACTGTGATGTGGCATCCACCTCTGACAGAGGCGTTACTTGATGACCTACCACTGTCTGTGCTGTCTGATGAAGCGAGGGAGACTTAAACTGCAGGCACTGTCCGACCCAATATTTGCAGCCGAAATGGGGAAATGTGTGGAGGAATACTTTGAGACTAATACAGGCTCAGTCAGCTTGAACGCAACTCTATGGGTGGTCTTTAAAGTGTACATCCTTGGTATGGCCTTGGGTAAGGAATCTGGGATGTTAAGGGAGATAAGACGTGATAGCCCAGATAGTAAGACCACCCTGCGCCAGCTTGAACGACAGTACAAATCACTCACTAGTACCACTACACTGGGCGATATTAAGGCCGAGATAGACAACTTTCGTGACCACGCCGATAGGGAACGGAAATTTCTTGATAACCCTGGGTTGGCGAGGAAATATGGTGAAGGGGAACGCCCTGACAATTTGCTTGCTAAGGTTGTACGACTGGAGAGTGGAAGCCACCACATTCCACTTGTGTGACACACACCCGGGACAATGGTCCTCACTCGAACTCAGGTGAATCGCGTGTTTCACTCCTTTTACGAAGCACTCTACGCAAACTGTGATGTGGCATCCACCTCCGACATAGAGGCATTACTAGATGACCTACCACTGTCTGTGCTGTCTGATGAAGCAAGGGAGACTTAAACTGCAGGCACTGTCCGACCCAATATTTGCAGCCGAAATAGGGAAATGCGTGGAGAAATACTTTGAGACTAATACAGGCTCAGTCAGCTTGAACGGAACTCTATGGGAGGTCTTTAAAGTGTATATCCGTGGTATGGCCTTGGTTAAGGAATCTGGGATGTTAAGGGAGATAAGACGTGATAGCCCAGATAGTAAGACCACCCTGCGCCAGCTTGAACGACAGTACAGATCACTCACTAGTACCACTACACTGGGCGATATTAAGGCCGAGCTGGACAACTTTCGTGACCACGCCGATAGGGAACAGAAATTTCTTGATAACTATGGGTTGGTGAGGAAATATGGTGAAGGGGAACACCCTGACAAGTTGCTTGCTAAGGTTGTACGACTGGAGAGTGGAAGCCACCACATTCCACTTGTGCGAAACACACCCGGGACAATGGTCCTCACTCGAACTCAGGAGAATTGCGTGTTTCACTCCTTTTACGAAGCACTCTACGCAAACTGCGATGTGGCATCCACCTCTGACAGAGGCGTTACTTGATGACCTACCACTGTCTGTGCTGTCTGATGAAGCGAGGGAGACTTAAACTGCAGGCACTGTCCGACCCAATATTTGCAGCCGAAATGGGGAAATGTGTGGAGGAATACTTTGAGACTAATACAGGCTCAGTCAGCTTGAACGCAACTCTATGGTTGGTCTTTAAAGTGTACATCCTTGGTATGGCCTTGGGTAAGGAATCTGGGATGTTAAGGGAGATAAGACATGATAGCCCAGATAGTAAGACCACCCTGCGCCAGCTTGAACGACAGTACAGATCACTCACTAGTACCACTACACTGGGCGATATTAAGGCCGAGCTAGACAACTTTCGTGACTATGCCGATAGGGAACGGAAATTTCTTGATAACCCTGGGTTGGCGAGGAAATATGGTGAAGGGGAACGCCCTGACAATTTGCTTGCTAAGGTTGTACGACTGGAGAGTGGAAGCCACCACATTCCACTTGTGTGACACACACCCGGGACAATGGTCCTCACTCGAACTCAGGTGAATCGCGTGTTTCACTCCTTTTACGAAGCACTCTACGCAAACTGTGATGTGGCATCCACCTCCGACATAGAGGCATTACTAGATGACCTACCACTGTCTGTGCTGTCTGATGAAGCAAGGGAGACTTAAACTGCAGGCACTGTCCGACCCAATATTTGCAGCCGAAATAGGGAAATGCGTGGAGAAATACTTTGAGACTAATACAGGCTCAGTCAGCTTGAACGGAACTCTATGGGAGGTCTTTAAAGTGTATATCCGTGGTATGGCCTTGGTTAAGGAATCTGGGATTTTAAGGGAGATAAGACGTGATAGCCCAGATAGTAAGACCACCCTGCGCCAGCTTGAACGACAGTACAGATCACTCACTAGTACCACTACACTGGGCGATATTAAGGCCGAGCTAGACAACTTTCGTGACTATGCCGATAGGGAACGGAACTTTCTTGATAACCCTGGGTTGGTGAGGAAATACGGTGAAGGGGAACGCCCTGACAAGTTGCTTGCTAAGGTTGTACGACTGGAGAGTGGAAGCCACCACATTCCACTTGTGCAAGACACACCTGGGACAATGGTCCTCACTCGAACTCAGGTGAATTGCGTGTTTCACTCATTTTATGAAGCACTGTACGCAAACTGTGATGTGGCATCCACCTCCGACATAGAGGCGTTACTAGATGACCTACAACTGTCTGTGCTGTCTGATGAAACGAGGGAGGCTCTTGACTGCCCAGTGACGCCGGAAGAGATATGTGCCATTGAGGCTCTACCCTCTGGCAAGGCCCACAGCCCGACGGCCTGACTATGGAATTATTTAAACATTACAGATCCCGCCTGGTCCCCCAACTCGCCACGCTATAGCAATAGTCATGTATGCTTGAACTACTCCCCCCATGCTGCGAGAAGCGGTTATAACTGTCTTACTTACACCTGACAAACCGGCAGCGCAGTGTGGATCCTACCGGCCCCTTTCACTTATCAACTCTGATGTGAAAATATCTGCAAAGGTACTGACCCTCCAGTTCGCCCTTTACATGGACTACATAGTCCACCCAGGTTCTATGCGTTAAAATTACGTCAGAAATGGCTGTGGTCACAAAATATCGTGGCAAAAATGCTGTTGTTTTGACACCGACATCCATGTAAAAGATGCAGGGGACACCCCCGCAATCCCGGACCCATTATACAATTTAAGGGGAGTGGGGGACACCCCCACAACCCCTGACCCATTATACAATTTAAGGGGAGCGGGGGACTCCCCCGCAACCCCCGTTCCCCTTAAATGGTGTAATGGAGTACACCTTTAACGGGTCAAACCACAGCATTTTTGCCGCAATTTATTGTACAGGCGTAATTTTTGCTGCTATTTTATCACTGCATACCGATCAGACTGGCTTTGTCCCTGGTCGGTCTACGGCACTCAACTTGAGGCGTCTATTCAATATCCTTGCCCAGATAGATCCGACGGTGCAGACGGTTGCTGCGGCGCTAGATATCCAGAAAGCCTTCGACTCGGTGTCCTGGCAATTTCTCTGGGTGGTACTGGAGATATGCAACTTCAGTCTGCGATTCATTTCATGGGTACATTTGTTCTATACTCTTCATAAGGACAAGGTCAGTACGAATGGACAACCCTCTACTTCTGGCGACATCTGCAGGGGGACCCAGCAGGGATGCCCGCTCTCGCCTTTAATATTTGTGGTAGTGATGGAGCCCTTGGATGATTGGATTAGGCACAAACACGCACAGCAACGAGCTGGGGGTAGATCTCTCTCCGCAGCAGGGGCCTCCCTCTGGAACAGCCTTCCTGCCTCCCTGAAACTTGAGGAGAACCATCTCCGGTTCCGGAAGCACCTCAAAACCTTCCTCTTCGCTTCTGCCTTCTCTCTCCCTCTCCCCTGCTAAACCTGCTTAACTCCCCACTGAATTCTGCACTTAACCTGCATCTGGGCCACTCTCAGCGACCTCGGTCCAGGGCCCAGCCACTCTCCACCTGCACTGCCTCCCTTGGCCCCCCCTGCACCGTGGGACTGTCACTGTATCCCTACAGCCCCCTTCCCAGCACTTGCTATGCACTTACCTCGCACTTGCCACCAGCTGGCCCTTTTTATTCATTATTTATTTTACGCTACTTACCTTGTACTGCACTTTCCCCCCCACCTCCTCCCCTTGCACTTTCTCCTTTTTCCCCTTACCTCGGCACTTGCGCGATCTGAATGACACCTGGCCTAGTAGGATCGTTTGTCTGTCTTTCCCTTGTTTCCCCCCCCCCCGCCTCGTCGCGCCTTGAAACACTTGTGTATAGGCGCGTTACAAATACCATATCATATCATATCATATCATAGAGGGATCAGGCTTTTAGGTACACCTGAAATTATATCACTATATGTAGACCATGCACTATTGTTCGTGCGAGATCCAGACTTACATCTTGCACCCGTCATGCAGGACGTCCTTACTTTCGGGACCCTGTCTGGGCTCTGAGTCAATTGCTCTAAATATGAACTATTCCCATTGACAGATGTGACGGCTGCACCACAAGACCTCATGGGGTTTGCCTTGTGACCCCTAGAGATTAAATACCTGGGAGTCACAGTGACACGACACTCGACCTCGCTATATGAATGCAACTATGGGGCATATTTACCCCAACTCGTGTACAAGCTCTCTGGCTGGGCGGAACTCCCCATTACTATCGCCAGGTGTGTATCTCTCTTTAAAATGGCCATTCTGACAAAACTACTTTACTACTTTCTAAATGTGCCAATATGGCCTAGGGCAACGTTTTTTAAGACACTGAATGTCGTAATGAACAACTTTATGTGGCACACCAGAGCTAAGATGGGACACGCTGACCAGACCATGCAGTCAGGGTGGCCTTGCAGCACCCGACTTTGAAAAATACTGGATAGCAGCACAGGCACAATATGCAGCCTATTGGTTTGAGGGAGCTGCCCCTCACCCACATGTTAAGATTGTGCGGCTTGCAGCCGGCACTCGGGATGTGCGCTCCTTGGTGTTACCACTGCCATGGAGGGGATCCGGGTTGACTGACCCCATTAGCGTGATGGCACTGGCTTGGGGTAAGATATGGAAACTGCTAGATGCCCCCCGTCTGTTCCATGGAGATCTTCTACTATGGAACTGTCTCTGAAAGCAGGTGGGCGTTAAATGGCTACACCATGCAGAAAGATGTTTACGACATGGGATCCTTTTATTGCGCTACAAGACCTGCCGGGACCGCCGCGGATGCAGTCCTCACTCTGGCTACAGGATGCTGGGCTCCACCGTGCAGTCTGAGATGCCTCGATAGGGTTCCCTGTGCTTCCCCCGGGCGGGCCATTGCTTGCTTTTGTAATGGAAGGGAGCTCAACTCAAGGCAGGGTGCTACAGAACCAGGGAAAGAAACCACTAGCTAAGCTCTGTGAGTCCTGGTACGGCGACATGGGCACAGACATCACTGATGAGATCTGGGAAGCCATCTGTTCGCAAACCTGCACTGTGTCATTTAATTCCAGATTACGGTTGATGCAATTTAAATTGCCACACAGGTTTCGCTACACCCCCGCTAGATGACATCTAATTTCGCAAGATCACCCCTCCCACTATCCTAGGTGCCACACTGACAGGGCGGGATATTTCCACATGACATGGGATTACCCGAGGCTGAGGGAATTCTGGGATGGGGCTTGTGACACTATGTCTAAGATATTTGACTGTGCTATTGTCCCTGACCCGATGGCCTGTTTGCTCCACAAATGTACACTACTCCGAAGCATTTACCATAAACTTGCCAGCCTCTGTATGTTACTTGTCGTTCGATGCATACTGCTGCTGTGGCTGCGACCCGCAAATTTCACGTTGGTGCAATGGCTACGTGCTGTTAGGTGGGCCTCCGATCAGGAGGAGAGATGGTCCTACTTGCAACCAGTGAATTGTAAGCCTGTTGACATATGGCCTCCTCTCCGTATTTATCTGCAGTCGCTAAATGGAAATGAGTCTGATATTGAATAATCAACTGACTGCTCTGTATTTCCTCCTTCTCGATTGTTTGCATTCTGTGCCGTCCTGTGCAGAGCCGCTGCCTTCATTGCCCTATCTAGGAACCATTGTTGTAATGATATACATAACTGTTGAAGTAAAAATACTGTACTGATCTACACTGCCATGTTCTTCTATCCCTTGTTGTAATGTCAAGCACTCAATAAAGAAAGCTTACAAATAAAATAGTCTTCCACACTCAGTGACTCTGAGTGGTGCTGGGCAACCACCCCTGAACTGAGCTACAACTAAAGCAGCAACCAGGAACTATGAACCATTCTGTCTCTTTTCCCATCCTTTATATACAAGGAAAATAATTCCAAAGTTTTATTTCAAATTCAATGTGGATTTTCATAATGGTCAACAACATACAGTTCACTCCTTTCCATGACATGTTTTGGGGCATCAAGCCCTGGTCTACAAGAAGTACGTACATGTAAACATATCTACAATCCTAATCTTCCCCACGCAATATAGTTAATGCAACACATTCAAGCTGAATGTGCAAATAGACGCTACCAGGAAATACCTCCATGAATATACATCTAATCAGTAAGCATGCACCTGACGTCATGCAGGCCCAAGAAGGACCGCATGAACCATTCACCCTGCTCCACCGTACTTTAATAATCATGGGCAGTGTCACCCGCATGCACTGACACTAGACATGATGAATGTAGTGCAGTGGCATCACAACACCCTCACACCAATATCAAAAGACCGAAAAGTATAAAATTGTTAAAAAAAAGACAGCAGTTGGTCGAGTTGCAACCGGCAACCCCGTTGATCATTCTACATAGACCCTGGATAACAGCCATTGGTTTTGGCCAGATGATAAACGCTAACTCTATGGATAGGAAATATACACCACACGCCACAAAATGATGGATTAAAATAAAAAGGGAGAAAATACAGTTGATGTTCTAATGCATGCATGCTATTACTATTAGTTTTAACAAAGTGGTAATGAGCTCTGCACCTGAAAGATTAGTATTAGAAACTGACTGAAAGAGCATGCTATGGTACTGACCATGTACACCTAAATGGTGTACCCACACAACACAGTTGTCCACTTCAGTGTCAGATTAATACATTGAAACTTCAAAATGTATAAAGAAAGGTTTGAAATATGAAATATTTAGTAAAACAAGTTAATAGACATTTCCAACAATTATTAATACAAAATAAAAGAAAAAAATAATGAGGAAATTAAAAGTATTCAGGTAAAGGTGCAGATTCTCAAAAAAGAGCGCATAATGAAAGGGCCCCAGAGAATATGATCGTTTTATTTGTGGTCATGGCTGAAATTCTCAGGTCCCCTTATTCTCAAAGTTGACCTGAGAATTTCCGGAGGGGCTGGACAATAGCGCAAAGTTGCCACCTTGCATACATTAGTGTCGGGGGTGCACTCCTGACACACATGTATGATCACGTGGTTTCACTGAGGCGGGCCGTAAAAAAGGCCCATCTTCATGAAATGCTCGAGAAAAATAAGAAAGCATTTCCACTTCTGGTTGAGGAAAGGAAATGCTAGTGTGACACCTCATCTCCTCACTTGCACCAAAAAACGTGTTGATCATCTGGCCCAAAGTGTCTAGTGCGGGTAAACTTTCCAATCAATGCCCTCATTCAAACAGAGAGGTCAGCAAGACTGAAGTTTGAAAATCCAGACTGTGGCTTGTTGTCTGGGGGCTTGTCTGAGTTAGTTGACTCTGTCTCTGCGTCTAGGGTATGGCAAGAACAAATCCAGTCCTTGAGACCGCAATTTGGCATACAGAATATAAAGAGTCATTGAAAAGGTCTGCATAATAGGACATAATACATAGTTTCCAGTGGCAGCCACCATCTCTCAAGAAACCTTTCAGTCTTGTGGTTCTCTAGAGTCTCCTTGGTTCAGTCTATCAATCAGCCCTTCTGGCTCAGGGGGCAGGTCTCAGGCTTGCCCCCTGGCCGAGTCTTTCAACGAACAAGACTTAATGTATAGCCTTTGATGAGCTTGCATGACCCATCAGATTCTGGAATATGGCTCCCCACTCGCTTCTTCCTATTTTCTCTTTCTTGCTGTCCTCCAGCAAGTCCCATTTTGCTGCTTTCTTGGGCTTGCCAATTCCCCCAGAATCCAGAATATGGCTCCCTGAAAGCCTATACTTTATCTCTCTCTTATGGTATGTTAGGCTTTGGCACTACCACTAAATGAACCCAGATTAGCAAGGCTTTCCACATCCTCAGCTTTTGCTCCGCAGTCACACACCAGCTCAGGCCCCACCCTTTGCCTCTCAACACCCCTTCCAATCTTTGGTCCTTTTGGCTTGGTCAATGCTGGTATGCTGTGCCGGACCCCTCAGTCCAATTCCCCCTTTCAGCTGACCCGTCTCTAACTCTAAACTCTCCCTCCCTCTAATAGTCTCCTTCAGCCATTAGCCTTTCTCCTTCTACTGCCTCCCGGACTGTATTTCTCCTTGTTATCCCTGTACTTTTTCTCCACCTACTCTGTCCTTTCTCGGATGTGTATTTGCTCCACTTTCTATCTATACTTGCCCTCTCCAACTCTGTCCTTCTCTGATGTGGCTCACCAGTTTTCAATCCCATCCTGTACCTGTTGCTTCCCTTTCTCTGTGTTTCCTGCATGTACCTCCCTGTGCCCAATATATCTCTAAACTATCGCTGTGTAACTACCACTGCCCATTTTATATTGGGGCTCACTATAGAATCAAGGTAATAAGGGTTGAATATATATATATACTAAATATTGTCTGTGCATAACACTCAGGTGTATTGGCACCTATATTCTTCCTACTGACCCCCCTCCTTTTGGCAATCCCAGCGAGTGCCGGAAGCGGGCGCTTGGCAGTGCGGCTTGCCGCTTAATGGTCAGTTTCTCTAACCCCTCAGGTCCACGGCTGTGAGTGCTGGTGGCTGGCAGTGGAGTTGTGGAGTGGAGCGTTGCAATATCTGCACTTGACTCTGCTGGAGGTGATCAGTGGGCAGAGGAGCCGTGCACCGCTGCCACGCACTGCTGCCACACACCGCTGCACCCTTGGATCTGACCCTTGTTGGTGGGTGTGTGTTTCCTTTGGTGCGGTGTGCTGGCGAACACCCTCTCTGCTGGACTTTCTGGGTGGGTGTCCTTTTCGGCATCGCCGTCTCGGTTGGTGGGGGGGCTGTTGGCCGTGCATTGGCTGTGTGTTCTATCTCCATTGTTTGGGAACCGTGGCTGGAACTGGCGTTGGGTGAGAGGAGTCACAGGGGCTTGTGTTCCTGTTGCTGTGCTGCCCAGGCTTGTGGTAGATCGCAGACCTCATGCTGCATAGTGGAGGTTTCTAGTTTGAGCCCATTCTAATCCCTGTATGTTCATATTAGGGGGCTTAAAGTCAACTCAGAGTTAGTTTTTTGTTTTTCGTTTGTTTTTTGTGCATTTGTAAGGTGCTTATACATCAAGTAAATTGTGTTTCAAAGTGCCCACAGGCTAACGGGGAGGGAAACGGGAATGAAAGGCAAATATAAGAACAATGAAGAGAAAGGAAGAGGCGGTCCTACTAGGCCCTGTGAACATTCAGCACATGCAAGTGCGGAGAGAGAGAAGGGACGTGGGAGGGGTGGTAAGTGCTAGGAGTTACATGGAGGGAAATGCTACAGAGTACGTTGCAAACAGCTGTTAAGTGCCTGGCAGAGATCACTTGGTAAGAGCGGTCAACTGCTAATACAATAAGTGCAGTCCTGTGAGAAAGCACAGGCCAGTGGATACCCAAAGGCAAGTGCTGGGATTGAGCGGAGGCTGAAGACTATTGGGGAAGGATTCCAGGAACCAGAGGACACATAATTCCCTGGTCACCAATCTCATCGACTGTGGGGTTTAGCAAGGAAGATGGGGAAGGAGGTGGTGAAAAGGAAAGTCTTGAGGAGCTTCCGGAATTGTGAGGAGATCTGGCTCAAGATGGAGAGGAAGGGGGAGGCTGTTCCAGAGGACGGAGCCAGTTGAGGAGATTGGTCACCAGCTTGCTGTTTAGCAAAGCGCTTGAAACGCAGAGAGTTGGCGCCAGAGGAGCGTAAAGATCTGGAGGGAGATTATTTGGTGAGAGCCAGTTGTAGATAGCATGGTCCCTGGGCCCCAACAGCCTTATGGATGATGCAGAGGGATTCGAATTTGATCCTTGCAGCAACCGGGAGCCAGTGGAGATATTTTAGGGCTGAAGAGATGCGGTCCCTGGGCTTGAGGCCAGGGAAAAGTCTTGCAGCCCTATTCTGGATAAGCTGGAGGGGATGTAGAGAGGAGGAAGGTAGATTAAGGAAGAGGCTATTGCAGTAGTCCAGTTCAGAGAGCACCATAGCTCTATAGACATTGAGCTTCTCAGGGGGAAGCAAGGAAAGGAAGGATTCCTTTGTGGAGGTGGAGTCAAAAGTGGGTCTTCTTGGCAAGGTCTTGAATGTTTGGAAGGAAGGAAAGAGAGGAGTCGAAGATGACTCCAAGGTTTCTGGCTTCAGATGAAGGAGAAGGGGGAGAGCCCATAGAGGGTGGCCAGAGTGAAGGGAAGAAAGAGGGCAACGTTCATTGGAGGCACACCAGGACTGGATGGCAGATAGACAGTCATGCATGATGAGGGAAGTAAGGAGAGGATCAGAGTGACTTTTAAAGAAGAGTTGTGTGTCATCTGCATAACACCGGAAGTAAGGGGAGAAAGTGGAAATTAGGTGTGCAAGCAGAGCAAGATAGATGTTAAAAAGCAAGGGAGAAAGGTTGGAGTACTGGAGAATGCCACAGGCAGAGAGATAGAGGTGGGAGAGGAGAAAAAGCCCAGTCTGGGGGGAGCGTCAGCAAACCCTGTCTGTCATACTACACCATTTCATCAGAGGTCTGTTGGAACCATAGTCTGTACGTATAGAAAAGTCAACTTTTCCGATTGGAGTGATATCCGCATTAGAAAGTCCTGGATGTCAGAGACTTAATAAGAGGATTTACGACGGATCAGATGAATTTCATAATGAATGTGGAGGGGTCCACGAAAAATTAGCCTAGAGAAGCACTCAGGAATAAAGATTTGGCCTGGTTACATCAGCGTGTCGGTCAAGGCTGTATTAAAATGCAGGACCTTAGAGTCCTCCGGAGGGTGCAAATTAATAAATGGTGTACCGTGAGCAATACAGACTGAATCCTGATAGTTTGTGGACAGAGTAATCTCCTGGTGTTTTAGAGCATATGCAAAAATCGGAGAGTAATGTGTCATCCAATTCTAATATGAGTATTGTATTGGATTGATTTGCTTTAGATCAATCTAGCCAAGCTCTTTATCACTTATGAACTTTTATTATGGGTAACCTTTACATTTTCTGCTGCATGGATCTTGGTAGCCACTTATTGTGGTATTTCTGCTTTATGTTTGTAGTTGTTTGTAGTGACTATCGCATTGTTCTCTCGTCTATATTTTTACATTCTTTGTATAATATTTTTATATGAGCACGCTGATGCCTTTGGGTTTGTTGCGCTATACAAAATAAATACAAATACAAATATAGGTGTGTGGGGCTGTGTGTGTGTGTTTGTGTGGAAAGGATTGTTGGAGTGTGGCTGGTTTGTGTGTGGGCTGTGTTTGTATTGAGTTTATGTGTTGTTTTAGTGGAGTGTGTGAGAGTGTACATTCTCTCACCTCACGTATTGTCTGTGCATGTTGTCTGTGTGTACAGTTTGTATGGAAGGTGTGCATGTGTGTGGGGATGTGTGTGTATGTTTATGTGTGGCAGGTTGGAGTGTGATTGGTGTGAAACTTTGCTCCAACAATCTCATCAATGGCTCCTTTTTAATATAGTTGAAATTGAAAAAATAGGTATTTGCAAATCAATTGGGGTTTTCAAATTAGGGGTGGTCCTTGCAGTTTACCTTGACCTCCAAGTGGGTTCCCATCTCCCTAGTCCATGTTTTTCTATTCCCCACATTGATTCTCAATTATTGGTAGAATATCGCAGGTAAACCTACTTTCTGGACCTATTCCTTACTCTAAGGGGTCCAGGCTAGAGGCTATGTTCTCATCTATCTGTCTCCATCAGGGACGTTGTAGAGAGGCAGATGTACACGTAATTTCTAGAGCCCCCCCCTCACCTCTGAAATACTGGAAGAACGGTAAGAGAGCACTGTGTGAGACACGAGGGATCGTCCCAATACTGCGTCGAATATATGAAAGACGTTATGCACTCAGGCAAGTGTATCGAATTTACCCTCGCACTGACATGGTGGAAGAATGTCTGAATACACCACTGAATATAGAAGAGCTATGAGTGAAATCAAACCAGAGTAAAGTGATGTCATGAAGAGAATACACTGAAATGAAATGCACATAATTAAAGAATGATGATATGACAGAAGTAACAAGAGAAACATGTATACAGAGACGAGGAAATCATATACACTAAGAAGATATGTGAGAAGAGAATTAGCAAATGTATATACGCAGAAACGCAAGGTAAATGAGACATGTAGAAGTTTGCTGCAGGAGAAAATATAACACGGGTAAAACGACCATGATGGAAAGATGGACGCTGGTTTCGTATAATAGTTAGCTAAGAAGCCTTGAAGGGAGAGACTAGAACTGCAGAGCTGACAAGCGCTGGAAAACACATTCATGCGAAGAACAAAGAACATTTGTTTGGCTTGGGATCAAGGATGCCACATCAAGAGGCAACTGCAAGGCACAGGGGGAGTCAAAGGCAATAAGCTGACTGGTTTTAGGAAGTAATGTGGCACAACCCACTCCATATGGGTCTTGATCACTTTGATAACAGATACCCATGCCTATCCCGGTACAGCACTTTACATCGCTTTCGTGGACTACATGGCTGTGTTCGACAGCATCATCAGAGAAACATTATTGGAAAAGTTAGCAAGATGGGGAATAGACCCCCTTACTGCTATATTTCATCAAGGCACTCTATTCTGAAACAGAGGTTCAGGTGAGACTTACCCAGGAAGGAACCCTAACAAAGCCCCTCTCAACTAACATAGGACTTACGCAGGGACGCTCAATGGCCCCATGCTATATAACTTCTATATGTCAGAACTAGATCAAGCCCTAGAGAAGGCTTGTAACCATCCCCCCTGATTTGGAACAAAAGTCCTTAGCTGTCTAACATGTGCCGACGATACTGTTATCATAGATCGGACGGCCATAGGCCTCCAGCGTTCGTTGGAGGCCTTGCATACTTATTCCACAGAGTCTCGGGAGGATAGCTCAGGGGCAACATGCTGTCCTTGGAAGCAAGACGACACAGAGCAACACAGGTTTGATCCCCGGGGCCGCGCTTAGAAACGTCTGGGTATTAAGCACGTTATGAATAACCAATCATATCATAGCATATCATAACACAGGCTACACCCTAACTGCACAAAGACCAAAGTCCTTACGGTAGGAAAAGGAGCATATCATTTAGTATAGGCAACTGCAGAACATGGTGGCACAATACTTTGACAATCTGGGAATCAAAAACCCTCCCGTAACCTGGTTGGACCTCCACCTGACAAAGCTGGAGAGGAAAACCAGATTCCATGATATTTCAATAGGGGTGACTCACTTGGCAACCCTATGAAAATACTCGACTTATTCCCGCGAGGGCTTTGATAGGGATTCTCCAATATCCTACCGTACAGAACTTAGTACCAATGCTCTAACGCGATTCATTCTCTCATTGAGACTAAACATTCTCCCGGTATTTGAAAATTCCAGGGCTTGGGAGGAGATCCCATGGGCCGAAAGGCGGTGTTGCATGTGTGACGGTCCAGTGGAATCACATCCTCACAAATTGCCCAGCACTCATGAGGCAATATGAGAAGGGGTATTCTAAGTTTAAGATGCAACAGGCAGACAAACTCTGGAATGCAATCTATGGGGCAGATTCATTCGTGATCACAGCAGCAGGATTCCACATCTGGCAAAGGGCCTGGGGAAAAATCAAAAGGGACAACACAGATGCTCCACATGGACAGATAGCACCGGGACAGTGACGAGATATATTAGCTAGGTAAACTGGTCCCTCTTTTAGTTGTAAATATGAATTTTACGTAGTTAAGGAATTTTACTGTGATTTTTTTGTTTATATAATCTTACACCTATGTATGAGATGCATTGAATTGTTTTTACGAACTGTGTTTCTATACACCATGTATCTTTTATAGTGTAAAAGATCAAACTTGACCAATAAGCACTCAATGAAAAATAAGTTTTAAAAAAAAACCTACATATGCAGGAAATATTTCTCTTAGATTAAATGAAGGAAAACACATTTGCAAGAGCCAAGTATTGGACAATTAAAAATGCAGAAAGGATATGAAAGACTGACCAACCAAGTGTCCAGAAGCAAGAGGAGTAATAACACCCAGCTCAATTGAATTAAATAGCACTAAACAAAAGGTCAAAATTGACAAAATAATGGTCTCCCCACACGTGCTGCAAGACCAGAAAAAATAAGGCTCCAATTGAAGATAGCGATGTACCTACACTCCCTTAAAAGTTAGCAAGGTCAACTACAGAGAGGAGGCCTTGATTTAGGGCCTAACCGATGAGAAATGGTAGGCTAATTGACCAAAGTGGGCATTGGTCTGACGTTCCCCGCACCTGGGTTTTGTTTTGTTTATGTGCTGCTAACAAGCCGAATGTTCAAAGTTGGGAGAGAATGCCAACCAATCGTGGCGGCCTATGAAGCAGTGTGCCATACATTGTGGCGGGGGCCAATCTGCTGCTGTTATTCTGCTGTTGATCTGCATTGTACATAGTAAGAGGTAGTTGAAGGCATGCCTACCTGATATGGGGCAGCCAATTATTCTACTATAACCTAAATAAAATATAAGTATATATGTTCCTTTAACCAATCCCTCCTTTCGAAAGGTTTTACTGTTTGCCACGTAGGATGATGTCATGTGCATCGAGGTATAAAGCCTCTGTATAATTGAAATGTAGATGGGAATATGTGAGCTGCAATCTGTTTGTTCACCATGTTTCCCTACTTTATTTGAGCTGATAATAAAGTAGTACTTTGCCATATTGTTTGAGTCTGTCCAGTTATTTGGGTCTGAGATTGTTTATTGGTAATTCCATCTGGCCCTTGGAACACTCCAGGTTCTACTGCACATTTTGGAGGCAGTAAAGATGGTTCTGATCCAGTCTCCTGGGCCCAGATCCAGACTCTTGGATTCTCGACAACTTCCACCATTAGCCTTTTGATCGCAGAGTTTCTTGTGAAGGGATGGAAAAAAGACAGACGTGTGGAAAATAGTCCGTCGACAGGTGCCTCTTTGAGGAAATTCATGTCCGGTCTCCGCAGGCGCCCCGCGGAGAGAAAAACTCAAACTAACCAACGGATGTAAGTAGAGCATCAAAAGTGCAAAACAAAGGGGAGGGACTGTATTATAAATGCAAATATAAAAAGAAACATGATTTGGATTAAAGAAAGAGAGATACTTTGATCCTTGGTTCCAAGGGGACAGAAGGACATGCATTAAACTCCAAGTGGGGTGTTTTTAGGGATTCCTGAGGCAAGGCCGAGATGAAGAATGCGTGTCAAACTCCAAAATGGGGTAAACTTGAGATGAGATAAATTTACTAGAGCGAGTAACGTAAGGCGATTGCAGAAAATAAAAAATGCACACTTATTCGGGGTTGTAGATATGTCAAAGTAAAACTATTTAATCAAGTGATTGGCATCAATCAGAGAAGGATAAAAGTTGAGAAAAAATAATAAAAGTGTTGATTATTGTGGTGTATTTGATTAAAAGTAATAAAGGGAAAAGAAGTCTTGTAAGTTTTGATAGTGAAAAACGACTTGTATGGGGCACACACCCCTTCTACACCTGTGTAAGACATTACCGAGATACACACCCAAGATTAGGAAGTACCATTCTGAATGAGTGAAAGACTGACAAAATGTATATGCCTTGGCCTCAAGAAGGTACATTATCAAAGAACTGAATTACAACACGTGCCAAAATATTTAAATGCTGCATACACAGGAAAGAAGTTACAGAAAAAGGTTCGCCATTTTAGAGCTATGGAAAATGTATCAGAGTGAGAAGGAAGACCCTCCCCAAAAAGGAGTGGATGCTTATTCAGCATAAAGAGGAGGGCAAAGCCCCCTCAACCCCTCTTTCTCCTTCTGAACAACAGTAGTACAGATACCGAGAAACAGGGATTCTATCCTCAAAGGAGCTAAAGGCGGAGGCGGGGTATGTTAATCGAACATATTAGCCCCCTCGCGTATAATAGTGAGTATAACATGGAAGAAAGTAAGATTAAAGAATGTAAATGCATGTCAACACTCAATGAATATAAAGAGAGTGACAAAAGAAGGGTCAGACAGCTAGAGATAGAGGAAGAAGCTAAGAGACAAAAAGAAGGGAACAGCAAAGCTAAGGAAATAACAGTAGTGTAGAATGAGTGGATGGAAGGACAGATATTCCCCAAATTAGACAGAAAAGGGCGTCAGTGGCATTAGAGAAAGAGTAGAAAGAGAGGAACTAGATGAGAAGTAAAAGGAATGAGAGAGGATGTACAAAAAGTAGAGGGAAATAGAGAGGAAGCGAAAGGAAGAACCAAGAAAGTATGAGGAACAAAGTAAAAAGGATTAGAGGAGAAGAAACAGGATGAAATAGCAAAACAAAGATTGAAAGAATGTAGGTTGCAAAGAAGGAGAGAGGAGGAAGAGAAAAGGGAGATGAGAAGACAGGAAGAAGAAATGAGAAGTAAGTAGAAGGAATGACGAAATAGATAACTTGATTAATAGATGCATATTGTGAATTGAAGCATGCAAACGATGGGAAGAAGAGGAGAATTACAACAGCTCTGAGGGGTCCTTCAAGGGATACAGAGAATACAGACAAGGGCTGATTGGCATGAGGCAGAAGACATAGGGAAAAAGATTGGGGATTCATATAGGAAAATGAGGAATAAATATGGTTATAAAGCCAAAGGGGGTAACCTTGGATCTCCACCAAACAAGACAGAAGGTAGATTGGGGATAGAACGCTCTCCTTAAGTAGAATAGATCTTGACCATGAGGAAAGGGATGACAGCCATTCCAGTTGGGTTATAATGATGTTGGACGAAGAAAGGGAGTAAAATGAAACAGTGCGAAGTGAAGGCGCATGTGCTTTTCCCATAGGCCCAAGAATAGAACGAGGGGTAAAATGGTCAGATTTAGAAGATACCTAAGAAAAAATTCCTGAATCAACACCATACACTGAAAGACCACCAGCACAGTTGTGCAGTGCCTGCGATGCATCCCCACAACATATAAGCAGATTAAGGATGTTACCAGAATGAAGATGAACGGGCGAATCTAGCCCCACTTGGAAGACAAGGAGCATAGGTGGGTACAATTGTGGACCAGGATTTACACAATTGCCATTATTGGAGAAAGGGGGATGACCATCACAATATATTGTGTGCCCACAAATGCATAAAGACAATTTGAAATGTAAATTACCCAGTTTGACAGCAGGTGCAGGAAAATGGATTTATGAGCTAGAAAGAATGACAGCAGGAATGACGATAACAGTGTGCAACATAAAAGGCCTTCTAGCATCTATTCTAGGGGAGAGCGCTGATGACATTTGGAGACGAGTAGGGTATGCAAGTGTAACAACACAAAACAGGACATGCAATGGAGTGCCATTTAATAATTGTAGAGCAGATGCTTGGAGGGCTTTTAGAGTACAATATCCTTTGGTGCGATTATGACAAGGAAAATGGCTGAGGATGAAGATTCTGATGCCTTTATTCAAGAGATTCAAGAAGGTTGGCATCTCGAGACGAGTGAACCATAGGATAAAACAGTAGCATTATTTTATCATATTTTATGCCAGGTACTATCTGAGCCAGTACAACAGCAAATGAGGTAGGGATGGAAGCGAAGCCATGGCCAGACATACAGTTGACTATTGTACATCATTGTCAATTTTTACAAGAAAAGAATGAGAAGGCAGAGAGTAGAAATCAGGAGGAGGTAAAGTTGGTTCAGAACACATTGTCAAAACGTGCCATAGAAGGAGCAGTGTTGACAAGTGGTGAAGGTGTGGCAACAGAGGAGGTGCAGCCAGCACAGCCCAGTAATATAGGTATTCTATAGATCAAAGTGGGTTTAATGTCTGGCCACGAGGTAGAGGGAATGGACCTAGAAGAGGATAAGGTGGATTTGAAAACCCTCAAGGAGGAGGAGGATTTAATGGAGGACAATCGCAGTAATGCTGGAATTGTGGAATTATAGGACATACGGCCTCATTACGAGTTTGGCGGTAACCCGCCGGTGCGACCGGCAGGTTGCTGCCAACCTCGTAACCCTGTTTCCAGCACCTCGCTTCCCGGTGCCATTGGGACATTACAAGTTACGGTGGCCTGGGAAGTCAGGCGCCGGAAAATGTAAGTCCCCATTCCCAGGGAGTTGCATAGGACTCCTTGGGAATGGGGACTCGGAAGCACCAGCACTGTTGCTGACACTGCCAGTGCTTCTATGTAACTCTGCCTGTCGGGCCCACTGCACCCGGCAGTGTCAGACCTGTTGGGTGCAGTGGCTCTGGCAGGCAGATAAATGTAAGAGAGTGTATATTAGCATTTGCAGGCCAAAAAGCCCAAAAGCATTATGAGGTGTCCCTTTAGACCCATAAGTATTTTCGAGTGACTATTTTGTTGACATGGCTTCCTAGACTGGTAGGTAAAGTGTTGAGAATGCCTGACAAATGTTTGTATATGCCATAAATACCTATGGATGACGAAGAAGGACAGGTTATCCCTTTACAGTTAGAAGCAGCAGTGGTAAGAGAGGAAAGGGTGGTTGTCCATGGGACGGATGATGAGGGAAGAGGATGGAGAGCAGTAATAGCTCTTGGTGAAGGATACAGATTAACAGATTTGACAGATGAAGAATTGTTTAGAGATGATTACTCAGATGATAAATTAGTATTTTTCATAAGTCTCACTTATTGCAATAAAATAGAGAATAGGGAAATACCACAGAGAATGGCATTGGTAAAAAATAAACCGTTATTTTTCCAGGAAGATTTAGAAAAGGTGGCAAGCATCTTGTGAACCAGCAGTCCTCATGACATGAGCCTATTCAGTGGAGCAGGAGCAGTTAAAATTAGGCGTAAACGAGGAGCAATTTTGCCACGAGCAAAACAGTACCCCATGTCCAGAGAAGCAGATGCAGGTATATTTGAAACCATTTCAACTTTAGTGCAGCAGGGAATATTGGTACCATCAGAATCCCCATGTAACACAGTTGTGTACCTAGTGAAGAAATCAACAGGGGGGTCGTGGAGATTTATGCCTCCTAAACAATATAGTCGAAGCAGAGTTTCCTCTGCTTCTGTATCCAGCTACTATATAATGAAATATTCCAGCTACAGCCAAGTATATTACAGTAATAGATTTAAAGAACACTTTTTTTCTCAATTCCCCTTCATGAGGACTCACAGGATTTGGCCTTGTTTTCATATAGATATCAGCAGTGGAAACATTTAAGACTGCCTTAAGGGTACTGTGAGTCCCCCTTGATCTTTAATAGGGTACTGCAGATGGACCTGGGGAACGTACAACTCGAGAGAACAATAATTCACTGTGGATGATATATTATTGTGTAGCGAGACAGAAGAAAAGTGCAGAAAAGACTCAGTTCAACTAATGACTATATTAGCAGAGAAAGGATATCAAGTAGACAAAGAGAAATTGCAATATTGTTAGGAAGAGGTCCTGTACACAGGACAGCTTAATCTCTCAAGAAGGGAGAAAAGTTACACCTGAGAGAGCAGAACTGATCATGAAAACTCTAACATCAGAAACAGTTAGGGAAATGCAACAATTTCTAGGCCTATGTAATTATTGCAGGGCCTGAGGCTTTTGATGAAAGGACATATATTCAACCACATTTTAAAAGACTTAAGGAAGCACAGGTTGGCAAAAGTAAGATGACATGGACAGATGAGATGACTGAAGGAGTTGAAGAATTAAAAAGGGCCCTTTGTACAGCCCCTGTGTAATTTCAGACTATAACGAAGAGTTTTTTCTATTCTCTCGCCCAAATCGAGAAGTAATGACAGCAGTCCTCATGCAGAAACAGACATTAGGACATGGACATAAACCACAGGCTTATTATATTGAGATTTTAGACCCAGTGATGAAAGGACATTATCCTTGTGAAGGAGCGTTAGCTGCTGCTTTCACGATTGAAAAAGCTGCAAGTATTACCAGAGGGTTCTCAGACGTTGTTTGTTGAGCATTTCTTATTTGCCATTTTAGAAAAACACAAACGTACATTGACTACACAAAGAGCATCTGGATATAAGGTAATTATTTCAAACCCAGAGATCAAAATTGTTAGATGTAGACTAGTGAATCCAGCAGCGTTCATAGCAGAACGAGCAGGGAAGGAGGACTATGTACTGTGCAACATATACTGAATCCTATGATGATATTGTTATGTTAAAGAAAATGCTCTTGGTGGGGGGAACCCTATTGATTGATGGTTCTTTGAAAATGTACCAATTGATGGGAAAAGTTATGAATTTGAAGCAGTGACAAGTGCAAGACTGCTTTTACATTGTTCGGCGCAGGCTGCAGAATTAGTGGTGCTTATCGCCACACCACAGATATATGAGGATGAGGAAGTGACAGTGTACGCTGACTCATCTATGTGACGTCAACCGTACACACAGGATTGTCACGCTGTAAAAGGAAGGGCTTCCTCCACGCCGACGGCACCCCTTGTGTCTCTATTGTTATTGGGTAAACCTATTAAGGCATTAAAGCTCCCATTGGCTATCGCCTTGGTGAAGTGCACAGCCCATACTAAGAGGGCAGGCATGATTTCTCACTGTAACAAAGCCATAGATGTTGAAGCCAAAAGGTCAGCATATTTCCCAAACATTTCTGATTTTGAAGTAGAAGGTGTTAAGCAAATGTCAGGACGATATATGATGGTGCAGGAAGGTTTTAATATGTTATCCATTGTGCAGTTAATTGAGTTACAAGGTTGAACACCACAAGAAGAACAGGACTTATGGAGGGGATGTGTTTTTTATCACCCACTGAGGCTTTATGGAGACAAAACAGCACTGGAAAGCCAGTTATGCCTCTAGCATTATTGAAGGTGGCACTGGAACAGCTTCGCTACCTCATGCACACAACTAGAGAGAATCTTGCTGCCACAATTGCAGAAGACTGGTTCTCGCCAAATTTATTGGAACACGTGGCACTGTTTATTGTGAACTGCATTGTGTGCCAGAAATTCACAGCAGGGCACACTTTAAGAATAGTGAGAGGCGCAATTCCCAGAACTAATGGTCCTTTTCAGCATCTACAGATAGATTATGTGGGTATGTTACAAACAGGTAACAGATTTAGGTATATGCTAGTGGTAGCATGTCCCTTTTCTAGGTGGATTGAGGCAGGTCCATGCACGCACCCCGATGACACATGTGCTGCCAAGTTTCTCGTACGTGGGGTGTTTCCTAGATGGGGTGTGTGTGAAGTCCTGCGGTCTGCTAATGGGCCACATTTTGTAAATTAGGTATTTGAACAGGTCAATCTTTTATTAGGTATAAAGCATACATTTTCATCTGCCTATGACCCACAGGTGAATGGTACAAGCAAGGTATTAAATGGGCTTCTTAAAGAAAGCATAGCCAAAATCAAGATAACTTTGAAGAAGGGATGGCTCCATTGCCTACCCCTCACATTATTTGCACTCAGAAATTAGCCTGGCTCAGATCACCAATTGACTCCTCATGAGTTGGTGACTGGGCGCTGCATGAGAGTACCTCCAGCTCCTCCCACTTGATTAGAAACTAATGCCCACAGTGTAGCAAACACATTAAGTGATGAGATACCTGATTATTTTACAAATATGACCGCTAGTGTTTCTTTTATTTCTCAACAGATCAAACATTGGCGGTAAGAGTCAAAGAAGATTGATGAAGACTGCCAAACAGTTGATTCTAGTGACTTGCTGTAACAGCCTAGCTTGTATCCATGGGACCAAGTGCTTGTAAGAAGCTTTGTGTGCACTTGGAATAAGCCCTGCTTTGAAGGACCGTACCGAGTAGAGGGGGTCACACCCACTGCTGTAAAACTTGTAGGAAGACCAGCCTGGCTGTATCTGAATGACAAAGCTGTATAAAGGAGAGACTCCTACCTCTCTGGCACCTGTTGACAGTGAAGCAAGAGAAGAAGCCCGATGGATGATGATGAGATTGGCTACCAAGAACCAAAATAAAGACTTACCGAAATAAAGATACTTTGAATGTTTAAAAACTTCTAAGCCTAAGGAAAAAGAACAAAGAACGTTTGCAGCAATTTCAGAACCATTCCAAGAGAGGCACCAGAAACAATAAGTTGGTGATCAAATGCAAAGAAGAAGAGCATGTGACATTTTATGTTATCTGTAACAATAACGATGCCCACATTCTGTACGCTGTTTTTCACTTACATACTGCAGTGTTACCCAGCTATAACAAGACGACATGTTTATGTTATAACATTCTTTGGAAATTCTAAAAACAGTCCTATTATTTTTAGGATCATCATTGCTATAATTTTACAATTTCTGATATAAAAAAGTGTGATCTATAGACGTGACAAAATTATACGTTGAATTAAAGAATGGGAGTTGTCCAAGGTATAAGAGAATCACTGCCAGGAAGAAGATCGATATGTTTCTTTGGAATACTTCTTATAACCTTGTTTTGTACAATGATTTGTCTTTTCTTCTTTATTATTATGGCATTTCATAATATAATAATAAATAATGCAGATGAAGTATCGAGCAAGGAGACATCTCCTTCTATCCCTAACAAAAGCATGAGTAATATTTTCCCTGATATTTCTACACAAATTACCTGACTCAAGAGAGATGCTGGAGAAGATCACGAGGATATAAATACATATCTTGCTAATTCAGCCCATTTAAAGAATAACATGTGGTATGAACACATGAAGGAGGTGGGGAGGAGAACGTCAGATGAAAGCTGCTATGTGTGTTCTCTCATCCCTCATGCCATGAACACAGCCAGAACAATTTTTGCAAGAGAAATACCTATGCATGGTGCAAAGTGCCTCAGCCATCTAGCAGCGTGAACAACAAGAGGACAATTTGAAGGAAAATGGGCAACCCTAAGATGGAGGTCAAGGAATACATTTCCATATGAGGATGAATACATAAAGATGCAACAAATGGGAAAAGACCCAGCCTGGATAAGTAGAATGCTCATGTATTCCCTCAGTGGTATGACTGGAGACCAGATAAGGATTGTCGAACAGAAGAGATTGGGTTGTGCAGACACATTGGGAAATGCCAGGATTACCAGGATGCTGGGAAATACCTCAGCTGTTAGTATATGGACTAGTGGTAATGAGCACAGGATGGCAAGATGGAATGCTAGCCTGTAGCACACACTTATGGATGACAGCACCAGTTTGGATAGTGCAAGTGGTTAGCGATGAATGCCTGAAATCATGGGCCAAGTATGCAAAGCTATTAACATCGGTCAAAAATGAAGCAGGACCTATATCCATACTCCAATGAAGAATGCCATAGTGTGCTTCAGGAACAGGGATTTGACCACAGTTGGAGAAAACAAGGTATGTAAGCAGATAATTGATGTACCAGGAATTAATGGAAGAAATGCTGTGCTGATGGACCATTATTGGGCCTGTGGATCCAGGGCTTATATGCAGTTGCCTAAGAATTGGGGAGGACATGTTCTATAGTAGTCATATATGTTCCTGCATTGGTGATACTCCAAAGTGATCTCCATATTGAAGGCTTTCTGAAGATAGATGCACACCAGATAAAGAAGAGGTTGCTTAACCTCCTTCGACTGAAGAGAGAAAACAATTTCTCAGCAAAATCAATAGCAGCCTATGATGACATTTCAGCTGAGCACAAACTATTCAATAAAACGGCAGTGATATTTACAGCAATATTCATGGCAGGAATTCAGACTTTAGTGAATGCCAAATGGTTACAAATAACCAGGTGGGAACTGCTACAAAGAATAAACATGACAACGAAAGGATTTAATGCAGTTCAAAACAAATGGAGGGCTATCACACTCATGACCCTCCAGAACAGGTAAGTGTTGGATTTGATCACAGCACTGGAAGGTGGTGTGTTCGCCGAGATCGAGCCTTCCTGTTGGGCATACAGACCTGCCCATGTTGGAGAAAATGGAACCTTGACAGAGGCAATAACTGTGCTGTCAACCCTGCATATGAAGATGGCAGGAGAGGTAGACGAGACTGAAGAAGATGACTGGCTTTTGTCCCTGTTTTCGTGGGTTCCAAGCTGGTTGGCAAATGCCTTCAAGTTGTTTTTAGGATTCTGTCTTATACGAATAGTTATAGGACAATGAAAGAAGACAGCAAAGAAAGCTATTGAGATCAAGATAATGATTGATGTGAATCCTGTGACTGATGCGCATACACACACTGAAAACACAACCCGTGAGAACCTGAAAGGAAGTCTCCTGGCACCCACAGGAATGAAGTTTTATTATCCCTGCAAGGATCATAACTATGTAGGACATTGGGTATTCTGTCGACCAACTGGCGAGTGTTGTCATATGACCTGGAGTGTGGATGAGCACATAAAGAATGTAGGTGACATGATGATGGGGTGACGAAGATATGGATTCTGAAGAAACCAAAGTATGAAGAAAAGATGAAGAAGTTTGAGGAGGTGGTCAAGGACCAGGCCAGAGTGGGGAATGTAGAGGCAGATGTACATGTCATATCTAGAGCCTGCCCCCACACCTCCATCATACTGGAAGAACAGTAAGAGAGCACTGTGTGTGACACCAAGTATCGCCCCAATGCTGCATCGAAGATATGAAAGACGTTATGTACTCAGAAAACTGTACATAATGTACCCTCCCACTGATGTGGTGGAAAGATGTCTGCATACACCACTGAATATAGAAGAGCTATAAGTGAAATCAGACCAGAGTAAAGTGAAGTAATGAAGAGAAGACACTACGGCGCACTGAAACTCTTTGCAAATACCTAAAGAAGGATGATATAACTGAAGTAGCACAAGAAAGATGTATGCAGGGACGAAGAAATCATATACACTAAGAAGTTAAGTGAGAAGAGATTAGCAAATGTATATATGCAGAAACGCAATGTATATGAGACACATACAAGCTTGCTGCACGAGAAATTCTAGCGCGGGTAAAGCAGCTTTGATGGAAAGATCGACTTTGGTTTTGTATAATAGTGAGCTAAGAAGCCTTAAAGGGAGAGACTAGAACTGCAGAGCCGGCAGGCGCTGGAAAACAGCTTTGTGTGAGGAACAAAGAACATTTGTTTGGCTTGGGATCAACTGCAAGTCACAAAGGGAGTCAAAGACGATAAGCTACATACTCAGGACATATTTCTCTTAGATTAAGTGAAGGAGAAAACATTTGCAAGAGCCAAGTATTGGACAATTAAAGATGCAGAAAAAATATGAAAGACAGAGCAACCAAGTTTCCAGAGGCCAAGAGGAGTAAAGGCACCCTGCTGAATTTAATTAGGTAAAACACTTGGCAACCCTATGAAAATACACAACTTATTCCCACCAGGGCATTGATAGGGATTCTCCAAGATCCTACCTTAGAAAACCTAGTCCCCACGCTCTAACGCGATTCCTTCTCTCATTGAGACTGAGGGCATAATTACAAGTTTGGAGGTATGCCATGCCACTATTAGCGGCATGGCTACCCCCTTACCGGGTAACGAGTCCGGGTTCCTCAATTGAGGAATTACCGGGCCATTCCAATCTTGGGGGACCCGGTAATTCATCATTCAAGGAACCCGGACCCGGTACATCCTTATTCGCATTGGAGCCTCCTTAGGGCTCAATGGGAATGGGGAGGGTGCTAACAACAGGCCCGTTGATAATGGGCCCATTGTTAGCACCTTGCTCTGCTTGCGGGACCCGCTAAGGGCGACTGGTAAAACCAGGCACCCTTAGCCGGTGCCTGCGAGCAGACTCGTAATGAGGCCTTAAGTGGTTGACTGTGCCGGCACCTTTACCGGCACTGTTAACCCCTTAACGTCTCACTCGTAATGACCCCCTAAATATTCTCCCGGTATTTGAAAATTCCAGGGCTTGGGAGCAGATCCCATGGGCCGGTCCAGTGGAATCACATACTCACAAATTGCCCAGCACTCATGAGGGAATATGAGAAGGGGTATTCTAAGTTTAAGATGCAACAGGCAGACCAACTCTGGAATGCAATCTAGGGGGCATACACACTCGTGATCACAGCAGTGGGATTCCACATCTGGCAAAGGGCCTGGGGAAAAATTAAAAGGGACAACACAGACACTCCACATGGACAGATAGCACCGGGACAGTGACGACATATATTAACTAGATACCTGGTCCCTCTTTTAGTTGTAAATATGAATTTTAGGTAGTTAAGGAATTTTACTGTGATTTTTTTGTTTTATATAATCTTATATCTATGTATGAGATGTATTTAATTGTTTTTACGAACTGTGTCCCTATAAATTGTGTATCCTTTATAGTGTAGAAGGTCAAACTTGTCCAATAAGCACTCAATAAAAGAAAAGAAAAAAATATAAACCTACACATGCAGGACATATTTCTCTTAGATTAAGTGAAGGAAAAAACATTTGCAAGAGCCAAGTATTGGACAATTAAAAATGCAGAAAGCATATGAAAGACGCAGCAACCAAGTGTCCAGAGGCCAAGAGGAGTAAAAGCACCCAGCTCAATTGAATTAAATAGCACTAAATAAAAGGTCAAAATTGACAAAATCATGGTCTGCCCACATGTGCTGCAAGACCTGAAAAAACAAGGCTCCAATTGAAGATAGCAATGTACCTACACTCCCTTAAAAGTCCCAAGGAAGAGAACAGTTAGCAAAGTCAACTACAGAGAGGCAGCCTTGATCTAGGGCCTAACCGATGAGAGATGGTAGGCTAATTGACCAAAGTGGGCATTGGTCTGACATTCCCCGCACTTGGGTTTTGTTTTGCTTACATGCTGCTAACAAGCCGAATCATGGTGGCCTATGAAGCAGCGTGCCATACATTGTTGCAGGGACCAATCTGTTGCTGTTATTCTGCTATTAATCTGTATTATGTGTAGAATAAATAAACAAATAAATAAATAAATAAATAAATAAATAAAGTATAAGTCTATATGTTCCCTTAACCAATACCTCCTTTCAATAGGTTTTATTATTTGGCACGTAGGATGACATCATCTCTCTCTATCTCATTACATTTCTCTCACTGCCAAGTCTTATCGCTTTCACCTTTACAACATTCGTAAAATTCGACCCCTCCTAACCTTTCATGCTACTAAACTCTTAATCACCTCACTCATCTTCTCCAGACTTTTCTACTGTTAATCCCTTCTCTTTGGACTCCCCTCCTCCCATCTCTCCCCACTCAAATCTGTCTACCACTCTGCCATCCGCTCCCTCTTCCTTCTCTCACCTCTCGATTCCATCTCCTCTTCTCTCACCTCTCTAGGTTGGCTCTCTTTTCGCTCCCAGTTCAAATTCAAGTTCCTCTGTCTTGTTTTCAAATCCCTCTATGGTCTTGCCCCCCCACCTCTCCTCCCTTCTTACTTTCTATACTCTTTCTCGTTCTCTCCGCTCTGCTCATCTTTTCCTACTCTCTCCTCCTTCACCACCCTGCGCCCCTTCCCGCTTCCGCTCTTTCTAACTCCTAGCTCCCTTCCACTGGAACCGCCTCCCCCTCCAAATCCGCTCTTCTTCCTCCTACCCTTTCTTTCGCTCTTCTCTAAAATCTTATCTTTTCCACTCCCCTCCCTAACAACCTTTGCTTCCTCTCCTTCTCCTACCACTTCATTCCTCACCTCTTACTCCTGCTCTTCCTTACCCTCTCCATCCTCTCTACCCCCTTCTACCCCATCCCCGGCTCTCATCTAGTCTTACTCTTTCCTCTCTTCTTTCTCACACCTTCTTGCCTTCCCTCTTACTTCCGCTCTTACCTCCACTAATGCCTCCCATTCCCCCGCACACCTCTGTCCCTCTCTACTCCCTCCTCACCTCAGCAATATTGTAAATTGTTCCTTATACTGTTTTCATGTTGTGATTCAATTGCCATCTTATGCTTGTATTTTTGCTTGTTCTCATGTAAAGCACTTTGGATTAAAGGCCTATATAAATTCAATAAAATACAAATACAAATCATAGCTGATGTACATCAAGATATAAAGCCTTTGTATAATAAAAATGTAGATGAGAGTGTGTGAGCTGCTTGTTCACCAGGTTTCCCTACTTTATTTGAGCTGGTAATAAAGTGGTACTTTGACATGTTCTTTGAGTCTGTCTTGGTATTTGGGTCTGCGATCATTTATTGGTAATTCCAAATGGCACTTGGAACTCTCCAGGTGCGTCGACATAACTTCATAAGGGACATAACAAGTTGCCTGATTGTTCTGCCTATTTCCTTTTAATGGTTAACTTCACAGATTCTTCTCACTGCCCGTCTCCTCTCTCTCATACCCATCCCCTCCTTCTCTCTATCTCTCCACACTCTGTCCCCTGATCTTTATGGTCTCTCCCACTTCTATCTCTACCCTCCAACTGGTCTCTCTCCTCCAACCGGCCTCTCCCCCCTCCCTTTGCTGCATTTCCTGGTTTTACCTTTCTCCTTCTCTTTCGCCACACTCCGTCACCCATTCTTGTCTCTCTCTCTCTCTCTCTCTCTCTCTCTCTCTCTCTCTCCCTCTCACCCTCTGTCTCGCTCTTTCTGATTCTCTCACTCTATCTCTCTCTCTCCACCCACCCATGTCTGCTCACCAACTCCCTCCTGGTCTTCTCCTCTCTCCAAAACTCTTCACGCCCACCACTACACTTACCACTACTTTCTGCTACCCCTCTCACCCTCAATCGCTCTTCTGGCCTACCCCTTTTTCAGTCTATATTCTTGTGCTGGTAGTCATGTGTTCAGGCTCCTTGTTTTTCTTTCTTGAATTTTCTGCAAACATTGGTGAGTTTTGCTTCAATCCATGATAAGGGAGTATTTCTGGGACTTCCCTGTTCTCCTGCAGTCTCTTTCCATTTTTAGTCCTTTGGCTATTATCTTCCCCTTCACTTGGCACCTGTCTAGGGTGGATGGGTCAGGTGGTGGGTTCTCATTCCTTCTGGGAAGTGAAAATTCGACTGCATTTCGAATTTGGTCAATATTCTATTTCACTGGTTCATGTGTGTTTTTATCTGTTTGAATTCAGGTGCATTCTGGGAGTTGCAGTTCCAGCCTACTACTACGTTTTCTTGTTTCCTTGGCCCCAGGATTCCTGTCAGGCTTCGCAGGGTTAAGGTTTTCACAGGTCCCTGTGTGTTCTGTAAAAGAACAAAGGGAGACCTGGCCAGGACAGAAGCTGATAACTATTGAGGCAGGAACAGTCATACAGCTATCCCTGCACATATTGAAGCCCTCTGTGGAGCCAAATACGGGGGTCCCTGGCTGTACCCTGATAGGCTGCCCACAAATGTTGAGAGGGGTCTCTAATAATATCCATGACTCCATCACTTAGGGCATATGTGTGTGTGTGTTTGTGTGTTGTATTGCTGGAGTGTGAGGGTATATATTCATTGTCATTCCATCTATGGCAATTATGTTCATGTTGTACATGCAAGTTGTCTGTGCCTTTTGGTCATGCATGTTGTGAGAAAACTGAAGGTATCTCCCTAGCTAGTCCCCGGGGATCTGTCATCCAGGTGGCCAGGACACGGCCATCGCTATTGGATCCAGTTCCTGAGGGTGGACCAGTGAGGGAGGATCACCTGGATGGTGGTTCTTGGGGAGTGGGAGTGGGACACAGATGGGTGAGATGCAGTATCCCCCTTTTTCCAATACCTTTTTCCCATCCTACCACGTAGGACATTCGAGAACACTGCCCCCCCCCCCTTTTCCGACATGAACACTTTCGCACAACACCAAAGACAAAGGACTAACACCAGAGTCATTTACCTGACATGTTCCAATACAAGGGTCAGGCAAAGTCAGGCAGTTGACCAGAATCACACACACCTGAAGGTCCTTTCCATTCCCCACTGGGATAACAGGTGAAGCGCGAGAGCACACTGCGAGCAAGGCAGACCGCACAACGAGACAGCTATCCAGACCCAGCAGTTCAAGAGAAGGGGAAAGGCGGCAGGAACCGAGAGGGTAACAAGGAGTGAGGCAACCTTTCCCTTTCCGTCCCAGACCCGCAAAGCCTTCATAAGAAGAATCATAAGACCGTGAACAATAGCTCAAGTGTGTTGCTGCAGATGTCAGCGGTACACGGATCGTGTGTACGCTGATAAGCCGGAGCAATGGCAGCTCCTGCCACTGTGGTACCGGCCTTGACTCCAGATACAAAGAAAACTAAGCGGTTCATCACAGCTGGTGAGTCGAGGAGTTGAACGATGAGAAGCCGAACTGCGTTGAATGAAATAGTGAAGGAAGTTCAAAGAACTGTAATATTGCAGAGGGGACTGGCACCAATTGGGTGCTTACGCAAAAGACTCTGGTCAATCTTGTGTTGTGTTAAAGCTACAAATACCAGAAGGCCTTGGAAAGGCCGTAAAGGAATGGTTAAAGTGGTCATACATGGGTCTTGCAAAATCCTCTGTACATTCGAAAGACTTTGATTGATAGGTGATTACGAAAGACATGATTAATGAAGTTGGCAAGAGGGAACCTGGCAGAGGGATGCTGACAAAAAGGGACGAAAGCCTTGTTAGGTAGAATCATATGCAGTACCCTTAGGGATCACTGTACACAATTAAGACTACAAGTGGTAATACAATTTCACCTTTGGTACAAGCCTGTACTACACAGAAAGAGTGGTAGCAATGGCTGAGCAGCCAGACTTATCTCAAGAGCGAATGAGCAGTAGTAGAAATTACACAAAGGACTACAATTACTGTTACTCAAGCAAGCACTGACTCAAGGTTTCTGATTAAAAAGTTTAAGTACATTTATTTTTAAACCATCTGTTCACAAAACACTTCACCTCTACTAAAATAAAACCACACTTCAAATATACTACACTCAACCAATTCCCCTTGTGCAGAACAATTCAAGGTAATTGGTGGGGGAAGCAAAACAGACATACTGATGAAGTAAGAGGGTGGGGGGCACATCACATGACATACGGGTGACCAAGGAGGTGGGGACGTGCATCACACAGCATACGAGCGACCAAGGGGGTGTGGGAGCACATCACACAGCATACAGGTGACCAAGGGGGTGGGGGGCACCTCATACAGCATACGGGCGACCAATTGGGTGGGGGGCACATCGCACTGCTTATGGGTCACCAAGGGGGTGGGGGGCACATCACACGGCATACGGGTAACTAAGGGGGTGTGGGGCACATCACACAGCATACGGGTGACTAAGGGGGTGGGGGGCACATCACACGGCATACAGGTGACTAAGGGGGTGGGAGCACATCACACAGCATACCAGTGACTAAGGGGATCTGGGGGGCACATCATATGGCATACGGTTGACTAAGGGGGGGGGCACATCACATGGCATACGGGTGACCAAGGGGCTGGGGGGGCACATCACATGCCTGTCTGAACCTGTTGCCGATCATAGAAATCCCCCTTTCAAGAATTGGTATGGATATAATAGGACCGCTAGAGACATCTAAATTGGGCAATAAGTATGTTATTGTGATCGTTGATTATGTGACCTGATAACCTGAAGCATTCCCAATGCGTAACAACACCACTCAGCAGATCCTTATTACCGTATTTCTCTAGGGTTGGTGTTCCCAAGGAAATACTAACCAACAAGGGTTCAAATTTTATGAGTAAGCTTATAGCCCAAGTCAAAACTACTCCACATTACCACCTTGCAAACTTCTGTGTACCATCCCCCGACCGATGGTTTGGTAGAAAGATTGAATAAGACCCTGAAACTTTGACAGAAATTGGTAGACAAGGACGGGAAAGACTGGGACTGAATGATCCCATGGGCACTATTTGCAGTGAGGAAACTCCCCCAGGCTTCCACAGTTTTTCTCCCTTTGAGTTACTCTGTGGAAGAGAACCCCGAGATGTCCTGGATATGCTCTGGGAAACCTTGGAAGAATGAGAGGAGGCTCCCATTCCAATCTCACAAACCGCCACTAGAATGCGAGAACACATGAAGTTGGTTTGGGACTTAGTTTGCACTCATATGGGAAAGGCCCAGAGCCAGTAAAAGAAAGGGCCAATTTTGATAGAAAAGTAGAGTTAAGATCATTCTCTATAGGAAAGAAAGTACTGGTCCTCCTACCCACCTCAGATAACCAACTTGTCTCCAAGTGGCACGGACCTTATGAGATAATAGAACGGACGGAACCCTGCACGTATAAAATAGCCCAACCAGACAGAAAACAGAAAGTTCACTAATATCACATAAACCCCCTGAAGGAGTGGAAAGAGAACCCATCAGCCAACCATGCCAAAGTACTAGCCTGCCTGGTTACCGAAGACATAGATAACTTTGACTTAAATTCCTTCCAAGTTATCTATCCAACAGAGAGAAGATCTGAAAGATGTATTGGTCTCATCTCCCGATGTATTCGCAGCAAAAAACAGAAAGAATGAAAGGTAGATACCACTATATTCGAACACCTAAAGGTAACGTGGTTCACTTAAAACCATGTTGTCTACCAGAAGCCAGTAAACAGATAGTGATCGAGGATGTCAATAAAATGTTAAAAGCTAATATTATTAAGCCCTCCTCAAGTCCATGGTCCTCTCCTATCATGTTGGTCACTAAGCCTGACCGTTCCTGGGGATTTTGTATAGACTTCCTTCAAGTTAACACTATATCAGACTTCGATGCCTAGCCAATGCCGCACATTGATGATCTAATTGATCAACTCAGGACAGCCACCTTTCTATCTATCCTAGATTTGACAAAGGGTTACTGACAAGTACCCGCATATGGGCCAGACAAGGAAAAAAACGGCGTTCTCAATGCCCCTTGGATTATTCCAGTTTAAAGTACTTCCTTTCGGGCCTGCACAGTGCACCAGCTACGTTCCAACGCTTTATGGATAACATCCTTCAACCCTATTCTGATTTCTGTGGAGCTTATATTGACAAAATTGTCATTTATAGTAAGACCTGGGAGGATCATCTCTTTCATCTTTATACCTTCATGAAGGTCCTCAGACACACTGGCCTAACTGCTAATCCACCTAAATGCAGATTGGCCCAGTCAGCCATGAAATATCTTTGTTTCTACAGAGGAAATGGGAACGTATAGCCCCAACATGATAAGGTAAAAGCGGTCTTAGATACACCAACTCCTAAAACCAAAATAATCCACAGAGCTTTCCTCGGTTTAATAGGATGCTACCACAGCTTTATCCCTAACTTTTCAGACAAAATTGCCCGGCTGACAGATAACTGTAAAAATGCAGAACCCCGGAAGCTTAATTGGAATGACGAAGAAGTGTGCTATAACATCGTAAAGCAGACTGAACTGGATGGAAACAGCCCTTTAAGATGAGCAGCACCCTCGAGATAGATGGGGATGCAGATTTGTATTCTTGCATCAAATAATAATGACAACTCAGTAGTTTGGCAAAGGAAGTCCGTTTAATTACAAGTACAGAAAACAGGGAGTTCAATGAACATCAGCAATCGCTCTATCTTCCTTCTCGCTTAAACTCCAATTAATTTAAAAAAAAACAACATCATTTATACCAAAAACTCATCATCATTGATGTGTAATCTTAAAAACCTAACATGCAACTCGATTGGTTATAGAAAGGTAACTTTAATATAGGTACTACATCTGTATATGGTAACAGGGAGAGGGGATTGGATAATAATGTCAGGTGGGGCAACTAAGCCCTTCCTTTGAACTGGCTACTGTAAACGTCACTAAAAGCACGACGTCCCATTGGCTTTACTATCTATAGGACCCTAGATTACATGGTCCACTATGATTGGGTTGGCATGGATCCCACACATTCTTTTCCACTTGCGCTTAGCAGTATGCAGAATAATTGCCCAGGTGCAGGGAGTAAGCCTGCACCCCAGCTTTCCTTCAATTTATGGTACACCCATACATCACCTCAGTGGCTGCGTGTCAATTACTGCTTTGTAGTTTGGCCTTGAGTCTGCTTCTTGGTCTGAGAAAGTTTAAGGAGGATGGGTACGACAAGGCTCCATGCGTGAGTGTGAAAGTCTCATCCCTTTCTGCCACCTTGGCACATGACTAGGACACCGTGAAATCGGCCTCTTCTTCATGCAGTTCTGTGTATTTGATTTAATTCTGTCAGTCGTATACCATCTGCGCTTATCTTGACCTTGCTGAACAGGAGACTCTTGTTATTCTAATCGCTAGTTGAAGGCATTGCCAGCCTATTCCAGCCTGATACGACCTGGGCCTCTTTGCAGGGTTACCTTCAGTGAGGTTTCTCTCCGTCCATACTCGTTGATTTGTAGCTGCAGCCTTTCCCTCTTGAAACTTTTAGTAACCTCTATTCGATTGTGCTCATGTGCGTAGTGGATTTTTCACTCATCTATAAAATGCTTTTGAGGTAGATATATGTATAGTTGGCGCCTGTCGCAATCTACTTTCTACTAAGCATAGCAAGCTCCATGATTTCTTTACTTCTTGCAGTTTCTTGCATATGTACACATTTAAACTGACTTCATGTCTTTGAACTGGATCTGGCATACGTTTCTTCGTGTTGAAATCAACTGTTTCACCTTAGGCCCACAATGTCACTTATACATGGCGTTTCGTCCTTTTGTCAACATTCCTAGGTCCTTATATGCTCTCTATGTGCGTCTGTCCGATTTCTCATGACGTATTCAGTTGTCTTCTTTTAGTGTCTTCTTGGTTTCTTTGGGTATTCGATTCTGACAACCGCTCCTTTGTCGTAACTGTGGATATGGATTTCTCAGTTGGTACCTTACTGTCAAGGTTTGCTTAGGTGTCCGTACTTCAATAGGTGCTGTTATTCCGATAGGCACTGGGCAGAGCCCAACTGCGGCTCTCTGCTGGAATTCGAAGGGGGTGGCTGGTGTGCGGACACGGATCTGGCACTTCCTCTTCAAGACGCTATGCCAGAACCCAATCCTGAAAGTAGTTGACTTCTCGAAGGAGTTTGTGTTGCAGACGCATACCTCCATTCCAGGGTTAGGAGCCATTCTGTCCCAAATTTGTGACGGACTAGAACATCCACTACTATACACCAGTTGCAAGTCGTTCCCACATGAACAAAATTACTCAGTGGTCGAGCTAGAGGCCCTAGCCATCAAACGGGCTATAATCCATTTTAGGTATTATTTATTGGGACAAAAGTTCCCACTCGTTAAAGACAACTCACCCCTAGTTTGGATTAGCCAACACACAGAGTCTAACCCTCGAGTCATGCAATGGTTTGTAGACCTACAACCCTATTGTTTCATGGTGGAACACTGGAAGGGAAAGGACCAGGGAAATACTGCCCCACCCACTTTCCCAACACAAACACTTTGGCACAACACGAAAGAGAACAGACTAACACCAGAGCCGTTTACCTTACGCGTCCCAATACAAGGGTCAGGCAAAGTCAGGCAATTCACCAGAATCACACACACCTGATGGCCCTTTGCCTTCCCCACAGGGATAAAAGGTGGAGCTCAAGAGCACACTACGAGCAGGGCAGACCGCAAGACGAGACAGCTATCCATACTCCCCTTTCCAATGACACCTTATTTGAAGCATTGCTGGGTGCGGATCGGGTGCGTGTCCCTCGATCCGCGCTCAGCAATGCCCCTAGACCACCAGGGATCTGTTTTTGAAGTGGGAAGAGAGGGGGCTGCTTACTATGTATGTGGCTGTTTGCCCCCCCCACGGGAGCAGATGGGCACAGTAATGTGCCCATCTGTCCGTAGGCAAGGGGCAATAATAAACTACCAGGTATTATATATAATGAAAGGGGGGCATCTCCCTCCTAAGTAGATAGGGACACCTCGTGTAGCCCTCCATGGGGCAGATTTCTACCCCTAGGAGGGGGTACATGAGATGCCTCCAATCAATTTGAGGTGGGGGAGAGGGCCACCAGTAATCTTTGCACAAGACCCCACCCAAGCTTGGGGCAGTATGTTTTGCCCACCCTGGGGCTAAATGGGCACAGTAATGTGCCCATATGCCTCGAGGGAAGGGGCAAAATATAAAACAAAATAAAACAATATTGTCTTTTTGGTGGGGGGGATGGGGGTGCACCCTAAACCACCAGAGATGTAGGTTATGAAAAGGGGGTGGCCCGCCCACACCCCAAGTGGATGGGCGGGCATCTCATGTAGCCCTCCCCAGGGGGCAGATTTCTGCTCCTATCTGCCCTCAGGGAGGGCTACATGAGATGCCCCCCATCCACTTGGGGCAGGGGAGGAGAGGGCCACCAGAAAGGTTGGCACAGGCCCCACAAAGCATGGGGCAGTACGTTTTGTCCACCCTGTGGGCAGAACAAAACAACAAAAATCAAAAACAAAAACGTTGGTGGTAGGGGGTGGGGAGCACCCTAAACCACCAGCGACTGATATCATGAAAAAGGGTGTGGCCCTCTACCCTTAACCCCGAATGGATGGGGACCTCTCATGTAGCCCTCCCTGGGGGCATATTCCTAGGTCAATCTGGCAATCTGCCCCTAAGAAGGGGCATATGTGTTTTTACTGGGGTGGGGGTGAGGGTCAGTAGACCACCAGGGATGGCTCCCTTTGGGGAGGTATTGGCACACTGCCAGGACTCCCTGGTGGGGAAAAGCTGTAACACAGGCCAGCCAGAACTCCAGGACGGTTGGAGGTGATGTCCCCAGCCTTGAGCATCTGTTTCCCATGTGGCTGTACTGTCCCCAAGCACAACGGCAGCTCCAGGGAGCCCCAGCAGGATCCCCTTCCCTCCCCCAAGTGAAATTCTGTATCGCAGCACAATCAGTGCTCCAGGACGGTCAGGGTGATGTCCATTCCCTTGGGCGGCTGTCTCCCATGTGGTTTGACCATCCCCAAGCCCAGCAGTGGTTCCAGGGAGCCCCAGCAGGGTCCCTGACCTTTCCCAGAGAGAGAAGCTGTAAGGCAGGCCAGCCAGAGCTCCAGTATAGTCAGGGGTAATGTGCCTGGCCTTGGGTGGCTGTCCCTCATGTGGGTTGACCATCCACAAGCACAGAAGCGGAAAGGATGTGGAATGCCCCGGGCCTCCCTGGAGCCTCCCTGGCTTGTGGATGGTCAACCCACATGGGAGTGACCCACCCAAGGTCAGGGATATGAACCCCTACAACCCTGAAGCTCTGGCTGGGTTGCGTTACACCTTCTCCCTCTGGGAAAGGACGGGGACCCTGCCGAGGCTCCCTGAAACCGCAGCTGGACCTGTGGATGGTCAACCCACATGAGGGACAGCCACCCAAGGCCAGGGACATCGCCCGACCATCCTGGAGCTCTGGGTAGGCAATATTACAGAATCTCCCTAGTGAAACGGACGGGGACCCTGCCGGGTCTCCCTGGGACTGGTGTTGGACTTGTGGACGGTCAACACTTTTTTTCCACCCAGGTAGGTGCACCCACACATGTGAGGTACTGTTTTCTGTGGGAATGTGGGAAGGTAGGACATGTGTTGTTGGCAGTGTGTTTCAGTAGTGTCCAGGTGGGAAAGTAGCCAATTCACCAGAAACTGCCCTTTCATCTTGGGGAATCCTAACAACAGCATATCAAAGAAGCAGCAGTCTGGTATATACAGCAATAGAGTGTAATTGTTGCATATAACCGGGCAAATTGCTTTTGTTTTCTCGCTCTTCATTTTGATTTACTGGTTCTGTTCTTGCTTGGTTTCATTCGTACTTATCTTATTGCACTTATTCAGTGTCTTGGGCTGGTAAATCTTCTGAGTCTACCCCTCTTTTGCATGGGGTTCCCCAAGGCTCAGTGTTGGGCTCCTTCTTCAATTCCCTCTACACTTCCCCTCTTGCTTCTATAATTTCGTCTTTTGGAATGTGCCACCACTTATATGCTGATGACACCCAACTCTTTCTTTGTTTTTCTTCATTTACTCCTGCTATCCATGACACCTTGTCATTCTGCCTTTCGGCTATTAAATCATGGATGACTGCTCTTTATCATGTATGAAAATCTTCTAAGACAGAAGTTCTCTTCTTGCCTGCTACCACTATTCCTCCTCTCTCTTCATCTGCTCCTGTTGCTTTTCCTCCTTCCCGCTTTCCATTTCTTCTTCTGCTCAGAATATGGGTCTTTACCTTGATTCTGAGCTTTTATTATCTTACCATATTTCTTTGCTTTCGCATTTTGGTCATTTTCATCTCTTCAATATTCTCAAGGCTAGACCCTTTCTTACTTTCAATGCTACTAAACTTTTAATCTCATCTCTCATCTTTTCCCACTTTTCTATTGTTCTTGTACACTCTTGGGTCTTCCTACTTCGGCACGGGCTCCTCTTAAATTGATCTTCAATTCTTCTGTTCGTCTTCTCTGTATGCTTTCACTGCGAGATTGTATTTCTTTGTCATTATCTCTTGGTTGGCTGTCATTTTATTCTTGTCTTAAATTGAATTTTCTTTTGTATGGTTTTTAAATCTCTTTATCTCTCCTCTTTGGTTTCTTTTTAAGTTCCTTCGCGATTGATTCGCTCTCAGTATCTTTTTCTGATGACTGTGCCACGTCCTCCTTGTGCTTAGTCTCATTTATGCTCTTTTTCTCTTCTTGCTCCCTTACATTGGAATGCTCTTCCCCTGTCTTTACTTTCTATGACTTCCTATGCACTTTTTCATTCTGCTCTTAGACCCAGCTTCTTCGTTGATTTCATGAAACTGTAATTGCTTTTAATGTACCGTGATGTGATATTGTACAGCACTTTGGTGTACAGCACACACTGAACATAAAATAAATACAAAATAAATACAAATGGATCTATGAAGAATTCCAGAGTATTTTTCGCCAAATATCACTTAGCTAATTTATTTTTGCTGATTTTACCCCTTTTTTATTACTGGAAAAAACCGGTGTGACCCCCTTACCACCTCCTTGCTCCATCTATAACTTTGTGGTAAAACATTTTTTGGCAAAAACCATTAAGCGAGGTTGTAGTCAGGGGGAAAAGCTAGGTATACCCCTGTTAACACACTTTACTAACATTTCTGGCTGTTATATATCATTCTGCTGGACTTGTCACAAGTTGCTCCCCTTCTCACCTGTTTCTCTTTGCTTGCGACTTTCTTGGATGTGTTCTTTTGCACGGTCCGGGATTTGTACAGGCCCGTGTGCAGGTCTTCGGATTCCAGCGTGAGGATTGCAAGTCCTACGCCAAGTAGCGTTCAAATATCCAGGACCGAGAACCAGGAAGGAAACAGTATCCTAACTCGGAGGCACAGAATGCCGTGACCCAAGCACAGGAGAAGTCCAGGAAGAAATGCATGGAAGAGGGTAGTTCAAGGAAAGGGAATGGAAAGTGAGTGTAATCAAGGAAATGGGAAAATGGGACTAGGAAGGATGCCCGAGCAAACTCCGGAAACACACGATTGACTACACTAAGCGGTAGCGTTGAGACGCGCAGAGCCGCAGGGGCGTGACTGTTTTGTAGGAAGTTGAACGTAGCGCGTAAAGGCTGGTAAGCTGCGTTTCGTAGTCAATGGCCATGTTGGAAGGATCACGGAATTCAGTCCTCTATGGGTCAGGGACCATGATGTCCAGAACGGACGTAATCGGCGGTTCATGACAGCACACCTCCTATGAAGCTCGGCATCTCTGGGTTTTCCTGGGTGGGTAAGATGATATCTTTGCATCAGCCGGGGGGCATTCATGTTTGAGTCGGGGTCCCAAGTGCGCTCACTGGGAGGATACCATTTCCACTCGACCAAATACTGTAGTTAACCTTGTCGTTACCTGGAGTCACAACTTCTAGAGACCTCATATTCAAGTTGGCTATTGACAATCACTGTAGTAGATCTTGGAGCAGTTCGAGAGGGCTGCACATATGGTTTTAACATAGAAGTGTGGAAGACTGGATGAATCCTTTTCCATGACTCTGGTAGTCGGAGTCGAAAGGCCACTGGATTAACAATTTCCTTTATAGAAAAAGGTCCGTAATACCTGGGAGCCAATTTATTTGGTCGTAGGTGATGAGGAAGGAGTTTTGAGGATAGCCAAACCTTATCACCTATTGAATAGGAAGGACCAGGCCTTCTTTTGGAGTCTGTATATTGTTTAACATCTCTTCGGGCCTTTTCCAGGTGTTCCTTTGCTTCTTTGTGTACAGTGACCAGAGTTTCAATCCATGAATCGACCAGAGGAACTGGGGTAGGATGTGGGAGAACGGATGATAGGACTGAAGGGTGAAATCCTTGGCTACAGAAGAAAGGGCTGGTCTTGATAGCTGAATGATCCGAATTGTTGTATGCGAATTCAGCCACAGGTATCAAGAGTGACCAATCATCCTGGACTTTGGTGGTGAAGCAGCGAAGATACTGCTCCAGGGTTTGGTTTACTTGTTCAATAGCTCCATTGGTCTGTGAATGATAGCCCGAGGACAAGGCATGTTGGATCCCCAATATCCGACATAGCTGTTTCAAAAACTGGGATATGTACTGGGGCCCTCTGTCAGAAATGATTTTGGAAGGTAGTCCATGAAGCCAGAATATGTGTTCTAGAAAAATCCCAGCTAGTTCTGATGAGGATGGTAGTTTGTCAAGTCAAGTCAAACAAGTTTATTCGGATTTCAAAAAAAATCCATCAAACACAAGAAATACAAAATCACAACACCTAAAAATTACCATCTGTGCTCCATATCCAAATTTGATAAATCAGAGGTTCTAGGCGGGAGAATAGGATCAACCATAGGTCCCCCTTACATTCCATAATGTCCCTTTACTAGTCCAAAGAGACACAAGACTAATTGCCCACTCTAGGCACTCGCTTACATCCCCCTGCGGGCCTTTTTCCCAGAGGTGTACAGTTTGCTCCGGACAGGACATTACTATGGGTGATAGTTCCAGGTGAAGCAGCTGCTCCCGGATAAGGGAGCGAGCTGATTGCAATCCCACTGTGTGGGGCCCGCACATAACCCTCAGAGCTTCTCAAAACTTCCCTGGCCATTTGAGCATTCCAAAAAAACAGTTTAACAGAGTCGGAAGAGTTTATACCCTCGCCAGCCAATCTAACACACCCCACCATAGCTTCCCTGGCCACAAAGGGACAATTCCCAGCTGTACGAAGCCAGTGCAGGCATTTATTAGAGAGGGCATCCCTTGGTTCTCTCCTGCCCAAAAGCAGTTTTGGTACCCCATGCAGAAAAACAGTAGTGGTTCTATTCCCCCCAGATACATGGCTCTTGGGGCTGCGCACCCTTGAACAGTTTCCATGTGCTCCTGTATCTCCCTCCCCAAAGGGATTTGTTCTCAAGGAGCTAGAAGGACCCTCCACCGGCATACTTGGCCTGGTACACCCAGGAGGGTGACCTCGAGCAGCGTTAGAGTACGTCAACTGCACATCCGGAATGAGGCTCGTTAGAGCAAGAACAGACCCTTCGCAGGATTACAGTGTTCAGAGGTTGCTGTGGAGGGTTGGGTCCGTTACCAGCAAAAGGCATGCTGGAAGACTCCCCCAGCGAGACCACTCCACCGTTCCCCTCCCCGCTCCTCCCCTGGGCATCGATCAGTACCAAAAGTAGATTTTTAATGACAGCTAGTTCGGAGAGCACCTGTGCGCAAGGGCAACTTCCAACAGTATGCACCTCCTTGGGTGTTGGACCAGAGGAGGGATGACTGCCGTGGGTGATGGACTTGAGCGCCCTAAATGATGGTAAATTAAGAGAGGAACTGGACCCTAAGGTCAATGCAGGTTGGTTCTCACTCCAGGAGCTGCAGATGGAACTGGGAGGGTGATTGTCTTCGGTTGCTCTAACAGTTTCTATGTTCATTGGGTCCAGGGTAGCAGCAACAGTGATTCGGGGGGAACAGTCAAGAACAGAACCCAAGAAGGACGGGAGATCAAGGGGCAAGCAAGGACTTGCAAGGTGCGGGCTGAGTGGGGTGGTAACTGGTACAACAGGTGCCAGGGATGCTGATGAAAGAACTAACACATCATGAGCCCCCTCTATGCAAGTCCCAGGAGCATTAGCCAGCAGCAAAGTATCTGGATTCCCAGTTTCGGCGAGCAAAGTCTCCTTGCAGGCAATGGTTTTGTATTCCAGACTTGGGGGAATGACATTGCAGCTCAGTGCTGGGAAGCTAGCAAGATTGCTGCAGGCCCTCACCCCACATTGTGATCCTGGGGTGGATGCTTTCATACCCTCCACAGTGTGGATGGGCCCTCGGAGGTCCAGGTCAATGTCCAGGTCAATGTCAGGGCATGAAGATGTGAGGGTCTTTGCTTTGGCTGTTACTCCCTGTTGGCATCTTCTATTGACAGCCAGGAGCTTTCGCGCTGTAATATGTTTGGAAGGGTTGGTGGCGGACTCGCACTCGGACTCGGAACAGTTCAGGAGTGGGGGCGGGGTGGATGGCAAAAAGCTGTCTGTTTTCCTGGCCGGTTTCCTTGGTACGGCACGGCCCTTAAAGGACCTCAAGGATTTTAAAAGGGACATAACGGAGGCCCCCCGCAGCTGGCCTGATAAATCTGGGCTGATTTACTGAGTGTGGACCCCAACAAACTTCTCAAGCTCAACCCCTTGTAGGAGACAATCACGAACAGTCAAAAGGTGTGTAACACTTGTCGGCACTTACTTTTCTTGGCGCCCCGTCCAACAGCCCACACAGCCCTCACAGAGAATGCCTCTCTCTGTGGCCGCCGAACACCTGCGGCGCCAAACACCGCGCCCTTGCCCTGCTGCGGGCTTCACCGCTGCGGGGCTAGCGGCCGCGGGATATGTCCAAGGGGGCGTGGCCACAGCAACAGGAAGTCCCTCCGGGGACCAGATAGGAGCCAAACACCGTGCCCTTGCCCCGCCGCGGGCTTCACTGCTGCGGGGCTAGCGGCCGCGGGATATGTCCAAGGGGGCGTGGCCACAGCAACAGGAAGTCCCTCCGGGGACCAGATACGTGCCAAACACCGCGCCCTTGCCCCGCCGCGGGCTTCACCGCTGCGGGGCTAGCGGCCGCGGGATATGTCCAAGGGGGCATGGCCACAGCAACAGGAAGTCCCTCCGGGGACCAGATAGACGCCAAACACCACGCCCTTGCCCGGCCGCGGGCTTCACCGCTGCGGGGCTAGCGCCCGCGGGATATGTCCAAGGGGGCGTGGCCACAGCAACAGGAAGTCCCTCCGGGGACCAGATAGGCGCCAAACACCGCGCCCTTGCCCCGCCGCGGGCTTCACCGCTGCGGGGCTAGCGGCCGCGGGATATGTCCAAGGGGGCGTGGCCACAGCAACAGGAAGTCCCTCCGGGGACCAGATAGGTGCCAAACACCGCGCCCTTGCCCCGCCGCAGGCTTCACCGCTGCGGGGCTAGCGGCTGCGGGATATGTCCAAGGGGGCGTGGCCACAGCAACAGGAAGTCCCTCCGGGGACCAGATAGGCGCCAAACACCGCGCCCTTGCCCCGCCGCGGGCTTCACCACTGCGGGGCTAGCGGCCGCGGGATATGTCCAAGGGGGCGTGGCCACAGCAACAGGAAGTCCCTCCGGGGACCAGATAGGCGCCAAACACTGCGTTTGTATAGAGGTGTAAAATGAGCCATATGTGTGAACAAATCAATGGTAACCATTATAGTCGTGTAGCCTCTGGAAGAAGGTAATTCCACGATAAAATCAGAGGCAATGATTTCCCAGGGTTTTGTTGGTATTGCTGGTTGGTGTAGGAGACCTGCTGGTTTTCTATTGTCATGTTTATTCTGATTACAGACTGCACAGGCCTGGACATAGGTTTGTATGTCATCCTTCTTCCTTGGCCACCAGAATTGTCTTTGTATAAGACGGAGGGTGTTGGAGATTCCACAGTGTCCTGATGGAGGGTATCATGGCATAGGTTTGTGATCTTTTGTCTCAACCCTGGAGTGGGAATGGCAAGCCGAGTATCCTTGAATAGGTATCTGTCTTTTATCTTGAGATTCCACCGATTGTCTCTTTTAAACTCCTTCCAGAGTTCGGAGGACTGAGTTTGGGCTCGAATATCCTCCAGGAGAGTAATGGCTTGAGCTACGAATATTGTGTTGGGAAACATCTTGGGAAAGGTCCGGTCCTCAAGGGGTTCATAATCAGGACGTCTTGATAAGGCATGGGCTATGATGTTATGTGTTCCAGGAAAGTGATGGATTTGAAATTGGTATTGGGCAAAAAAGAAGGCCCAGCGGGCTTGACGGCTGTTTCTGCACTCCGGGGGTTGTAGGACTTGAAGATTCCGATGGTCCGTACGGACTTGTACCAGGTGTTTGGCTCCCAGAAGGAGATGACGCCAGTCAGTGAAGGCTTGTCGAATGGCTAGCAACTCCTTCTCCAGGACGGAATAATGAGTTTCACTGGGAGTCAAGGTGCGGGAGAGATTGGCAATGGGGTGTTCTATCTTGTCATCAAGTTCCTGTTTCTGAACTGCTCTGATGGCGTAGTTGGATGCATCAGTCTCAACAAGGAAAGGACGGTTTGTGTCGGGTTGAGCCTGGATGGGAGCTTATGTGAACTCCAACTTCAACCGTTGAAACGCCGAGTCTTGAGCTGAGGACCACCGAAAGAGGGTTTCTTTCTTTAATAGTGTGACAATGGGATGTACAATCTCAGAAAATGCGGGTATGAATTTCCTGTAAAAGTTAGCGAGCCCCAGGAAGGATTGAATTTGTTTCACAGTGTTTGGAACAGGCCAAGATAGTATGGAATCAACCTTGGAAGAATCCATTCCAATCCCCTTTGGGCTAAGAACAAATCCAAGATAGTGAACAGTTGATACATGGAAAAGGCATTTTTCAGATTTGGCCAGGAGCTTATGTTCTCGTAAATGTTGTAAAACTGCCTTAACGTGTTCTTCATGTTCCCGAGGTTCCTTGGAGTAAATCAGTATGTCGTCTGGAAATCGATTTGCAGGGAGAGGTCCATGAGAGCTTGGAAGAAGCTTGGGCGGGCTACCCTGGCTAACTCGTCCTTTATCTCTTCATTTAGGTCTCTTCGAAAGAGGGTAAAGCTGGCTTCTTGGGACCGATCAGCCTCTTTTACTAATTGTTTAAAGCGGGTCACATACGTAAGCATATCCTGGGACCCTTGTTGAAATTCAAGCAGTCTTTCTTGAGCACTGCAAACAAGTTCTGGGCGATCAAACATGGCCTTCAGGGCTTCCACAAACCCATCATAATCATCCAGGAGTGTTTTGCCCGTATTGACTAGGGGGGTTGCCCAGGTCAGGGCATTGCCCGTGAGATGTGATATCATGAATCCCACCTTTGCTCTTGGGGTGGAAAAGTAGTATGGCTGGAAGGTAAAATGTACCAAACATGAATCAAGGAAGGCACGCAGAGTTTTTGAAGAGCCATCGTATTTGTCCACTACTCCTCTCAACAAGACACTTTCTTTGGCTGCAGAGTCACGAGATAAGACTAGCTGCATTAATGCAGCGTTCTCTGCTTTAAGGTTTTGGACTTCAGTGGTTAGTTCCTGCATACCTGGCATGAGGTCTTGAACCGCGGCTTCCATCTTTGTATTTGTATCTGGTTTAAGGCATCCCAATCTGTCACAAGTCTCTCCCCTTCTCACCTGTTTCTCTTTGCTTGCGACCTTCTTGGATGTGTTCTTTTGCACGGTCTGGGATTTGTACAGGCCCGTGTGCATGTCTTCAGATTCCAGCGTGAGGATTGCAAGTCCTACGCCAAGTAGCGTTCAAATATCCAGGACCGGGATCCAGGAAGGAAACAGTATCCTAACTCGGAGGCACAGAACGCCGTGACCCGAGCACAGGAGAAGTCCAGGAAGAAAGCACAGAAGAGGGTAGTTCAAGGAAAGGGAATGGAAAGGGAGTGTAATCAAGGAAATGGTAAAATGGGACTCGGAAGGAGGCCCCGAGCGAACTCCGGCAACACATGTCTGACTACACTAAGCGGTAGCGTTGAGACACGCAGAGCCGCAGGGGCATGACTGTTTTGTAGGAAGTTGAACGTAGCACGTAAAGGCTGGTAAGCTGCATTTCGTATTCAACGGCCATGTTGGAAGGATCACGGAATTCAGTCCTCTATGGGTCAGGGACCACGATGTCCAGAACGGACGTAATCAGCGGTTCATGACAGGACCCCAATCTGATTTCATTTATTTAGATATGATTTTTGATTTTATTTTTGTTTTTATTTATTTGTGTATGGCTCAAAGAACCTCTACAAACAACATAAAATGTATTACATGAAATACTTCCAGTTTGTCAATCGACTTCATTCAATTTGGGGAAAATTGGCATTATAATTCAATTCATCATGATAACATAGTATAGCTTCTAAAAATAAGTTTATAAAATACAGTATGCAATATACTATGCTTACCTTTAAGATGCCGGAGTGATTGTAAACCACTATCAAACACAATAAAACACGATTAATAAAAGTAGCAATAAAAATCACCATTCTCTAACTCTTACTCACAACAACTCCATGTAAGACAAATGAAAAATGCAATTATACAATACTGGGGTGTGTTAAGTCACATACCGGATTTAGGCGGAAGTATACATTTTATCTCTAGGCAAGGAATAGACATACGCTGGCCAGCTCCGGCCACTACTTCTTTACTAGATATTGTCACCCAGGGACCCTGTATGATGATCAATACCATTCCTTATCATATAACGAATTAAAATCTTAGGTCGTAGACCTCGCACAATAGTTAAAATTATGAGTAGCCTTATCTTGAGCGAGCCAGTCTCATGTCTGCCTTATCGCACTAACTTCCACCAAGGACTTCTCCACAATACCCCAGATGCGAAACAATGCCATACTGACTCTTTCTGACTCCGTTTTCATGCAATATTTCCAGAAATCCTGATGTTTTATTGATTCATAGTCATGAACCAACCCGCCCAATAATGTCATATAGGAAGTACCTAATTTTGTACATTGGCTGAGGAAATGTCTTGGGGTTTCTAATTGCCCGATAGCAATACATAGTCTACATGTAATTTATTTAGCTATTATGCAAAACGTTATTCATATTATTGATGCACTCAATATACCTCAAGTCTTATAGGTCCTGGACGCTGATGCTGTATTGTTCCCATTTAGTGAAACCATGCAGTTTCGCCCATGCATCTTCCCCTCTTTTTATTTTTCCACCTTAAATCTGATGAGCAGCATTTGCCTGCTTCTTTTATGGAATCCAGCTCCTGAGAGGACGTCACCACTTATGTTAATATGGTCTAGAAAAACCCAATATTACACAGAGGATGAGGAGCCAGAAAAACCCAGACTTAGTAGCGGAAATAGACAAAGTGAAAGGCAAAACCCAGCTTTATTAACACTAAAAAATAAAGTACGAACAGCATGCAAACACAATCTCTTGCAGCTCTCAACGAGCCCATCAAAAACAACAGACTTTAAGGTGAACTTTCATCATAACAGATGTCATACTGTATCAAAACCTACATCATGAGGGGATTGGTCAGTAGTGATATCCATATACACATTCTACAGGGGTTACATTTCTGATTGGTTAATAGTTATCTACTGGCTCCTCCTGGGACCACATCTAAATTGATAATATTAAAAATACAACATCTCTACAGTAAATCATTGGTTGGCTGAATACATACGGGGTGGCCTAGCATTAGGGACTTCCATTGGTTGACACTCTACTGATCAACCCTGAGCAACTGACAGGTTGTCAGGACATGAGCCAGGCAGCAGTAGAGGGAGCGAGGTCCAAGGGCTGCCTTCCATCAATTAAAGAAACTTACCTTCCCTCATCTCTAGGCCATGAGCCAGGGTGATAATCTTTGTAGTTGGCCTAGTGTGGCGTCTTATGCCTGGGAATATGCGTAAGGAGTGACGTAGGTGTTCAATCTGTATTTATTGCTAATGAATAGACAGGGTTCTCCAATTATGGTTCACGTGAAATTTTACTGCGTTTGGGATTATTTTACCCTGCTTTTATTAACATTTTAGCTAATATTTCAGGCGTTATGGTTCCTCTCACCATTGGAGACATTCTTGTGTTATTCATTGTGGGGTTGCCTTAGATTTATGGTTCATTCTCACTTGGCTCACAATGGTCGGTTGTCCTCTTTCAAGTTTTAATTAAACAGGGAGTATTCTACTGAAGTCTTGGGAACACTGTCTCATGGCTTTTCTGTGGTGTTCGGGCCATCCCTAATATACTAGTAACCTTGGCTTAAGCTATGAGCTACTTTCTGAGCTCTCCAATGATCTGCATTCTGTTATTTCAGTATTTTCAATTATTGTAAATCCTTGAGGCCTTCCATTTACTTAGAAGCATGTGCAGCTTCCATTTTGGAAAAGATGGCTGTCCATTACTGCTGCGTTTCTATGTTAGTACGGCACATTCACGTGGTGTTTGTGTTGCATTTGGAATATATATTGCTTATATTAGTATTCTCCCTGTATTTATGGTTGCAATGTATAGATGCACATTTGACCTAATGCGTTTTCTTCATGTTGAATGCATATGTGCTTTGTGTCTAGTGGATGCATATGTGTCAATTTGTTTATTCTTGCCATCTTTAGCTTGGATCGTATTCATGTCTTGTTGTAGCTGCCTGCTATATAGGTGGTACGGTTGCCTTAGTGAGTAGCACTTCTCACCTATGCAGTGTTGGGCTGGGCGAGGGGTAGAAGCTATGGATGACGTACTCATCTGTCTCTCAACACTTGAGTTACTTATTATCATTGGGCCTCATTAAGAGGTAGGTGGTAAGGGATTACCGGCACCGGGAAGGACATCGGTGCCGGTAATCCCTTACCACCCTATTCCGAGGTCCCTTAGCGGGTCCCTTCCTTAACGCCTAGTTTTACCAGGCGTTATGGAAGGGACCCGTTAAGGGACTTCAGAGCTAATAACGGTACCGCAAAGTGCGGTATCGTTATTAGCTCCATCCCCATTCACATTGAGCCCTATGGGGGCTCGAATGGGAATGGGGAATGGTTCCCGGAATGGGGACTTACCGGGTCCTCCAAGGTTGGAATGACCTGGTAAGTCCCTATTTCGGGAACCCGGACATGGAATGCGGTAAGGGGGTAGCCTTGGTGCTAATAGCACCATGGCTACCTCCTACCTCGTAATGAGGCCCATTAATGTCGCAGAGCTGTAGAAGACGCAGGTATGCCATAGTGCACTCTCTAGCACTCTTCTTCATCACTCTTTGTCTCCATTCTCCACCTGATGCTCTCTGCTCTCCCCTCTCCCTGAAGAATCTTCCCTCTCACACTTCCATTAACCTTCACTTCTGCCTCTACCATCCTTGTGGATGATCTTCTTGGAGTGCTTTTACAATGGAGATAACTACGTTTCTGACTTCCCACTTTTCCATTCTGCTTCTCTCCTTCTCACCCCTTGTTTTTGTAACTCATTCCTCTTCTTTTACTGTTTTTGTTTCCCTTCCAGCTCCTGTTGTTTCCTCCCTTCACCTTTCTGTAACTCCCTAATGGCTCGGTCCTTAAACTCAGAAGACAAACACCTGCTTACTTTCCCCATGACAAGATGTGTTTTCAGGGGGATTGTAGTTTTTCGGTTTTCGGGCCCAGATTGTGGAACAGGCTTCCACTGGAACTAATAAAAGCAGAGTGTCTGTCAACATTTCGAAAAAAGTTAAACGCTCACCTTTTTAAATAGACCTGTTAATAACTGGTGACATGTAATTGGTGATGGCATTTTCACATGATGATGTATGTCAACTGCGCCAGGATTTGATTAGGTTCGTTGCGTGCGCTATATAAATTCCTCAATCAATCAATCTACCCATGACTGGCTGAAAAACCAGAGCCAGTTATGCATTTTGTGGCCAATCTAATTAAATGAAGCACTGCCGCATGCAAACAAATCATGGTGGGACATTTCATAATCGGTGCAGGCATTTATGTTCTGTGTCCTGCTTGGAAAGGGAAGATTGAAACCCGGCGGGATGACCAGCCATCCACAGACTGGTTTCTTGGCAATGTTCTGGGATATTCTGCCCACCACCCAGTGGCAAAGCCGGTGGGGTAGCATAGGAGCAGGTGGGTCTGAAGCCCCCCTGGATCCATGCCCAAGGAACCGCCACCCTCCCGCTGGTGCCCTATTATCCACCCCTGGCACCAAAAGCTACCTCCGCTACTGCCGCCACCCCTTTCCATACATCTTCACTGTTCCTTCGACTGCGCTACTTTTCATTGCTTCGGATTGTTTCTCAACTGCCTGCCTTATTACGAGTTTGGTGGTAAAGCTAAGTATGGCGGTATTTGCAAAATAACTCCCGAATTTCCATCTACCAGATTCAGTGTTTGGAGGCATGCCTCCATGGAATATTCCAATGGAATACCCTTGTGGTAAATTCGTCCAGTGGATTTTCGGCAAAGTCTGCCTATTTCTAACTCAATTTAAAAGGTTGCAATACAAATGGCACACTAAAATATGTGTTTTTCACAGTACAGAAAGGAAGCACAGTCATTTCCCTTCAATATAGGGAAACGTGTTTAGAGCATAGTAAGGGGATGAAAAGGCCGGCACCCCTGATGCCCCCTTCAACACCCCACCCATTTGATGCAAAAGAAGGATCAGTATTTACCCTTTTCACCATTAAAAAGTTTTTACTGTAGTGTTATGAACGAATACTGTAGACTATGGGCCTCATTACGAGGTCGGCAGTAAGGGGTTAACGGCAACGGTAAGGGTGCCATTGCCGTTAACCCCTTACCGTCGCATTACGAGGTCTCTTAGCGGGAGCCGCTAAGGGACCAAGGAGCTAATAACGGGCCCGCTATTAGCTCCATCCCCATTGAGCCCTATGGGGGCTCGAATGGGAATGGGGAATGGTTCTCAGAATGGGGATTTGCCAGGTCCTCCAAGGTTGGAATGACCCGGTAAGTCCCTATTCCGAGAACCCGGACCCAGCATGCGGTAAGGGGGTAGCCATGGGCTACCTCCTACCTCGTAATGAGGCCCTATATATATATTTCCACCTTCACATAGAAAACTGGTATTTAAAAATGACACCTTTGCCAGCAGCAAACTCTACATAGGGTGACTTCTAGTAATACGACTGGCAGAGGTGACTAAATAGAGCTCAGTGGTTTAAGCACTTGCTGTTGCAATTTGTGTGTGATCTGCAGGTCGCCGAATCAAATCCCTGCAAGGTTGACTCAACCTTTCATCCTTCCGAGGACAATAAAAGGAGTTCCAAATGAGTACCAATTTCGATTGGGTAATAATTGTATATAAAATTGTCCTATGTAAAGCGCTTTGGATAAAAGCGCTATATAACTAACACGTTATTACTCAACGCCGCCAGTTTTTCTGCTAAAACATCCACCCAATGTGTACTGAAGCCCTGAGTGGCTGGTTCCTGAATAGCCTCTCGCCTTTCTTTCCACCCCGTGCACTCATCTGCTCTTGCTTCGCCATCTTTTCTCACCTTTGGCCTCTCCATCCCTCCCACCCGTCTCACTCTTCGCCTCTTTTCACTTCTCACCTTTCTCGTTACTCCTCGCCGCAATGTCTTCTCTCTTCTCTCCGCTCTGTTTCCAGATGTTGTGCAATTAGTGCCTGTATTACGTCCACATCATTTACTTGGTGCAGTAGTCACAAGCGAGCTTGGAAACCTTCCTCTCGTCTGAGCAGAGACATAATAGAGTTCAGACCTTGTTCTGCAAGGGAACAGAAAAAGACTCTGCGAAGGCTCCCATACCCTTCTATTGGACCAGCAAAGATGTCTGTTACAGTGTATTTATTAGCTGGAGAGCTGCACGAGCCCCTTTTTCGGAAATGAAAATGTAGAGAATTACCCCAAAGTCTGAGCTTTCTACGCTAGAAACAACCGTGCTTCAAAGCTAGTGTGAAAAGGCAGCTTTAAAGATGTGTTAGAAGGATGACATGGGAGATAAGTGCTTTGTACGAGGGTGTTACTGGGTCATTGCAGAGGTGTCTGCCGCCTCTGCTTTCTCAGAAAGAAAATATGAAACAGCCATACGTTACTGTATTGAGAAAAAATATGAACTTTCAGGTCTAATATTCTGGAATCAAGAGTTCCTTAAACTTTTGTTAGTTTCGTTGTTTTAAAATAGTGCTAAAATGCCACCTTCTAACCACTACGCAATGCTCAGAAACACTTCAACCATTGTGACGTGGTTGACATTGATCAACACATAAAGGCTGCACAAAAGGGTGTAGGTAAGAAGAAGGTTTATCGGTAGGTGTGTACGTATTGGGGCAAAATGACAGGTGTGGGTAGGTATTTGATACAGTTTAACCAAAGAAAGTGCCTCTTGGGGAAAGTAAAGGTTCCTTCCAGCAGATTGACAGAATAACCAGTGAATTTATGGTCGTGGGTGTAAGAGGTTCTTCCGCCTTTATTCTTTCATCTTCTTGAGTATGCTTTCCTTGGTTCTGGGTCCCAGAGTTAAGGGGCTTCTCCACACTTCTTCTACGGTCTGCCTGGGACCTCTTCCCTCTGGTTCTTAGTCGCAGATAAGTGCCAGGGTATTATGCAAGTCTATGCAAAAAGGATGGGCATACTCGTCCATGGCACTTAAGGGGGCTCCTCCATACTCCTTCAACGGTCTGCCTGGGACCTCTTCTCCCCGGTTATTAGTCTTAGATTTAAGGGGCTCCTCCACACATCTTCTATGGTCAGCCTGGGACCTCTTCTCCCCTGTTATTAATCCTAGATTTAAGGGGCTCCTCCATACTTCTTCAACGGTCTGCCTGGGACCTCTTCTCCCCAGTTATTAGTCTTAGATTTAAGGGGCTCCTCCACACATCTTCTATGGTCAGCCTGGGACCTCTTCTCCCCGGTTATTAATCCCAGATTTAAGGGGCTCCTCCACACTTCTGCGGTCTGCATGGAACCTCTTCTCCCCGTTATTAATCCTACATTTAAGGGGCTCCTCCACACATCTTCTACGGTCTGCCTGAGACCTCTTCTCCCCGGTTATTAATCCTAGATTTAAGGGGCTCCTCCACACTTCTTCTACAGTCTGCCTGGGACCTCTTCTCCTTGGTTCTTAGTCCCATATTTAAGCACTTCCTCCACACCTCTTCAATGGTCTGCCTGGTACCTCTTCTCCCTGGTTCTTAGTCCCAGATTTAAGGGGCTCCTCCACACTTCTACGGTCTGCCTGGAACCTCTTCTCCCCGTTATTAATCCTAGATTTAAGGGGCTACTCCACACTCCTTCTACGGTCTGCCTTGGACCTCTTCTCCCTGGTTCTTAGTCCCAGATTTAAGGGGCTCCTCCACACTTCAACGGTCTTCCTGGGACCTCTTGTCCCTGGTTCTTAGTCCCAGTTCCAAGGGGCACTTCCACACTTCTACATCCTGCCTGGGAACTCTTCCCCGTGAGACTTTGTCCCAGACTTAAGGGGCTCTTCCACACTTCTATGTCCTCCCTGGGACCTCTTCTCCCCAGTTATCAATCCTAGATTTAAGTGGCTCCTCCACACTTCTTCTACTGTCAGCCTGGGACCTCTACTTTCTGGTTCCTAGTCACAGATTTAAGCAGCTTCTCCACACTTCTTCTACGGTCTGCCTGGGCCGTCTTCTCCCTGCTTCCTAGTCCCAGATTTAAGGGGCTCCTCCACACCTCTTCTATGGTCAGCCTGGGTCCTCTACTCCCTGGTTCTTAGTCCAAGATTTGAGGGGCTCCAAGGGGCACTTCCACACTTCTACATCCTGCCTGGGACCTCTTCTCCGTGAGTCTTTGTCCCAGACTTAAGGGGCTCTTCCACACTTCTATGTCCTCCCTGGGACCTCTTCTCCCCAGTTATCAATCCTAGATTTAAGTGGCTCCTCCACACTTCTTCTAAGGTCAGCCTGGGACCTCTACTTTCTGGTTCTTAGTCACAGATTTAAGCAGCTTCTCCACACTTCTTCTACGGTCTGCCTGGGCCGTCTTCTCCCTGCTTCCTAGTCCCAGATTTAAGGGGCTCCTCCACACCTCTTCTATGGTCAGCCTGGGTCCTCTACTCCCTGGTTCTTAGTCCATGAATTGAGGGGCTCCTCCAAATTTCTTCTACAGCCTGCCTGAGACATCTTCTCCCAGGTTCTTACTCCCAAATTTAAGGAGCTCATCCACACTTCTTCTACGTTCTGCCTGGGACCTCTTCTCCCATGATATTAATCCTAGATTTAAGGGGCTCCTCCACACTTCTTCTATGGTCAGCCTGGGACCTCTTCTCCCCGGTTATGAATTCTAGATTTAGGGGGTTCCTCCACACTTCTTCTATGGTCTGCCTGGGAACTTTTCTGCCTGTTTCTTAGTCCCAGATTTAAAGGGCTTCTCCACACTTCTTCTGCCGTCTCCCTGGGACCTCTTCTCCCCGTTATTAATCCTAGATTTAAGGGGCTCCTCTATACTTCTTCTATGGTCTGCCTGGAACCTCTTCTCCCTGGTTCTTAGTCCCAAATTTTAGGACCTTCTTTCACACCTCTTCTGTATTCTGCCTGCAACCTATTCTTTTTGGTTCTTAGTCCCAGATTGAATGGGATCCCACATCCTTTTTCAAACTTAAAATTGGGGAGCATCCTCCTGGGCCTTAGCTCCAGACTGCAGCCTGGCGATGGACTTGGAGCCTTCCAGCAGGGATCAGAGCCTCAGGATGACAGGCAGCTGCACTAAGATCTTCAAGGAGTTCTCAGAATGCCTCCCACTACCTCCTTCTCTCATAGGGTTCTGGTTTTACACCTGCCTGCTTCAGTCTTTCTCCCACCACCCTCTCATCCCAGTTTCTCGCCTCTAGACTTGTTCCTCCACCCCTTCTGGTGGACCCCCTTGTATGTTATCAGGGTCGTAGGAGACACATAAAATCTGGGGGGACAGGGGACATCTTGGGGACTTTGCTTTATTTATTTATTTATTGTGTTTTAGTCAAAGAACTCGACTTTTCACAAAATTAGATTAAAATAGCAGTACGTATTAAATTACAAATATCACTGTATAAAACAAGAGAAAAGAAAACAGAAGAACATTAAAGGATGCAGCAGCAAAGAACATGTCTTTGTATGTTGCATTTCTGGATTTTTCATCTGACTTTGAGCTCATGGTAAGAGAGAGGAAATAACAATTACTTCCAGTGGGCCACAGCTAGGACGCCAGCTCGTTAAGAGGCAGATCAACGGTAAGTGGACTCCTCCCAAATAAAGTAGTTGTAGCCTTTTCTACCAACTGCAAGTTGCTACTTTTTTGTGTGGGGCAAGGAGACGTGTGTGTCTCTTGGAACGGAAGGGTGGGGGTTTCAAAGAAAGAGGAAATCTTGTTTGTACCTCTGAGTAAGCCCTGTTATGGGAATAGAGGGACCAGGTGTGTGATGTCGCTGCTTAGACTGTCCTCCGGGGGGTGGGGGGGTGTACAGAAAACAAGGAGGATGAGCGATCGCAAGCCCACCTCCTTATAAGCACTCCCAGGTCCGCGGCCGGATGTGTCGGACCGGGGGGATGCCTAGTAGGTGGGGTGTATGTGGACCCAAGGGGGTGGCCAGAAGGGCAGCCCGCTATGTGGGGCCAGCCTCTCACGATGAGTCCCTCTTATTCCATCTCATGCTGGCTTCAGAGCCTAGCCTTTCTTTGCCTTTGTTATTCTGAATGCAGAGCTGGACTCTGTTCCTTTCTCGTTTAACATTTTCTGCAAAACCTGATCTATTTGATTCTCTCATATGTTACTAGGACAGCAGAGCATGGTTTCTCTGCCCTGTTACATTATTCAAAGAGCCCCTCTGGCCTTTCATTGCCTCTCCCTTGTCTCACTGCTTGCTTGCTTAATACATACCTCCTTTCTTGAACCCTCAACATATTCTCCCTAACACAGCAATGGCAGCTGCAATCTGTCTTAACTTCTATTTGTTTTGTGTCTTGAATTGGCCTCTTATTTCCGCTTTTCTGCCTGCAGGGGAAAGGCATTTGCCAGTCACTGCCATGATGGTTCTACCTGGCCACAAGAGGGCACCAGATAGCCAATATTGGAAGAACATGGGCATATTATACCAGAGGCTGGCAACTGCCTTCATAATGCCTACACAAGAGACACAACTCTTGCCTTTGTTTCTAACAGTAATTCAGTGGATGAAGAAACGCGAGAACACACATATTGCTTATAAATTAAGCGGATGTCACACTTGGTTAAGACATTTTGATCACGCCATGAGCTAATTTCCAGCTGCAATTAAGTGATTACCTTTTAGACTTCTGGCTTTAAATAGCGTTAGTATCATCTGGAAAGCACAGAGGTTGCTCAACAGGGTTCCTGGAGCACGAGGGGTACCCTAATCGTGGGCATGAATGAGTGGAGGGCATTCTTGCTCTGGTTTGGAGCCTGGCCCCTACAGCCATGATGGGGGGAGGGGCCTATTACTTTTGGTTGTACGTACCCTTTCAGGGTGGGCAGACATTGCCTCCTGCTTTAGCCCACTAACAGCTCGGCTTTGCAACTTTATCACACATACCTGTCAGGTGGCAGATAACTTAATGCTGCAAATGTTATCAGCCTCGGAAGTCTGGAATCCTTTGCCACATCAACTAGGGTACAAGGCTTGCCACCTGAGACTTACCCATGTCTGAGTCGGCATTTGTCACCCTGTAAGGAAGACACACACACAGAAAGAGCAGGGCACAATGCCCTTGTGGGTTTTTCACACTTCTTCCTCGGGGTGGGCACAATTCACTCCGCAGAGAAAGTGGCACATGCTGGGCAACATTCTCCCACTTTGACAATGTCACCCAAAGAGCAAAATTAGCCATTTGAAATACCTCTGTCGACATATTATTGCGCAATCCACACTGATGGGTTTAAGCACCTGCTTAACGCAAGATGGCAATTAAGGGCATTTGCCAAAGCACTCAAGAACCACAGGACACCCTCTTACCAGCGACATGCAATGCTCAGTCATTCTGATCACGAATTGCCATTTATCTGGGGTCATGTTAAATTTATTTATTTATTTATTACATGTGTAGCATCACGCAAAACCCCCAAGCATCAAGGCGCAAAGTAAACTGGATGGAGTGGACCACTTCCATTGGCGCAAGTTTTTATTTTTCCGCCACAAAATGGAAGATTTTAGCGTAAAAGGCAGGTGAAATCGCATTGCTTTTCCAATTTGGAAGAGTGTAAATACCTTGTGCAATTAGCGATTGCTGGCGGAATTGACAATGGCTTCCTCTGGACTCCGCCCGCTTTTACCAGGTTTCATTTCCAAGCAGATCCCAGAGGAATCCCTTTCCTTCTTTCCAGCATGAGAATCCATGCTGGCAGTAAGGCCACATTTGTCTGGTGGAGCGGGAAATACTGGGGGTCCTGGTGTGTCCACTCAGCTCCCGAACTCCATCCAGAAAATGCACGAAACTCTGGCCAATTAGAAAAAGCGACAGTAATAGTGTTTTCCACCACATTTTCTGAACCAATTGACCTGGAAAATGCTGTTTTGCATCGGAAGCTGAATGCATTCATTCTGCCTATTATCCCACCGGAAGATTAAGCCAGCTGCTGAACACAGGTGTGACATATTCCAATGCACAATCTGCATTTGGAGCATTAACTAACTGAGCTACCTTACAAATGATATCTCCTATGGGGCTTTATCGTCTTAACCCCTTAACTGCCATGGGTATTTCTCCGCAGTGCCAAGGCCTTTTTTGGTAATTTCGGTATGTCGCCATTCAATCCCTTGTAACTTCTTTGTTACATGAGATACCTCGGCCAAAGTTGGCCCCTTTTTTCCCACAAGTAGGCGGTCGTAAGGCCACACAGGAATCCTAGTTTGCTGTAGGAGGGTGAGAGACAATGACCAAAAAGGAGAACATTTGTTTTTTTTCTGAAAATGCCAATGAAATGTTGTACAAAGAAGCCTGTGGTGTTTTCCTTGTAAGAGCTAGGACCAAATGGTTTGCTGTGCTGGATTCACCATTTCCAGGCTTTCAGGAACAGATTGAGTGGAAACCAAAATAACATATTTTGATATGCTAATCAGCCGTTTTGTGAGAAGTAGGCGATTTTGGCGTTTTTTGTCCAATAGGACACGTGTGGACGGAATGCAAGAAAAGGGTAGGAAAGCTGAATGGGAAGCCAGAAAGGCATACATTTCCGAAAAGTAGACCATATTCCAAGTTTAGGAAGGGGTGATTTGCGCAGGTCAGGCAACAACTATGTAGAGAAAGATTCCATAGTTTGGGGGGAAAATCAGGAAAATGACAGAAAAAACCCCAACAATTTCCGCACATTTCACTCAGGTCACCAACTGAAACACACAGCCAACAACACATGGCCTACCTTCCCGCGTTCCCACATGTTTCCCAACGAAAACGGTACCTCACATGTGTGGGTGCAACTACCTGGGTGCAAAGGGAAGAGCCTAAAACACTGGTAACCCCAAGTCTTTTCGCACAGCAGATTTTCAGGAATTTTGTTCATGTGGGTAACCTACAGATTTGGGCCTAGGGGGTCGAAGCCACGAAGGAAAACAGGGAACCCCATGCATTTCCGAAAAGAAGACACGCGTGGGAATCCACAGAGGTCTGACTTGCGCGAATTGCCCCATAATTTATGATCCACAATCCCTGACAAAGTCTGAAATTTGGTGGGAAAAAACACAATTTTCACTATGTCTGGGATTGTGGGTAATACATTCTGGGGCAATTCGCGCAAGTCAGACCTCTGTGGATTCCCACTGGTGCCTGGGGTACCCTGTTTTCCTTCCTGGCTTCGACACCCTAGGCCCAAATCTGTAGGTTGTCTCCCCAAACCCTTTGGGGGTTACCAGTCGTTTAGCCTTTTCCCTTTATGGCCAGGTAGGTGCCCCAGACATGTGAGGTACCGTTTACGTTGGGAAATCTGTGGGAACGCAGGAAGGTAGGACATGTGGTGTTGGCGGTGTGTTTCGGTGGGTGGCAAGAGGGAAATGTCTGAAAATTGTAGTTTTTTCACCAAATTTCAGACTTTGCCAGGGATTGTGGGTAATACATTCTGGGGCGATTCGTGCAAGTTAGACCTCTGTTGATTCCCACGGGTGTCCTCTTTTTAGAAATGTGTGGGGTTCCCTGTTCTCCTTGGTGGCTTTGACACCCTAGGCCCAAAACTGTATGTTGTCCACATGAGCAGAATCTGCTCTGCCGAAAGGCTTGGGGTTACCAGTGGGTTAGCCTTTTCCCTTTGCACCCAGGTAGGTGCACGCACACATGTGAGGTACCATTTTCGTGGGGACAAATGTGGGAACGCAGGATGGTAGGACATGTGGTGTTGGCGGCGTGTTTCAGGTGGTGGCCAGAGTGAAATGTATGAACATTTCAGAGACATTTTCCTCTGCACACCCACCGAAACGCGCCACCAAAAACAGATGTCCTACCTTCCCGCATTCCCACAGGTGTCCCGACAAAAACGGTACCTCACATGTGTGGATGCACCTACCTCGGCGAAAAGGGAAAAGGCTAACCCACTGATAACCACAAGCCTTTCGGCAGAGCAGATTTTGCTCATGTGGAAACTTACAGATTTGGGCTTAGGGTGTCGAAGCCACCAGGGAAAACAGAGAACCCCATGCATTTTCGAAAAGATACCTGTGGGCACCCCCCTTTCCACTAAAAACATCCATGGTGGTTTAGTGACCCCACACCCACCCAAAACAAGTTATAAATGTTTTTGTTTTTGTTTTGCCTCTTTCCTAGGGGCAGATTGTGCTAGCAATCTGCCCCAGGGAGGGCTACATGAGATGTCCCCCCTCCATTTGGGGTGGGGGGGAGAGGGCCACCCCCTTTCCAATAAAAACATCCATGGTGGTTCAGTGGCCCCCCACACCCACCCAGAACAAGTTATAATTTGTTTTATTTTTGTTTTGCCCCTTTCCTAGGGGCAGATGGGCACATGTGTGTTTGTGGGGTGGCTCTGCCAATATTTGCAGTGCCCCCTCCACCCCAAATGGAATGGAGCATCTCATGTAACCCTTCCTAGGGGCAGAAATCTGCCCCCCCAGGGAAGGCTACATACATAAGGTGCCCCCATCCTCTTAGGGTGGGGGGAGAGGGCCACCCCCCCTTTCAAACACAAAAAATCCTGGTGGTCTAGTGGGACCCCACCCCCATCCAAAACAAGTTATTATATATATATATATATATATATATATATATATATATATATATATATATATATATATATATATATTTGTTTTGCCCTTCCCTAGGGGCAGATGGGCACATGTGTGTGACCATCTGCCCCAGGGGTGTGGCTTAATGTACTGCCTCAGGCTTGGGGGCAGAGTGGCTCTGCCAATATTTGCAGTGGCTTCTCCCCTCACCGCAAATGGATGGGGGCATCTCATGTACCTCTTCCTAGGGGCAGAAATCTGCTGCCGGGAGGGCTACATAAGGTAGCCCCCATCCACTTGGGGTGGGGGGAGGGTCACCCCCCTTTCAAACACAAAAAAGTCTGGTGGTCTAGTGGGCCCACCCCACTCCCACCCAAAACAAGTTATAATATATATATTTTTGTTTTGCCCTTTCATAGGGGCAGATGGGCACATGTGTTCCCCCCGGGAGGGGGGAATAAAACGTACTGCCCCAGGCTTGGGGGGTGGTTCTGCCAATATTTGCAGTTGCCTCCCCCCCACCCCAAATGGATGGGAGCATCTCATGTAACCCTTCATAGGGGCAGAAATCTGCCCCCAAGGAAGGCTACATAAGGTGCCCCCATCCACTTAGGGTGGGGGGAGAGGACCACCCCCCTTGCAAAAATTCCTGGTGGCTGGTGGTCCCACCCGCACCCACCCCACCCAAAACTAGGTTTAAAAAAAAATCTATTTTTTTGTTTGCCCCCCTTCCCTGGGGGCAGATGATCACCCATCTGCCCCCAGGGTATTGCATAGTAAGCAGCTCCTCCCCCTACTTCAAAAACAGATCCCTGCACAACACACCAAACACATATTCTGGGGGGGATAAATGACATTACATCCCCCCCACTTAAAATTGTGGGGGGGATTTGTCCCCCCTGTTCCCCCCATGTCCTATGCCCATGTATGCTATGGTCTACACACTCGTCCCTTTAGTGCTGATTGTGTGCTCTTCTTGATGTGACGTCCCCTTCCTCCTTAACAGTATGGCCCTTCTTACCACACTTCTCAGCTCATCTAGACCTTTCCAATCTTCCTCCACTTCTCACTTTCTTCTACCACTTCTTCCTTCACTTCCTTGTTATTCTAACACCCCTCCTCTTTACTTCAATCTACCACATTCTTCCACTCCTTCAAGGTATCTCCACTCCTCCACCTCTTTCAACAACGTTATCACCAACTCCCTATCTCTTACCACTATCTCCATCTCTTTTGTTGTCCTTATCCCTTCAGCCAACAATTCTTCCCATCACTCTTGTTCCAGCTCTCTGGCGATTTTCTCTCATTCCTCTGGGTCTTTCTTCTTCCAGCATGCTGGGTCTTCCCTCAACCACATGGGCCGCTCTCTCCCCAGCCATGTGGGTCTTTCTTTCCCAACCTCCTGGGCCCTTCTCTCCCCAGGCACCTGGGTCTTCCTTTTTCTAGCACTGTGGGCCTCTTAACTCCCCAGTTTGAGGCTCTGTCTTTACTCAGCCTCAGTGGCCTTCCCTGCAGTCTCCTTTCTGCTTCTTACCCCAGATTTCTGGGTCTTTACTCCAGCCTCCTTTCTCATTGTCTGCCAGTCTCTTGGTTCACGCTCTAGCTCCAGATCTTTCTGTTCATCACTCTAGATAGTGCCGAAGGAGCTCTTCCTCCTAATTCCTTCTGCACAGGGAGTGACTGGTACAGGGCTTTGTCCCTTTCTTCCCGTCTCTCCCCATCTCCTTCTGTTCACCTCACCAGCCAGCTCTGAATTAGGTCTTCACCTTAACTTCCTCAGGATTCTGGCACAGGCCCTCCCTTCTATCATATTTATTTATTTACTGGATATTTATAATGCGCTTATACAGCAAAAAGTGTTTCAAGGTGTTACGCTCACCTGGTAACCATGGGGACACCCTTATGCCCTGGTTGTCGGATTCAGCCTGGACGTTCCCAATTCTGGATGATGCCTTCTGTGGCGGTCGGGCCAGAAAACACAGGGGGACTGTGACTTGACCTGATGGCCCACTCCTCAACTTGTTATGATGTCTGGCGTGCTCTCCATCCTGCCTTCTGTGCAGGGGCGTGTAGTCTTCTGCGGGTTGAAGCGACCGAGTTAACTTCACTGGTGCTAACCCATTCAAGTGTCCTTAAGGAGGTAAGTCTGGTTATAGCAGCCTTTAAATGTCCTTGCTTCCTTTCTTGCTAATAATGTCTTTTCTTGTTTGTTTCCCCTTAGGTGCACGGAGGTTCGGTGGGTGCGCTACATGGATCAGCCTCCTGCCAGGATGATGGACGCAGGAGCGTATGATGGATGGTAGGTTAAGTGCAAAGTGCGGCGCGGTAATGTCCTTTCTTGCTAACATGTATTCTTTATTCCTTTTCAGGCCGCGATAGTCTTTCTGGGCGTGTGAAGATTTCCGGAGCGGAACCAGTCAAGAAATGCCCAGCCAGGTGAGGATCTTGTGATTACTGCCGTGAATGCCGTGAGTAACCTGTTTAACGTTGTCCTTCTTTCTCTCTCCCTCCAGGTGCTTCGTTCCGGTGCGAGTGTGGTGTCCTGATGATGCTGCCAACTGGATGGAAGACCGCGAGCAGTAGGAAACGACGGATGGAAAGTTGCAGGTAAGAAGAGACTGCTAATGATGTTCTTTTGTCTCCTCTGCAGGTCCGCTATTCAAGGATCACCGGGTACTGGTCTCTGAACACGATGAGCGTCACGCTGCTGGCTGCAGAATAACGCGAAACACGTTCTGTAGCTTGGCTGCGGTTTATATAGCCCTCTGTAAAGTCGTCCAGGTAAAGTAGTCCAGGCTACCATATCCTAAATCTGACACGGATTTCCTCCTTTCTCACCTGACTTCGATGTTTGCTGGAATCCTTGGAAAGGAGTCTTCTTGCGTACGGAGCAGGTTTTGTACAAGCCCAAGCGAGCGTCTTCTGGTTCCAGCGTGCGTTCAGCTTTCAATGTCCAGGGGTACTTGGAATCTCCAGAAGTCCAGGAAACGAGGGAGGTGCACTCGGAGGCGGTACACGAGATCCGGGAATCAAGGCAGAATAAGGAGGAAGGAAAGATAGAGGGGGAATCGAGGGTCCGGGAACCAGGAAACAAGAGATTAGTTACAGCGAACTGCGGAGCACACGTCTAGCCACTACAAGTGGTAGCGTTGAGACACGCAGGGCCGCGGGGGCGTGGTCTCTTTATAGAATGTGCTACGTCTGACGTGGAGGCTGGTGGAGAGCGTTCCATGTTAGACGGCCATGTTGGAAGTACTAAGGAGTGCAAGCCCCGTTGTGTCAGGGACCAGGAAGTCCAAAAGGGACGCGTTCTATGGATCATGACAAAAACACTGCACTGCACAGTCTGGTTCCTAGGAACTAGACTGTATGGGTGCCTCCATGTTGGCTGCAGGACTTCACAAGAAAAGTAGTCCCTTCAAGGTTAAGTCCCTTCAAGATAAAGTCCCAATCTGAACATGAGCCTGGCGCCAAAGGCACCAGGACTGACTCCAGGAGAGTCTATGATGATAATGCAAGGCCCTTGGGGCCCCAAATGAACCCTGAGTCCTGACCCTACCTGGCATGTGACCATACCAGTGGGGCTCTGGGTCACGGGTCGTGACAGCACTCCCCCCCAAGGCCCCTCCTAAGGTGATTCTCCTGACTGGTCCAGGCTTGTCTGGAAAGTTTTGATGAAACGTTCTAATTAAACGTGGTGCATGAATGTTCTAACTAGTTTCCAAGATCTGTCTTGAGGGCCGTAACCCTTCCAATCGACTAGATGGTATAGTTTGGATCTGGTATATTTGGAATCCAGGATTTCTTTCACTTCGAATTCGGGTTCTCCATCAACCATTATAGGTTCGGGTGGTGATTTAACTTGTGTACCGGGTTGTACTGGTTTTAGCAGTGAGACGTGGAATACTGGGTGAATCTGCATGTTGGCTGGTAATACTAGTTTAACTGCTGCTGGGTTAATGATGGCTTGAACAGGATAAGGTCCCAAATAGCGAGGGCGAAAAGTCTGGGTTCGTTTTAGTGGTATGTACTTTGCGGCTAGCCAAACTCTGTATCCTACCCGATAGTCAGGGGCCTTTTTCCGATGTTGGTCAGCAAACCTTTTTTGCTTAATTTTGGCTTGGATTAACTGTTCTGTTGCCTTTTTAAAGGCTTGAGTGATGTTTGCATAAAGAGTCTTTACAGCCGGCATCTCTAGGCTGGGAGGGCTGTCTAGTTCGGAAGTACGTGGATGTCTGCCATAGAGGGTGTAGAAAGGTATCTGACCAGTACTGGAATGCAATGAATTGTTGTAAGCATATTCGGCTATCCATAATAGGTCTCTCCAGGTTCCTTCGACTTGGTGCAGCATGCATCGTAGGTATTGTTTGAGAGTCTGGTTGGTCCTCTCTGTTTGACCATCCGTTTGGGGGTGATGGCTGGTGGATAGCCGGATGTCGATGTCAGCCATAGCGCAGCACTTTTTCCAGAAGTTAGATACATATTGGCTGCCTCGATCAGAGACCAGGACTGAAGGGAATCCATTCCGTTTGATAATCTTTTCCAAAAACAACTTTGCTAGATGGGATGCATCCGGAAGGCCTTTGAAAGGGATAAAGTGTGCCATTTTAGAAAATAAGTCCACTACTACTAAAATGGTATTGAACCCTTGGCTGGGAGGTAAATTGGTAATGAAGTCGAGAGAAAGTGTGTGCCATGGTGCCGGAGCTATTTCAAATAGTTGTAAGAGGCCAGATGTTTTTTGCTTCGATGACTTGTTTTTGTGCACACACCCCACATGACTGAACGTATTGGATGACATCTTGACGCCAAGTGGGCCACCAATAATTGCATTTCACTTTGGCTAGGGTTTTGGCAATTCCGGGATGACCCTCCATCAAAGAATCATGATATTTCGAAATGATTTGTTGTTGTAGTTTGGTTTTAGGCACGTAAAGGCGTTCATCAAAATATGGCAATTGATTTTTAACGGTGTATTGTTTTCCTTTGGTATGCCATTCCAGTAACTCGTTCGGGGTTATTTCACGTTGGATCACGATTCTAAGCTCAGTTTGTGTAAAAGCTGTGGTGAGGTCTAGAAGCTTGTCCTCAGGTATAATGCCCACTGGATCTGGGGTTGCATATTCTTTTTCATCGATGCCCAGGCGAGATAGTGCGTCAGCTTTCCCGTTTCTTACGCCTCGTTGATAAGTGATTACTTAGTCATACTCGGCGAAGAAAAGGGCCCATCGTAATTGGCGCGAGGATTGTGCTTTTGCTGTTTTTAAATATTGCAAGTTCCGATGGTCTGTAATTACAGTGACGCCTGGCCCCCAAGAGATAATGTCGCCATGCCTTGAAGGCGGATTTTATAGCAAGCAGTTCCTTATCGATGATGGCATAGTTGAGTTCAGGAGGTGTGAATTTACGTGACCAGAAGGCCACAGGGTGCAAATGGCCAGTTTCAGGGTCTTTCTGAGAAAGAACCGCCCCCATAGCCATGCTGGAAGCATCTGTTTCCACGATGCAAGGGAGAGCCCGACGAGGGTGTCGTAAAATCGGGGCTGAGGTGAACCTTTCCTTAAGTTCTTGGAAGGCCTTTTCGGCGTCTTCTGTCCACATTAATTTTTTCTTGTTTTTTCGCAGAAGTAACATGATCGGATGCACAATCTGAGAGAAGTCTGGAATGAATCGACGGTAGAAGTTTGCAAAGCCCAAAATGCTCTGGACTGCTTTTAACGAGGTTGGAGAGGGCCATTTAAGAATGGCATCCACCTTGTGTGCATCCATTCAGATGCCTTTCGGAGTGAGAACGAAACCAAGAAATTCTACTTCGGTTACGTGGAAAAAACATTTTTCAAGTTTTGAGTATAGTCGATGTTGGCGCAGTTTGGCAAGGACAGCATGGACGTGCTTGACATGGTCTTGTTTTGAGGTTGAATACACTAGGATGTCGTCTATGTAGACCAGGGTGCAAACATCGATCAACTCCCTTAGGACGTCGTTCATAAAATATTGGACCGCCGCTGGGGCATTGCAAAGCCCGAAAGGCATTACCTGGTACTCAAACAACCCATATTTAGTACAAAAGGCCGTTTTCCATTCATCTCCTTTTTTAACTCGGACCAGGTGGTACGCTCCTCTGAGGTCTAACTTAGTATAAATCTTGGCATCTTTGACTTGATCCAGCATCTCGGGAATAAGGGGCAAGGGCTAACGTTTTTTCACGGTGATCTGGTTCAGGGCGCGATAGTCAATACAGGTTCTCAAGTCCCCTTCCTTTTTTGGTACGAAGACTAGGGGACTGGCTGCCAGTGATTTGGATGGGCGAATGAACCCATTTGCCAAGTACTGGTCCAGATAGGACTTTAGATGCTGGTTTTCTGGTTCTGTGAGCGCAATCACGGGGAAAAGTCAATTTTCTTGCACACCAATCTATCCGAGGGTTATGAGCAACTAATCATGGCATCCCTAATATTAGCTGAAACTGAGGCGCTTTGATGAGATCAAAGGAAATTGATTCCCGGTGTCCATCCTGGCACAGCAGGATTGTTGCTGCTGTACATTGGGTTACTGCATGGAAGCAATTTCAGTCCCATCCACTGTGGTTACCTTTTCTGTGTTCGGCTTAAAATCTAAGGGAAGCCCCATCCGTGCAGCCAGGTCTCGATCAATATAATTCCCAACTGCTCCGCTGTCTATGTAAGCTTCAATGAGTGCATCCTTGAAGGTTGTTGGTGATTGATTAGGATCACTGGTATTGCAAAATGTGAGGTCGGTGGCTCATTTTTCTCACTCGTCAAACTGACCTCTACTTTTGTCGAGCTAGCCAGTTTTCCGACTCCTTACTCTCATCCTTTTCTGTAGCTTCCACAATTCGCTTGGGGGGTTTTATTGGACAGTCTTTTAGGAAATGCCCCGATTGTCTGCAGTACAAACATAACTGCTGTTGCCTTCTCCTGTCTCTTTCAGCTTTTGTTAACGGTGGTCGTATTCCCCCAATTGGTATTCTCTGATGTGCGCGGAGTAGCATCCTTGGTTCGTAGATACACGGCCCGTGTGTCTGATCTGGACCGATCTGCTTTTCGATCTTGTAGTCTATGATCTAGTTGCACCACCAGATTGATAAATTTACTAAAGTCTCTTGGTCGATCAACTACCTGAGCCAAGACATCCTCTAATCCCCTCGAAGGCCTCGGTGAAACAATGTGGTTCTCTTGTCTTCAGGCCACCTTGTTTCAGCCACTAACCTATTGAAGATTGCTATGTATGTTAGTAAGTCCTGATTCCCCTGCCGGAGTGATAAGAGTTCGTTGTCTACAGCTTGTTCATGGGTGTGTCGAGCAAAGAGCTTTTCATTTCTCTTTAAAAGCCCCCAAAGTCACGTAGTAACGGATCATCATAGCTCACAAGTGGCACTGACCAATCTGCTGCACTACCGCTCAGATATGACCAAATAAATGCAACTCATGCCTGATCATTAGGGAATGCGCCCGGTCTGCAGAGGAAGTGAAGGCGACATTGATTCATAAATGCAGCATACTTCCTTGCATCACCTGAAAACCTTTCTGGCGCTGCTAACGGTATTGTTCCGGGTAAGGCGATTTGCACTGGAGCAGCAGACGACGTGGTTGCCTGTGCCGGTGGATTTGTCCCGGGTAATGGAGCTTGTCCGGCCTGTGATTGCAGTAATTGCCTACTGATTTCTTCGGTGCGATCCTTGGTGACGACAAGGTCCCTTCGCAGGGTATTAATCTCTTGCCTAGCCGAATGCATTTCGGCGCTTAATTGTCCTAATAACTGAGCCATTTGGACCATTTCTGAAGTCTCCATGGCGCCCAGGTGGATAATGTTATGAAGCTTCGCGTTCTGTTACGCTCACCTTGTATTCACGGGGACGCCCTTATGCCCTGGTTGCCGGATTCACCCTGGACGTTCCCATTTCTGGACGATGCCTTCTGTGGCGGTCGGGCCTGAAAACACAGGAGGACTGGATTTAGGAACAGACTTTGTTTCCTCCCACCAGCCCCCTGGACTCGACCTGATGGCCCACTCCTCACCTTGTTATGATGTCTGGCGTGCTCTCCGTCCTGCCTTCTGTGCAGGGGCGCGTAGTCTTCTGTGGGTTGAAGCGATCGAGTTAACTTCACTGGTGCTAACCCATTCAAGTGTCTTTAAGGAGGTAAGTCTGGTTATAGCAGTCTTTAAATGTCCTTGCTTCCTTTCTTGCTAATAATGTCTTTTCTTTTTTGTTTCCCCTTAGGTGCACGGCGGTTCGGTGGGTGCGCTACTTGGATCAGGCTCCTGCCAGGATGATGGACGCAGGAGCGTATGATGGATGGTAGGTTAAGCGCGAAGTGCGGCGCAGTAATGTCTTTTCTAGCTAACCTGTATTCTTCATTCCTTTTCAGGTCGCGATGGTCTTTCTGGCCGTGTGAAGATTTCTGGAGCGGAACCAGTCAAGAAATGCCCAGCCAGGTGAGGATCTTTTGATTACTGCCGTGAATGGCCTGAGTAACCAGTTTAACGTTGTCCTTCTTTCTCTCTCCCTCCAGGTGCTTCGTTCCGGTGCGAGCGTGGTGTCCTGATCATGCTGCCAACTGGATGGAAGACCGCAAGCAGCAGGAAACAACAGATGGAAAGTTGCAGGTAAGAAGAGACTGCTAATGATGTCCTTTTGTCTCCTCTGCAGATCCGCTATTCAAGGATCGCCGGGTGCTGGTCTCTGAACACGATGAGCATCACGTTGCTGGCTGCAAAATAACGCGAAGCACGTTCTGTAGCTTGTGTGCGGTTTATATAGCCCTCTGTAAAGTAGTCCATGTAAAGTAGTCCAGGCTACCAGAACCTAAAACACTGCACCGCACAGTCTGGTTCCTAGGAACTAGACTGTATCGGTGCCTCCATGTTGGCTGCAGGCCTTCACGGGAAAAGTAGTCCCTTCAAGGTTAAGTCCCTTCAAGTTAAAGTCCCAATCTGAACATGAGCCTGGCGCCAAAGGCGCCAGGACTGACTCCAGGAGAGTCTATGATGATAATGCAAGGCCCTTGGGGCCCCAAATGAACCCTGAGTCCCGACCCTACCTGGCATGTGACCATGCCAGTGGGGTTCTGGGTCACGGGTCGTGACACAAGGCTTTGCCTGTTTTCCAGCTTCTCTAAGGGGTTTCGGGTGTGGTAGCTGGGATGGGAATGGGCTGTTGGGCTTCACAGCTGGGTGTGGGATACAGCCCTGATGTAGTACTAAGGATTGGCTTGAGCCTCATCTTGGACTGTCCTCTCTCTGCTTGCCAGACCCTGTCCCTTCCTTCCCGCCTCGCTCTATGCATGTGCACTCAGTTGATTTCTGGTGTAGGGATTGGCCAGTGGCCTCTGCCCCAGGGGATGGCTTCCAGTTCTGATGTGGGGCCTGGGGATATCTAGTCCCTCTCCTTAAGTGGTTCTTTCTCTGGTTGTCACACCCTGTGTAGGCATTCAGGGCAGCCTCCCTTTTTTCATACTGTTGTTAACTCTGAGAGTAGAAGTCTTGTGTGATGAATGGCTGACTGCCCCTTAAGTTTCCAACCTTAGACCAGGTTCCTCTCTTTCCCTCTGTAGATTTATATGGGCCTCCTGCACACCTAAAGACGAGTGTGCAGGCCCTGCTGGTTCAGCGGGTCCACCATTCCTCAGTTGCCTTAAAGGGGCAGCAGCATTTACATTGGCATTGTGATTAGCCCCTGCATTTTGCATGCGGCATGATGACAGTACCCAGTGGATACTCCCTCCACCACCCCCGGGCCATCACCTGGCTTTTGGTGTCACCCTGCCCTCTTGCAAACCACACCATAAACCAGCACATTCAGGCAGGGGACCTTGTTAAGCATATATGCAAAAGGTCTGAGAGCCCCTCTACTGAGAATGAACACAGCTAAATTACCTGTTCTCTGGGTAGGGCCTACAACCACGTTTTAGCTAACTCTACCTTTCACATAGGAGAAATATCCATTTGCATGTCAGTCTGGTCCCAGCTACAAAGGCAGTCCAACACCGAAATGCTAGGCAATTCTCCACTAAACAAGACTACCACCTGCAACCCCAGACACATGTTTCGGCCTAGTCGGATCTCATCAGTGAGGTGAAGGTGTGCCACTCTAAGCACAGTGAGCAAGGGGTCCCCATCTGAATTCCCCTGGGTAACTTAGGGTGAAACCCCAAGTCCCTAAACATATGTGCAAAAGGTATGGGAGCCCCTCTACCAAGAATGAACATGGCAAATAACCTGTTCTCTCTGAGTAGGTTCCCACTCGGGAAGGCCTACAACCACGTTTTTGCTCACTGTACCTTTCACAGAGGAGAAATATTGATTTGCATGTCAATCTGGGACCACCCACGTACGCAGTCCAGCAGTGAAATGCTAGGCATTTCTCCTCTAAACAAGAATACCAACTGCACTCCAGACACATGTTTCGGCCTAGTCGGATCTCAGTGAGGTGAAGGTGAGCAAGGGATCCACATCTGAATTACCCTGGGTAACATAGGGTGACCAACCCCAAGTCCCTAAACGTGTGTGCAAAAGGTCTGGGAGCCCCTCTACCGAGAATGAACACGGCCAAATAACCTGTTCTCTGGGTAGGTTCTCACTCAGGATGGTCTACAACCACATGTAGAAATGAACACAAAAAACAATAACAGGGTGATAACAGGGTTCAGCAAATACAGCCGGTTACAGTGAAGGGGATGGGATCATGCACGATACGGATGGAAGCTGGGATTTGATCTGCAGGAATGGACTCTTCGATATTGGGACATGCTAGGATTTTCTAAGATTCCTGAAACAAACAGCAGGAAAAACCACCATGACCAGGACTCATTATCAGTATGGAGATAATGATAGTATGGTGGTATTTGAAATACTGTCTGTTTTTATACTTGCCAGATTATGTGCCATGTGGAGTTTTCCACATGCAATAAATACCACTTGATTATGAGGTTAAATACCTCATAAAAGTCCACCAGGTTTTTCAACTAGCCCTGCCCACCCCACATATGTTTTCAATGTATTTTTTCCCATAATTAAATGATGCTCTAGAAAAAGGCAAATCTGCAAAGGGGCCCACAGGGGGTTTAAAAGGTGGGCTTGTTAAGACGGATTTCTGAACTCTGTCCTGGTGGCGCAGTAGTTCAGAAGGCCAACCTAATTACTTGGAACAGGGTAACCTCTGGACAAGCCAGACCAATCAAGGTAGCGATCGCGGCGGTCAAGACTAGGTCTCAAGAGGGGTGAGGGTGACTGAAAGCCCGCAATGAGCACACAAAGCAAGAGCGCTTACAAACTTCTCCAAACAGGTGTTATATCAAAAATATAAACACATTTATTTTAAGGCCTTTAAAACAACGACCGTAGCGAGAAAATCACAATATCACAATATTAAACCAACACATACCATATCACCACAATATATATACAAATACACAGTCGCAAGCGTTTAAAGCACGAAATATGTAGTCCACCTGAAAGGAAAGGAAAACAGGCAGTGCGATAACGCTTTAGACTCAGTTCGCCTTCAGAGGCACCTAACTAGATGGAAGTCCGAGCCCTGCGAAGAGTGGAGCCTTGTGCTCAAAGTACCTGCCACGCCGGTGCCAACGGGCAAAAGGGGAAGCTCTTCGGAGGAAGTCAGGCAGTTCGGGTTAGTGCACAGCAGAAGGAGAACAGGTTCCGCAACTCAAGCGCAGCCTCCACAGCGGGCAGAAGCAGAGCGCGAGTACAGCCAAAAGGGTGCTGTTTTTACACAGCAGGGAAAAGCAATGGGATACTGCAGGAGGGCGACCAGATCCTAGCTAAACTACTCACCGGTCCCCGAAGCAAGCAGACCCAGGCTTCTCCACGTTAGTTTCAGCAGCTGGCGGGTTCAGAAGAGCAGGGAACGCCTCGTAGTCGTGTAGAGCAAAAAGACGTCCCAATCGACGAAACCAGCACAGTTTTGTTGCCGCAGCAGGACAACGGAGCGGCCGTGTGTATTCAAGCCAAATGTACACTCCTCCCTTCAGACTTGGGAACGCCAAATTACAAAGCGTGGGAGAGTGACAAGGACTCGAAATACAACACAACCTGGCGGCAGTTACAGAGCAGGACTCCCTTGTAAGCTGGTCAGTCAACTGGATGGCCCAGAGACACTTCCGAAGGCTTACTTGGCAGGAGATGATGAAGTCGCCGGGAATAGCTGTTCCTGCTATTCCAAAGGTCGAAGCACCAGTACAGGCCTTCTGGTTCGATCCAAGGAGGAAAGGGCTTCACAGGACGACAGCAGTGCAAAGGAGGATTCCTTCAGCGGGTCACCAGCGATTCCTCGGTCCAGCCTCTGGGTTGCAGGATACTTGGCTCCTGTATTCCTTCGTTCGTGAGAACTCAGGAGATCGACATGGTAGTGGTGTTTCCAGCTCCCTCATATCCACGGTTCCCTTCGTGCCAAAACGGAGGGGAGCCAATGGGAGATCCGCTCATCAACACACACACCATACGTGGACCAATCACGGACCACGGTGGTCCCAGGCATTCACACCACCCCAGACTCTCTGGCACCCAGGATGTGTATTGGGACCAGACATCCCAGCCCACACCCTGGAGGCACACAAACGACATGTAGAAGCCCGCGAAAGCAACCACGTTTCGCGGGAAAGTACATGCCCAAATAAGGAAGGCCCCGGGTCGCCCGACCTGGGGAAGGTGAAGGGAGCAAGACGGTCAGTGGACAGGACAAAGGAGCCTCGTGGTCTGGCCATTTTGGAGAGCCAGGCCACCATTTTGGGTTCAGGGCAAAAACGTGCTCAGAACGCCAAAAGGAGCTCAAAATAAACAAAACGATCGCTGCCACCATTCGAGTCCCTGAATGACTTGCACCGATCAAATACCATCCTAAAAGAGTATCTAGGGTCTGTAGAAGGCTAGAGACCCAAGAGAGCTGTAACTTAGCTTACAGTGCCCTCTTGTGTCATGTTGCACTAAAGTCGCAACACGATAAAAGAAACTACGGGAAACAGCGTTCCCCGGTACTGACTGTCTTACGGGCATGTCAGTTTCCCCATAAGAAAAGGAGCGAAAGCCCAGAGAAGTGCGGCAGAAGGCTGTACTTCTCTGGCAAAGTTAAGAACAAGGTTAAAAACAATAGCAAAAAGTTTAGGGGTTGCCACATGGAAGGAAAATTCCCTACAATTATGAAATCTTTCCTAACACTCGCCCCTCCCAGACTATGGACAGGGGGAACTAATCCACCCCTGGATGAGTCTCTTGTTCAGGTCGGTTAAACATTCTGGACAACCCATCAGCATTGCTATGTTGGACACCTGGCCTATGCTCAATAGTGAAGTCGAAGCCTTGTAGACTTATGGACCACCTAAGCAACTTTGGATTCTCCCCCTTCATGTTCATTAGCCACTTTAACGGCTTATGGTCAGTCTGCACAGTGAAGTGGGTCCCATAGAGGTAGGGCCTCAGCTTCCTTAGGGCCCACACAACAGAGAAACATTCTTTCTCTACCGTGGACCATCTGAGCTCTCTGTCCTTAAGCTGGCGACTAATAAAACCGATAGGGTGTTCCTTACCCTTCTCATCTACTTGTGATAGTACAGCTCCTATCCCAGTGTCAGAGGCATCCGTCTGCACGATAAAAGGTCTTTGATAATCAGGGGCCCTGAGCACAGGGGCCTGGCACAAGGAGTCTTTTAAGCCATTGAAGGCCTTCTCACACTCGTCGGTCCAAGTTACCTTCTTGGGTTTCTTCGGAGTTGTGAGGGCAGTCAGAGGAGCAGCTATGGTGCCATAGTCTGCCACAAAATTGCGGTAATACCCCGTGAGTCCTAAGAAGGCTCTCACTTGGGTTTGCGTAGTGGGGGTAGGCCAGTCTTGTACTGCTTGTACTTTACTGGATAGAGGCTGTCTCCTCCCTCCACCTACTTCATGTCCAAGGTAAACCACTGAGCCTTGTCCATTTTGGTGAGGGGCCACTCGGACACCCTCAAAAGAGCTAACTGAAGGACTGCTTGGGAACAGGTCGGGGAGAGGTTCAGACTCCTCTTCCTCAACATCTGAAGCCAGTAGCAGTGCTGCGATTTCGACGCTTGGGCCGAAAGCCTTCAGCCTATTCATGTGAAACACTTTGGGAGCCTGTCCAGGCCTTCCAAGGTCCACTGAATAGTTAACCTCACCCAGGGGCTCCACCACTGGGTAAGGGCCTGACCATTTGTCCTGTAAAGCTCGAGGCCTTATGAGATTCATGATCAGGACTTGCTGACCAAGTGTAAAGTTGATGAGGGAAGCTTTCTGGTCGTACCAATGTTTCACCAGCGCTTGCCCTGCCTTCAATTTATCACTAGTCAAGCCCATCAGAAGTACCATCCGTTTTCTGAGCCCTAGCACATAATCAACTACATTGGTAGCAACAGGGGGAGTGGGCATCTCCCATCCCTCTTTGACGATGGCTAAGGGTCCCCGTACGGGATGACCGAACAGAAGTTCGAAGGGGCTGAAGCCAACACCCTCCTGTGGTACCTCTCGGTAGGCAAACAGTAAGCATGAAACAAGAAGATCCCATTTCCTTCTCTGAGGCTCCTCCAGAGCCCCAATCATGCTCTTTAACGTCCTGTTGAAACGCCCCCCCAGACCATCGGTCTGGGGGCGGTATGCAGAAGAGAACCTGTAGGTGACCCCACAGTCTTTCCACATAGCCTGCCTATACTTCGACATAAAGTTGCTGCCATGATCCGACACAACTTCTTTAGGGGAGCCAACCCTAGTAAACATGCCGAGTAAAGCTTCTGCAACTGGCTTGGCAGTTACAGTTGTAAATGGGACGGCCTCAGGATACCTGGTTGCATGGTCGACCAGCACCAGGATAAACCTATTGCTGAGGATGTTTGCGGGTCAAGGGGACCAACCATGTCGATCCCTACCCTTTCAAATGGTACCCCCACAACTGGGAGCGGTACCAACGGAGCTTGGATTGTCGCGCCAACCTTACCAGACAACTGGCAGGAGGCACAACTCCTGCAGTGACTTTCTACTTGCACCCCCATCTTGGGCCAGTAGAAGTGCATGGATAACCTTTGCTTGGTCCTCTTCATACCAAGGTGACCAGCAAGGGGAACTTCATGCGCCATCCTGCAGGAGGAAGGGCCTAACAGCAAGGGGAACCACCAACCTCCTATGGTCTCCTTCTGTAGACTCTGTGGGCTCACTATACAGGAGTCCACCTTCCCAATAAATCCTATGCTTCCCAGGAGGTTACCCTCAAGCTGGGAGCAGGCCTGTCTCCTTAGGCCTTCCAGAGATGGGCACTCGCGTTGGCCTTTACTGAATTCGTCCCTATCAGGACCTCCTTCAACTAACAAGTCTTTTAGTTCAGGATGATCGTTGGGGTCGAATACTTCAGGCATCGCCACCTCCTCGTCAGGCCCGGGCGATTGACCAACTTCCTCCACCGCAGTGGTAGGCGAGCTCGGGGGAATATTCTCTTTCCCTCTTCTTGACTTGTAGACTCCTTTCGCCTTGGGTTTCCCCTTCGGCTGGGGTGGCGTATTGGACTTGGCCAATGCCGCCCGTGCTTGAGACCGTGTGTAGGGTCTTTCGGCAGTGTCTCCTACGAGCCCCAAAGCTCTGAGATCATTACCCAACAAGACCTTTCCCGGGACGTTTCTCTGAATGCTCACTGGAATCCTGACTGCTGTACCATTTAAAGTAAGATTTACAGGGATCACGGGAAACATACGGAGGGGGCCGTCAGCCAACTTAGTGGGCATCAGAGTAGCTCTGGCAACTTCCTCTGAGTCTACCAAGGTAGAATCCACTACAGTGCGACTGCACCCACTATCCCTAAGAGCTGGAGTATCCACTCCATTGATCAGCACACTGTCTTTAAAGTAGTGCTTGGTATTATCCGGAATCCTAGCATAAGCCTCTGCGACTTTAGGCTCCCAGGAACCCAGGGACACTAAAACTACCTCAGCCTCTATTCCGCTGGGAAATGAGTCTGAGGAGAAGGATGCTCCTGTAATCTCTTCTTCCTCGTAGGAGGAGAAGGCCAGATTAGCGGAGTGGACCCCCAAAGGTCTAACCTTACAACGGGGATCCCCCTTCACATGGTCAGTTGCTCCACAAGAAAAACAAGCCCCTGTGGGTCTGTTTACGTAGGGAGGCTTATTGTAACCAGAGTTCTGTTTCGGAGGCGAACCTCCACTACCCTGTGAGTTCTCTTGTGTCTTACCCTTGTTTTTCTTTTTGTGGCCCTTATGGGAAGAAGATTTAGCAGATTCCCCACCCTCCATATCTTTGGACTTTTTCCCTTCCTCCTGCTTACCAGGATGAGTTTTGTCCTTATGGGACACTCGATGTGACACCCATAAGTCTGCTGCAATGGCCAGCTTCTTAGGATCTATCTCCTTCGAATCGGCCAAATGCTGCTTAAGCTCCGGGGAAGAAGAAGCAAAAATATGTTCCAGCATGACCAGATTGATCATGCCTTCGAAGGTAGAAACCTTATAACCTATACCCAGCCAGTTAAGTTTTTCAAGGATTCAGCGACATAAGATACCCAAGTACCACCTTCCTTTTTCTTATACTCTCGAAAACGCTTTAAATATTGGGCCGGAGTCTTCCCAAACTTTAAAATGAGAGTTTGCTTTAACATTGCGAAATCAGCCCGCTCAGCCTTCGACATTTCCATAATGGCACTACAGCCAGAATGGGGCAGTCTACTGAGCAACCACGCAATCTTATCAGAATTGTCAACTTCTTGAACCTCGCATGCATACTCAAACGCATTCAGCCAGTCCATAATGTCATTCCTTTCTTCATACACACTGAGCAGATCTTTCGGAAACCGTGGATGAGAGGAAGCCCCAGACCCATGTCTAGGACCCTTGGATCCATTTGCAACCTGAAGCTTGGCCAGTTCCAACTGGTGATCCCTGTCTTTCTGTTTTTCTGCCTGTTCGATTTTTAGTTTGGCTATGCTGAATTCAAGCTCCTGCTGCCTAAACCGCAGCTCTTGCTTCTTGAATTCAAGCATAGCCTCCCCATCAACACTGGCAGAGGAAACATTAGACATTACATCCTCCCTGTCCTCGTGGTCGCGATGGATCAGTGCAGCGGCAGAACCGTCGGTTCTGCCAGTGAGAGCAGCCCCACCACCTTCTGCACTGTCCTCGGAAGTTATAGCGTCAAGCTGCGCTTCTTGCCACGCCACGATTCTCTGGATCATTTCCAATTTCGTGCCTTGAGAGGAAACACCTCTCTCCGCACACATCTTTTTCAGCGTTTCTGATTTGGAAGCATTTAAAGTTAACAACGTATTTGTTTCCATACTGTTTGATAGGACTATGGCCTTTTAAAAGTTATATTACAACAATTCACTACGTGTACTGTTTGGAATAACCTGAAATGCCTTAGTTCGAGCGCAACACTGGATACCTTCAGTCGTATCCCACCGCTGTACACCAATTTGTTAAGACGGATTTCTGAACTCTGTCCTGGTGGCGCAGTAGTTCAGAAGGCCAACCTAATTACTTGGAACAGGGTAACCTCTGGACAAGCCAGACCAATCAAGGTAGCGATCGCGGCGGTCAAGACTAGGTCTCAAGAGGGGTGAGGGTGACTGAAAACCCGCAATGAGCACACAAAGCAAGAGCGCTTACAAACTACTGCAAACAGGTGTTATATCAAAAATATAAACACATTTATTTTAAGGCCTTTAAAACAACGACCGTAGCGAGAAAATCACAATATCACAATATTAAACCAACACATACCATATCACCACAATATATATACAAATACACAGTCGCAAGCGTTTAAAGCACGAAATATGTAGTCCACCTGAAAGGAAAGGAAAACAGGCAGTGCGATAACGCTTTAGACTCAGTTCGCCTTCAGAGGCACCTAACTAGATGGAAGTCCGAGCCCTGCGAAGAGTGGAGCCTTGTGCTCAAAGTACCTGCCACGCCGGTGCCAACGGGCAAAAGGGGAAGCTCTTCGGAGGAAGTCAGGCAGTTCGGGTTAGTGCACAGCAGAAGGAGAACAGGTTCCGCAACTCAAGCGCAGCCTCCACAGCGGGCAGAAGCAGAGCGCGAGTACGGCCAAAAGGGTGCTGTTTTTACACAGCAGGGAAAAGCAATGGGATACTGCAGGAGGGCGACCAGATCCTAGCTAAACTACTCACCGGTCCCCGAAGCAAGCAGACCCAGGCTTCTCCACGTTAGTTTCAGCAGCTGGCGGGTTCAGAAGAGCAGGGAACGCCTCGTAGTCGTGTAGAGCAAAAAGACGTCCCAATCGACGAAACCAGCACAGTTTTGTTGCCGCAGCAGGACAACGGAGCGGCCGTGTGTATTCAAGCCAAATGTACACTCCTCCCTTCAGACTTGGGAACGCCCAATTACGAAGCGTGGGTTAGTGACAAGGACTCGAAATACAACACAACCTGGCGGCAGTTACAGAGCAGGACTCCCTTGTAAGCTGGTCAGTCAACTGGATGGCCCAGAGACACTTCCGAAGGCTTACTTGGCAGGAGATGATGAAGTCGCCGGGAATAGCTGTTCCTTCTATTCCAAAGGTCGAAGCACCAGTACAGGCCTTCTGGTTCGATCCAAGGAGGAAAGGGCTTCACAGGACGACAGCAGTGCAAAGGAGGATTCCTTCAGCGGGTCACCAGCGATTCCTCGGTCCAGCCTCTGGGTTGCAGGATACTTGGCTCCTGTATTCCTTCGTTCGTGAGAACTCAGGAGATCGACATGGTAGTGGTGTTTCCAGCTCCCTCTTATCCACGGTTCCCTTCGCGCCAAAACGGAGGGGAGCCAATGGGAGATCCGCTCATCAACACACACACCATACATGGACCAATCACGGACCACGGTGGTCCCAGGCATTCACACCACCCCAGACTCTCTGGCACCCAGGATGTGTATTGGGACCAGACATCCCAGCCCACACCCTGGAGGCACACAAACGACATGTAGAAGCCCGCGAAAGCAACCACGTTTCGCGGGAAAGTACATGCCCAAATAAGGAAGGCCCCGGGTCGCCCGACCTGGGGAAGGTGAAGGGAGCAAGACGGTCAGTGGACAGGACAAAGGAGCCTCGTGGTCTGGCCATTTTGGAGAGCCAGGCCACCATTTTGGGTTCAGGGCAAAAACGTGCTCAGAACGCCAAAAGGAGCTCAAAATAAACAAAACGATCGCTGCCACCATTCGAGTACCTGAATGACTTGCACCGATCAAATACCATCCTAAAAGAGTATCTAGGGTCTGTAGAAGGCTAGAGACCCAAGAGAGCTGTAACTTAGCTTACAGTGCCCTCTTGTGTCATGTTGCACTAAAGCCGCAACACGATAAAAGAAACTACGGGAAACAGCGTTCCCCGGTACTGACTGTCTTAAGGGCATGTCAGTTTCCCCATAAGAAAAGGAGCGAAAGCCCAGAGAAGTGCGGCAGAAGGCTGTACTTCTCTGGCAAAGTTAAGAACAAGGTTAAAAACAATAGCAAAAAGTTTAGGGGTTGCCACATGGAAGGAAAATTCCCTACAATTATGAAATCTTTCCTAACACTCGCCCCTCCCAGACTATGGACAGGGGGAACTAATCCACCCCTGGATGAGTCTCTTGTTCAGGTCGGTTAAACATTCTGGACAACCCATCAGCATTGCTATGTTGGACACCTGGCCTATGCTCAATAGTGAAGTCGAAGCCTTGTAGACTTATGGACCACCTAAGCAACTTTGGATTCTCCCCCTTCATGTTCATTAGCCACTTTAACGGCTTATGGTCAGTCTGCACAGTGAAGTGGGTCCCATAGAGGTAGGGCCTCAGCTTCCTTAGGGCCCACACAACAGAGAAACATTCTTTCTCTACCGTGGACCATCTGAGCTCTCTGTCCTTAAGCTGGCGACTAATAAAACCGATAGGGTGTTCCTTACCCTTCTCATCTACTTGTGATAGTACAGCTCCTATCCCAGTGTCAGAGGCATCCGTCTGCACGATAAAAGGTCTTTGATAATCAGGGGCCCTGAGCACAGGGGCCTGGCACAAGGAGTCTTTTAAGCCATTGAAGGCCTTCTCACACTCGTCGGTCCAAGTTACCTTCTTGGGTTTCTTCGGAGTTGTGAGGGCAGTCAGAGGAGCAGCTATGGTGCCATAGTCTGCCACAAAATTGCGGTAATACCCCGTGAGTCCTAAGAAGGCTCTCACTTGGGTTTGCGTAGTGGGGGTAGGCCAGTCTTGTACTGCTTGTACTTTACTGGATAGAGGCTGTCTCCTCCCTCCACCTACTTCATGTCCAAGGTAAACCACTGAGCCTTGTCCATTTTGGTGAGGGGCCACTCGGACACCCTCAAAAGAGCTAACTGAAGGACTGCTTGGGAACAGGTCGGGGAGAGGTTCAGACTCCTCTTCCTCAACATCTGAAGCCAGTAGCAGTGCTGCGATTTCGACGCTTGGGCCGAAAGCCTTCAGCCTATTCATGTGAAACACTTTGGGAGCCTGTCCAGGCCTTCCAAGGTCCACTGAATAGTTAACCTCACCCAGGGGCTCCACCACTGGGTAAGGGCCTGACCATTTGTCCTGTAAAGCTCGAGGCCTTATGAGATTCATGATCAGGACTTGCTGACCAAGTGTAAAGTTGATGAGGGAAGCTTTCTGGTCGTACCAATGTTTCACCAGCGCTTGCCCTGCCTTCAATTTATCACTAGTCAAGCCCATCAGAAGTGCCATCCGTTTTCTGAGCCCTAGCACATAATCAACTACATTGGTAGCAACAGGGGGAGTGGGCATCTCCCATCCCTCTTTGACGATGGCTAAGGGTCCCCGTACGGGATGACCGAACAGAAGTTCGAAGGGGCTGAAGCCAACACCCTCCTGTGGTACCTCTCGGTAGGCAAACAGTAAGCATGAAACAAGAAGATCCCATTTCCTTCTCTGAGGCTCCTCCAGAGCCCCAATCATGCTCTTTAACGTCCTGTTGAAACGCCCCCCCAGACCATCGGTCTGGGGGCGGTATGCAGAAGAGAACCTGTAGGTGACCCCACAGTCTTTCCACATAGCCTGCCTATACTTCGACATAAAGTTGCTGCCATGATCCGACACAACTTCTTTAGGGAAGCCAACCCTAGTAAACATGCCGAGTAAAGCTTCTGCAACTGGCTTGGCAGTTACAGTTGTAAATGGGACGGCCTCAGGATACCTGGTTGCATGGTCGATCAGCACCAGGATAAACCTATTGCTGAGGATGTTTGCGGGTCAAGGGGACCAACCATGTCGATCCCTACCCTTTCAAATGGTACCCCCACAACTGGGAGCGGTACCAACGGAGCTTGGATTGTCGCGCCAACCTTACCAGACAACTGGCAGGAGGCACAACTCCTGCAGTGACTTTCTACTTGCACCCCCATCTTGGGCCAGTAGAAGTGCATGGATAACCTTTGCTTGGTCCTCTTCATACCAAGGTGACCAGCAAGGGGAACTTCATGCGCCATCCTGCAGGAGGAAGGGCCTAACAGCAAGGGGAACCACCAACCTCCTATGGTCTCCTTCTGTAGACTCTGTGGGCTCACTATACAGGAGTCCACCTTCCCAATAAATCCTATGCTTCCCAGGAGGTTCACCCTCAAGCTGGGAGCAGGCCTGTCTCCTTAGGCCTTCCAGAGATGGGCACTCGCGTTGGCCTTTACTGAATTCGTCCCTATCAGGACCTCCTTCAACTAACAAGTCTTTTAGTTCAGGATGATCGTTGGGGTCGAATACTTCAGGCATCGCCACCTCCTCGTCAGGCCCGGGCGATTGACCAACTTCCTCCACCGCAGTGGTAGGCGAGCTCGGGGGAATATTCTCTTTCCCTCGTCTTGACTTGTAGACTCCTTTCGCCTTGGGTTTCCCCTTCGGCTGGGGCGGCGTATTGGACTTGGCCAATGCTGCCCGTGCTTGAGACCGTGTGTAGGGTCTTTCGGCAGTGTCTCCTACGAGCCCCAAAGCTCTGAGATCATTACCCAACAAGACCTTTCCCGGGACGTTTCTCTGAATGCTCACTGGAATCCTGACTGCTGTACCATTTAAAGTAAGATTTACAGGGATCACGGGAAACATACGGAGGGGGCCGTCAGCCAACTTAGTGGGCATCAGAGTAGCTCTGGCAACTTCCTCTGAGTCTACCAAGGTAGAATCCACTACAGTGCGACTGCACCCACTATCCCTAAGAGCTGGAGTATCCACTCCATTGATCAGCACACTGTCTTTAAAGTAGTGCTTGGTATTATCCGGAATCCTAGCATAAGCCTCTGCGACTTTAGGCTCCCAGGAACCCAGGGACACTAAAACTACCTCAGCCTCTATTCCGCTGGGAAATGAGTCTGAGGAGAAGGATGCTCCTGTAATCTCTTCTTCCTCGTAGGAGGAGAAGGCCAGATTAGCGGAGTGGACCCCCAAAGGTCTAACCTTACAACGGGGATCCCCCTTCACATGGTCAGTTGCTCCACAAGAAAAACAAGCCCCTGTGGGTCTGTTTACGTAGGGAGGCTTATTGTAACCAGAGTTCTGTTTCGGAGGCGAACCTCCACTACCCTGTGAGTTCTCTTGTGTCTTACCCTTGTTTTTCTTTTTGTGGCCCTTATGGGAAGAAGATTTAGCAGATTCCCCACCCTCCATATCTTTGGACTTTTTCCCTTCCTCCTGCTTACCAGGATGAGTTTTGTCCTTATGGGACACTCGATGTGACACCCATAAGTCTGCTGCAATGGCCAGCTTCTTAGGATCTATCTCCTTCGAATCGGCCAAATGCTGCTTAAGCTCCGGGGAAGAAGAAGCAAAAATATGTTCCAGCATGACCAGATTGATCATGCCTTCGAAGGTAGAAACCTTATAACCTTCGACCCAGCCAGTTAAGTTTTTCAAGGATTCAGCGACATAAGATACCCAAGTACCACCTTCCTTTTTCTTATACTCTCGAAAACGCTTTAAATATTGGGCCGGAGTCTTCCCAAACTTTAAAATGAGAGTTTGCTTTAACATTGCGAAATCAGCCCGCTCAGCCTTCGACATTTCCATAATGGCACTACAGCCAGAATGGGGCAGTCTACTGAGCAACCACGCAATCTTATCAGCATTGTCAACTTCTTGAACCTCACATGCATACTCAAACGCATTCAGCCAGTCCATAATGTCATTCCTTTCTTCATACACACTGAGCAGATCTTTCGGAAACCGTGGATGAGAGGAAGCCCCAGACCCATGTCTAGGACCCTTGGATCCATTTGCAACCTGAAGCTTGGCCAGTTCCAACTGGTGATCCCTGTCTTTCTGTTTTTCTGCCTGTTCGATTTTTAGTTTGGCTATGCTGAATTCAAGCTCCTGCTGCCTAAACCGCAGCTCTTGCTTCTTGAATTCAAGCATAGCCTCCCCATCAACACTGGCAGAGGAAACATTAGACATTACATCCTCCCTGTCCTCGTGGTCGCGATGGATCAGTGCAGCGGCAGAACCGTCGGTTCTGCCAGTGAGAGCAGCCCCACCACCTTCTGCTCTGTCCTCGGAAGTTATAGCGTCAAGCTGCGTTTCTTGCCACGCCACGATTCTCTGGATCATTTCCAATTTCGTGCCTTGAGAGGAAACACCTCTCTCCGCACACATCTTTTTCAGCGTTTCTGATTTGGAAGCATTTAAAGTTAACAACGTATTTGTTTCCATACTGTTTGATAGGACTATGGCCTTTTAAAAGTTATATTACAACAATTCACTACGTGTACTGTTTGGAATAACCTGAAATGCCTTAGTTCGAGCGCAACACTGGATACCTTCAGTCGTATCCCACCGCTGTACACCAATTTGTTAAGACGGATTTCTGAACTCTGTCCTGGTGGCGCAGTAGTTCAGAAGGCCAACCTAATTACTTGGAACAGGGTAACCTCTGGACAAGCCAGACCAATCAAGGTAGCGATCGCGGCGGTCAAGACTAGGTCTCAAGAGGGGTGAGGGTGACTGAAAACCCGCAATGAGCACACAAAGCAAGAGCGCTTACAAACTACTCCAAACAGGTGTTATATCAAAAATATAAACACATTTATTTTAAGGCCTTTAAAACAACGACCGTAGCGAGAAAATCACAATATCACAATATTAAACCAACACATACCATATCACCACAATATATATACAAATACACAGTCGCAAGCGTTTAAAGCACGAAATATGTAGTCCACCTGAAAGGAAAGGAAAACAGGCAGTGCGATAACGCTTTAGACTCAGTTCGCCTTCAGAGGCACCTAACTAGATGGAAGTCCGAGCCCTGCGAAGAGTGGAGCCTTGTGCTCAAAGTACCTGCCACGCCGGTGCCAACGGGCAAAAGGGGAAGCTCTTCGGAGGAAGTCAGGCAGTTCGGGTTAGTGCACAGCAGAAGGAGAACAGGTTCCGCAACTCAAGCGCAGCCTCCACAGCGGGCAGAAGCAGAGCGCGAGTACGGCCAAAAGGGTGCTGTTTTTACACAGCAGGCAAAAGCAATGGGATACTTCAGGAGGGCGACCAGATCCTAGCTAAACTACTCACCGGTCCCCGAAGCAAGCAGACCCAGGCTTCTCCACGTTAGTTTCAGCAGCTGGCGGGTTCAGAAGAGCAGGGAACGCCTCGTAGTCGTGTAGAGCAAAAAGACGTCCCAATCGACGAAACCAGCACAGTTTTGTTGCCGCAGCAGGACAACGGAGCGGCCGTGTGTATTCAAGCCAAATGTACACTCCTCCCTTCAGACTTGGGAACGCCCAATTACGAAGCGTGGGTTAGTGACAAGGACTCGAAATACAACACAACCTGGCGGCAGTTACAGAGCAGGACTCCCTTGTAAGCTGGTCAGTCAACTGGATGGCCCAGAGACACTTCCGAAGGCTTACTTGGCAGGAGATGATGAAGTCGCCGGGAATAGCTGTTCCTTCTATTCCAAAGGTCGAAGCACCAGTACAGGCCTTCTGGTTCGATCCAAGGAGGAAAGGGCTTCACAGGACGACAGCAGTGCAAAGGAGGATTCCTTCAGCGGGTCACCAGCGATTCCTCGGTCCAGCCTCTGGGTTGCAGGATACTTGGCTCCTGTATTCCTTCGTTCGTGAGAACTCAGGAGATCGACATGGTAGTGGTGTTTCCAGCTCCCTCTTATCCACGGTTCCCTTCGCGCCAAAACGGAGGGGAGCCAATGGGAGATCCGCTCATCAACACACACACCATACATGGACCAATCACGGACCACGGTGGTCCCAGGCATTCACACCACCCCAGACTCTCTGGCACCCAGGATGTGTATTGGGACCAGACATCCCAGCCCACACCCTGGAGGCACACAAACGACATGTAGAAGCCCGCGAAAGCAACCACGTTTCGCGGGAAAGTACATGCCCAAATAAGGAAGGCCCCGGGTCGCCCGACCTGGGGAAGGTGAAGGGAGCAAGACGGTCAGTGGACAGGACAAAGGAGCCTCGTGGTCTGGCCATTTTGGAGAGCCAGGCCACCATTTTGGGTTCAGGGCAAAAACGTGCTCAGAACGCCAAAAGGAGCTCAAAATAAACAAAACGATCGCTGCCACCATTCGAGTCCCTGAATGACTTGCACCGATCAAATACCATCCTAAAAGAGTATCTAGGGTCTGTAGAAGGCTAGAGACCCAAGAGAGCTGTAACTTAGCTTACAGTGCCCTCTTGTGTCATGTTGCACTAAAGCCGCAACACGATAAAAGAAACTACGGGAAACAGCGTTCCCCGGTACTGACTGTCTTAAGGGCATGTCAGTTTCCCCATAAGAAAAGGAGCGAAAGCCCAGAGAAGTGCGGCAGAAGGCTGTACTTCTCTGGCAAAGTTAAGAACAAGGTTAAAAACAATAGCAAAAAGTTTAGGGGTTGCCACATGGAAGGAAAATTCCCTACAATTATGAAATCTTTCCTAACACTCGCCCCTCCCAGACTATGGACAGGGGGAACTAATCCACCCCTGGATGAGTCTCTTGTTCAGGTCGGTTAAACATTCTGGACAACCCATCAGCATTGCTATGTTGGACACCTGGCCTATGCTCAATAGTGAAGTCGAAGCCTTGTAGACTTATGGACCACCTAAGCAACTTTGGATTCTCCCCCTTCATGTTCATTAGCCACTTTAACGGCTTATGGTCAGTCTGCACAGTGAAGTGGGTCCCATAGAGGTAGGGCCTCAGCTTCCTTAGGGCCCACACAACAGAGAAACATTCTTTCTCTACCGTGGACCATCTGAGCTCTCTGTCCTTAAGCTGGCGACTAATAAAACCGATAGGGTGTTCCTTACCCTTCTCATCTACTTGTGATAGTACAGCTCCTATCCCAGTGTCAGAGGCATCCGTCTGCACGATAAAAGGTCTTTGATAATCAGGGGCCCTGAGCACAGGGGCCTGGCACAAGGAGTCTTTTAAGCCATTGAAGGCCTTCTCACACTCGTCGGTCCAAGTTACCTTCTTGGGTTTCTTCGGAGTTGTGAGGGCAGTCAGAGGAGCAGCTAAGGTGCCATAGTCTGCCACAAAATTGCGGTAATACCCCGTGAGTCCTAAGAAGGCTCTCACTTGGGTTTGCGTAGTGGGGGTAGGCCAGTCTTGTACTGCTTGTACTTTACTGGATAGAGGCTGTCTCCTCCCTCCACCTACTTCATGTCCAAGGTAAACCACTGAGCCTTGTCCATTTTGGTGAGGGGCCACTCGGACACCCTCAAAAGAGCTAACTGAAGGACTGCTTGGGAACAGGTCGGGGAGAGGTTCAGACTCCTCTTCCTCAACATCTGAAGCCAGTAGCAGTGCTGCGATTTCGACGCTTGGGCCGAAAGCCTTCAGCCTATTCATGTGAAACACTTTGGGAGCCTGTCCAGGCCTTCCAAGGTCCACTGAATAGTTAACCTCACCCAGGGGCTCCACCACTGGGTAAGGGCCTGACCATTTGTCCTGTAAAGCTCGAGGCCTTATGAGATTCATGATCAGGACTTGCTGACCAAGTGTAAAGTTGATGAGGGAAGCTTTCTGGTCGTACCAATGTTTCACCAGCGCTTGCCCTGCCTTCAATTTATCACTAGTCAAGCCCATCAGAAGTGCCATCCGTTTTCTGAGCCCTAGCACATAATCAACTACATTGGTAGCAACAGGGGGAGTGGGCATCTCCCATCCCTCTTTGACGATGGCTAAGGGTCCCCGTACGGGATGACCGAACAGAAGTTCGAAGGGGCTGAAGCCAACACCCTCCTGTGGTACCTCTCGGTAGGCAAACAGTAAGCATGAAACAAGAAGATCCCATTTCCTTCTCTGAGGCTCCTCCAGAGCCCCAATCATGCTCTTTAACGTCCTGTTGAAATGCCCCCCCAGACCATCGGTCTGGGGGCGGTATGCAGAAGAGAACCTGTAGGTGACCCCACAGTCTTTCCACATAGCCTGCCTATACTTCGACATAAAGTTGCTGCCATGATCCGACACAACTTCTTTAGGGAAGCCAACCCTAGTAAACATGCCGAGTAAAGCTTCTGCAACTGGCTTGGCAGTTACAGTTGTAAATGGGACGGCCTCAGGATACCTGGTTGCATGGTCGATCAGCACCAGGATAAACCTATTGCTGAGGATGTTTGCGGGTCAAGGGGACCAACCATGTCGATCCCTACCCTTTCAAATGGTACCCCCACAACTGGGAGCGGTACCAACGGAGCTTGGATTGTCGCGCCAACCTTACCAGACAACTGGCAGGAGGCACAACTCCTGCAGTGACTTTCTACTTGCACCCCCATCTTGGGCCAGTAGAAGTGCATGGATAACCTTTGCTTGGTCCTCTTCATACCAAGGTGACCAGCAAGGGGAACTTCATGCGCCATCCTGCAGGAGGAAGGGCCTAACAGCAAGGGGAACCACCAACCTCCTATGGTCTCCTTCTGTAGACTCTGTGGGCTCACTATACAGGAGTCCACCTTCCCAATAAATCCTATGCTTCCCAGGAGGTTCACCCTCAAGCTGGGAGCAGGCCTGTCTCCTTAGGCCTTCCAGAGATGGGCACTCGCGTTGGCCTTTACTGAATTCGTCCCTATCAGGACCTCCTTCAACTAACAAGTCTTTTAGTTCAGGATGATCGTTGGGGTCGAATACTTCAGGCATCGCCACCTCCTCGTCAGGCCCGGGCGATTGACCAACTTCCTCCACCGCAGTGGTAGGCGAGCTCGGGGGAATATTCTCTTTCCCTCGTCTTGACTTGTAGACTCCTTTCGCCTTGGGTTTCCCCTTCGGGTGGGGCGGCGTATTGGACTTGGCCAATGCTGCCCGTGCTTGAGACCGTGTGTAGGGTCTTTCGGCAGTGTCTCCTACGAGCCCCAAAGCTCTGAGATCATTACCCAACAAGACCTTTCCCGGGACGTTTCTCTGAATGCTCACTGGAATCCTGACTGCTGTACCATTTAAAGTAAGATTTACAGGGATCACGGGAAACATACGGAGGGGGCCGTCAGCCAACTTAGTGGGCATCAGAGTAGCTCTGGCAACTTCCTCTGAGTCTACCAAGGTAGAATCCACTACAGTGCGACTGCACCCACTATCCCTAAGAGCTGGAGTATCCACTCCATTGATCAGCACACTGTCTTTAAAGTAGTGCTTGGTATTATCCGGAATCCTAGCATAAGCCTCTGCGACTTTAGGCTCCCAGGAACCCAGGGACACTAAAACTACCTCAGCCTCTATTCCGCTGGGAAATGAGTCTGAGGAGAAGGATGCTCCTGTAATCTCTTCTTCCTCGTAGGAGGAGAAGGCCAGATTAGCGGAGTGGACCCCCAAAGGTCTAACCTTACAACGGGGATCCCCCTTCACATGGTCAGTTGCTCCACAAGAAAAACAAGCCCCTGTGGGTCTGTTTACGTAGGGAGGCTTATTGTAACCAGAGTTCTGTTTCGGAGGCGAACCTCCACTACCCTGTGAGTTCTCTTGTGTCTTACCCTTGTTTTTCTTTTTGTGGCCCTTATGGGAAGAAGATTTAGCAGATTCCCCACCCTCCATATCTTTGGACTTTTTCTCTTCCTCCTGCTTACCAGGATGAGTTTTGTCCTTATGGGACACTCGATGTGACACCCATAAGTCTGCTGCAATGGCCAGCTTCTTAGGATCTATCTCCTTCGAATCGGCCAAATGCTGCTTAAGCTCCGGGGAAGAAGAAGCAAAAATATGTTCCAGCATGACCAGATTGATCATGCCTTCGAAGGTAGAAACCTTATAACCTTCGACCCAGCCAGTTAAGTTTTTCAAGGATTCAGCGACATAAGATACCCAAGTACCACCTTCCTTTTTCTTATACTCTCGAAAACGCTTTAAATATTGGGCCGGAGTCTTCCCAAACTTTAAAATGAGAGTTTGCTTTAAAATTGCGAAATCAGCCCGCTCAGCCTTCGACATTTCCATAATGGCACTACAGCCAGAATGGGGCAGTCTACTGAGCAACCACGCAATCTTATCAGCATTGTCAACTTCTTGAACCTCGCATGCATACTCAAACGCATTCAGCCAGTCCATAATGTCATTCCTTTCTTCATACACACTGAGCAGATCTTTCGGAAACCGTGGATGAGAGGAAGCCCCAGACCCATGTCTAGGACCCTTGGATCCATTTGCAACCTGAAGCTTGGCCAGTTCCAACTGGTGATCCCTGTCTTTCTGTTTTTCTGCCTGTTCGATTTTTAGTTTGGCTATGCTGAATTCAAGCTCCTGATGCCTAAACCGCAGCTCTTGCTTCTTGAATTCAAGCATAGCCTCCCCATCAACACTGGCAGAGGAAACATTAGACATTACATCCTCCCTGTCCTCGTGGTCGCGATGGATCAGTGCAGCGGCAGAACCGTCGGTTCTGCCAGTGAGAGCAGCCCCACCACCTTCTGCACTGTCCTCGGAAGTTATAGCGTCAAGCTGCGCTTCTTGCCACGCCACGATTCTCTGGATCATTTCCAATTTCGTGCCTTGAGAGGAAACACCTCTCTCCGCACACATCTTTTTCAGCGTTTCTGATTTGGAAGCATTTAAAGTTAACAACGTATTTGTTTCCATACTGTTTGATAGGACTATGGCCTTTTAAAAGTTATATTACAACAATTCACTACGTGTACTGTTTGGAATAACCTGAAATGCCTTAGTTCGAGCGCAACACTGGATACCTTCAGTCGTATCCCACCGCTGTACACCAATTTGTTAAGACGGATTTCTGAACTCTGTCCTGGTGGCGCAGTAGTTCAGAAGGCCAACCTAATTACTTGGAACAGGGTAACCTCTGGACAAGCCAGACCAATCAAGGTAGCGATCGCGGCGGTCAAGACTAGGTCTCAAGAGGGGTGAGGGTGACTGAAAGCCCGCAATGAGCACACAAAGCAAGAGCGCTTACAAACTACTCCAAACAGGTGTTATATCAAAAATATAAACACATTTATTTTAAGGCCTTTAAAACAACGACCGTAGCGAGAAAATCACAATATCACAATATTAAACCAACACATACCATATCACCACAATATATATACAAATACACAGTCGCAAGCGTTTAAAGCACGAAATATGTAGTCCACCTGAAAGGAAAGGAAAACAGGCAGTGCGATAACGCTTTAGACTCAGTTCGCCTTCAGAGGCACCTAACTAGATGGAAGTCCGAGCCCTGCGAAGAGTGGAGCCTTGTGCTCAAAGTACCTGCCACGCCGGTGCCAACGGGCAAAAGGGGAAGCTCTTCGGAGGAAGTCAGGCAGTTCGGGTTAGTGCACAGCAGAAGGAGAACAGGTTCCGCAACTCAAGCGCAGCCTCCACAGCGGGCAGAAGCAGAGCGCGAGTACGGCCAAAAGGGTGCTGTTTTTACACAGCAGGGAAAAGCAATGGGATACTGCAGGAGGGCGACCAGATCCTAGCTAAACTACTCACCGGTCCCCGAAGCAAGCAGACCCAGGCTTCTCCACGTTAGTTTCAGCATCTGGCGGGTTCAGAAGAGCAGGGAACGCCTCGTAGTCGTGTAGAGCAAAAAGACGTCCCAATCGACGAAACCAGCACAGTTTTGTTGCCGCAGCAGGACAACGGAGCGGCCGTGTGTATTCAAGCCAAATGTACACTCCTCCCTTCAGACTTGGGAACGCCCAATTACGAAGCGTGGGTTAGTGACAAGGACTCGAAATACAACACAACCTGGCGGCAGTTACAGAGCAGGACTCCCTTGTAAGCTGGTCAGTCAACTGGATGGCCCAGAGACACTTCCGAAGGCTTACTTGGCAGGAGATGATGAAGTCGCCGGGAATAGCTGTTCCTTCTATTCCAAAGGTCGAAGCACCAGTACAGGCCTTCTGGTTCGATCCAAGGAGGAAAGGGCTTCACAGGACGACAGCAGTGCAAAGGAGGATTCCTTCAGCGGGTCACCAGCGATTCCTCGGTCCAGCCTCTGGGTTGCAGGATACTTGGCTCCTGTATTCCTTCGTTCGTGAGAACTCAGGAGATCGACATGGTAGTGGTGTTTCCAGCTCCCTCTTATCCACGGTTCCCTTCGCGCCAAAACGGAGGGGAGCCAATGGGAGATCCGCTCATCAACACACACACCATACATGGACCAATCACGGACCACGGTGGTCCCAGGCATTCACACCACCCCAGACTCTCTGGCACCCAGGATGTGTATTGGGACCAGACATCCCAGCCCACACCCTGGAGGCACACAAACGACATGTAGAAGCCCGCGAAAGCAACCACGTTTCGCGGGAAAGTACATGCCCAAATGAGGAAGGCCCCGGGTCGCCCGACCTGGGGAAGGTGAAGGGAGCAAGACGGTCAGTGGACAGGACAAAGGAGCCTCGTGGTCTGGCCATTTTGGAGAGCCAGGCCACCATTTTGGGTTCAGGGCAAAAACGTGCTCAGAACGCCAAAAGGAGCTCAAAATAAACAAAACGATCGCTGCCACCATTCGAGTCCCTGAATGACTTGCACCGATCAAATACCATCCTAAAAGAGTATCTAGGGTCTGTAGAAGGCTAGAGACCCAAGAGAGCTGTAACTTAGCTTACAGTGCCCTCTTGTGTCATGTTGCACTAAAGCCGCAACACGATAAAAGAAACTACGGGAAACAGCGTTCCCCGGTACTGACTGTCTTAAGGGCATGTCAGTTTCCCCATAAGAAAAGGAGCGAAAGCCCAGAGAAGTGCGGCAGAAGGCTGTACTTCTCTGGCAAAGTTAAGAACAAGGTTAAAAACAATAGCAAAAAGTTTAGGGGTTGCCACATGGAAGGAAAATTCCCTACAATTATGAAATCTTTCCTAACAGGGCTCCTCTTCTTTTCCATATTGAATTGAAAGGTCAATATTCGCCCTTCTGTGCATTGTTAAACATGGTACAATGGCGGTACAAAAAAGAGGATTGCTTCTACTTAATCTCTAATCAGCATGACTTGCCAGGTCTCCTGGGTAACCCTGGACATCCAGGAGGGATTCTGATGACAGGACCAAGGCTACCAGGAAACGAAAGAAGCCAAGCCAAAGCCCTTTTCAGAGATTTATCTGAGCAACAAAAAAAAAAGGCATTTTTCACGAAGCAGTTTGGAAGTGCGCATGCAATATAATTGAAGATATCTGTGTGATTTGCCTTTTCTTCCACAAAGCAGATTCTAGGGTGCTAAACATCACAAATCTTCATCCCAGATTCTTTGGGGTGCCTGGGGTTAGATATTGTTGATGATGTGTTTTCTGAGGGTACAACAAAAATGTAGATTCCAAGAGCCCATATGGTCTTAAATGAATGATGTCAATGTATAATGTACTGCAATCCTTAATTAGAAGCTCCAACTTGCAAAGTTGAACTATAAACCCTTGGGTCCTAGTTGCAGTGCAGGCTGGACCTCTTGCACTAGGAAAAGAGCAAGTATTTTTCCAGACCCTGACCAGTATGGAAGAGGATGAAACATGCCCTACTGCATGCCCAGCGGCCTTATATGCCCGGGCAGAGCAGTATGGCTTGCTTTATAGCCCAGCTGTGGATGGCAGCCTGCCCTCTTTGCTGGACGCTTGCATTCTTGAACACTTGAATGTTTTTCACCAAATCACTAGAAAATGTCAACAGTTCAAGGCTGCACGCCCTACTACCTGAAGCTCCTGGTTCCAGCATGCCTACTCATTACTTACTCAGCAAGAATCTTTAAACCAATCTGCCAACCAGAGATTGACCAGGCAAAAATACAGTGACATCTTACTTGAATTAAGGTACCCATTTTTTTGGAATGCCCTCCATGAACCCTCGGATCAGACCCAACCCAGCTTCTGTTCATCGCCAGTGTGAAACCCGCAGTGTTCGAGCAAGCCCTCTGACGAGATGGGGAATTAGGTGGTACATGGACCAATGGAAGGGGGATAAGGGGCAAAACTTATATCCTGGTGTATGGCTGCCTTTGATCTATAATATGAGGTACAGGTGGGCACTGCTATATTGAGTGATTATGTTTCCAAAGGAAATGATACTTAGATAATGTAGTCACATCTATATGGAGCTGAGGCCGCTGGCACTGGGCCAGATCATACATATAGAATGGAGAACAGTGTATTCTGTAACATGATGATGCAGTCCACCAAGACATGCTCAACACATGTTGTGTGACACTCATAGTACAACCCAGTTTTAAATAGCAGTTAAAGAAAGGAGGGTTTGGCCCTGATGATGGATTATTTCCGAAAGGCATAGGCACCTTTTTAACCCTTGTTAACGCTTTACTGCCTCATCTCTGCACATACATTAAAAATACTGTTTTGAGATCGCTCTTGCAGCGTTTTGTTTGTGTAATTTAAGGAATATGCACAACTACTTTTGTAACTAGCTAACAATTTAAACTTGACCTCTGCAGCCCACCAGTAGGGAACAAAGAGAGCCTGTGGTTCTCACAGGAGATTTCCTGTGAGTTCTCCATTGTACATGCCTTTGATCTGTAACCAAAAAAGTGATGGGTGGAAAGTTTTGAATTAATCTAAACCACTGGCACTGCTCTGGGCAACCTTCCACACCACCGTGTTTTAGCCCGACTGCGCCATTGCAAAAGGGGTCCGGCCATATGCAAATCAATCGGGTACTGCCACCAGTGGGAGCAGTCCAGCCCGAACTGCTAGGCCAGGTCCCCTCCACACAGAAACACAAGCAACCATTCCCTTTGATCTGTGGCAAATAGCATATTGGCCCTGTCCTCAACAATGCATGAATCAAATCCAACCATGCACCAAAAGCACATGTAGCCAGAGGTTTGTAACGCCTCTATGCTGACCATAAAAGCACTTGCAATTGTGGCACCGTGAATGGCCCACAGATGTCCCAATATTATTATTATTATTATTATTATTATTATTATTATTATTATTATTATTATTATTATTATTATTTATTACTTGTATAGCGCAACATGCCCAGATGCCTCGGGCACACATAAATTAAGTACATAGAAAGACAGAGAGGCAGACAGAGAAAAATCAGAAGCAAGAGCTAGGCGTTATAAACGCACCTAATCAATCCCCTTATTCAACAGGTGTGTCTTGACCGCTCTTTCTCAGTGGTTCAGACAAGGGATAGCCCGTAATGTAACTGGGAGGTCCTTCCAGGCACTGGGAGCTCGCACATCAAATCTGGCTCCCCCATAATTCCGCAATTAAACCGCGGCTGCAAGAGCTTCTTGTTATCATTGACAGCAGAACTGTTAGTCCCAATGTCACTTGTAAAAGGATTGGACTGCAAATGATTGTGTCTAGCTGTGCTTCACAAACTTGCTCACCATCGACATTCACAAGCACGAGAAAAGGCCCATGGCCCATAAACACTGTCAGGGTTTGCACGTTGCCCGAGGGCTACTTTGCATAATGCCTCTACAGTGCAAGCGTTGCTAAGTCTGCCCCCAGCAATCTAAATCCATGATGTTAGACTCTAACATGTACAAATGGAATAAGCACTGGGTAAGCCAGTCACCCGTGTAGAGGAAGAGCCAAATACCCCTACCAGAAGCTCTGCCCTCATATTGCCTATATATTGGGACATATACATACTAATTAACACAACATGTTACCCTCAGGAATCTGAAAACTGATCCATCAGCCACTCAGCAAATGTGGGCTGTATGCAGTCTAATAATTGACATGTATCCAAAATTTAAAATATCATATTTTAATTCATTTGCTAAACAGCATAAGTATCAAAAAACATTTTTCTAAAAAATGCATTTACACCACATAAAAAATATACAATGATTAAAAGTGGTGATTTCACCACACAAACTCAAGTTATACAAATACTTGAAAACACTACACAGTAGCAACTCAATTCCTCTTGCTTACTACTGTGTACACCAAATTAGCCTGACTTATATAAGTTTCTGTCCTTGATGTTACTATTAACTGGACATTCTTCAGGGGCAGAAAATTGTCTTGTGCTTCCTGTAGACTTTTCTTTATGGTCCCGGTTCCTATAACTCGGTCCCAATAGTGGTTTCTCTTTCTCTTGGGAAAGGTTTAATGGATCCTTTCAGACCCACCCAGGGGCAATGTATTCACAATGCAGGTTGGGTATGGACTCTTCGTGTCCCTAGGATGTATGATGTTTATACTCTCTAGGATCTGTAGTCTTACAAATAAGCTCCCAAACCCTAGTTTCTGATCCACTCAATGGAAAGGAAGGCGTCTTCCCTCTCTCACTGATTTCTCTGTGTCCCGTCCACAGTCTGCTGTTTCATGCATGCAGAGTCCATACCCATGAACAATGCCCGATCCTTCAGCAGCGATCGAATAACACATATGGTACCATGGGTAGACGATCCAGAGGCCGTCCTGGGATAGGGGGTCCTGGTAGAAGTCAGTTTGTTCAGAATCAACAGTCGCTTTCACAGGATAGTCAGCAGCATAGTGCAGCATAGTGCAAATAATGGAACCATTTTTGATAATCCGTCAACTGTCTATTTTTCTGAGGATCTTGCGTTTGATGATGTACTGTTCCACTAGGACAGCCCGAAGCAGAGTCTGGAACCAGTACCCATTCCCGTCGATCAGATAGGGCCCTACGTTGAGATGAAGGTGGGGAATCGGAAGCATCTATTTTTGATAGATACAGGAGCACAGAAGTGTTCCGTTGATCATTCACGGGTTCCAGATAATCCACTGTCAGGGCACAACAACATTTCTGTAGGGTTTTCTGGTATGTAAAGAGAGCAACAAGGGGAGGAGTGGTGACCCTGTGACCTTGGAACCACAGTCAGGTGAATGGTGTGTCAGTCACTGGGAAAACGACCACTGGAACACTGGTTAATTTATTCTAAAAGAGTACTATAAAAGTTGAGCATGATAATCATGCTTAACTGGTCTTGAGTTGAAAGTACAAAAAACAATGTTAACATATTTCATAAAACTCTTGAGGTGAGAGTTAAGAGAAAACAACCACTTGATAATAGCAAAAAAAACTAATTTTCATTTTTAATCATGGTACAAATCTATCTAAAAAGTGCCATAAAACAGGAGCGAATACACATTATGACTATAGCAGAAACTTTTTCCATCAGAGTTGAATAGTCACAGAAACAAAAAAAAATGTTTTTGATGTGGGGTTAGTGCGTGAAGAACAAGAACAAAGAACAATAAACAAAGAGTCTTGTGTGTGCACTTCCTGTGCAGCATCAAACAATTAGAGGTAGAGCATTGTTTAGTTAAACTAACTCTATCACATATGGAAAACCTGTTAGCTATCTTAGGTTTGGTTTTGTGGAGGTCGACATATGTTTCGGCTAAAAACACCCAAAGGAATCAGGCCATGCACAAAATGTTAATGTTTTAATTAATTGTTTTTGTCAACCACTTCTAGTCAAGTTTGCTTCACTATTCTGCTCATTTGTGACATGTTCATGTTTGTTTATCTTGTAGTGGGTTCCATGTGTTTTTTTAAAAAAAAACAGTACGACGACTAAGAAGTACTCAACACTACCAAACTAATATACTACCTTTTTCTCTTTGTCCTGAAGACGGCTACACCTGCATCAACGGACAACGTTTTTGTGCATTGCCTGATTCCTTTTGGTGTTTTTAGCCGAAACATATGTCGACCTCCACAAAACCAAACCTAAGATAGCTAACAGGTTTTCCATATGTGATAGAGTTAGTTTAACTAAACAATGCTCTACCTCTAATTGTTTGATGCTGCACAGTAAGTGCCCACACAAGACTCTTTGTTTATTGCTCTTTGTTCTTGTTCTTCACGCGCTAACCCCACTTGAAATCTTTTTTTGGGTGTTTCTGTGACTATTCAACTCTGATGGAAAAGGTTTCTGCTATAGTCATAATGTGTATTCGCTCCTGTTTTATGGCACTCTTTAGATAGATTTTACCATGATTAAAAATAAAAATTGGTTTTTATTGCTATTATCAAGTGGTTGTTTTCTCTTAACTCTCACCTCCAGAGTTTTATGAAATATGTTAACATTGTTTTTTGTACTTTCAACTCAAGACCAGTTAAACATGATTATCATGCTCAACTTTTTATAGTACTCTTTTAGAATAAATTAACGAGTGTTCCAGTGGTCATTTTCCCCGTGACTGACACACCATTCACCTGACTGTGGTTCCAAGGTCACAGGGTCACCACTCCTCCCCTTGTTGCTCTCTTTACTGCCTTGTGGTCCCCGAGGGTGGTGTTCCCAGAAACTGGATCCTTCCTAACGCTTTTACAGTCGGTTCTCTGGTATGCCAGTGGTTAGTCCGGTTTCTCAGCATGTACCGATTTCACTGGGGCCATTCACCGATTCATGTCCATTTCTTTTGACAACGAATTGTGGCAAAAATTTGTTTCAGTTGAATCTGTTGAAAGAATTTAATGCTGTAATTTACTGTTCTCTGGATGGAGTGCATTTAACGATTTCACGTCACCGAACGTCTGTTTCACAATTCTTGACTAGGCCTTTACCACCTGAATTGGATAAGGTTCCGGCATGTAAATGGGCGGTTGATGATAATGACGTTGGTATTTTGCAAATTGAGCCTGTTACAATTGTGTTGAAACCAGGTGTTAAATTACCACGTATTCCACAGTATAAGAGTTCAGCTGATGGTGAACAAGCTTTAAAGAGTATAGTTTCTGATTTTGTACATCGAGGAGTGATTGAGGAATTTGCAGGTAGTTTGTGTAATAGTCTGATTCTACCGGTGTTTAAGAAAGGGGATTATGCGATTCGTTTACGTTTTATTATTTATTTACGGACTATCAATAAGATTGTTGCTCCACAATTTCCGAGTGTGCCTGATGTGACTACTATATTGACAATGGTTCTGACTTCAGCTACTCATTTCAGGGTTGTGGATCTAAAGAATGCTTTCTTTAGTATTCCTGTACATGTTGACAGAAGATATTTGTTTGCGTTCACCCTTGGGGGGCGCTCGTTTACATTTACTCGTGTGCCACAAGGGTACACTGAAAGTCCAAGCATTTATAGTAGAGCTTTGAAGGAACAGCTTGATACACTTGAGTTGCCTTCCACCTGTACGTTGTTGCAGTGTGTTGACCACCTTCTTTTAGCTGCAGATTCAGAAGTTGCTTCCAAAGAAGGACTGTGTTGCTGCTTATCCATCTAGCAGAACAAAGGCATAAGGCTTCATTAAAAAAGTTTCAATATTGTCGACCGGAGGTTGCCTATTTAGGCTATCTTCTGTCAAAGGAGGGGAAAAAACGGACACCTGAACGGATACAAAGCATCTCTAACATGTCTGTCCCAAATACACAGAAAGAGGCAGAGCCTTGATAGGCAAGGCTTCATACTATAGACAGTGGATCCCTAACTTTTCATTAATGATAAAACTAATGTTGGCATTGACAAAGAAGGGCATTTATTTGCCTTTACTGTGAAACATGTATTGCCAGAAAGCTTTTGATCTGCCCAAGGCTGCGTAGTGTTCAGCACCAGTTTTGAGCACACCAAATTACGACAAGGCCTTTGTGTTGTATGTTTATGAATGTGATGAATGCGCTTTGGCTGTGTTAACGCAGGAACATGGAGGAAAGAATAGACTGTGCGGTTATTTTTCTCCACGCTTGACCCTGTTGCATGCGCTTTGCTGAAATGTTTGAGAGCTGTTGCTGCTGCCACTGCATCTGTAAAACAAAGTGAGGGTATGGTTCTGGGTCACTCCTTAACCGTGATGGTACCTCACTCTGTAGACGTTCTATTAAACAGAATGCAAACGAAACATCTCACATCAGCACGATTAACAAGGTACAAGCTGATTCTATTTGCACCGCATATCCAAATTAAGAGATGTTTCTCATTAAATCCGTCCAAACTATTGCCTCTTCCGCAAGAAATTGCTGGCAGTGACGAGATGTCACATGACTGCCTCTATACCAGAGAACAAGAGACTAAGGGCACAATTGATTTAAGTGATACACTGTTAAAAGAGCCACAAGGGGAGATGTTTTGCGATGGCTCCTGCTTCAAACTTCCGGATGGTACATTCACTGCTGCTTACGCAATCACTAAAATATAATATGTTAAAATAGGTATAAAGAATCCCTATTAACATGAAAACATCCTACTCCACCAACGGGGATATAGATATATGCAATACAATAAAGAGCAAGATGATGCGTGCTGTTTACTTGCCTCCAACCCCCTCACACAGGAACTCTATAAGGTTTTTCAGCATCACTAGTCCTGAAAAAATGGACCGTCTGCTGTAACTGGTTTACACAAATGTATAACAAGTTTATTATTCAAATAATTCGAGCTGAATTTAAACAAAAAACACTACCCTCACCTAACACAGTGTACTAAACATTAAAAAACAAATATAAAATATCAGATAACTTATTTATATGACACAGAAGATATCACATAACACACAAAAAAATCTCAATGTGTCACTAAAACAACAAGCATCCCAACATGTTTCTGTTCTTAACTGCCCAGTTCAGGCGAACATTCTTCAGTGGATACATTTAAAAGCATCCACTAATCTCTTCCACACCGTGTTGAAAGGGTAGATTCAGGCACCCAAGAGGGTAAAAGGAAAACAACCTCCAAGCCTGTAAAAATAAAGGAAAGGAGAAACCTAATGAGTTCCAAAGAAGGAAGGAAGTACTACAAAATGTAAATGGAGACATGGCACAAGGATTATGCCATACTCACAAGGGTCCCAAAAGGGCACCCACAGATTTACCTTTAAATGGTGAAACTTCAAAGCACGTCACAGGATGACAAATTTGCTGGTTTCCCTCCAAATGAGAAATCAATACTTCAACAAAGCGTCACAGTCCGCTAGAGTATCGCCACACCTAAGTAAGACAAAACCAATACACAGAGACCACATGCTCTGTTATATCCAGAAATCACACTGGCTTCAATACCACTGCACATAAAATCAAGGCTCCAAATAACAAAGTGAATTACCTCCACAGATGTAGGGATCAAGACTGCAATTCACAATTCAGTAATGAACAAGTTGAAATGGAAACATCCATACGATCAAGCAATGAAGTACAGGGTCAATCTGGAAAGCAATGGGAACATAACAGTAAACACCATTTATCTGGCATTACCAAAAAATCAGCTAACAACATGCCGTCAACATGCACTGGAGGGCAAACAGAAAAGGGTGCTTATATTTCACACACGTGAGGAGACCATGCATCATCTAATGTGTAAAGACAACTACTCAGCGTCCATGCTGTCCAACCTACACACCGTAAAAGAAACGCGGAAAATGGATAGCCACACAACATGTGTAAAATAAGTGTAAAATAAAGTACCCCAACCACCAAGTAATGCAAAAGGTGTCCCAACATGGAGACAATATCATGCACAGAGTCACATCCAGAGGCAAAATGATGGTAGCGTGCTCACCTATACACACGGAGGGGTTTATTCACTCCACTTGCAGCATTCAAACATACTCGGCCAGCACTCGATTCAGAGGAGCCATGGCTGCTGCACAATCTCAAAGCGTCTATGGTTGCACGGCAACACAAAGAAAGGACTCTGTCAAAGCGTCTATGGTTGTGCGGCAACACAAAGAAAGGACTCCACTTCTCGAAGTTAATCAGGAGTGCAACAACCAAGGGGGCCATGTTGGAACAGACCCAGAATCAACTGGTGTAGAGGAGTTTAATGAACACTCAGCGCATCAAAAAGATGTAAATTGCACTAACTTCATCAATTGAACTAAAAACCGAATTATTCACCAAAATTGGGTGCCCACATGGTATATGCATCACACAATGTCCAAAATTATATTTGGCTAACCAAATGCCAGTCAATGCTTTCATTGAGCCCTAGCACATTGCTTTGTAATTTGAAAATTATTTTTTGCTCTATATTCAATAATTTTCGATCTGTTTCAATTTTGGTATTTCCATGCACCTTTTTCAAAATCAGCCATGTGAAGTCATTGAAACCATGTTTCTTTTCAATAAAATGTTTCACAAGAGGAGCAGTTATCACTTGATTCTTGATACAGCTGCGATGTTCCACCATTCGAACTTTACATGTCTATTTGTTTTTCCCACATAGTGTAGGCCACATGGACAGGTGATCAGATATACAACATTAGCTGTGTTACAATTCGTCATTTCAGTGAAGACCCACTTAACATCAGGTAGAATTTGCAATAATCTAGTTTCTTTTGTTTGTCCACACATGCTGCAATTCCCACATGGAAAATGTCCTTTTACTTCAGGCAAACCCCACAGTCTAGTTTGCCTAACTTGTGGTATCTGCATTTCTGTCACATCATTTCTGATCAGAATATTTCGTAAATTCTGGCTTTTTCTAAAAGCCACTAGGGGAGGCAACACTTCTTTACCACGATATATTTTCTTCCAAGTTTTCATCACAATGTTTTTGATTTTGTAGGACAAATTTGAGAAAGTATTAACAAATACAGTGCCAATCTTTTTAGTTGTCCTACTACTTTTCTCCAAAAGTGCCTCACGATTGTTATTGTAAGCTCTTTTTGAAGCATTTCTTATAACTCTAGGCGGATAGCCTTTGGCCAACAACTTGTTGGTCAATACATCCGCACTTCGGACAAAATCATCTTTAAGACTACTATTGCGCTTCAGTCTCAAAAATTGTCCAAATGGCAAATTGTTCTTTAAATGTTTAGCATGGTGGCTATTGAAGTGCAATAAAGAGTTCTTATCAGTAGTCTTGTTATAGGGCTTCACTTTTAAAGAACCATTGTGATGGAAAATGGTAATGTCTAGAAAATGAGTCTCACAATCACATATAGACCCAGTGAATTTCAGAAACCGATTTTGTTGTTTAAGCCATGTCACAAAACAATCTGCCTCTTCTCTTGAGCCATCCCATATGATCAGTATATCATCTATATACCTCAGCCACTTCCTCAAATGATTGCTGAAAGGGTTGGTGGCTGGGTATATTACTGCCTTTTCAAAATACTCAACATAAAGATTGGCTAAATTCGGGGCCATGGCAGCACCCATGGCTGTACCCTCAATCTGTTGAAAGAAAGAGCCCTGGAATTGGAAATTTTTTTAGTCAAGGCAAACTCCGTGCACCTCAGAATGAAAGCGTTACTCACAGGATGGCCATCCTCTCTATTCATCAACACTTCTTCAACCACCTCAAGTGTGGCTCTTTGAGGTATCATAGTGTACAAAGATTGAATGTCCAAACCTATCAGCAAGGACTGGCCCGGAATAAACTCAATGTTTTCCAATTTATTAATAGCGTCAGTGGTGTCTCGCAAATAGCTTTTCATTTTCAAAACAGACGGTCTCAGATAGAAGTCTGCAAATTTGGACAAAGGTTCCAAAATCAAATTCACACCAGACACTATGGGTCTACCAGGGGGATCAACAAGTCTCTTGTGTACTTTGGGCAATGTGTAAAAAACAGGTACTCTTCCTTGATCCCTAATCAGGAATTCAAATTCTTGCTTACTAATCATTTCGGCATCAAAAGCTGCAGTCACCTTTTCTTTGATAATTTTTTTGAGTCTGGCAGAGGGGTCATTAGCCAGTCTCAAGTAACTCACATCATCAGATAGCAGTCTTTCACATTCTCTTACATAATCACTACGGTTCATCAACACAATCGCTCCTCCCTTATCTGCTTGTCTAATAATCAGGTTCTTGTCTTTTGCTAACTTTAGTGCCGATTCTCTTTGTAACCTACTAAAGTTGGAGTTGCGAGACTTTTCGCCAGACTCCAACTTAAGAACCTCTGCCAGCACCTGTCTTTCAAAAACCGTAGATTCGGCAGTATGAGAATAACTGGGAGCACAGAACATAGATGTATTGCGCAACCCACTGAGATTATTACTGGTGTATCCTTCATGTTCACTGAAGTATTCGTTCAACCGTACCTTGCGCATAAATGCAAAAAACTCTGTTCTAAATTCAAAAGGATCATGAGATTTAGTAATGACAAAACTGAGACCCTTATTCAGGGTGTTTTCACTTCCGAGGAAAGGACATAGGAGGACAAATTTATCACCACTGATTCCTTGTTCGACTCCTTGTCCTGACCTGGTTGTCCCAGTCCCCCCGATTCGGGCCTTGTCCTAAAAAAGGCATCCTTTGTCTTTGTCTATTGCCCCCTCTAGGACCTCTTCCTCTTCCTCTACTCATACTGGCCTGAGCTCCAGGGTCATTATCTCCTGTCGTACTTTCTTCACTAGAACTATAGGAATTATCTCGAAAATTTACCCGTCTGTTGTTTCTCGGTGTTTGAAATGTATTACCAAATTTGTAACCCTCAGTAACATAGGGAAAAGATTTCTCGTGAGAGAAATTGGTAAGATCTTTCTTTAATCTTTTTACCCTTTCTAAAGTAGTGTCATTTTTAAAATCAATTAGTCCCTTTAAATGTTGTTCAAGTTTTGTTTTAAAAGTGTTTAAATCAAACTCTTTTTTGATTTCTTCTTCAAACTTGGTGATATCTATTTCAATTTGTTTGGAAACCTCTGTTGCTGTATCAATGATTAGAACTAACCAGTCTCTCCCACACTTATTGGATATATAGCTCCATTTTAATTTAAACTCCTTGTTGTCTAAAAATAGACGTGGCTCATTTCTTACTATGAGGCCTTGAGGAAGAGCCTGGTTCTTTAAATATTCAAGCATGATAGCTCCATGCAACTGAGTACGTATCAGGCGTTTCCTCAATTGGATAGATACATCCCATTGGTCATTGTTGTTTACATTAAGCTCATTTTCACCTGTCCCTGCTAGCACAGAAAGTGAGTCTAGTAATTTCTTAATATGATCCTCACTGTACGCCAAACACTTGTCTGCAGCTGTTGCCATAATGTGGTTCTGGATACAATACTGGATTGTCACAGTGTAGTGCAATACCTTTATATTAACAACCTACGAGACCACCAGGAGCCTCTATATATAATATGTTAAAATAGGTATAAAGAATCCCTATTAACATGAAAACATCCTACTCCACCAACGGGGATATAGATATATGTAATACAATAAAGAGCAAGATGATGTGTGTTGTTTACTTGCCTCCAACCCCCTCACACAGGAACTCTATAAGGTTTTTCAGCATCACTAGTCCTGAAAAAATGGACCGTCTGCTGTAACTGGTTTGCCCTCCAGTGCATGTTGACGGCATGTTGTTAGCTGATTTTTTGGTAATGCCAGATAAATGGTGTTTACTGTTATGTTCCCATTGCTTTCCAGATTGACCCTGTACTTCATTGCTTGATCGTATGGATGTTTCCATTTCAACTTGTTCATTACTGAATTGTGAATTGCAGTCTTGATCCCTACATCTGTGGAGGTAATTCACTTTGTTATTTGGAGCCTTGATTTTATGTGCAGTGGTATTGAAGCCAGTGTGATTTCTGGATATAACAGAGCATGTGGTCTCTGTGTATTGGTTTTGTCTTACTTAGGTGTGGCGATACTCTAGCGGACTGTGACGCTTTGTTGAAGTATTGATTTCTCATTTGGAGGGAAACCAGCAAATTTGTCATCCTGTGACGTGCTTTGAAGTTTCACCATTTAAAGGTAAATCTGCGGGTGCCCTTTTGGGACCCTTGTGAGTGTGGCATAATCCTTGTGCCATGTCTCCATTTACATTTTGTAGTACTTCCTTCCCTCTTTGGAACTCATTAGGTTTCTCATTTCCTTTATTTTTACAGGGTTGGAGGTTGTTTTCCTTTTACCCTCTTGGGTGCCTGAATCTACCCTTTCAACACGGTGTGGAAGAGATTAGTGGATGCTTTTAAATTTATCCCCTGAAGAATGTTCGCCTGAACTGGGCAGTTAAGAACAGAAACATGTTGGGATGCTTGTTGTTTTAGTGACACATTGAGATTTTTTTGTGTGTTATGTGATATCTTCTGTGTCATATAAATAAGTTATCTGATGTTTTATATTTGTTTTATATTTGTTTTTTAATGTTTAGTACACTGTGTTAGGTGAGGGTAGTGTTTTTTGTTTAAATTCAGCTCGAATTATTTGAATAATAAACTTGTTATACATTTGTGTAAACCAGTTACAGCAGACGGTCCATTTTTTCAGGACTAGTGATGCTGAAAAACCTTATAGAGTTCCTGTGTGAGGGGGTTGGAGGCAAGTAAACAACACGCATCATCTTGCTCTTTATTGTATTACATATGCTTACGCAATCACTACATTAAGCACTATTGTGGAGACCAAAAGAAGTCCGCATAACTCTGCGCAGGCCGCAGAGATTATTGCATTGACTCGAGCTTGTGAACTTTCCGAAGGGCTTAGTGTGAATATATTTACAGGCGGTCAGTATGCCTTTGGGGTGGTTCACATCTTCGGTCGATTATGGGCAGAGAGAGGTTTCTTGACCTTGCATGGAACTAAGATACAACATGGTACCCTGATAGTTTGGCTACTTTCAGCACTTGCAATTCCTACCCAGTTAGCAATAATGAAGTGCAAAGCACACCAGAAAGTAACAGATGATGTGGGGAAAGGAAACGCTTTTGCTGACAGAATAGCCAAACAGACTGCCACCGATTTGCATTCCGAAATGTATATAATGAAAGACGTCACTAACACTTGTCTGATAGACGTAGGAATTAGTTGTATAAAAGTTGTATAAAAGACATTCAGGCTGATGCACCTCCAGATGAACTTAAACAGTGGGTTGAGGGTTTAGCAAGTTTAGATGAGGAACATAATGAAAAACAAAAATGGATGCTGCCGATGCTTATGTCATCGTTATGGTTACGATGGCTCATGGTCTAACTCACATATGTGCTAAAAAGATGTGTAAACTGTTAGAACCTGTCTGGGTTAATGTAAATATCTGCTGAGCGTTTTGTTCAAAATTGCATTGTATGCTTACAGCATAATGTCGGGAAGGGTACATCAACACCGAGGGGTAGTTTTGGTCCCCGTCTATGCCTTTTGAGGTTATACACTTTGATTTTATTGAAATGGAGCGTTGTCAGAATTACAAATATGTTCTAGTAGTTATTTGCGCTTTCAGTAAATGGGTCGAAGCTTTCCTCTAAAAGATGCCACAGAAATGACGACGGCGAAAACCATGCTGAAGGAATATTTTCCTAGGTTTGGTTTGCCGAGAGTCATTTGGTTGGACAATAGTCCACATTTTATCGCTGCTGTTATCCTGCAAGTATGCACGGGATTACAGATCGATAAATGGTTCCATTCGGCCAAACACGCTCACCACAGTGCCGGACTTGTACAACGCCACAATGGTATATTAAAGAATAAAATGGTGACGATCTGTGCGAATAGCAATTTGAAATGGCCAGATGCCTTACCGATAGCTCTATTGTCCATGCAGACGACCACAAAGCCTAAAACGGGGCTGTCTCCTTATGAGATTATCATAGGGAGACCAGCAAATATTTGGAATGTACCCAAACCCAAGCAGCTAAAAGATGTAGAGCATTTTCTCCTTTCTGAGTACTGTGACCAGTTAACTCAAAACTTGTATTTGATTTATCAACAGGTGCGAGAAGCTCCCCCAGTAAAATCCGAGGTTCCAGGTCATCGACTCCAACCTGGCAACTGGGTGCTCGTTAAATCATTTGAAAGAGCCTCCTGTCTCGCACCTCACTGGAGAGGACCGTACCAAGTCCCCTTGGCCACGTAGACCGCTGTACAAGTGGAAGGGAAATGACACTGAATACACGCAATGCACATCAAGACAATACCTTTTCCTCTGCTCCACGAAAAAGGGAAGAGAAGGAAATTGTTCACTTTGATGCTCCCTACAAGCCTGTTTTGTCTACGGAAATCCTTCCTGAGCCCGTGGGGCCTGGGGAGACTGGTGCTTTACCTTCAAGTTCTTCTGTGTCTCTTTCTCCACTGCTGAGCTATCTTGCTTCTGCTTCATCACTTCCTTCAGGAAGCGAAAACACTCTGTTCGCAGATCACACTGTACCTGGAGTCTTGAGGTACGATCTGCATCCGAGACACCGGACATACAGCACAGCCTTGGCTGTGCCCACAAGGAATCATCATTGAGCCAGTCCCTTGTCACTCTTTCGTGGAAAAAAATAAATAAAAGGCAGTGACTGGCAAAACTGCCTTCAAGCAAGATAGGCCACGCGGTCAGGAGCCACCAACGGATGAACTAAAATAGCCTAATGGAGAGGCTTATGAACGGACTCTGAGAAACAATGGGCCTCATTACACGGAGGGCGGTTGACCAAGGTGCTATTAGCACCTTGGTCCATGCCGGTGAAATACCGGCACCGCCTTGGTGGTAAGGGGAATTACCGCCCTATTCCAAGGTTGGTGGGGCGGTAATTCCCCCTTCCCCCATTGCCCTTCCCCATTCCCATATTTGCCCCATAGGGCATAATGGGAATGGTGAAGGTGCTAATTACGGCACCTCAAATTGCGGTACCGTAATTAGCTCCCTGGTCCCTTTGCTGGTTGGTTTTTAACGCCTGCAAAAAGCAGGCGTTAAATTCTCCAACCCGCAAAGGGACCTCGTAGTAAGGCGGTAAGGGTTTACCGGTACCGGTAAAATACCGGTACCGGTAAACCCTTACTGCCTACCGTGTAATGAGGCCCAATGTCTCTTCCTAAATCCACTCGTACAGAGCAAGCTATTGGTCTTGTGGCTGATAAAGAATCTGTTCATCAAAGATCATGGTACTTGAGGACCCACTGTTTTGTAATCATAGTACTGGTCTGTTTTATAGTTGTATTTACGAAGGGTTGTGGTACATGAAAAGAGTGCATCCACTTGAGACTTTGTTACCCACTGAAATTATCTCCACTGTGTCTCCACCTTTCGTGCATCTGCACACTCTTCCTTCTCGAGACTCCCAACATAGACGGGGTTATCATAATAACACTCTCCTAATGATCATGAATGTGACCCATGCGATTCTGAACAGAATTAATTGCTGGGTGTGTTCACACTTGCCACAACAAGGGGAAAAGGGATTGGGCTGGTATATTCATCCTCTTCCTTTAACTACTTCATGCTATGCCTCGCTCAGGGCACTATGCTTTGGTCGTTGGACCGATAGTATTTCTGGGAACTTCGATGGGACTAATCTGAATGAATTTGAAAAGCGAGTCTTAACACCTCTGGGATGTTTCCTCTTTGTGAATAGAAGCAAACTCAATGTTGCTTCTATTAGGCCTTCTGATAGACTCTATAGACCTTTTCAATCACTGATTTCCTTCAAGATGGCTCCCGTAGGCAACCGGGATGCCATGCCTCCTTCCTATACTATTAATCATAGCCCTAATTCTGTTTCTTTCTGTATACAAAGAGAAGGTTCTCAGCCAATGGGTACATTCAAGGATTGTACTAACATTGTAAATCTAACCAGTGAGGATAGACCTTTGTATGTAGGTAACCCCGTTTACGTTGTTTGTGGCAATGAAGCTTATCCTTGGTTACCTAGAGATTGGCAGGGTACTTGTTACTTAGGTATTTTGTCATCAGGGGTATATGTGGCTACCACCACTGAAGTCTCTAGAGCTCGTCCAAGGTGGGATGAGAATGGTGACACTCCTTCACAAGTTATGGGTGATGTAGCAAAATCCTTTGTGCCATTTTGGGGACAGATAATGAATTCTGAGGATATCAGAAGACTAGCAAGGGTACTGGCAAAAACCATCAATAGGACCAGTGATATTCTGTACAACATGCCACTGGAGTAAAAGGCAATTAGACTAGTGGCCCTCCAAAATAGGATGGTGTTAGACGTCATCCTAGCTGAGCGTGGTGGGGTATGTAAATTGGTGGGATCCACGTGCTGTGTTTTTGTACCTGACTCCTCCCCTACCATATTCAAGGCAATACAAAATCTACATACCTTGAGTACTGAAGTACATGTCCCGAGGGAAACTGGAAACAGTGCTTGGTTCTAGGACTTGTTACGATCATGGGGTTGGAAACTCTTTGCAGTCCTAATGATAGGTCTTGGTGTTCTATTGTTTTGTTGTTGTTGTGTACAATGTTTCCCTGTCATATGTTCGATGTTAGGAGGATGTTCTGCACAAACGATAGGTACACTAGGGCCAAAGGTACATGCGCCCAAGGAAACTACTAATGTTTTAGTAATGAAGGACATTACTATCAAGGAACTTATGGGGTTTTGAATAAAGCAAATGTTTGAGTAATGCGTTTGGCTTAGGCCAAAAGGCGGGTTTGTTAAACTGTATTCGTATAATACTGCCTTGTTATGAATATTGGCCTAAGCCCATTCGCGTTACACGGAAAATTGCGTTTGAAATGCTCAGATTTCTTATCAACTTCACCACCATTTTAAGAATCATCCGCCATTTTGATTTTAACTCTTGCTTTGTGTTCTAAAATGGTGCACTGTGTTTTCAACTACAGCCGAGCCGAACGACCTTTGAGTTGTGTCAGCATTTAGGCTGACCAAGAGCAGACTGTTTCTTCTATGCAAAGAAACCTTGTGACTCGTATGAAATGCAATCCAAGTGTTGTCTGCGCTCACAAGGCTCACCCTCATATAAACAACGAAACAATGTAGAGCAAACTCAAACCATGTGCTTTGGTTGTAACATATTGGGTCTCATTACGAGGAGGGCAGTAAGGGGTTAATGGCGCCAAAAAGGTGCCAGAGCCGTTAACCCCTTACCGCCCCATTACGTGGTCCGCTCGCGGGACCCGCTCAGGATGCCTGGTTTTACCAGACGTCCTTGGCGGGTCCTGTGAGCAGCCCAGCATGCTAACAACGGGCCCATCATTAATGGGCCCGTTGTTAGCATGCACCCCATTCCTATTGAGCTCTATGGGGGCTCAAATGGGAATGGGAATGGACCGGGTCCGGGTTCCTGGAATGGTGAAATAGAGGGCCCTCCAAGGTCAGAATGGCCTGGTATTTCCCCATTCAGGGAACCCGGACCCAGGTTTGGGGGTAGCTATGCCCTTATTAAGGGCATGGCTACCTCCAAACTGGTAATGAGGCCCATTGTGTTCTCTCTTGAAACTAGGCTTACAATGAGCTGGAGACCCAATACGGCCATTGTATCTTCATGGACATGTAAACTTGTTAAATACATTGAACAATAGTGTAATATTTGTCATGTGAACTGGGCACAAACCCTAGCATGTAAATTATTAGTTTGGAGAGGGGCTGTACAATGATCAGGAAAATGTATAGAACAGCTCACATTAAGATGTCCAGCACTCTCACCCCTCACTGTGTCGGCTGGTACATACTGCGATGTGTTGGGAGCCAGATAGCTATATGCTTTGCTTTGAATTCTGTACAGAAATAAATATACTTGTATCTTTCGACCCATGATTGGCGTATTTCATTTTGTGGTACTAAGCCTCGATATTTCTTTTGGTCTTTCAATATGAGGAGTACATAGATCAGGCGAAGGAACGACAAAGAGGATGTCGGTGAGGGTCTGTCTGGAGGAAGCGTTGGAATAGGTGTCGGCGATAGGAAGACCAGGGTTAGAGGCCAAGATATCCTTTTTGAACTTCTTCCTACCAGACTTAGTGAGAAGGGAAGGATAGTCAATGGAGAAGCAGTTGGAAAAGATAGGAGAAACAGAAAGCACCATGTGGGGTGGAAGTGAGGAGAGGATGGAGAAACTGGAGAGGCTAAGGCGGGTAGGTGTGGGACAAAAGAGAGTGGTGAGGTCACTGGGCTGGAAAGTTACAGAGAAGCATCAGTATACAAGCAACATACAGACAATTTCGCAATGGGCAGCAATATTTGACTCATTAGCACAAAGCAAAAACAGCAAGATTTGACTTTTTAGCACAAAGCAAAAACAGCAAGATTTGACTCTTTAGCACAAAGCAAAATAAGCAAGATTTGACTTTTTAGCATAAAGCAAAAACAGCAAGATTTGACTTTCCAATCAGGGATTCATATGTTAGCGAAGGGATTTAGGAGGCACTGCGCATCAGGATGACAACATGGGAGTAACAAGCAGAAAGAACATTGATAGTCAAAGGTGGTAGGAGTGAGTCCATAAGGAGGGAACTAACCCATAGTTCTGGAGGTAGCAAAGTCAAGGCAGTCCGGATTTCTTAGAGGAGTGAGGTGGCAGCATTGTTGTGGTTAAGGAGCAGGGAGGACCCCAATTAGCGTTCCGGAAGCAGACAGGGAGTTTACAGGGGCCTTAGAAGTGGGCCTTTGCTGAGAGGGCCGGCTAAAGCCTGCCGGTCCCTGGTTAGATGGAGTAAAACACTCAGCAACCAATGGGAGTGCTGCACACAGAGAGGTGGTTCAGCACAGCCTGCCTACACAACAAGTATCTCTAAGTATTGCTACCTCATCCTAAAGGGCCCCAAATCTCAGAGTTCACCCTTGAACGGGAGATCTGCAGTATCTCAATAGACTGGGAAGGAACAGAGCATGGGGACTCACCACTGGTCCCAACTCGTGGACTGCATATGTGTAGTTGGCCTAGTGACATGCGAGAGACATTTGATGGATAAATCCAATGAATGAGTCACTTCTTGGTCAATCCACTCAGGTTTGGTGCTAGATTACAAAACCAGATGGGCATTGTGGAAGGTTGCAAATCTTGGCTGCTCTAAGAGACAAACACCAAGGATGTTTTTGTGTAAAGTTGAAAATGCAGAGCCTTCTCTGGGAGCTTCTTGCTCCTGGAGGAAACTCATCCTCTGGCCATGATTGAGGCAACCCAGATAGAGATCAGTGATAGGATCTATGTGGGGAATGTCACTAAATGGCTCCCAATCATCATCCTGGCCACAGTGAGGGTGTGGAGAAGTGGGAATGCATGCACTGGGAGTCTGGAATGTCCTTATGACTGCCAAATCGACAGTCATGTTCGTTCTGGGGTCTGTGCACTAGCCTACACAAGAGCAGAGCAGGCACACTTCCTGCCCCTCTTCACAAAGGCAGGGAATGCCTCCAAGGAACTTTTCATCGTCCACAAGGATCTAGTGTCATCTTTAGCATCTGCACCGCGATCTTGATTCTCCTGAAAAACATGTCAAAACATATTGCACCCCATTGAAGCAATATACAATCCCTAAAGGCAAACATTGCGAACTTCACCCTCCCAACAACTTCATTAGGCCCCCACCAGTCAATATTCTGCATATTTATCCCAGTTAAGGAAGCTGACATCAGGAATATCTTGAACTCAGCAGAGAAAAAGAGGTGATGGTTGGAAGGTTTAGAATTAATCTTTACCTCTGGCATTGCTCTGGGCAACCCTCTAGGGCATCGTTATTTGCCTGCCAAGCTATTACAAAAGGGGAAAGACCATATGCAAATCAGGCTTGGTCCCACCCAAAAGGGGCATTCCAGTCCGAAATGCTTGGTCACATCACTTCTGCACGAGACCCAAGCATCCCCAAACATGTTTCAGCCTTGTTGGGCCTCATCAGTGAGGAGTAGCTTGGGTCTCTATTCAAGAAGTGGCCCCACACCCATGCATCCTTGCAACACAAGGGTGTTCAACCTTGGCCTTCCTTCACGTGCCACCTTATTGCCAATTTCATTCATGACCCTATATCCACAGGCCTAGGGCAGCAAGCCCTAAATCATTCTAGTGTCGTCTCATCACAGAGAGCTGCTAGTAGCCAACATCAATGTCTGCACAAATGATATAATTTCCTAGGTCTTCCTTGCATCGCAAAGGCACTGAAACAGTGACCACAACTCAATTTACAGTAATGCAAAAATCATTGCTATTGACTTTTAGTAAGGGTTTTGTCCACGGCGTGGGACTAGATCCGTGCCACTCAACCTACGGGAAGAATTGCTCACTGCTGGGTACAGGGCAAAAGATGTGCCCTCAATCTTTTTGATCTCTCTGCAGCACTTGAAATCGCCAAACATACCACCCTGCTCACAAGCTGAACCCAATGGCCGGCATTAAAGGAACATTTTGATGCTGGTTGTTATCACTCCCCCTTAATCATACCCATCAAAAATTAAACTGGGCAACACCACTTTACAGATCTGTCACCCTCCCATGAAGGGTTCTGCCAGGTTTGGCTGTCTCGCTTCTACTGTGTAGCATGGCTATTTAACTAGGCTCTCACGTCAACCTCTGACTTCTGCTACAAGAGCTGAACACCAAGTACTGCCCTATACTCTGCTATGAGTGCACAACACATGTATGTATTATGGGTGTATGTATGTAATATATGTATTATACTCACAACTAAATGTAACTGGTACCTGTAACAGCGCCTCGATGTCCCACGGTTTTGTGCGCTCTGCATATGAAAAATAAATAAATAAATAAATCTACATGGCACCATGGGCTAAGTCTTCAAAACCTATGACATAGGTTAATATGTTTATGCCTGACTTCCAGACCCACCTCAAAACAGAAGAGGGTTTGGGGAGTCATCACCAAATAGGAAATTGCCTTTAACTCCTTCAATGCGGAAGGAAGTAGAACTGGCAATGTCCAAAAGGGTTCTATGTTCTTCGAACGCCTGTTTTATTTTTTTGCAGACTATTTTACGCTGGAAAAATTTTACATTTTTTATTTTTTTATTTGGGCTTTCCTCGTAAACCATCCTTCCCTGTTATCTAGTCCATATTCCTCACACCGCCTAACCCTTATATCCCTTTACCCTCCCACCCCCATATGTTTCAAAGAGTTTTTTCTGCCGAATATTTTCAGCAAAAAACTGTGAAAAAAAGCCTGGCAATGTAACAACGTTGTACGGTGTGAAAGGTCAGGAAACAGAGATCCTGCCCATTGGCCAACTGTATCCTTCACCCCTTTCTTTTGTGTGACCAGACTCTATCAGCCCACTGACAAGTCCAGCTCTCATTGCCCCCTACCGAGGAATCTAAGTCAACAATGACCTCACATTAATGACATAAATGAATTGTCATGAAAATGCATTCCATCACTTGCACAACATGTATTTAACCCTTGTGGAGGTATCATTGGATTTAAATTATTGCAATGTTTTGTATACACAGCTCTGGAAAATGTAAGTCTGCTAATATTGCAAAAAGTATAATATCATGCTGCCCGACTCATCTTCTTCTTGAAAACCTTTGCCCATATAATACCAACACCCATGTCATTTCATTCGCTCCTAATCAATGGAAGGTCACAGTTCAATACTCAATGCCTTCCAACCATGCTTCCCTTCCAGAATTCTGTGATCTTCCAAACAGATCCTTCTTTACATTCATCTACCTCAATACATTTAGTATGGGGCATAAAATAAATATGCACTTACAGGAATATATGGAACATGGAATGGTCCCCTTGGCCTAAAATGTGAAAATGATGTTCTCAAGATCCAGAGAAGTCACAAGGCTCACAATGTTCACATTGTTAAATGGCGGGACCTCCCCCGGTTGCTGCAAATAAGACTTGAGTCCTTGCGCCTGGCTGGTCTGATATGTCTCTTCCAATTTCGTGAAGGACGACATCATAGATATTGCCATCCAAAGTCTTCTCAATTGTTGCAATACCTAAAAAATGACAACCATACTGAAGCTCTCGTCAAGTACACTATTTTTAGCTCTGTAACCTATTACCCCTCTTCTCCCTCTGCACACACACCCCAACTTCTTCGTTATAGTGCACTGAGATGGCCACCATCCCTCCAAAATATTCTGTTGAGTGTGGCAAGGGTCTCAATTAGTCACATGATGACGTAAGTAAAGTTTCAGTTTTTATTATAAAACTCCATTCAACAAAAGGACATTGGGTCTCCCATTCGAGGGTTGGTCCCTGTACTCTTTCCTTCAACATCAAAAGGGGCTATAGCTGAGGCTCCCCACTTTCAAAAGCTTTGACATGATACAAGTTGACTAAAGTCAGGGTTCCTCTACTGTCTAAACTTGCCCTAACCCAAGGGGGCATCCTAAAGGCCATATCCGTATCTCTCTAACACCCTCAGGGACTTTATAGGTGACCTAAGCAGGGGTAGTCTGATTGGCCCTACCGTACCCTTCCTCCAATGATGTTTTTTTTCAATTCTTATACTCGCTCGCCCCTTCTTACTCCTGTCTACACTCGTCTCTACCCTACTGATTCCACCTCTCTCTCTTGCTCCACCTTTCTAGCCTTCTTCTCCTGGTCTTCTGGCTTCTCTCACTGCTGTCTCTCTCTTCACATCCCTGCTGACCTTTTCCACTTTCCTCTTGATCTTACTCCTCCCCTCACTATTCCTCCACTCTTCACACCCTCCTGTCTCTCTCCATCTGCCTCTCTCTTTCTCCGCCTCCTTACTCTCCTTCCCCTCCTAGTCTGACTCTGTCTCTCATCACAGTTATCTTCATTCACTCCTTACTTTCCAGATCTTGCTTTCTTCTTTCTCTTAATCTCTCTCTCTCACACGTTCTCTAGTTCACATTCATACCACTACTTTGCTACCACTATCTCAATCCCAACACCTTACCTTCACTCCTTCCAAACATGCCAATGGTCTCATCTAAGTCCTCCTCCACATGCTGCACACTCCTCTGGTCTCTTTGTCCTCCTTCCCCTCATCCAACCTCACCCCAACACCTTTCACTGCAGAATGACCCATCTGGATTTGCATAGCTCTGCCTTTCCTATGTGGAAAATTCTCTGATCTCCCTTTGGGTTCTCCAGTCAGCTCCTTCACTGGGCCAATCTCTTTCTGATCTATTTTCAACTCCTCCCATCTCCTCTCTTTGTGAGATTGAATTTCCCTGGAAGTCTTCATAAGGGCCATTAGACCGGCCTCCATTGCTGCTTACCCTGCCATGCGGCCTCTAGCATCATCTGTCCTTTTTGTTTGTTTTGTTTATACTCGGTAAGTAATGGTTCAAAAAGGGGTTTGAGAGTCTCAATGAATTAAATTGAGGCTCCCCTTGCACTGTGTAGTACCTTGCTGGCTATAGTTTTGTGGCCCCTGCTCCACTGCTCCACTGCTCCCCTCTAGTGGTGTTTATCTTCAGGATCATGTATGCAGGAGTATAATTAATTTGTAGGAGAGAAACCCGTTCTTTCCTTCTGTCCCGTGACAGGTCTTGTCTCGCTGATCCAGCTGCATTGTGGGACTTGTAATCCTTGTTGTTTTTTCTTTGGATGGGCTGCTTCCCTAGAACCACCTGAACGATTAGAAAGGGAGACCTGGCCAGGACAGAGGTGGGTAGGCACTGGGACGGGGAAAGAGGTACCAATGCATACACTCAAAAGGACACCAGGAACGGGGGGCTTTCCCAACTCCCTTGCACCGCCTCTGCATCAGGTCTGGCTCTGGCATGGCCCTAGTAGTCCACCGATCCTCGGTCGAGAGAGGTCCCTCCTGGGGCCACCTGATGGTGTCATACCCATGACCCTGACACATGAAATAAAATAATCTATTGTTAGAGGTCAAATTTTCTCTGTATTCATACATGTTCAAGGTAACTGGGTATCAGGTAATAATGTCCCCATGCATAATGTCCCCATACATAATGTCCCCATACATAATGTCCCCATACTTAATGTCACCGGGAAAAGCCATCGGCGACATTATATATGGTGACATTATATATGGGGACGGATTGCAGGGATGTCCCCCTGCTCCCCTTGCAAAAGATTGTTCAATGTAATAAAGTCTCCACAAAAAACTGCGACTTTTTTGTCAGGACCATTTTTAAAAAAGGTAACCAGTACTAACGAAATGTAGTCTACCCGGCGGTGGTAACATTACACTACGAAATCTGTGCTTGAATGACATTGTATGTGGAAGAGAGAGGGGATGAACCTACAAATGGCACTGATGTTCTCACACAAACACTGCATCAATATGCATGCATTTATGCTTAATTAAGCATACACTCCATGGTCATTAAGTCCTGACTGGCACTTACTCAGCGATAAACGTTCCCCACCCTACTTATTTTTCATTCCATGGCCACGTTGAGATGTCACACTGCACACGGATGTCTGGAACGGCCCTCGACACACTGCGACACTGGAAACCTAAGGACACCCTGGCTGCAGGTGAGGCGTGGACACAATGGTCGAATAACAAGTAGTCCTCTTTTCAGATGTGGGATGCTAGCAGTGAGCTCTCACGCTGGATGGGCTTTCAAGATCACGAGGTGCTGCATTCCAGGCTGCCAATTGTACTGTACACCATTTCCCAGACGTGTCTTGATTTTTATCGCTTTCCTAATGAGATTTATATCATTTTCTTCCGTATTCTCATAAAGAAAGAATCTCCTTAATTGTGTCTGTTTTACGAGATGTGTCTTATTAAGCACCTAGCTTGACATGTTTAAGAGCGAGGCGCAACAACACAGTGGCAGAAATGTCACCGCGTAGATGGAAGATTTCCAATCAAATGGAACGCCATCCGCCACAAGACCAGGGCCACTCGACAAATGTCATGGTTCGCAGGGACAGGCGGCGCAGGGCAGGGGGCCCTAATACCCGTCAGTTTTTACTGAAGGAACGCCAGGTAATACAAGACCCCCGTCTAAAGATTGACCCCAGGTGGTTATAACCTCATTAGATGGCCGACAGTACGGCAACAAGCATTGCTAGATTGGTTGCAATTAAAACCAATTACTCAGAGCAGTCTACAATTGGGTCACTCTGCGGGACATCCTTTTGTGCTCTTGCTCACCCTGATGAAGGCTGCAAAATCTTTAGAAGTGGCTGAAACTGGTTGATACAGAGTACAATATTGAAATCTATTGCCTCTCTCGATTCCTGTCGTAGGATTCCGGGTCAGCCGCTTTAATAAACGCTGATAAGGGTCCCCTTTTGAATTGTACATTTCCATTAGTATATGGCTATTGAAGGAAGACAGGTTTTTTCATTGTTCACCCAGTCTGCTCTTTTTCCTTTGCCCTATTTATATAGGCGGCTCACTGCTGCTTCACCTATGGACAGGCTTCAAGGTGAGGGTTTATTTTTCTGTCATCTATAGAAGGGCTAATTGACAGCCTGAATGGAATCATTGAGAGTGAACCCTGTTTTTAAATTTTACTCCAGTTAGCAGTGTGATAAATAGTATTTTTATCAGCTGTTTTTGGAGTGAGTAATTTGGAAGCCTCTTTGGGGTTTGTGGGATCTTCCCAAGTACAAACAGACATTAAAAGTGGTGAGTAAGTGTAATTGTTTTTTTTATAACACGCTTACTACCCAGAGGTTCCTAAGCGTGGACGGGGGGGTTCGAACCTGTGTTGCTCGTTGTCGTCTTGCTTCCAAGGGGAGGGCACTGCCCCTGAACTATCCTCCCGAGTGGCATCGCTCTGTCTCATAGAAAGCAAGGAACACAATGATAGACAGGTGGCTGCGCAAACCCTTGGATGTGTGTCAGATCTCTGATACCATCAATCGCAGCCACCGCCTGAACTCCCCTACAGACGGATACAAAACACGTTAAACTCATTTTAGAATTATAAATAACCTGCTGTACACCAGTGCCGTGCATGCACTACAACACAGTCTTTGGAAACACAAACACAAAATGTGTTTATTCACGTGTGCATAGTCTATTGCGCTGCACTGTCGTTTTCAAGCTTTAAGAATTAATCGATAGTAGGAGGTGTAGCTGCACATTACGACTGAGGACTTGACAGCCATTTGAGCAGGGGCGAAGCACCGAATTTGGGGGCCCCACTGCGAGCCATGCTGAGCCCCCCCGCCCCCTACGCTCATTAACAAAGCACAGGGCACGCCACACTCCAGGTCACCGCGTGTGCGCAATGTCCTTGATGATTATGCTGCTGCAGGGGCACGCACTACTCCAGGTGAAAGATCTAGGTATGTTTTTTAATCAAAGCTTGAATGCTTCACTTAGCGTGGCAAGAAGGAGGCAGGTTTTCACAAAACAAAGGGGTAGAGTTAACAGGGTATTGCCCTTACTCTTAACATGTTTTAACACGAAAATTGGGCAACCGCCAGCTGTCTCATAATGATGTTATAGCCCATTGGAATCCAGATACTAGAACCTACGTGGTCAAGGACCGCGATGTTTGGTCACCCAAAGGAGGGTGTGTACTACAAGGCTGTGGCAGAGGACAGTTTCTCGCTAGCCCTGCCTGAATCTACGGTCTCCGCTAGAATGCGATGGTGGGCCGCTTATCTAATATGGATGGGATAAGAGGTAGCCTAGCCACTTCTAGGTAGGTAATACTTTCAGCCTTGTTGGCCCTTTGCCACTCTCTTCCACTATGTCTGAGTGTGTATTGGAAGAGAAACCTATATTTATAGTTTAAAATGGTACACCAGTGGTCAAGGTTAGACATCTAGTAGGGTATTGCATACTTTATTCACCTACAGACTGTCTATTTGACCCTGGGGAACTCAGGTCTAAAAACGACACAATAGCACAAGGACGAACAATGTTAAATAATAACATTCAACAAGAAGACACTAAAGTCCCACCCTCCGTCTTAAAGTAATGTTGGTTGGCGGGAAGTGGGAATTAGATAAAAAGGTATGCTCAGACTGCAAGATAGGCCCAGTTTATGCCTCTTGTGTGTAGCAACCACCGTCAGAAGGAGGCAGGGCCTGGTGCCCAAATATACCATCCACCAGTGGCGGCTGGTGAGTTGTTTTACTGGACGCTGTATATATTTGCCACAAGTATGCAATGCAATGAAAATGGGTTTGGAGGGTCGAGGGGGGAGGGGATTGTCCCCCTCCCCTGAGAAAATGTTTTGAATAATGGAATGCCCACACTTTCTGTAAAAAATAGGGTAAAAGGCTAGACGGTTTGCAATTGGTTATGTAGGGTGACTGCTGCTGGAAAAAGCTTCGTTTTGTTTTCTAAAACGTTTTACTGCCTGCACAGCATTGCGAGCTACATATAGCTCTTGCTGGAGAAATCTGCATTTTTTTTCCGCTTCCTGGAGGAGGCGGAGCTAGCCCGTAGCACGTGACGGATCACGTGACTTCACAGGACCATTTCAGGAGCCGTGAGTTGCTCGAGCAGGGTGACTGCTGCTGGAAAAAGCTTCGTTTTGTTTTCTAAAACGTTTTACTGCCTGCACAGCATTGCGAGCTACATATAGCTCTTGCTGGAGAAATCTGCATTTTTTTTCCGCTTCCTGGAGGAGGCGGAGCTAGCCCGTAGCACGTGACGGATCACGTGACTTCACAGGACCATTTCAGGAGCCGTGAGTTGCTCGAGCAGGGTGACTGCTGCTGGAAAAAGCTTCGTTTTGTTTTCTAAAACGTTTTACTGCCTGCACAGCATTGCGAGCTACATATAGCTCTTGCTGGAGAAATCTGCATTTTTTTTCCGCTTCCTGGAGGAGGCGGAGCTAGCCCGTAGCACGTGACGGATCACGTGACTTCACAGGACCATTTCAGGAGCCGTGAGTTGCTCGAGCAGGGTGACTGCTGCTGGAAAAAGCTTTGTTTTGTTTTCTAAAACGTTTTACTGCCTGCACAGCATTGCGAGCTACATATAGCTCTTGCTGGAGAAATCTGCATTTTTTTTCCGCTTCCTGGAGGAGGCGGAGCTAGCCCGTAGCACGTGACGGATCACGTGACTTCACAGGACCATTTCAGGAGCCGTGAGTTGCTCGAGCAGGGTGACTGCTGCTGGAAAAAGCTTCGTTTTGTTTTCTAAAACGTTTTACTGCCTGCACAGCATTGCGAGCTACATATAGCTCTTGCTGGAGAAATCTGCATTTTTTTTCCGCTTCCTGGAGGAGGCGGAGCTAGCCCGTAGCACGTGACGGATCACGTGACTTCACAGGACCATTTCAGGAGCCGTGTGTTACCCTCGCGGCGATAAGCCCGGCAGCGAAAAGGGCGCTGCACTTCTGTTAGGCTGTTGGGCGGTTGAAGGGTGAATGGACAAAGATAAAACCATCACGCATCTCTGCTTCGGTCGGCAGTGCAAGAGTGTGGTGAGTACCTAGTTGTCCGTGCTCTACATCGCACAGAAGCCACTTGTGGCCATTATATCTGTTCCTGATTGCCTGTGCATTGTAAAAATGAAACGAGGCTTCAACTCACTAAAAACAGGAATGCCTCCTGCTACTGCTGCTCTTTTTACGAATAGCATTCATGCCGTGCCAAACGTGGCTGCGGAAACTTTGAGCAAAACGAGATTGAGTTCAACTCCTCGTGTGAGGACTCAAAAAGCGATGTCCAAAAGTAAAGCTGTGTTATCCGATGGGATGGACATTCGAACTTTTTGTTCTAAACCCACTTATGTGATTCCCTGTGATTCTAATAACAGGGATAACACTGTGAAAGCAAACAACTGTTTGGTTGAACCTATTGCAGCTACAAAAAAGGACTCTCCACATGGACAACAAAATAAGGACAGTGTAATGGAGGATGTTTTGACGGGAGATGTCGCAAAAGCTGTCTCTTCAACTGAACCTATAGTAAAGTTTGCCAAAGAAAATGTCTCGCTTACAGATAGCATTTTGCTTAATAATGTACTGACTGGTGCCAGTGTGCCGTGTGATAAGATAGCTTATAGTCCTGTTATATCTATAAGTGATGCATCAAACTTTAAGACATTTATTTCGGATGAGGGCGAGGTACCAGTAATTGATCTTGACATAAACGCCTCTGGTTTACTAAATCACACTCTATCTGAAAATCTTTCCAAATCCCCCATCTTGTTTACGAACATCAGTGTGTCAAATTCTGTAGCGAACCTATCCTTTTTAGCTCCAACTCCACGGAAAGTACCCTCACACAATATGCCAGAGCTTGGATGGCCAGAATCACAGAGTGTAAACATAGGATTTGCGCTTACCTCTTTGAATACGGCTATCATAGCGTTAGCAAAGCTGTTTGAAGTTTTAGTCACAAAAGCCGATGCACACTCAGATCAATTAAATCAGCTATTAGCTGAACAACTTGTACATTCTAACAAATTGATTGGTTTAGGGCATGCTGACTTCATTTCTAAAAAAAAGAAGTCTGTAATGTCTCAAACCTCGGCTCAAGTGTCATGTAATCTTCAACAAACATATCAACCCATACCAAGCTTTCCAGCACCTATAGTTGACCCTCCTATTCCCATAATCCAAACTTTAGCTAAACAGCAAAAAAAAACACCATACCCATTGTTTGATGTTAACACAAGTTTAGCTGATCAAGTGAAAACAGGGCTGAATAAAGCTGTTTCTCAACCAAAAAAGACAAAAAACATCAAATCTGTGACTAAATGTGCTTCACAAATTAAATCTTTTGTGAAGAACCTGTCTATACCAGCTGCAACCACTTTGGCTGCCGCTAAGGTAATATCAAAGAAATATGCTCTTCAGGCACAGTCAAAGAAAGCGAGATCAAATCCGGTGGTAGTTCCCCCGGTTGTAGACCATAGTCCCCTAAATGAGCTGATACGTGTGGCTACTGACGTGTCTAAAAATAACTCCAAAAATCGGACACCCAGTGATTTTACTCTTACAGCTGCTACTTTGTCAGGAACTGGGGTCAGGGATGTACGGCTTAAAGAATTAAGGCAAGCAATCGATGACTATATGGTAGCCAAACCTGCTCTTAAAAGTCTAACTTTCGCACCTTGTGAAACAGCTCTTGTTCATAAACCTGTTACGACGTTGATACAATCCCCTCAAACAGCAAGTTCACAAGCTCCTATTAAAGTGAGCACAGTACAAGTTGTGTCTCAGGCATCAGCCGTTAACGCACAAAACACCCCGGTACCTGAGCCCTTGTCTGTCAGTGACATCGAAAGGTTGATTCAGTCTTTGTTAACTAAATTCCTTGAGACTCCTCCCACGACTCAAGATAAAGTCTGTCCACCAGTCCAACCAATTTTGAACCCGCAGCCTCAGGTTGATACCTCAAAACGTGCGCGCATCTGTGCAAAGCGGCCAGCGATCCATGCTTTAACACTTAGTTGTTTGCCTCTACCTGTCAAGCAATATAACTTGAATCGTGCATCGGTGCTAGCTATATTTAGCGAGATTCCTGAGCTCGATGATATTGGGACGGTTGACATCGAGCTCGTTGAATTTGTCAACAATTCTAATTGGACTGCGTCAACTCTTTGGATTAATTCAAGGATTGTAGTGAATACACTTTGGTCTGTCAAATCACAATTGTTGGATCTGGGTTTCTCTCTTCAACTTAAATCTGATTTATTAGACTCTCCTGTACATCTACAACAATTGGCTAACTTAAAACAAACACCAAACAAAAATCAAACGCTGTCTCATCCTGCATGCACTTGTGAGTTCAGAATCAATCAACGTTAGCATACTGAAATTACAGAATCTTGTCTGTCATTTGTAAGCTGGAATTCGAGAGGGAATAGACATCTGCTAAATAATGGGAGTGTACAGCTATTAGAGCACGACGTAATCATGATACAAGAGTCATGGTTTACTAGTGCTCCCACATGGAGCAATTATGATGTCACTCTGATACCAGCTGAGAAGGGTCTTTGGGGACGTCCTACTTCTGGCTTATTGATGGGGGTGAAACAGACCGCGGGTCTGAAAATCGAACCTTGGTTTTCTCCAAATGCTTTCCTACAGATGACAAAGATCGGTGGCAAGGGCTTTGTGGGTGCCGCTATCAATGTATACTGGAACCCGTCGCGCATTTCTGATGAGTGTTTTTTGGATTCTGTGGTTAAGGCTATTGATATTGTGATGCTCGAGGGCCTGTCTCATTTTATTATTCTTGCTGGTGATTTAAATCTGCATTGCCTAGGCCCTTCAGGTAAACTGGAAAAAAATCGCTTGAGTAAATGGTCAATTTTAGTTAAATCTCGAAACTTGTTCATGTTAAATGGTGCCTTCCCGCAAGACATGCCACCAAGGTCTACTTGGCATCGTGCTAACAGTGAGGGCATCATTGACTTTATGTATGTTAATGCACTGATGTTTAATAAGGTAACAGCATTCAAAGTAATTGACTCAGACATGAGCGACCATAACATGCTATGTATGCTTCTGTCTGTAAATGTTAGCATTAACCAACTAAAACCTTTCTGTCTTATGGGCTCGCATACTGTAAATCCGGCTAGAAATAGATTAACATGGACCAAGTCTTCGTTGGGAGCCTTTAGGACACATTACTATGCTCAACTTAATGATGAAGCATCCCAAAACTCTCTGCCAGTTACACCATATTATGACCTAATGCAGATCTTCCAACCGGGGTCCATCAAACAGAAAGTGAAACAAACCCCCCATCTGCACATATTCGATCACCAAATTAGACTTGAGAAAGCTAGGGTACGTTCTGAGAGGAGAGCAGCCCTTAAGCTCCCCTTGCATATGCGACAAACTGTTCTGTCCCGCATCAAAACTAAATATAGAAATTGGGCAAGAGGAAGGAGGGCAAAGCTTTACCATACTGATGGAATTAGCATACTAAAAACCTTGGCTTCAAAGAATACTGCTCAGTCATGGAACATCATAAACCAAGTGACTGCAGGGCATCAGGTGGCGGTTCAGTCAAACGATGTGTCTGAAGCAAGGTGGATACAGCACTATGCAAAACTATTTGCTGAACCTCCGGTGCACTCCTCTAAAATCTCATTTGATACTCTCCCTCCTTTCTATATACATTTTGACAGAGAAGACATTATGTATTTTATCAAGCGAGCCAACAATTCCAGAGCCCCAGGCCCGGATGGCTTATCCAATGCTCACCTCAAACGGTTTCCGGACATCTGGGCGGATATTCTTTGTCTCGTATTTGATCATGTAAATACCTCACAGAGAATTCCCCTGTCGTGGAAGCAATCTATTGTCGTCCCGATTTATAAGAAAGGTGAACGGGCCAACCCAACAAGTTACAGACCGATCTCTCTTTTGGATGTCCCGGGTAAGATCTTTTCTCAGCTGATTTTGCGTGAGCTGAAAAACTGGACAAAAAAATGCCTTAAGAGAGATCCCTTCCAATCAGGTTTTGTAAGCGGACTTGGCACACTTCCTAACATGATCACATTAAACATGTTGAAGTCGAAATATGCACTCAGGAAGCAACCTTTATATTTTGCGTTCATTGATTTTCGCTCAGCTTTTGATTCCATTAACAGAAACTTATTATTTTATAAGTTAAAAGTTTTTGGTTGCCCTTCCTCTCTTTTGTCAATTATCATTCAACTACACACGGACACGTCCATGCGTGTTAGGCTCTCTTTTGAAGGTCTTCTATCCTCTTCCTTTTCAACATTTCTGGGACTCAAACAGGGGTGCAGTTTAGCATCGATATTATTCAATCTGTTCATATTGGATATGGGAAGTTATTTCGTGCATACTTTATCGGATGCTCCTGAACTTGGTGGTCAGCGCATACCATGGTTGCTTTATGCGGATGACCTTGTTTTAATATCGCAAACTCCTAGAGGTCTCCAGAACTTGCTGTCTGCATTGTCTAACTATTCTAAGGAGAATCAACTTCTAGTCAATTTGGAAAAATCTCAGATTCTAGTCTGCAAGTCAAGAGGGAAAGCTAAGAGCCTAAACATAGTGTGGTATTTACAACAACAACCAATAGAAATTGTGTCAGAATACAAATATCTGGGTCTATACATGCAAAATACCATCATCGACAACAGACACTTGACTGTGTTACAGTCAAAACTATCAACGTTGCTGTCACAGGCGAAAATACTCGTCTATAAGTACGGGAAATTTACATTGAGGCATTTGTTTATGTATTATGAGCAAAAAGTCATCCCCATCTTGTTATATGGTGTAGAATCCAAGCTGTATTCCAATGACCAAACTTGGGATAAACTTGAGGCCACATTTTGGAGAAGGGTTTTAAATTTGCCAAACTGCTTACCTTTGCCTATGCTGCGTTTTGAACTAGGGCTCAATCCATTATCTAGCAGGGTCAAATGGAGACTGTGTTCCTTTTTTCGGAAATGCATTCTTGGTGGTGGTGAGAACAATATAATGAGTACGATTGCTGGCTACTTGACCTCCTCCGGTTTGGCCTTTCCTAGTCAATGGCGTGGCTTTGTATTAAATGCTATGTCTGAAGCTGATATATCATTACAGCTGCTGATGGAGAACCCAATTTGTGCTAAAACAAAATATTATCAATGGGAGTGGATTCAGAACTACGAACGCTGCAGACAATACAAAGATTTTAATTCTAAAATCTTTGGTATTAAATGCTTGGGTCAAGTGCCAAGTTATCTACTAAAATGTCCCTCTGCGAAAATTCGGTCCAAGTTCTTGCGTTTGAGAATGAACTTGTGGCCTACGAGAGAAGTGTTGGTGAGACGGAAGACTATTCTTCCTGAATTAAACTTTTGTCGGTTTTGTAATCATCACAGTGTTAAAGAGACTTTACAACACGTGATAGTTGCATGCCACGCTTTGGAAGACATACGGGCAAAACACTTTACGAATCTGTTAAATGTGCACATGCAATGGGACGATTTGGAGATATGGAATGTTTTAATCAACAGTACCAGATTTTCGGTTATAAAGGCACTGGTGCACTTTTTGGAACATATATTACCTTGTGAACTTTTTCTATGAAGGGTCAAACTAATAATTGGTTGAATGCACATGAGTTGATGTGGTTTTCTATCCTTTGAGATTGTTTTTAATAAGGTAACTTGTGCTGAAGTAATTGTATCATTTAGCAAACTGTGGTATCTGTTGTTGTTCAGCTTTCTTTTACTATATGTCCTTAAGTGTATACTAACCATGTATTAGGATCTTATGGAATTATCATGTAATTTTGAAAAGTTGATTCTATTCAGCTATAACAAAATAAAAATAAAAAAAAAAAAAAAAAAAAAAAGTAGGGTAATTCATGAAAAAATACAATAGATACAACTCACCAAAAGTGAATAGGCGCAATTCCCAATGCATTTTCATTCCTTTCCCTGCAATATATGGCAGTATAAAAAATTGTTTTATGCTGGCTGCACCCATACATTTCCATGTAGGCCATTATTCCCATATAAGAACATACTCATGTTTGCTTTTACATGTTTTTCATGGTATCAATAACTGGAATTATGCACAAAGCTGGCTATGCCAGTACTCCTATGTAGGAACATACTCCTGTTGCTTTGGCCATTAAAAGAAGGCATGCCACAATAAGAAAACATGTTAAAAGTGGTTCCAGTGTGCGCTAGTCTAGACTCATACGAACACTTATCACACTTGCTTCATCATAGATGCTCAGTTAATAAAAAGTAATGCCACAGTAAGAAATAGCTACGCAGCTACACCAAAATGTCAGTCTAGCAATATAATACTACTTATCATGCTTGCTTTATCAAAGATGCCCTGTAATAAATGTCATGCCACGATAAATAATGACTAGACTGGCTGCACCAAAATGCCAGTCTAGCCACGTAATAACACAAACTATCACATTCATACCCATTCACCCACCAGTCACTTACCCATACACCTTATCTCACATCCACTTACACTGCATTCTCCACACAAGAACGCACCCACACACCCAGAACATCCAAACACACACTATCACATTCATACTTATTCAGGGACCATTCACTCATCCATAAACCTTCTCTCACATCCACTCACACTGCATTCTCCACACAGGCACCAACCCACCCACCCAGATCATTCAAACACACATTATCACATTCCTGTTCATTCACCCGCCACTCACTGACCCATGCCATTTACATACATATGACATGCACCTCACACATTCAACATACACATACACTGTTTTAAAAAAGCCTTGTTACCTGTTTTTTTCTGCTTGAGCTTTGGTCCATCACTCCAGGCCCCCAGTTCCTATATGTGGCTCACAGACAGGAACCAAGAAGCTGGGAGAGCTTCCCAGTTCCTGTATATGATGGCGCGAGGAAGCCTGAGGAGAAGGTGTAGGGGCTGAACATGGCATGTGACACTACTGAGTTCCTTCGTCTCACGCGGCGAGCCCCGGCCCAGCCATCACCCTTATGGGTGAGGACTGGGCCGGTTCTCCCCCCAGACCTGGTGTGGCGGGGCTCTCCTGCACCGCAGGGGCTATGGGGCTATGGTGCCACCGCTACGCCAGTGCATCTGAGGTGCCAGTTACAGTGCAGTTGAACAGACTGTGAAATTCAACTTAATAAACTTAGCCAAAAATGTGAGAGCCACTCCATTGAGAGCAAAATAAAGCCCAAATAACCTTTTGCATGGGATGCTGCTACTTACAAGGGCCTACTTTCATGACTCAGCTCATTGTGCATTGCCAGACAAGAAGAATCCATGTGCACATCAATCTGGCCCTATTCACATGGGCAGTCTAGCCCCGAAATTCTGTGACATTATCCCCTGAACAAGAGTTTCGGCCTTGTTGTGCATCATCAGTGAGTTACTGCTGCGGCACAGCTTCTCTCCAGACTAATATGCAAACGGGCATGTAGGTATTTCGTCAGTGGTATGGCACAGAACACTAAAATATGACTGTAGATCCGCCTGAGCATCATCACATAGAACAAGTTCACACCAGCCGGAGCCAGACAACGGTTCTATGAGACGGCTTGAATTCACAGCGAGTTTAGTGGCCACCACTTAGTAGACTTGGGAGGTCCCTAGCGGCCATCGGTAGAAGGGCTCCCGCCTAGCAAAAGATGCTGAGGACAGCCCCTTCTGTAATGATATGATATGATATGGCATTTGTAACGCGCCTATACACAAGTGTTTAATGGCTTGGCAGGCTGACAAACAGTAGTCTGGAGGGTTGCCCAGAGCTGTGCCCGTGGTTATGATTTGTTCAAAACTTTCCAGCCATCAACTTTTGGTTTTGCTGTAGTCACCCCGAGTGGAACGGGTATGCCCAGACATGGGTCCTGAGCCTGCTGGACCTAGAGGCCCAAGCTACTGGTCACTGATGACGCCCAACACGGCCGAACCATGTCTGGGGATGCTTGTGGTCTCCTGCAGAAGGGATGTGACCTAGCAGTTTGGGCTGGACGGGCACGTTTTGGGGTGGGACCAAGCCTGATTTACACATGGTCTTTCCCCTTTTATAATGGCTTAGCAGGCTGAAAAACGATAGTCTGGAAGGTGGCCCAGAGCTGTGCCCGTGGTTATGATTTGTTCAAAACTTTCCAGCCTAACACCTTTTGGTTTTGCTGGGGACACTCTGCCACCCCAACCAGCAAGCACTAGCCTGTCTCAGCAGGCTTATAGCATTTCAAATTAAAGAGTTCTGTTTTAACTGTGGAAGGCAGAGTTACTGCTGCTGGGCTGTGAGCCCACCCTGAGGAATGTCATATCCCAGTGTCACGGATAGGGGAGTCACTGCTTTAGGCCTCTTAGGGCTCTTAGGGGGGCATATCATTGAATGATTGTCCGCTCCTGTAAGTATAGTAGAAGGGTCTAAGGAAGAGCAGGGATAGACTCAAGAAACAGCAGTGATGCAGTCTGTGTGCTGCTGGACTCCACTGCAGTTGGGAACGGAATGGCCCTAGCTGGGGGTTCAGCAATGCACGCTTGCAGGGGCTAAGAACATGATGATTCTAATAGAGGTGACTTAATGGTGGGTACAGCACCCGGGAGAAGCCAAGGCTTGACAAGGCAGCGCAGGCTGCAGCTGGTTGGCAGGAATGTACCCTTCACTTTGAATCCATTGCAAACAGCGTAACTGTGTCGGCTGCTGATCTCGAAAGCAAATGTCTTTTTAGAGTATTACAGTCATGTGAGCAAATTGACTCAGAAGTGCCGTGAAACTGCTAGGCTATTCTGCAACACATGATGTCAATAAAGCTTCAGGATTCATGGCAGACCTCTAATTTCGAGTAGGTAATAAAAATAATAACAAAATAATGTTTTTAAATATGTCTTATGTAAAGCGCTTTCGATAAAAGCGCTATGTACATTTATTATTATCTCTCTCTATATATCTATATTAAATATAAATATAAATGTATATATATATATATATATTGAAAAAAAGAGGAGAGGGGCGCACTCCAGTTCCCTGCACAGTAAACCTTCCCAGCCACAGGTGTTCTCCTCCGACCGGTTTCTGTGCCAATACACGTCATCAGGGAGGCTGTCTTAACTTGCAGCTCACAGCAAGTGCAGGTGTTACCACTTAGTGAGGATTCTGCTGCAAGGACTTCTGGTAGCTGTAGTCATCAGGTTAGCAAGGAACAGACTCACACCCAATCCCACAGTGGGGAAAGGGGGGGAGTAGCCTACAGTGAGGCACTCCAAAGTTGGGCATAAATTACCCTGGTGCAGCACCCTATTAGATTTCTGAAGATTCCACCCTTCAGAAAACTTACAAATGTGTTGAAAAAAAGAGGAGAGGGGCGCACTCCAGTTCCCTGCACAGTAAACCTTCCCAGCCACAGGTGTTCTCCTCCGACCGGTTTCTGTGCCAATACACGTCATCAGGGAGGCTGTCTTAACTTGCAGCTCACAGCAAGTGCAGGTGTTACCACTTAGTGAGGATTCTGCTGCAAGGACTTCTGGTAGCTGTAGTCATCAGGTTAGGCTACTCCCCCCCTTTCCCCATTTATGGGATTGGGTGTGAGTCTGTTCCTTGCAAACCTGATGACTACAGCTACCAGAAGTCCTTGCAGCAGAATTATCACTAAGTGTTAACACCTGCACTTGCTGTGAGCTGCAAGTTAAGACAGCCTCCCTGATGACGTGTATTGGCACAGAAACCGGTCGGAGGAGAACACCTGTGGCTGAGAAGATTTACTGTGCAGGGAACTGGAGTGCGCCCCTCTCCTCTTTTTTCAACACATTTGCAAGTTTTCTGAAGGGTGGAATCTTCAGAAATCTTATAGGGTGCTGCACCGGGGTAATTTATGCCCAACTTTGGAGTGCCTCACTGTAGGCTACTCCCCCCCTTTCCCCATTTATGGGATTGGGTGTGAGTCTGTTCCTTGCAAACCTGATGACTACAGCTACCAGAAGTCCTTGCAGCAGAATTATCACTAAGTGTTAACACCTGCACTTGCTGTGAGCTGCAAGTTAAGACAGCCTCCCTGATGACGTGTATTGGCACAGAAACCGGTCGGAGGAGAACACCTGTGGCTGAGAAGGTTTACTGTGCAGGGAACTGGAGTGCGCCCCTCTCCTCTTTTTTCAACACATTTGCAAGTTTTCTGAAGGGTGGAATCTTCAGAAATCTTATAGGGTGCTGCACCGGGGTAATTTATGCCCAACTTTGGAGTGCCTCACTGTAGGCTACTCCCCCCCTTTCCCCATTTATGGGATTGGGTGTGAGTCTGTTCCTTGCAAACCTGATGACTACAGCTACCAGAAGTCCTTGCAGCAGAATTATCACTAAGTGTTAACACCTGCACTTGCTGTGAGCTGCAAGTTAAGACAGCCTCCCTGATGACGTGTATTGGCACAGAAACCGGTCGGAGGAGAACACCTGTGGCTGAGAAGGTTTACTGTGCAGGGAACTGGAGTGCGCCCCTCTCCTCTTTTTTCAACACATTTGCAAGTTTTCTGAAGGGTGGAATCTTCAGAAATCTTATAGGGTGCTGCACCGGGGTAATTTATGCCCAACTTTGGAGTGCCTCACTGTAGGCTACTCCTCCCCTTTCCCCATTTATGGGATTGGGTGTGAGTCTGTTCCTTGCAAACCTGATGACTACAGCTACCAGAAGTCCTTGCAGCAGAATTATCACTAAGTGTTAACACCTGCACTTGCTGTGAGCTGCAAGTTAAGACAGCCTCCCTGATGACGTGTATTGGCACAGAAACCGGTCGGAGGAGAACACCTGTGGCTGAGAAGGTTTACTGTGCAGGGAACTGGAGTGCGCCCCTCTCCTCTTTTTTCAACACATTTGCAAGTTTTCTGAAGGGTGGAATCTTCAGAAATCTTATAGGGTGCTGCACCGGGGTAATTTATGCCCAACTTTGGAGTGCCTCACTGTAGGCTACTCCCCCCCTTTCCCCATTTATGGGATTGGGTGTGAGTCTGTTCCTTGCAAACCTGATGACTACAGCTACCAGAAGTCCTTGCAGCAGAATTATCACTAAGTGTTAACACCTGCACTTGCTGTGAGCTGCAAGTTAAGACAGCCTCCCTGATGACGTGTATTGGCACAGAAACCGGTCGGAGGAGAACACCTGTGGCTGAGAAGGTTTACTGTGCAGGGAACTGGAGTGCGCCCCTCTCCTCTTTTTTCAACACATTTGCAAGTTTTCTGAAGGGTGGAATCTTCAGAAATCTTATAGGGTGCTGCACCGGGGTAATTTATGCCCAACTTTGGAGTGCCTCACTGTAGGCTACTCCCCCCCTTTCCCCATTTATGGGATTGGGTGTGAGTCTGTTCCTTGCAAACCTGATGACTACAGCTACCAGAAGTCCTTGCAGCAGAATTATCACTAAGTGTTAACACCTGCCCTTGCTGTGAGCTGCAAGTTAAGACAGCCTCCCTGATGACGTGTATTGGCACAGAAACCGGTCGGAGGAGAACACCTGTGGCTGAGAAGGTTTACTGTGCAGGGAACTGGAGTGCGCCCCTCTCCTCTTTTTTCAACACATTTGCAAGTTTTCTGAAGGGTGGAATCTTCAGAAATCTTATAGGGTGCTGCACCGGGGTAATTTATGCCCAACTTTGGAGTGCCTCACTGTAGGCTACTCCCCCCCCTTTCCCCATTTATGGGATTGGGTGTGAGTCTGTTCCTTGCAAACCTGATGACTACAGCTACCAGAAGTCCTTGCAGCAGAATTATCACTAAGTGTTAACACCTGCACTTGCTGTGAGCTGCAAGTTAAGACAGCCTCCCTGATGACGTGTATTGGCACAGAAACCGGTCGGAGGAGAACACCTGTGGCTGAGAAGGTTTACTGTGCAGGGAACTGGAGTGCGCCCCTCTCCTCTTTTTTCAACACATTTGCAAGTTTTCTGAAGGGTGGAATCTTCAGAAATCTTATAGGGTGCTGCACCGGGGTAATTTATGCCCAACTTTGGAGTGCCTCACTGTAGGCTACTCCCCCCCTTTCCCCATTTATGGGATTGGGTGTGAGTCTGTTCCTTGCAAACCTGATGACTACAGCTACCAGAAGTCCTTGCAGCAGAATTATCACTAAGTGTTAACACCTGCACTTGCTGTGAGCTGCAAGTTAAGACAGCCTCCCTGATGACGTGTATTGGCACAGAAACCGGTCGGAGGAGAACACCTGTGGCTGAGAAGGTTTACTGTGCAGGGAACTGGAGTGCGCCCCTCTCCTCTTTTTTCAACACATTTGCAAGTTTTCTGAAGGGTGGAATCTTCAGAAATCTTATAGGGTGCTGCACCGGGGTAATTTATGCCCAACTTTGGAGTGCCTCACTGTAGGCTACTCCCCCCCCTTTCCCCATTTATGGGATTGGGTGTGAGTCTGTTCCTTGCAAACCTGATGACTACAGCTACCAGAAGCCCTTGCAGCAGAATTATCACTAAGTGTTAACACCTGCACTTGCTGTGAGCTGCAAGTTAAGACAGCCTCCCTGATGACGTGTATTGGCACAGAAACCGGTCGGAGGAGAACACCTGTGGCTGAGAAGGTTTACTGTGCAGGGAACTGGAGTGCGCCCCTCTCCTCTTTTTTCAACACATTTGCAAGTTTTCTGAAGGGTGGATCTTCAGAAATCTTATAGGGTGCTGCACCGGGGTAATTTATGCCCAACTTTGGAGTGCCTCACTGTAGGCTACTCCCCCCCCCCCCCTTTCCCCATTTATGGGATTGGGTGTGAGTCTGTTCCTTGCAAACCTGATGACTACAGCTACCAGAAGTCCTTGCAGCAGAATTATCACTAAGTGTTAACACCTGCACTTGCTGTGAGCTGCAAGTTAAGACAGCCTCCCTGATGACGTTTATTGGCACAGAAACCGGTCGGAGGAGAACACCTGTGGCTGAGAAGGTTTACTGTGCAGGGAACTGGAGTGCGCCCCTCTCCTCTTTTTTCAACACATTTGCAAGTTTTCTGAAGGGTGGAATCTTCAGAAATCTTATAGGGTGCTGCACCGGGGTAATTTATGCCCAACTTTGGAGTGCCTCACTGTAGGCTACTCCCCCCCCCTTTCCCCATTTATGGGATTGGGTGTGAGTCTGTTCCTTGCAAACCTGATGACTACAGCTACCAGAAGTCCTTGCAGCAGAATTATCACTAAGTGTTAACACCTGCACTTGCTGTGAGCTGCAAGTTAAGACAGCCTCCCTGATGACGTGTATTGGCACAGAAACCGGTCGGAGGAGAACACCTGTGGCTGAGAAGGTTTACTGTGCAGGGAACTGGAGTGCGCCCCTCTCCTCTTTTTTCAACACATTTGCAAGTTTTCTGAAGGGTGGAATCTTCAGAAATCTTATAGGGTGCTGCACCGGGGTAATTTATGCCCAACTTTGGAGTGCCTCACTGTAGGCTACTCCCCCCCTTTCCCCATTTATGGGATTGGGTGTGAGTCTGTTCCTTGCAAACCTGATGACTACAGCTACCAGAAGTCCTTGCAGCAGAATTATCACTAAGTGTTAACACCTGCACTTGCTGTGAGCTGCAAGTTAAGACAGCCTCCCTGATGACGTGTATTGGCACAGAAACCGGTCGGAGGAGAACACCTGTGGCTGAGAAGGTTTACTGTGCAGGGAACTGGAGTGCGCCCCTCTCCTCTTTTTTCAACACATTTGCAAGTTTTCTGAAGGGTGGAATCTTCAGAAATCTTATAGGGTGCTGCACCGGGGTAATTTATGCCCAACTTTGGAGTGCCTCACTGTAGGCTACTCCCCCCCCCTTTCCCCATTTATGGGATTGGGTGTGAGTCTGTTCCTTGCAAACCTGATGACTACAGCTACCAGAAGTCCTTGCAGCAGAATTATCACTAAGTGTTAACACCTGCACTTGCTGTGAGCTGCAAGTTAAGACAGCCTCCCTGATGACGTGTATTGGCACAGAAACCGGTCGGAGGAGAACACCTGTGGCTGAGAAGGTTTACTGTGCAGGGAACTGGAGTGCGCCCCTCTCCTCTTTTTTCAACACATTTGCAAGTTTTCTGAAGGGTGGAATCTTCAGAAATCTTATAGGGTGCTGCACCGGGGTAATTTATGCCCAACTTTGGAGTGCCTCACTGTAGGCTACTCCCCCCCCCTTTCCCCATTTATGGGATTGGGTGTGAGTCTGTTCCTTGCAAACCTGATGACTACAGCTACCAGAAGTCCTTGCAGCAGAATTATCACTAAGTGTTAACACCTGCACTTGCTGTGAGCTGCAAGTTAAGACAGCCTCCCTGATGACGTGTATTGGCACAGAAACCGGTCGGAGGAGAACACCTGTGGCTGAGAAGGTTTACTGTGCAGGGAACTGGAGTGCGCCCCTCTCCTCTTTTTTCAACATATATATATATATATATATATATATATATATATATATCACAGGGCCTGCGGCAGCGGCCCTGCAGTTATGGTTAATTTGCTCAACTCATAGAGCACTTTTTGGGTTGCTTATAACTTTGGCGCCGATTGACGAATCCTCACCAAACTTTGCAAAAAAGTAAATGGCCACCCCTGAATGATTTAACAAAGTTTGGTGCGGTTTTGTCCAGGCAGGCACAGTTATAGGGGGGGTCCCAACTTTTTTGAAATCCTCATAGACACAATGGAAAAAAAATGTTCCTCGCGCCTACAGCCCAAACCGCTGGATGGATTTGCACCAAACATGCTCAAGGAGCACAAACTTGGTCCCGAAAGCGTGCTAAAAATTTTTTAAATGGCCAAAAAGTAGGTACAAAAAAATTAGTGATATCTGGGTCCGGTCTAGGGACTCATTTCCTGATTCGGAGTCCGCGGACACCTCTGGACCAATCAGAGAGCAGCGTGATGTTCACGGACATCATACATGCCGCTGATTGGTCAATTAAAGATGTGAGGTGCGTTATAATATTTAAAAAGGATGCCATGTTGGTTTCAAAATCTGGTGTTTTTTCATCTCTGATGTTTGCGAACATCTCAGATGTTCGCGAAATCCATGCGTATTTCTGCATTAGAGGGTCAGTGAAAAGCAGTTTTTGGATGACTTACAACTTTGGCCCCACTCAAACCGCATTAAATTTTGCAATATAATTTTAGACCTGACCCTGAATAGTGCTGAAAAGTGTGGTGCTGTATCACCAAGAGGGGGCAAAATTAGAGGGGGTGTCACAAAATATTTGAAAGGCTTATAAATTTGGTGCCATTAGACACAGATTTGAATGTTTTTTAAATTAGAGGGGAGGTCTCAACATTTTTAAATGGCTTATAACTTTGTTGCTGTTTGATGAATCTGCACAGTAGTTTGCAACATGATCATAGACCCAATCTTGAATGTTTGTTCAAAGTCTGAATGGATTTTGTCAAGTGGGGGCTAGGTTATATTATTATTTTTTGTACGTACAATTTGACACTTTAAATAAAATAAAACATGGACGGATTTGCAGCAAACTCATACAAGGAGCATTGGCAAGGACCCGAAAACATGGTTTTCCAAATGTGTCATTTTTTTTGTTTGAAAAGAGTCATAATGTAGGTACAAAAAATAGTGATATACCTTTGGTGACTGAGTTATAGCCTATGGTCATGGGTAGTGGGCAGATTATCTGGGTCATGGCCAAAGGCTATGACCCGGACAATTTGGCTACTGGCCATGACCGAAAATGGGGTTAGAGTGGGCATGGCCACCACGGACTCACTATGTGGTAAAGTTTTTCGAAATCAGTTTAGGTTTGAATGGGAACAAAAAATTCTGCTTGTGGCTACAGCACAAAGTGCTGGACAGGATTGCAGGAAACATTCGGGAGGAGCCACAGCATGGACCTCAAAGCATGGTTTTGCAAATTTGTCCTGTGTTTTTTATTTTTTCTAAAGTGTCAAAATGTAAGTTTAAAAATTGTGATATAGCTTTGGTGAATGTGGAGTTGGCCTGGCCCTCGGCAAGGACAAATGTCTACTCTGATTTGCTATTGGGGATTGCAGCATGGCCAAAGCCCATGCCCCCGGGATTGTGGAGACTGGCAGTGGCTAGGCCAAATGTCTACTCTGATTTGCCTATTGGGGAATGTTATGTTATGTCACTGACATTTGTAACGTGCACGTTCACCCAAAGGGCATTTTGGCATGAGGATTCCTCAGCCAGTATCAGTGACTAAAACATAATTTTTTTCAGGGCCAACCGAAAGAGGAGGTGATTTTCCAACCCTTTCAAGATTGCAGGCAGATCATTCCACAATTTGGCTGCCACAAAAGAAAAGGCTCAGCCTCCCACTCGGGACAGTAGAATTTTAGGAATGACCAGCAGATTAGACTCAATAGAGCGAAGCAATCTAACCGGGATGTAACAAAGGACTTTTTACCTAAGGTATTCAGCCCTCTGTCCGTACAGTGCCCAATGAACCAGACAAAGTGACTTAAATTTAATTCTCTGAGCTATCGGGAGCCAATGCAAAGCCTGTAGCACAGGGCAACTATGGGCTGCATACAGAGAATTAGTGGCCTCTTGTGCTGCCAAATTGTGCAGTAACTGTAACCGATGAATGGAATCCAAAGGTTGAGCCAGGTACAAAGCATTACAATAGTCTATACGACTAGTGATCAATGAGGCCACAACCAGCGGTCCCAGGCGAGAAGGGAGGAAGGGGAGCACTTAACATAGAACTCTCACTAGAAAGTGCCCCGTTTTACATATTGCGCTCATCTGCGGAGACATGGAAAGTGAAGATGAAAGGAGCATCCCCAGATTTCTGACAACGGTCACAAGGACAGGAAGATCACTGAGCGTGCAAGGCCAAAGAGAGGGAGTGCAAAGAATAAATCCAGAAGGAGACCCCACCACCAGGACTTCCGTCTTGTCCCAGTTCAGTTTGAGCCAGTTCGCATTCATCCACTCTCCAACTGCAGAAAGACATTTGCACAGTCCCAACGACCACCCAGCCTAGTCCAATCGGACCAGAACCTGGCTGTCGTTGGTGTAAGAGTAACAACAAAACCTGTGGGAGTGGATGAGGCGAACTAGCGACTGAACAGAGATATTAAAAAGCATGGGGAGAGGGCAGAACCTTGAGGAACATTACAGATGACGGCGTGTGCCGAAGATAAAAAGGGTGAAAGTAACAGTGACTGGCTCCTCTCAGACAGAAAAGAGGTGAACCATGCCATGGCGGACCCAAAGAGGCCTGCTGTTGCTAGCCTGGAGATCAGGATGGAGTGGTTGACAGTGTCGAAGGCCGCTGACAGGTCTAACAAAATCATGGTTCCCCTCCACCCTGATCCACCAGCATAGTCGAATTGTCAAACATGGACACCAGGACACTCTCTGTGCCTCGCCCGGGACGAGATCCAGACTGAAAGGATTCAAAGAATAGAGACATTTCCAGAAAAGAAGAGAGAAGAGGTGAAACCAGTGATTCAAGTAATTTTATAGAGAAAGGGAGAAGGGAGATAGGATGAAAATTAGCTACCACTGATGTGTCCAGGGATGGATTTGTCAATAAGGGGATGACTGTTGCTTGCTTCAGTTCAGCTGGAATTGAGCCATGGTCAAAGCCCATGCCCCATGTACTGTGGAGGCTAGTTGTGGCTGCAAGCCATGAGCACTGGCCATTGGTCATATTATGAGGGTATAGTGGACACTGAACTAGGATGCAGGGTAGGTGCAGTGGATAACGGGGGTGGTTTTGAGGGCTGGGGCCATGGTCGAGCCTCATCTGCTAAGTAATTCAACCTTGACTTGCATCTTCAGCATGCCCTGCTGATAATGGCACACATCAGTATGCATTGCAAAAAATATGTTTGTTAAAGAAGGTTTACAATTCTTTCACATATGTTAAAAAAGGAATTATTAATAACTTATATTAATAACTTATATACAGTGATGTAACATCATGAAACATTTTCACAGAAAAAACTTTGTTAAAGGGATGTTATGGTTAAAATGCACTAATAAAAACCTTTGCAATTCAGTGAAAAACTTTGTTAAAGGGATGTTATGGTTAAGACGCACTAATAAAAACCTATGAAAGTCAGTGAAAAAACGTTGTTAAAGAAACGTTATGGTTACAAGTAAAACCGAAAAAACTCAGAAGTTAACCAGTTATGGTAAGCTAAGCAACAATAACTCATGCCACCACTGTGCACTGCTTAGACTAACACCCAGGACATCAAAGATGACATCACAAATGTCATTGATGACATCACTGACACTCAATGGCTCCATGATGTTTATTGTATCGAGGAACCACCAAACTCAAAAACAACTGGCGACGAGAGCAGAAAGCAGATCCCACGCAGGATGTCAGATGCGCTCTGTTGGGGGCAACTTCCCAACCTTAGCTGGAAAGTGGGTGTGGGAGCCCCCGTCTTCTCCAGTGAGCAGGTGCGGCAACATGAAAGCTGTGCATGGAGCCACAGTGAAGGCAAGAGAGGATTGTTGCAGATGACACGGCAGGGAGGCTGTGTGCTCCAGGAAGTGAGCGTGCACCGCTGCAGTGAGAAAGAGCTGCAGTATGGCTGTGTCCACGAAAAGTGGGGACCCTTGATGAACTGTTCAGCGAGTGGGGGGTGCCGAATGTGTTGAAAACAGACAATGAACCTCTGTTCCAGTGCCACGAATTTACGAAGCTTGCAGTTCACCTCGACTTCCAACACCAAAAGGTCATGCCACTGTGGCTGCAGGCAAACAGGATGGTGGAGCGCTTCATGTCCACCTTCAAGGGGACAAGACAGAAGGCACTCATCGACCAAGTGCAATTCCAGCAAGCCCTGTGCCAGGTGTTGAGGAGCTACAGAAATACGCTGCACAAGGCCACCGGGAAAACATTGATGGAAGTCATGATCCGTTACAAGCCCAGGACCCGCCTCATACAATTTGAGGACTACACTGAGCAGCAAGACGCGCAGATCAGGAAGAAGGACGCAGAGAGGAAGAGAAAGGCGAAGCTGTGGGGAGATCGCTGTAGGGGGGGCAAGCAAAATACTGCTACTACTCAGAGAGGAAGTCCTCATCTGTCAAGAGCAGCAACCGAAGTCAGACACACAATACAATCCACACCCCTTTCAGGTGGTTGAAAATCAAAGGATCTGTTGGTGAGGTCTGGCGTGCCAGAGGTCTGGGGGTTACTATGAGCTCACCCGTTCATCTCCCAAGGGCTCAACAACCCTTCCCCCACAACAAACGGAGGACTCAGCCAAGGGCAGGTTAGACTGTTGTTTATTACAAAAAAACGACAGGGATCATACAGGACATTCAAAAATCTCCAGAGTCCCCATTCCAACAATCGTGTCAACCCTTGTTGATACCCTTGTTGCTCTGGGACGCATGGATCACATCTCCCCCACTCTCCACACCCTTCACGGGCTCCCTGTAGGACGAAGGGCCACTTTCAAAACCCTTTGCATTACCCACCAAGCAGTGCACAAGACTGGGCCAGCATATCTATAAAAGAAGATAAAACCCTACTGCCAATCACACACCCTCAGATCAAGCTCTGCCCTCTTACGAGTGATTCCGGCCTCCAATTCAGACAGGATTGGAGGGTCCGTCCTTCTCAACCTTAGCTCCAACTCTGTGGAACTCACACCCTCCGCACATTCGACACAACAAAGAATACATTGCATTCCACAAAGCTCTAAAAACCTGTCTCTTCCCATACACCTGATTAGGACCAACTAGGGCCACTGAAACCCAACAACATCATAACCATGACTTCAGTGACATTACATCCGAAAGTAATTGCAGCCCGTGGAAAGATTGTAATGCTGGAAATGCATCGGAGGGACAGGGCCTCTGTATCCTTGTCCTTTACTGCCTTTTATCGTGTGTTCTGTTGTGTTTTCCGCGCAGGAGTTCATGTGGGACTCCTGGCGGCGCAGCTCTCTCCTTTGGTTTTGATGAACAGACCCATGGGATACCCTTATGGCACGCATGGGTGGGGGTACAACCCTGTGCCCCCAGTGTATATTTTTGGGCACCTGTGTGTGGCCCACAGAGCAGGGTAAGGGCTGGTGGCAGCTCCGTGCTGAATTGACTCGTGCCCCGAGTGTCCTCCATTTTGGGATGCCCAGGCCCTGTCATTGGAATCGGTGGATTCCTGATGGAGACAAGAGGGCCCCGTGGCCTCTTGCCCTCCATCGCCTGTTACCTTGATCTTCCTGAAGTCCCGGGAAGCCCTGACTCTGTCCCTTCCCCCTGACAGGCTGTTGGGTGGAAGTTCCATATATGGTAGTGTCGGGAAGTGCTGACCAGACTGGCTGGAGCCTTCCCAACGACTGTATGTTGTGGGTAAACCCTGTGGGTCTGACCTGGGTGAATGGAGTGTGTGACGAATATGCATTCTGTGTTGTGGATGTCTAGTATCTGGTGTTTGACACAATGACTGAGACAGCCCTGCCCGAAACTGGTATGAATGCAGTGTGGAGTGTTGAATGGCTGGGTACTTGTCCCAATACACATAACTTGTTATGAGTGTCTGGAGAGAAGTGAATGACCTGAATGCACTATGCACCTGATTGGCTGCCAGAATGCATGAATGCCCTTTGCAGTGATTGGATGCTTGAGTATGACCGAGCGGAATGAATGGGAGATCAACAGTATATCTGGGGACCTCTCACTGCTAGGAATCGTGTTCAGAAACTGAAGTCCGCTACGACGAGTAACTGGAGTAAACATGAAGCTTAACCTTGAAGCCCTGCTGGAAGAGAAGAATTGCCGTTGCTCTTCTTCATCAATCTGAAAGCTGCTGTGTCTCCAAGGACTGATCCAGAGAGGACCTGGTAAGGTGCCCTCTTCCTGAGCTTCGAGGGACTATCATGCATCAGATGATCTTTGCCAAAGCTCCCTGATAGACAGACCTACAACAGGCTGCCAACCGGAGACGGGGACTGCCGTGTAATCCCAAAGAGAACTGCCCGGACTGTTGTCCGCCACTGTCTATGACCGCCGTCGCCGACTGGAGCTGCTCCCGTTGCCTAAGAAAGTCCATTCACGGACATGCTCATCCACACCGCCGCCCTCCTTTTCCTGGCGGAGAAGGCCAGGCCGTCGACGCGCCGAGGAGCATCCGCCGGTGGGTTTACCGCCACCCAAGGACCACAGAGATGCCGATGACGCGACGCCCTTGCTGTGCCACAGTTCTTCAAACTCTTTGCGGTTCTGAACTATCGACACTGAAGTGCCCCGCATGCCTCTTGCTTGCAGGACGTTTATGCTTCCCCGTCAACGAGCATTGCTAGGAAAGAAGCTGCCACTTCACAGTCGTAGCTCACCCTGTTCTCCGTCGGACGCTCGACGACCCGTGACCCCTTCCTTAAAGGGAAGCCACTCAAGAAGGGCCGTCGATTTCCCGACGAGGAACGCTACAACGCCAGGTACCATTGGAAAGTCTCTTGTGGACAAGATATGGACTGGGCTTGTGTTCTCCACATAGAACTGTGTCTAGGTATCGGGGCCAATATTCTGCCAATTGTTCCAACCAACTGCTTCCTCTTATATCTATTGTTGGTTTCCTTAACTGATTTGTGTGACATTTAACCGTACAGTTGATGCACTTTAAAGAGATCTAATAGTAATTGTGGTACCACATAGAACTGTATATTTGCCATTATAGATAACCGAGTACAAAGTGAGTTATCCTGATATTGTACATAACCTTGAATATATTATATAAAGACTGTGTTTAACTAATAAGTGTGCAGACATTCCTTTGTGGGTGCTTGGGGACTACACTGTACTTAAGAACCAGCCTGCATCACCTCCTGAGAAGCTAGGCCTTGATTGCTCGACCACGTACCAATAATAGAGAATATTGGCTGGGGTCGTCTGTGTCTCTCCTCTACCATATAGAGAGCGGAAGTACAGACACCCCCCCTCTGGTCTTTGCAAAGATATTCGGGAAATACTGAGCAATGAGGCCACAGAAAGCGACCAATAAGTCACCAAGACACAATTATGAAATGGACAGATGACAACCTTAGCAACCTGCAGGCTATAGGATATGCAACTGCTGACTTTCCACTTCCCGAGTCTACACAGGCCTAGCAGCCTCTCGCACCATCAAGCTGATAATCCCCTTTCGCTCCATGCATTACCAAACTACATACCTAAGATACAACCCCAGATAGGTGCAAAACACCCAGACTCTACAAGACCTCTGTACAGCCTATGCTTTAGCATGACTGCCTCGATGTTACCATGTTAGTACAAGATAACCCCTGTCCAAAAATCAAATATCCTGCCTATAACCACCCTGCAACCAGAGACCGGAATATTGCCTTGGTGTGACTACGTTGGTGTGAGATAGTTCCTGCCATATAACCAAATATCCTCCCTAATACTACCCTGCAACCCATCATAAACCACAACCGGAGACCCGGAACTGGGCCCCTGAGATGCATAGTGCTGAGCCTAAAAATAATGACTGTCTAATAATAAATAATAATAATTTGGCATTTATATAGCGCTACGAACCCTCAGGTATCTGAGCGCTGCTTATTATTACCCACGGTGTGTGGTGCTCATTTATCGACCTCGGAAGGATGAAAGGCTGAGTTTGGCCTTGCCGGGATTCGAACCTGCGTTAGCAAGCGCTCTACTCGCTGTGCCACTTGACCGGCTATAGTCTGTCCGAACAAACATATATTACTCTTCTCCAAGTGATGAATCTATATCAGAGTGTCACTACAACGAAGCACGAGGCACCTAACTGCACACATTCAACTGATCTCTTACTACCACCGCACCTAATGTTAGGATGCAGCTACCATCAGGCAATTCACACTAGCTGCATACATACTGAGTGCACCCAAGCACCCTATACTACTGTACTCTCTCGAATGATCTGGACTAAGGTCCCCAAGGGCGTTCAACCCACAAGCGCTTTGAGATCACAGCAATGATATATAGAGTGCTATATAAATGCCAAATAACAATAAAAATACAGAATGTCGTCACACCCTGGGCCCTCCCCGAAAAACCTATCACACCTTTTGGTTGGGTGCTTGGAGTGATATACACTATGGATTGCCCTTATAGATCTTACTTAATTGGTCCTTCCATATCAGGTGGCTGGCCTGCCCCTTCCCCAAGAACCTATCTATTACATTTTTGCAGGGTCGCAGGATTACCATTGGCCCTTGCCCCCTGCCATCCACCCCTGGGTTTCTTTCCCCTGATTGGCTGGAACTGGTCTCATCAGGCCTGGGGCCCAGTTCTGTTCTCAGCCCCTTGTGCACCTCTTCAAGGTGATGTGAATGCCTATGTGTTCCCAATGTATCTGTTAACAACACCAATGTTGCCTCTGAGAATGCTCTCCATGTTGCAACGTTGTTAACTTGTTAATGTTTCACTTTGTGTCTCGGTTGTTGAGAACTGTTCGTATTCCCACCCGGGTGAATGACCATTGTCTAGTTCAGCCGCCTCACGTGGTTGTGGAGCACAATATCGAGCTCTTCTCATCTGAAAATATGAGAATTTATTTTGTTTTTCTGCAGATGGTCCTGTGTCATTTTAAGTTTGGAATGTGCCACTCGTCTCTGACCTTGGCTGTGAGCCCTGGCCTTCCTGCTCTGTGCAGCCTGGTTCTGCCTCCCCTCATATTTTGTCCTGTGGCTTGTGGCCTTATGTGATTTTCATTATACTTATACTTTAATTCCTGCACATCCATATCGTGCTATATTTCCTATAGGTTAGTCCTATTTAGTCCTGCCAGGCTCCTTATGTGATACTGTAGTTCCATAGGGTTAGTTGCAATAAGCATCTGCAAGCTTGCTCTGAATCTCTTTGTTGCCTTGCGTCCAGTGTTTCTGCACTTAGCTAATGAGGAAAATAATAAAAAAACTTTTCACAGTAGGTATATGTATCTGTCCTCTATCTACAGAACAGTGTAAACATGTCCTTCATGTATACGAGTGTGTGTTTGTGTAGAGCTGTGCATGGTTGCGAGTGTACATCGTGACTAAAGTGGCTATGTCGTGGTGTCACCAATAACGTCAGCACAGTGGCTTCTTGGCATTAGTCAATGTCATCCACCATGGCATTTGGGTCTATGACCACTCTTGAAGCACATGTATCCATAAAGACATTCACTGGATGAGGTTTGAATGGCTGTCTGAGAGAGTACTTCTCTGCAAAGGTGTCATTCACTGGTACTTCTGGGGGCTGTCTGAATAGTCAGTGACTTTGTGCGTTCTTGACCCTTCGGGCTGTCACGTTCATGGGGATGAGGAGGGGCATTCCTGGGACCCTTTCTTCAGATGCATGATCACTGCCGAAAGAGAGGGGCGAGACATGACCTGCATTGTGTCATTATTCTGCAAACTGCATGCCCCGCCCATGGAAACTGACGAGCAGGGGGGCAGGATGACCAGCAGATGCAAAGGTCAGAAACTGTGAAACCGCCATGGGCGGACGCAATGGGCCCAGATGAGTCTGAGGCTGGAGAGTCATTTGAACAACAAGGAGGACCCAAATGGGTCATCAAGGAGCCCCAAAGTCTTGTCTAGCAGATGTGAGAAGTTCCATGATAAATCGGGGGGAGATGTTGCCTAGTAAAGATGAGACCGTCTCCTTAAGAGGAGGCTGAACCCAAGGGAAGGGGGGGCACAAGGGTGAGAGGAGGAAGAGGGGGGATAGGAAATGGAAAAGGTATTGTACAGGAGGAAGAATAAAGGGAGTTTGAGACACTCAATGTCTCTGGGTTGTTAATAGTATCAGGGACCACCAAACCCCAAAACAATCTACTGGATTTCTTTTATTATTTCAGTTTTCTCTTTTTTCATGTTTTCATTGACACTGGCAGTCACGTTCCTGGGGCAGCCCTTTTCCAGGCTAGCTTAAAATGACCCACCAACGTGGTTGGTGGGTTTGGGCCCAGTTTGCAAACCTGTAAATAAACCAATGCAAGGCTGAAGTTGTGTTCCAGACTTTGAGCTTAGAACTGCAGAGGAATTCAGTGAGTGAACTGTGCATAATATCAAAATTGGCCTGTAGATTTAAGTTAATTTAGAGATCTTCCTCCTTCACAGCCAGGTTGGGGGCCGCGAACGTAGCCAGAGTAAGAAACTGCTGCAACACATCCTGTTTATGCATATTTTGCAGAGGCAACAATGCAAAAGTGTCCCTCCGCCAGCTGGAGCCTGCCTTGTTCTCCCCACTGCCTCAACACTGGTTGTATTTCAATTCCAGCCTGCATTTTAATTCACGCAACACTACTTACACTGGTGAGGATGGCTGAGTAGGTGCCAGGGATCAAGCACACAAGAGCTGACGGGTCCCTCCACATCACGCTCCCAACCCTTTCTGGTTCACTTTCTGCAATACCAAAAGCAACAAGTACTAACTTGGTTAAAGGGACTGATAAAATGAACACATGACAAAGAGATCCTGCTATATGTCAGCATCAACGTGGTTGGGAAGAATGCACAAAATGACATGCTGAAAGGGGAGCAGCATATGCACAGTCAAGTTAAGAATCATCCCCTGGACTAAAGAAGATTCAGGGCCTCATTACGAGTTTGGCAGTAGTCATGGAGCTAATAGCTCCATGGCTTCCACCAAACCGGGCTCCTTTACCGGATTCCCAGAATGGGGAATTACCCGGCCATTCCGAGTTCGGAGGGCCCGGTAATTCCTCCCTCTGGGAACCCGGGCCCGGACCTTCCCCATTGCCATCTGAGCCCCCATAGGGCTCAATGAGAGTGGGAGATGGAGCTAACAACGGTCCGATTGCGACCGGCCCGTCGTTAGCTCCCTCTTCCCCTCGCGGGACCCGGTAACGACGCCTGGTTTTACCAGGCGTCCTTACCGGGTCCCATGAGGGGACCTCGTAATGTGGCGGAATGGTGTTAACGGGCCCGCCACCATTAGCGGAGCACATTAACCCATTCCGCCTCACTTGTAATGAGGCCCTCAGTCTTAAATGAGAGACATAGTGATTCATGTCTGCGTGGGCGGATGTAAGGTGTGAGAAGTAGCCCACTTGGGTGCGCTACATATGTTATACCTGACTCTGTTGGAATGCACATGAGGTTTCTAAGGAACAAGAACCTCAAATACTTTACAAGAGTGAGAAATGCAAGCAACAATCTATCCGGTAATGCTTCCCTTTCAGGGTGGTCCAACTCCAGGCCTCCCAAGGCCGGGATCCTGATGGGTTTTCCGGACATCCCTCACTAATATTTTTGAGGAAAAATGTGCATACATTTAGAATCATTGCATGCAAATTCATTGCATGACTATTAATGAGGGCCATCCTGAAAACCTGACGTGGATCCGGCCCGCAAGGCCTGGAGTTGGACAATCGCTTCATAGGCAAAGGGAAGACCACCAAAAATTACAAAAGGATGATCAGCGTCATAAAAGTCCTTTCAAGACAGCGTTCAAAGGTTCTCGCAAAATCGAGCTTGTCCAAGGGCTCGTGAGCAGCGGAAGAATGAGGCCCTGGCTGAGGAATTGGGAACCTACATTTCACGGTAAATGTTAGACTCGGGTATCACTTTATGCATCAACAAAGGGGCAGCATGAAGCCCAATCCTGAAAGAAAGACAGGACGTCTAAGCCATCCGAGGCCATGGCCCAACATGTGTGTGCAATAAGCAGCCAAAACCCAATCCAAGGTCCACTTAATGCTTAGAGTAGAAGTCCAAAAACACATCCTAACGGCGCTTGGCTGCCTCATATTTTAAAGAGAATATGAGCAATTGTTGGCATGTAATGTGTAAGAGATTCGACTTTGACAGCAGCACCTGCTAGATGGGAAATATGTAGCGGGGGGGGGGGGGGGGGGGGGGAGGAGGGATCAAGAAAAAGTACAAATAATAATACCAAGCTTTTTATGTAGCGGTTCATGCCAGATTGCTCGTTCTTCTAGGCACTGTAATGAAGGATGGAATCACCTAACTTGATGGAACTAGATCTGTTGACCTCAAAAGGATTAAGGGCTGAGCCAGCCCTGTCGGGCTTCCCAGCGAGCGCTTCAGCCTTCCAGCCCTGAGCCCCTGAGCTATGCTTTCACCGGTGAGGGTTTAGCTACTTGTGCTTTGCACAGCCCTTTCCTTCTTCGCTGCTTTCTAGTAGAATCGCTCTTTTCAGCACACATCATGTTGCAGCTGGCTCATCAATGTTTCATGTGAGAATATGCTAGGTGTTCAGGAACCAGGCTTTCAAGTTCTGCAATGGGAGGAGGGAAGGATAGCAATTCCTCTCTGATGAGCCCAGGCGCTGTGCAAGGTCCAGGGATCTGCTCTTTAATTGGAGGTGCAGACTTGAGACCAGTCCAGGTCAGTATTGTCGATCACAGGTATGGAAAGGAAATTATCGAAAGGAAATTATAAACCATTTCCCTGACTTGGTGATTCCCATTGCTGTCCAAGACAGCAGCAAAGATGTTGATGCAGTGTTGCTGTCAAGTGCCAACCAGCCTATAAATATACAATTCTGGAGACATGCCAATGCATGGCTTCCCCTCTCATCCCCTCCTCATTTATTTATTTCATTGTTCATTTATAATGCGCTTAATACCAGCAAGTGGTCTCTAAACTCGGGATGGGTCTTGAACCTGTTGCACCGCATTGTCTTGCTTCCAAGACTAACACGTTGCCCCTAAGCTATCCTTCCTCCTCTTCTAATATTCTCTGTGACTCACATTAGGGTACAGGAAACATTAACCTCAGACATGAGAAGCAAGAACACCTCTGGGACCCAAATGGAGTGACAGATGCTGTAGCCATGTTAGCCTCACATCCAAAACCTGAGGATGTCCAACTGAGCATATATGGTTCATGGTTACACACACTTTAATTTGAGGGAGAGTTCTGAAAAATGAAAAGAGCATGAAGCCCAGAGTGCATTATGAGGCCCAGTGTGCTTAGTGATTCAAGCACGCAATACTTTTATCACATCACAGGCATATTTCATATTTGTCAAATATAAAGTTCGATCCTAGCAGCCAGGGAGGCTCATTGGTGTAATTTAACCCCTTCACTTATCTCATACACGGATTTTACAAATATACTATGGACATTTATCAGACTGACCATCTTAGAATGATAACCTATGAGAAAACACATGTATATGAGTATTTTAGGTTTTGATGGTGTGGTTTGGTCAAAAAGACAAGTGTCATATTTTTTTATTATGACTACAATACATACTAGAAGTGATCATTAGAAATGAATATTGGAAAACCTTAATAAGAGCAGGGTGACAACGTTAGCACAATTAAATACGCGCTTAGAAACCTCTGGGTATTTAAGCGCGTTATAAATACGCAACTAAGACAAAAAAACAAACAATTGCGCAACTAAAAAACAAACAATTCCTGTAACAGCGCCTCGCTGCCCTGCGGACTGTGTGAGCGGTTTAAAAATGCAAAATAAATAAATAAAAAATACATTTCCCTTTATCTTTAAAAAAAAAAGCTTCTTTTGCCAACAATAGGCAGCATTTATGCTGCATTTTGTCTACCTCCGGTCTGTCCGCTCCCCAGCAGTGACTACAGAGCCTCTCCACATCCCCTCACCTCCCTCTGTATGGACAAAGAACCCTCAGTGTGGTAGCAATATTACTGCAGGACACTTGCCATGACAACATAGGCCTCCCATTAGCAGGCCCCAACCCGGAATGATGCTGTCACTACTGCTAGCCTTCCACTGTTAACCATTAAAAAACACAGCACACCTCTAAAGACATTTGTGTTTTTTCTCTTGTTGAGCTGCTGTCAGCAACAGCTGGGGTGGCTCTAGCAAGCGCACATCTGACATTGTAATTCTCGTCTACAGGGGGGGCAGGGACATAGACTGAGCCCATCAGAGAGAGAAATCGAGAAATAGCGAGAGGGAGAGGCAGAGAGAACCAGAAAGAATGCAACGAGAGCCCTTTAGACTGGTGTATACCACCTATTTCCACGATATCACAGGCAGCTTGACTTGGCAGCTTCATTATTAACTAGGATGGACTTTGACGAGGGAAATGTTGTTTAGGGTATGCCATATCAAGAGTTCCATAGCCTGCTGCGAAAATGAAAAGCAGCATTCCTCTCTGCTAGTTCAGCATGGCTGTGATTTTGCTGTGGAACTATCAGCTCCATGAGGTGTGTGTGCAACGTTCTGTCCTCCTCTGTTCAGAGCATTTGACTCTGGAGATGTTAGCGGTGAGCTCCCAAAAATATTCTCGTAAATTGAGCGAGAGTAAAATATGAAGAGGTAGACTTTGGAAGGCACAGTCCTGGAGAAAATGAGCTTCCTGCGTGTATAATGGTAGGGCTGATTCCATTGGTCGATCCCCCTGAGAAGGGAAATGAATCTGCTGTTCCTTCGTCCTGAGTCTGGAATGAAGAAGGATGTGATTAGTTGCAGGAATCAGACACACCAACGAGTTGAAGGCCAAACCCCTCTGTTCTGTGCTCCGTTATTAGGTTCACAATTTCTGTGGCTTAAATAGCAACGTCCTTTTATGGACGTTTTGTGGTCCCTATACATTAAAAAGGGAGAAATGTCTCATGATAGCATGATTAGAGATGTGCCCTAGCTAAAATACTTCCGGGCGAGCTGCAGAAGGGGCAGATGAAGATTGGCTTAATCTTTGGACTCAGATTTAAGGAGAGATTCCTCTCCTCCCCATGGTGGCCTGGCATTGAATGCCCTGTGAGAACAATATGTGAGCCATAGGATATCAAAATTATAATGCTATCTTCTGGATTTTGCCACAACTTTTGATAGTTTTATCCATCTGAGGTTGTGGTGGAAATTGGACTGGCGGGAGATTGGCAGTGTTTGACTCAACATCTTGAAAGCCTACATATGCATATATGGGAAATATTTAGGTCATCAGTGAACCGTTAATGTTCTCAAAGAGTCGTAACAGAGAGGGATAGGGGGGTCGAGGGGGTTTAAAACAATTCTACATACTTGCCACTTTTATACAATTTGTACTTGCTGGACTTTCCTAGTCCTTTATTGACTGAACTCTTCCCCCCCGACCCACAATCCCCACAAGAAGTGGTGTTCTTTGGCCCTGATGAAGGCAGAGGTTTTGTGGAAATGTATTGACCTCCCAGCCGAAACTCGAGTTGGCCTCTATTAAGTGATTCATCTTTTGAAACACACGTCTGTTATTCATGAACTGACACACCCGGGGTGTAAATTCACTCACCACGGCCTTAGCAAATGTTGGTTCATCTACTTGGCCTTGACCCAGCACCAGACAGGAATTGCCACAGTCATTCTTTTTGTTCAATATTATTTAATTTGGTTTCTTCATAAACATTTGGTTTTTGTTGACATGTATGCAGGGTTGCCTAGGTATGACTGAAGCATGGGTTATGTGCATAGGGTTAGGGTTTTCAGTTTACAACTTGTATGAACAATTCTTTTCTTTTCACATTATTTTGTCATGTTTTTATAAAATTGTGTCTGTATATTCAACACTTTTGCATTAAATAAACCTTACTACAGATTGCTTGTAGCCTACGTATTTATTATTAAATAGAATGGTTGCATGGGAGCTTTTTGTGTGTGGGCTTTTGGTTGATCTCCATATGCACCTTGAAACCACAGATTGGGGAGACCTGTGTAACCCCTGGTTTCCGGCCCTCGTTCATGCAAAGGTGTACTCTTCCCTTCCCCGCAGCAGAGACAGTTCCCATGGATACCACCACCACACACCCCCAGCATAGGGATGGGCGCTGCACCTGCCAAAATAAAATTGCTAAGAACAGGATATGGGCTACACCCTGAGTTCTTAAATGACTAAGGAGGGGTATCAGGGACCCGAAGGGTGAGCTTGCCGCAACCAATCCCATTCCTAAACAGAGGTACCACCCACATGGAGAGTGAGGCCAGAGGTTGGCCTCTGACGGTGGTTCTGTCTTGCAAGGCGGCCTCGGGTAGGGCCACCAACCTTACCCTCTACCTCACGCAGGGTACCTCCCCTCTACCCCCAATTAGCAACAATGGCCATCTTCATAATATCCCATCTATCTCTACTGAACAGTTCCCCTACTTAACATTCCCCTAACACCCCAACTTTCTACTTTCCCGCTACTTAACGTTTATTAGTGATTTTAGGGTGGGCCCTGTTGGCTGGAGGGCCCACCCGAAGTCCCTGCATGGCCTGGGTGCCATTTTCTGTTTCAGCGGCATCCCCGTTGCCACGCTCAAGTTCCGGCTTCCTCCTGGCCCACCCTCTCAGCTATGCATTGTAGCAATGCAGGGTGCGACCGCGTCTTCACCCAGGCCACTCCGCTGGGCAGCCCAGGGGTTTCTTCACTCAGGCCTCTCAACGGAGCGACTTGGGACTCCACCACCTGTCTCCTCTTAACTTGGGTTGGCGGGGGACAACCAGGGGCTTCCAGCTTCACTGCTCCACCCTCCGGGGTAGAGCGGCCTTCCTCTGTGCGTCTCTTTATTTATTTATTGTTTATTTATATAGCGATGATACACAGATGAAGTGCTTCAAAGTGCTTCAAGGCGGGAAGGTAACAAGTGAATACAGTAATTATTCTTAGGCCTTGAAGATTCTGAATGATCTAAACAGAGAAACTAGCGTACTAGGCCTGACGACATTTCTCCAAGTGCAAGTGCATGAAGTGGTACACTTGACAGTTGAGACCAAGCTCGGGACAGGGGGACAGAAAATGGTTGGGGGGGGCAGGACAGACAAACTAATTGGCCGTAGTACATTTAGGTCATGCATACGTACAGAGGAAGGTGCAGAGACAGGGGGGGTGTGGGAGACAAGGAGTCTGGTCCAGCAGTGCCCTGGGTTAAGTGCAGAGAGGTTGCCCCGCTCAAGGAGTGTTGAACAAAGCGCAGCGACCCAGAGGCAAGTGCAAAAGACTGGCGGGGGAGCCTGGGACCTGTAGGATCTGGAGGTGAACCAGGCAACCAGTCAGCAAAAAACTGAACAGAGTTAGGGAGGAGGGTGGAGAGAAAAGAAAGGAGGTTAGCAGCGGAGAGGGAGAGAGAAGGAGGAAGAGAAAAGGAAGGTCCTGAGGAGTTTCCGGAACTTAAGGTGCTCTGGCTCAAGACAGAGAGAGGCAGGGAGGCTCTTCCAGATGGAAGCACCAGCAGAGAATAAAGATCTACCCCCAAATCTGTGCTTGTAAAAAGGGCTCACCTGCAGAGAGTTGGAGGAGGAAGAGCAGAGGACTCTAGAGGGTGAGTATTTGGGAAGAGAGCATTGTAGATAGTGCAGGCCCGACCCCAGAAAGCCTTGTGGATTATGCAGATGGTCATGAACTTGATCCTTGCAGCCACAGGGAGCCAGTGGAGGGATTTCAGTGCCGAAGAGATGCTGTCCCAGGGCTTGAGGCCAAGGATAAGTTTTGCGGTTTTGTTCTGCACGGGTTGTAGAGGACGGAGAGTAGAAGTAGGAACCTCCCGGGCTGCTCCTGACATATGCAGCCTGGGAGGATTATTTTGGGGCAAGGCCGGGAAGCCCGGTAGGTCTGTCCCCCACACGCGGTCCTGGCCGGGCTATTCTTAACGGACCCAGGCAGCCACCGCCACGTTGCCCGGGCCTCAAATGTCTCTGGGGCTGATCCGGTCTGGCCCCCAGGTGGACTGACATGCACCACAGCCCAGCGGTGGCCGAGCTGTCCCTGACATAGCAGCTCAGCCCTCCTGCTCACAGTCTCTTCAAGGGTTCCCCATTGCGCCAACACTGCTTTTCAAAGGATTGAGGCCCCAGGGGGCCGCTCGAGGCAGCGACCCTCCAGGTAAGTCTCTCTCTTTTTCTCTCACCTTTTCTTAACAGCCCTTTCAACTGTCCTTTTTCATATCCTTCTGGATTCTTTTCTCTCCCATGCCCAGCCCATTCTTGGGCAGGGGAATTCTTTACTACTGTTCTTTGCTTTAACATTCAATCCAGCCCCATGGTGGGTTGGATGGATACTTCCAAAACACACGCACACAGAACATGTAAACAAACACTCACTACACTTAATACAACCTTTTTATTACTACACTGGTGTCTGTGTCTTTCTTTCCTGTGTGCCCCCCCAGAGGGCCAGCATGTAGCCCAACTAGTTGGTACCTGTAGGGCCACAGGCTACATTAGTCACCTCCTTTGGGATATTCCTGGCCACCTAAAGTGATGCTAGGGGCATCGCTATGAAGACACCCCTGGGCCCTGAAGGGCCTAGCCCATCTCAGCAGTGCCTCCAATGTAGCCCCTGGTTTTCCGGCCCTGGCCCATGCAAGGGTGCACTCTTCCCTTCCCCCGGAGCAGAGACAGTTCCCTTGGATACCACCACCTTAATCCCCCAGCCCGCTGGGTAGGGAGGGGCACTGCAACTGTCAAAATAAAATTGCTGAGAACAGGAGATGAGCTACACCCTGAGTTCTTAAATGACTAAGGAAACAGATACCAGAGTGAATTTTTATAGAGGCCCCATCGGGGCTCCTCTTTATTAAACACACCCTTATCCTTGAAACCTAGACCCTAGGATTCGCCTGGCGTGAGCTCCATCTAAGCGGGAACCGACCATGTCAACTCACGTTCCTTGGAGGGGTCTCAGGGACCCTAAGGGTGAGCTTGCCGTAACCAATCCCCTTCCTACACTCAGGTACCACCCACATGGAGAGTGAGGCCACAAGATGGCCTCTGTGGGTGGTCCCGTCTTGCAAGGTGGCCTCGGGCAGGGCCACCAACCTATCCTTCTACCTCATGCCAGGGTACCTCACCTCTACCCCCAATTAACAACAATGGCCATCTACATAATATACTATCTATCCCTACTTAACAGATACCCTACTTAACATTCCCCTAATGTCCCAATTCTCTACTTCCCCTACTTAACATTTATCCTACATAACATAAATCACAAATACACATAACTACTCATACATATATACATAGACTCAAAACATGCATAAAACACTATATTACAATGTGGTGATTGCTGCAGCCAGTCACCCCTACACAGTACCTTGAGGTCTGTACTGGGGCACAGGGTCTGAATGTGTGGATGCAGGGCTGCTCCTGAGGGGTAATGCTGCTGATGACTCGACCTTGCCCCACAGATGGCACATGGTGCCTGGACCCCTCCTCTTCTTCCAGGGAAGCCCCATCCACCACGTGGGGCCACCGCACAACCTGTGCCCTTCATGTTGTCCTGGGCGGCCCTCCTATGTACCTGGGGGCTGCCCACACTCACCTACATTGCCTGCAGCATATATGTTATTTTAGGATGGGCCCCTTTGGCTTGGGGGCCCACTCTACATCACTGCTGTGACCCACAGCATCTTTTAAAGGCCATGGGCGGGCCCCATTGGCAGGGGGCCCATCCAAAGTCACAACGCTGTCTGGGTGCCATTTCCTTTTTCAGCGGCATCCCCGTTACTATGGGGACACCGCCACGCTCATGCTCAGGCCTCCTTCTGGCCCGCCCCCTCAGCAATGCATTGTAGCAACGCCTGTGGGGGAGCCGCGTCTTCACCTGGGCCCCTCCACTGGGCAGCCCTGGGGCTTTCTTAAGCAGGGCCGCTCAATGGAGCAACCCAGGACTCCACCACTTGTCTCTTCTTCACTTGGGTGTTCAGCGGCCAACACGGGGCTTTCAGCTTCACCACTCCACCCTCCTGGTGGACCGGTCTACGGCTGTGGGTCTCTGCAACCTCCCAGGCTGCTCCTGAAATACACAGATCAGAAGGATTTTTTTGTGAACAGGCCCCCCTCGTTGGCCAAGAGGCAGGCCTTTGGGGATGGGCAAGGCCAGACAGCCCACTGGGGGCGCCCCCAGACATGGTCCTGGGTGGGCTGTTCTTAACGGGCCCGGACAGCCACTGCCACACTGCCCGGACCTCAAATGTCTTTGACGGTTTCGAGTGTAAGCGCAACCGGAATCTGCGTGCTTTTGGCTGGGGTTAAGGAGCTGTCCTACCTATTTAAAAGGCTTGGTTTCACGTCCCTCGATGCCTTTATGACTGATTCACTTGATTGATTCACGAGCCCCACCAACCCCCATGCATTTCAAGGATTAGCTAGAGCTGCACTAAGAGTCTGCAGCAGATACAGATGCATTACCGAAATCAAATAATGTATCGTCATAAGTTAGCCAAGTACGTGGAAGTACTGTTTGCTGTTCGCTGCTCATAGCGGTACAGCAGTGACAGTTCTCTCTTGACGCCCCTGAAGCTATTTGTTGTTAGTTGCCAATATTGTAATTCCGGGGTGCTTTTTGCCCCCCCCCCCCTCCCCCTCGCGTCGTTCAAGCTCCCTTGCTCCTTGCCCCCTGCTGGTTTGCACGTTTAACCTTTGATGGCATTATAGCTCTTTATGAAAGTTCTATATGAAAACTTCCTTTTGCTGCGACGCAGTGATTTCAACTTGGCCAATATAGTCTTCTAGCACTTTATAGCCTGTCTTCATAGGTACATCGCAACAGTGAGTACTCTTACGATGATGCATGCATAATAAGTGCCAAAGGGTTCGAGATATGACTGTATATTAATTTGTGCATCGTAGCTCAATGAGTATTCGCTTAGGCTGCCAGTACAGTTTTATATATGCTTTAAATGTGTTTTAAATGTGTCTAATTGTTGTTGTCACAAATATATTGTCCTGTTATTCAAGTGTTAAGTGGTCTGAAAAGATTTGTGCACCGTGATTTAGCTGGTGTATCTCAACGTTGTTGCCTCCTTCATACTTTAATTTGTTACCTGTCTTTAAACGCCACGTAACGCTTATTCAGCCACTTGATTCACACGTTATGGCTGATCATGCACGCGAAATTGAAATGCATAAAACATTGAGGAACAGACGAATATGCATTCCTAAGGTTATCACGCGTGTTCCAACTCAGGATAATCATATAACCGCTTATTTTGCTAAAAATGTTCCATTCTTGAACAATGTACAATCTACACAAATTCCAAAGCTGTCATTACTTGTGTCTAATATGCATTGTTTAGACATCACCGATGCATTGGTAACTGAGCTATCCAGTGAGTTGGGTTGCGTCAGCTCTAAGCTTCTGAACGACATATTAGGCGGTTCAAAAGCCCCCAATCAAGTCTCGGAAATGATAGAAGAGACTTCTTCTAAAGTATGCAGTGACCTAACCACAAATTCGAACATGCCTATTGTTGTTGTCAAGTCCTCTCCTGAGACTGTTCATGACCAACAGTCTCATGCTGTTCGTGTAGCATCTCTTGCTTCTCCAACCACATGTCCTATAGATTTATCTAACTCTAAACCTGAAGAAATGGAGCTAGAATATTTAGGTCAGGATCTTGAATCATCAATTGGTGAGCCTATAGCAACTCCTTTATATTTTACGCCCCCTTCCAAACCTACATGCCTGCCTGTTCCCAATGAGAATGCCCCTCTTTTCCCTTGTTTGCCTACAACTAAAAACTCCCACCTTGTAGATCCAGTATTGAACACTCTGCCGCTTTTTAAGTTCCAATCGATTGGTAAAGCATCTACACATGTCGATGACTCTCTAATAAAAAGTGTGATCACTGACTGTGGACCAAACATGGACGATGGTGAGCTTGCCTCTAGCATGACTTCTGATGAGAAATATGAAGCTTTAGAAAATCTACTCACTAGCTTACTCTCAAAATGCACTCTATTGGAATCTAAAATTGATATTCAATCCTTGCTTATACATACGAGTCTGAGAAGAAAATGCGGATCTCATTCCATGCCACAGCCAATTCCAACACCACATATTCCTTGTTCTGCTGAGAGAAATACCACACCACGTGAATCACTGCCTCAGCGTATTCATAGGAAAACAAACTGTATCTTTCAGGCATTCATGAATCGGAACAAAACCACAAACAAAGTGCAAAAGTGTAAAACAAACGCTACTCGTTCGTGCCTCCCGATAACTTCCAACTTGCCAAACAACCCTTGTATCCCTACTCATGTTGACCCAATTGTTACCATAGCCAAACCCCTTCAGCCCAAGACATTACCATCTAAATCCAACAAGGGACCCATAGCAGTCCCCAAAAAAAATTGAAAGCCAAGAAATCAAGCACAAACAAAAAAGTGTTATCACCTACCGTTGTTGCTCCTTCTGAAGAACGTCAAATGACATTACCGAAAGGGTGGCTCAAAAATGCCATTGAAAAGAACAAAATCTCTGGTCCTTGTCCTAATTCGAGCCAAGCTCCCCCTACACACAGTCCTCATATGGCTGCCCTACAGCTGACCCAAATTGATGCGTTAAAATCGCGTGCTCCCTTCAACAGGGCAGCAATATTAAAGTTATTTCATGAGCTAGTTCCACTTCGGGTTATAACATCTAACGACATCTATCTTGTGGATCAAATTGAACTAACCAATCATTTCACATCTAATGTGTGTTTTAAAAATGATGCCACCCTTACTTATGTCCTTGGTTTCGAAGAAGACCACCTTAAACTTGGATACATTGCTCAATCTGTTGAGATTCTGACCACTAAACGATCTATTAACACACTGCGCACTGAGGCAGCTCAAATAGCTAAGAAACATGACTCTGCTTCTGTTACCGCACCGAGAGTACAAAAACCCGGATGCGCAAGTGTGACCCAAAAGTTGGTATCTGAGAATTCAAATGTAAAGGACTATTTGTCTGCTGAGGCCTGAAGGTTACTGGCAATGGTTGCCTCTATCCTTTAAGGATCATTTCTCTGGGACACGGAAATTACCACTATCTCCCGAATTCCTTTGTTCTTGGAACACCCGGGGTTATACACACATGTTTGATGTTGATGGCCTACTAAGTAATATCGACATGTATCATATAGTCGCTCTCCAAGAAACTTGGATCACAGCTGAGATCCAAATTGATAATCGCTCCACAGTCCATGAAGTGGCCACTAAAGGTCCGATGGGGGGTCGTGTCCTAAAGGAGGGCTACTTATATCAGTTTTGAGCCCGTGGACAATAGAAAAATTATCTGACTTGTCTCCAAATATCTTAATAGCTAAGATCATGAATGCGGATACCAGTATCATCATAATTAATGTCTATGATCCGCCTAAAATGTCATCTATCTCCAAAAACATCGAAGTGATTGATGCTGCACTAAAAAAATATTCCCATAACTTTCCAATTTGGCTCCTTGGTGACTTTAATACCAAAATAGGTGTGATCGTCCCAGTTGGGCAAATGGCTGATGGTTCACTGAATTCCAACCCCATCCCACAAGATTCTAACATACAAGGTAAAAAGTGGCACAGACTGCTACAATCTCACAACATAACTCGGTTGAATGGCACCACTGTGAGTGATCCTCATATGGCTCCAACGCGCATAGAAGGCTCTTCCGCAGTCACCATTGATTACATCTTTTTGAATATTCTTGGCTTGCCCTTCATTAGAGATATGGGAGTTGTGTGTCGAGAGGAGAGTGATCACCTGGCCCTATGTCTACTTATTGATGTAAAGCATAAAATTCATACATTGCCATCATATGACAAAAATGGTCCGATTCTCTTGAATGATGGCTTGAATTGTATACTAAAAAACGTCACAATATAGATCAAGCAAATTTAATGGCTCGGGAATTGCTACCTCCCTTCATCAATTATACTCTTCTTGGCCGAATTTAGATGACAACCTAATTGAGCACTTTTCGTACACTATGACCAATATTTAAAGCTCCACCGTAGAGCAACGCTCTTACAAATCTGTGTTGGAGAGAGTTAATATCTTGCGACCTGTACGCAAAGATAATGATAAAGCCATTCAAATTGAAAAAAGGAAATTACGCCATAATATTAAAAAGTTAGTTCACTGCAATAAAGGGGTGTCCAACGGGTTGCCAATAACAGAACAAATTTGTGACCTAAAAAAATGCTATAATCGGTGGCTAAAATCTCATAAAAAAGAGCTTGAGGTAAAACGTTGGCAAAAGATAGCTAGACTTTCCTTATTGGGTGATGGCAAAGCGATATGGCATCTCTTAGCTAAGAACAAAAAGAGACCTTACAATAAATTGCATAAACGAAGAAACATGGGCTAACCACAAAGCTTCCACCTTAGGCTGCCCTGAAACTGTCGTTATGGCTCCACCTATCCCTGATTCTCCGTGCGAATGTAAAGCCTCAATATTAGACATTATAGCCATCATTGAAAACTTAAAATCTTCCCGTGCTGCTGGCCCCGATGGTATATCCAATTTGGTTCTAAAGAGTGATCCACCATTATGGGGTGCTGCTTTGCATATATTATTTGGTCATATCGACATTCGCAGAATCATACCACCTTAATGGAAAGCTAGCAACATTTTTTACTATGCACAAAAAGGGAGCTTGGGATGTTCTATCTAACTTTAGAATGCTTGTCATGTTAGATTCAACATCTAAAGTCTTTACCAAAGTATTACTGTATGAACTGAATGCATGGATCGACACACAGAAGATCCTTCCTCCCAATCAGATTGGTTTTAGACCCAAATCTAGCACCCTACACAATCTTCTCATTTTAAGCTCAGCGATTGAACACTCTTGGGCGCGGCAGAACTCAGTTGTTTATTGTGCTTTTATTGATTTTTCTGCCACGTTCGACACTGTATGTAGGAATCATCTATGGCGCAAATTGGTAAACTGGGGAATTCCAAGTGGTCTGCTCTGTATGTTGATGCTTCTCCATGCAGACACATCAGTCAGTGTTCATCTTAATGCTCTTGGCAAACTATCTAAATCTATGCCCACCAAACACGGTGTAAAACAGGGTTGCATGATAGCCGCGATACTTTTTAAACTATATTTGGCCGATATGATTGCTTCCTTTAAAATCCATGCTGCCAATCCTATTAAAATCAAGAATGTAGCCTTGGTATGGCTTGCATATGCTGACGACCTTTTACTTCTTGATTACACCCTAGCTGGTTTACAACTCATGCTGAATGCATTAGCCAACTATGCATATAAGAATGGTCTAACTATTAACAATTCTAAAAGTAAAATCATGGTCTTCACACAGAAGCTGAGGCCTAAGAGTCCACCTTGGTTCTTAAGTGATGTCCAATTGGAGCAAGTCTCCTCCTATAAATATCTAGGTGTTATTATAGACGACAAGCTTAATTGGAACCCTCATTGGGCGGAGGCAAAATTGAAATGTGAGGCCTCGGTCAACCTATTAAGCGCATTTATTGGTCGCAATAATGGTTTCAGTGCATCGGCTGTCCTATCCATCTATAACTCGAAAATAATAGCCATGCTCTCATACGCAATAGCCATCTGGGGACATCAATTTCAAAAAGCTCTAATTAGATTTGAAGCCAAACTTTTGAGGCGATTATTCCGTCTTCCAAAATGCATAAGCATTGAATATCTGTACCTTGAATTTAACATAAAGGGCATTTGGAATGTACATTTATCTCAATGTGTAATGTTCTACCAACGTTTGATCACTGTGTCAACTGATACGATAATTGTTCCATACATGCATGGCTTTTTAAGTCTAGATGTCATTACACCGGTGGGTACTATTGGTACCTTGAAGCGTAGTCATTGTCAGTGGCTACATGAAGGAAGTAATCCATACATCCCAGGTAACATCAAATATTGGCTTGAGAGCAAACTTATTGAGTCTGCGTTTTTGCAAAATATCCTAGAATCTTTGTCGTCTGCCACTGATTATTGCCAATATAGATGGGCTTGCAAATCTACGCCGAAATACATCTTACCATACCCGAATCCAAACATATTTCGGGTTTATCTTCTCCTCAAATTTAACGTATCAGTTGCACTATCACCAACAAGTTGGATGAACAAGACGATCTACAATCACAAACATTGCAGATTATGTTGTAACTTGCTGGAAGAAACACTGTTCCACCTAATCATTGAATGCGAAAGACTGAACTATCGCCGCATGAAATATTTCAAGTCAGATAACAATGCTGCTATGGTGCTTGATATTCCTTGTTTATGGTTGAAATTTTTACAGGGTGATGATATCAATTTAATCCATTTCACTGTTAGATTTTACCTGCATCTCGTTGAGATTTTTAAATGCATTATATAACTGTTATTGTGTAGAAGGATGAAAACATTTTAAGCTGTATGAAAATGATTTGTCTTAAACTTATTTTGTTTGTACTAGGAATGCATTTTAACTGTGTTATATGAAATGTTATACAACGCTTTTGCTATATGTATATTCAATAAACTTACTTACTTACTTTGGGACCCGTCCAGTATGGTCTCCGGCTGGGCCAACAGGCGCCACGGCACAGGGGCGGCCAAGCTGCCCCTGACATAACAGCTCGGCCCCCCTGCTCACAGTCTCTAGAGGGGCTCCCCGTTGCGCCACCCGGCGTTTTACTCCGAATTATGGCCCCAGGGGGCCACTCGGGGCAGTGAGCCCCCAGGTAAGTCTCTCTTGCCTTTCCTTAACAGCCCTTTCAACTGTCCTTTTTAAAATCCTTCTGGATTCTTTTCTCTCCCATGCCCAGCCCATTCCTTGGCAGGGGAGTTCTTTCCTATTGTCCCATCCTTCCAAAACACACACAGAACATGTAAACACTCACTACACTTAATGAAACCTTTTTATTACTACACTGGTGTCTGCGTCTTTTTTTCTGGTGTGTTCCCTCCGTGGGCCAGCTTGTAGCCGAACTGCCGGGCCCCTTAGGACCACGGGCTACACTCATGTATGTGGTTTTTTAGTTTGGCAACAGGAAGAATATTTCCTTATAAACTAGGTAATAAGCAAATAGCTCGTTTCACCTATACTGATGATATGGTCCTATTGGATCAGTCTTGCATTGGGCTACAACACTCAATGTTGGCCCACCACGCTTATGGTATTTTAAATGATCCTACTAAATAAAAGCGAAACTAAGTTATGGCGATGGGGATAGAGCGATATTTTGGATGTAACTGGGGGATGAAATCTTAGGTTAATATATACTGCTTCCCAGGGATTTTGTTTGATTGGGACCTGACCTGGACCATGCATGCATGTAGACTGAGGGGCAAAATATCTGTGTTGCCTGTGGTGCTAATTTCAAATTAAGGCAGTCTGTGTGCCCTTTTGACCTTTTTTCATATGGTTTATGAGGCAAACGAGGTACCAATGATTGTGATGTCAACATCTAAGTCTCCCCTAATATGAATGTTGGTTCTAATTATGGCTCCCCCGCTTGACAACATTGTGTGACCCTGGGAACATCACTTCACAAATTATTGGAATTCAACTAATACATCCAAGGCTTCTCGATGTGCTCCATCAAGGGGTACAATGAATGCATAACTAGAGCAGGCTTTATTCATCTGCAACAACATGATGCATCATGTTGCCAGTAAAATCCAATGAACATATAGAAATACCAGCAACATATGCACTCAGAAGTGTTCAACTGCCCATTACCCACTGACTTTCACTCTTGCAAGCAGTGGATGACTGGAATATATAGTATGGGTGCAAGGGATTGGGCAATCGTAGGCACACGTCACTAAGGCACATGTGACTGACTTGTGCCCAGCCCTCCCAAATGTTCAAGCGTATTATTATTTTGGGATGTCATATTTTCTTTAAAAGCCAGAAAGACTCTATGTCTTGTCAGGGGATGTGGTCTGGTGACTAAGTTGGCAACAGCAGCCTGGTGTGGAGAATATTGTTTGCATAGCTTTTCTTACTGCACCCCAGTAGCGGAGACAGCTTTTGATGCGGGGGTGGTAGTACGCCAGCGGGAGGTCGGGGGATGCACTGAGCACCAGGGGGCGGGTGTGGGGGGGGCAGCCACACCCGGCTCTGCCACTGCTGCACCAACATCCCCTTAGCTGTAATACAAGGGAGCCCTTAGAAACGGACTACATATTAGTAAGTGAGTGAAATAATTAAGTAAACTGCATTTAATAGAACCAAAGCTGCTTCATGTTAGAACTAGTAATTTGTGTCCCCTTGCGGCACACATTTGATATTCCATTTTAGCCCATGTTCTTCCTGTTGCTTTCAGTCTGGTTCTGCATGATGACATCATGTACACAAAAAGGGGGGGCCCTGAAAGGATGGTGAGCTAAAGACTCTGGTTGAGACTCTAACCTGGGATATAGGCCGGTAGTAGAGAAACTCCCAGTACCCCCTTGTTTTTGCACCTCACTGACGAGGCCCAACCATGCCGAAACACGTGTCTGGGGTTGCTGTTGGTACTCTTGTTCAGAAGAGAACTGCCAGGCATTTCGGTGCTGGACTGCCCTTGGGCAGGTCAAAGACTGATATGTAGTGGACATTTCTCTTCTGTGAAAGGATGGTGAGCTAAAGACTGGTTGCGACTCTGACCCGGGATATAGGCCGGTAGTAGAGAAACTCCCAGAACCCCCCTTAGTTTTGACATCATGTACAACATGTTAGTGGTCGTGAAGTGCCAAGACGAGTGCGTGTAGAAGCGAATTGGGACCCCACCCATGGTGGCATTAAGACCGTGGCCTCTGGGGTGCAAAGGAAACAGGCCAAGGAGAGCAGGAAAGGGGAAGAGTGGGAACAGACAGGGAAGCAAAAACATACAGATTTATCTCACGACAGGTAGGAAATTGAAAACATAAGTGTGAGTGATAGAGTCGAGGGTACACGCGCGAGGGGGGGCGGAGTCCACCCACTTTATTCAGAGGGTGGACTCAGTCCCCCCCAGCTAAAAGAGAAACATTGGATGTCCTTGAATTGTTTATGAATTAAAGCCAACCTCTGGGATCAAACCTTAGTTGTCAGGTTTGTAGGCTGGACACTTCACCACTGCACTATATAACTTGATGAAAAATAACAAACAACTAAAGGTGAAATATCTCATTTCGGTACTGCAAGTCCCAGGGAAAACATTTGTATTGGTTCTTGGAGTTTAAAACATGCACACTTTTTAACGTTTTCAAAAACACGATTCGAAGAAAATATCCTGTCTTGGTTTTGAGCGTGTGTTGATTTTATGAAAGGCAAATGTGATTCGTCCCGTTCAATTTGGGTGGTTATGCAAAGCCAATTTAATGAAATGTGCATATTTCACCTGGATATGCTAATTTCTGGCGTTGTCACATCCCATTGTGTTTGTTGATGAGGCCCCCCCACTATAATTTTTAGGACCTGACGCATTTGTTGGAATGAATGTATTGAAGGCATGAGAGCTTCCCTTCTTGGCCTGCAGAACTTTCATGGAGGCCATTACCAGTGTGGTGTTTGTGGCGAATCAAATTCTGGGGCACCAGTGGTCCATGGATGAATATCAGTTTCTAAACCATCAATCAGCCCCACACCTCCAGTACACCAGAAGGGACTCGAACAGATTGGAACACAACTAAATTATGACTCTCCTTGTCCAATTTTTGGTAACGTGGACAGAACGGCAGGCTTTTCTCTGCAAGGTTGTGCATCGTTGGTTAGTTGTAACACAGCGAAAATACAATTATCACCCAATGATAAAAGGGACTGTCCAGTCAAGGTTGTATACAAATATCTACTTTATTATTATTAAAACAGACAGTTCTAGCACACTACAAAATACAACCCACACTGTAAAGGAACACAGAGGACAGGCAGTTTGACGAAGGAAAGGGATGCACTCTGGATATTGACAGGAGGGTAGTCGGGAAAGCAATCCGTTTTAAATGTTCAAGGTTATTTGGTTTCAGCAGCAAGGGAGCAAGGGGTCATAAATGTCACTAGGGGCCTTTGGAGAAGGACCAGGGGGACAGAACCACAATGTACCTGGTGCTTGAAATTATCTTGATGCTCGACAGCGTCGAGTCGGTTCCAGGGCACTTTGCAGCTCCTGCAACAGAGTTCAAGGTGGGAGACAGCTGCGGATATCAGGTGGCAAGCAGTTTGGCAAGCAAGGCTGGATGGATGCCTGCAGGCTGGCCTACATGGCGGCGCTGGGTCAAGAATTATTGTATTTGTGCTGGTTGGCGGATCTGGAATGCTGGTTGAGGTGTCTCAGATGGCTTGAGTGACTGCAGCGTGACAACAGTCAGTGGTGCAGCCGGTCACGGTTCGAGGGCTCGACTGCCTCGAAAATGTCCTTAAAAGATGGGCGCTGGTTGATGCTTGTGTGGCACTCCTCCTTGCTTTTTCGCAGGGCTGGTGGCATCCTTTCAAGGCGGATGGCCCAAAGCTGAGGAGAGTGCTTGCAGGCAACGGCCTTGTCCTTTGTTCAGGGACTCTCTGGCATTTCCCATCTAGGAAGCTTGCTAGCAGAACCTAGCAGGGCACTCTCTGTGCTGGCTGGATACCGGTTCTGGAGTTGCTGGATGGCTCCTCTGAGTCCTGTATCTCCCTCTGATCCTTGTGAGATGTTTATGGGAGCGATCTTGCTTCCCTCTTAGAGATCTCAGCCTTCCGTCACTGGCATAAGGTATAAGGCAGACTGTATGTTCAGCCAGGGTCCAAATTAGTCCTTCTTCTTACTCCTTTTGAAGTCGTCGGATGATCTTGTAAGTGAAGTGCTCAACACTCTTTTAAAGCCAAATGGTCCCCAGTGATTGGTGCAAGTTAAGCCTACCTTAAGGAACCAATCCGGGGTCCCCACCAACAATCTTCTGTTATGCGTGAGGTCAGGATCAGATTGCTTTGCAATAGGAAAGGTAAGGGGTGACAACATGTACTCATAAGTTCCACCCATCTTCCTGTCTGTTGTAGATCAAAGTGTCTCTCTGGTTAACTGAGCCCTCTATGGCTCTTGATCAAAGTGCACGTCTCTCTTGAGGTTTGTAGTGGGAACAGACTTATGTCTCCCTCAAATCACATACTTCGTCCCTCTCAAAGGGAGTTTGCCTACTGTAAACAGTTGTTCGAGACATGACATTCACTGCCCTTCGTACAGAGGGGTGGGAGCTAACTTCAAGGTGACACATTGCATATCAAAAGGTGTTAGTTTTCCTGTCCATTGTTACGTTCTGTGACCAAGCCAATTCGCAGGCCAGCTTCAATGAACTCTCATCAGTATGCGCCGCCACCACACAGAACTTAGACAATAGAACATGGCGGATCCATGGAGCCTTTGACATTTTAATTAGGCTGCCCATGGCTGGAGAAAGGTGTTGCCTGCCCCCTTCTTGAGATGCTTTAATGTACCTGTGGCTGTCACATTCCAGCTGAACATGACAGGGGAGGATGGCGCATGTAGGCTGTGTACTCCCGGAGTGCACATGACTATGCCTTTCATGCAGTGAGCAGGGAAAATGTGTGCGGAATGGCCTCACAACATTTCTGGAGGTTGATCTCCCATTTTTCATTTTCAAAGAAATCAAGAAAGCCCAGGTGAGCGCAACTCCCCGTGCAGATGATTGAATTCCTCACAGTGGTGATAATACGTTATGTCATGTTGTGAACAGGTAATGGCCTTGAGATGTGCTCACGAGTGCTTAGGAGTTGTGTTGGCTACAAAACAGGTATTCATATTGGATTACCTCCTTCTGACACCTGGAAGGGATTCTGGCAAAGCCAAGCCCACTGCCTAATGTGTCAGAGCTATACAAACATGCTAAATATGGTCTATGGTTCGAGGCCCATCTTTTCCACTTCACACAAAGGAATGCCCTACAAAATATTCCTATGCTAAACAAGTGTGATGCCCTTTGGAATGAAACCTCAATTAATGTGTTTCAAAAGTAGCATGATGAGGGACGGAGACTGTGTTCTTGTTAAAAAATCATTTTATTTTATTCTATTGAATTTTCATGAAACATGTAAACACATCATCTCAAAACATACCGATTCTTTCTACATACAAAAAGTAAGACAACCATTTATTTTTCAACAATTGGATTTTTAGAAATTTCTTTTGTGTGAAACACATTTCCATAAAAACATCTCTCAAAAACGCCAATCAAACAACCATTCCTTTTCTCACCAAAAATAAATTTAGAAAAAGGTTTTGGTGCAAATCACATTATGGTTGTCAAATTCCTAATTCATAATTCCGCCATTACGGATACATAATTTAATAGAATAAAATAAAATGATTTTTTAACAAAAACTCAGTACAGATTATCCAAGCAGTTAGATAGATAAGACTACAAGCATCCATGCGCCTTCTCTCAGAGGGGAGGAAGGGCGGGCGCATGTGAATCTAAGCAGATACAAGCATCAGAAATACGATTACGGTGAGTAATGTATCCCTTCTGAGGCTTGTGGAATCTGATTAGATCAAATGCTGTGCATAGATTAGTGAGCAGTGTTAGAAGAAGGAGGTGGGATGTGAGAAGGGTCATAAGCGAACAGATGTCTTAGAACCGCTTGTCCCACTTGAGTATCTGTCTTGGAATGAGTGTCAATGCAGTAGTGCTGAGTAAAAGTGTGAATAGAGCTCCATGTAGCTGCTTTGCAAATGGAGTCAAGGGGTACATTTGCAATGAAAGCCAGAGTGGCCCTCTTGTGGAGTGGGCTCTTGGCGTAAAAGGCAGAGTCTTTTCAGAAAGGGAGTAACACAGCTGGATACATTTGACTATCCATTTTGAGATGGCACCTTTAGAGACGCGATTTCCCTCTCTGCCTGTAGCTACGGAGACGAACAATTGGTCTGTCTTTCTTAGCGGTCTGGTCTTGTCTACATAGTAGAGGACCGCTCTTCGCACATCTAGAGTGTGTAGTTTCACCTCAGAAGAGCTTTTGGGTTCTTGGAAGAAGGCCGGTAGCTCAATGGACTGGTTAACGTGGAATTTAGAAATGAACTTAGGTGAGAACCTAGGATGAGTTTGTAGAACCAGTTTATCCTTATGAACAGTAAAGAAAGGATCCTGCACTGACAGAGCCTGAATTTTACTGACCCTTCCTATGGATGTAATGGCTACTAAGAAGGCAGCTTTATAGGTCAGGTGTTTGAGACTAGCTTTATGCAATGGTTCAAAGGGGGGCCCCATGAGTTTAGCAAGCACCACATTAAAGTCCCGTACTGGTGGTGGGTTAGAAATTGGAGGGTGGAGTCTCTTAACCCCTTCCATGAATGCTTTAACCACTGGTACTTTCCACCATGACACCTTGTTATGGAGGTGGTGTAGGCTGATAGCGCCGCCAGGTGTACCTTGAGTGAATTAAATACCAACCCTGCGTCTAACAGGTGGAGCATGTAGGTGATGATATTGGAAGGAGTACAATCACTGGGTTGATCTGTTTATTCTGGCACCAAATAATGAATCTTTTCCATTTATCAAAGTAACAGTGTCTTGTGTTTGGTTTCCTAGATTATCTTAGGATATCCATGCATCTCTGTGGTAGATTGAGATGGCCAAACTCTATGACTTCAGGAGCCATGCTGCCAAGTTCATCGAGCTGGGTTGAGGATGCACTGTAGTGTCCTCAGTGCTGGGATAGTAGGTTGTGCCAGCGCAGGAGTTTGATGGGTTCGCACACTGCCTGTCCACGCAGGTGTGGGAACCACAGTTGTCTCGCCCACATGGGAGAAACTAGGATGAGCGTCATCGATTGCCTGTGCATCTTGTTGAACAACTTCCTCATCAGAGGAGTGGGTGGAAAAGCGTAGGCAAACATCCCTGACCAGTTCATCCACAGGGCGTACTCCTTGGAGCCTGGCTGGGGGAACCTGGATGCGAATCCTGGGCATTGTCTGTTTTTGCTTGTGGAGAATAGGTCTATAGTGGGGAAACCCCACTGTGAGAAGAGGTCTCCTACGACTTCTTCGTGTGACACCACTCGTGTTCTTCTGGGAGGGGATCTCTGCTCAAGGCATCCGCTAGTGAACTGAGATCCCCTGGAACATGTTGAGATGACAGGTAAATGTTCCGTCGGAGTGCCCATTTCCACATTTTCTGTGCAATCTTGGACAGATTTGGCGAACAAGTCCCTATGTAAAACATAGCTGTCGTGCTGTCTGTTAAGATCTGCACTGACAGGTTCAACAGGTGGGGTTCGAACGCTAGAAGCGCTCTGAAGACTGCCAGAAGCTCTAGCAGGTTTATGTGATTCTTGGCCATTGTGTGAGGCCAGAGACCCTGAGTTGTGTGGTGAAGGAGGTGTGCTCCCCACCCCGACAGGGATGCATCGGTAGTGACTACGGCCTGTATCTCTGGGTTGTAGAAGGGTTTCCCCTTTAACAGGTTCTCTCTTGTCCACCAGTGAAGACTTTGTTCAAGTGTTGGCGAAACGACCACTAGATCGTCCCACTGACCACTGCCTGAGACCACTGTTTTGCCAACCATTCCTGAATGGGTCACATGCACAGGCGCGCATGGGGAACCAGGTAAATACATGACGCCATCATGCCTAGCAAACACATTCCTTTGCGCACCCTTATCTGGCGACCAGGCGGATATTGAGGAATTTGCAGTAGTAGATTCTGAATTCTTTCCTCTGATGGAAAGGGCAACCCCTCTTGAGTGTTTAGGACAGCTCGTAGGAACTGTTTGGAGATGCTTGACACCAGGCTTGACTTTTTCTCGCTGATTGAGAAATCCAATTGGAAGAGGAGGTTGATTGTTCTTTGGATGTTGGAACTACAAATTACTGGGGTCTCCCCCGTGATGAGCCAGTCATCCAGGTAAGGGTACACTGGGTACAGTGCCTCCCTGCATAGGTGTTCCGCCACCACCGCCAGTGCCTTGGTGAATACCCTTGGAGCCGAGGCTATACCGAAGGGCAGCACCTTGAACTGGTAGTGCTCACTGTCCACCTTGAAGCGCAAGAATCTTCTGTATGCTGGGAACATGGAAATATGAAAATAGGCATGTCCAATGTTGCCATGTAATCTCCCTTTTTTAGGAGGGGGATTACCTCTTGGAGCGTAGTCATGCAAAATTTTTGGGGCTTGACATACTTGTTTGCAGGGCGTAAATCTAATACTGGGCGTATTGTCAAATCTTTTTATGGCACAAGGAAGTAAATTGAATAAATACCCTTGTTTACCTGGTTGCCTGGGATGAGTTCTATCGCGTCCTTTGCGGGCAGATTGCCGATTTCCTCGAGGAGGATCTTTTGGTGGTCCAGGGAGTGTATTTTTAGTCTTGGAGGGTGGTTGCGGGGGCGCTCCAGCAGTTCGATGCAGTATCCTGCGGACACCGTGGACAGCACCCATCTGTCCGAGGTGATCCCTTCCCATGCTTGGGTGAAGTTGGAAATGCGCCCCCCTACTGGGGATGCATGGGAAGGGACCCTGAGCAGAGCGTCACTGTTTGCTGGGAGGCATACTGCCTCTGCCTGGGCTGCCTCTCCCTCTACCGCGGCCCCTTTTGTTACCTCTACCGTAACTTTGGGTACTTTGTTGGTTGCCACCCCACGATGTACCCTGACCCTGTGAGTAATTGGAACCCCTCTGGGAATTTTGTCTGCATGAGCGACAAAAATTATTTTTATTCCCTCTTTGGTTTGTGAGTTTGTTCGTCAATTGTCCCAGGGACTTTAGGGTATCGTATTCATCCTTGGCAGTTTTGAGTGCCTCCTCTACCGCTTTGCCAAACAAGACATTCGGTTCCACCGGCATGTCGATAAGAGAAGCCTGGGTCTCGGGTTTAAACCCTGACTGTCTGAGACAAGCGTGTCTCTTGATGAGAGTGCTCTCTGCGATGAGCCGGCCTGCATTATCTGCGGCGTCAAAGGTCGCCTTTAGAATGCACCCGGACACCGATCTACCCTCCGACGCAACCTGGGCTAATTGGCCCTTTAGTGGTTCAGGTGCGGAGGCGATGAGGGCAGGTACCTGCTCCCACTGGTGGCAATTATAGCTTGCCAGCAGAGTGGTGTTATAGGCGATTCTTGCTTGGTAAGCAGAAGTGGAGGCCACTTTCCTTCCTAACCCATACATCCTCTTGCTCTCCTTGTCTGGGGGAGGTTCAGATGATGATAGAGGTGTCCCCGCTCTTTTCCTGGTGTTAGTGACTACCAACGAGTCGGGCTTAAGTTGACCCCTTATATAAAGTGGGTCTGACTGGGCGGCCCTGAACAATTTTTCAATTCTGGGGTTGACAGCCCTAGTGAGATTAGGGGTGAGGAGGGAAGCGTCAATTCTGCATCGGATGGACTTCAGAATTGGTATGCCTTGGGCGATGGGTTTCTTATCCCCCATGATCTCTTCTGCAAAGTCCCTCTCTTCTTGAACCCCTTGAGTGTCTATGTGAAGGTGCTCTATAGCTCTAACTAAGACCTCATTCAGTAGAGGCTGATTATCCACAGGTGAGCCAGTGACCAGTGGTTCTTTGTTAACAGGTGAGTTTAGATTATAGACCTCTGCCTCGTCTTCCTCCTCCCGATCCTGGTCCTCGTCGTTTCCGTAATAATCGACTCCCGCTTGGTCGTCCAGCATTTGTATTTCTGGGTCTTCAGCATACTGGTGGTAAGGTTGAACAGAGAATGGGTCTGAAATCAGTCCCTGAGCTGGAGTTTCATCATGAGGTCTTTTACTGGGAGGCTGAGGGTCTTTGGATCCTGAAGGAGTAGAGTTGTCAGGGGTACTCTGATAGCTCAGAAAAGAATCAGAGTTTTTTTCATAGAAATTAGCCAAAGAAGACATTCTTCTCATCACCCTGTCGATGTCATCAGAGCTCCATTCACTGGAACTGGGGATGACCACCTCCTGCTGAGGTTCCTCTCCTATTCCCATATCCTTTAGAGTGGGAGGGATAACTTTAGGCTTGGTGACAGGGTCAGGGGTCCTAGATTTAACTTTATCTGAAGACCCATGTTTGTCCTTGTGGACTTGGGGTGCAGAAATTGTGTGTGATGACTTCTTCTGTTGCTTGTCCCCTTTACCATGAGTAGAGGAGTGTTTCCCTGACGGTCTGGCCTTCTCTGAATCTTTCGACGCCGGGCGCTGAGATTCGGGGGTGTGTAGGCTAGCTTCTGTATCTTTAGAGAGTGAACGTCGAGACTCGGAGGCAGACGTGGAACGAGCTGCCGGAGTCGACCCTAAGCATGCTGCTTGGGGGTGGAGGTCGGATTCGTCTTCTGACGACCATACCTCCGTGACTTTGGGGAGCGAGGCACTCTTGGCAACTGTGGTCGGTTGCTGTGTGTCGTGAGGCGATCTCGACCTGGAACGCCCAGAGAACACTGACTCTGTGGACCACTCTCTATGTGTCTCCTTCTTTCAAGAACTCGACATGTATGTCGAATCTCGCTGGGGTTAGTGTGTTTAGGTGTAGTAGTGTGAGTAGTGCTCGTGTCGCCGGATGTGTTCCCGATAACTGCCCCACTGGACAATCCTCCGAGGTCAGGGACTAGCGCTTGGGTGTCTTTCGACGCCCCTGTGCCCTCGCCGATCCAAAAACGGCGGCGTTGCTGCCATCACTGAAGGATCCCACCGTTTCCAAGGCCTCGAGCTGCCTGGCGTGTTGGGCCCAACGTTTAGTGGAGCGGTCCTTTAGTGTTTTAGCCTTAAAGAGTTTACACGCTCTGCAGTTAGCCTTGGGGTGGTCCCTTGGCAAACAGAGATTACAGGTGGTATGTCTGTCAACCCAAGGGAAGTTGCGGTTGCACTTGGGGCAAAATTTAAATGAAGTACTCTGCATATGTCACCTAATGGCAGCGGGTGAGTGTATGTAGGAAAAAAAGCGAGTGTGATTATGTCCACCCCCCACTCTCCCTACTTGCAGGGCCGAGGCCAGAGGCCTTCTGAGGCCCGGGCCGAGGCCAGAGTCCTTCCGAGGCCCAAAGTCCGTTGTGCAGTCTCGACGGTTGATTGTTCTTCGGACCGGCGTCGATCTTCGATCTCTCGACGTGGGATTGTAAGAACTGGTATTTTTAGATAAATTATGAATAAATGTCTGAAAGCCAGGGAACTCCGCAACAATGCTTCCGACAAGTATGGCGGAAAAAAACAATCTGAAGGTCCTACATGCGTGAGGGATCATGGGTACAGTGGATGTCACACTAGGGATAGTATTACTGGCACGCCCTATGTCACGCCCATTTTCGAGTTCCGAAAAACAAACTGTAATACTCTGCAGCTTCCACTAGATGTCGGCCTATGCACAGCATGTGATCTAAGCAGATTCCACAGGCCTCAGAAATATGTATGTATATAGCTATATGCCAGTACAGCTCTCTTTAAAACAAGCTTTGGCAAAGCTAATAATTAATGTTGGCTTTTGTTTAGGAATTGGATACCCTTTTTTTCAGGCACTGCCACCTCCTGGCGATAAGGTGGGAGCAGTTGGCAAATGGTGTCAGTACTTAGAAATACGTTTGCAGTGCCTGGAAGAATATCTATCTAACACCTATTAATAAGCCAAAACTCTGTCTTTGATAATGTTTGTTTTTTAACAGAACGTTAGTGCACAGAACAGATTTAAGGATCCACATATTTCTTATAAATCAAGTGCTTGAAGGTACTTTTGGTTAAGACATTTTTTAGTACACCAGGCGCACATTTACAATGTCCATTAAGCCATTGATTCCTAGAAGACTGCTTATAAATGCCCATGGGCAAACCCTTTGCAGCACAAAGTTTAATGTGACTGCTTGATAGAGCTAGTTCAAAGATATCCCAGGAGTATGGGTTCTGGCGAGGGCAGGTGTTAAGTGTGAATGGCCAATGGAATTAGCATGGCCATGGGCCATCAATGGGGGTGGGTAAGTAGACAGACAGGTCTTACTTTATCCAGTATGTAAGAAAGAAGCACCTAACTTAATATATGTAACTTTCAACAAAGTCACCATGTGAAGAACATAGTTCCAAAATATTGGAGATTAATGACAGAGGATGTATCTATCAATAGACCTTTCCCCAATGTTACCATTTTTTTCATTCAGAAGGAGTAACAATGTACTGCCACAGCTAGTAATTGCAGAGCGTGCCTGCAGTGACAACCAAACTACAGTATCCTCTAAAAAAAAAAGGAATTCATTAAATGAATAATATGACACCTGGACTATTTCAAGTATTTTAATATGTCATCTAGTCAATGGCAAATTTTGTTAAAATTTGAAACTCGAGATTTAAATATGGATCTTTGTGTTTATATGAAACCTATCTTTACGTCAGGATGCCATGACTTCACACAGATTTGATGACATCATCGCACCTCTATGTGACGTGATGTGGCAGACGCAAATAAAGGGCGATGTGTGCAGTACTGTTCAATGTATATAACATGTTCTGGGGGCAACAGAATCATTTGGTCCTTCCACAGTTGAATACACCTCTTTAGATTTGGAACTGGTAAGATAAGACATGCTGATCTATTCCAAGTCCTTATTGAATTCAACAAATGATAACAAAGGTTTTACTTATAGAGGTTTTTGAACTATGTTTTTAGAGGTTTTCTTAATCGGATATACAGGTGATTTGGCTGAAGAACCCTTAAGAATAGCATATTTTTAAATCTGGTATTATATCTCAAATTGTTATTCTTTACATATGTGCTGGAGGTAGTGATACACAAAATCAGTTTTGCCCCCAGAACCAACGTTAGCTAGGAGATTGTTTAACAACTTGTACATTGGCCTCATGGAATACCCGAGGGTTTAAGCATTTGGCTGACCTTGAAAACAACCTCCTGCGAGATTATGAGATAGTGGCCTTGCAGGAGGTATGGCTTTATAATCCCACGGCCTGCAATCAGCATGTAGTCGCCCTAATCCCACCCATTGCCCCGATTAGGGATCGTCCTATGGCGGGCTTAATGGTGGCAGTCAAAACCCCTTCTAATTTAACCCTGTAATCCTGGGCGTCTTCGAATAGTTATCGTCAAATGGTCAAGATCGAATCCCCCAAATGAGTGTTTGCTATTATTAACGCCTATTGGAATCACGCAGGTATCACTGATGAAGACTTTCTGTCCGCCCTTGAAGATCTAATGGACCTAATCACCTTGGATCATTTCTGTCAAAACATCATTTTGGTAGGAGACTTTAATATCTCCTGTATCGCACAATCTCCTAAAGTCCTTGCCCCTATCGAGTAAGATGGAATTCCTTATTAAGAAGGTGCCATTTGCACATGCTTAACGGGTGTGCACTTGGTGACTTGCCTCCTACTTATACTTGGCACTGAGGCAACCAGGCTGCCCGGCTAAACTATATCTACACGGATGGTGGCCTATTCAATCTTGTTAATAAATGTCATGTTATCTCTCAAACATTTAGGGACCATAACATCCTGGTAGCCTCGTGGTGCTGGCTCAATCCAATGAAAGCTCTAAATCCATCCCTAGCCACAGGGATGGTTTTGAATAATGCCAACAATAGGTTTTACTGGACTCCTGCTTCCCTGGAGTCATTCAATAATCAATTAACACAATCAAGCAATATACCTATCCAAAACAACATGGGGGTTGGGCATTCTTATGTGGACGTTATGCACTTTTTTAAGATCGGTTTGAAATTTTCTAAGCAGGCTCAAAACAATCTACATGTGTATGATCCGGTGCTGGCTGCTAGGAAAGCATTTTTTCGGGCCAAATAAAGAGCGGTATGTTTGACTGGCAGTCCTGACATGATATCGTGACTAAGATCTTTAAAATGCCAATATAAGAACTAGCTTAAGTCGGGAAAAGCATTACTTTACCAGCAGGATGCTGAGTCTCTGTTAGGAGCGTTTGCCACCAAGAGCTCATCAAGAATCTGGAGCCTACTGGATACGGCCCATTGGGGCTCCCATTTGGCGGCCCAGATCAACGCAGCTGCAGATGAGGTTTGGATATGTTTTTATAGGACCCTTTATGCTGTTACTCCCTTAAGGAGTCTTTCAAAATTGGGTGATAGACCCAAGACTGACCTCCTCAAATTTGACCTGGGTGACATTCTGAACTTTATTTCCAAGCTCTCATCCTCGAGAGCGCACGGCCCTGACGGGCTATCAAATGTCATGATCAAACAACATCCTATGGCTTGGGCAGAAATTCTTTTGATTATTTTTGTACAGATGGTTAGAACCAGAGTTGTTCCCCCCGTCTTGGAGGAAATCGATTGTCATCCCGATCTACAAGAAGGTGGAACAGTCTATACCGTGTAACTATAGACCAATAACACTCCTAGATATCCTAGGCAAGCTTTTTGCAAGGTTTCTCCTTAGGGACTTAAACTGTTGGTTAGATCTTGCTCATTTTAGGGACCCCATCAAACCGGTTTCATGCCTGGCATGGGCACTACCATAAACTTACATGCATTACAGGCTTCAAGAAATGTATAAAAAGGAGCCAGTTTATCTGGCCTTTATTGACTTACAGGCCGCTTTTGACTCGGTCTGTAGGGGCCTATTGATGAGCAAGATGCGGTCAGCTGGTTGCCCAGCCTATTTACTCTATTGGATTACTGAATTCCATACCCATACCTCAATCCAGATTAGGTTATCAATGGATGGAAATCTATCGGAACCCATCGAGACCCATAAGGGTCTCAAGTAGGGCTGCCTTCTGGCTTGTACGTTGTTCAATTTCTTTGTCTCTGATATGCCAAAGGATTTTGCTAATTTCATCTCGGATTGGCCCAGGTTGGGTGGGTGCGTGATCCCATGGTTGTTCTACGCCGACGGCCTTGTGCTGTTGGCTAAACTCCCGGGGGACTGCGTGCCCTCCTCACCCAGCTCGGTGACTATGTTGAGGCAAACTCTTTGTCGATTAACAAATCAAAATGTAAGATTATGGTCTGGGATTCCAGTCGAAGAAGGACTCGAGGGGCAATTCCTTGGCTCTTGCAGGGAAACAAGCTTGACGTGGTATGGGAGTACAAGTATTTGGGCCTTATTATCAGTACCCATTACAATGATCTACCGTGTTGCCGGGATCTAGATCTTAAGTTAAAGACAGGCATAGCCCAGACCCGTGTTATTCAGAGGAAATATGGCAAATTTTCATTCTTGCCGGCGATTACCTTTTTTAGGCAAAAGGTAACCCCTATCCTTACTTATGAGGCAGAGACAAGATGTTGCCTTTTCGAGTCCTTTTGGCTGAAATTGGAAGCTCGTTTTTGGAGGGCCATCCTTGGTTTGCCCCAGTCGGTATCTATGTGCCTGATTTGGCACGAATTAGGAATGGTCTCTTTATATGCTGTATACTGCTGGAAGATCATTTCTCTTTATAGCAAGTATTTGCTTGAGTCAAATTCGAATACTATTGCGAATGTACTGGCCAAATATGTGTTGACTTCTGAACATCTTAAGATCAAGGCATGGAGAAATAGCGCTTTTAATATTTTGGAATCCATTGGGGTAACAGAAAGTACTTTGCTTAATAACCCAAATAGAGCAAAAGCAAAACTTTGGATGTCCGATTGGATACAAACAAGAAATAAATGCTTGCAATTGCGACTGACTCAAACCCAACCGTCATCATTAAAAAATTGTTTTCCGCTGAACAGTTTATTCTTAAATTTCCTCACCGAAAATGAAGATCTCAATATTTGAGGTTGAGACTAAATCTTTGGTATACCAAAGAATTACTTTTTAGGCCGAAATGTTCTGAAGGCAATATTTGTCGATTTTGTTCTGCTAATGCCCAGGTAGAAACCCTTAGGCACCTATTAGCTGAATGCCCGGCTTTATTACTGCTGAGAGTGCGAGTTTTCAAACATATGTTTCTGGTGACCCTAATATTGGACTCTGATACGTTATGGGAAATTGTGTACAATAGTCAGAAATCGAAACTGAACATAGCAATGATAACTTTTATGCAGTCTTTGAATTTGTTAGAACAGCTTTAGTTCTTTTACAGGTGCTAAATGTTATACTCTGATATGTTATGGGAAACTTTGTATACCGGTTGAATTTGTAACTAAAACAAAGGGTTAGCAATTTACATGTAGTTGCTGAACAAGTAGGAACAACTTTAGTATTGTGCCTACTGTAGTATTACTTTACATAATTGGTGTATAGCATCTTTGCTCTTTCTCAATTCGAGGTTGCCAGGTGATAATGTGAATAATTCCCCTGCGAGCACTTGAAATCGAGTCATTAATAATATTCTCATTGTAAATAGGACCCAGAATGGATCTGTGTAATGTTTTATGGTTATGTTTTGTTTTGTTTTAGAAGGAATTTTATGATTTGGCGCTATTGTTATTTTTGAAATATTGTGAATAATATCTAATTACTTTTGTAGTTTTGAAAAGATTAATATGTATTTTGTGAATTTGTGGATTTTTCAAAGGCTGTTTTTTCAGCTAAAACAAACAAAATAAAAATATGTGAATATATATGGTGATTAGATGCCTTGCCTTTGCATTTGACTGATTGTCCAGGGAATGAGTTTACTATTTGATTATATTCTTATTTTGGAGGCCACCGGGGAGCTTTGCTACACATCAAATGGAATCCTACAATGCAATTGTTGTTTCATGATCATCTAGAGCCTCTTCTGCTTCCTGTGATGGTCTGTTGATCGAAACATGTCAAGCTGTGACAGTCCCCCAGGAGGCTTTGTGTAATATTCAATCACTTTATCATGTATAATCCATTTAGAACAGCAGTATTACTACTGAGGATGAATACATTTTATGATGGAAAGCTATTTGAAATATTCTTTTTGCTTGTTTTTATAGAATAAAAACCATTATGACTTTTTAAGCCATGTTCCTTAATATGTTGCACGTGGGGAGTTGTTTTACTGTAAGGGTTGGGCATTTGTTATCTCGCTATAAGGTGTGAGGGGTTCAGTGGTATTCCTTTGGATAAATAACCAAACAACCCCCACAAGCTGTGTCTACCTCCTCACAACCGATCTCCATCCAATCTGTATTCCAATGCAATAGGTGCAGCTTATAGGTGGCGCTTAAGTGCCACCTAATAGCCAAAACAAAAAAGGACAACTACCTTGCCCTCTCATGTTTAGGTTGCGCTTAAGAAAAGGGAGTTCAAATTGCTCATATTGTCAAATCGTAAATTAAAAATATGATTTCCAATTGGTGAATATGCAATGAAAAGAAGTACTCACAACAACATTATATACATTTAAATGTGATCAATAAGTGATGATTCTGTACTGGTGCAGCAACACTTTCCCTTGAAACTGCACAAATAAAGATTCAACACTAGAATTGGTGAATCAGCTTTTCTGTGAGCTTTCATTTTACCTCATGTAACACTAGGCAGAGCATTGCATGTTCCCCTCCATTCAATGAGCAGGCAGAGTTGTCATGTATCAACATTGGTATTACATCAGTAGCATGTGTATAGCTCCAATTATGTCACTGTCAGAAGACTTTATGAAAGTAAACTGGCAGGCACGTCAAGCTCATAGTTTGATATTAAGGCTTGATAAAGAATCTCAAAGAGATCCCAGGAGGATGGGTTTTGGGCTGGGAATGGCAAGAAGTGGGTGGGAATGGCCATATGAATTAGCATTGCCAGGTGCAGTCAATTGGTGGATAAATAACCAAACAACAACACCTAAAAGCTTAGTGTCCCTCTTCATATGTTATGTGATGTGGTCCTGTGCCGCGGCACTGCAACCACTTGAGTGGTCTCTTGGCACTCTGGTGGATCTGCAGTGGAAGGAAGGTTGGGGGGTTGTTAGTGCGACTGAGAGGGAGAAGAGCATGAGAGCTTTAATGTGCTGTTGGCAGCTTCAGTTCGGAAAACCCGGTCACTGAACATTGGTGCGTTTTTGGTTGGTAGCCGACATGTGGTGTTGAGGTATGATTGGGCACAGGTGCTTTGTGTGTACTTGTGTGTTTGGTTTCATGTTGGGTGTTGTGAAGTGTGTACTGTCTGTGGTGCAGTAGAGGTAGGGTTGTGTTTAGTTTAGAGTTTGTGGGTGAGTATGCAGAATATTGAGCGCAACACATTTCCTTCCCCCAACAATCCATCTAAGTGTGACACATTTCCTACCCCTAACTGCAGCTAAGGGTGACACATTTTCTAATCCCAAACTACAGCTAAGTGCAACACATTTCCTACCACCAAAATACATCCAAGTAAAATGCATTTCCTGCCCCAAACTACAGCTAAGGGTGACACATTTCCTACCCCCAAAATATAGCTAAGTGCACACAATTCCTACCCCACAATACAGATAAGTGCAACACATTTCCTACCCCAAAATGCATCCAAGTGCAAGGCATTTCCTGCTCCCAAACTACAGCTAAGGGTGACACATTTCCTACCCCCAAAATATAGTAAAGTGCAATACCTTTTCTACCCCAAAATCAAATACAGCTAAGTGCAACACATTTCCTGCCCCCCAAATTCATCTAAGGGTGAGACACAGTTAACTCCTGATCAATCTATCGTGCTATCTAGGTGGTACAGCAGGTTATTTGCACAGTGTTATGATATTATGGTGGTAATGTAGAAGTGGCAACATTTTAATTGAGCACAGTAATGACTGTGTTCACCGCCTGTGCCAACTTACCTTAGTTGTAGCTGTTGGGTGTTTTGTCGGTCGTCCATGGGCGATAAGGAGCAAACAGGGAGATGACATCCACAGAAAGGAGCTGCCCTTTGCTGGTGGTCCTTGGCCATCTGCCCGGACAAGGCTGCCCTGGGTTCCTCTGCTAAGAGGGCAGCTTTCGATGGAAGCCCCCCAATCACAGGCCGGGGAGGCAGGAAGAAGGCGGAAAGAGGACAGGGGAGGGGTTGTGTAGGGAATCCAGGTGCGGGGAACCAGTGGAATGATGCAAACAGAAGGGGAAAAAGAAAACAAAAATGGATGTGGGGGGGCGCAGAGGGGGCATTTCTACCTAGCTGTACTCTAATGCAATATAGATGGTACTAAAAATGACAACTGGCTTGTCTATTGCCAATCCTTTTAAACAGCCCCATTTTCACAGCAGTTTCTGGCCCTGCCCTTCTGGCAGCATAGTTCCCAGCAAAGTTCAGAGGGAGAACGCAGTAGTATGTGCAGTGGCTAATTGTATACCCTCCAAACTTCTGTTGAATTAAGCCTAGAATGAGCCCTTCTCGTCAGTCTCTCTCTCTCTCTATATATATATATTCCTTGTTATTTCTCTGTTTATTGCCATTACACCTGTCTGGCTTTCTCATTCAAGCCCAGAGCTACCCCTTCTTGTCAGCTTCTGTCCCTCTTTTGTCTTTTCTCAGTCTTCTCTTTCTGATTCTTCTTGCAGTCCTCACCCCCCCATTGTCTATATTATTATGTTATTATGTTATGTTATTACATTTCTAAAGAGTGCATTCGCCAGAGGCATCTTGTCGCTAGTAATCTGATTAAAGTAGGCAGTAGAACCAGTGCAACCAGAACACTAGAATAGGAGGGTTTTAGAAACACGCCTAAACATAAGATAGTTTTCTATGACTCTAATACCACATCGCAGTGCATTCCACAGCTTGGCGGCCGCTACTGAAAAAGCATGGTTGCCAGTTCTAATTAATTTATAGCGTGAGACGACAAGAAAAAAGCCATCCCGAGAGCGAAGTGCTTGGGTAGGAACGTACATCTGAAATGTGGCTCGAAGAAATTCTTCTCCCTGCCCATGTATGGCCAAATGAGCAGTACAGAGAGATTTAAACTCAATGCATTTCTCAATGGAAGCCAATGAATAGTTAGAAAAATGGTTGTACTCTGCATGCCATAAGGTAAAGCAGTGGCTACTAGAACAACTAAACTAAGGCGCTGAATTAATTAAGTACAGAGACGGCGCCAAGTACAGCGAGTTACAATAGTCAAGAATGCTCATAACCAGTGTAGCCACCACTGGGGCATGAAAATGCTTAAGTAGAAAGGGAAGGACTTTCCGCAGTATTTTCAGCTGGAGATATCCTCCCTGACATGTGGCCCCAATTTGGGCTTCCATAGACAATGAAGAAGACAGCTTCACTCCCAAGTCCCTGATGACCAACATTGGTGTGAGGAAGGCCCCATGCGTAAAAGGCCAGAATGCTGGAGTCCATATATCAGTGGCAGATGGAGGGCCATCCACAAGGGCCTCCATTTTGTCCCCATATAATATAAGCCAGTTAGAGACCATTCACCGCCCCACGGCCTCCAGACAGATCCTAAATTGAGATGACGTGTCAGTATGCAGGAGATTCAGTTGGACTAGAATCTGTGTGTCATCTGCATATGAGTAGCACCGGAAGCCGTGGGAGTTGATAAGGCCCACCAGCGGTTGCATGCATACTTGAAGAGAATAGGGGACAGAGCCAAGCCCTGAGGGACCCCACAAGACAAAGTAACAGAGACTGTACGGAAAGAGAAATGAGAACGTATTTGCCCCGGAGAAGAGAAGAGAAGAGAAGAGAAGAGAAGAGAAGAGAAGAGAAGAGAAGAGAACCATGAGAGGGTGTCCAGTCAAAGTTTCGAAACAATAGTTTTGAATGCCAAAGGTTTCGACACAAAAGTGCCGGAAAAAAAACTTTCAAATTTTTTTTATATTAAAGTTTTTTTTTTAATTTCGTATTGTAAAAGAAGTGTTTTTTAAAAAAAAAAACAGGGGTTTGGGGGGCACTTTTGGGTCGGAACTATTGGCATTCGAAACTTTGACCGTCGAAACTATAACTAGGAACCCCATGACAACACTGGGCCAGAGATGCCAGCTTGGGTGAGGCGGTCCAACAGGTGGGGTGGTCAACTATATCGAATGCTGCCGATAGATCTAACAGGACAAGGGCCCCCGCTCCACCCTGATCATCCAGAGCTGAGACTAAACACTCTCTGTACTCCGGCCTTGACGGAAGCCAGGCTGAAAAGGACTAAAAAAAAACCAGAACCCTGCAAGAACTGGCTATCTAAAGGAGAGATTAAAGAATTGAGAATTTTTATAGGGAAAGAGAGGCGAGAAATAGATTGGAAATTAGCATGGATCAAGGGGTCCAGAGAGGGTTTTTAGGAAGGGGGACCACCAGTGCCTGTTTCAGTTCCACAGGGATCATACCGGAGGTAAACCCTTCACTGCCTTGGTGACCCAAGCCACAGTCATAGGCATGATTTCCTTCCAGATATTCAATGGGACAGGGCCCAGAGGAGATGCCGATTTGAGTTTCATAGTGGCCCGGAGAATCTACATCTGAAAAACAGGGGTAGAAGACCAAAATTGGGCAGAGGTTTCCTATTTCAGAGCATTCTCTGTGAGCACTGCAGCAGATATACTTGCCCGAATGTCCATTATTTTCTGAACAAATAAGGAGGAAAGTCACAGAGAACCTGCAAGGGAGCCACCGTTGAAGAAGAGTTGGCAGAGGATGAGAGTGAGCGCACCAGGGAGAACAATTCCTTAGGTTGATTTAAAGCACTTAGATTCCCTTCTCCTCCTCACTCTTGCCTTGTTTGACTTGTTTTTTTTTTATTTTTTATTTTTTTTATGAGAGGATCACTGCCACACGAAGTGCAAGTGACACCACACACACGATGGGAATAGGGACCGCCTTCTTTGACTTGTATCCCTGGCTAAACTGAGTACCCCCTTTGTGTCTTCCCCAGCGCACATTCCCCCTATCTGTGACACTCTGATCTTAGTCCCTCACCTCCCACATTCTATGCTTCTCTTACCCATTCTCTCTTTTTATGACACTGTACTCTTTTCAATCTGACCATCTCCTGACTCTCCTCCCCTTATTTTTCCTCCCTCTGCTGGCTCTTCCCTTACCACCCTCTTTTACGATTCTCACAATCACTCATCCTCTGCTCATCAGCCTCACCCCTTTGGCTCTATTCTTGCTCTCCCCTTACCGCGCGCTGTGCTTAATTACAGACTCACCCATCCTCTGCATCATCTTCAACCCTTTGACTCTCTCTTCTTGCACTCTCTTTACCACTCTCGTTCTGATTTTCAGACTCACTCATCCTCTGTGCAGCAACATCACCCCCTTGCCTCACCTTTCTCTCCCCTTTCCACTCTATGTGCTCATTTTCATATTCACCCATTCACTGCACATCAGCCTCACTCCTTTCTGTCTTTTCTTGCTCTCCCCTTACCACTCTCTGTGCTGATTCTAAGATTCTCCCATCCTCTGTGCATCAGCTTCAACCCTTTGCTTCTCTGATCTTGCTCTCCCTTACCACTCTCTGTGCTGATTTTTAGATTCACCCTTTCCTTGTGCATCAGCCTTACCTCTTTCTATCCCTTCGTGCCCTCCCCTTTTCACTCCCTATGCTGAGTTTCAGATTCATTCATCCTCCACAAATCAGCCTCACTCCTTTGCCCCTCTTTTCTTTCCCTCCTCTTACCACTCTCTTTGCTGATTTTCAGATTCACTCATCTTCCACGCAACAGCCTCATCCCTTGGCCTCTCTTCCTGCTCTCCCTTAGCACTCTCTGGGCTGATTTTCTGACTCACCCATCCTCTGTGCATCAGCTTCACCCCTTTGTTTATCTCTTTTTGCTCTCCCTTTACCACTCTCTGTGCTGATTTTCAGGTGCACTCAACCTCCGGGCATCAGCCTTACCCATTTCCCTCTCTCTTTTTGCTCTCCCCTTACCACGCTGTGTGCTGATTTCATTTATTATTATACTTGTATTTAGTTCCTAGAAACTTCAACAACTGTTACAAATGTTTTTCATAAAAATCACATTTAACTTCGTTAAATGAATTACAATAAAAACATATATAAATAATTCAATAATGATTATATATAATTTTGCAATGCAGACATGTATGATCATTTAATGACAACTAGCCTTCAAATTCAAATGAACCCTTCAAAGTATGAGTAATGTGATCTAGACAATGAGGAGCTATACACTATAAGCTGACCGCCTCTCGGACACGTCCCAACATTACTTCTGTATCAGCAGATTGCTATCTTATTTTCTCATTACTGTTGGTCAAAGAATTTCACAGCATGTAGCCCAACCCTATGTAACGCATGTGCATAGTTTCAGTAGTCGTATCAAGGCAATAATGCCAAAGATGCACAGTTTTCATTGCTGATTTTGTGATTCACCCATTCTCTGTGCATCAGCCTCACCTACTTCGCTCTATTCTTGCTCTCCCTTTACCACGCTCTGTGCTGATTCTCAGATTCATTCATCCTCCGTGCATCAGCCTCAATCCCTTGCCTCTCTTCTTGCTCTCCCCTTACCACTGTCTGTGCTGATTTTCAGACTTGCCCATCCTCTGTGCATCAGCTTTAGCCCCTCTCTTCTTGTTATTCTATTTCCACTCTCTATGCTGATTTTCAGATTCACTCAGCCTCAGCCTCACCACCTTCTCTCTCTCTCTCTCTCTCTCTCTCTCTCTCTCTCTCTCTCTCTCTCTCTCTCTTTACTCTCCCCTTACCACTCTAAGTGCTGATTTTCAGATTCAGTCATCCTCCACGCATCAGCCTCACCACCTTCTCTCTCTCTCTCTCTTTGCTCTTCCCTTACCACACTCTGTGCTGATTTTCAGATTCACTCAGCCATCAGCCTCACCCCTTTTGCCTCTCTCGTCTTGCTCTCCCCTTATCACTCTCTATGCTGATTTTCAGATTCAGTCATCCTCCATGCATCAGCCTCACCACCTTCTCTCTCTCTCTCTTTTCTCTTCCCTTACCACTCTCTGTGCTGGTTTTCCAACGTACCCATCCCCTGTGCGGCAGCTTCACCCCTTTGCCTCTGCTTGATCCCCCCTTATCACTCTCTGTGCTGATTTTTAGACGCACTCCTCCCCTCCCCCGCACATCAACCTCGCCTCTTTGTGTCTCTCTTTCTGTGGCCTCTGAGTCCTTTTGCTGTCTACACTCACCCCGACCCATCCGCCTCTCTTCTCACAATATCATCACGCACCCCCCCCCCCTCATTTCCCTCTACTTCTGATCTCTGCCGCCACCCCAGCCTCTCTGCTTTCCCAGCTCCCCCCTGTCCTTATTCCCGGGCCTGTTTTTCTTGGTTTCTGAACCATTTCCTCATTGCATTACAGGGTTTAGGCTTCACAAACTGAGACGTGTCTCCTTCCATCAGAACATTTGTCATATTAGCTTAGTTTTTGCTGGGTTTGCTCCCCCCCCCGCCCCCCCCCCCCATCCTCCCCACCCTCCAACTCCCTCGCTGCAATGTTTTCCCTTTTCTGTTCGGCTTAGGTTGCTTGTCATACTGCACCATTTTATTGGATGCAAGAGGCAGCTTATTAAAACACGGGGCCTCTTATTTTGGGATAAAAGACAGTTTTGCTTAATCCATGCTTATTGCAACAAATACAAAATGCACCTCCCAGCAGAACAGAGTGTAGAGTTGCTCAGCACTGCGGTTTCTGCTATGAATGCTTCCAGGTGGTTTGCAGAAAATACACCTTAAGTGCTCAGTGGGAGACTATGCTGTCATGCACCCGCACTTCTTGCCCTCTCTAAACTATATTAACCCCTTGGACCGGGCTCCTTCCTCCCCCGTTTGTTAGGGCACGATTGTTTTTTTTAATTTTTGTTTTTGTTTTATTTATTTTTTTTACCAAAATGCAGTTTCGATGTTTCAGGGACGTTTTGCTCAATTGTACTTATTCTTTCTTGGCTTTTCCAAACACCGCATCCTTGAATCCCCCTGGGCCTCGCTTTCATCCTATCTCTGAGTGATCATGATTTAAAATGCATATAGCACTTTCGCCAAAGCGCTGTACATATACGACTGTCACGGACCCGAAGTTGTCACTTATCCCACAACCGAAGTTGGTACTCTATTAGTGGCCTCGGCAGGATGAATGGCTGAGTTGGTCTTGCCAGGATTCAAGATCATAGCAACAATGAGCGCTCAACCCGCTGAGCTACCTTACCAGTTAATGAGCTGGAAAGTAATTGACAGATGGAGGCAAGCACTTCACCTGAAAACTATGCCAGCTGCCATGGACGTGCATGGCGGGCAGCATTAACGCTTCCTTCATGTTGCCACGAGGACCACTCGTATTTACGGGATTATTGCCCATCCCCACTAGAAACTTGCACGTAGAGGGCGGTGGGGGCGCATGTTAGTGCCATGGAGTTTGCATGTCATTTCATTTCAGCTGCACAGACTTATCCTGCGATTCCTTCCATTTCGGGAAAAGCGCCACTACCCTAGTTGCTTCTGAATTTCTTCTATTTATTCCTCAACAATAATGTACTCATTCAACGACGGGAGTCCCTTCCTAGAAAAAGGCCTCAACTTCTGCAAAATAAAATGAGCTTCAAAAATTAAGGCTTCGCTTTCTAATAAAATAAGCTGGTGTTCTGGCGGTAAATAATTCATTGATTCAATATCATCTTTATGAATAAAGGATTGGCTTTCCATTGTATGGAATATTTTATAGGCACACGCTGAAGGCGGCTACCGGAAACACCTATGCAGGTTTCCTGAACAGCGCAAAATAGCGCAAAATAGCGCCTTCAGGCGTTTCACAGGGAGAGGGAGGTGCAATAGCAGGGAGCGGTGGAGGGAGAGGCAGGTGCAATAGCAGGGAGCGGTGGAGGGAGAAAGAGGTGCAATAGCAGGGAGCGGTGCATGGGTGAGGGGTGCAATAGCAGGGAGCAGTGGAGGAAGAGGGAAGTGCAATAGCAGGGAGCGGTGGAGGGATAGGCAGGTGCAATAGCAGGGAGCAGTGCAGGGAGAGGGGTGCAATAGCAGGGAGCGGTGGAGGAAGAGGGAAGTGCAATAGCAGGGAGCGGTGGAGGGAGAAAGAGGTGCAACAGCAGGGAGCGGTGCAGGGAGAGGGGTGCAATAGCAGGGAGCGGTGGAGGAAGAAGGAAGTGCAATAGCAGGGAGCAGTGGAGGGAGAGTGAGGTGCAATAGCAGGGAGCGGTGCATGGAGAGGGAAGTGCAATAGCAGGGAACAGTGGAGGGAGAGGGAGGTGCAATAGCAGGGAGTGGTGCATGGAGAGGGAAGTGCAATAGCAGGGAGCAGTGGAGGGAGAGGGAGGTGCAATAGCAGGGAGCGGTGCATGGGTGAGGGGTGCAATAGCAGGGAGCGGTGGAGGGAGAGGGTGGTGCAATAGCAGGGAGCGGTGGAGGGAGAGGTAGGTGCAATAGCAGGGAGCAGTGCATCTAGAGGGAGGTGCAATAGCAGGGAGCGGTGCAGGGAGAGGGGGGTGCAATAGCAGGGAGCGGTGGGGGAAGAGGGAGGTGCAATAGCAGGGAGTGGTGGAGGGAGATGGAGGTGCAATAGCAGGGAGCGGTAGAGGGAGAGGGAGGTGCAATAGCAGGGAGCGGTAGAGGGAGAGGGAGGTGCAATAGCAGGGAGCGGTGCAGGGAGAGGGGGGTGCAATAGCAGGGAGCGGTGCAGGGAGAGGGCGGTGCAATAGCAGGGAGCGGTGGAGGAAGAAGGAAGTGCAATAGCAGGGAGCAGTGGAGGGAGAGTGAGGTGCAATAGCAGGGAGCGGTGCATGGAGAGGGAAGTGCAATAGCAGGGAACAGTGGAGGGAGAGGGAGGTGCAATAGCAGGGAGTGGTGCATGGAGAGGGAAGTGCAATAGCAGGGAGCAGTGGAGGGAGAGGGAGGTGCAATAGCAGGGAGCGGTGCATGGGTGAGGGGTGCAATAGCAGGGAGCGGTGGAGGGAGAGGGTGGTGCAATAGCAGGGAGCGGTGGAGGGAGAGGTAGGTGCAATAGCAGGGAGCAGTGCATCTAGAGGGAGGTGCAATAGCAGGGAGCGGTGCAGGGAGAGGGGGGTGCAATAGCAGGGAGCGGTGGGGGAAGAGGGAGGTGCCATAGCAGGGAGTGGTGGAGGGAGATGGAGGTGCAATAGCAGGGAGCGGTAGAGGGAGAGGGAGGTGCAATAGCAGGGAGCGGTGCAGGGAGAGGGGGGTGCAATAGCAGGGAGCGGTGCAGGGAGAGGGCGGTGCAATAGCAGGGAGTGGTGGAGGGAGATGGAGGTGCAATAGCAGGGAGCGCTAGAGGGAGAGGGAGGTGCAATAGCAGGGAGCGGTAGAGGGAGAGGGAGGTGCAATAGCAGGGAGCGGTGCAGGGAGAGGGGTGCAATAGCAGGGAGCGGTGGAGGAAGAGGGAAGTGCAATAGCAGGGAGCGGTGGAGGGAGAAAGAGGTGCAACAGCAGGGAGCGGTGCAGGGAGAGGGGTGCAATAGCAGGGAGCGGTGGAGGAAGAAGGAAGTGCAATAGCAGGGAGCATTGGAGGGAGAGTGAGGTGCAATAGCAGGGAGCGGTGCATGGAGAGGGAAGTGCAATAGCAGGGAACAGTGGAGGGAGAGGGAGGTGCAATAGCAGGGAGTGGTGCATGGAGAGGGAAGTGCAATAGCAGGGAGCAGTGGAGGGAGAGGGAGGTGCAATAGCAGGGAGCGGTGCATGGGTGAGGGGGGCAATAGCAGGGAGCGGTGGAGGGAGAGGGTGGTGCAATAGCAGGGAGCGGTGGAGGGAGAGGTAGGTGCAATAGCAGGGAGCAGTGCATCTAGAGGGAGGTGCAATAGCAGGGAGCGGTGCAGGGAGAGGGGGGTGCAATAGCAGGGAGCGGTGGGGGAAGAGGGAGGTGCAATAGCAGGGAGTGGTGGAGGGAGATGGAGGTGCAATAGCAGGGAGCGGTAGAGGGAGAGGGAGGTGCAATAGCAGGGAGCGGTAGAGGGAGAGGGAGGTGCAATAGCAGGGAGCGGTGCAGGGAGAGGGGGGTGCAATAGCAGGGAGCGGTGCAGGGAGAGGGCGGTGCAATAGCAGGGAGTGGTGGAGGGAGATGGAGGTGCAATAGCAGGGAGCGGTAGAGGGAGAGGGAGGTGCAATAGCAGGGAGCGGTAGAGGGAGAGGGAGGTGCAATAGCAGGGAGCAGTGAAGGGAGGGTGAGGTGCTAGAGCAGGGAGCGGTGCAGGGAGAGGGAGGTGCCATAGCAGGGAGCAGTAAAGGGAGGGTGAGGTGCAATAGAAGGGAGCGGTGCAGGGAAAGGGAGGTGCCATAGCAGGGAGCAGCGAAGGGAGGGTGAGGTGCAATAGCAGGGAGCGATGCAGGGCGAGGGAGGTACAATAGCAGAGAGCAGTGGAGGGAGAGGGAGGTGCAATAGCAGGGAGTGGTGGAGAGAGAGGGAGGTGCAATAGCAGGGAGCGGTGAAGATAGAGGGAGGTGCAATAGCAGTGACTGGTGGAGGGAGAGGGAGGTGCAATAGCCGAGAGCAGTGAAGGGAGGGTGAGGTACAATAGCAGGGAGCAGTGCAGGGAGAGGGAGGTGCAATAGCAGGGAGCGGTGGAGGGAGAGGGAGGTGCAATAGCAGGGAGCGGTAGAGGGAGAGGGAGGTGCAATAGCAGGGAGTGGTGCAGGGAGAGGGAGGTGCCATAGCAGGGAGCAGTAAAGGGAGGGTGAGGTGCAATAGCAGGGAGCGATGCATGGGGCTGGAGGTGCACTAGCAGAGAACAGTGGATGGAGAGGGAGGTGCAACAGCAGGGAGTGGAGGAGGGAGAGGGAGGTGCAATAGCAGGGAGCGGTGGAGATAGAGGGAGGCGCAATAGCAGTGACCGGTGGAGGGAGAGGGAGGTGCAATAGCAGAGAGCAGTGAAGGGAGGGTGAGGTGCAAAAGCAGGGAGCGGTGCAGGGAGCAGTGGAGAGAGAGGGAGGCGCAATAGCAGGGATCGTTGGATGGATAGAAATGCGCAATAGTGGGAAGCGGTGGAGGGAGAGGGAGGTGCAATAGCAGGGAGTGGTGGAGGGAGGGTGAGGTGCAATAGCAGGGAGCAGTGGAGGGAGAGGGAGGTGCAATAGCAGGGAGTGGTGGAGGGAGGGTGAGGTGCAATAGCAGGGAGCGGTGGGAGAGGAAGGTGCAATAGCAGGGAGCGGTGCAGGGAGAGGGAGGTGCCATAGCAGGGAGCAGTAAAGGGAGGGTGTGGTGCAATAGCAGGGAGCGATGCAGGGAGAGGGAGGTGCAATAGCAGAGAGCAGTGAAGGGAGGGTGAGGTGCAATAGCAGGGAGGGGTGGAGGGAGAGGGAGGCGCAATAGCAGGGATCGGTGGATGGAGATGAAGGCGCAATAGTGGGAAGCGGTGGAGGGAAAGAGAGGGAGGTGCAATAGCAGGGAGTGGTCGAGGGAGGGTGAGGTGCAATAGCAGGGAGCGGTGGGAGAGGGAGGTGCAATAGGAGGGAGCAGTGGATGGAGAGGGAGGTGCAATATCAGGGAGTGGTGGAGGGAGGGTGAGGTGCAATAGCAGGGAGCGGTGGGAGAGAGAGGTGCAATAGCAGGGAGCGGTGAAGGGAGAGGGAGGTGCAATATCAAGGAGCGGTCGAGGGAGAGGGAGGTTCAATATCAAGGAGCGGTGTAGAGAGAGGGAGGTGCAATAGCAGGGAGCGGTGTAGGGAGAGGGAGGTGCAATAGCAGGGAGCGGTGGATGGAGAGGGAGGCAAAATAGTGGGAAGTAGTGGAGGGAGAGGGAGGTGCAATAGCAGGGAGTGGTGGAGGGAGAGGGAGGTGCAATGGCAAGGAGTGGTGGAGGGAGGGGTAGGTGCAATAGCAGGGAGTGGTGGAGGGAGAGGGAAGTGCAATAACAGGGACTGGTGAGGGAGGAGGGAGAGGTAGGTGCAATAGGAGGGAGCGGTGGAGGGAGGTGCAATAGCAGGGAGCGGTGAGGGAGAGGGAGGTACAAAATCAGGGAGCGGTGGAGGGAGAGGGAGGTGCAATAGCAGGGAGAGGTGGAGGGAGAGGGAGGTGCAATAGCAGGGAGCGGTGGAGGGAGAGGGAGGTGCAATAGCAGGGAGAGGTGGAGAGAGAGGGAGGTGCAATAGCAGGGAGAGGTTAAGGGAGAGGGAGGTGCGATAGCAGGGAGCGGTAGAGAGAGAAGGAGGTGCAACAACAGGGAGCGGTGGAGGGAGAGGGAGGCGCAATAGCAATGACCGGTGGAGGGAGAGGGAGGTGCAATAGCAGAGAGCAGTGAAGGGAGGGTGAGTTGCAATAGTAGGGAGCGGTGCAGGGAGAGGGAGGTGCAATAGCAGGGAGCAGTGGAGGGAGAGGGAGGTGCAATAGCAGGGAGTGGTGGAGGGAGATGGAGGTGCAATAGCAGTGAGCGGTAGAGGGAGAGGGAGGTGCAATAGCAGGGAGCGGTAGAGGGAGAGGGAGGTGCAATAGCAGGGAGCAGTGAAGGGAGGGTGAGGTGCTAGAGGAGGGAGCGGTGCAGGGAGAGGGAGGTGCCATAGCAGGGAGCAGTAAAGGGAGGGTGAGGTGCAATAGCAGGGAGCGGTGCAGGGAAAGGGAGGTGCCATAGCAGGGAGCAGCGAAGGGAGGGTGAGGTGCAATAGCAGGGAGCGATGCAGGGCGAGGGAGGTGCAATAGCAGAGAGCAGTGGAGGGAGAGGGAGGTGAAATAGCAGGGAGTGGTGGAGAGAGAGGGAGGTGCAATAGCAGGGAGCGGTGAAGGGAGAGGGAGGTGCAATAGCAGAGAGCAGTGAAGGGAGGGTGAGGTACAATAGCAGGGAGCAGTGCAGGGAGAGGGAGGTGCAATAGCAGGGAGCGGTGGAGGGAGAGGGAGGTGCAATAGCAGGGAGCGGTAGAGGGAGAGGGAGGTGCAATAGCAGGGAGTGGTGCAGGGAGAGGGAGGTGCCATAGCAGGGAGCAGTAAAGGGAGGGTGAGGTGCAACAGCAGGGAGCGATGCAGGGCGCTGGAGGTGCAATAGCAGAGAACAGTGGAGGGAGAGGGAGGTGCAACAGCAGGGAGTGGAGGAGGGAGAGGGAGGTGCAATAGCAGGGAGCAGTGGAGATAGAGGGAGGCGCAATAGCAGTGCCCGGTGGAGGGAGAGGGAGGTGCAATAGAAGGGAGCAGTGAAGGGAGGGTGAGGTGCTAGAGCTGGGAGCGGTGCAGGGAGAGGGAGGTGCCATAGCAGGGAGCAGTAAAGGGAGGGTGAGGTGCAATAGCACGGAGCGGTGCAGGGAAAGGGAGTTGCCATAGCAGGGAGCAGCGAAGGGAGGGTGAGGTGCAATAGCAGGGAGCGATGCAGGGCGAGGGAGGTGCAATAGCAGAGAGCAGTGGAGGGAGAGGGAGGTGCAATAGCAGGGAGTGGTGGAGAGAGAGGGGGTGCAATAGCAGGGAGCGGTGAAGATAGAGGGAGGTGCAATAGCAGTGACTGGTGGAGGGAGAGGGAGGTGCAATAGCAGGGAGCGGTGGAGATAGAGGGAGGCGCAATAGCAGTGACCGGTGGAGAGAGAGGGAGGTGCAATAGCAGAGAGCAGTGAAGGGAGGGTGAGGTGCAAAAGCAGGGAGCGGTGCAGGGAGCAGTGGAGAGAGAGGGAGGCGCAATAGCAGGGATCGTTGGATGGATAGAAATGCGCAATAGTGGGAAGCGGTGGAGGGAGAGGGAGGTGCAATAGCAGGGAGTGGTGGAGGGAGGGTGAGGTGCAATAGCAGGGAGCAGTGGAGGGAGAGGGAGGTGCAATAGCAGGGAGTGGTGAAGGGAGGGTGAGGTGCAATAGCAGGGAGCGGTGGGAGAGGAAGGTGCAATAGCAGGGAGCGGTGCAGGGAGAGGGAGGTGCCATAGCAGGGAGCGGTGGAGAGAGAGGGAGGTGCAATAGCAGGGAGAGGTTAAGGGAGAGGGAGGTGCGATAGCAGGGAGCGGTAGAGAGAGAGGGAGGTGCAACAACAGGGAGCGGTGGAGGGAGAGGGAGGCGCAATAGCAGTGACCGGTGGAGGGAGAGGGAGGTGCAATAGCAGAGAGCAGTAAAGGGAGGGTGAGTTGCAATAGTAGGGAGCGGTGCAGGGAGAGGGAGGTGCAATAGCAGGGAGCAGTGGAGGGAGAGGGAGGTGCAATAGCAGGGAGTGGTGGAGGGAGATGGAGGTGCAATAGCAGGGAGCGGTAGAGGGAGAGGGAGGTGCAATAGCAGGGAGCGGTAGAGGGAGAGGGAGGTGCAATAGCAGGGAGCAGTGAAGGGAGGGTGAGGTGCTAGAGCAGGGAGCGTTGCAGGGAGAGGGAGGTGCCATAGCAGGGAGCAGTAAAGGGAGGGTGAGGTGCAATAGCAGGGAGCGGTGCAGGGAAAGGGAGGTGCCATAGCAGGGAGCAGCGAAGGGAGGGTGAGGTGCAATAGCAGGGAGCGATGCAGGGCGAGGGAGGTGCAATAGCAGAGAGCAGTGGAGGGAGAGGGAGGTGAAATAGCAGGGAGTGGTGGAGAGAGAGGGAGGTGCAATAGCAGGGAGCGGTGAAGGGAGAGGGAGGTGCAATAGCAGAGAGCAGTGAAGGGAGGATGAGGTACAATAGCAGGGAGCAGTGCAGGGAGAGGGAGGTGCAATAGCAGGGAGCGGTGGAGGGAGAGGGAGGTGCAATAGCAGGGAGCGGTAGAGGGAGAGGGAGGTGCGATAGCAGGGAGTGGTGCAGGGAGAGGGAGGTGCCATAGCAGGGAGCAGTAAAGGGAGGGTGAGGTGCAACAGCAGGGAGCGATGCAGGGCGCTGGAGGTGCAATAGCAGAGAACAGTGGAGGGAGAGGGAGGTGCAACAGCAGGGAGTGGAGGAGATAGAGGAAGGCGCAATAGCAGTGACCGGTGGAGGGAGAGGGAGGTGCAATAGCAGAGAGCAGTGAAGGGAGGGTGAGGTGCAAAAGCAGGGAGCGGTGCAGGGAGCAGTGGAGAGAGAGGGAGGCGCAATAGCAGGGATCGTTGGATGGATAGAAATGCGCAATAGTGGGAAGCGGTGGAGGGAGAGGGAGGTGCAATAGCAGGGAGTGGTGGAGGGAGGGTGAGGTGCAATAGCAGGGAGCAGTGGAGGGAGAGGGAGGTGCAATAGCAGGGAGTGGTGAAGGGAGGGTGAGGTGCAATAGCAGGGAGCGGTGGGAGAGGAAGGTGCAATAGCAGGGAGCGGTGCAGGGAGAGGGAGGTGCCATAGCAGGGAGCGGTGGAGAGAGAGGGAGGTGCAATAGCAGGGAGAGGTTAAGGGAGAGGGAGGTGCGATAGCAGGGAGCGGTAGAGAGAGAGGGAGGTGCAACAACAGGGAGCGGTGGAGGGAGAGGGAGGCGCAATAGCAGTGACCGGTGGAGGGAGAGGGAGGTGCAATAGCAGAGAGCAGTAAAGGGAGGGTGAGTTGCAATAGTAGGGAGCGGTGCAGGGAGAGGGAGGTGCAATAGCAGGGAGCAGTGGAGGGAGAGGGAGGTGCAATAGCAGGGAGTGGTGGAGGGAGATGGAGGTGCAATAGCAGGGAGCGGTAGAGGGAGAGGGAGGTGCAATAGCAGGGAGCGGTAGAGGGAGAGGGAGGTGCAATAGCAGGGAGCAGTGAAGGGAGGGTGAGGTGCTAGAGCAGGGAGCGTTGCAGGGAGAGGGAGGTGCCATAGCAGGGAGCAGTAAAGGGAGGGTGAGGTGCAATAGCAGGGAGCGGTGCAGGGAAAGGGAGGTGCCATAGCAGGGAGCAGCGAAGGGAGGGTGAGGTGCAATAGCAGGGAGCGATGCAGGGCGAGGGAGGTGCAATAGCAGAGAGCAGTGGAGGGAGAGGGAGGTGAAATAGCAGGGAGTGGTGGAGAGAGAGGGAGGTGCAATAGCAGGGAGCGGTGAAGGGAGAGGGAGGTGCAATAGCAGAGAGCAGTGAAGGGAGGATGAGGTACAATAGCAGGGAGCAGTGCAGGGAGAGGGAGGTGCAATAGCAGGGAGCGGTGGAGGGAGAGGGAGGTGCAATAGCAGGGAGCGGTAGAGGGAGAGGGAGGTGCGATAGCAGGGAGTGGTGCAGGGAGAGGGAGGTGCCATAGCAGGGAGCAGTAAAGGGAGGGTGAGGTGCAACAGCAGGGAGCGATGCAGGGCGCTGGAGGTGCAATAGCAGAGAACAGTGGAGGGAGAGGGAGGTGCAACAGCAGGGAGTGGAGGAGAGAGAGGGAGGTGCAATAGCAGGGAGCGGTGGAGATAGAGGGAGGCGCAATAGCAGTGCCCGGTGGAGGGAGAGGGAGGTGCAATAGAAGAGAGCAGTGAAGGGAGGGTGAGGTGCTAGAGCAGGGAGCGGTGCAGGTAGAGGGAGGTGCCATAGCAGGGAGCAGTAAAGGGAGGGTGAGGTGCAATAGCAGGGAGCGGTGCAGGGAAAGGGAGGTGCCATAGCAGGGAGCAGCGAAGGGAGGGTGAGGTGCAATAGCAGGGAGCGATGCAGGGCGAGGGAGGTGCAATAGCAGAGAGCAGTGGAGGGAGAGGGAGGTGCAATAGCAGGGAGTGGTGGAGAGAGAGGGGGTGCAATAGCAGGGAGCGGTGAAGATAGAGGGAGGTGCAATAGCAGTGACTGGTGGAGGGAGAGGGGGGTGCAATAGCAGGGAGCGGTGGCGATAGAGGGAGGCGCAATAGCAGTGACCGGTGGAGGGAGAAGGAGGTGCAATAGCAGAGAGCAGTGAAGGGAGAGTGAGGTACAAAAGCAGGGAGCGGTGCAGGGAGCAGTGGAGAGAGAGGGAGGCGCAATAGCAGGGATCGTTGGATGGATAGAAATGCGCAATAGTGGGAAGCAGTGGAGGGAGAGGGAGGTGCAATAGCAGGGAGTGGTGGAGGGAGGGTGAGGTGCAATAGCAGGGAGCAGTGGAGGGAGAGGGAGGTGCAATAGCAGGGAGTGGTGGAGTGAGGGTTAGGTGCAATAGCAGGGAGCGGTGGGAGAGGAAGGTGCAATAGCAGGGAGCGGTGCAGGGAGAGGGAGGTGCCATAGCAGGGAGCAGTAAAGGGAGGGTGAGGTGCAATAGCAGGGAGCGATGCAGGGAGAGGGAGGTGCAATAGCAGAGAGCAGTGAAGGTAGGGTGAGGTGCAATAGCAGGGAGGGGTGGAGGGAGAGGGAGGCGCAATAGCAGGGATCGGTGGATGGAGATGAAGGCGCAATAGTGGGAAGCGGTGGAGGGAAAGAGAGGGAGGTGCAATAGCAGGGAGCAGTGGATGGAGAGGGAGGTGCAATATCAGGGAGTGGTGGAGGAAGGGTGAGGTGCAATAGCAGGGAGCAGTGGGAGAGAGAGGTGCAATAGCAGGGAGCGGTGAAGGGAGAGGGAGGTGCAATATCAAGGAGCGGTCGAGGGAGAGGGAGGTTCAATATCAAGGAGCGGTGTAGAGAGAGGGAGGTGCAATAGCAGGGAGCGGTGTAGAGAGAGGGAGGTGCAATAGCAGGGAGCGGTGTAGGGAGAGGGAGGTGCAATGGCAAGGAGTGGTGGAGGGAGGGGTAGGTGCAATAGCAGGGAGTGGTGGAGGAAGAGGGAAGTGCAATAACAGGGACTGGTGAGGGAGGAGGGAGAGGTAGGTGCAATAGGAGGGAGCGGTGGAGGGAGGTGCAATAGCAGGGAGCGGTGAGGGAGAGGGAGGTACAAAATCAGGGAGCGGTGGAGGGAGAGGGAGGTGCAATAGCAGGGAGAGGTGGAGGGAGAGGGAGGTGCAATAGCAGGGAGCGGTGGAGGGAGAGGGAGGTGCGATAGCAGGGAGCGGTGGAGAGAGAGGGAGGTGCAATAGCAGGGAGAGGTTAAGGGAGAGGGAGGTGCGATAGCAGGGAGCGGTAGAGAGAGAGGGAGGTGCAACAACAGGGAGCGGTGGAGGGAGAGGGAGGCGCAATAGCAGTGACCGGTGGAGGGAGAGGGAGGTGCAATAGCAGAGAGCAGTGAAGGGAGGGTGAGTTGCAATAGTTGGGAGCGGTGCAGGGAGAGGGAGGTGCAATAGCAGGGAGCAGTGAAGGGAGGGTGAGGTGCAATATCAAGGAGCGGTCGAGGGAGAGGGAGGTTCAATATCAAGGAGCGGTGTAGAGAGAGGGAGGTGCAATAACAGGGAGCGGTGTAGGGAGAGGGAGGTGCAATAGCAGGGAGCGGTGGATGGAGAGGGAGGCAAAATAGTGCGAAGTAGTGGAGGGAGAAGGAGGTGCAATAGCAGGGAGTGGTGGAGGGAGAGGTGGAGGGAGAGGGAGGTGCAATGGCAAGGAGTGGTGGAGGGAGGGGTAGGTGCAATAGCAGGGAGTGGTGGAGGGAGAGGGAAGTGCAATAACAGGGACTGGTGAGGGAGGAGGGAGAGGTAGGTGCAATAGGAGGGAGCGGTGGAGGGAGGTGCAATAGCAGGGAGCGGTGAGGGAGAGGGAGGTACAAAATCAGGGAGCGGTGGAGGGAGAGGGAGGTGCAATAGCAGGGAGAGGTGTAGGGAGAGGGAGGTGCAATAGCAGGGAGCGGTGGAGGGAGAGGGAGGTGCAATAGCAGGGAGAGGTGGAGGGAGAGGGAGGTGCGATAGCAGGGAGCGGTGGAGAGAGAGGGAGGTGCAATAGCAGGGAGAGGTTAAGGGAGAGGGAGGTGCGATAGCAGGGAGCGGTAGAGAGAGAGGGAGGTGCAACAACAGGGAGCAGTGGAGGGAGAGGGAGGCGCAATAGCAGTGACCGGTGGAGGGAGAGGGAGGTGCAATAGCAGAGAGCAGTGAAGGGAGGGTGAGTTGCAATAGTAGGGAGCGGTGCAGGGAGAGGGAGGTGCAATAGCAGGGAGCAGTGGAGGGAGAGGGAGGTGCAATAGCAGGGAGTGGTGGAGGGAGATGGAGGTGCAATAGCAGGGAGCGGTAGAGGGAGAGGGAGGTGCAATAGCAGGGAGCAGTGAAGGGAGGGTGAGGTGCTAGAGCAGGGAGCGGTGCAGGGAGAGGGAGGTGCCATAGCAGGGAGCAGTAAAGGGAGGGTGAGGTGCAATAGCAGGGAGCAGTGCAGGGAAAGGGAGGTGCCATAGCAGGAAGCAGCGAAGGGAGGGTGAGGTGCAATAGCAGGGAGCGATGCAGGGCGAGGGAGGTGCAATAGCAGAGAGCAGTGGAGGGAGAGGGAGGTGAAATAGCAGGGAGTGGTGGAGAGAGAGGGAGGTGCAATAGCAGGGAGCGGTGAAGGGAGAGGGAGGTGCAATAGCAGAGAGCAGTGAAGGGAGGGTGAGGTACAATAGCAGGGAGCAGTGCAGGGAGAGGGAGGTGCAATAGCAGGGAGCGGTGGAGGGAGAGGGAGGTGCAATAGCAGGGAGCGGGAGAGGGAGGTGCAATAGCAGGGAGTGGTGCAGGGAGAGGGAGGTGCCATAGCAGGGAGCAGTAAAGGGAGGGTGAGGTGCAACAGCAGGGAGCGATGCAGGGCGCTGGAGGTGCAATAGCAGAGAACAGTGGAGGGTGAGGGAGGTGCAACAGCAGGGAGTGGAGGAGGGAGAGGGAGGTGCAATAGCAGGGAGCGGTGGAGATAGAGGGAGGCGCAATAGCAGTGACCGGTGGAGGGAGAGGGAGGTGCAAGAGAAGAGAGCAGTGAAGGGAGGGTGAGGTGCTAGAGCAGGGAGCGGTGCAGGGAGAGGGAGGTGCCATAGCAGGGAGCAGTAAAGGGAGGGTGAGGTGCAATAGCAGGGAGCGGTGCAGGGCGAGGGAGGTGCAATAGCAGAGAGCAGTGGAGGGAGAGGGAGGTGCAATAGCAGGGAGTGGTGGAGAGAGAGGGAGGTGCAATAGCAGGGAGCGGTGAAGATAGAGGGAGGTGCATTAGCAGTGACTGGTGGAGGGAGAGGGAGGTGCAATAGCAGAGAGCAGTGAAGGGAGGGTGAGGTACAATAGCAGGGAGCAGTGCAGGGAGAGGGAGGTGCAATAGCAGGGAGCGGTGGAGGGAGAGGGAGGTGCAATAGCAGGGAGCGGTAGAGGGAGAGGGAGGTGCAATAGCAGGGAGTGGTGCGGGGAGAGGGAGGTGCCATAGCAGGGAGCAGTAAAGGGAGGGTGAGGTGCAATAGCAGGGAGCGATGCAGGGTGCTGGAGGTGCAATAGCAGAGAACAGTGGAGGGAGAGGGAGGTGCAACAGCAGGGAGTGGAGGAGGGAGAGGGAGGTGCAATAGCAGGGAGCGGTGGAGATAGAGGGAGGCGCAATAGCAGTGACCGGTGGAGGGAGAGGGAGGTGCAATAGCAGAGATCAGTGAAGGGAGGGTGAGGTGCAAAAGCAGGGAGCGGTGCAGGGAGCAGTGGAGAGAGAAGGAGGCGCAATAGCAGGGATCGTTGGATGGATAGAAATGCGCAATAGTGGGAAGCGGTGGAGGGTGAGGGAGGTGCAATAGCAGGGAGTGGTGGAGGGAGGGGGAGGTGCAATAGCAGGGAGCAGTGGAGGGAGAGGGAGGTGCAATAGCAGGGAGTGGTGGAGGGAGGGTGAGGTGCAATAGCAGGGAGCGGTGGGAGAGGAAGGTGCAATAGCAGGGAGCGGTGCAGGGAGAGGGAGGTGCCATAGCAGGGAGCAGTAAAGGGAGGGTGAGGTGCAATAGCAGGGAGCGATGCAGGGAGAGGGAGGTGCAATAGCAGAGAGCAGTGAAGGGAGGGTGAGGTGCAATAGCAGGGAGGGGTGGCGGGAGAGGGAGGCGCAATAGCAAAGAGCAGTGCAGGGAGAGGGAGGTGCAATAGCAGAGACAGTGGAGGAAGAGGGAGGTGCAATAGCAGGGAGCGGTGGAGGGAGAGGGAGGCGCAATAGCAGGGATCGGTGGATGGAGATGAAGGCGCAATAGTGGGAAGCGGTGGAGGGAAAGAGAGGGAGGTGCAATAGCAGGGAGTGGTCGAGGGAGGATGAGGTGCAATAGCAGGGAGCGGTGGGAGAGGGAGGTGCAATAGGAGGGAGCAGTGGGGGTAGAGGGAGGTGCAATATCAGGGAGTGGTGGAGGGAGGGTGAGGTGCAATAGCAGGGAGCGGTGGGAGAGAGAGGTGCAATAGCAGGGAGCGGTGAAGGGAGAGGGAGGTGCAATATCAAGGAGCGGTCGAGGGAGAGGGAGGTTCAATATCAAGGAGCGGTGTAGAGAGAGGGAGGTGCAATAGCAGGGAGCGGTGTAGGGAGAGGGAGGCGCAATAGCAGGGAGTGGTGGAGGGAGAGGGAGGTGCAATGGCAAGGAGTGGTGGAGGGAGGGGTAGGTGCAATAGCAGGGAGTGGTGGAGGGAGAGGGAGGAGCAATAACAGGGACTGGTGAGGGAGGAGGGAGAGGGAGGTGCAATAGCAGGGAGTGGTGGAGGGAGAGGGAGGTGCAATGGCAAGGACTGATGGAGGGAGGGGTAGGTGCAATAGCAGGGAGTGGTGGAGGCAGAGGGAGGTGCAATAACAGGGACTGGTGAGGGAGGAGGGAGAGGTAGGTGCAATAGGAGGGAGCGGTGGAGGGAGGTGCAATAGCAGGGAGCGGTGAGGGAGAGGGAGGTACAAAATCAGGGAGCGGTGGAGGGAGAGGGAGGTGCAATAGCAGGGAGAGGTGGAGGGAGAGGGTGGTGCAATAGCAGGGAGCGGTGGAGGAAGAGGGAGGTGCAATGCAGGGAGAGGTGGAGGGAGAGGGAGGTGCGATAGCAGGGAGCGGTGGAGAGAGAGGGAGGTGCAATAGCAGGGAGGGGTGGAGGGAGAGGGAGGTGCGATAGCAGGGAGCGGTAGAGAGAGAGGGAGGTGCAACAACAGGGAGCGGTGGAGGGAGAGGGAGGTGCAATAGCAGAGAGCAGTGAAGGGAGGGTGAGTTGCAATAGTAGGGAGCGGTGCAGGGAGAGGGAGGTGCAATAGCAGGGAGCAGTGGAGGGAGAGGGAGGTGCAATAGCAGGGAGTGGTGGAGGGAGATGGAGGTGCAATAGCAGGGAGCGGTAGAGGGAGAGGGAGGTGCAATAGCAGGGAGCGGTAGAGGGAGAGGGAGGTGCAATAGCAGGGAGCAGTGAAGGGAGGGTGAGGTGCTAGAGCAGGGAGCGGTGCAGGGAGAGGGAGGTGCCATAGCAGGGAGCAGTAAAGGGAGGGTGAGGTGCAATAGCAGGGAGCGGTGCAGGGAAAGGGAGGTGCCATAGCAGGGAGCAGCGAAGGGAGGGTGAGGTGCAATAGCAGGGAGTGATGCAGGGCGAGGGAGGTGCAATAGCAGGGAGCAGTGGAGGGAGAGGGAGGTGCAATAGCAGGGAGTGGTGGAGGGAGATGGAGGTGCAATAGCAGGGAGCGGTAGAGGGAGAGGGAGGTGCAATAGCAGGGAGAGGTGGAGGGAGAGGGAGGTGCGATAGCAGGGAGCGGTGGAGAGAGAGGGAGGTGCAATAGCAGGGAGGGGTGGAGGGAGAGGGAGGTGCGATAGCAGGGAGCGGTAGAGAGAGAGGGAGGTGCAACAACAGGGAGCGGTGGAGGGAGAGGGAGGTGCAATAGCAGAGAGCAGTGAAGGGAGGGTGAGTTGCAATAGTAGGGAGCGGTGCAGGGAGAGGGAGGTGCAATAGCAGGGAGCAGTGGAGGGAGAGGGAGGTGCAATAGCAGGGAGTGGTGGAGGGAGATGGAGGTGCAATAGCAGGGAGCGGTAGAGGGAGAGGGAGGTGCAATAGCAGGGAGCGGTAGAGGGAGAGGGAGGTGCAATAGCAGGGAGCAGTGAAGGGAGGGTGAGGTGCTAGAGCAGGGAGCGGTGCAGGGAGAGGGAGGTGCCATAGCAGGGAGCAGTAAAGGGAGGGTGAGGTGCAATAGCAGGGAGCGGTGCAGGGAAAGGGAGGTGCCATAGCAGGGAGCAGCGAAGGGAGGGTGAGGTGCAATAGCAGGGAGTGATGCAGGGCGAGGGAGGTGCAATAGCAGAGAGCAGTGGAGGGAGAGGGAGGTGCAATAGCAGGGAGTGGTGGAGAGAGAGGGAGGTGCAATCGCAGGGAGTGGTGGAGGGAGAGGGAGGTGCAATATCAGAGAGCAGTGAAGGGAGGGTGAGGTACAATCGCAAGGAGCAGTGCAGGGAGAGGGAGGTGCAATAGCAGGGAGCGGTGAAGGGAGAGGGAGGTGCAATAGCAGGGAGCGGTAGAGGGAGAGGGAGGAGCAATAACAGGGACTGGTGAGGGAGGAGGGAGAGGGAGGTGCAATAGCAGGGAGTGGTGGAGGGAGAGGGAGGTGCAATGGCAAGGACTGGTGGAGGGAGGGGTAGGTGCAATAGCAGGGAGTGGTGGAGGCAGAGGGAGGTGCAATAACAGGGACTGGTGAGGGAGGAGGGAGAGGTAGGTGCAATAGGAGGGACCGTTGGAGGGAGGTGCAATAGCAGGGAGCGGTGAGGGAGAGGGAGGTACAAAATCAGGGAGCGGTGGAGGGAGAGGGAGGTGCAATAGCAGGGAGAGGTGGAGGGAGAGGGTGGTGCAATAGCAGGGAGCGGTGGAGGAAGAGGGAGGTGCAATGCAGGGAGAGGTGGAGGGAGGGGGAGGTGCGATAGCAGGGAGCGGTGGAGAGAGAGGGAGGTGCAATAGCAGGGAGGGGTGGAGGGAGAGGGAGGTGCGATAGCAGGGAGCGGTAGAGAGAGAGGGAGGTGCAACAACAGGGAGCGGTGGAGGGAGAGGGAGGTGCAATAGCAGAGAGCAGTGAAGGGAGGGTGAGTTGCAATAGTAGGGAGCGGTGCAGGGAGAGGGAGGTGCAATAGCAGGGAGCAGTGGAGGGAGAGGGAGGTGCAATAGCAGGGAGTGGTGGAGGGAGATGGAGGTGCAATAGCAGGGAGCGGTAGAGGGAGAGGGAGGTGCAATAGCAGGGAGCGGTAGAGGGAGAGGGAGGTGCAATAGCAGGGAGCAGTGAAGGGAGGGTGAGGTGCTAGAGCAGGGAGCGGTGCAGGGAGAGGGAGGTGCCATAGCAGGGAGCAGTAAAGGGAGGGTGAGGTGCAATAGCAGGGAGCGGTGCAGGGAAAGGGAGGTGCCATAGCAGGGAGCAGCGAAGGGAGGGTGAGGTGCAATAGCAGGGAGTGATGCAGGGCGAGGGAGGTGCAATAGCAGAGAGCAGTGGAGGGAGAGGGAGGTGCAATAGCAGGGAGTGGTGGAGAGAGAGGGAGGTGCAATAGCAGGGAGTGGTGGAGGGAGAGGGAGGTGCAATATCAGAGAGCAGTGAAGGGAGGGTGAGGTACAATCGCAAGGAGCAGTGCAGGGAGAGGGAGGTGCAATAGCAGGGAGCGGTGAAGGGAGAGGGAGGTGCAATAGCAGGGAGCGGTAGAGGGAGAGGGAGTTGCAATAGCAGGGAGTGGTGCAGGGAGAGGGAGGTGCCATAGCAGGGAGCAGTAAAGGGAGGGTGAGGTGCAATAGCAGGGAGCGATGCAGGGCGCTGGAGGTGCAATAGCAGAGAACAGTGGAGGGAGAAGGAGGTGCAACAGCAGGGAGTGGAGGAGGGAGAGGGAGGTGCAATAGCAGGGAGCGGTGGAGATAGAGGGAGGCGCAATAGCAGTGACCGGTGGAGGGAGAGGGAGGTGCAATAGCAGAGAGCAGTGAAGGGAGGGTGAGGTGCAAAAGCAGGGAGCGGTGCAGGGAGAAGGAGGTGCAATAGCAGAGAGCAGTGCAGGGAGAGGGAGGTGCAATAGCAGAGAGCAGTGGAGAGAGAGGGAGGCGCAATAGCAGGGATCGTTGGATGGATAGAAATGCGCAATAGTGGGAAGCGGTGGAGGGAGAGGGAGGTGCAATAGCAGGGAGTGGTGGAGGGAGGGTGAGGTGCAATAGCAGGGAGCATTGGAGGGAGAAGGAGGTGCAATAGCAGGGAGTGGTGGAGGGAGGGTGAGGTGCAATAGCAGGGAGCGGTGCAGGGAGAGGGAGGTGCCATAGCAGGGAGCAGTAAAGGGAGGGTGAGGTGCAATAGCAGGGAGCGATGCAGGGAGAGGGAGGTGCAATAGCAGAGAGCAGTGAAGGGAGGGTGAGGTGCAATAGCAAGGAGGGGTGGAGGGAGAGGGAGGCACAATAGCAGAGAGCAGTGCAGGGAGAGGGAGGTGCAATAGCAGAGAGCAGTGGAGGAAGAGGGAGGTGTAATAGCAGGGAGCGGTGGAGGGAGAGGGAGGCGCAATAGCAGGGATCGGTGGATGGAGATGAAGGCGCAATAGTGGGAAGCGGTGGAGGGAAAGAGAGGGAGGTGCAATAGCAGGGAGTGGTCGAGGGAGGGTGAGGTGCAATAGCAGGGAGCGGTGGGAGAGGGAGGTGCAATAGGAGGGAGCAGTGGAGGGAGAGGGAGGTGCAATATCAGGGAGTGGTGGAGGGAGGGTGAGGTGCAATAGCAGGGAGCGGTGGGAGAGAGAGGTGCAATAGCAGGGAGCGGTGAAGGGAGAGGGAGGTGCAATATCAAGGAGCGGTCGAGGGAGAGGGAGGGTCAATATCAAGGAGCGGTGTAGAGAGAGGGAGGTGCAATAGCAGGGAGCGGTGTAGGGAGAGGGAGGTGCATAAGCAGGGAGCGGTGGATGGAGAGGGAGGCAAAATAGTGGGAAGTAGTGGAGGGAGAGGGAGGTGCAATAGCAGGGAGTGGTGGAGGGAGAGGGAGGTGCAATGGCAAGGAGTGGTGGAGGGAGGGGTAGGTGCAATAGCAGGGAGTGGTGGAGGGAGAGGGAGGTGCAATAACAGGGACTGGTGAGGGAGGAGGGAGAGGTAGGTGCAATAGGAGGGAGCGGTGGAGGGAGGTGCAATAGCAGGGAGCGGTGAGGGAGAGGGAGGTACAAAATCAGGGAGCGGTGGAGGGAGAGGGAGGTGCAATAGCAGGGAGAGGTGGAGGGAGAGGGAGGTGCAATAGCAGGGAGCGGTGTAGGGAGAGGGAGGTGCAATAGCAGGGAGCGGTGGATGGAGAGGGAGGCAAAATAGTGGGAAGTAGTGGAGGGAGAGGGAGGTGCAATAGCAGGGAGTGGTGGAGGGAGAGGGAGGTGCAATGGCAAGGATTGGTGGAGGGAGGGGTAGGTGCAATAGCAGGGAGTGGTGGAGGGAGAGGGAGGTGCAATAACAGGGACTGGTGAGGGAGGAGGGAGAGGTAGGTGCAATAGGAGGGAGCGGTGGAGGGAGGTGCAATAGCAGGGAGAGGTGAGGGAGAGGGAGGTACAAAATCAGGGAGCGGTGGAGGGAGAGGGAGGTGCAATAGCAGGGAGAGGTGGAGGGAGAGGGAGGTGCAATAGCAGGGAGCGGTGGAGTGAGAGGGAGGTGCAATAGCAGGGAGAGGTGGAGGGAGAGGGAGGTGTGATAGCAGTCACCGGTGGAGGGAGAGGGAGGTGCAATAGCAGAGAGCATGAAGGGAGGGTGAGTTGCAATAGTAGGGAGCGGTGCAGGGAGAGGGAGGTGCAATAGCAGGGAGCAGTGGAGGGAGAGGGAGGTGCAATAACAGGGAGCGGTGGAGGGAGAGGGAGGCGCAATAGCAGGGATCGGTGGATGGAGAGGAAGGCACAATAGTGGGAAGCGGTGGAGGGAGAGGGAGGTGCAATAGCAGGGAGCGGTGGGAGAGGGAGGTGTAATAGCAGGGAGCAGTGAAGGGAGAGGGAGGTGCAATAGCAGGGAGAGGGAGGTGCAATAGCAGGGAGCGGTGGAGGGAGAGGGAGGTGCAATAGCAGGGATCAGTAGAGGGAGAGGGAGGTACAATAGCATGGAGCGGCGGATGGAGAGGGAGGCGAAATAGTGGGAAGTGGTGGAGGGAGAGGGAGGTGCAATAGCAGGGAGTGGAGGGAGAGGGAGGTGCAATGGCAGGGAGAGGGAGGTGCAATAGCAGGGAGTGGTGAAGCGAGAGGGAGGTGCAATAGCAGGGAGCAGTAGAGGGAGAGGGAGGTGCAATAGCAGGGAGCAGTGGAGGGAGAGGGAGGTGCAATAGCAGGAAGCGGTGGAGGGAGAGGGAGGCGCAATAGCAGGGATTGGTGGATGGAGAGGAAGGCACAATAGTGGGAAGCGGTGGAGGGAGAGGGAGGTGCAATAGCAGGGAGTGGTGGAGGGAGGGTGAGGTGCAATAGCTGGGAGAAGTAGGAGAGGGAAGTGTAATAGCAGGGAGCAGTGGAGGGAGAGGGAGGTGCAATAGCAGGGAGCGGTGGAGGGAGAGGGAGGCGCAATAGCAGGGAGCAGTGGAGGGAGAGGGAGGTGCAATAGCAGGAAGCGGTGGAGGGAGAGGGAGGCACAATAGCAGGGATTGGTGGATGGAGAGGAAGGCACAATAGTGGGAAGCGGTGGAGGGAGAGGGAGGTGCAATAGCAGGGAGCGGTGGAGGGAGGGTGAGGTGCAATAGCAGGGAGCGGTGGGAGAGGGAGGTGCAATAGCAGGGAGCGGTGAAGGGAGAGGGAGGTGCAATATCAAGGAGCGGTTGAGGGAGAGGGAGGTGCAATATCAAGGAGCGGTCAATGGAGAGGGAGGTGCAATAGCAGGGAGTGGTGGAGGGAGAGGGAGGCGCAATAGCAGGGAGCGGTGGATGGAGAGGGAGGCGAAATAGTGGGAAGTGGTGGAGGGAGGGAGAGGGAGGTGCAATAGCAGGGAGTGGAGGGAGAGGGAGGTGCAATGGCAAGGAGCGGTGGAGGGAGACGGAGGTGCAATAGCAGGGAGAGGGAGGTGCAATAGCAGGGAGTGGTGGAGGGAGAGGGAGGTGCAATAGCAGGGAGTAGTAGAGGGATAGGGAGGTGCAATAGCATGGAGCGGTGGAGGGAGAGGGAGGCAGAATAGCAGGGAGTGGTGGATGGAGAGGGAGGCGAAATAGTGGGAAGTGGTGGAGGGAGAGGGAGGTGCAATACCAAGGAATTGTGGAGGGAGAGGGAGGTCCAATAGCAGGGAGTGGTGGAGTGAGACGGAGGAGCAATAGCAGGGAGAGGGAGGTGCAAGAGCAAGGAGCGGTAGAGGGAGAGGAAGGTGCAATAGCAGGGAGCAGTAGAGGGAGAGGGAGCTGCAATAGCAGGGAGTGGTGAAGGGAGAGGAAGGTGCAATAGCAAGGAGCGGTAGAGGGAGAGGAAGGTGCAATAGCAGGGAGTGGTGGAGGGAGAGGGAGGTGCAACAGCAGGGAGTGGTGGAGGGAGAGGGAGGTGCAATAGCAGGGAGCAGTGGAGATAGAGGGTGGCGCAATAGCAGTGACCGATGGAGGGAGAGGGAGGTGCGATAGCAGGGAGCAGTGGAGGGAGAGGGAGGTGCAATAGCAGGGAGCGGTGGAAGGAGAGAAAGTCGCAATAGTGGGAAGCGGTGGAGGGAGAGGGAGGTGCAATAGTAGGGAGTGGTGGGGGGAGGGTGAGGTGCAATAGCAGGGAGCGGTGGGAGAGGGAGGTGCAATAGCAGGGAGCGGTGGGAGAGGGAGATGCAATAGCAGGGAGCGGTGAAGGGAGAGGGAGGTGCAATATCAAGGAGCGGTCGAGGGAGAGGGAGGTGCAATATCAAGGAGCAGTCGAGGGAGAGGGAGGTGCAATAGCAGGGAGCAGTGTAGGGAGAGGGAGGTGCAATAGCAGTGAGCGGTGGAGGGAGAGGGAGGTACAATGGCAAGGAGCGGTGGAGGGAGGGGGAGGTGCAATAACAGGGAGATGTGGAGGGAGAGGGAGGTGCAATAACAGGGAGAGGTGGAGGGAGAAGGAGGTGCAATAGCAGGGAGCGGTGAGGGAGAGGGAGGTGCAAAATCAGGGAGCGGTGGAGGGAGAGGGAGGTGCAATAGCAGAGAGCAGTGAAGGGAGGATGAAGTGCAATAGCAGGGAGCAATGCAGGGAGAGGGAGGTGCAATAGCAGAGAGCAGTGGAGGGAGAGTGAGGTGCAATAGCAGGGAGTGGTGGAGGGAGAGGGAGGTGCAATAGCAGGGAGCAGTGGAGGGAGAGGGAGGTGCAATAGCAGGGAGCGGTGGAAAGAGAGGAAGGCGCAATAGTGGGAAGCGGTGGAGGGAGAGGGAGGTGCAATAGCAGGGAGTGGTGGAGGGAGGGTGAGGTGCAATAGCAGGGAGCGGTGGGAGAGGGAGGTGCAATAGCAGGGAGCAGTGGAGGGAGAGGGAGGTGCAATAGCAGGGAGCGGTGAAGGGAGAGGAAGGTGCAATATCAAGGAGCGGTCGAGGGAGAGGGAGATGCAATATCAAGGAGCGGGCAAGGGAGAGGGAGGTGCAATAGCAGGGAGCGGTGTAGGGAGAGGGAGGTGCAATAGCAGGGAGTGGTGGTGGGAGAGGGAGGTGCAATGGCAAGGAGCGGTGGAGGGAGGGGGAGGTGCAATAGCAGGGAGTGGTGGAGGGAGAGGGAGGTGCAATAGCAGGGAGAGGAGGTGGGAGAGGGAGGTGCAATAGCAGGGAGCGGTGTAGAGAGAGGGAGGTGCAATAATAGGGAGCGGTGGAGGGAGAGGGAGGTGCAATAGCAGGGAGAGGTGGAGGGAGAGGGAGGTGCAATAACAGGGAGCGGTGGGGGGAGAGGGAGGTGCAATAGCAGGGAGTGGTGGAGGGAGAGGGAGGTGCAATAGCAGGGAGAGGAGGTGGGAGAGGGAGGTGCAATAGCAGGGAGCGGTGTAGAGAGAGGGAGGTGCAATAATAGGGAGCGGTGGAGGGAGAGGGAGGTGCAATAGCAGGGAGAGGTGGAGGGAGAGGGAGGTGCAATAACAGGGAGCGGTGGGGGGAGAGGGAGGTGCAATAGCAGGGAGCAGTGAAGTCAGGATGAGGTGCAATCGCACGGAACAGTAGGGGCAGAGGCGAAGAGGCTGGTTGAGGCTGGAATAGAAACCAGGGTCTGAAAGTGATTTAGAAGTGAGGGCGCACGGAGGGAAAGGGCCTGGGCAGAGGTCCCAGGCGGGCAGTTTTCTCCCACTTGCCCCACAGGGACGGGAGAGATTTGCCTGCAGAGCCCAAGGCTCATCTTAGCTGTGGGGTGATGGTGGGCATCTGCCAGTGGATCATACCGTCCATGGCACTGACTTTGCTGTCAGATAATTCACGTGAGGGCCCTGCTGTTTGCCCATTTATCAGCTCGCACTAACACAATACCTTCTATTGAGTCTCCGCCCTTTCTTTGCTCTTAGTACACTTTGATTTTTTTTAACGGTGTCCGTGCACTGCATTTTTTAAATCTGTGTATTACTTAATTGAAGACATGGCAGTGCATTGACTCCCCTTTTTCTATAAAGGAGAGGTTTCTTGTCCAGCTGCTGAGCCCACTTCTCGGAGGTCTTATTGTACGAATCCTTGCTCTTGGGGTTCCCTTTCGCTGCACTTTATTCGCCTCCTCCACTGAAAGTGTACCAATGGTGGGTTGCGAATGTCTGCCCCTCTCTTTCGAGCTACACATACTTAAGACTTCATAAGTTCCATGAAGGATGCGGCCGCCGTGAAAATTGCGGCTAAAACGGCCATTCGAGGAGGTTTGTCAGATCCCTGGCCAGTGCCTTGCCTACGCGCGGTTATTTATTTATTTATTGTTTATTGTAACATGTATAGCAGCGCGCAAATACCGCGGGTAGCTAGGCGCTAGTTACAAAGAGCATGGGTGATAGTCGTGAGATTCGAAGATCAGTTGAGCAACTGAGTCTTGAGTTTTTTCCTGAACAGGTGGTCGTAGGGTTCAGTCCGCAGGGTGAGGGGGCGATTGTTCCAAAGGGACATATGACCCTAGCTCACCCACCAGTTTTTTTCAAACTGTGAAGTTTGGGGTCACTTCAATAGGTAGCCATGAGATGCCCAGTGAGTCCTATGTATTCCTTCTGGAATAGTCCACCTCAGGAGGCTTTCGCCAACCACAGTGCATGACTTTGCAGGTGACTGCAGTGTCAACACTCCTGAGGTGTCCTTACTTTTTAAAGTTCCCCCAGGACATCAACCCTGTTCTAGACCTAAGTTCAAGGTTCTGCAACCTTTGCCTCTCCAGATGTTTAGGACTACAACTACTATCAGCCTTAGTCAGCGTAGCCAATGGAGAGGGATCATAAGAATTGTGTAATGAATCAAGGTGAGACCGATTGGGGGTATATATTGGAGAGTTATTGGCGACCAACTCCAGCACCCAACAGGTCTCTCCCCCAGACAATAACCGTAAAGAACGTGGAACCTTGGACATAAGAAAACAGTCCAAGGTTCCATTACAACACTTCTTCCCCCCATAATAATCAACAATAATAAATGGTCAACACAGTAAGAACACATAAACAAAAACTCATATCCCCCGCCGGGATAAAAGAACACAACCTCTCACACACACACACTGCGGGGTGTACTACACACATGGTTGATAATGTTGGGTACTCCTAAACCTCAGAGTACCTCATCACATAATACATGAATCGGACAGGAGGCGCCCTTAATTTTGCGGGACAACCACAATTTCCTTCCACCCCTCCTACCTTACTATTAATTATACATGTGGAAGCCACCTCATCCAAGATCTCTGGTGCAACAAGAACACCACCATCACCAACACCCCTTGCACTGATATCACCAACTCCACCATCACCACTCCCTGCACGGACATTCACAGCATTGTTACATGTGCTTCTCCTACTTGAAAGAGGAACGTCAAATATATCACCACATCCACCTGGCATCACAGGGTTATTAATCAACCCTTTCTCCAGTACCACTACCCTCCTGTTACTCCATCTAGAACCATCATTCAACACCACATATCCCGCTTTCACCACCACGCAGGGCTCCATGTAAATACTGGCCTTAGGCACAAACCTGGGATTCCTTACCTGGACACGGTCACCTACAGACACCATAAGAGGCTTTTTCCTAACATTCCTCTCACTTGCTCTCTCTCTCCTGTCTCAAGCAAACTCTTTTCAATACTTCTTCCATGTCCACTTCAGAACGCACTCCTCCTCCCAAGGCAGCAACTCTGAATTTAGATCCCGGTTTCCTGCCCCTCATGAGCTCGAAGGGAGAACAAACCGTAATGAGCGATGGTGTGTGCCTGTAAGCCGACAAAGCTTCCGACAAAACGTCAATCCAACATAGGCCATTAGACAAAGCCAACTGTATGTTACCCTTAACAAACCTATTCATTCTCTCCACTAACCCGTTTACAGAAGGGTTATACAATGCAGTCCTGTGATGTCGTATCCCCAATCCTCTCATGAAATCCTGCATGCACTTGGCAACAAATTGCATTCCATTATCCGTTACTAAACTGGCTGGTACCTCTTTCCTATCAAATACCTTGCTAAGGAATGCTACCACTTTCTCAGCTGTTACTGTCTCCAACGCAGTTGCTTCCACCCATCGTGAGGTGTAGTCAACCAGAACTACTATGAATCTCAGACCACTCCCCAACACATCCATGGGTCCCATAATATCCACAGCTACCTTTGACCAAACTTCCTCGGGCACTTCCACCGGGTACACTGGCTGCACCATTGGTGCCTTGCTTTTATCGCTCACCACGCATGTAATGCATTCCTTCACAACCTCCTCCACATCTCCATCCATGCCAGGCCACCAATATGACTCTCTTAACTGCCTTTTGGTCAACGACCTACCCAAATGTCCCTCATGGGCCAAATTTACCAACTTGCACCTTAGAATGCGCTGCGGTACCAAACTTTGACCTCTCGCGAGACCCCACAGGCCCTCTGGCTCTTTCTATACATGCTCGTATACTTTATTCAAATCCTTGTCACCACTTTCCGCCACTCCGCTCCTCAGGCACTCCTTGATTTTTTATCAAAACAGTATCCCCAGCATATTCCCTGTCCCACTCCTCCTTGTCGACTGCTGGAAACACACTTGCTACCCTTGCACACTCATCCCAAATGCCTTGGGCATCCTTCCCCTCACTCACAGGGCTGGGCAAATGTGACAAACAATCAGCCATGGCATTCCTGGTGCCAGGAATGTATTCCACTCGGAAGTTGTAGTCTTGCAGATCAACTGTCCACTTGGTAATTCTCGGGGAAGCAGAAGACAACCCCTTGGTGGTTAAAACATACATGAGGGGCTTGTGATCTTTACGTATTATATAAGGAACACCCCACAAAAATGTTCTAAAATGTTTGCATGCCCACACAGCGGCCAACGCCTCCCTCTCTCTTACTGCATACCTTCTTTCGGCATCCCTCAGTACTCTCAAAGCAAAAACTATGGGATGATAGCTCCCACTCTCCCACTGTTCTAGAACTGCACCTACGCCCACCTCACTGGCGTCAACCGGTAACACAGTTTTGTTTTTGGGAGAAAATGACCCCAAAGATGGGGCATGATCCATGTCACACTTCAGATTTTCAAACTCCTCCTGGCAACTCTCTGTCCACTCAAATCGAACATTCTTATTCAACAACGCCCTCATATTAACTGTCTTCTCAGCATAAGAAGCAATAAACCTCACATAGTATTCCGTCAAGCCTAAGAACGATCGAAGTAGCTCCTTGTTGACAGTAGCTGGCGCATCCTTCATGACCTTCACCAAAACCTCCTTTGGATGTATACCCAATTCGTCCAAAGTGTGCCCTAAGTATGTTACACTCAGCAACCCCACATGACACTTAGACCACTTTAATACCCTATTGTCATGCTCCTCGCAGTCTCTTCCCCACACTAATATGTCATCTTGGAAATATTCCACCCCAGACATTCCACCAAATACATTCTGCATAAGCCTTTGAAAGACCGCGGGTGCCGAGGCTAGTCCGAAGGGCATACAGCAAAAACAATACGCTCCAAATGGTGTGACAAACAATGTTAATGCACGTGAATCCTCATGCAACTCTATCTGGTGATATGCAGATGATAAATCAAAAGTGGAGAAACATGTAGCTTTGCCCACATACACCAACAGTTAATTTATATTGGGCAAGTAATGCCGGTCTACCCAAATATTAGCATTGAGCTCCCTTAAATCTACGCACATCCTCATGCCCCCATCACCCTTACACGCCAACATTACAGGCGACAACCATTCCGAACTTTCTATTTCTTCAATGATACCGGCTGACTGGAGTTTGGCAAGCTCATCCTTTAACCCATCACGGGCCATCAAAGGCACCCTCACTACCTTGTGAACTTTTGGTACAGCGCCTCTCTTGAGAACAATCTTATGTCAGAACCCTCTGAGCCTCCCCAATCTCTCTGAAAATATGGTGGGAATGCATCTATGAGGTATTCAGCAGTTACCACACCAACAGTCATCATGTCCTCCCCGCCCCCAACACTTAATACGGGCACAGGCATCCCCGGGCGTATTTCTCGAGAGCAGGTTGCTCATCCCAACCTAAAACAGTATCTCCCTTATGTGCAACATATAGCTTCCCTTGGGTGGTGTGCCCTTCAAATTCAATTTTGGCCCAGTCATAACCCAAAACCTTGACGGGCATGTGACCGTACACGTAGGGATTTATATTAGACAGTAACAGGGTCGATACATCCTTTCCATAACTCTCGACATGCAGTTCTGGGGAAATCATTGTGTATGGGGATCGAGTGTCCACCATCATTCACAGCTGCACCCCATTCACAGACAACATGGCCCATGGCCCTTTCTTCTTCTGTGCACCATTCACACTCAGAACACTCCCTGATGGGACTTCTCGCACAGTGCGTCACGCGCACCACCGCGCACGTAGCCCACTACATTTTCGGAATTTGCATCAGGCTCCAACATCCTCACAGTCTGCCTTTTCTCAGCAATAGTCTTGCAAATATGGGCAAAATGCCCCCTTCCTTTGCATTTCCTGCATTCTATGTTTATTGCTGGGCATTCTTTTGCTCGATGTGGCATGCCCCCTCCAGCCACATCTCCTGCACAGTTCTCTTTGACCAAACGTCCCTTTGTTGTCCCTGGGATATGTATTCTCTCCTCTGCTGCCACTTTCCCCTCTGTTCACTCTTCCCTTGTAGTCACCGGATCCTTTCTTGGCCACTATGGCATGTACTGTCTCATTTCTCTCAGCCAGTTCTTGCAAAATTATTCTCGACTCCTCAATGGCCCTTTCCATTTCTATTACTTTGTCCAGTGGAGGATCCTTTTCAAGCCACAACCTCTCTCTAACTTTGGTGTTACTGGTCTTCATAGTTATCTGGTCGTGAATGTAGTCATCCAGAATGCCCGTAAAGTTGCATGTGGAAGTGAGTGTCCGCAACTCCATTACATATACATCAATGCTTTCACCCATTACTTTGGCTCTAAAAAATAAATGATACATCTTAAGCACCACATTTGGTCTCTTCCCAAACCACTCTTCAAGTTTCTTGAGGGCCGTCTCATATGCGCAAACTATTTCTTCACCATCTCCAGCACCAGGTACCCGTACAGCCTCACCGGGAAGGTGTCTGAATACTCGTAGGCCTTCGCTCACCAAACCGTTCAACAATGCTGCTTCTCTATCCTCATCAGTGTACCTTGAACCACCCGCTGCTCTCAAATAAACCTTGAATGTGTCCACCCAGAGGTACCAGGGAACAGAGGGTTCACCTGGGGAGGGTAGAAATGCTAGTGGAGGGCAAGCGTTGGTCTGATGCATGTTTAAGCATGACACTTCCTTCCTTGGTCACTACTTCGCTAATATGGGTATGCCGTTGATGATAGTAAATGCTTCAAAACTTTATTAAACCGCATGTGAGCTGCTTGGTTATTGTCCTTTGCCTTCACATTGTGAGTCCCGCGCTGCTTCAGCGCTCAGGGATCAGTGCTGCCTGCCGTCCCCTCAATAAATCCTTTTTGTTAAGAGTTGCTAGGCAACACGTGCGCGTGCACGTGATCACCCTCTTTAGGGCCCACGAGGACTGCTCTCTTGGAGGAGGCTCTCCTGTCCCAGGACCTCCCTCTCTAGCAACTTGCTTGCGGAAGGTGTGTCCAGGGCTACCCGGCCCCTTCACTTCCTTTCATTCCCTGTGCGCCTGCATAGAGGAGGAGGGGCTGTTTCACCTACCTCCTCCATGCTGACTTGGCTGCACCTTGTCCTCAGCTCCCCTTTATTGGCGACAAACTCCAGCACTCAGCAGGTCTCTCCCCCAGCCAATAACCGTAAAGGACGTGGAACCTTGGACATAAGAAAACAGTCCAAGGTTCCATAACAACAAATTGTAGTCCAAAACATCTGGAGAGCCCCAGGTTGATGACCTCTCCTTAGTTTTACCAGCAAAGAGCCAGGCCTCCACTATCCACACATCTATACAGAATCTGACAACAAAACAAGCACACAAAAGAAATATAAAATGCAACTTCAAAATATATGTAGGCAGGGAGATTGGCTTGGGAGCCAAGTCAGAGGCTCAGAGTCCTTGGTACCATGTGGTAATTGGCATATGTCTCAGTCGCTCACCTTTTAACCTGGAAAGCCAAGACAGTGCTTTGAGATGGCGGCACAGAGTGGGGCACACATGTATCATTCATCACTGGCCAACCTTCATTTCAAGGAATAGCTAGTACCTCTTCCAAGAAGAGGAAAACAGGATCTGTAGAAATTGAGTCTCTTATCATCTGCGGGACACAATTGCCCACACTGGACATCATAGCAAAGTTTGCAAGTCGCCCAGGAGTTCTACGAACAAACAGATGCCCTGTGTCGTTTGTGAGTTTACCAAACTATGTTGCATTTTACGATGTCCTCTTTAAGTACAGTTGGCAGGGTCAGGCTAGGCCATATAATAAAAAACAAAGGGGGCCTGGGAGTCTCTCTACCAGCATGAACACAGCCCATTGACCTGTTCTTGGGTGGATGGCCCCTGGAGAGTCTCAACCAAGTCTTTAGCTCACCTTTCACAGAGGAGAAATATCCCTGCATATCAGTCTTTGTCCTGCCCAGGGGCAGTCCAGCACCGAAATGCTAGGCAATTCTTCTCTGAACAAGAGTACCAACAGCAACCCAAGACACATGTTTTGGCCTAGTCGGGCCACATCAGTGAGGTGGAGCTGTACCTCTCTAAGAACAGTAAGCAAGGGGTCCACGTCTGTATTCCCCTGGTAACTTAGGGTGAGACCCAAAGTTACTTAATATGCAAAACAAAGGGGGGTCTGGGAGTCTCTCTACCAGCACGAACACAACCCATTGACCTGTTCTTGGGTAGATGGCCCCTGGGAGAGTCTCAACTAAGTCTTTAGCTCACTGTACCTTTCACAGAGGAGAAATATCCCTGTATATCAGTCTTTGTCCTGCCCTGGGGCAGTCCAGCACCGAAATGCTAGGCAATTCTTCTCTGAACAAGAGTACCAACAGCAACCCCAGACACATGTTTTGGCCTAGTCGGGCCTCATCAGTGAGGTGGAGCTGTGCCTCTCTAAGAACAGTGAGCAAGGGGCCCACGTCTGTATTCCCCTGGTAACTTAGGGTGAGACCCAAAGTTACTTAATATGCAAAACAAAGGGGGGTCTGGGAGTCTCTCTACCAGCATGAACACAGCCCATTGACCTGTTTTTGGGTGGATGGCCCCTGGGAGAATGTCAACCAAGTCTTTAGCTCACTGTGCCTTTCACAGAGGGGAAATATCCCTGTATATCAGTCTTTGTCCTGCCCTGGGGCAGTCCAGCACCGAAATCATAGGCAGTTCTTCTCTGAACGAGAGTATCAAGAGCAACCCCAGACACAGGTTTTGTCCTATTCGGGCCTCATCAGTGAGGTGGAGCTGTGCCTCTCTAAGAAGAGTGAGCAAGGGGTCCACGTCTGGATTCCCCTGGACTTAGGGTGAGACCCAAAGTTACTTAATATGCAAAACAAAGGGAGTCTGGGAGTCTCTCTACCAGCACGAACACAGCCCATTGACCTGTTCTTGGGTAGATGGCCCCTGGGAGAGTCTCAACCAAGTCTTTAGCTCACTTTCCCTTTCACAGAAGAGAAATATCCCTGCATATCAGTCTTTATTCTGCCCAGGGGCAGTCCAGCACCGAAATCCTAGGCAATTCCTCTCTGAACAAAAGTATCAACAGCAACCCCAGACACGTGTTTCGGCCTAGTCGGGCCTCATCAATGAGGTGGAGCTGCGCCTCTCTAAGAACAGTGAGCAAGGGTTCCAGGTCTGTATTCCCCTGGTAACTTAGGGTGAGACCCAACGTTACTTAATATGCAAAACAAAGGGGATCTGGGCGTCTCTCTACCAGCATTAACACAGCCCATTGACCTGTTTTTGGGTGGATGGCCCCTGGGAGAGTCTCAACCAAGTCTTTAGCTCACTGTGCCTTTCACAGAGAAGAAATATCCCTGCATATCAGTCTTTGTCCTGCCCTGGGGCAGTCCAGCACCGAAATCCTAGGCAGTTCTTCTCTGAACAAGAGTACCAACAGCAACCCCAGACAAATGTTTTGGCCTAGTCGGGCCTCATCAGTGAGGTGGAGCTGCGCCTCTCTAAGAACAGTGAGTAAGGGGTCCACTTCTGGATTCCCCTGGTAAATTAGGGTGAGACCCAAATTTACTTAATATGCAAATCATAGGGGTGTCTGGGAGTCTCTCTACAAGCACAAACACTGCCCATTGACCTGTTCCTGGGTGGATGCCTCCTGGGAGAGTCTCAACAAAGGCCCTCATTAGGACCCTGGCGGAGTGGGTTTACGCCAGCGTTATTCGCGGCGGACCCGTCCGCCCTACTACGAGTTCCCGTAGCGCCATGGAGCCTTTCTCCGCCTGGTTTTTCCGGGCGGAGAAATCCATGGCGCTACGGGACCTTGTTGTTAATTACGCCACCGTATTTTACGGTGGCGTAATTAACGCCTTCCCCACTCCCATTATACCCTATGGGGCAAAAATGGGAATGGTGAAGGGTAAAATGGGGGATGGGGATTTACCGCCCCGCCAAGGTCGGCATGGGGCGGAAAATCCGCCAACCCCCATGGCGCTATCGGCAGCTTTCCGCCGTGCTCCGCGGTGCATTTAGCACCGCGATTTCCGCCAGGGTCGTAATGAGGGCCAAAGTCTTTAGCTCACTATCCCTTTCACAGAGGAGAAATATCCCTGCATATCAGTCTTTGTACTGCCCAGGGGCAGTCCAGCACCGAAATGCTAGGCAATTCTTCTCTGAACAAGAGTACCAACAGCAACCCAAGCACATGTTTTGGCCTAGTCGGGCCTCATCAGTGAGGTGGAGCTGTACCTCTCTAAGAACAGTAAGCAAGGGGTCCACGTCTGGATTCCCCTGATAACTTAGGGTGAGACCCAAAGTTACTTAATATGTAAAACAAAGGGGGGTCTGGGAGTCTCTCTACCAGCATGAACACAGCCCATTGACCTGTTCTTGGGAAGATGGCCCCTGGGAGAGTCTCAACCAAGTCTTTAGCTCACTGTGCCTTTCACAGAGGAGAAATACCCTGTATATCAGTCTTTGTCCTGCCCAGGGGCAGTCCAGCACCGACATCCTAGGCAATTCTTCTCTGAACAAGAGTACCAACAGCAACCCCAGACACGTGTTTGGCCTAGTCGGGCCCCATCAGTGAGGTGGAGCTGTGCCTCTCTAAGAACAGTGAGCAAGGGGTCCATGTCCGGATTCCCCTGGTAACTTAGGGTGAGACCCAAAGTTACTTAATGTGCAAAACAAAGGGGGGGTCTGGGAGTCTCTCTACCAGCATGAACACAGACATTGACCTGTTCTTGGGTGGATGGCCCCTGGGAGTGTCTCAACCAAGTCTTTAGCTCACTGTGCCTTTCACAGAGGAGAAATACCCTGCATATCAGTCTTTGTCCAGCCCTGGGGCAGTCCAGCACCGAAATCCTAGGCAATTCTTTTCTGAACAAGAGTACCAACAGCAACCCCAGACACATGTTTTGGCCTAGTCGGGCCTCATCAATGAGGTGGAGCTGTGCCTCTCAAAGAGCAGTGAGCAAGGCATCCACGTCTGGATTCCCCTGGTAACTTAGGGTGAGACCTAAAGTTACTTAATATGCAAAACAAAGGGGGTGTCTGTGAGTCTCTCTACCAGCACGAACACAGCCCATTGACCTGTTCTTGGGTGGATGGCCCCTGAAAGAGTCTCAACCAAGTCTTTAGCTCACTGTCCTTTTCACAGAGGAGAAATATCCCTGCATATCTGTCTTTGTCCTGCCCTGGGGCAGTCCAGCACCGAAATCCTAGGCAGTTCTTCTCTGAACAAGAGTATCAACAGCAACCCCAGACACATGTTTCGGTGTAGTCGGGTCTCATCAGTGAGGTGGAGCTGTGCCTCTCTATGAAGAGTGAGCAAGGGGTACACTTCTGGATTCCCCTGATAACTTAGGTTGAGACCCAAAGATACTTAATATGCAAAACAAAGGGGGTTCTGGGATTCTCTCTACCAGCACGAACACAGCCATTGACCTGTTCTTGGGTGGATGGCCCCTGGGAGAGACTGAAATAAGTCTTTAGCTCACTGTCCCTTTCACAGAGGAGAAATATCCCTGCATATCAGTCTTTGTCCTGCCCAGGGGCAGTCCAGCACCAAAATGCTAGGAAATTCTTCTCTAAACTAGAGGACCAACAGCAACCCGAGACATGTGTTTCGGCCTAGTCGGGCCTCATCAGTGAGGTGGAGCTGTGCCTCTCTAAGAAACGTGAGCAAGGGGTCCACGTCTGGATTCCCCATGTAACTTAGGGTGGGACCCAAAGTTACTTAATATGCAAAACAAAGGGGGGTCTGGGAGTTCCTCTACCAGCCCGAACACAGCCCATTGACCTGTTCTTGGGTAGCTGGCCCCTGGGAGAGTCTCAACCAAGTCTTCAGCTCACTGTCCCTTTCACAGAGGAGAAATATCCCTGCATATCAGTCTTTGTCCTGCCCAGGGGCAGTCCAGCACCGACATCCTAGGCAATTCTTCTCTGAACAAGAGTACCAACAGCAACCCCAGACACGTGTTTCGGCCTAGTCGGGCCTCATCAGTGAGGTGGAGCTGTGCCTCTCTAAGAAACGTGAGCAAGGGGTCCACGTCTGGATTCCCCATGTAACTTAGGGTGGGACCCAAAGTTACTTAATATGCAAAACAAAGGGGGGTCTGGGAGTTCCTCTACCAGCACGAACACAGCCCATAACCTGATCTTGGGTAGATGGCCCCTGGGAGAGTCTCAACCAAGTATTTAGCTCACTGTCCCTTTCACAGAGGAGAAATATCCCTGCATATCAGTCTTTGTCCTGCCCAGGGGCAGTCCAGCACCGACATCCTAGGCAATTCTTCTCTGAACAAGAGTACCAACAGCAACCCCAGACACGTGTTTCGGCCTAGTCGGGCCTCATCAATGAGGTGGAGCTGTGGCTCTCAAAGAGCAGTGAGCAAGGCATCCACGTCTGGATTCCCCTGGTAACTTAGTGTGAGACCTAAAGTTACTTAATATGCAAAACAAAGGGGGGGTCTGTGAGTCTCTCTACCAGCACGAACACAGCCCATTGACCTGGTCTTGGGTGGATGGCCCCTGAAAGAGTCTCAACCAAGTCTTTAGCTCACTGTCCTTTTCACAGAGGAGAAATATCCCTGCATATCAGTCTTTGTCCTGCCCTGGGGCAGTCCAGCACCGAAATCCTAGGCAGTTCTTCTCTGAACAAGAGTATCAACAGCAACCCCAGACACATGTTTCGGTATAGTCGGGTCTCATCAGTGAGGTGGAGCTGTGCCTCTCTATGAAGAGTGAGCAAGGGGTCCACTTCTGGATTCCCCTGATAACTTAGGTTGAGACCCAAAGATACTTAATATGCAAAACAAAGGGGGGTCTGGGATTCTCTCTACCAGCACGAACACAGCCATTGACCTGTTCTTGGGTGGATGGCCCCTGGGAGAGACTGAAATAAGTCTTTAGCTCACTGTCCCTTTCACAGAGGAGAAATATCCCTGCATATCAGTCTTTGTCCTGCCCAGGGGAAGTCCAGCACCAAAATGCTAGGCAATTCTTCTCTAAACTAGAGTACCAACAGCAACCCGAGACATGTGTTTCGGCCTAGTCGGGCCTCATCAGTGAGGTGGAGCTGTGCCTCTCTAAGAAACGTGAGCAAGGGGTCTACGTCTGGATTCCCCATGTAACTTAGGGTGGGACCAAAAGTTACTTAATATGCAAAACAAAGGGGGGTCTGGGAGTTCCTCTACCAGCCCGAACACAGCCCATTGAACTGTTCTTGGGTAGCTGGCCCCTGGGAGAGTCTCAACCAAGTCTTCAGCTCACTGTCCCTTTCACAGAGGAGAAATATCCCTGCATATCAGTCTTTGTCCTGCCCAGGGGCAGTCCAGCACCGACATCCTAGGCAATTCTTCTCTGAACAAGAGTACCAACAGCAACCCCAGACACGTGTTTCGGCCGAGTCGGGCCTCATCAATGAGGTGGAGCTTTGCCTCTCAAAGAGCAGTGAGCAAGGCATCCACGTCTGGATTCCCCTGGTAACTTAGGGTGAGACCTAAAGTTACTTAATATGCAAAACAAAGGGGGGGTCTGTGAGTCTCTCTACCAGCATGAACACAGACATTGACCTGTTCTTGGGTGGATGGCCCCTGGGAGTGTCTCAACCAAGTCTTTAGCTCACTGTGCCTTTCACAGAGGAGAAATACCCTGTATATCAGTCTTTGTCCAGCCCTGGGGCAGTCCAGCACCGAAATCCTAGGCAATTCTTTTCTGAACAAGAGTACCAACAGCAACCCCAGACACATGTTTTGGCCTAGTCGGGCCTCATCTTTGAGGTGGAGCTGTGCCTCCTAAAAATAGTGAGCAAGGGGTCCACTTCTGGATTCCCCTGATAACTTAGGGTGAGACCCAAAGTTACTTAAAATGCAAAACAAAGGGGGGTCTGGGAGTCTATCTAACAGCACGAACACAGCCCATTGACCTGATCTTGGGTAAATGGTCCCTGGGAGAGTCTCAACCAAGTATTTAGCTCACTGTCCCTTTCACAGAGGAGAAATATCCCTGCATATCAGTCTTTGTCCTGCCCAGGGGCAGTCCAGCACCGACATCCTAGGCAATTCTTCTCTGAACAAGAGTACCAACAGCAACCCCAGACACGTGTTTCGGCCTAGTCGGGCCTCATCAATGAGGTGGAGCTGTGCCTCTCAAAGAGCAGTGAGCAAGGCATCCACGTCTGGATTCCCCTGGTAACTTAGGGTGAGACCTAAAGTTACTTAATATGCAAAACAAAGGGGGGGTCTGTGAGTCTCTCTATGAGCACGAACACAGCCCATTGACCTGTTCTTGGGTGGATGGCCCCTGAAAGAGTCTCAACCAAGTCTTTAGCTCACTGTCCTTTTCACAGAGGAGAAATATCCCTGCATATCAGTCTTTGTCATGCCCTGGGGCAGTCCAGCACCGAAATCCTAGGCAGTTCTTCTCTGAACAAGAGTATCAACAGCAACCCCAGACACATGTTTCGGTGTAGTCGGGTCTCATCAGTGAGGTGGAGCTGTGCCGCTCTATGAAGAGTGAGCAAGGGGTCCACTTCTGGATTCCCCTGATAACTTAGGTTGAGACCCAAAGATACTTAATATGCAAAACAAAGGGGGGTCTGGGATTCTCTCTACCAGCACGAACACAGCCATTGACCTGTTCTTGGGTGGATGGCCCCTGGGAGAGACTGAAATAGGTCTTTAGCTCACTGTCCCTTTCACAGAGGAGAAATATCCCTGCATATCAGTCTTTGTCCTGCCCAGGGGCAGTCCAGCACCAAAATGCTAGGCAATTCTTCTCTAAACTAGAGTACCAACAGCAACCCGAGACATGTGTTTCGGCCTAGTCGGGCCTCATCAGTGAGGTGGAGCTGTGCCTCTCTAAGAAACGTGAGCAAGGGGTCCACGTCTGGATTCCCCTGGTAACTTAGGGTGGGACCCAAAGTTACTTAATATGCAAAACAAAGGGGGGTCTGGGAGTTCCTCTACCAGCCCGAACACAGCCCATTGACCTGTTCTTGGGTAGATGGCCCCTGGGAGAGTCTTAACCAAGTCTTCAGCTCACTGTCCCTTTCACAGAGGAGAAATATCCCTGCATATCAGTCTTTATCCTGCCCAGGGGCAGTCCAGCACCAAAATCCTAGGCAATTCTTCTCTGAACAAAAGTACCAACAGCAACCCCAGACATGTGTTTCGGCCTAGTCGGGCCTCATCAGTGAGGTGGAGCTGCGCCTCTCTAAGAACAGTGAGCAAGGGGCCCACGTCTGTATTCCCCTGGTAACTTAGGGTGAGACCCAAAGTTACTTAAGATGCAAAACAAAGGGGGGTCTGGGAGTCTCTCTACCAGCATGAACACAGCCCATTGACCTGTTTTTGGGTGGATGGCCCCTGGGAGAATGTCAACCAAGTCTTTAGCTCACTGTGCCTTTCACAGAGGAGAAATATCCCTGTATATCAGTCTTTGTCCTGCCCTGGGGCAGTCCAGCACCGAAATCCTAGGCAGTTCTTCTCTGAACAAGAGTATCAACAGCAACCGCAGACACATGTTTTCGTCCTAGTCGGGCCTCATCAGTGAGGTGGAGCTGTGCCTCTCTAAGAAGAGTGAGCAAGGGCTCCACTTCTGGATTCCCCTGATAACTTAGGGTGAGACCCAAAGTTACTTAATGTGCAAAACAAAGGGGGGTCTGTGAGTCTCTCTACCAGCATGAACACAGCCCATTGACCTGTTCTTGGGAATGGCCCCTGGGAGAGTCTCAACCAAGTCTTTAGCTCACAGTCCCTTTCACAGAGGAGAAATATCCCTGCATATCAGTCTTTATCCTGCCCAGGGGCAATCCAGCACCAAAATCCTAGGCAATTCTTCTCTGAACAAGAGTACCAACAGCAACCCCAGGCACGTGTTCGGCCTAGTCGGCCTCATCGGTGAGGTGGAGCTGCGCCTCTCTAAAAGCAGTGAGCAAGGGGTCCACGTCTGTATTCCCCTGGTAACTTAGGGTGAGACCCCAAGTTACTTAATATGCAAAACAAAGGGGTGTCTGGGAGTCTCTCTACCAGCACAAACACAGCCCATTGAACTGTTTTTGGGTGGATGGCCCCTGGGAGAATGTCAACCAAGTCTTTAGCTCACTGTGCCTTTCACAGAGGAGAAATATCCCTGTATATCAGTCTTTGTCCTGCCCTGGGGCAGTCCAGCACCGAAATCCTAGGCAGTTCTTCTCTGAACAAGAGTATCAACAGCAACCGCAGACACATGTTTTCGTCCTAGTCGGGCCTCATCAGTGAGGTGGAGCTGTGCCTCTCTAAGAAACGTGAGCAAGGGGTCCATGTCTGGATTCCCCTGGTAACTTAGGGTGGGACCCAAAGTTACTTAATATGCAAAACAAAGGGGGGTCTGGGAGTTCCTCTACCAGCCCAAACACAGCCCATTGACCTGTTCTTGGGTAGATGGCCCCGGGGAGAGTCTCAACCAAGTCTTCAGCTCACTGTCCCTTTCACAGAGGAGAAATATCCCTGCATATCAGTCTTTATCCTGCCCAGGGGCAGTCCAGCACCAAAATCCTAGGCAATTCTTCTCTGAACAAAAGTACCAACAGCAACCCCAGACATGTGTTTCGGCCTAGTTGGGCCTCATCAGTGAGGTGGAGCTGCGCCTCTCTAAGAACAGTGAGCAAGGGGCCCACGTCTGTATTCCCCTGGTAACTTAGGGTGAGACCCAAAGTTACTTAATATGCAAAACAAAGGGGGGTCTGGGAGTCTCTCTACCAGCATGAACACAGCCCATTGACCTGTTTTTGGGTGGATGGCCCCTGGGAGAATGTCAACCAAGTCTTTAGCTCACTGTGCCTTTCACAGAGGAGAAATATCCCTGTATATCAGTCTTTGTCCTGCCCTGGGGCAGTCCAGCACCGAAATCCTAGGCAGTTCTTCTCTGAACAAGAGTATCAACAGCAACCGCAGACACATGTTTTCGTCCTAGTCGGGCCTCATCAGTGAGGTGGAGCTGTGCCTCTCTAAGAAGAGTGAGCAAGGGCTCCACTTCTGGATTCCCCTGATAACTTAGGGTGAGACCCAAAGTTACTTAATGTGCAAAACAAAGGGGGGTCTGTGAGTCTCTCTACCAGCATGAACACAGCCCATTGACCTGTTCTTGGGAATGGCCCCTGGGAGAGTCCCAACCAAGTCTTTAGCTCACAGTCCCTTTCACAGAGGAGAAATATCCCTGCATATCAGTCTTTATCCTGCCCAGGGGCAGTCCAGCACCAAAATCCTAGGCAATTCTTCTCTGAACAAGAGTACCAACAGCAACCCCAGGCACGTGTTCGGCCTAGTCGGGCCTCATTGGTGAGGTGGAGCTGCGCCTCTCTAAAAGCAGTGAGCAAGGGGTCCACGTCTGTATTCCCCTGGTAACTTAGGGTGAGACCCAAAGTTACTTAATATGCAAAACAAAGGGGGGTCTGGGAGTCTCTCTACCAGCACAAACACAGCCCATTGACCTGTTTTTGGGTGGATGGCCCCTGGGAGAATGTCAACCAAGTCTTTAGCTCACTGTGCCTTTCACAGAGGAGAAATATCCCTGTATATCAGTCTTTGTCCTGCCCTGGGGCAGTCCAGCACTGAAATCCTAGGCAGTTCTTCTCTGAACAAGAGTATCAACAGCAACCGCAGACACATGTTTTCGTCCTAGTCGGGCCTCATCAGTGAGGTGGAGCTGTGCCTCTCTAAGAAGAGTGAGCAAGGGCTCCACTTCTGGATTCCCCTGATAACTTAGGGTGAAACCCAAAGATACTTAATATGCAAAACAAAGGGGGGTCTGGGAGTCTCTCTACCAGCACGATCACAGCCCATTGACCTGTTCTTGGGTGGATGGCCCCTGAAAGAGTCTCAACCAAGTATTTAGCTCACTGTCCCTTTCACAGGGGAGAAATATCCCTGCATATCAGTCTTTGTCCTGCCCAGGGGCAGTCCAGCACCGACATCCTAGGCAATTCTTCTCTGAACAAGAGTACCAACAGCAACCCCAGACACGTGTTTCGGCCTAGTCGGGCCTCATCAATGAGGTGGAGCTGTGCCTCTCAAAGAGCAGTGAGCAAGGCATCCACGTCTGGATTCCCCTGGTAACTTAGGGTGAGACCTAAAGTTACTTAATATGCAAAACAAAGGGGGGGTCTGTGAGTCTCTCTACCAGCACGAACACAGCCCATTGACCTGTTCTTGGGTGGATGGCCCCTGAAAGAGTCTCAACCAAGTCTTTAGCTCACTGTCCTTTTCACAGAGGAGAAATATCACTGCATATCAGTCTTTGTCCTGCCCTGGGGCAGTCCAGCACAGAAATCCTAGGCAGTTCTTCTCTGAACAAGAGTATCAACAGCAACCCCAGACACATGTTTCGGTGTAGTCGGGTCTCATCAGTGAGGTGGAGCTGTGCCTCTCTATGAAGAGTGAGCAAGGGGTCTACTTCTGGATTCCCCTGATAACTTAGGTTGAGACCCAAAGATACTTAATATGCAAAACAAAGGGGGGTCTGGGATTCTCTCTACCAGCACGAACACAGCCATTGACCTGTTCTTGGGTGGATGGCCCCTGGGAGAGACTGAAATAAGTCTTTAGCTCACTGTCCCTTTCACAGAGGAGAAATATCCCTGCATATCAGTCTTTGTCCTGCCCAGGGGAAGTCCAGCACCAAAATGCTAGGCAATTCTTCTCTAAACTAGAGTACCAACAGCAACCCGAGACATGTGTTTCGGCCTAGTTGGGCCTCATCAGTGAGGTGGAGCTGTGCCTCTCTAAGAAACGTGAGCAAGGGGTCCACGTCTGGATTCCCCATGTAACTTAGGGTGGGACCCAAAGTTACTTAATATGCAAAACAAAGGGGGGTCTGGGAGTTCCTCTACCAGCCCGAACACAGCCCATTGACCTGTTCTTGGGTAGCTGGCCCCTGGGAGAGTCTCAACCAAGTCTTCAGCTCACTGTCCCTTTCACAGAGGAGAAATATCCCTGCCAATCAGTCTTTGTCCTGCCCAGGGGCAGTCCAGCACCGACATCCTAGGCAATTCTTCTCTGAACAAGAGTACCAACAGCAACCCCAGACACATGTTTTGGCCTAGTCGGGCCTCATCTTTGAGGTGGAGCTGTGCCTCCTAAAAAGAGTGAGCAAGGGGTCCACTTCTGGATTCCCCTGATAACTTAGGGTGAGACCCAAAGTTACTTAAAATGCAAAACAAAGGGGGGTCTGGGAGTCTATCTACCAGCACGAACACAGCCCATTGACCTGATCTTGGGTAGATGGTCCCTGGGAGAGTCTCAACCAAGTATTTAGCTCACTGTCCCTTTCACAGAGTAAAAAAATATCCCTGCATATCAGTCTTTGTCCTGCCCAGGGGCAGTCCAGCACCGACATCCTAGGCAATTCTTCTCTGTATAAGAGTACCAACAGCAACCCCAGACACGTGTTTCGGCCTAGTCGGGCCTCATCAATGAGGTGGAGCTGTGCCTCTCAAAGAGCAGTGAGCAAGGCATCCACGTCTGGATTCCCCTGGTAACTTAGGGTGAGACCTAAAGTTACTTAATATGCAAAACAAAGGGGGGGTCTGTGAGTCTCTCTACCAGCACAAACACAGCCCATTGACCTGTTCTTGGGTGGATGGCCCCTGAAAGAGTCTCAACCAAGTCTTTAGCTCACTGTCCTTTTCACAGAGGAGAAATATCCCTGCATATCAGTCTTTGTCCTGCCCTGGGGCAGTCCAGCACCGAAATCCTAGGAAGTTCTTCTCTGAACAAGAGTATCAACAGCAACCCCAGACACATGTTTCGGTGTAGTCGGGTCTCATCAGTGAGGTGGAGCTGTGCCGCTCTATGAAGAGTGAGCAAGGGGTCCACTTCTGGATTCCCCTGATAACTTAGGTTGAGACCCAAAGATACTTAATATGCAAAACAAAGGGGGGTCTGGGATTCTCTCTACCAGCACGAACACAGCCATTGACCTGTTCTTGGGTGGATGGCCCCTGGGAGAGACTGAAATAGGTCTTTAGCTCACTGTCCCTTTCACAGAGGAGAAATATCCCTGCATATCAGTCTTTGTACTGCCCAGGGGCAGTCCAGCACCAAAATGCTAGGCAATTCTTCTCTAAACTAGAGTACCAACAGCAACCCGAGACATGTGTTTCAGCCTAGTCGGGCCTCATCAGTGAGGTGGAGCTGTGCCTCTCTAAGAAATGTGAGCAAAGGGTCCACGTCTGGATTCCCCTGGTAACTTAGGGTGGGACCCAAAGTTACTTAATATGCAAAACAAAGGGGGGTCTGGGAGTTCCTCTACCACCCCGAACACAGCCCATTGACCTGTTCTTGGGTAGATGGCCCCTGGGAGAGTCTTAACCAAGTCTTCAGCTCACTGTCCCTTTCACAGAGGAGAAATATCCCTGCATATCAGTCTTTATCCTGCCCAGGGGCAGTCCAGCACCAAAATCCTAGGCAATTCTTCTCTGAACAAAAGTACCAACAGCAAACCCAGACATGTGTTTCGGCCTAGTTGGGCCTCATCAGTGAGGTGGAGCTGCGCCTCTCTAAGAACAGTGAGCAAGGGGCCCACATCTGTATTCCCCTGGTAACTTAGGGTGAGACCCAAAGTTACTTAATATGCAAAACAAAGGGGGGTCTGGGAGTCTCTCTACCAGCATGAACACAGCCCATTGACCTGTTTTTGGGTGGATGGCCCCTGGGAGAATGTCAACCAAGTCTTTAGCTCACTGTGCCTTTCACAGAGGAGAAATATCCCTGTATATCAGTCTTTGTCCTGCCCTGGGGCAGTCCAGCACCGAAATCCTAGGCAGTTCTTCTCTGAACAAGAGTATCAACAGCAACCGCAGGCACATGTTTTCGTCCTAGTCGGGCCTCATCAGTGAGGTGGAGCTGTGCCTCTCTAAGAAGAGTGAGCAAGGGCTCCACTTCTGGATTCCCCTGATAACCTAGGGTGAGACCCAAAGTTACTTAATGTGCAAAACAAAGGGGGGTCTGTGAGTCTCTCTACCAGCATGAACACAGCCCATTGACCTGTTCTTGGGAATGGCCCCTGGGAGAGTCTCAACCAAGTCTTTAGCTCACAGTCCCTTTCACAGAGGAGAAATATCCCTGCATATCAGTCTTTATCCTGCCCAGGGGCAATCCAGCACCAAAATCCTAGGCAATTCTTCTCTGAACAAGAGTACCAACAGCAACCCCAGGCACGTGTTCGGCCTAGTCGGCCTCATCGGTGAGGTGGAGCTGCGCCTCTCTAAAAGCAGTGAGCAAGAGGTCTACGTCTGTATTCCCCTGGTAACTTAGGGTGAGACCCCAAGTTACTTAATATGCAAAACAAAGGGGTGTCTGGGAGTCTCTCTACCAGCACAAACACAGCCCATTGAACTGTTTTTGGGTGGATGGCCCCTGGGAGAATGTCAACCAAGTCTTTAGCTCACTGTGCCTTTCACAGAGGAGAAATATCCCTGTATATCAGTCTTTGTCCTGCCCTGGGGCAGTCCAGCACCGAAATCCTAGGCAGTTCTTCTCTGAACAAGAGTATCAACAGCAACCGCAGACACATGTTTTCGTCCTAGTCGGGCCTCATCAGTGAGGTGGAGCTGTGCCTCTCTAAGAAACGTGAGCAAGGGGTCCATGTCTGGATTCCCCTGGTAACTTAGGGTGGGACCCAAAGTTACTTAATATGCAAAACAAAGGGGGGTCTGGGAGTTCCTCTACCAGCCCAAACACAGCCCATTGACCTGTTCTTGGGTAGATGGCCCCGGGGAGAGTCTCAACCAAGTCTTCAGCTCACTGTCCCTTTCACAGAGGAGAAATATCCCTGCATATCAGTCTTTATCCTGCCCAGGGGCAGTCCAGCACCAAAATCCTAGGCAATTCTTCTCTGAACAAAAGTACCAACAGCAACCCCAGACATGTGTTTCGGCCTAGTTGGGCCTCATCAGTGAGGTGGAGCTGCGCCTCTCTAAGAACAGTGAGCAAGGGGCCCACGTCTGTATTCCCCTGGTAACTTAGGGTGAGACCCAAAGTTACTTAATATGCAAAACAAAGGGGGGTCTGGGAGTCTCTCTACCAGCATGAACACAGCCCATTGACCTGTTTTTGGGTGGATGGCCCCTGGGAGAATGTCAACCAAGTCTTTAGCTCACTGTGCCTTTCACAGAGGAGAAATATCCCTGTATATCAGTCTTTGTCCTGCCCTGGGGCAGTCCAGCACCGAAATCCTAGGCAGTTCTTCTCTGAACAAGAGTATCAACAGCAACCGCAGACACATGTTTTCGTCCTAGTCGGGCCTCATCAGTGAGGTGGAGCTGTGCCTCTCTAAGAAGAGTGAGCAAGGGCTCCACTTCTGGATTCCCCTGATAACTTAGGGTGAGACCCAAAGTTACTTAATGTGCAAAACAAAGGGGGGTCTGTGAGTCTCTCTACCAGCATGAACACAGCCCATTGACCTGTTCTTGGGAATGGCCCCTGGGAGAGTCTCAACCAAGTCTTTAGCTCACAGTCCCTTTCACAGAGGAGAAATATCCCTGCATATCAGTCTTTATCCTGCCCAGGGGCAATCCAGCACCAAAATCCTAGGCAATTCTTCTCTGAACAAGAGTACCAACAGCAACCGCAGACACATGTTTTCGTCCTAGTCGGGCCTCATCAGTGAGGTGGAGCTGTGCCTCTCTAAGAAACGTGAGCAAGGGGTCCATGTCTGGATTCCCCTGGTAACTTAGGGTGGGACCCAAAGTTACTTAATATGCAAAACAAAGGGGGGTCTGGGAGTTCCTCTACCAGCCCAAACACAGCCCATTGACCTGTTCTTGGGTAGATGGCCCCTGAAAGAGTCTCAACCAAGTATTTAGCTCACTGTCCCTTTCACAGAGGAGAAATATCCCTGCATATAAGTCTTTGTCCTGCCCAGGGGCAGTCCAGCACCGACATCCTAGGCAATTCTTCTCTGAAAAAGAGTACCAACAGCAACCCCAGACACGTGTTTCGGCCTAGTCGGGCCTCATCAATGAGGTGGAGCTGTGCCTCTCAAAGAGCAGTGAGCAAGGCATCCACGTCTGGATTCCCCTGGTAACTTAGGGTGAGACCTAAAGTTACTTAATATGCAAAACAAAGGGGGGGTCTGTGAGTCTCTCTACCAGCACGAACACAGCCCATTGACCTGTTCTTGGGTGGATGGCCCCTGAAAGAGTCTCAACCAAGTCTTTAGCTCACTGTCCTTTTCACAGAGGAGAAATATCACTGCATATCAGTCTTTGTCCTGCCCTGGGGCAGTCCAGCACAGAAATCCTAGGCAGTTCTTCTCTGAACAAGAGTATCAACAGCAACCCCAGACACATGTTTCGGTGTAGTCGGGTCTCATCAGTGAGGTGAAGCTGTGCCTCTCTATGAAGAGTGAGCAAGGGTCCACTTCTGGATTCCCCTGATAACTTAGGTTGAGACCCAAAGATACTTAATATGCAAAACAAAGGGGGGTCTGGGATTCTCTCTACCAGCACGAACACAGCCATTGACCTGTTCTTGGGTGGATGGCCCCTGGGAGAGACTGAAATAAGTCTTTAGCTCACTGTCCCTTTCACAGAGGAGAAATATCCCTGCATATCAGTCTTTGTCCTGCCCAGGGGAAGTCCTGCACCAAAATGCTAGGCAATTCTTCTCTAAACTAGAGTACCAACAGCAACCCGAGACATGTGTTTCGGCCTAGTTGGGCCTCATCAGTGAGGTGGAGCTGTGCCTCTCTAAGAAACGTGAGCAAGGGGTCCACGTCTGGATTCCCCATGTAACTTAGGGTGGGACCCAAAGTTACTTAATATGCAAAACAAAGGGGGGTCTGGGAGTTCCTCTACCAGCCCGAACAGAGCCCATTGACCTGTCCTTGGGTAGCTGGCCCCTGGGAGAGTCTCAACCAAGTCTTCAGCTCACTGTCCCTTTCACAGAGGAGAAATATCCCTGCATATCAGTCTTTGTCCTGCCCAGGGGCAGTCCAGCACCGACATCCTAGGCAATTCTTCTCTGAACAAGAGTACCAACAGCAACCCCAGACACGTGTTTTGGCCTTGTCGGGCCTCATCAATGAGGTGGAGCTGTGCCTCTCAAAGAGCAGTGAGCAAGGCATCCACGTCTGGATTCCCCTGGTAATTTAGGGTGAGACCCAAAGTTACTTAATATGCAAAACAAAGGGGGGGTCTGTGAGTCTTTCTACCAGCATGAACACAGAAATTGACCTGTTCTTGGGTGGATGTCCCCTGGGAGTGTCTCAACCAAGTCTTTAGCTCACCGTGCCTTTCACAGAGGAGAAATACCCTGTATATCAGTCTTTATCCAGCCCTGGGGCAGTCCAGCACCGAAATCCTAGGCAATTCTTTTCTGAACAAGAGTACCAACAGCAACCCTAGACACATGTTTGGCCTAGTCGGGCCTCATCTTTGAGGTGGAGCTGTGCCTCCTAAAAAGAGTGAGCAAGGGGTCCACTTCTGGATTCCCCTGATAACTTAGGGTGAGACCCAAAGTTACTTAAAATGCAAAACAAAGTGGGGTCTGGGAGTCTATCTACCAGCACGAACACAGCCCATTGACCTGATCTTGGGTAGATGGTCCCTGGGAGAGTCTCAACCAAGTATTTAGCTCACTGTCCCTTTCACAGAGGAGAAATATCCCTGCATATCAGTCTTTGTCCTGCCCAGGGGCAGTCCAGCACCGACATCCTAGGCAATTCTTCTCTGAACAAGAGTACCAACAGCAACCCCAGACACGTGTTTCGGCCTAGTCGGGCCTCATCAATGAGGTGGAGCTGTGCCTCTCAAAGAGCAGTGAGCAAGGCATCCACGTCTGGATTCCCCTGGTAACTTAGGGTGAGACCTAAAGTTACTTAATATGCAAAACAAAGGGGGGGTCTGTGAGTCTCTCTACCAGCACAAACACAGCCCATTGACCTGTTCTTGGGTGGATGGCCCCTGAAAGAGTCTCAACCAAGTCTTTAGCTCACTGTCCTTTTCACAGAGGAGAAATATCCCTGCATATCAGTCTTTGTCCTGCCCTGGGGCAGTCCAGCACCGAAATCCTAGGCAGTTCTTCTCTGAACAAGAGTATCAACAGCAACCCCAGACACATGTTTCGGTGTAGTCGGGTCTCATCAGTGAGGTGGAGCTGTGCCGCTCTATGAAGAGTGAGCAAGGGGTCCACTTCTGGATTCCCCTGATAACTTAGGTTGAGACCCAAAGATACTTAATATGCAAAACAAAGGGGGGTCTGGGATTCTCTCTACCAGCATGAACACAGCCATTGACCTGTTCTTGGGTGGATGGCCCCTGGGAGAGACTGAAATAGGTCTTTAGCTCACTGTCCCTTTCACAGAGGAGAAATATCCCTGCATATCAGTCTTTGTCCTGCCCAGGGGCAGTCCAGCACCAAAATGCTAGGCAATTCTTCTCTAAACTAGAGTACCAACAGCAACCCGAGACATGTGTTTCGGCCTAGTCGGGCCTCATCAGTGAGGTGGAGCTGTGCCTCTCTAAGAAACGTGAGCAAGGGGTCCACGTCTGGATTCCCCTGGGAACTTACGGTGGGACCCAAAGTTACTTAATATGCAAAACAAAGGGGGGTCTGGGAGTTCCTCTACCAGCCCGAACACAGCCCATTGACCTGTTCTTGGGTAGATGGCCCCTGGGAGAGTCTTAACCAAGTCTTCAGCTCACTGTCCCTTTCACAGAGGAGAAATGTCCCTGCATATCAGTCTTTATCCTGCCCAGGGGCAGTCCAGCACCAAAATCCTAGGCAATTCTTCTCTGAACAAAAGTACCAACAGCAACCCCAGACATGTGTTTCGGCCTAGTCGGGCCTCATCAGTGAGGTGGAGCTGCGCCTCTCTAAGAACAGTGAGCAAGGGGCCCACGTCTGTATTCCCCTGGTAACTTAGGGTGAGACCCAAAGTTACTTAATATGCAAAACAAAGGGGGGTCTGGGAGTCTCTCTACCAGCATGAACACAGCCCATTGACCTGTTTTTGGGTGGATGGCCCCTGGGAGAATGTCAACCAAGTCTTTAGCTCACTGTGCCTTTCACAGAGGAGAAATATCCCTGTATATCAGTCTTTGTCCTGCCCTGGGGCAGTCCAGCACCGAAATCCTAGGCAGTTCTTCTCTGAACAAGAGTATCAACAGCAACCGCAGACACATGTTTTCGTCCTAGTCGGGCCTCATCAGTGATGTGGAGCTGCGCCTCTCTAAGAAGAGTGAGCAAGGGCTCCACTTCTGGATTCCCCTGATAACTTAGAGTGAGACCCAAAGTTACTTAATGTGCAAAACAAAGGGGGGTCTGTGAGTCTCTCTACCAGCATGAACACAGCCCATTGACCTGTTCTTGGGAATGGTCCCTGGGAGAGTCTCAACCAAGTCTTTAGCTCACAGTCCCTTTCACAGAGGAGAAATATCCCTGCATATCAGTCTTTATCCTGCCCAGGGGCAATCCAGCACCAAAATCCTAGGCAATTCTTCTCTGAACAAGAGTACCAACAGCAACCCCAGGCACGTGTTCGGCCTAGTCGGCCTCATGGGTGAGGTGGAGCTGCGCCTCTCTAAAAGCAGTGAGTAAGGGGTCCACGTCTGTATTCCCCTGGTAACTTAGGGTGAGACCCCAAGTTACTTAATATGCAAAACAAAGGGGTGTCTGGGAGTCTCTCTACCAGCACAAACACAGCCCATTGACCTGTTTTTGGGTGGATGGCCCCTGGGAGAATGTCAACCAAGTCTTTAGCTCACTGTGCCTTTCACAGAGGAGAAATATCCCTGTATATCAGTCTTTGTCCTGCCCTGGGGCAGTCCAGCACCGAAATCCTAGGCAGTTCTTCTCTGAACAAGAGTATCAACAGCAACCGCAGACACATGTTTTCATCCTAGCCGGGCCTCATCAGTGAGGTGGAGCTGTGCCTCTCTAAGAAACGTGAGCAAGGGGTCCATGTCTGGATTCCCCTGGTAACTTAGGGTGGGACCCAAAGTTACTTAATATGCAAAACAAAGGGGGGTCTGGGAGTTCCTCTACCAGCCCGAACACAGCCCATTGACCTGTTCTTGGGTAGATGGCCCCGGGGAGAGTCTCAACCAAGTCTTCAGCTCACTGTCCCTTTCACAGAGGAGAAATATCCCTGCATATCAGTCTTTATCCTGCCCAGGGGCAGTCCAGCACCAAAATCCTAGGCAATTCTTCTCTGAACAAAAGTACCAACAGCAACCCCAGACATGTGTTTCGGCCTAGTCGGGCCTCATCAGTGAGGTGGAGCTGCGCCTCTCTAAGAACAGTGAGCAAGGGGCCCACGTCTGTATTCCCCTGGTAACTTAGGGTGAGACCCAAAGTTACTTAATATGCAAAACAAAGGGGGGTCTGGGAGTCTCTCTACCAGCATGAACACAGCCCATTGACCTGTTTTTGGGTGGATGGCCCCTGGGAGAATGTCAACCAAGTCTTTAGCTCACTGTGCCTTTCACAGAGGAGAAATATCCCTGTATATCAGTCTTTGTCCTGCCCTGGGGCAGTCCAGCACCGAAATCCTAGGCAGTTCTTCTCTGAACAAGAGTATCAACAGCAACCGCAGACACATGTTTTCGTCCTAGTCGGGCCTCATCAGTGAGGTGGAGCTGTGCCTCTCTAAGAAGAGTGAGCAAGGGCTCCACTTCTGGATTCCCCTGATAACTTAGGGTGAGACCCAAAGTTACTTAATGTGCAAAACAAAGGGGGGTCTGTGAGTCTCTCTACCAGCATGAACACAGCCCATTGACCTGTTCTTGGGAATGGCCCCTGGGAGAGTCTCAACCAAGTCTTTAGCTCACAGTCCCTTTCACAGAGGAGAAATATCCCTGCATATCAGTCTTTATCCTGCCCAGGGGCAGTCCAGCACCAAAATCCTAGGCAATTCTTCTCTGAACAAGAGTACCAACAGCAACCCCAGGCACGTGTTCGGCCTAGTCGGGCCTCATCGGTGAGGTGGAGCTGCGCCTCTCTAAAAGCAGTGAGCAAGGGGTCCACGTCTGTATTCCCCTGGTAACTTAGGGTGAGACCCAAAGTTACTTAATATGCAAAACAAAGGGGGGTCTGGGAGTCTCTCTACCAGCACAAACACAGCCCATTGACCTGTTTTTGGGTGGATGGCCCCTGGGAGAATGTCAACCAAGTCTTTAGCTCACTGTGCCTTTCACAGAGGAGAAATATCCCTGTATATCAGTCTTTGTCCTGCCCTGGGGCAGTCCAGCACCGAAATCCTAGGCAGTTCTTCTCTGAACAAGAGTATCAACAGCAACTGCAGACACATGTTTTCGTCCTAGTCGGGCCTCATCAGTGAGGTGGAGCTGTGCCTCTCTAAGAAGAGTGAGCAAGGGCTTCACTTCTGGATTCCGCTGATAACTTAGGGTGAGACCCAAAGTTACTTAATGTGCAAAACAAAGGGGGGTCTTTGAGTCTCTCTACCAGCATGAACACAGCCCATTGACCTGTTCTTGGGAATGGCCCCTGGGAGTGTCTCAACCAAGTCTTTAGCTCACTGTCCCTTTCACAGAGGAGAAATATCCCTGCATATCAGTCTTTGCCCTGCCCTGGGGCAGTCCAGCATCGAAATCCTAGGCAGTTCTTCTATGAACAAGAGTATCAACAGCAACCCCAGACACATGTTTCAGCCTAGTCGGGCCTCATCAGTGTAACGCTCACCTGATTCTCGCAGAGGCGCCGGTCTTGACTGGGCGACTACCGTATCTTCAAAGGTGATGTGTAGCACCCGGTTGGCTCTTTGGGCTGGACCTCTGTGCACTGTATGCCTGACGTGTAGAGTAAGATGTCTGCAGATAGAAAATATGGGGTTAATGAACTGGGATTATTGGGGTGTCCCTATCTCTTTCCTCTTCTCCTCTCCTGTAGACCCCCAAAGGTTAACGCTCTCACCTTAGGTAAGTGAATGCCAAGCTCTCCATCTGCCTCGGGGCAGGGTGCTGTAACCAGTTTCTTCACTGGATAGGTAGCGCAGGCCTCTTGACTTCAGAGGACTGCTGTCCGTCGTTTACTGCACGAACGGTAAGTTTCGAGTCATTCAAATGTCTTTAAAGTCTTTAGTAATGATGTCTCTTGTTTTGCAGGGTTCCGGCGATGGCGGATGACGGGCTGAAGTGAGTTGAAGATGGAGCCCGTGTGATGAATAGAAGCGCCTGGAAGCACGTAAGTAAGCGCTTGTTGCCTGCTTCACTATGCGCTCTAACTGTCTTTTTATTTTGCAGGTACGAGTTCGGAGCGGCTGCAGGGTGCCGGAATACCCACTGGATTAGATGTGGAAAGGAGTAATGGCACGTGAGTATTAAAGTTCCCCAATGTCTTTAAACGCACCTTGTTTTGTCTTTCAGATGCGGGATGCAGCGCCGAAGGCCTCCGGAGCGTGCAAAGAGTTGGTAAACTTTTGTCTTTCAGATGCCGGAATGCTAACCTGTTCTTTCTTGTCTTTATAGGTGTTGCTGAAGACTGGATTCAGGATGGTAAGCCTTTGCCTTTCAGATGCCGGAATGCTAACCTGTTCTTTCTTGTCTTTATAGGTGTTGCTGAAGACTGGATTCAGGATGGTAAGCCTTTTTCCTTAGGCCCAGGACCGGATGCAGAAGACACGATGAGCGTTCTGCTGCAGAGGTTGCAGAATAACGCAAAGCAAGATTCATCCACCGGGTGTGGTTTAAATAGCCTCCTGTAGTGCTTAGGTGCCTCTTTCCACAGCCACGCCTAAGTAAGAAAAGAGTTCCTGGTAAGAAAAGAGTTCCTGCCTTCCAGAAGAGTTCCAGTGTTCTGAATCTAGGGAGTGGCTCCAGCCCCACCCAACAGGAAAAGTAGTTCCAAACAGAAGAGGATCAGAGGCTCAACTGGCAGGCAAGTAAGCAGCATGGTCTGCTGAAGGTAAGTCCACCCAAGCATTATGAGCCTGGCGCTTCCAGCGCTGGGACTGGGCATATTTATGAGCCTGGTGCCACTGGCGCCAGGACTGGGTCCAAAAGGTCCCAATTGGGACTGGTTGGCACTCGGAACCTGGGTTATGGATCTGCTTCCAAGGGAGTTGGGAAAACCCTGACCTTTTGGAAGCAGAGATCATGACAGTACCCCCCCTCAAGGCCCCTCCCAAACCGGGCTTCTCCGGGGGTTTTGGCTTGTCAGGAAATGTTCGGTGAAATCTTTTGATTAGGCGAGGAGCGTGGACATATTCAGCAGGTTCCCAGGATCTCTCTTGGGGGCCGTAGCCTTTCCAGTCAATTAGGTAGATCTTGGAGTCCAGAATGCTTTTGACTTCAAACTCGAGTTCTCCATCCACTAGGATAGGTTTTGGAGATTTGGTTAGTCGGGTTTGAGGTTGCACGGGTTTTAATAGAGAGACGTGGAAGACCGGATGTATCTTCATGTGCGGGGGCAAGTCCAACTTGACCGCTACTGGGTTTACTATGGTAGTGATGGAATAGGGACCAAGGTATCTTGGGTTGAATGTGCGTGGCCCCTTTAGAGATAGATATTTGGTGGATAACCAGACTTGATCCCCTACTTGATAGTGAGGGGCTTCCTTCCGATGTTGATCTGCTCCTTTCTTGTATTGTTCTTTAGCCCTTTGAAGGTGAGAAACAGCTTCCTTAAAGGCTTGGGTGATTGTAGAATGCAGGTAGTCTACTGCTGGTGTTTCAAGATCTTGGAGGGGATCCAACTCCGAGGTTCGAGGGTGACTGCCGTACAAAAGAAAAAACGGGGTTTTCCCAGTTCCCGAATGGACAGAGTTATTGTAGGCATACTCGGCTATCCAAAGGATATCTTTCCAAGTTTTTTCAGTTTGTTGCAGCATGCAGCGTAAATACTGTTCCAGAGTTTGATTGGTCCTCTCGGTTTGTCCGTCGGTCTGAGGGTGGTGACTGGTCGATAGTCTCACATCAATTTGAGCCGACCGACAGCAACTTCGCCAAAAATGAGAAATAAATTGACTACCTCGATCCGAAATTAGAACTGAAGGAAAACCGTGCAGTCGGATGTTTTCGAGAAATTCTCGGGCCAGAGTTGCTGCTGTTGGCAAGCCTTTGAGCGGAATGAAATGCGCCATCTTGGAGAATAAGTCCACGATTACTAGAATCGTATTGTATCCGGAGCATGGAGGTAGATCGGTGATGAAGTCCATAGAAAGCGTATGCCAAGGGCGAGGTGGGATGTCAATAGGGCGTAAGAGGCCTGCTGGTCTTTCCTTTTGACTCTTGTTTTGGGCGCATACTCCACAGGACATTATAAAGTCTCTGATATCTTTTTTCCAAGACGGCCACCAGAAGTAGCGCTTGATCTTTTCTGAGGTCTTGGCTATACCGGGATGACCTTCCATTAAAGAGTCGTGATAACAAGAGATTACTTTTTTCTGTAAATCTGTGCTGGGTAGGTATAATCGTTCTTGGAAATACAATAAGTTGTCCTTTACTGCAAAGTCCTTTCCCTGCAGATGCCAATTCTGTATGTCTGCTGGAGTTACAAGTTGCCTGGCTTTATCCTTAACTTCCTCTATGGATTCTGTGGCGATTACACCCAGAATTCTTTGTTCGGGAATGATTGGTACAGGTTTAGGGTTGACCAAGTGTTCTTCCACTCCCATCCGAGAAAGGGCATCGGCTTTACCGTTCTTTGTACCAGGTCGATAGGTAATTATGAAGTCAAACTCGGCAAAGAATAATGCCCAACGGAGTTGTCTAGAGGATTGGGCTTTTGCGGTCTTCAAATATTGCAGGTTTCGGTGATCCGTAATCACAGTAACGGTGTGTCGGGCCCCCAGCAGATAATGCCGCCAAGCCTTAAAGGCAGACTTGATAGCCAGAAGTTCCTTGTCAGTAATCGTGTAATTGATTTCAGGAGGCGAGAATTTGCGGGACCAAAATGCCACGGGATGCAACTGATTGGTTACCGGGTCCTTTTGTGATAGAACTGCCCCCATGGCAAGGCTTGAAGCATCAGTTTCCACGATGTAGGGGAGTTCGGGGCGAGGGTGTTTTAAGATTGGTGCAGAGATAAATTTAGTCTTCAAATCCTGGAAAGCTTGTTCCGCCTCGGTAGACCATTCAAAACGTTTGTTTTTCTTTAACAAGGCAGTGATGGGCTGGACTATTCGAGAGAATTCGGGGATAAACCTGCGGTAAAAGTTAGCGAAGCCTAACATGCTTTGCACACCTTTTACGGAGGATGGTGATGGCCATTTGAGAACTGCATCGACCTTCTTTGAATCCATACGCACTCCGCCAGGTGATAATATGAATCCCAAGAATTCAACTTCAGTCACGTTGAAAACACATTTTTCCAACTTAGCGAAAAGTTTGTGTTGACGCAATCTTTCGAGGACCATTTTCACGTGTTTCCGATGTTCAGATTCCGATGAAGAATAAACGAGGATGTCGTCAATGTAAACAACAACACATACATCTATGAGCTCTCTGAGGACATCGTTCATAAAATATTGAAAGGCGGCCGGGGCATTGCAAAGTCCGAAGGGCATGACCTGATATTCAAATAGCCCATACTTGGTGCGGAAGGCCGTCTTCCATTCATCGCCCTCTTTTACTCGTACCAAGTGGTAAGCTCCTCTAAGATCCAGCTTTGTATATATGCATGCTTTTCTGACTTGGTCCAGGAGTTCAGGGATCAAAGGTAACGGATATCTATTCTTAACGGTGATCTGGTTCAGGGAGCGATAATCGATACAAGTTCTAAGGTCTCCTTCCTTTTTTGGAACGAAGAACAAAGCTGAAGAAGCAGGGGACTTGGAAGGACGAATAAACCCATTTGCCAGGTATTGATCCAGGTATTGTCGAAGGTGAAGGTTCTCAGGCTCGGTGAGGGCATAAATTCTACTACAAGGAGGAGTAGATCCAGGTATCAGGTCTATCTGGCAGTCATAAGACCTATGAGGAGGTAGAGAGTTAGCCTGATCCTTCCGGAAAACATCTTGGTATTCTAGGTATTCGGGAGGTAACTGGGGAGTCTCTGAAGAAATTGCGGCCAGTGCAACACCAGGTGGAGGGTGACAAGTAGAGACACATTCTGGAAACTGGACCGTTCTTGCTCGCCAATCGATCAGAGGATTGTGTTTCTCTAACCAAGGTATTCCTAGAATAATCTGAAACTGAGGGGCCTTGATCACATCGAACACGATCTTCTCATGGTGTCCATCTTGACTTACTAGCGTCACCTCTTGAGTGGTATGCGTTACTGGCCCGGAGGCTATCTCCGTACCATCCACCGTAGTAATGACGTCCTTTACAGCCTTGGGACAAAGAGTTAGATTCATCCTCAAAACCATTTCATGATCCACATAATTGCCGATGGCACCGCCGTCGACGTAAGCTTCAATTGCATGTAATCGATCCGGATTATCAGGGCTAATGAGGACCATAGGTATCACGAAATGCGAGGTCACGGAACTGGTTTTCACGCTCGGCAAGAGGACCTCTATTCTTGTCGGGCGAGGTCGTTTCCCTGCTCAGAGTTTGTAACTTTGGTAACTGCAGCTCCTACTGCCTTCTTGGCAGGTTTCACCGGACAGTCTCGAAGAAAGTGCCCTGAGTTTCCGCAATATAGGCATAATTGCAACTGTTTCCTCCTTTCCCGCTCCCTTTGTGTTAGAGGACCTTTCAGACCCCCTATTTGCATGGGTTCCCCGGAGTCTACTCCTTTGGAAGGAGTTGGCGGTTTGGAAAATACTCGAGCATCAAACTTGGAACGATCGGCCTTCCTGTTCTGCAGCCTGTGATCTATTTGAACGACCAAGTCTATATAATCCGAACAGTCTTGTGGGGGATTCACTACTTGGGCTAAAACGTCTTTGAGCTCTCCACGTAGACCTCTATAAAACAGCGTAATCCTTTTGTCCTCAGGCCATTGAGTTTCCACTATTAGTCTATAGAAAGATGCAATATAAGCCAAAAGGTCTTGATTACCCTGTCGCAACGAAAGAAGCTCATTGTCCAAGGCCTGCCCCTGTGAATGTCTTGCGAACAGTTTTTCCATACTAAGCTGAAAGGCTCGAAAATCATGGAGAACCGGATCATCTTGATTAACTAGAGGGATCGACCAGTCTGCCGCATTGCCACTAAGGTACGAAAGTACAAAAGCTACTTTTGCTTGATCAGTTGGAAAGGCTGCTGGCCGGCATAAGAAGTGCAACCGGCACTGATTGATAAATACTGCAAACCTCTTTGGGTCACCAGAAAATCGTTCGGGCGGAGCCAGAGGTACATTCCCAGGTAGGTTGATCTGCACTGGATTCATAGAGGATGTTGAAGGAAGATTTGCCCCTGATGCGGGTAACGGGGTCTGTCCGGCTTGTGACTGTAGCACTTGCAAGATTGTCTGTTCTCTCCTTGGAAATAATTAGTTCCCTTCTTAGAGCATTCGTTTCCTGACGAGCTGCATGCACTTCTGCCCTTAGTTCCCCAAGTAACCGGGCTAGGGGGTCAGTATCCGAGGTTTCCATAGCGCCTGGGCGAGAGTTTTGCGGTAGGCTTTGCGTTCTGTAACGCTCACCTGATTCTCGCAGAGGCGCCGGTCTTGACTGGGCGACTACCGTATCTTCAAAGGTGATGTGTAGCACCTGGTTGGCTCTTTGGGCTGGACCTCTGTGCACTGTATGCCTGACGTGTAGAGTAAGATGTCTGCAGATAGAAAATATGGGGTTAATGAACTGGGGTTATTGGGGTGTCCCTATCTCTTTCCTCTTCTCCTCTCCTGTAGACCCCCAAAGGTTAACGCTCTCACCTTAGGTAAGTGAATACCGAGCTCTCCATCTGCCTCGGGGCAGGGTGCTGTAACCAGTTTCTTCACTGGATAGGTAGCGCAGGCCTCTTGACTTCAGAGGACTGCTGTCCGTCGTTTACTGCACGAACGGTAAGTTTCGAGTCATTCAAATGTCTTTAAAGTCTTTAGTAATGATGTCTCTTGTTTTGCAGGGTTCCGGCGATGGCGGATGACGGGCTGAAGTGAGTTGAAGATGGAGCCCGTGTGATGAATAGAAGCGCCTGGAAGCACGTAAGTAAGCGCTTGTTGCCTACTTCACTATGCGCTCTAACTGTCTTTTTATTTTGCAGGTACGAGTTCGGAGCGGCTGCAGGGTGCCGGAATACCCACTGGATTAGATGTGGAAAGGAGTAATGGCACGTGAGTATTAAAGTTCCCCAATGTCTTTAAACGCACCTTGTTTTGTCTTTCAGATGCGGGATGCAGCGCCGAAGGCCTCCGGAGCGTGCGAAGAGTTGGTAAACTTTTGTCTTTCAGATGCCGGAATGCTAACCTGTTCTTTCTTGTCTTTATAGGTGTTGCTGAAGACTGGATTCAGGATGGTAAGCCTTTGCCTTTCAGATGCCGGAATGCTAACCTGTTCTTTCTTGTCTTTATAGGTGTTGCTGAAGACTGGATTCAGGATGGTAAGCCTTTTTCCTTAGGCCCAGGACCGGATGCAGAAGACACGATGAGCGTTCTGCTGCAGAGGTTGCAGAATAACGCAAAGCAAGATTCATCCACCGGGTGTGGTTTAAATAGCCTCCTGTAGTGCTTAGGTGCCTCCTTCCACAGCCACGCCTAAGTAAGAAAAGAGTTCCTGGTAAGAAAAGAGTTCCTGCCTTCCAGAAGAGTTCCAGTGTTCTGAATCTAAGGAGTGGCTCCAGCCCCACCCAACAGGAAAAGTAGTTCCAAACAGAAGAGGATCAGAGGCTCAACTGGCAGGCAAGTAAGCAGCATGGTCTGCTGAAGGTAAGTCCACCCAAGCATTATGAGCCCGGCGCTTCCAGCGCTGGGACTGGGCATATTTATGAGCCTGGTGCCACTGGCGCCAGGACTGGGTCCAAAAGGTCCCAATTGGGACTGGTTGGCACTCGGAACCTGGGTTATGGATCTGCTTCCAAGGGAGTTGGGAAAACCCTGACCTTTTGGAAGCAGAGATCATGACAATCAGTGAGGTGAAGCTGTGCCTCTCTAAGAAGAGTGAGCAAGGAGTCCACTTCTGGATTCCCCTGATAACTTAGGGTGAGACCCAAAGATACTTAATATGCAAAACAAAGGGGGGTCTGGGAATCTCTCTACCAGCACGATCACAGCCCATTGACCTGTTCTTGGGTGGATGGCCCCTGGGAGAGACTCAACCAAGTCTTTAGCTCACTGTCCCTTTCACAGAGGAGAATATCCCTGCATATCATTCTTTCTCCTGCCCAGGTGCAGTCCAGCATCAAAATGCTAGGCAATTCTTCTTTAAACAAGAGTACCAACAGCAACCCGAGACATGTGTTTCGGCCTAGTCGGGCTTCATCTGTGAGGTAGAGCTGTGCCTCTCTAGGAACAGTGAGCAAGGGGTCCACTTCTCGATTCCCCTGATAACTTACTGTGAGACGTAAAGTTACTTAATATGCAAAACAAAGGGGGATCTGGGAGTCTCTCTACCAGCAGGAACACAGCCCATTGACCTGTTCTTGGGCTGATGGCCCCTGGGAGAGCCTCAACCAAGTCTTTAGCTCACTGGCCCTTTCACAGAGAGAAATATCCCTGCATATCAGTCTTTGTCCTGCCCAGGGGCAGTCCAGCACTGAACTGCTAGGCAATTCTTCTCTGAACAAGAGTACCAACAGCAATCCCAGGCACCTGTTCGGCCTAGTCGGGCCTCATCGGTGAGGTGGAGCTGCGCCTCTCTAAAAACAGTGAGCAAGGGGTCCACGTCTGTATTCCCCTGGTAACTTAGGGTGAGACCCAAAGTTACTTAATATGCAAAACAAAGGGGGGGTCTGGAAGTCTCTCTACCAGCACGAACACAGCCCATTCACCTGTTCTTGGGTGGATGGCCCCTGGGAGTCTCAACCAAGTCTTTGGCCCTCATTACGACCCTGACGCAAAGCGAAAAACGATGGCGGTAAACGATTACCGCCATCGTCTTCCGCTAGGGCCGATTACGACCCGTGACCGTAAACTACGATGTCATTAGCGGCATCGTAGCTAACGCTGCCGCTGACTGCGCCAAGGGCGCGCGCATGCGAACATCCACACCGTACTTAGCGCCATGGCGGAAAGGTACGCGAATGCCGACCCAAGCGGACATGCCCCTAACGCCATCACCCAGCCCGTTAAGTACCTTACCGCCATGGTGCTAATTACGCCATCGCGAACCAACCGTAAAGAGCCATGTAAAGTGAATGCAGCTGCCACAGGTGCACAGAAACAGCACAGGTGAAGGCAATACAGACTCAGGAAGTACAAAAAGAGCACACCCCACCCCTTCCCACACCCAGTCACACTCCACAATGATACCAATAGGACTAGCAATGTTGGGGCTGGAGGACCTGATAGCAATGCGAGTGCTACAACAGCAACTACAACAACAACAACAACAACAACAACAACAACAACAACAGGCTGCACAGAGGAGACGCAGGAGGAGAAGGAGGGCAAGGCAGGCCCAGCAAGCCCCACCAGCACAGCCAGTGCCACCACGCAGGCAGCCCCCAATCCCACGCATCAGAGCCAGCCCATTCAACTCACCGCTGAGCAGATCCACACCCTGTACCGACTGGACCGGGACACCATCACCACCATTGTGGACATGATACACAACGACATCGTCAGCATGATTGAAACACCCACTGCCACCCCCCCCCTACTGAAGGTAGTGTCCGTGCTCCACTTCCTGGCCACAGGCACCTACCAGCACACAGTGGGGCACTTGCATGGCATATCACAACCATTATTCTCGCGTACACTGATGCAAGTGCTCGATGCCCTCCTCAAGCACACAGATGACCACATCTCATTACCACGGTCTGCCCAGGAGATTGCCAACACCAAAGTGGGTTTCCATGCACTGGCCGGCATACCTGGTTGCATTGGTGCCATTGACTGCACCCATGTTGAATTGGTGGTCCCACATGCCATGGAGGTACCGTACCGCAACCGTAAACATTTCCACTCAATCAACGTGCAAATGGTCTGTGACTCCAACTGGATCATCACACATTGTTGTGCCAGATTCCCCGGATCAACCCATGATTCAATGGTCCTTCGGAACTCCACAATACCACGCTACATGGAGCGACATGCAGGCCCAAGATCCTACCTACTCGGTGAGTCTAATGTCATGAGCATGGAAATGCAAAGTGGGTGTTGAATGACGTACCAATGCATATTTCATCTGGCAGATACAGGGGGGTGATGCATACGTCACATGGGTGCAACTAGCAGTAGCCAGATCATTCCCTGTGGCAGCACTGACGTCAACAGAGTAGTGTACACATCATGCCTGACCTAATCATCCCAACATGTGAATGAAAGTGCATCCCAAAAACGACACAACCATCTGCAAGTGCATTGTGCAAATTGTGACCGCATTGACCCTAAAGAAAACCACCAACATGCACGTCACCATGCACCAACTACTGAAAGGCCTGTCCCCCACAACTGCGCACAAAGGAGGCACATGACAGACAGGAACATCAATGCACCACTACAAGACCCACAAACTGTCCCTATTGACACCAGTAATGCTCACTGGGCTCATAATGAGCCAGACATCAATGTTGCTATCATGTGAGCTTCAAGCTCACAGGACACGTGCAAGGTCACATGAATGACGGCCTGAACGGACACAGTGGATGGCCACTCACAAGGCAATCGTCCCCCCTGCATTGTGTTTTTGCATGCAAAACAGTACATGAGAGCCATGAACACATACTGGTTGCACAGTGTAAATCCATTACCACAACTCCAATTGGTGCACAGTAACAGTCAGAATCAAGGCATGGTTGTGCATCATGTTCACAAATCAATCTCGTTCCTGACACATTCTTTTCTCACATTTTACAGGTGATGCGGGCTATCCCCTGAAGAGGTGGCTCCTCACACCAGTGCGGAACCCATCGAACCAGCATGAGGAGGACTACAACCGTGCCCATGCACGTACCCGTGTGGTGATAGAGCATGCTTTTGGCCTACTGAAGGCACGTTTCCGCTGCCTCAGCAGGTCTGGCGGGGCACTCCTGTACCGCCATGAGAAGGTTGCAAAGATCGTCATGGCATGTGTCATGCCACACAATATGTGCATCAGACGAAACGTGCCTCTGCCCCCTGACGCAGAACCACAACCACCTGATGATGGGGATGATGATGATGGGGATGGGGCAGCACCTCAGGGAGGCAGCGATGCACGGGAGGGGCATATAATGCGTCAGAATGTCATTGACCGATACTTCTAGCACACACAGCGAGTGTGTAACATATGGATGGCACTTGGGCCACTGTGTGTGTCTGGTATGTCAACACTGTGGACTGTAAAACAATAAAGCACACATACGCAATGAGCAATGTCCACACATTTCGTTTGTGAGAAAAGAAAAAGTGTATTGTTCCTCTGAATAGGTATAACAGAACCCCTCCCCCTCCCCCCTGAACACTCCAACACACCCAATTGCCCCCTCCCACTCCCCCCTGAACACTCCAACACACCCAATTCCCCCCTCCCCCTCCCCCTGAACACTCCAACACACCCAATTCCCCCCTCCCCCTCCCCCCTGAACACTCCAACACACCCAATTCCCCCCTCCCCCCTGAACACTCCAACACACACAATTCCCCCCTCCCCCTCCCCCCTGAACACCCTGCAAACATGTGACAGTGCCCGTGGTGAAGTGTGTATAGTTTGGCACACTATTGACTGCCCCCTCTCCCGGAACCTGGGGCCCCCCTGCCTGTGCTCCTCATTGTCCTGGATGACCTGCGGACGGGAGAGGCTTGTGCTGAACTTGCAGCTGAGGATGTACCGGGCTGCTCAGTACGGCATGTGTCCACAATTGTCTGGATGAGCTGGCTCATCATCTGCCGCACTGCAGCAAGTTCGGTGCATATGTCCCTGCTGGCAGTTTGGATGGCAGACCTGATGCCATCAGCACTCCTCTCCATGGCTGCACTGGCACTTCCACATTCTGCAACATGCTGCGTGAGGAGTGTGCCCAGTGCTTCCTGCCTGTTGGCAATCTGCTCCAGCGACAGCTGGAATTCTGGCCCAATGGAGGGTGCCAATGGGGGACCAATGGGACTACTCCCATCTTCCACAACTCCCACTAGGCTTGGAGTTGCTGGCCATGAATTAGCTGGCGATGGGCCCTGGGTGTCATCTCCATGATGGCTGATTGGGGATAGGTGTGGCGAGTGAAGTTGCGTGTTGTGGTCGAGTCCTGTGTCATCCTCCACATCACTATCGGAGCAGGCAGCGATGGCTGCAGTCTCCCCAACAGTACTGCTCCCTGCTGACACATTGCCCTCAGTGGGCAACAGTGGGTGTTGTTGGGCTGCAGGCGCTGTCACGACCCCTTCCTCGGGGGACTTTGCTGCCCTGGCCTCTTCAGCCTGGCGTGGTTTCTGCCTGGGTCCAGCAGAGGTGGATGCATGGTTCCCTTCTCCCACTTTCCTGGCCTTCTTGGCTGGGGTGCTGGTGCTGTCGTCCCTGCCAGTGTCCGATTGCGAGCCTGTGGTGGAGCAGAGGAGGGTGACTGTTATTGATGGTTCAGCGGACATTGAGCAGGCATTGTGAAGAGTGTAATGGATAGATGGTGGAGTTAGTAGCCCGTGACATACAGGTTGCCTCCCTTTAGGTTCGGTTTTGCATGCAGGTGTGTGTCTGCCTACTGTACAGTGTACATGCTGCATGTGCGCAGGGTGTGGCTCATCTGCTGATGTGTTGCGTCTGCCACATTGTGATTGTCACGTGCAAGTGTATCAGGGTGTCTTGCAAGGCTGGATATGAGGCACCTACCTGTGTCTCCAGATGTCGGGGCCCCTCTCTCCATCGCGCCGACACCTTCGATGCACTCAATGCCAATCAGAGAGGCACATGTCTCCTCCCATGGCTGCATCTTTAGTGGGGAGTCTGCTCCCCCGCCAGTTCCCAGGGCCAGGTTACGGTTGGCAGACATAATGCTCCGGACCCTGATCCGCAGGTCGTCCCACCTCTTGCGGCACTGTTTGGAGGTGCGTGGGGTGGTTCCAACAGCACTGACACGTTGTGCCACAAGTTCCCACACCTCCTTTTTGCGGCCTATGGCTGTCCGGGTCATCTCAGTGGAGAAGACAACATCGGCCTTCTCCTGGAGCGTGTCTGCAAGCATTTGCAGTTCCTCACGACTGAAGCGCTCCTGCCGCTGCCTGTCACATGCCTTCTTGACCACTTTCGGCATGGTTGGGTGTGGAAATGGGTGGGTTATGGGAATGACAGGGTTTGAGGGTTGGTTGTGGTGTGGTTGGGTAGGATGGCAATGGATTGTGTTTTTTAAGATGGCCGCTGTGCTGTTTCCCGTTCCGCCGCGATTACGCTATTTCCGGTTCCGCCTAATTGCGGTCACCGCTAATTACGGTGACCGCTGACTACGGTCGGCGCAATGTTGGGTGGCGGTAGGTCACCCGGCGCTGTTAACGAGGCCGGTAAGGGCTGTTTACGGCATGGCGTAGTTTACGTTACCGCCATGGCGTATTGCTCGTGCGCGATGGGTCGTAATATGGCGCTCTTATCGCCATCAGACCATGGCGTTAACGCTCATTACGCCATGGCGGTAATTTCGATTACTTACCGCCTGGGTCGTAATGAGGGCCTTTAACTCACTGTCTCTTTCACAGAGGAGAAATATCCCTGCATATCAGTCTTTGTCCTGCCCTGTGGAAGTCCAGCACCAATGGAAAAGTGGCCCACAGTTTCAAATGGCAATTCAGTCCTTTTGTGACACTGTTTGAATAGTACCCAAGGGGGAGTTTTTTTATAACATTTGATTCAAATTGTGCATTTTAAAGAATATTTATTCAGCAACACTGATCAAAGCTACTAGCCTCTGAGTGAAGTAACTAATTAAATTGGCCCACTTTCACCAAAAAAGTGGCCCCTTTGACCAGAAAAACTGTTTGATACCAGCATTTTGTGTTTTTGGTTCGTCCATGGACCTATTGCCCTACAGGCCAGTCCGAGCCTGACAGTTGGGTGTATGTCATGCATTATAATTATAATTTCTACCCCTGCACAAAACACAAAATAATACCTGGTTATTTGCCAGCCTATTGTTTTTCAGTAGTTTTATTCTTTATAATCTTTCTTTTTTTCTTCTGACTCAGTCCTTCTTTTATTTTGATCACTGCTATATTATGTCTTTCCTTTTATTTTTCTTCTGCCTTTTCAGCAGTTTCATTTGACTTTTGTTCTCTCCCATTTCCCTCCTTTTCTATTCCTCTTTTTTTGTATTTCCTCCCTTTCCATGCTTTCACTCTTTTTCCTTATCCCAAATTATGTTTCCTTTTCTTCATTAATCATTTCTCTCCCTCTTCTCGTTTTTGCATGCCACTTTCCTCCTTAGATTTGGCTTGCAATGGCACACTAGCCCCACTAGGGGCAAACGCTTGTTTTCCTGGTTCATAATATGGCCCACATATCATGGGCACAGTTTGGGCACAGTAACTTGATATTTCCTTTCCCCACCTGTTGAAACACTAGACCGCGCATCAGCCTTGTGTTGTTTCCATAGATTGGGACTTGTAGGCCCCATTTATTTTAGTTTTATGGTGGTGGAAGGTGCAAATATGACAAAAAAAGTTTGCTGGCAGTCAGTGTGTTGCACCCACTTTGTGGCCAGGCCACACGTAGGGACAATGCAACATCTCCACTTAAGAAATTGGGAGGCCCACGTGTGCTTGGCAGTACCCTTTGTGAGGAAGTCCTTAGCTCTCGGAACATTTAGTGTGGTGACCAACAGGGAAAGATGCCTGCCCAAACTAATAAATGATGGGTTCGGGGGTGATATGGGGAGCACCCCTTGGTCACCCCGGCCTAGCCCCCATCTCAGGGTAAGGGACTGTCACATAAAATATTTGAGGATACTGGGCCTCATTACACGGTAGGCGGTAAAAATCGGCAATTACCGGCATGGCGTAATTAGCGTGTCCGCCCTCGCAAGAGGCCGCAAATTGCATGCCATTACGAGATCGCGGGCACGAGCCTACCGCCATGCCGGTAATGAGCCTACCGCCATGCCGCTAAACTCCCCAAAAAGTCCCTTAACGGCATCCTAGAAAGCGCTGTTAGCACTTCCGACCTGCCGCCACATGCAAATAGCGGTTTCCGCAAATAGCGGTGACCGCCATTAGCGGTCACCGCTAATAGCGGTTACCGTAATATTGCGGAACCGGAAATAGCGTCATCGCACCGGAACGGGAAAGAGCACGGCGGCCATCTTTAAAAACACAATCCATTGCCATCCTCCTTATCCAGGACACCTTACCAGGAACCACGTTGGGAAAAACACCAAGAACACTGTGAAGATGCCCAAGGCCGTTAAAAAATCGTCTGAGCGGCAACGCAAGGAGAAATTTTGCAAGGAGGAGCTCCTCATGCTAACGCAGACACTAGCAGACAATGCTCATGTCGTCTTCAACAACGACATGCGTCGGGAGACCATTGTGAAGAAGAAGGCCATCTGGGAAGAGGTAGCCCACAAGGTCAGCGCGGTAGGCACCACAACCCGCACAGTCAAAGACTGCCGAAAGAGGTGGGATGACCTCCGGCTCCGTGTGCGGAACATTCTATCCGTGAACCGCAACCTGGCTACGGGCACAGGAGGAGGCAGTGAATCGCCAATCAAGCTCACTGAGTGGGAGGAGACATGTGCATCAACCATCGGGGTGGAATGCATTGAGGGAGTTGGACAAATGGAGCATGGCGTGGCCGTTTCGTCCGATGGAGGTGAGTGTATGCATCAAACAATGCACAGTGAAGTGTGATGTTCCCCCCAATCATGTGTCCATATGAATGCCGTGGCTCCAGCCACAAACAGACATGCATGCATCACCACATGCCCGTACAACACAGGCCCATTCATGCATGACCCACCCAACATCCCCATTACCTGCATCCACACTAAAGAGCCCGGAATGCATAGAACGGCATGACGTATTCATTTTGCTCAAGGCAGGTCGACCCATTACTGATGGTTGTCAACATTTCTCACCCTTGCAGGATCACACACTGACACTGAGGAGGCACGCACTTCCACACCTGCTCCCACATCCAGCAAAAAAGCAAGGAGGGATGCCACAGGGGACACCGCCACATCCACAAGGGCAGCCAGGACGAGTGTCCATGACCACAGGGACAAAAGCAGCCGGAACACCAGTTGCACGCATCCACAGGCCATGGCTGCTCCCGTCGTGGCACCCACGGAAGTGCGTCTCCCAGCAGGTGAGGGCAGCATCGAGGGAATGCACTCTGCTGCCACCAGCTCAACGGGTGAAGCAGCAGCCACGGCCCCACCTTCAGATGAGGAGGACACACCTGCCATTGATGCTGATAGCCAGAGCCCCAGACCAACAAGCCCCTTACTGGCAAGCCCGAGGTACTCCTCAGGTCCGGGTAGTCATGGAGATTCACCCACCCCTGAAGGGATATGGAGCCCCCAGATATCCTCTCCTGATGCAAGTGCAATGGGACCAGGTGCATCAGCCATCCCACCAGCACCCACCATGCGACATGACCTCTCGACCATCTACCAGAGGCAGACCGAGATGAGTGGCCTAGTAGGTCAACATGTGGCAGAGACAGCCGCCTGAGGGAGGACATTGCTACACTTGCACAGCAGACAAGGGAGGGCATGGAGGCATGCACCAGCCGAATCTGCAGTGAAATGGCCCAACTGCGGCAGGCCATGAACCGCATAGCAGACGCTATTGAGCGTCGGTGCCCACTCCCGGCCCAGGAAGAACCAGGCCCCTCCTTGTCTGGGAGTTCACGCCAGACTAGTCCCCTGCGCCGGTCTATGCGGAACCTGCGGCGCACGGCTTCACAGCCACCAGATGACGATGCAGGCACTGGCAAATAGGGCCACCAGGATTCGTGTGCCACATGTGGCAATGGACACATTCACGTCATGAGACTCACATGGGAGTGTTGAGGGGGGAGGGGGGTAAGGGTGTGTTTGGGTGTGTTGAGGGGAGAGGGGGGTAAGGGTGTGTTTGGGTGTGTTGAGGGGGGAGGGGGGTAAGGGTGTATTTGGGTGTGTTGAGGGGGGAGGGGGTAAGGGTGTATTTTGGGAGTTTGGGTTCTGCACTTTAGTACCACAATATGTTCAATATACACTGTTCAGAGTTTGAAACCCAAGCGTGGTCTCCATTATTGTGTATGTGTCATTCATTGTGGACAGGGTCCTTTGTGGGCCTCGAAACATGCACCAGGGCAACAATTCCCATCTACGTCCATGCTATTTCACCTTGGTGCATGATGAGATTACAGAATCAGATGCTGATGCACATCGTGTGCCTCCTTGGCACTGCCTGTTTCATGTCCTGCTGGGGCATTCCACCCGCACTCATCCCCAGCCACATCATACTCTTCTGGTGGTTGCATGTCAATTTCAAGTGGCATAGGCACATTCCATCATATGCACATTTTGTGATGCTCTACACATGCCATGGTTGTCTTTGCCACTTTGACACGGCCGTACAGGAGTGCCACACCCAGGCCGCTTAGGCAGCGGAGCACTGTCATTGGAAGGATGTACTATATTGTTGTCCTCTTCCTGATGGTTCTGTGGGTTCCGTACAGGGGTTAGGAGCCACCTCCTCAGTGGATGGCTGTCTTTGCCTGTATGGTGTGGGTAATGGGTGCCTGTTACGGCTCACCTCTGGTGCTGGCTGTTGTTGTAGATGCTGCACTGCTATCATGTAGTCAAGGCTGTCATGTCATGCTGCTGCTATTGGGACCATCTTGGTGTGGGAAGGGGTGTGGGTAGGGGTGTGGTGTGCTCTTTTGTGCTGCCTGTCCCCATAGCATGCACCTGTGCTGATTGTGTCCACCTGTAGTTGATGGGTACACTGCTCAGGTCTCTTAACGGGTGCTTTTCGATGCCGTTATTAGCGCCATGCCGGTAAGGGGTTTTTGGGTGTTTTACATGCCGCTAATACCATGTCCGCATGGCTTGTGATGGCCTGGTATTAGCGCCATGGCGCTAATTCCGGCATGTGGGTCGCGCGCCCGCGGCCTTGCCGCTATTAGTGGCACCGTAATTAACGGGTGCGCAGATAGCGGTGGGTCCGGGTCGTGATTTGCTTAGGGAATTAACGGTACCGGTAAATCATTACCGGTAACGGTATTCCATTACCGCACAACGTGTAATGAGGCCCACTGTCTCTTCAAGAGAGACCAAAGGTGCAATGAGACAGGTGAAAATGAATGAAGACAATTATACCATGGTCCCCTGTCCTCAAATGTAAGCATTTCATGCATTTGGGGAGCAGATGCAATTGCTGACACTGTCTCTTTAAGGGACCTTAGCTTCGAGAACCAAAACAAACACGTAGCATGCTGATGATATTTCCCAGACAACAATGGGCCTCATTACGAGATTCACTGTAAAATCTCATCATTACCGGCATGGCGAGAATAACAGGTCCGGGTAGCCTTTCGCCGCAAATAGCGGCTGATTACGAGAGCAAGCCAGTAACGGCCGTACCGCCATGCCGGTAACGTCCATCAAACCCCCGATAATGGCATCATGAAATGCGCTAATAACTCCTACGCCTCTGACCACCCCTAAATAACGGACCCCGCAGTACCGCTAAGGGTATTACTGGGTCCGTCATCAGCGGAACCGGAAGTAGCGTCATCGTGCTGGAACAGGAAATGCACCGGCGGCCATCTTTAAAAACACAATCCATTGCAATCCTTGATAGACAGGACCTGTTCTGGCAAAATAGCATACACAACTAGAAGAAGATGTGAAAAGCCACCCATAAAGGTGCTCACCGTCAGCGCAAGGCAAGATTCAGTGACAAGGAAGTTAATATGTTGGCTGACACTTTAGCGGAGCAGGCGGATGTGGTATTCTGCGCGGACCTGAGGTGTCCGGCAGTGCTCCGGAAGAAGCAGATTTGGCAGTATGTGGCGCAGAGGGTCAGTGCGGTTGGCACCACTGCACGCACTGTGAAGGATTGTAAGAAGCGGTGGGACGATCTACGCTTATGTGTGAGAAACATCCTATCTGCAAATCGCAGCCAGGGGCAGGCAACAGGCAGCAGGGCCCACACCCCCCATAAAGCTCACAAGGTGGGAGGAAACGTGCAGCACCACAATAGACATGGAGGGGATCGAAGGAGTTAGTGTAGCGGAGTACGAAGTACCATCATCAGCTGATGAAGGTGAGTGTCCCCACAAACAACTGACATGCAAAGTACAATGTCGGCCAACAAATGTGATAGTGATGCAAGCCAATACATGGCCCATCATTCACACATACACATATCCCTGTCTAGATGCTGGCCCCACCACTGTTGCATCAACATGCATGCTGCTTGCTGCACCCATACCCAAAACACACCCGACACACAGATAGACAGCATGTGTCACACTGCACGCAAGCCTCAACACGCCTGTAGGCCCTGCAGCAGACACCACGGCAAACATATAAAAACCTGAGGGATGCCAATTCCACCCCCCCTAACATAGCATGCACCCTGTCCACCACAACAAGCATGCAACGATCCACACGGCACTAACTGCACAGACACCAATGCATGCATGATGCAAGTACTACCATCACTGATGTCCTGCCTCACTTTGTCCCCCACAGGCACGGATGTAGACAGTGATGACCATGAAGCAGGTGCCCAGGCCACGACACCTGGCAAAAGGACCAGGGCCAGGGACGATGGCACCAGGCCATTGTCGTCCAGAGACAGTCGGATGGTCCGAGTGGCACGCAAGGGACACACCAGTGCACCACCATCTGCAGAGCCACCAGCACAGGACAAACAAACACCTGCTGCCAAACCCCAGCAGTCAACCGCCACAGAGGACTAGCCACGACCGTTGATTCAGAGCATGAGGGAACATAGTCGGCTGCCATGAGTTCTGTCGGGGAGGTAGCTGCATCTGCGCCCCAAAGTGGCGATGAGGAAGAGGGCCATGATGAGGAGGACACTCAGAAGGGAGGCACCCTACCTGAGGATGCCGTGCATACCCCAAGCTCCAGGTCACCACACAGGTCACCCCACAGGGCACCCCTGAGCCTGAGTCTGGAGGGCAGGGCACACATGCAGAGTGGTCCCCATCTGAGAACACCCCCATATTTCCCACCTCAGCAAATGTACCATCCACCTCCACCGCAATCCGGGACATTGAGGTGCGCATGACATGGATGGAGGGCCGGCAACAGGCGATGCATGAACTTGTCAAAAAGTATATTGCAGATGGGGAGGCAAGTAGGCGTGAAATGAATGCCAAGACCGTGGCCATCATCAAGGCCGTGAACAGGAACAGCAAGTGGGTCCATGATGGCTTCGCAACAGTGGCGCAGATCCTGGGCAGAATAGCTGACAACATGGAGCAGCGGCGTCCAGTGTCAACCGACCTGCAACCATCCACCTCATCATCTGCCACACCTGCCAGCTCTACGCAGACCAGCCCTGTGTGCAGGTCCATGCGCCACACGTGTGCAATGGAATGCAACCCCCTTCTCCAAAGAGGGGCCAGAAGTAGCAGGGGCACCCTGCATGTGCTGACTGCAAGTGCATCATGAAACATTTTGTGCACTTCATGTGTGGGGGTGTTGGGGGGAGGGGCGGGGGGAGAGGGTGGGTGGAGGTGTTGGAGGGAGGGTGTGTGTGGGGGTGTTGGGGGAGGGGGAGGTGGTTTGCGTGAGGTGGAGTCTTTGTTTGTTTGTTTATTCATTTTTAATGTGCACCAGACCCAGGGGTATCAGGTTGCAGCAGATTACGACAGATGCAAAGCTTAAATGATCTGTTACAAACATAGGCAAGAATACGACATATGTACAAATGAAGCAATATTACAGGATATAGGCAAAAGTATGGCAAATTATCAGATTATACACAGAGAGAAATCTATATACAGAATACAACATATGTACAAATTAAACAATATTACAGGACATAGGCAAGAGTACGGCAAATGATCAGATTATCCACAGAGAGAAATCTATATACAGCAGACTTTAGGTTATTTGATTGACTACACATACATAATACCGAGGAGTAGCCAGGCCTACAGGTCGGTAGATTTGAGCCAGTTGATGTAGTTGCCTCTAAAATTCAGGTATGGCTGATCTTCCCTGATTGAATGTGGCAGAGAGTTCCAGAGTTTGGCAGCTTTCACAGGAAAGCTATTACCACCTACCTTTGTGAGTCAGAATTTGGGAATGGTGAGGCAGTTCCTGTTACTAAGTCTCCAAGGTCTGTTGGATGTTCTCCTGTGGAATCTATCCATGAGATAGCTGGGGGCAGCACTGTTAAGTGCTTTTATGGGTGAGGGAAGCAGTTTTTAGGAGAATTTTGGTTTGGGTCTAGAGCCAGTTATTTTGGCGCATAGTCACTGAGATATGTGATCTTCTGGTCACACTCAGTGCAGCTCTTAGGGCATTATTTTGGAGGATTTATATCCTCTGAATGATTGATTTATTAGCGCCAATGCAAAGGGCGTTGCAATAATCTAGTCTAGAAAGTATCAAGGCTCTGGCTAAAATCATGCCATTGTCATTCGACAAAAAGGGTTTGCCTGTCCTAATGAGCTTACAAGTGTAAGCGGTGGCTGAGGCCATTGACTTCACCTGTTTGTCGAAGGAGAGGGTAGAGTCAAGGTAGAAGCCGAGGGTCTTTACCTCCTTGGCCACCTTGATGAGGTTCCCATCAATAGTGAAAGATGAGTACTCCTGGCCTAATTTCTTTAGGTTAGAGTGGGTGCCCAAGATAAGGAGCTTGGTCTTGTCATCATTCAGGCATAGACCATGGGTAGTCATCCATGCCTGGATGATGAGATACACTCTATTCACCAATGCCAAATCATTGTTGTAATCCCCGGAAAGTGGGAGGAGAATCTGAGTATCATCAGCATAGTTAGTGTAGGTGATACCCAGAAGGTGCAAATCATCAAACATGGGCTTGGTGAATATATTGTATAATGCAAGGGAGACACAAGAGCCCTGGGGGACACCGCACCTGATGGGAATAGGGTCTGCCGCTGCTGACGGGGAGAAGACCCTCATGGTTCTGTCGCTCAGGAATGATTCTATCCATTTGATGGCCTCTGTGGAAAAGTGGGCCGCCAAGTCCAGGTGTCCACATAGAACCTTATGGTCCACAAGGTCCAATGCGGCTGAGAGGTCTAGTAATAGGAGGAGAGCCATTTTGCCTTTGTCTCTTAGCTCATCAATCTGGGATTTCAAGTCAATGAGGGCGGTTTCCGTTCCATGCAGGCGGCGGAAGCCTGTTTGTCTTGCTCCCAGGAGAGTGTGGAGTTCCAAATATTTTTGGATTTGAGTGTAGGCAATCTTATCCAGTATTTTGAGCAAGAAGGGTAACGTCGTGATGGAACGGTAGTTAGTGGGAATTAAAGGGTCTAATGTTTGCTTCTTTAGCAATGGGAGCACCCAAGCTTGTTTTAAGTTGGTGGAAATGATGCCCGAGGAGAAGGAGGCATTGACAAGTTTGGAAATAAAAGGAGCAAGATCTCTTGCAGAGTCTTTTCTGATCTGTGCTGGGCAAAGGTCACCCTGGCAATTGGAGGGCTTCAGTGACATAATAACTTTTTCTACCTCAAGTGCAGTAGTTTTAGTAAAGTAGAATCTAGCCAGTTGGTCCGGTGGTGTCTCAATGGAGCAGGAGGCTGAGTTATTCAGCTCTGGTAATAGGTTAAGGAAGTTAAGGGAAGCTTTTTTTTGGCTATTTTGTTCTGTAGAGTGGTTACTTTATTGGACAGTGCCTGTTGGATTTCTGAGCACTATATTTTGTTTTTGGTGCAGATAGCAGGTGTGGATATTGGTGACTCTAATTCCTTTAGTATAGTGAACAATTCCTTCATACTGGAATTGGCATTAGATATACGTTCGTTGTAAGAATTGCGTTTAGGCAGGCATATTTCCTTTTTGAGTTGGGCTGATATTTTGGTTAATTTGGACTTGTTGTCTTCTGACGGGAGTAGTCTGCAGGTGGTTTCGCTGTTCCTCTTTGATAATCATAGGTCCCATAATTGGGGGGTAAACCACTTGTTAAGTGAAGTTTGAGTTTACTAGGTCTAAGTTTGAGTGGAGCAATTTTGTCAAGTGCAGTAAGCATAACCTTATTATACTCGTTGACCCATTGGTCAACCAAGTAGTCTGCCAGTGAGTTAAGGGTTGGCAGAATGGCTGGGATCACATTGTCCACTGTAATATTATTTTTGTTCCTTGATAAACAAGGTGGGGCAATTGGAGTGACCAATGGGAGTGGTCTAATGGTGGACAGTGTGAATGACACGAGGAAGTGGTCCGTCCACAGTTGTGGGGAGATAGAAGTGATGTTGGCCGTACAATTGTAGTCAGCCACCCAATCCAGAGTTCGCCCTTTGTTGTGGGTAGGTTTGTTAATTTTTTGGGTAAGTCCAAGTTCAGACAGAATATTGGCTATTTTTAAGGCGTGTTTAACTAGCGGATCATTAAATCCTAGATTGAGGTCGCCAAGTAGTAGTAGTTGAGTGGTCATTTTCAAGTTATTAGATAATAGATTGTAGAACGGTTCCTCAAATGTTCCCAATGGGCCAGGGGGGTCTATAGATTAGGTGGATGTGAAGGACTGAGAATTGATTAGAGGGAGTTTAACGGTGAGGACTTCCCAAGATTGCAAAATTTGTGGGGAGCAGGTGTCAGAGCGAGGCTTGTTTTAGATATAATGGCAATTCCTCCACCTCGTGTTTTATCTCTGTCCTGTCTAGCTATTGTGTAGCCGTCTGGGACAGCTAGTGACAACAGTGGTCCTGCCGCATCATGTAGCCATGATTCCGAGATGGCCAGGAAGTCCAAGTTATCTGCCAGTATAAAGTCAGCGATGTCCGTTGCATGGGCAACCAAGGACCTAGCATTTATAAGGGCTCCTTTGATTAGGTGAGCCTCGGTAGTGGCTGAAGCAAGGATTGGGGTAGTTAGTTTGTGCACAGTATGCTGTTTCATGGTGTCATGAGAGATGGGAGAGACAGTAGTGTGGCTAGCGTGGTTGTGGTTGGCCATATTGGCATTAATGCCCTTCTCACAGGTGAAAAGGTTCTTGTTCATTCTCTTGTTAATAGGGGGGAGAGATCTCGTGAGGGGTTTGTACAGTTTGATTAGTCTAGATCAGAGTCTAGAGTTCCTATGATTTATAGTGCAAGGGTTGCTTGCATGTATTCTCAATATGGTTGAATAGTTCGATTGGCCCGGGATAGGAGGGCAATTTAATGACATTATGGTTAGGTTGGGTGGGGCTAGAGCACCAGGGGGAGGGAGCCAGTCACAATACCCAAGGAGACTAGTAATGAATAAGGTGGTGAGAGTGTGCAAGCTGTAGGTGATGGTGTGCATGTTTGATAGGGATAAGAATCAGTGGGCGTGCTTCAACTGTAAGCTAAAACAATGGGCACACTTCAACTGTATGCTAAAACAATGGGCACACTTCAACTGTAAAAACAATGGGCGCACTTCCGCTGTAAGCTAAAGCAATCGGTACACAAGAGCAATAGGCTAAATCAATAAGCACACTTAAGCTGTAAGCTGAGTCAATCAATGGGCACAGGAGCTATGCCTAGATTCTAGAAAAGCAGTAGTCAGGCAGTGACACAAATGGGCATTCAGAATGCGGGGGACACTTTTGCTGCCACGTTATGAGTTGGGAGCATGAATCAAGCACAATAGGGGTAAGCGGTCAGTGTAATTATAGAGCTAGGCAAGTGGTAATACAAATTTTGTAATGCCACAATGTAGGCATACAGGTGCAGGAATCAGACAGGGCAATATTTGAACAGATCATATGGGTGCTAGGAGTAACAGGCAGGATATAACTTGTATACACATTTCGGGTGCACAGGAAATGGCGCAGAGTACATTGGCGGGCAAGCCTGAGCAATGATGTGTAACTACTTATGATGTGGCAGTGCCGTGAGGCTAAGTCAGAGGTGGACGTTTAGGCTCAAAGTCATGTTAGTGAGGATACAATTTTAAACAGTAAGTTCAGCGTTACAAATAAAGACATGCTGATGAGCCAACAGGGAGCTTACCACGTAGAGGGAGTCCAGGCAACTTAAATGTGGGCATGCAGATTAATTAGTGAACTGAACCAGCAGAAATCCTGGCCCTGGCCTCTGTCAGCTCTGGACAGGCTCAGGACAGGAAGCTGCCTTGTTGTGTGTGCCTTTGTGGCTGGGCCTGTGTTCGCCTGCCTGCGATGGGATTGGCTGGAAATAGGGTCTATGCATGTTGTAAATATCACCTGTTTAATACACCCGTTGTGTAAAATCAGCACCTGACTGGACATTGCTTTTTGGGTGCGTGTGAATTTATTGCATTACACTGCACAGTGTCCATCTACTCCTTCACCCAATGCCCAGACCCCCACATCCATGGCACCCTCTGCATTCAAGTGCATTAGAAAAATTGGTCAATCACAGACTGGCACACAGGACGTCCCTCATGTGCATCGCCACCTGGCTGATGGGCAAACCCCTTCTCCTTCATCATCCTCATCCTCACCCGGTGGTTGCTGATCAATGTCAGTCGGCAGACGTACGTTCTGTTGGCTGCACATGTTGTGCAGCATGGCACATACCATGATGATCTTGCCCACCTTCTCATGCCTGTACAGGAGTGCCCCACCCGACCCGGTGAGACAGCGAAACCGTGCCTTCAACAGGCCGAAGGTTTGCTCGATCACGGCACGGGTACGTGTATGAGCCCGATTGAAGTCCTCTTCGTGCCTGTTCTGAGGATTTCTGACAGGGGTGAGGAGCCACAGCCTCAGGGGATAGCCTGCATCACCTGCATGGGGGCACAATAAGGTATGTGTGAGGGTAATTCTTCAATTCCATCTGTTCTGAGCCTGTACATTGTTCATGTTCATATGCAGGATATTTCTGATGGCAGCCATTGACTACACATATGAGCAACTATCTTGCATGTTCACAGCTTGCCAAGCCATGGTGGCAGGCATGTGTGACATACAGGACTGAGGGGACTTCTCATCAGACTCACCACTCACCCAGATGGAGTGAGAGGGACCCTGATGTACTCACATGTGGGTTGATGTCTGGCAGGTGATGTCACCAAATTCATGTAGGCCTGTTTTTGATGGTATAGGCTGACATACACCATGTAACATGTTGTTTGGAGTATCATGCTTGCAGTAATTTGATGGCGCCATGCACATGTCCCTACATGTCTGCACACATGTAATCATGCCACAATGTGTTTGGTGGTCTTGTCCACAAGTGTAGGGATGCGTTCCTTTGATGATGCAGGGTGTCATCTTGCATGCTGGTACTTATGTGCAGTGGATGTTTACCACTCCAATTGCACTCATATAAGTGATGTTCACTACTTGATGGGTTGAATTTCCAGCAGTCTTGACACAAGTACATTATTGCGTTGGCATTCATGTACACATTTCGCCATGGTGGTATGCATTGTTCCTGTGGTGGAGGGCCAGTGACAGTGGATTCCCGGAGCAGAATTTAATTCTACGTACTCATGTATGCATGATCTGTGAGGTGCTTTGATGTGGTCTTGTATATTACCCTTTCTGGCTGCATGTAGGTGCATTGTGGTGCTGTGGGTACGGTCTGATGATGTGCAGTGGACCTAATGAGGGTTGTGCGCTGTTTGAGAGTCTGACATTTTGACATTGGTGTGCGGCCAGAGTATGTCGGTATTCATTGTCAGTGTCATGGTCAGGTTGGGATGATTAGGGGCCCAGTGTTTGCCGGCATGGACAGTGTGCATTCACCACCACAATCAAACCCAGGTAGCATATGCATGTTCCCCCCAAACATACCCAGGTAGCATATGTATGTGCCCCCCAAACACACCCAGGTAGCATATGCATGTTACCCCCCAACACACCCAGGTAGCATATGCATTTTTCCCCACCAAACACACCCAGTTAGCATATGCATGCCCCCCCAACACACCCATTTAGCATAAGCATCCCCACCCAACACACCCATTTAGCATATGCATGCCCCCCCAAACACACCCAGGTAGCATATGCATGTTCCCCCCACCAACACACCCAGGTAGCATATGCATGTGCCCCCCCAAACACACCCAGGTAGCATATGCATGTTTCACCCCCACCCATACACTACCATGGGCTTGTGAGCAGACTTACCCAGCAACCACGCAGGTCGTGCAGCATGTCGCTACATGTAGCGGGGTAGCGAGGAGTTCCGCAGCACCATTGCATCGTGCGTTGATCCAGGGAATCTGGCACAGCAATGTGTGATCATCTTGCTGGCGTCACAAACCATCTGCTGGATGTGTACATTGATGGAGTGGTATAGCTTGCGATTGCGGTGCACCACCTCCATGGCATGCGGGACCACCAACTCCACGTGGGTGCAGTCGAGGGCACCGATGCAATGTGGCATACCTGACAGTGCATGCATACCTATTTTTGTGTCACTCACCTTCTGGCCAGTCCGTGGTAGGGATATGTAGTCCCCTGCGTGCTTCAGGAGGGCATCCAGCACTTGGTTCAGAATGCGTGAGAAACATGGTTGTGATATGCCATGCAGATGCCCCACTGTGTGCTGGTAGGTGCCTGTGGCCAGGAAGTGGAGCACAGACACTACCTTCAGTAGAGGGGGAAAGGCGGTACAGATTTCAATCAGGCTGACTTGTCATCGTGTATTAGATCCACAATGGCAGGATGGTGTCCCTGTCCAGGCGGTACAGGGTGTGGATCTATGCCGGAGTCAAGTTGAATGGAGTGTCCCTTATACGAGGGATTGGTGGCTGCCTGCATGGTACCACTGCTGGCACTGGTGGTACTTGCTGGGTCAGTCTCACCATCCTTCTCCTCCTGCTTCTCCTCTGTAGTACCTGATGTAGTGTCTGCTCATGGAGTAGCAGTACAGCATGTCCTCCAGCTAGAAAATCGCAAGAGCAAGTGGGATCATTTTGGTCTAGGAAGGGGTGTGGTGTGTGGGTGTGCTCCTTTTGTGCTGGGCCAGACTCCATTGCCTCCACCTGTGCTGATTGTGTGCACCTGTGGCAGTTGGGGACACAGCAGATTGCTATTAACGGGTGATCGGCGATGCCGGGGGTACCCGCATGGTGGTAACCCTTATTACCGCCATCTGGATAACAGTAAGTGCATGTCCGTGTGACTCATAATGTCCTCCTGTTTGCGGCATGCCGGTATTGCCGCCACAAAGGGCGTGTGGCCGCGCACATGCCGATACGGAGGTGCACGGTATCACCGCCTCCATGGGGTTGCCTGTAATACCGGTATGTAGACTTGTAATGGGCCGGTGCGGTAAACGATGCCGGTATTAACATTCCGGCATCGTTTTCGCTGTACCGCAAATCTCGTAATGAGGCCCAATGTTAAGGTTGTCCTCGGGCAACAGGTGGCGCTATAATATGTACCAAGTGACTTGCAGCATGAGTCCGCGCAGACATCATGAGCACTCTGAATTTTTCTATGGAACTCATACAGGATTCAGAGACATGTTACACTTTTTAGTGGCACTTGTTCCACAACCTAGCTGAACCTTATGATGCCTCATTACAGGGACAGGGCCGCCCTGGTGACCGCCCAGGGCACCATTAGCCCCCGCCATGCCAGCTTGGGGAGTCTTTCAAGGTCCCCCCCACTCCCACTACCTGGCGTGGTGGGGGAAAACCCGGCAGGTGCCCTATTGAAATTAAATGCGCCTTGCCTCCCCAATGCCCTGGCATGAACAAACTGGTGCGCACCCGTGTTAAGGGTGCCTAATTTATGTTTTTGTCTCCGGGGCGCTGCGCAGCTAAGGCCAACCCTGCCTCATTACTGTAAGTGCAGTGCCCATACCAGCGCTCATGCATGGAACAGGTACAAAATTCAAAAATGCTTGTCCAGCACTCACCTTCATTAAACAACGCAGTGAACTGCAAATGTAGGTTCCAGCATGCCTGTGTAAAGACAGGGACTGTAACAATGTGGGAAGGAGAGCGCAAAATGATGGTTCAGCCCTTTAAAGGGCTGGCCAGGCCTCAGAAGTCCACATCAAGTAAATATGAACTGATTGCACAAAGCCAATCACAGCCACTCTGCAGTTTACCTTCATAGATGCAGGCCCTCATTGCAAGACCTGCCCAGGAGGAAAGATCACCGTTTTATAAGCTCAGATTACAAGTGATGTATGGTGGGTGTTTGGAGTTGGATCTGGTGGCAAGAGTTTGGAGTAAACTGAAAAGCAAGGAAGGAGTTGTATGACATTGAACTGAATTCCTGATGCTCTCTGCTATGCGCCTTGAGGGTTTCACACCTCAGCTGGCCACCTGTATCAAGTCCCTTGGGCTCGACATCGACAGCCACCGCTCCTTCAAACAGCACCGAAGAAGACACAAACAGCTTGGTAACAACTTTCTCTCCTGTGGAAAATCATGTCATTCATACCAGAAAACAACTTCAGATCCAACGTCCAAGCTTTGGTCCTCTCCCACCTGGAAGGTGGCAATGCCCTTTCAGAAGGCCTTGCGGCAACTACCCTTGCTCCCCTGAGATGTGTCCTGAATGCTGCAGTACGACTCATCAAAGGACACTGCAAATTCAACCACATCACCAACCATCATCAAACTGCATTGGCTACCGCTGCAGGCCCTTATCATCTTCAAATCCTGCTGCATCATCTCAGGAATGTCAACCTGAAGTCCCCAAGCCACCTGACTGAGAAACACAGCATCGCTGGAGGCCTACAATCCACCAGAAGTAAGCACATGTGCTGACTTGAAATCTTGATTCTGGTGATGAAGGAAGAAAACACTGATACAGCTGGTCCCCGAGCACAGGGAGGAAAGCGAAAAACCTGCCTTCAGCGACCGTCACTGTCGCACTGTAATGCAGGAACTCACAACTCTTGCCACCTGACGCAGCCTCCTATCTCGCAACCCAAACGTGCTGGGATCACGAAATTTGGTAGAGGGGTGTTTTGCAGGGCAAGTTAGGGCTCCTCAAAAGATCGAGCCACTACTCAAAATGGCCACACTCCTGCACGGTAATCTTGGTTGGTGCTGGACAGTACACTGGATGGCCCAGGAACACTTCCGAACAAGGCTCACTTGCAGAAAAACCAGGAAGCATCGAGAGTGATTAGCCCGACCACTCCAAAGGTATAAAGCACCTTTACAGGCCTTTCCAAGATCAAGCGCAAAGCAGAGCTCTTACGGATACTTGACTCTATCTGCAGATTGGTTCTGGCCTTGTGCTGACGTACTGGAATGGATTTAGGACCCCTCCTCATATCCAAAGTCAGATCAGTGCTTGCATACGGCCCCCCAATGAGAAGATCTGCCCCATGCATGCACACCAGTAGTGGTCCAATCAGGGACCAATGGGGTTCTCATGCTCTCGTGCACACCAGACACCATGGCACCAGTAGTGTGGATTTGACCAGAGAGTACAAGCCCACTTCCGGGGTACCCACACACGTGACCTGCAGCGACCCGCGAAAGAAGACGTTTTAGCAGGCATTTGCATACCCAAATAAGGAAGACTCAGGCCCGGATGGCAAGGGGGGAGGTCATGGAACAAAATGGTAAAGGGAACAGACAAAAGAACTTGTTGCACAGCCCTGTGGTACTCGGTTGGTGATCGGGCGTCGAGTCGAAGGAAAAAGCGGTAGGTGGGTAATTTGCTATTGGTTGGTGAGAAAGGAGGATATCCATATCAATTCTGTATCCCTGATGCCGAGCGAGTGGAGTCTGTCTGTGAGGGTGTGGTGGTCAATAGTGTGAAAGGCTGCTGAGAAGTCGAGGAGGATAAGTGCGGCACAGCCTTCCGAGTCTGCAGTTCTTTTGAGGTCATTCCAGATGGACGAGTTGAGGATGGGGAGAGGGTGGTACAGGAGATTGGGACTATACAGGCAAAGAGGAGTAGGGGAAGACTAGTTACTTGTGTTATTAAGCAGGGCTTGAATTGGGTCAGATTTACTTGAATTAAAAAAACAGCGAAAATTGTCTGTCTGGCTCCAGAATCTGGGCAGCGGAAAATCCCATGCAGCCACAGTGATCACCTGTCCCCTGCACTCGCAGATGATCTTCCGATCTTAGAATAGATCTGCTACATTTCTCATTGTTTTGAATTTAAGAACATTAAGGTACTATTAATTTTAGGTGGTTGCAGAAACAGCCGTGAATGGATGGTTGCGAGTGGCTATTGTCCCTTACACAGTGTGGATGGTGGATGATTAGAAATGGAATGGGCACAAAAAGCTGCATGCTGCATTAAAGAATATTTACAGCAGGCAATCATATCATGCATTTCATTTCAAGGCGTTTCTTTCATTCTTGATAGTAAGTTTTAAACTCAGAAGATTTTCGTTAGCCTCTGGTTACTTTGTATGTTGGTAATTGTAGAGTTCCATTCAGGATTTGGAAAACAAAAGCTACAATCATACTCTTTTTGACAAATGCTACTATAACAGTATATCTGGTCAGGTGGGTTTCTTAGTGATTTGTGCATGTTCCAAGTCTTCTCTATAAAAATGTCACATAGGACACCTGGGTTCAAGAAGGATGCCAAGACCAAGCACTGTCATTATAGTAACTTTATTAGAGGACAACTTAAAGTAAAAAATTGAGATCTTTCCACAACAGAATAATAATCCGGATGGTCTTCTGCCCAAATAATGTCTCTACTATAGGAGGCAGGTGGTTGGGTAGTACAAAGCAGGGTGCTCCACCTCCCCTAACATGATGTTGCAGGCTTACAGTGGTCATGAATCCTCTTCGTATGCCTTGTCTAGTTGTTGGCTGTCTGGGGCCCTGTAACCCTTGCCCGGTGGTGGCCCTCTCAGTTTAAAGTTGGACCCATGCTCGTCTCCATTTTTTTAAAACACCCCCTTTCCTTGTTTTCAACATTCATTTTAAACACCCCTTATTCTCGAAATCAAGTAGTCCACAAACATTTACAACACCCTGATGCTTGAAAATATCTTACAAACACAAGACAACCAGACATCTCTGTGTATTTCCCTACTTGTCTTCACATCACAGAATGGTTTTACACAAGCGCCTTCTGAATACAATGTGCAAGTGTGCATGCATTACACCGTTTCAGGCTTCTGTGGTGCAGGCTTCTGTGGTGCAGCCATTTACTGTGGAGAATAGGCAGAATGAGGGGCTTTCGAATGCTTATGGCCTATTCCCAGTAAGCTGTGACTTGTTAGGGAAAGGGGCCACTAGCACTCTCCAATCCACATGTGTCTGCCCCAGCCCAATTAAAAGAGATAAAAGATCAATTACACAGACTTGGGGAATGACCTGGGGCCTGTGAAGATGGGCTTTCTTACTTCAAAGCCCTCGTTAGTGCTAACCTGCATTATGCATAAAAAAAACAACCCATAGGATTTCAAGGAGGCAGACCGTGTTTTACACATCAAACAAGCACCCATGTCCTTGCTTCTGGGGCAACGGATGTGTACCACAGAGCAGTTTAAGTGCCACCACCGGGACCCCTTGACTGTCCCTGGCACTAGGTCTTCTGCGCAGGTAGCCATAGCCAACAGGAAGAGAGAGCCCCCTCCTCCCACTGCCTGTCTTCCACCTCCTCCTCTCAGCTTTTGGGTCCTGATGTTATCTCCCCTGGCCCTTTCCTCCTTTCTTCTGCTGACACTGCCATCAGAGCCTGGACTTTCACTCTGACCATTTGTTCTGTCCCTGTCTCAGCTGATTTCACCTTCTCCTTACGTTGTTTTCTTCCTGCCACCTCCTCCTTCACCTTCCTCTCCATACCAACACTTTGGGCCTCATTACGAGTACGGAGGTAGCCATGGTGCTATTAGCGCCATGGCTGCCTCCATATCGGGCTCCAATACCGGGGTCTGTGAATGAGGGGTCATTCCGACCTTGGAGGACCCGGTAATTCCTCATGCACAGAACCATTCCCCATTCCCATTTGAGCCCCCATAGGGCTTAATGGGAATGGGGATGGAGCTAATAACGGGCCTGTTAATAACGGGCCCGTTATTAGCTCCTTGGTCCCCTCGCGGGACCCAGAAAGGACGTCTGGTTTTACCAGTCGTCTGTTCCGGGTCCAGCAAGGGAACCTTGTAATAGGCGCTCCCGTAATGAAGGGTGCCGGTCCTGTACCGGCACCCTTCAATACGGGAGCGCCTATATTGTAATGAGGCCCTTTGTGTTTTCTCTCCCCTCTAGAGATGACCACCATCCCCTTACCACTGGTGTAACAGGGGCCACCCAGCCCCCGCGGTGCGGGGGGCCCTGCGACTACATGTCCTGGAAGGGCGGCCCCACTAGGAGTATTAAAAAAATATATCTTTTTTTTGTACATTTCTTTTTGAATTCACTCTGCATTTATAAAGAAATTATTTCTGTAACATAAATAATTTCTTTATGAAGACAGAGTGAATACAAAAAGAAACATTCTTTTTGCAGTCCCGGGGCTACTTCCACCCCATGAGATTAAGACACTAGGCTGGAGGCCTCCATGTCATGGTGTGGGGGCAGCCCTATGAGTTAAAAAATAAATAGTTCATTTTTAAAGTCACTCTGCCTTCATAAAGAAATTATTTCCGTTATGGTTCGGTCCTTAATGGAAATAATTTCTTTATGAAGTCAAAGTTACTTCAAAAAGAAACAATTTCTTTTTGATGTATTATGGCTCCCCTCAGCCCCATGATGTGTGCGTGTGTGAGTGTATGGTGAAAGAGTGCACACAAATGTATGGGTGGCTGGGTATGCATATGTGCGTGTACGGTGAAAGGATGCACACTTAAATGTATGGGTGGCTGCCTTGGTGTGCATGTATGGAGAAAGGGTGCACACTTAAATGTATAGTTTACTGTCTGTGTGAGTGCATGATGAAAGGGTGCACACTTAAATGTATAGGTGGCAGCCTGTGTGAGTGTATGGAGAAAGGGTGCACACAAATGTATGGGTGGCTGGGTGTGCGTGTACGTACGGTGAGAGGATGCACACTTAAATGTATGTGTTGCTGAAAACTTAAATGTATGGGTGGGTGCCTGGGTGTGTGTGCCTGTATGGTAAAAGGATGCACACTTAAATGTATGGATGGCTGGGTGTGCGTGTGTATATATGGTAATTGGTGTGTGTGCTTGTTTTCAGGGGCACAACAAAACCTACATTTCAGGGGGGCTAACCCTTGAAATGTTGGGAGAGGCGCTAACTTCATGTGTGGTCGGGGGGTGCAAACCTATTTGTGTGGGGCATCTAACTTCTTTACGCATTTTAATGAGACTATTCTAGTGCAGCTTCAATGTTACAAGCAGTTAACTCTCTCCTTTAAGTCTGAAAGAACCCACTTATGGACTGCTGTGAGAATGACTGGTCTCCTGTTCCCTCTCTACCCTTCCAATCACTCCCCTGGCATGCAAGTACTAAACCCACATCACGACTTCAATTGGCTAAACAATGTGGCATTTGAATGCAGGTGCTAACAGTGAAATGCTGTACGTTAGTAATTTCTGGGCCAGGCCCGTGTTAACAGCGAAACCCAGGTGCCTTTTATCATCTGTGTCCTTTTCTGTCCGGCAACTGCTCTGTAGGTCAGCCAGATCAAGTCAACATAGCCCACAATTTCAGGGGGGGCAGTGCTGAAGCCCAGTCAGCTCAATGGTATTGCACCACTACTTCTGTTTAATGCCCTGGTTACTTATTGGTAATATTCATTACTCCTAGCCCTGTTCCTCCTCATCCCAGTACTTGTGTATGAGGCAGAACTTGTGTTTGAGACACTTTCGCCTAGTGCAGTTTGCGGCACACCCCTTCAGCAGAACGTTTGTGCGTATTGTGCAAGCGCGGTAATCTAGTCCGGCCCAGAGTGTGGCGCAACCCGTGATTTGTTTCCGAGTTGGGGGGGCCCCCTCAGACTGGCTCGCAGGGGGGCCTCCAGATCTTGTGTTACGCCACTGCCCCTTACCCTTCTCTACTGTAACCACCTCCTTCTCTGTATACTCTCGCGTCTCACACTTCCTCCTTGCCGTCACTTCTCCAGTCTTTTCTGTCTCTCCAGCCTCCACTCCCTCTACCTCTCCTCCTCTCCCATGGTGGTCCTTTGACTGAGAGTCTCTGCCTGTGAGGGGTAATTAAGGAATGGTTGGGATGGGTTGGCTTCTTTGAATACACCTCCGGTTGGCCAGGGAGTGGTGGGCGCTACCACGCCTATATTTGGCCTGGCGGCGCTCTTGGAATTGCAGAGGCTTCTCTGAGGCTGCTGCACTTACTTGGAAACTGCAGTGCTTGCAGCGTGAGTGAAAATGCCGAGCTGGAAACATTCCAGGCTCGCTTTTCAACTCTTCTGATTCACATGAACTGCTGTAAAGTTTCTCCGACATCAAATGCGTCAGTTGGGGAACACTGGAAATGTAACTTTGCTTTCTAGTCAGTTTCAGAGTGTTCAAGAAATTGCGAGCTTGAAGAGTGCAATCACAGCATCAAACACTTCATCCCAGGTCCTGAGGATCGCTAGATATCATTCCTTTGCATCGCTGGATGAGCTGGTAACTGTTCTAATGTCGTCCAGGGTAGGGAGAAGCCTTCCAGTTACGGCGACTTTGGTGCATTTCTTTTGACCGACTCCCACTACTGTGCCCAAGCACAGCGGAGGTTGCGTGGTGTCCCCCGCTCTCCTTGGGTGCAATAACGGTAGTCGTGGGTTGCGGGGGACAAGAACGTTTTTTTTTAAAAGAAGAAAAAAGAGAAAAAAGCACCCTGCGGCGTCAGCTCCATCCCACGTAAGTGGGAGGAACTGACCCTGCAGAGATAGTGAGGTGTCGGCAGCGCAAACAGAAGTGAGCCACTGTAAGGTAAATGGGGTGGGGGGTTGGGTAGGGGAATGCGGACCGGGGGCCATGGCAAAGTGATCTATCTGATCACTGTGCCGCACTTGGCGTCAACATTTTCGTCGGCGCAGTTACGGGTGGTGCAGTGATCACATAGATTTGCAGTATTGTATATTTATGGCTCGCTAGATAGAGTTGTATGCTCCCTCAGTTGGGATGGGGCTGGGGGATCCTTCCATTATCTTTCAGGCTATACCAACGATCCTAACTAGGGATTAACCCCTTAGGGCTGGCCTACCCTGGTGGGCTAGTTGGGCATAGGGAGACTGGATCCCTGGGACTGGCCTTTGGTGAGTCAATGTGACTGTCCCCTACCATATGCCGGGAATCAGGGAAAAGTGACCAGGGGTTCCGTCCGATACCTCCTCTGGGCGCAGCATCCACTGACATCTCAAATTGACAGCCGGCTCCCCTTGTCACTTCCCTGGCGATTCCCAGAACCAAGTGGACGACCTTGCCACAAATGGAGTGTGATTTAAAAAAAAAAAAATATTAAGCATTTATTAGTTTACATTTGAAACTTTTTATGCTCTGAAGTAAAACAAATAAAAAAGTTAAGAATAAATAAAAATAGAGTAAAAGAAAAACAAAAAAAGAGATGGAATAATAAGAAAATAACATTTTATGTTAAAACGAATTATTTTCCGAAATTTCAATAATTTTCTTCCTTTTCGTCTTCTAAGGCAGCTATCTTCTCCAACATTTTTTTTACAAAGGCCACCAGGGCTAACATTTCTGTAGTTCTTCGCCCTTGACAGAGTTGGACCCAACATTTATTGGGAGAGAATAGTGTTGAAGTTTGATGCAGCGGCCCCAGGTACTTTGTTCTTTAGTCCTTGAGCGCTGCACATTCTGTAGTTAAATGTTCAAGAGTTTCAAGCGTTCCTGACAGAGCCGACATGTGTAATTTTGAAATGCTGCTGTTTTACGTGTCTCCAGAACCTCTCTCGTTGGATACAAATTAAGACCAAGTCTCATGAAGTCTTGTCTCAATGTAGAAGATGGAAATGTAATCAAGTATCTGGGTATTTCTCCTCGTTTCCTGTTGTCTCTCATTATCCCTCTACCAGTCTTCGTAGTTCAAATCTGTTCTCCTGTAGTCACTCAATGTTGATCACGTAACTTCTTCTTAACGTGGTCGGGATTTGCTAGTAGCACCTCTTCATTTAAGGCTACACTGTTTAGTATCTCCACACATGTACTCCTCCATTCACTTAAAGCTTTCTCACTTTTTGTGTTCAGAGCCCTATGTAGGACATCAAAACCACCTTCACCAGGTGCCTTTAGACATTTCCTCAAAAGTGAAAGAGATTTCCAAACCATGTGATTTTATTTTTGATGTATTTGTTTTAGACTTTTTGCTTGCCATGATTCCAACCATACTTCTGGCTCAATCGCCCCTCCGGCTGTGGTGGTATCCCAGGGTATATTCTTCCATTTCCAGCACTGTTAATGAGACCAAAGACTACAGAGAGTCTTATTTCACGAATTTAATATGAAAACATATGTGTTTCCTAATACGCAGCTGCATTTGGAGCCAATACGTTTCAGAAACATTTTACATTTATGCTTTTTTCAGTGAAAGCCACAGTAGAGGATGGCAGGTGATGAAAAAAATCTTTAGGCCAACACAAACCATCATGATTTCATGAAATTGTTATTGTGTTCAATGTATTGTTTTCTGCTCTTTTTCTGGTTGATTAGTGGGTTCTTTTGGGTTTTGCCATATAGTGTTAGCAGCAATGGTGGTAGACTTGCATATTTCCTTAGTGAAGCTCTTCTCTGTCTCGGGTATACACAGAACATATGCACCTGCTCGCTTCTTCCTGCTATATGGTAGATGACCTTGGGGAGGAGGGGAAAGCCCTCCCGGGACACGTAATGAATCTGTGGGATGGAGCCTTCCTGGCCATGGAAGTGCATCTGTCTAAACATTTGTTTGGAACAAGGGCCCTTTAAATATTTCTCCCCCTCCTATTTTAGAGATGTCCTTTAGGAGAACCCCAATAAGGGTAATGATTGAGCAGCGTGTGTTTTGCAGTGAATATGGGGGTCTTCCACATGAATGGGCTTACTGTCATTTTTGGTACTGTATTGTGGAAACTCAATGCACTGTAGGGCCTGCTCCTGTGTGGAACATCCTGCCCTGGACCACCACAGCGGTCCATTCTTGGGTGGGCAGGGGGGCCTTCTGCATCCTGCCCTGCTGTCATTTGACGGCACCAGATTATCGCAGCCTTCACCCAAATGGTCAGGATTGTGGTACCTTGCCGCTGCAGATGTCTCATTTCCCATGAGTCTGCTGACCTCATCTGGGGTAATGGGACCATCCTTCTGTCCCAAGGGACTTCATATGCAGTCCTTTCATCAGGAACTGGAACCTAACATGTAAACACGTGGCATCTCAACTCAGCACTGCATCCTTGATCCATGCGCTCTTTTATTAGGACTTGGGAGGCCTTTTCACATCATTCAGTTCTTTGGGTCTTGAATCTATCACTGGCGGCCAACTTCAGAACTTAGGGGCACAGTCTGCAGGCCATCTTCCCAGATACGGCCACCACAACTTTGTCTGCTCCTAATGCTGTGGGATTTCCATACAAACTTCCTCTTACACTCCTGCAGTCGTCGAACCTGGGTGTAGTCGCCTAGTGGGGTCCCCCAGCATTGCCAGTCTGATAGTCACCTCTGCTGCAAGAATTAGAAATGATGAGACAATCCACATTGAGGGGAATTTTCCCCTGCCTGCATACCTGAACCTCTGGTGCTTCTTTTGCTGTTTTAGGTTAGTTCTTTGCCCTTCTGAGAGATACTCAGTGTTGTTTGATATCAGGCGCTTCTCTGTTGACGATTGCAAGAGCAAGGCGGTGGGTGGAGCTGTGCATTTTCTTGAATGGAGCATGACGCTGCAACAATCGGCTGACTAGCTACCTTTGGTGGAATCCAGGATCCAAGAACACTAATTGCAAGAGACAGATGCTTAGTGGAGCTTCACCCCATATTATTGTATATAGGTTACTAGTGTAAGAGCCTGTGTACATCGGACAAAGTGCAGGTTTTCATTAACACAGTAGGACCACTATATATCCTAAGGCAATAGCTCCCTCTAGCGGTGACAACAGGCAATGCTACTGCATCAAACAGACATACATCTGGCCTTTTATTATATTGTTATACTAGATAGATGGGGTGATTGATACAGTTTCTGGAGACTTGAAACAAAAGACTACCTGCAGCAAGCTTCTCCATGAAAAATGACCATCATTGCCTGCTGTCAAGATACGCAGTGGCCAGCTCTACCTGTCGTTGGCGGAAATAATCAGGTAAGTAGCCACACTCAGGATAAACTGAGATGGTGCAGTGCAGCATCATCTGAACGGATGTACATGATTATTTTGATTCCGTATATTTTGAAACTGAAAATGATGAATTCGAAATCTTCGTGAAGGAAATAATCACGAACATCACCACTGCCCGCGATCCTCCCTCCCTCCTCCTTCCTAACCCTAATACACCCATACTTACCTCCGGCACCCAAGGTACCTTAACTGCTCCACTGCAATGCTCACCCTGCGACGTGGTTTCCGCCTCCTAATTGAGAGGTGGAACTTCCGCCACAGGGTCCTTTTCTTTTTTCTTTTCTTTTTGTTTAACTCTTTGTCCCCCGCTTTCCTTTTAATTGTGTCCTCATGTAATATATGCTTGACTGTGGTTTTTCTCCTACGTGTCCTAATGTAGTTCCTGCCCTACTATGAATTTGCTATTTGGTGGTTTAAAGTAGTTTGTGGCCTAATGTGTGTTTTTGCTCCTGGTAGCTCTCCCCTCCCAGGCATGATTTTCACCACTGTTTACTTGCTGCCCACTGCTGCCCCTTCCTGTATGTGAGCCCCTCCTCCGCAGATATTCCCACTCAGTCAGGATTCTTTGCTGCATCCTGCCTACTGATTGGCCAACCAGCCAACACCAGGGTGCCTCATGATGTCTTCTTGCAATTACCTTAGTCGAATGGCACCACTAGGGGGAAGGCACCAAGACCATGCCAAATGGATGCTCTTTGTTACCCATTTTCAACTTTTACATTCAAGTGAACTATACACTTACCAACTAAGACAGTCGCACGTGTCAATTAATACTCCTACACGTGTCAATTAATACTCCTCCACACGGATTTCAAACATTAGAATGCTACACCTCTTCAACCAACATATGAGAGGCCCGGCCAATGTCACCTAGCACCCAGAGGACCTGAGACTCCCCTCTGAGCACAAATGCCTCAATGCCCTCAACACTAAACACCCAGAGACAGAGCAGCACAGAGAACCCAGGTACCTCTGATCTGCATGCCTCAGCAACAGCAACACTCTTGCAATTTACCTCTCCCCATGGACCAAAACCACTGCACTGTCTTCTGGCTTCCTCCACAGCGCCAAAGTCTATGTAAATGGCAGTGGACCATGGTATAAACAGGAGTGAAATAATATAATAAGCATATTTACTTGGTAAAATGGCTCAGTGGGTTAATCGCTTGTTACTGTGATCTGTAGGCCACAGGTTCGAATCCCGGCAAGGCCAACTCAGCCTTTCATCCTTCCAAGGTCGATCAATAAATACCAATTTCAAGTGGGTAATCATAGTAATGTATGTAAATATGTCCGGTGTAAAGCGCTTTAGAGTAAGGCGCTATGTGAAAAACAAATTATTATTATCTAGGGTAGTATTACCAAAACTTGGCACCAGGTGCAAGTACAGTTAGTACTAGGATGAATGTTGTCCCAGTGCAAATAAAACATATTCTGTCAGTGCATGTGTGCACCAGGGCAATGTTTACCCTAGTTGCAGTCCTTTGCCCATGCACTTTCTTTGAAAGTCAGCTGCATGCTTCAGTTTATGGAGACAATGAAGAAGCCAAGCGGAGTCCACCTGAGAGATGGTGATGGTTATGTTATGTTATTTGGCATTTATATAGCGCTCTATATATCATTGGTATGATCTCAAAGCGCTGGTAGGTTGAACGCCCTCGGGGACCGCAGTCCAGGTCAGTTGAGAGAGTAGGGTGTCAAAGGGTTCTGGAGTGCACCAGTTAAGGGTGCAGCTGATGTAATTGGTAGCTGCATCCTAGCATTAGGTGTGGTGGTATTTATATTGGTTCAATGTGTGCAGTCTGGCGGGTAGACACTAAGACTGGGTCCTGGCTGCGTTAGGCATGTGAGATGCTCATGTGTGCAGCTAGGCCGGTTTGTCGTGGGGTATAGTTGCCTTTTGTTAGAATGATGAGGTGTTCATGGGATAGTTACTGTATGTGAGCAGCTGGGCCGGATTATTCGAGGGGTATAGCTGCACCCTAGTTGTGTGATGGTGTAGAGTAGAGAGTAAGCATAGTGATATGAAATGATAGTTCATCTATACAGCGCCCATACACAATGCGCTTCAAAGTGCCCTACGACAGGGGAGGGAACAAGGGGAGGGATTAAGTGACCTCTGGTATTTGTTTTTCTTTACAAGGAAGGCATTGTGTGTGTGCTGTGGAGTAACTTTGCTGAACATGTTGGGGGATATGACATCTAAATGAAAGGGGCCCCTGCTAAATGAGTGGGACAAAATGGTGTGCCACAAAAGTTGGGAGTGGGGGGGACAAATACCCTTGTCCCCCCTAAAATTATGGCCATGTGTGTGTGTATGTTTCAGTCTGTGTGACTGTGCTTATGTGTTGTGTATATTTGTGACTTTGTAAACTATATGTGGAAGGATACATCTGTGTGTCCTTGCAACTATGTAGCTTTATAGGTTGTTGATTTGCATGTGTATCTTTGTTCACATAAATGTATTCTGGACAAGATAATGAAAAACTGTCCAACACTCCCTTTGAAATCCACTAATAAGTACTAACTGTTTTTAACATCTTTCTTCACAAGTCTACCAACCATGCCCAAATGTCAGCACCGCAAGCAATCCTACAGCTGTTACAATAACCGCCATGTAGTAACATCCATGTGCGCTAATCATGGTGCTATTAAACTCTTTTCATAACAGACTTACCTGTGAGCAACAAATTCACCACAACACAGTGGATGCATTTTTACAGGTGAATCCATGATCACATTTTAATAGGATATGGACGCTTACTTCCTCTGCAACAATGGATCATGATAAACTGATGAAGCAGACCTTTGGTCTATGGGCTGCAACGGTGCCAACATTGCCATCCAGGCTCACAGAGTCTGCCATTCAAATGTGTACAATGTCTGTCGCTGGTCCCTCTCACTTACTGTGAAAGCCCACTTGTGGCAGGCATCCAGGCACATTTGCTTAATTGGTGAAATCAACAGGATTGCCTCACCCCATATACACAGAAACTGAGCCTCAGTTATCGAAGTGAGTGGGTACGGTCGTAAGCAATGTTCCTGTTATAAAGCCACAGTGAGCCAAGGCACCATCACAAGACTTTATTCAGTTGCTAGGAGCCAAACACTCAGCTGGACCAACACCTGCAGGGTAGAGGAAGCAGCTGGCTTCCTTGGAACAATAGTCCATCTACAATGATTCCATAGCTGGATCACTGATGACAACCCTCACATCCCAGCCAAGGTTCCCTAAGCCATTACAACACACCTTCCCTTTTGTTTCAGTGTCTCCACAATTGTGTTGTTATTCCAAATTTGATCGCCACTCACCCTCACAGCACCATCCATGACCTTCTCCACTTGCACCATCTCTGAGTGTAAGGGATCATCCCTATTCCTCACAACCCCCTTCTTAATCTGCAGCCAATTACCACATCTCACCGTCACGATCCTCCTACACCTCTTCTCATTCACCAAATTCAGCCACCGATCCTTATCACAATCTAATTTTTTTTAATCACATCCACCACATAATCAGTCTCCCTAGCTCTTCCCAACCAAGGAGGAATCATCCTGGTATCAGCTTTGCGGCCTCTCATCATCTCAAAGGCACTCAAACCCATTGCTGCATTGGGCAACATCCGCAACGCATAAACTCTCTCACGGATTTCCACCTTCTTTTCCTTCCTGCATACTTTCGCAAACCATATGGCTTCTGTGATACATCTATTCACTATCTCCACTCTTCCATTACTTTCTGGATGATACAAGGCCATCCTTTTATACAGAATACCACACAAATCAAAGTATTTCTGACACACACCCCCCACAAACTGCTTTCCATTATCTGTCAACAGACTATGCGGTAAGCCTTCCGTCAGGAAAATATCCTGCAAAAACTCAACAACAGCCGCACCATTGCCTGTCTGACCACCTTTGTATAGGTACAGTCAGACATCCTCAAACCAAGCTCCGCCCCTTTGTTGCCTATATGTTGGGAACCAGAGATGATGACATGTGCAGTCCAAGTCAGTATAACAATACCGCTGCGAACTTTCGAGACAAGATATCCATTGAAAAACCCTACCTTAATGCTCAGAGACATAGTATTCTTTTGGATAAAGTACTGGAAGAAATGTGCATTTAAACAAAGAAAGGAGCCTGATGATGTCATATGAAATAGGAGTTGACGTATCTAGAGGCTGGATGGAGAGAAGGAACGTAACAATATTCTCTCTGAGTTGAAGAACAGATGGTACAGATGAGCAAAATTTCAGCCTCGAGATGAAGATGCTCATGCGACAGAAAGACTGGAGAATATGTAAATCAGTTTCCACGTATTACAGTTGCTGAAACGCAAGTAGGGAAACGTTTTCATGAGACTTGCTACTTAGTGAATTAGATTGCGGCGAAATGCCAATGTACATACATAGAAATTTATATAACCTGGATGATTCCACGACGCACTTTAGCAGGCCTGAAACCCAACGAACAAGAAAAAGACTTTCAAAATCAGTGGGACAATTGGAAATTACTGATGGTAAGGCAAGATTCAGAGAAGATGGGGCTGGCCCAGAACCAAGCAGATAAGACCACAGTGAAACTGATGCCTGTCAAGAAGGCTACAAGAAATGTGAGAAAGGAACACTTGTCTGTTTGAAGCAGCATGAAAACACACTAAAGGTTTCTACAGTTCATCATTTAATAGGATTAAATGCTGCAAATGGCTCGAAAAGACTGGTCTTCAAGTCACATGGGTGAGATCGAAATAGCTTGGGTCAGCCTGTGCGGGAACTAAAAGACAGAGTGAAGCTGTACTCCCTTTATTTCCCAAACAAAGTCAACAGTTACAAGGCCAAGTTCAAAAGCCTAATTGTCTGATAGACTGAAGGGGTGTTGATGGATAGTGGGTTAATTGGAGGGGAGGCATGATCATGCTGAGCTCCCATGCACCTGCAATGGTAGCCTGCGTGCTGCTGGTGTGTGGAAGATTCTAGAGTGGTACAAGGGTGCCAAACCAATCATAGTGGGCCGTGTAATGAAGAGCCCTTAGTTTGAAGAACCAATTGATCGTCGTGCATTTAGTGATGTCAATGATGACTAGTTATTGGGGGTGGGTTCTGATTCCCACCTGACTTAAGTACCCAATCATGACCAGTTGCTATATAGAACGTATACGTAGATGTTCACTAAAAGCCAACCACAGGTACTCATAGGTTTTGTAGTTTGCCACATAGTATGACGTTAGCAATGACACATTTTTGTTATAAAAGAGCTGTTCTTTATGAAATGTTTCGATATCAAGCTGTGCAGCGTGGGACGATGCCCATTGTACTCCCTGTTTTATATAATTGATATTAAAACAGAAACGCACTTTGCCAAACTTCCTGAGTTGTTATGATTATTGATGTTTGAGTAACTTCTGCATCCCCATCTGCATTTGAGTATTGCTATCTCGTCCTAAAGGGCTCTTAGGAGTAAGAGTTCACTTGGTAGCATAGGTTGGTTAAAGGTCCATCGATCTAGTAAGTTCTGGGGTCCCGGTAATATCAGATGTCCTCCGCCTTTTAGCTGAAAGAACGTGAAGCTCCCTGTAGATATTGGTTTAGATTAAAGAACAAAACTTGCAATGATAGGTAGGACGGGTCCCTCGTTTTCTCATGAAAACCCCTCCTGATTTCCACAGGAAGCTGAATGGACAGAAGGCTGAAGCGACTGATTGAGGAGGAGACAATCCCAAGATTCGGAAGTCGAAAAACAAATGGTGAGTAGATTGGGAAACGTGGCAAACTGTATGCATGGGGAAAACTAAAAATGGGAAAGGATAACAGAGTGTTGGTTGAATATTGTGAATAATGATAAGAGGTATTGAATAGAGATATATGGATGAAGAGCATTCCCTAGGTAGCCCTGAAGCCTGCATTCAGGAATGTCAGAAGAAGATATCTTAAAATCTAAGTAGATATATAGGAGATGAACAGACAGGTCTGTTAAAGAAGATATCTTACAACCCCCATCAGGGGTAAAAATTAGGGGCGATAAGAGAGCCGCGAGGAGCGTTGGCTAGAAGATATATGTGGGCTGACCAAGTGTGTATATATTTTGTGTATGTTATGTGTATGTAAGTAAAAAGAAAAGTGAAGTGTCGAAGAGCGACAAGAGAATACTTCTGTGTTTAAAAGGAAAAGGATAATTGTTTGTTTTGCTGTTAGAATATTGATTGGATAGAAAAGATAAAGTAAAACGAAATAATGAGGCTTTGAGCTGCAATGATTGGTGCACGCTCATATTGAAGTAATTCTTTGATTGAAGTCTTGTTTGTGTGAAACACAGTAAGTATCGACAGGCGAGTGAGCCTTGTCACAATGGAGGATATTACTCCACTCGTATACATGTGCAAGCAGATACCCAAAAACGCACCCAAACTCAAACAATATAGCACAGAATGGGTTAAGGGAACAGCAAATAAAATGTTCATGCCATGGCCACAAGAGGGATCGCTGTCAAAAGCGGTTTTGCAACACATGACCACGTATTTGCATGCAACGTACACAGGGAAAAAGCTGGAGAAAAGGCAAGCTAGCTTAGAGCTTTGGAAGATGTACCAGGAGGAACGGGAAGACCTGCCTCCTGAAGACTGATATTAAGTAGGCGTAAAGACGGGAGTGATGAGCCTTCTGCTCCCCCCGCTGTGTCTGAAGTAAATGATGGTATTTCAAAAGATGACCGAGGGTATCCACTCAGAGAGCTTAAAGCAGTAGCAGGGTATAGTAACCTAACCTATGAACCGCCTGCTTATAGCAGTGACGAGGGTACGGAGAAAGCACTAGAGAAAGACATAGTCTCTGCAGTCCCACATGACAAAGACAGACGTGAACGACCAGGTATGACCCTGGATATAAAAAGGGAAATTAAGAGATGGAAAGGAGAGAAAGACAAAACTGACAAGATAGCGCTCATACAAAATGAGTGGATGGAAGGTCAGATATTGCTCAAACTCGACGGAGCCAGCATTGGGGAGGTACGGCAAAAGGAAGATCAGGACGAAGAAGATAAAAAAGATAGAGAGAAAGCGAAACGGTTGAAAGAGGAAGCGCTTAAACAAAAGGAGAGAAAAAGACGAGAACAGCTGTATCAAGAAGAACAGCTGAGGAAGGAAGAAACGGCAGGAAATATGATATGAGAAATCAAAGAACGGGATAAATTAGACAAGAAGACAGGAGAAGAAGAAGAGGAAGAGAAGTTAAGAGAAAAGAGAACACAAAGGAGAAAAAATTATGAATTAGGCAGGGCAAATTTGAGAAGAGAGTTGAAGAGACAGGAGAAAGATTGAATTAAGGAAGAAGCAAATAATCAAAGGGCATTTGATGAGGAAATGGAATGAAAAGGGAGGCAGAGAGCATGCAACATTGATTGCATAGAGAATGAGTTAAAGAATCCGAATCCAGTAGTAGCATGGGATGGCATAGAGGAGTTCTTCCCGTCACAAGAGCCGATGGCAGGGCCTTCTAGAGTAAACCTAGAGGAGGATTTTGAAAAAGGAACAATTGGAGACAGAATTGTGAAAGCATATCATGAAATGAAGACGAAAAATGAATTGAAAAGTAAAGGGAAAGATGATCAATTTGAGATTTCCCAATTGCGAGGAAAGGAGGGAAGTTCGTTTAGTTCCGAGCATCGCACTGTCTTTGGACAGGCTGACATTAAATAGGGACGAGAAGAGAGGAAGTCATATGAGTTTGGGATAGGAGATGTCAGACGAAGAAAGGGAAACCTTCAGTGAGGAAGAAGGGGCTGGTGCATGTGGGTTCGGAGAATGTTTATTGACAGACAACGAGGTTAGACGGTCAGACCTAGACCTTCCTAAATCGAGGACGCCAGACCCAGTGGAGCGGCCAGGTTAACCTAAAGGACGATCCCAGAGTGTGCAGGGTGAATTGCCACCATATGTAAGTAGATTAAGGTCATTGCCAGGAAGAAGGCGATCAGGAACCATCTTCCCTACTATGGATAAGCAAACGATGGAAGCCGATTGCAATTTTGGGGTTTCACAGTTTCCTTTATTAGAGAAAGGAGGGGTCAGACCACAGTATATTCCATGGCCTCAGAAGGATAAGGACAATTTAAGATGCAAGTCTCCCAGTTTAACGTCGGGTGGCGGAAAATGGATCTATGAGCTAGAGAAAAATGACAAGAGGTAACACGTTAGCTATAGGGGACATTAAAGGTCTCCTTGCAGCCGTTCTTAGGGAAAGAGCTGATGACATTTGGTCTAGAGCAGGATATGCAGGAGTTACCACACAGAACACGGCAAACAATGGTGCACTGTTTAATAATTGTAAAGCAGCGGTCTGGAAAGCGCTTAGAGTGCAGTATCCTGATCCATCAGATATGGGAACTATAATGGCATGAAAGATGCTGGAAGGGCAAGATACGCTTTCTTATATTCAAAACTTTCAAGAGAAGTGGTATTTGGAAACGCGAGAGCCGTGGTGGAAATCCATACCAGTGTTTTATCATATTTTATGTCAGGGATTGCCAGAGCAAGTACAGAGACAGCTCAAGAAATTGGTGGGTATGGAAGCAAAGCCATGGCCAGAAATCGAGCTGACCATTGTGTATCATTGCCGATTGTTGCAAGAGAAAAACAAGAAGAAGGAGGATACTAGAAACTTAGAGGAAGCCAAATGAGTGCAGAAAAAACAGTCTAAATATGCCATTGAAGGGGTGATGTTAACCAGTAGAGATGGGACAGGATCACAACAGACTGCAGGTATGCCGCCGGCAGCCAGATCAAGGAGGAAATGTATTTATTCAGAGAGGAAGAGGAGGTTTCCGAGGAAGAGAAAGCTTTCAAAATAACCAAGGATATGTTCAGAATAGTCAAGGAAGTAATCAAGGTATGCAGGATCGGCAAATTAGGAGATTCCCTCTTGTATGTTGGACATGCGGGATGACAGGGCACATAGCGCGAACATGTGGGAGCTAAGGATATGTACAGAATGTGCAATTCTCAAGAAAGGGGACAGCTTATCCTCCAGCATATGACCCGCAAAGAAGGGATGGGTCTGCCCATTATCAGACAATATATCAGACACACGCACCGCGAACACAGCAGGCTTGGCAATCACAGCAAGCACCATTGAGTCCGCCACAAGGACAATTGCAGCATGCACCCATGCAGATACAACCGAGTGCAAACATAGGACAGTTGTTGACTCCTAGAATAGGGGTGTCACTGTCGAGAGTGGGAATCCTTTTACAGGTACAGGAATAAGTATGTACCCCCAATAGGACAGCTCACTGGGGGACTTGATGTGTTCTGTACTGCCGGTGATGCCTAATCCTAATGAGGAACCAAGGGTTGACATCACGATATGAGGCAGAGCATTTTCTTTTTTGGTAGATACTGGATCAACACGCTCATGTATACGAGAGGGAACATTTTTGCTATCAGGTAATGCCATGAATGCTTAAGGTTTCACAGGAGCTACAAGTAGAGTTCCTTTTAATGAAAAATTGCCCATCTCAATAGGAGAATGTGACATGTCTGTGCCGTTATTGTATTCAAAACAGACGCCAGTTAATATACTGGGTCGGTATTTAATGACGAAGTTGAACATGACAATTTCTTTCACTGATGAGGGTATGGTGTGTTCAACACCAGGAATACATTATTTAAATGTAAGCAAGTTTATCATGGCATTCACAGGGCAAATAGCCTTGCGAGGGAATCCATTGGAGCCTGAAGTTTTTTTTATCATGGAGTGTGTATTTTGTTAACATGGCTACCTGGATTAGTGGGCAAAGTAATGAGAATACTTGATGAATTTTTATTCAGGCCACAGATACCCATGAATGAGGAAGGGGGACAGATATTCCCCTTAGAATTACAGGCAGCTATAGGACAATGAAAATTGGCCATGCTCAAAGGTTTCGATGATGAAGGCAGACCATGGAGAACAGTGATTGCTATTGAAGAATGGTTCAAGTTGACTGATGTCACTGATGAGGATATGTTTAAGGATGACCCGTCAGATGACAAAGTGGTGTTTGAAATAAGCATCACATATTGGATTAGAACAGAAAGGAGAGAGATCCCACAGCGGATGGTGATCATGCAGCAATGTCCCAAATATATTGATGAGGATATGGACAAAGTGCCAGTTTCCTTATGGACAACAGGTCCTTATGACGTAGGACTACTGAAGGAGGTAGGAGAAGTTAAGATTAAACTGAAACCAGGAGCAATTCTGCACAGTTTAAGGCAGTACCCCATGTCCAGGGAAGCAGATGGAGGTTTTTAAGACTGTATCAGCTATTATGGATCAAGGCATTCTAGTGACGTTAGAGTCACCATGAAATACTGCGGTGTATCCGATCAGAAAAAGTAGGGGGGGTTGTGCCGTTTAATTCAAGATATGCGCCCGATTAACCAGATTGTAGAGGCAGAGTTCCCTCTAGTTCCTAATCCGGTGACTTGAAAAATGCATTTTTCCCAATCCAGTTGCATAAGGACTCCGAAGATCTTACATTGTTTACGTTCCGTCAGACTAAACTGAAAAGCACGAGGTTGCGCCAAGGGTATTGTGAGTCTCGATCAATTTTTAACAGAGTCCCGCAGATGGACTTAAGCAATGTAGATTTGCTGAGTGTTGTTTTGCAGTACGTGGATGACATTTTAGTTTGCAGCACGACTGAGGAACAGTGTAAACGAGACTCGATTCAATTAATGATTATTCTTGCCAGGAAAAGATATAAAGTGGACAAAGAGAAACTGCAGTATTGTAAAAAGGAAGTGTTGTATATAGGACAGTTAATCTTGCATGAAGGAAAGAAAGTTACACCAGATAGGGCTGAGCAAAACAACAAATCAAATGCAGCAGTTTTTAGGACTATGCAATTATGTTAGAGCATGGGTATTTGATTACAGTTCATATACAAAGCCATTGCTGAAAGCCTTGAAAAAAGCACAGCAGAGTTTTCAAAAGATTGAAAGGACTAAGGAAATGGAGGAAGGCTTTGATGAATTGAAAAAAGCAATTTGTACAGTGCCAGTTTTAGGAATTCCAAATTATACAGAGGAATTCTTTTTATTTTTGCACACAAATCGAACAGTTATGACAGCAGTGCTTACGCAGAGAACTATGTTAGGGTACAAGCCCCTGGCGTATTACAGTGGGATTCTAGATCCAGTTATGAGGGGTCACTTTCCGTGTGAACAGTCATCAGTGTCAGCCGCATCCGCTATTGAGAAGTCTGCTAGTATAGTGATAGGGTGTTCTATGACGTTATTCGTTGAGCATGCTTTATTTGCTGTCTTAGAAAAACCTAAGGTACCTTGACGTCACAAAGAGCTTCTGCTCATGAAGTGGTAATATCAAATCTGATTATCAAAATAGTCAGATGCAAAATGGTGAACCCTGACATGTTTGTCGCCAAAGCATTGGCAGATGGTGAGCAAGTACATGATTGCTCGAATTATGAAGAGTTCTATGATGATATCCCGAGGGTGAAAGAAAATGCCCTAGCTGCGAGAGAAATTGTTTTTATTGATGGTTCCTCAAGAATTGATCAAACCAATGGATAACAATATACAAGTGCTGCTGTAGTAAAGCATAAGGCTAATGGGAAGTTTGAAGTAATGACGAGTGCAAGACTACCATTTCATTTCTCTGCACAGGCTGCAGAATTGGTGGCACTTATTGTCGCGCTTGAGAAACATGCAGACCAGGAAGTGATGGTGTATAGTGACTCTGCCTATGTTACGTCGACTGTGCATGCAGGATTGGCACGCTGGAAAAGGAGGGGCTACCTCCGAGCAGATGGCACTCCAGTGCAACACGCTGCCCTATTGGACAGGCTTGTTAAGGCACTACAGCTCCCAGTAGCCATTGCAATATTGCAATAGTTAAGTGCGCAACACAGACTAAGAGAACAGACTTTATCTCCTGTGGAAACCAAGCCGCAGACGAAGAGGCAAAAAGAGTTGCATATTCATTAGATATAATTACCTTTCATATGCCTGATGTGAAAGAGAAGATTGTGATGATGATGATTGTGAATGAACGTTTTAACAATTTGTTAAAGACACAGATTATGAAAATACAGGGTGTTGTTTCACAGGATGAGAAAGATCTGTGGATACGGAGGGAATGTTCTTTATCCCCCACCGAAGCATTATGGTGACAGGACAGCACTGGTAACCTGGTAATGCCTGTAGGGGTGGCATTGGAACAGCTACACTACCTCAATTGCATCATATATCAATGGTCTACTGCTGGGCAAACACTGCGAACAGGCAGCCGAGTCATCCCTCGACCAAATGGTCCTTTTCAGCACCTACACATAGGTTATGTGGATTTTTGCTGCAAGTCTGTAATGGTTATAGGTATATGATAGTGGTAGTGGGCCTGTTCTCGAGGTGTATTGAGGCTGGTCCATGCACACATCCTGATGCCACTTGCGCTGCAAGATTTTTAGTTCGAGAAGTCTTTCCTAGATGGGGAGTATGTGAGGTGCTGAGATCAGATAATGACCCCCATTTTGTTAATGAAGTGTTTGAGCAAATTAGTTTGCTGCTTGGCATAAAACACAAGTTTTCTTTAGCTTATCATCCACAAGGGAATGGGATATGTGAGCGGCTCAATGGCCTGCTGAAAGAAAGAATAGCCAAGCTCAAATTGACCCTGAAGAAGGGGTGGCTGTATTGCCTACCCCTTGCATTATATGCTCTTAGATACCAACCTGGCTCAGACCACCACCCCAAACCCCACAAACTAGTCACTGGAAGGTGAATGAGTACGCCTCTAACCCCTCCACCAAGGTTTAGGATTGATGCCCAGACAACTGCAGAATTCTTAGGAACTGAGCTGCAAGAGTATTTAACATGCATGACCACAGTATCTCTGTCCTTCCAGACCAAATCAAGTGGACTGGGTGTCGGGCTCAGAAGACAAATGAAGACCATTCAGCAACTCAAGTGCCGGAACATCTTGTACCAAAGGTCTTTCCAGGAGACCAGGTACTGATTTGCAATTTCACCAGAAAGTGGCACGAGCCTAGATTTGGCAGCCCTTTCATTGTGGAAAACAATACACCATCAGCTGTAAAGGTTGTAGGAAGAAAAGCGTGGATTCGTCAAGGTGACATGAAATTCTACACTGGAGAGAGTCCACACTCCCAGCCCATTCGGAAGCAAGTCAAGAAGAGGCAGATCAATGATGAGGAAGAAGGACGCAGAGACTATCCAAGGGTAGACAAAGAGAACTTCAGACTGTGGCTTTCCTGGAAAGCATTCTTTGCATTTGCTACAGCAGAGAGTGGAAAAAAATCACTGTTCTTGAGCCACGGAGAGGTGTTGACATTTAACTTTGGACTGCAAAAGATAGAGCAGAGCAATGCCAGACTTGGACTTCTTATTTGACGACTGGAAGAGAGAGCAGTTCCCGAATTCATTTCAAACAGAGTTTCTTTTTGGACAATTCCATGGTCTTCACTCAACCTTCACACCTATAAATTCCATGGTCGCCCCGGCCATTATAGTCTTTGAAAACAAAATAGGTGAGGAAACAAAAAATCTTCTTAAAACGAGAAACAAATATAGAGATAACATGACAAAAGGAGAAAGAACTGGCCTTAACATGCTACAGAACAATGACACTTTTGTTATAAAACCAGCCGACAATGGGGCGGGCATTGTCCTTTGGGACAAGACACTATATGAAACGGAAGTGATGAATCAGCTACAAAAGGAATTATTCTATTGCAAGTTAGATAGTGATCAAACTTCACGCTTGCGAGAAGAAATAAAAAGCTTGATGGATTTTGGATTATGCTTCGGCTGAAATCTGGATCGAACAAGAAGAACATCATTTTTTGATTAATAAGAATCCTACTATTCCAGCATTTTACTTGCTTCCAAAAGTGCATAAACGTCAAACAGTCCCACCAGGACGCCCCATAGTGTCAGCTATTAACAGCATCTTAGAACCCCTCTCAGTTTACTCAGACTGGTTTTTATGTCCCTTTGTTTTTACGTCCCTTTGTCAAGAACATGCGGTCTTTCATTAAAGACACTACAAGCATGATAGAATTACTACAAAACCTATTGTTGAATAGAGAGGACCTCTTAGTGACACTTGATGTCACTGCTCTCTATACTAGCATTCCACAAATGGAGTGTTTAAAAGTGATGGAAGTGCATTTGAACAAATGGATCACGACCCTAAAAGTTCCAACTCCTTTCATGCTTTTTTTTTTAAATCAAACAATTTTTATTGATTTTACATACATGCATTCACTTTAGGGAAAAGAGTAAAGGGACAACAAAAAATGGGGGGCCCAGCCTCTGGGATCATCAAGTACAAAATGAGGGTTCTTGTAAGCTATGCAGCGCATGTCCAGTGTTTCTGATTTGATTTGCACAGTCACCTGCAGGACAACTCCTTTCATACTTGAGTGCATCAAGATAGCACTCACTGAAAACGTTTTCCTTTTCAACAGCAAATTTTATAAACAGATACACGGCACAAGTAAGGGGGCAACTTTAGCCCCCTATCTGGCCCATCTGTTTATGGACATGGTAGAAGACACCTTTATATACTGTCCAGAAAATCCTTTCAATGGATGCTGGCTATGTTATATAGATGACTGCTTTATGATCTGGAAAAGCTCTAAAGCAAGTCTAGATGCTTGCCTTCTTTGGCTCAATGGAAAGAATGATCATAAAAAATTCACTATGACACATGATCTTCATAAGATAACTTTCCTGGACCTTATGATATGTAAGAACACAACAGGAAAAATCATCACCACCCTATACCCTAAACCGATAGACAAGAACACCTTGCTGCAGTATAACAGTTTCCATCCCTTAAGTTTGCATGACAGTCTACCCATGGGTCAATTCCTACGTATTAGGAGAAACTGTTCCGACATTGTTGAGAACACACAACAAGCAAACACCTTAAGAAACGGTTAAAAGACAGCGGGTATCCGAAAGGGATTATTCACACCTCCTATAAAAGAGCAGAACACGCTGATAGGGAAAGATGTTTAAATCCCCTAAAGAAGATACAAGAAGATAAGATCACACACATGCATAAGCACCTTTAGCCCAATTAGCAATGGACTCCGAAAAATTATAAAGGAAAATTGCCATTTTGTTAAAACTGCAGAATTTAACCCCCCAGTGCCAAAATTCACCTTCAAAAGAGAAAAAAGCTTGAGGGATATGCTAGTGCATACATATCCGAAAAGAGATCAGGCTGTACCAAGACAAGGAACGCTATGGGACCTTCCTCCAGTCATTGGACACTTTAAATGTGGGCAATGCTAAGTGTGCCCATTAACCAGGAACATCAAGACAATTGAATTGAAAGGAAAAGACTGGAAACTATGCAATTTCACTAAGTGTACCATAACACGGGTGATATATGGCATAAAATGCCCCTGTAATTTGATCTATGTAGGGAAGACAAAACGTCAAATCAGACAAATGATCTGTGAACACCTCTCATGTTTAAGAAATAGGGTTGAAAACAAACCTTTGGTTGCTCATTTTATAGCACATCAACATAAATGCACAGACATATTCTGGTTTGTAATTGATGTTATAAAACCCACCGAAAGAGGTGGTAACAGAGAATTTTTGTTATCCAAAAGCGAACAACGTTGGATATACAAGTTAGATACAGTGAAAAACTGATTAAACTCTTTTGGTGATTATAATAAGGCGAGTTTTAAGTTCTGCTCCGTTTTTCCTTAAAACTGAAGGCGCGGTAAACACATACAAAAATAAACAATTTATTTGGTGCAGGTCTATACAATGTATATGGGCAGCCCCTTTACAAGATGGCTGTTCTTTGAGCACATGGGGTTTTATTCAAAATGGCAGCTCTGACCACGTGACCGATAATAGTAATATCACGTGACAAAATAGAATGCATAAAAAGACTTCCCTACACGCACGGCGGTTTTGGAAATCATACAGGCTCCAGATTCAGATACCTGAGCGGGACAATAGACTCTGAGACGCCGACCAGTACAGGCTTTTTTAAATAACTACATGGTAAGCAATCCTTGTGTGATGTGAGTCCAGCCATAACCACAATGTTAGTGAGTTAAAAACGGGGCTAAAGTCTACTAAAATCTAGTGCTGTTCGCTTCGGTTTTGTTAAAGAAAATAGCCGTTTTGAAAAAATGGCCCGTGCATAAAAAATCTCTTTTGCTTTAACCCCACACATTATATGTGGTGGTAGTGGTAGAAGTGAGGTATTTAATTGATCTCAAAAGCTGCATATTAAAAATCTGTACCTGTGAAGAAGCTATGCTAGAACACATGCTTTTTGTCACAACTAATATGTCTAAAACATTTGCAGCAGAAAGCCATGCAAGAGAAAATCTTGTGAAAAACCATGCACGTTTGTCCATCTGAAATCAGTTTGAAGTAAGTTTGAATTCAGTTCTTGACATACCATTTTGTAATAAATAGGGAGATAACGGAAATAGGTATACCTATAGAAAAGATCATGTAAAACTATTAGCACACAACATCAGTGTGTCCAAAAAATGAGGCTAAATATCCTCACACTATGTAACTCGGGTGCTTATGGAGTGTTTCCCTCCTTTCCCCTGGTTCATTCTTTTTGTGAATAATAACATGACTCTATAGAGTTCTGACATTCTGAGTGACCCTTATTTTGGCCTTATGTCCTGTTCTATCTGTTTTCACAGTGATAATGCGTCAGGCCATATGAAAGTCAATTTCGCGTGGATTTACACTGATTCCCCCTCTTTTTGCTGTTTGCATTTACTTTTTTTACATAACTCACGAGCCGAATTTCTCCCATGAGCTCCCCAGCCTTGAAGATTTTTCTCTTGGTGATTTTCCATTTGGACTCCCCGTGCCTACGCACCATGTGTTCCTACAACCTGACACAGGTAAACTCCTTCTCCTGCACGAGTGCTCCCAGACTCTCTCCACTCCTTTGTTAGTTCCACACAACCATTTTGTCAGCAGTGTCGCTAAACTGCTGTATGTTTTACTTTTTCCCAGTGTCCCTACGGTGTCACCTTCCGTGGACTTTCTTCGGACCCTGTCCATCGCTTCAGGGACTCCGCATCAGCCACGCACAAGGGCTGCCTCCCATCTTCCTGGCTACCCCTTCTACCCACGCAACGTCTACCTGCTTCCTCACTTGCCACATTTTGGAAGCCACTGCGTTCATCTGCGCTCACTGGAAGCACGACCAGTGGTGAGTGGACCTCCTCTTTTGGAACCTGTCCAAGGACCTGTGTTTTTAGTATTGGATACTAGGTATCGACCCATTCCAGCACCCTGCTGCTGCTTTTAACATTGACCCCTTCCTTCATGGTCATTTCCATGCTTTCTCTTTTTCTCACACAGAGTCTTCTGACTTTTTTTGGCCCAAGAAGAAGGCTATCAACCTATCCTGCCGAAACGTCAACAGCACACTCACCCAGACTTTCCACAGGCTTTTTTTGTGCTGCCTCCTAAATCCCTAACATGTATCCAGACGTAGACCGAATATAAGGTCAGACTTTAGCCGGGCACAGGAGACACAGATTCATCCGTCTCCTCACTTTACATTCTCACAGTGTGTTCTTTATCCCCAATGACATGGGATACTTTGATTTTCAAGATGTTGGTCATATGCAAAAATGTTGAACTCACATCTATTGTCACTAAGTACAGTTTCTTTTTGATACAGTGAACCTTTCAACTATGTATGTTATTACATGAATGGACATCATGGACTGTTATGAAAAGAAACAACTTGTTTTTTCTGCACCAAAAAATCTTTAAAAAAAAAAGCTAATAATAGTAAGCTAAATGAAAAATTGAAAATTCATTTTGCATATATCGTTTGAGTCATATGTTTAGCACCAGCAAGCATGTTGCTTTTCTTAATGGTTGCCCACAATGATATGTGTTCCCATTAAGGTCTAAATAACCAGTGTACACTGAATTGTTCCCGTACACCTTTCAGATTCATAGAGGGGAGGACAACCCCCATGTTATAGCTGACCCTTATTTTGGCTTTATGTCCTGTTCTATCTGTTTTCACAGTGATAATGCGTCAGGCCATATGAAAGTCAATTTCGCGAAAATAAGTTTCTGCAACCCATAAGAATATGATGGAAGTTTAAAAGGTAAAACATGAATGATGAATTGATTCAGAATACTGTGATAATCATTTGGAAATGTTCAGTTGGCAAGAACTAGTCCCACAATTATATTATTGATGTTAAAGAAGGTAGGAAGTAATACCTGCGAGTTAAGATTCAGTCCCTGTATGACGTGATAGCAGAGTCGTATCAAAGATGATGTACAACATTTCCCTATTGACAAAAAATGTCCTCTTGCCCATTTGTTATGTGGAAATACTTACTCGTATACAATTGCCTCAGACTAGGTTCTGTTTGGCAATTAATACACTAAGTAATAACAATTTGAGGTCTTTGTAACATTGAGATATCTAGTCCCACCATGAATCACTAAGTTGTGTTTCTATGTAGTACGACCAATTCCATACCACGGGGGATAGAAAAGACTAATGCAATGATAAAAGAAATGCTCCTGTCCTGAAGAAGGCCAGTAGAATAACGTGAAAAGGACACTAGAGATAGTGAGCCTCATCACGACCTCGGTGGTAACCCTTAAATCCGGCGGTAGCGCTATTACCGCCGGATTTAAGGGTCTGCCAAATCAGGGCCTCAGCGGATTTCAACCCAGCTCTGAGCTGGTGTGAAATCCGCCGAGAATTCGAGAAATCCGCCGGCGGTATGAGCGCGAAATTTCTCCATTGAGCCCAATGGGGAATGGGGCATTCCCGAATGGGCTCAATGGGGAATGGGGACTTCCAAGTCCGCCCAACTCGTGATCCCGCGCTATTAGCGCCGGGGATATGACGGTTGCGCTAATAGCCCCCGCGCTAATACCGTCGGCGTTAGCGCCGAGGTCGTGATGAGGCTCAGTGTCTCATTTAGAAAGTGTCAGAAACATGTCGACTATCTAAAAGACTGTAACAGATTAAGTCTTTTGTGTTTGTTTGGATTTCTACTGAAAAACAGGTGTTGATATACTATGAAATGGTTAAATGAATTCTGATAAGTGTGTCAAATAAGCACCAAAAAGGGCTTGAATCAACTAAGTAATATTTGTCGAAGACATTGACAACAGTGAAACATCTAAAATAGTTCTACCCCTTTTTCTTTTCTTTCGCACCATTTAATGGTCTTTTGATCCCTTTATTGTGTTTGTCATTTTTGATCAATTTTGTGTTTGTAAGTTAATGCTTTTTTTAATGATTGTTAATTTACACCACACGTGTTGTGCTGTTAAAATAACAATTGGTATGTGCAAAAAGAAAAATGTAACTGTGTTTAGAAAATAATCTTTTCTACTTCTTGCTTCATGGCGGTGATTCTTAAGACATTGGGGGTCATTCCGAGGTTGGAGGTAAGGAATTACTGGCACTGGTGCCGATGCCGGTAATGCCTTACCTCCGTATTCCGAGGTCCCTTTGTGGGTCCTTCCTTACCTCCTGCTTTCAGCAGGAGGTAAGTACAGGACCTGCAAAGGTACTTCGGAGGTAATTACAGTACCATAATTTACGGTGCCGTAATTACCTCCTTTCCCATTCCCATTGAGCCCTATGGGGCAGAAATGGGAATGGGGAAGGGCAAAAGGTGAATGGGGAATTATCGGTCCCTCCAACCCTAGAATGGACCGGTAATTACTCCATTCACCATGCCGGATTTGGGACGGTTTCGGAGGCAACCATGGAGCTAATCACTTCAGGACTCGAGAGGACTGATTAGCACGAGATTTGATTTAGGAAGGCTGGGATTTAACCCATGACTGGACACACATGACAGAAAGTATAATTGAGGAGAACTACAATTAGCCCTGATTTGAGAAAGACGGTGGATCCGTCGAAACACGTGTAATCACAGAGGGCACTCTCATTTGAAGATAAGAACAATTAAATCCATTTACATTGAAAAATTGAGAAAACGGCTACTTGTCTTTTTTCTCAAAGGTATATGGGCGCATGGGAAATATGTTCAAGTAACCATCTGGAATCACTTACTAATCAACAGAGTTGAGGAACCAGATACTCCGAGGTTACCCCTCCATGCGACCGGACACAAGGAAATAACGAAACACTAATTCAAAAGGGCGCAGAGATCCAACCTGAGGAATACCCACCGTGAAAGGTTCCTCACCTTTTGTTAAACTAATTACTCCATGGTTAGCTCCAAACCCGGAATGAGGCCCATAATCTTGCTTCACCAGTAACCGCAATTTTGGACAAAGAGGGGGGTAATCATTTTTTTGCTTTTGCTACCTCACTGATGTGGACATACACAGACTATTCCTTGCTGTTTTTATCTTCATACTCAGAGCTTACCCTGCTCTTGTTGGTCATTGTGGCGATAGTCTTACTTTCCTCCAGGATCCTAAGAATGGTCCAGCGATTAGACGACTTTTGGCAGCAATTCTGGGCCATACCAGACTGTTGCCTGAATGTTTCTTTGAGCATACAGATGGGTCTGCATGATAAAGATTTTCATAAACTACTTGGATTCATTCTTTACCTTTTGATTCACAAGCATCCTCATCTTGTTGGACGTCGCACAAGCACTGGTGTATTTCTGAAGGATCGTAGAAATCGACCTGCAATAAATTGGCTGGTACGTGAACTTTGCAAACAAACTCATTCACCGCCTGCTGCATCTTTGTGAACAAACTAATTATCTTATCCAATGAGTATGCTCATAATCTATGCAGCATGGTCTTCTATTTTCTGATTGAAGAACGCCCACATCTTGTTGGTAGGCAAACTGATGTTCATACGATTCTGAGAGATCAAAGGACGCAGCTTGCCCTTAATCAATTGCTACGTGGCATAATGGGCAGATTTATCGTTTGTACAACGTTTCTTCATTAACTAATGAATGGTGTTGTCGCAGGAAGATATCCATAACCTATTGGCGTTAATCTTCTATTATCTACTGGAAGCACATCCCTACCTCGTTTGCCAAAAGGACGACACGTTTGTCTTTGGTAGGAACCCTATTAATTGTCCAGCAATCAGCCAGTTGCTTGTGGAACTTGTGGAAAAGATACAGCAGCTATAGGAGTGGTTATGAGATTGTCTGAATAAAGCATTTTTTCTTTCCTTAAGGTTAATTACAGGCAAAATCATGTGGTCTATAAACCACTTTGCTATTCCAGAAAGAAAGAGACGACGACGATCAGCATCTTCACGTTGTTGGGGCATATTTTATTGGTGCATGAATTATGCAGGCTTAATGTTTTTTGTCATATTAATCCTGGTAATACATGCTGAATATGTTATGGATCTGAAAAAAGGGAGAGTTCCTTTTATTCTCCCTACTTCTGAGTTTCAAATTGCAAGAGATCCTAGGCATTTTGTGATTGTTCCTACTCCAGTAGCTTATGTGAAAGCACCTGGCTCTGTGGCAAATGTTGCTAGACATCCTTATTCAGGAAAGGGTATTTTGGAAATGTTTTTTGAGCAGCAAATACAAATACTTAGGGAGAGAAAAGGGAAGATGTCTTCTTTAACCACCCCTACATCAGTAGTAGATGTTAAGACACCAATTGTACTGACAAATGTTGCTATGATTCCTCCAGTAAGAAAGAGTTATACTGATATACTGTATGACATAATTATTGAGCCTTGTGTGGCAAGGAAGACACCTAAGAGATATGCACCAGAAGGTGATTGTGAACTGAATAATTATCTAGACAGCACCGCACAATTAGGAAATAATATTTGGTATCAGCACATGAAAGACGTGGGCAAGAGAACGTCTGAGGAGGACTGCTATGTATGTCCACTCCTGCCTTATAGTATCGGAACATCTAAGGTCTTCATAGGTATTGAAATAGATGCCCTAACAGCACACTGCTTATCTCACATAGCATTCTGTCGAAAAAAAGGCCAGTTTATGGGTCGAACAGCTTATCTAAAAATGGGAAACTGAATGGACATAACCAGATGAATATGACTATGTGCAAGACACAAAGACAAGAGCAAGAACCAACACTAAGAATCATATGATCAGGTATGAACAGTCTGGAGTGAAAGGAGCTGGAATCAGATGGGAAGTAAACAGAAGATTGGAGAGCCCAGGAAAAACTAGAGAGGAGATCCGAAGATGGAAGGAAAGATGGTTGGGAAGAAGGCGTGGTAATCTGCAGAGTTTGAGTAGTAACAGGTAACTACAAGCCAACTGTTGACAATGTGGAAAGGCTGTGCAAACCGGTATGGTCAAAACATGCTAAACTACTGACCTGGGTTGAAGACAAAGGAGGACCTTTGATGATACTGCACCTGGAAAGTGCAAAGTTGTGTTTCAGAAATAATGGCACAAGAAAAATGGGAGGAAATCAGAATTGTGGTAGAATCTTTGATGCATAAGTATTTAGTGTTGGGACAGCAGTAATAATGGATCAATACTGGACTTGTGGATCCAGAGCTTTTATGAAGCTGCACAAGGATTGGGGAGGACTGTGTTCTGTAGTGAATGTTCATGTTCTAGCGTTGGTGATTCCAAAAAGTGATTTGAGCATTGGTGAATTTCCAAAAGCAGATGCACATTTAAGAAAGAAGAGGTCTGCAGAACTGATTGAAGAGGGAGAACTATTTCTCAGCAAAATCAATAGAAGCTTGTGATTCTATCCCATATGAACACAGACTGTTCAGCAAGACCTCATCGATATTTACAATAATCTTCGAGCACCGGATCCAGATGGATACAAATACTAAATGGTTGCAAAAAAACAGATGGGAGCTTCTGCAAACAATCAACACTACCATAACAGGATTCAATGCAAATAAGGGAGAAGCTAAGAGCCATAAGTCTGACGACAACAGAACAGAAATTTCCTGGACATAATTACGGCTATGGATGGTGGTGTTTGTGCCAAAATTGGAGAATCATGTTGCACATTTACACCTTCTCATGATGATGAGAATGACACCTTGACAGAGGCCATATCCATGTTGACAGACCTGCATGTCCAAATGATTGATGAAGTGGAAGGCATTGCTGATGACAGTTGGTTTGGAGCAGTTTCTTCATGGGTTCCACAATGGATGGCGGACATGTTCAAGTTTCCTGGAGCCCTGTTGGTGATGATCATGCTAGGATTTTGTGTGATCAGAATACTAATCTCACAATGCAAGAAGACTGCAAAGAAAGCTACAGGAATGAAGATCATGATTGATTTTGAATCAGGATGGAAGACTAAGGAATTGACAGATGAAGAAATCAGATACCACGTGAAAGCCAGCATACATGCACCTGAAGGGACAAAGTTTCTGTATCCAAGACACCGGAAGAAGTATTTGGGAAGATGGGTCTACTGTAGTCCTACTGGACAGTGGACACTTATGACCAGGAGCGTTGATGAGCATGTGAAATCAGCAGGAGGTCTGAAAAGAGTTGTGAAGATTTGGGTCCCAGAGAAACAGTTTTTAGACGAGGATGTCTAGATGTAAAGATTGATAATGAAGTGGTTGATGAATCACCCAGAGGGGGGAGTGTAGACGTACAATCAGACATCCTCCCTCCAAGCTCCGCCCCTATGTTGCCTATCTGTTGGCAACCAAAGATGACATGTGCAGTCCCAGTCCGTATACCAATACCGCAGAGAACCTTTGTGACAAGATATCCAATTAGAAAACCCTACCTTAATGCACGCAGACATAGTATTCTCTTTTGGATGAAGTACCGGAAGAAATGTGCATTTAAACAAAGAAAGGAGCATGATGTCGTATCTAGAGGCTGGATGGAGAGAAGAAATGTAACAGTATTCTCTAAGAGTTGAAGAACAGATGGTACAGATGAGCAGCATTTCGGGCTCGAGATGAAGATGCTCATGCTACAGAAATGCTGAAGAATATGTAAATCAGTTTACCTGTGTACAGTGCTGAAACACAAGTAGGAAAAAGTATTCAGGAGTCTTGCTACGTAGTGAATTAGATTGCAGTGATGTGCTAATTTATATACATTGGAATGTATATAACTCCATCTCTCTATCCCTCCGGACTCAAAAAACTTCTGCAGCTCCTTCTATACACCCTCTCTCAAACTCTGCAGAACGAGGCACAACTTTGCCTCAACCGGCTGACAACCCTTCTTCAAGAAGCTTTTATGCTTCATTTCCTTCACCTTCCCAATGCCGTCCTTAAACCTTTGTATTTCTGGCACACAGACTCGCCGACATGCAACACTTGCTCCCTTGCATTGGGATCCAGCTTTATTCTCAATTTTCTTTTAGCTCGCCACCCTAAGAGCATGGCCCCTTTTTTGTGACATACACCTTCCCCTGTGTGCATCTTCCTTTAAAATTTAGCTCTGTATTCAAATAACACAAGAGTTCAATTGTATCCAAATTAAACCCACAAGGGGAAGTGGTTGCTCTTTCCAAATCACTCACTTTTGCACCCAACTCTCGCTCCAACACTTCTCTTGACATCAGAGAGATCTTGGCTCCTGAATCAGCCATCATGGATACTGGAGCACCATTCACACACACAACAGCAGAGGGGTGCTCACCTTCCTCTTTGCCACCCTCTCCAACAACATTGACAGTGTTCACAGTAATAGTCTCTTCACGAGGATCTTTGACTCCAGAGGAGGACCCTTGGTCATATTCAGTCACATAAAGCACCGTCCTCTGAAAGTTCTTGCAGCAGCTGACAGAGTGACCTCTCTTCTTACAATTGGTGCAAACAACCTTCCTCCCTGGACAAACTGGGAAAGCCACAAAATGTGAAATACTAGCACATGGGAAACACAGTTTATCATGGCTTCTCCTTTCGTTGGGATGTGGGGTCTTATGTTCCCCCCCTCCTTTCTCTCTGTCCTTCTGGACTTTCTTCTTGGGCTTACTCTCAGATATTTTCAACACTTCCACCGTAGACCATTTTATTCTCTGCCTTGATGAGATTGGCCACACACGCCAAAGAGTGTTCCACTCCCTGAGCAATCTCTAACGCCTGATCTAAGCTCGGTTCATCCTTAAGCCATAGCTCTTCTCTGATCCTGTTATTACAACATTGGGCCATGAAATGGTCCCTTATGTGCTCATCAAAATTAATTCCAAACTTGCACAAGAAGGCCAGAATTTGCAAAGCTGTGACATACTCTTGCACAGTTTCACCCTCTTCTTGAACACATTTTCATGATATCCCTCATTAATAGTCTTGAGATTGCACTGCGCGTTCCGATTGCACCATGCCTGAAGATCGTCTGTCTGTTCCCTCTTGTCTTCACTCCCTACATGGTTACGCCTTAATTGCACTTGGAAAAACTGCAGAATCGTTATCAGACCTATTTGCTGTTGTCCCCACTGTTAATTGTGCTATATGCACGCACTCTGCCTGTGCAGACCATTATCGTTTCTGAATTTTAAGGGCTCTGAATGACTGTTGTTTCTCCCCTTGTTCCCTCCCTCCTTGAGCGCTTTGAAACACTTGCCTTGTGTATAGGTGCTTTACAAATAAACATTAGCATACCATACAATGATTCTAAATGGATGCACATTTTTCCTCGTTAATATTAATGGGGGATATCATGAAAACCCGTCAGGTTTTCGGCCCTCGAGGCCTGGAGTTGGACAAGCATTGCAGTGTGACGGTTTATAGTTATAGTTTCGACAGTAATAGTTTCGAATGCCATAGTTCCGACACAAAAGTTTCAATTTTTTTTTGGGGGAGGGAGGGTTCCCCCCAAACCCCTGTTTTTTTTTTTTTTTTAAATCACTTCTTTTACAATACGAAATAAAAAGAAAAACTAACATTAAAAAAAATGGAAACTTTTTTTCGGCACTTTGTGTCGCAACTTTTGCTTTGAAACTTTGACTGGACACCCAGTGTGACGGCTTTGTGCTTACCCTGCAGTGTCCACCTTATGCATCTCCTGCCACTAGATTACTCAGTGGACATGCAAGGGGATGCGGGGTGATGCAGGGCCCTCCCGAGCAGGTGAGAACTGAGACCTCTGTGGTCTCACTTGCGACCTCAAAATGTAATTTCTTTTTTTTTTTTTGGAATGCATGCTCCTGGGCTGTGGCCAGAACCATGTGGATCTTGAATTCTGGAGTGGCTAGCTGTCTTGTTCAGGCCCCTTAAAAAAAAAAGAAAAATAAGAACATGAGGGCCACAAGTCTAACACTTTCAGCAGTGACCCTAAATAAGAAAGAATAGGATACCAAATAATGTGTCTTTCTGGAATTCTATACACTAATTGCTAGACTCATTAAAGGTTTATTTCAGGCACACTTCAGGGGGTGAGTCACTGATTTAGTCTGTTCTTAAACGCCTCAACTCAGCCTTTCATCCTTCTGAGGTCGATAAATGAGTACCAACACAGGTTGGGTGATATTGGGTGTATATTTGTTCAATATAAAGCTCTTAAGCGTAAGTGCTTTATTATAACACATCATTATCATTTGGCCTTGGACATTTACTTGCATTCACAGTAATTTGGTAATATGGGCCTATACACAGTGATCTTAACGATACATATGGCGATGCATTCTGGTATGAAATGTACATCACATTATAGTAATATCGTAACCATATTTTTCGTAGTGTACAATGCTATGTGATGCCACTTCCTGTTTTGTCAACGGGTAAAAGGTCGTGTTGCATCACTTCCCGCGATATCACTTTGGGGTGGGGTCAAATGACATCACTTCCTGTGATGTCATCAGGGGGATCAAGGGTCATGTGATGTCACTTCCGTACCCCTGGCATTTTGGTGAAATGACGTCCCTGCAAGAACCACCTCCCTGTCTTCCTGCCACTGCCTCTTCCTAGCCTTAAAAAAAGAGATAATTTCGTTCTTGCTCAAAACAACTCCTGGCACCGCTTGCCCACATTTGCTTCGGAGTAAACAAGCCAGCCTTCATTTAGAACAAAGCCTCTCCCCGGCACCGGCTTCGCTTCCAGGTCAAAATGCATTTTTAAAGAGTGTGCAAGCTCTCTTGTTTTAGCCAGCCGTGTTGCTAGCCATCTCATTAAGCTGGGGTGCTGCTGTGCTGTTTGCTGTGTACCTGACAGGCACAGCCCAGTCCCGTGAAAGGTAAATGCAAGGAAGACCTGATGAAGGCCTTTATTGAAGATGGATCTGTGATGCGAGTTGTCAGGTTTTGGGCAACCTGCCTCTGAAGCCCAGCCAGGACTTTCAGAAGGGATGCCTTGGACACTCAAGAAACCTGTCTATGAGCAGGCCTGAGGTGGCAAAGGGGCGGCATACTGTGCCACCGACTCTAATGCTCTGTGAAGTAGAAGAGGAGGGGCCAGAGACTTCATGGGCAGAGCTGGGTCAGAGCCGAGCCGGGGGCTCTAACTTGGCTCTAAGAGCCAAAAGCGAGCCAACCCGGGAAAAGAATGCACAACTATTGGCATGGGAACATGTGTATGCAGTGCAAACGTTCGGCACATACCCAATACAGCGCTCCCCTCTAGACCTGGGATCTGCACCTGGACCTCATCTGACTTCCCTTTCCCCCTCACCACAAAAGCCCTAGCTGACATCAGGCCTCCTCAACTGCAGCAAACTTGATTACCCACCACAGGCACCACAATACCCCTGAACGGTGTCCTGCCTACCCCCTCCCAGAAGAAAAGACCCCCCCCCTCCTTGCATCCTGCCCCTCCAGCCCCTAAATTGAAGACTCATGCCTGGCATCTTGCCATCTCCTCCCAAATAGGCATGCCAATCCCTAGGGAGAGACCGCGAGGGACAACACGCCTGACCCGTCATTTCAGGCGGCGGGAGTTTTTTTGGGGGGTGGGGGGGTCGTGCTCTCAGGGTGGCTGTGAAAGTTGAATGGTCCTTTTTTGCAAGGTCCGGCCTCGATGTTGAAGCCGCTCTGCTACGGCATTTGAAGTGAGTGTGACGTGGAGGGCATGCCTGCCTAGTCTCAGGGTATGTGTGCTCTTCTCCGGGTCTCTGGGGAAGAGCATGGAGTCTCTGGGTTTTCAGGAGACTACAGATGTTTCTGGCCCGTTTCCAGACCTGCTAATGGGCCGCATTGGTATGAGTCACTCCCCCATTGCGCCGGCCATTATCAATAACAATGGAACACCTTCTACTCCTACTCCTCAACAGTGGTCGAAGTGGATGGGAGGGGTTGGGCGCGTGCTCCTGTACTTTTGTAAATGATGTTTTACTGCTCCTATACTTTTATTTTAAAAGGAAAACATTCCATAGTGCATTGAACGTTCCCTTAAACAGGAGGTGCATTTGTTTGTGAGTTTGTATTGTGCGTGGGAGGGGGCGTGGAAATGGGGTGTGTGGCGAGCGGGGCAGGCCAGAAGGCAGCATAGTTCCACTACTTCTTTTCATACACTTCGACCACTGCACCTCAAGGAGCAGCGCAGCTGCCCCACCACTCGGGCAAGTAACTGGGCCATTATGCAATATTCAGCCAGATTACAGTTTAATTGCAAAAACTAATGAAGACAGCCCGAGTTCTCAGGGTGGGGCCGGCCCCCTAATGGAATGTTTGGGCTCTCCAAAGGGTGTTAATGAAGGCGACAGTGGCAAATGGGAGAACGGCTCTGCAGAATAATAAAGGCCAGACAACTCAAAAGAAAACTGCAGCTATTTTACGTACAAAAAACAATATTGCCCGTTTACAGCTTCTTCAATTGCTCAGTCTTATCTCCACAACCATTTCAATCTGCCATGCAGATTCTGCCTAATGTATTAAATAGATTTCCAGTCTCCAGCCTGCAAAAATGTGGGAGGGTCTGGGTGAAAAGGGGGGTGGGATCCGATGATGTCATCCTCTGGGATTTCCTATGCCCAATGTAGGCAGGTATGGTGGAGGGATGAAGGGAGCCGACACTCGCCTGGCCTAAAACTCCCTGTCCTGCCCCTCAGATAGGGTGACCAACTGTCCCGTATTTTGCGGGATTGTTCCGTAATTGGGGACTCTGTCCCGTTGTTTGCAGACTGACTCTGCGGGACGCAGGTTGCCCCGACTTGCTTTGTTCCCTGGAGTGTGACTCTCGGGAGACAGCAAGTCGGGACAACCTGCGTCCAGCACAGCCATTCTGCAAACGGAAGTGGCCGTCTACACATCACGGTGCTGCCACCTGCTGCTTTCTTTCTCTTGGCGGCTCCGCGGCCCCAGCTCCTTTTGTGTCTGCAGGTCGAGCTGCTAACGCTCTGACACCTGGCTTTATTCCAAGGCTAATGCTTTGTTCCTGGGGTCCTGTTGTCATGTTTGCAGTTAAAAAAACGTGACCATCACCTCCCAAGGACAAACCATTTAGATTGCAATTAAGCCAGGTGTTAAGAGCCATTAACAAATTTAAATTACAAATGGGGCGGGCCAAACGTGAATGATGTTGTGTCGTCATCACCGTCTTGTGGGCAAATGTCCCCCAAAAGGATATCAAAAAGTTGGCCACCTTACACTCAGACCAAATTCAAGGCTGAGATGTGAGCAGAGGAAGTTATGGAGACGCGGCCCACAGAGTCAAGAAGAGTTGTATCTATTTAAATTCTGGCAGTAGGGTGAGTAGGCCCGCTAGTGGTTTGAAGCCGGAGTAGCGCTAGAGCCAGTCATATGGATTGAGCCATCCAGAGCCCCACCGGCCTTGCTCATCTCTAGGACTGTGAGCAAAAGGAGCCCTGTACTCGGCAAGCAAATAGCAACATGCGGTGGCATTTGCTAAGCCGGAGGTATCACCCAAACTTATAAAAGTGATCATGATAATAACAATTCTAATAATGACCTGTACCCCGAGACTCAGATTCTGACCTAGCACTCTTTCCGCGCACTCTCCCACTGAGCTCTGTTACTTTGTTTCTCCATCTCAGCGAAATCTCTCTCACACTCTTGTCCTTTCTCTCTCTTTGCTTTGACTCTCTCTGCTCTGTCTGCCTCTCTGTTTCTAGGTCTCTCTGTTCCCGTCGCTCTGTCTCTCTATTCATTCTTGCGCTGTCTCAATGTGCACTACATCGCTCTGTGCATCCTGTCTCTCCATCTCCCTGTCTTTCTGTTTCCTTGGTTTTATGTCATTGTGCTTTGTCTCTGTGCTGCCTGCCTCTCTGTGTGCTCTGTGTCTGTGCTGCCTGCCTCTCTGTGTGCTCTGTCTCTTGCTGCTCCATGTCTCTCTGCATGCTCTGTCCCTGTGCGGGTTCTGTCTCTCTCAGTGTTTTCTGACTGCTCTGTTTTCTTGTATGCTTTGTGTGCTGTCTTCCTGCTCTGTCTCTCTGGGGACTCTGTCTCTTGGTGCTGCGTCTCTCTGTGTCCTCTGTCTCTATGCCGGTTCTGTCTCTCTCAGTGTTTTGTGCACTCTGTCTTTCTGCCCGCTCTGTCTTTCTGTATGCTTTGTGTGCTATCTCTCTCTGCTAGCTCTGTCTTCCTGCTCTGTCTCTCTGTGCATTGTGTCTCTTGGTGCTCCCTGTCTCTCTGCATGCTCTTTCTCCATGCGGGTTCTGTCTAAGTGTTGTGTGCACTCTGTCTTTCTGTCTGCTATGTCTTTCTGTCTGCTCTGTCTTTGTTAGTTCTGTCTTCCTGCTCTGTCTCTCGGGGGACTCTGTCTTTTGGTGCGCCCTGTCTCCCTGGGGCCTGTATCTTTGTGTGCTCTGTGCGCTTTGTCTCTTTTCCACTCAGTGCTCTAAATCTGTCTGCAGTATCTCTCTGTCTGCTATTGCTGTATGTTCTGGCTCTCTTTCTCTGCACTTTCTGCACTCTGTCTCTCTGCACTCTGTCTCTCTTTGTGCTCCGTCTCTTGGTGCTCTGCCTCTTGGTGCTTCCAGCCTCGCTGCGTGGTCTCGGTCTCTGACTGCTGTGACTCTCTGCACATGTGCTGCTTTGTCTCCCTTTCTGCACACTTTCTGCACTCTGTCTCTCCACCTGCTCTTTGCACTGGGTGTTATCTCTCTCTCTCTCTCTCTCCCTCCTCCATTCTGAAGGTCTTCTTCCTAGCGGAACCGTGTTTGCTTCAGAGCTGTGCGATGGAGATAGGACGCACACTCATCCTTAGAGTTTTAGGTTTTTAGAATATCAGGTTTTCCTTCCTGAAGAATTCCTCCGGCTTCTAAGTGCTGTAATAATATGTGTTTTTATTACCCAATTAAATGGTACCAAAGAAAGGGGCGAGCCCCCATCACCCCAGGCACAGAGGACAGCAAAGGCATGCGCCACCTTCAATCTGTACTCATCCCTCACTGAACCTTGGCAGGGTGCCCCAACACATGAAGGGCAGACTACATCCCTGCCAATCCTAAACCAATCTGCGCTCTGCCTCCCAGGCTCCTGCAAATCCTCTGCGTGCGCGTCCAAAACTATGGCTGCAAGGGCCATTCATTTGGCTCTCTTGCTTAGCTTCCGCCATCTTAAAAACATTCCATCTGGAACTCCAAAGCCAACCAAACCGGAGGACTTATGGAAACACCTCAAAAACCACTGGCTGATCCCTTCTGCCCCCACCCAGAACACCCAACCCGGAATCTGTAGGTGCCCACACGGCGAGCTCATGGCTGCCTCCATGTGCTGTTAGCGCTAGATACCATTACAAGATTCTATTATTAGAGCCGCCTTACAAACTGCCCACGAACAATCATAATATTATTATTATTATCGTGGTATTTATTGAGTCCAGACTGGACCTAGCTTCGGGCAGCAACTGAGCACTTTACAATCATAGGAGGAACTTGGTGAGGGAAGTCAAAAATGTACACTATATTTAAGCTGTCTTTCTGTCAACAGATATCGCCTTTTTCTGTCTTCACATCCCACCCTCAAATTACCCAGCTCGTATCCACCCACTTACTCACTGCTACTATGAGCAGGCAGCCGGGAAAGTGGGCGGCCTCTGATTTCTGTTTTTGATTCCCTCTAGTACCAACCCAACCATCCAAATAAATAGAAAATACAAATTGAATATTTACAAAATTAAAATTGGAGATTTATGAAAATCAGAAGGTCAAAAATGCAATGCGACCTTTCTCCAATCCATACATCACGGAGATCCTAGCAGAGCGATAGGGTCACGCAATGCATTGTTGGAAATCTGATCACATGACACTATGATCATTTCAATAACATTGCCTATGCTGGTCAAAGCTAAGGGTGGTAGAAGGTCAGGGTGCCCAGGTGAAAGTAGGCAGAGCCCATGTCCATATCCCTTGCTGCTGCCCTTTCTGCTGCCATTACTGCTGCCCCTACAGAGACTACCAACAGCATGCGTCAAAATCCAACCACACACAGTGCAAACCATGTCCTGCTATTCATGCATCAGCTTCCGACACACACTCACATCCCACTCACCACAACACTCAGCACACCCACGCAAAAACACTGCACATCATGCTCACCATCAACCAACACAGGCATCATACTGAACTTAGACGTAGACTTCATCAGCAACACTTCGCCAGATGTGTAGCACAAACCCATGGAGCATCTGGGCTGTGGCGGCACTATTAAAGCCCCTCATGATCAGCCCAGATTCCATTGCAGTGACCTAGGTGGTGGCAAGTTCAGTGGCTGCTCACCACATTTTTGAATGGGTCCAGTGTCATGCTTTTGAGCTTATCATCACCTCAGCAGACATCCATACTGTGCTTCTCCCCAGCAAACACTGCAGCCAGTGCAGTGCTTTGACAAACTAGAGTGGAGAAGACCTACCCGCCATGCACAAAGCATCTTGCCTCTAACCTCTCCAACAAGCAGCATCAGTCAATTCCCTCAAACGCCTCACCTGATGATTCTACTTCTATGCTCCTCCCTCACCTTTCTACCTGTGTAGAGACCGCCAGCAACCAACAAACCCTTCATTGCTGACATCACAGATGTCCCCACAACAGTGTCCCATAAGCATACAGACAACACCCATGGAAATGTCACTGGGACTCAACCACTAAGAAGATCCAAGAAACACTCATTAACCTGAGGAACACAAACAATGTCAACCATCACACATTGGTCCTACACCCACAATTATAGGGAAAACACTCTGGACCTGGTAGACGCTTCACACCCTTCACTTCAATATCACCCACTGCTTCTGCTGTACTCATCAGCCCAGCATGCCATTAAACTCTACACCACTCCTCATCGACACTCCTGTAGCCAACCCAAAGCAATCACACAGTTAGGGATGTCATTACACCAAAATGCCTGGGGTAGTGGAAGTGACATCACACGACCCTGGACCTCTGATGACATCACAGGAAGTGGTGTCATTTGGCCCACCCCTAAGTGACATTACAGGAAGCGATGGAAAGCAACCTTTCACCCATTGACAAAACAGGAATTGGAATCACATCACATTGTTCCTAAGTACACTACAAAAAATATGGTTACGATATAACTATTATATGATATACATTTCATACAAGAATGGATCACCATATGTATCATTAATATCAGTGTGTATAGGCCCATATTACCAAATTACTGTGAATGCAAGCAGACGTCCAAGGCCAAATGATAATGTTTTATTGTATAGCACTTACGCTTAATCGCTTCATATAGAACAAATATACATACAATATCACTCAACCTGTGTTGGTACTCATTTATTGACCTCAGAAGGATGAAAGGTTGAGTTGAGGGGTTAAAGAACAAACGAAATCAGTGACTCACCCCCTGAAGTCTGCCTGAAATAAACCTTTAATGAGTCTAGAAATTATTGAATAGAATTCTAGGAAGACAAATTGTTATTCCTAGTCTTTGTTATTAAGGGCCACTGCTCAAAGTGTTTACACTTGTGGAACCCCCTGTTTTTTAAAAGGCCTGAACAACCATTCCAGAAAAAAGAGCCACATGGGGATGGCCACAGCCCAGGAGCTTATATCTAAAATAAAAGAAAAAAAGATGTTTTAAAAAAAAGAATTAAACTTTTTTAGGGATAGCAAGGGGGACCACAGGTGTAGCAAGTGAGACCTCAGGGGTCGCAATACCCCTCGCGACCCTCAATTGACGTCCCTGCACACAGTAGGTAATTCCCCAAAGAACCTCCACCTAGAAACACTCGTCAAAAACCCCATCCTCTTTTCAACCTTCTTACCAGACTCACCTGTCACAAACGACCTGCTCTCAACAATAGCCACGTCTTAAAGATGAACAGAGACAAGGGCACAGCAGTAAAGCTCAAGATCTGCACTAAGGCCTTGCTTTCACCACGTGGTACAAGCAAGAACTGACTAACAGTGACAGGGCCACCCATAAGCAAAGCACTTCTGAAGCAAAGGGTGACCAGATGCTGAACACACACTGTTCAAAACCCTAGAAACTGCCAGAAGGAAATGAATGAGTGGAGCCAGACCCCTCTACCGCTAAACCATTAAACCAGAATTGCCTATGCAAGCAATAAGATCAGACCGCGGTGCTGTCGAACAATGCATTGACCCACTTCTTGCCCCTTCAGTACTAAATTCCATCGAAAAATCCGATGCCATAAACACATTCTTCGAAACCAGCAACACAATTCAACATCCCTTTCAATCTAGCACACAGTATCCCGGTGTTTTAACGACAGCATTTACTTGAAAGTAATTACTTTGAAATGATTTTGATGAATATAGATAGTTGTGGGTTAAGGGGTTGAAAGGGGGTGGGGGAGGTTTTGGGGTAAGGGCAGTAGTGAACGGGCAGAGGGCTAAGGGGGACACCCCAAAATAAAAATAAATACAAATAAAAGTAAATATTCGAAGTAATTATTTTGAATTTATACCCGGCACGCGCGGCGCATCGGGAATACAGCGTGGTGATTGGCTCATTTGCGAGCCATATCACACGGTATTCCCTTTTACGCCGTGTGTGCCGGCTACTCTGTTCCCGGCGAGGGGCGTGGCAATCCCTCAGCCAATGAGGATGCTTGAAACGGGGCAATCCCCGCTCCGAGCCTCCCCATGGCTGAAGGATTCCCTCGTCCCCCGCCGGGGACTCAGGTAAGACATTTTTTGTTTTTGTTTCCCCTTTTCCCTCCCTCCTCCCACCTCACCCCACTTACCTTCTATCCCGCAGTCTCCGGCGGGGGACGATGGAAACCTCCAGCCGTGTGGAGACTCGGAGCGGGGGCATCCCTGCTCCAAGCCTCCACACGGCTGGTGGCTTCCATCGTCCCCCGCCGGAAACCGTGGTATTTTTTTTTTTCTTCCCCACCCCACTTACCTTCTTTTTTCAAGAGCGGACGCGTTTGGAACAGAGTGTTCCTAGCGCGCCTGCTCCCAATGGCCACCATGGAAAGGGAAAACGGACTACGTTTTCCCTTTCCCAGCAGCCATTTTTTTAGCCTTTTTTTCTGTTCTGAAAGGAACAGAAAAAAAGCAATTAGTACGCCGGTCTAACGGGCCGGGGTACTAATGGCAATAAGCCCCTCGACTGCAGCCCAATACCGCCTGCGATAATGCCGCCGGGGCTTCGTTAAGTAACTACGGACATTACCTGGGGCGGTATTGGCCCGCAGTCTCGTGGCTTATTGCCACAGTAAAATACAATGAAGCAATTTAGGTCGTTGAAATAACATGGAACCCAACTCACACCATCACCATTCCACCTATACCTAAATGGACCTTCTTGAAGACGCTCCCTATAACTAATCTCACAATTGTCCTGAATTATGTGAAAGCCCCCTCCTGCGAGGACGACATCCAGTTTCTCCACCATATGCATCCCTTGAAGGTGTTGTGATTATGCCTCTGATAATCATTCTGAACAGTTTCTCTGTCTCAGGGTCCTCCCTGGCTCTGTCTCCCAAATACCCGTCCTGATCTACATTCCCAATGAGTCGCAGTGCTCTTGTGCTTATGGAAATCTGTTTCTCCTTCCTCACGACTCTTTATTTCCCTTTCTACTTCGTCCACCTCCTCGACTCCTTGATGCTTTGCCAAAAGTCCATAATCCACCCATCCCTGGATCAAAAGAGTAGGGCTTGCCTCATCCTGATTCTCACCTCCTGCCGCCCTCACCTTTTCTTTCTGCCAGATGCTCTCTTCCATTATTTTAATTCACCCCAAATTTCTCCTTATAATTCACTCCATTCTTCTTCTTCATGCTACCACCATGTCTTCTTCTGTTCCCTCCACACTCTCTTGCTTCTTTCCTAATGTTCTGTTCACATTCCCGACCCCCCTTTCCTTCTCCTTAATACTCTTTCCTGGCCACACGTCCTCTTCCCTGTTCAATGCTCCCATCCACCTCCTCTATTGTCCCTCCTTCCACCCCTCTCCGACTCCTCTTGACCTCCTCTCTCCACCTACAACCGCTGTCTCTTGCTCTCCCACTCCAGCCACCACACTGCAACTCATTAGCTCACCAGAACTCCCTTTCACTACTATCCCGGGAGCTAACCCTTAAACAGGGCTTGAGTTGAATGCTTCCTTTCTAATTGATAGTGGGATCACATGACATAGCTGAGCATGTGCAGAGAAGGATCTATGTGATCACTCGCCGTGCCATAATGGAAGTCAGCATTTTCTTAGTCGATCATAGATCACTTTTGCCCACATTCCCAACCTGCCTCCCCTTCTCCTCCCTACTTACCTTTCGGCAGCACACTACTCTGTGTGCAGCCTACTCCCCTCTGTCCCTGCGCCATCAGTTCCCTTCCATTAACGTGGCTCGGAACTGGCGCTGCAAGGTCCTTTTCTTTTTTTTTCACTGTATCGCCCCCCCCACCCCCCAAACCCTGCAACACCTGGCTGCTACCCTTACTCGGTGTAATGTAAGTAAGAATTTGTGTTCAGCGCAAAGGCACAGTAATAGTTATGTTGCCATAATATGGTCGATATTTTGGTATGACACCGCAGAGACAGTCACACCTTGTAGTTCTGTAGTGGCCATCTTGAATCTCTTTACGGAATGTTCTCCCTGGTTTATGGGCAGCAATTGCTTCTCTCTCTCCCTGCCTGTCGTTGGATTTCGCCTCCCCATCAAGAGTTCATCTTGGGAAGCAGTTTAGTTTGTCTGTTGTGGACTCCTTCTGGGGCGTGTAAAGTTTGAAGAACCTCTTCCTTTTTATTTTTTGCTGAGCGTAGTGTTTCTTTCATAGATATTAATGAATGTTGAGGCTAAAGGAGAGTCTCTTCCACGTGGTTGCAGCTGTGAGGGAAACCGAAGTGTTCCTTTCATCAGGTTTGCTTTCCTTGTGTTAAAGAAGCAGACCATTAGTTTCACACGCCTGTCCCTTCAAGGGTGCAGGGGAGGCATTTGTGAAGTGACAAACTTTTTCTCATAGTCTTCCTTCTCTGTAATCTTTTCTTGTATGTTCCATATCCACTCCGGGCCTTTCCTCTGTGACGGAGAAGGATTCTGGGAGATGTGTCTGGGATATGTAGTCCTGCACTTCAGAACAGGCATTACGATGTTTGTCAGAGTACTTCCTGAATTTGGGTACATGTTTAGGATTACTCCCCAATCTTCCTCCTCCCTATCCATTCCTGTCCATTCTCGCAGAGCAGGTGTGGGTTTTCCTACTGCTAAAAAGGAGAACTCTGGGAGGTGTAGTTCTTAACTGTTGGGCCTTTCAAAATGGGCTTGGTGACTTTAATGTAGGCATTACAGCCTGCCTCAAGGACCTTGGGATGTCCTTCCGATGTCCATATAATGATGATAGCGAGGCCACTTCATGACAGGTCGCATATGTGCATTTAATTGTGTCACCTGTCTGCAAATAGTGGCAAGGTATCCAGAGAGAAAGTGCTGTATAATGTTGGAGACTTGTCTTAAAATGGCGACCGGGTCTGCAAACAGCAAGTGTCATATACTGCAAGCTCTGCAGGGAGAAGGTGAAGTGTAAGGTCTGTCTTGCCTGCAAATGGCGACGAGGTCTGCAGTCAGAAGGTGCTGTATCATTTGCCACTTGTCTGCCACCCATATAAGTCTTGAAACTACCTTTCCTCTGTGATACCCTCCTATGGTCTCCATCAGCCCTGTCACCTTTCTGGGATGGCTATTGTGTTTTAGACATGCGCACTAGGTCACATTGTTTACCAGCCCATTCAAATACATTCCACCGTCCTTAGCGTAGTCTCCATCTGAATCCAATGAATTTCATTCGGCCTTATTTTTGCTAGTCCAGTGTTAATGGACGAGTAGCAGTAATGAGACTCTTCCTGTTTTAGGCAGTTACATCATACCTCAGAAGCTGCTTACCCTAATGCAGGATTAAAAATGTTGCACAGGAGCAAGTGCTCAAACTGGACCCAGCAACAATGTCTGCCTTTTAGTAATTGAAAAGCAAATTAGTAATGGAGTTATGATTTCCCTATGCATTTTAAGACCATGGCTGATGCTCATAACCTAACCCGGCTAACTATTGACCTGTTTCCCTTTTTCCTCGCTACATTAAAGTCCTTGAATGCACAGTCTTCAATCGACTCACCCAGGAACTTGACCCCGACATTCTGTGTTACATCCTCTAAACTGGCTTTTGTAGCAGCCACTCCACGGAAGCAGCTCTGACTCATGTGCCCAGTTTCCTAACCAGCTCTCATCTACCCTTATCCTTCTTGCTCTCTCCGCTGCCTTCAACACTGTCGACCACCCTTGTCTGCTCCGAACCCTCTGTGACCTTGCCATCTAAGGCAACGCCCTTGCCTGGATTGCATCCTATCTGTTCCCCAATGTTTCTCCAGCTCCTCGAACGTCAAAATGTCCGACGGCCACGATCTCTCTGTAGGGACACGTCAAGTTTTCATTCTGTGTCCTTAGCTCTTCACCTTCTACACATCATCCCCTGAGCAAACTCGTCTCCTTCTTCAACCTTCTACTCACTGATGGTACCCAGATCTTGCTCTGCTTTCCCTGCAGATCTTCTGCTTCCCCTCCTTTACTCCTGACCACTCCTGGTTTACTGCCCCTCTGCTATCTGCCGCTGGACAGCACGTCTCTGTCGTATGCTCACTTCCTCCTAGACTGAAGTCATCTACCTCCCTACCTATCTTGCACCTCTCCTTCCTTCTCCCATTTCCTTGAACTTCACACACCATCCCTTAGAGCTCACAACCTTGGGGTGCTCGTCAACAGGGATCTCAAACGTCACTGATTCATCCCCTTCACTGCAACCGCAGCACATTTTAACTCCCTGAACAAAGGGGCAATCTTCCACCTAACATTCCATTCAACTACATCTGCCACAGCTTGCCCAGTATCCAGTTATTTTGACTACTCTTAAGGCCATTTATTGGATCTCTCACTCGATTCATTCACACCTCAATAAAGTCCTCCATTTCGCTACTCACACTCTCTACCACCTCACCTGCTCTCACGCCACACTGGCACTGTGATTCCACACTGGCTCGGTCTTCAATCTTCACGCAGCACCGATACCTGTGGAGACGCGTATTACTGATCTGAAAATCCATCCAGGGCATTGCCCACCCCACCTTATGTAGCCCAAACGTATCATCTGCTGCTCTCCTGTTCGCTCCAATACCCTACTCCATCTCTCCAATATCCCGCCCTCCTGATTCTGTTCTTTTGCCTCCTGGACGACCATCACTGGAACTCCCCTCTAGCGGCAATATAAAACACTACCACTATCCCTACATCCAGATAGGCTCCTAAATTACATTTCCTCTGCCTTGAAGGACCTTCCCCATCTACTCTGCCATTGGGACCATTCCTGTAGTTTCCTCTCGGTTATCCTATACTCTGCTTCTCGAAGCTAGGTCCGCGCTCAATTAATATGTTAATGTTACTATTAAAGGACATTTGTACCGCGCACTATCACCACCGGAGTGTTTCACTGGCGGACTAGCGGCTCTGAAAAAGGAGGGAAAGGGCGAGTTAGTGGGATAAAGCAGGAAAAGTGCAGGTGAGCAGTGATGTGCTGTTGGCGGCCTCAGCCCTACGCGTCCGTTGGCTGGGCCTGGGGTGCTTGCAGCCGGTAGTAGTTGTCTACTGTTGTGCGAGTCTATGTGTGATTTTTTGTTGTGTGATTATTATAATAATAATAATCGTATACACTGTCAATATTGTCCACTCCGGCTTCTTGTAAGTAAGTTTCCATCTTACAGTAAACACTGCTCATATGCACATGTGTGCACTTCTTATCCCTAGTCAAGGTTTCCATCATTCTTAGGCACGACTCCCGGTCCTCAACCTACTTGTGCCCTTCCCAATCCTTTTTTAGGCACCGTGACCAGGGAGTGCTCAAGCCTCATCTTTTCCTTGGGACAGCGTTTCTGGTCGACGTACTTTTCTTGTTACATCAACGAGCATGAATGTAGGCTCGGACTGGCCTATAGGGCAATGCCGGACCAAAAAGTGAAAATACTGCTGTGGGCCAGGTTTTTTGGTCAAAGTGGGCCTCTTTATTTGGCCACTGTGGGCTCGTTTGATGAGTTTCTTCACCACGCGGCTAGTAGTTTTGACCAGTGTAACTGACAATATATTCTTTAAATTGCACAATTTGCATCACATTTTCTTTTAAAAACACCCCCTTAGGTACCATTAAAATAGTCTGTCACCAAAGTAATGAATTGCCATTTGTAACTGTGGGCCACTTTTTCCTTGGTGACCGAGACAATTTTATGCCCCAGTCCGACCCTGCAAAAATGTGATATTTGCTAATACAATATATTGCTTGTGCATAAATAAGACTACAGATGATGGGGCAGATTCGAAACACTTTCTTTGTACCTGGAACTTCTGCTGTCTGGGCTGCATTGCTCTCTTCCAAACAGTGATAGAAAGGCTTTTTTCAATGCATTTCACAATGGCAAGCCATGTGGGTGCTGAGGACCCGCCACATATTAGTGTTGGTGACTGCGCTCAGCAGTTTTGGCTGCTGCGCCTATCAGTTCCACTTGAAAGTCTCAGCCAGATGTGGGGAAGAGAGCAGGTGCATACAACACAGATGATACAATCCTGCTCTTCAAGAACAGGTCCATAGTGGGGCGTGGCTTAAAGCCATGGCAGCTGGAGCGGCTCTCTAGGAGCTCCCGGCTCGTGCCACGCATCAGACTATGCAGCACTGGTGAAACAGGGTCTTGGAAGCTGCAAATGGGCGCAACTGGTTCCCCATATGTCCATGCACATTGAGTTACATTTTCAGCCTTCTCCTTCCCCAGGCTCGCAGGATAACTAACACAAACGAGCTTGGGTTTTACGACGCGAGCCTCCAAGATGGCGGGCTCCAGCAGCCGGGGAGCAGACTGGGACACCCATGAGGCCTCCTGACCTCCCAGAAGCAGCCTATCGGCAGGTGTGGCAGCGACTTCTCCCCGCACAGGCGCAGGCTCGTTATCCAAAGTGGTCTCGGTTAGCACACTTGAACACTGTGGCTCCAATGTGGGAGGTAGCACGGAGGCACTGCATATTGCTTGCCAGGACGAGTCGGGCGGCAATCCTGGTAATCTAGTCGGCGGCACTTCGGCATAGGGGGAGAGGTCCCCCCCACCCGAGGCTACCTGATCAGACAGGCGCCCGGGGTGCCCGCCGTCCTGATGCAGCTACGACTGCCTCCCGCCCCTAGCAGCACAATGCAGAGGCCGCGGCCGCGCAGGAGTCCAGCAATCCTATCTGCCCCTCCAGCCGAGCCTTTCCGCTATGCCCGCCTAGCCAGCGCATGGAGTCCGTGGGGGTCGGATGGTACCCCAGCAACACCAGTAGCACCGGGTGACTGGGCCACCAGCACGGAGGGGGCCGTGGGCTGGAGGGCCCATTCAACAGCTTCTACACCACCCCCGGTGCGAGCGCAAGCATCGGTTGTGAGGAACATCCAGGGACCCTCTGCCCACCCACCACAACCTTGTCCCACAGGGAGTGAGGGGAAAAACAGAACCTCAACGCTTCGACGGCAGCTGGTTGGGGACCCAGCAAAGGGGCAAGCAGCCTTCCGCACCACCCATGGAGCCGGTGCCCCATAACACCAACAGCACCACCCTGATAAAGCGGCCTGCACCCGGCTCTCCTAGGCCCGGTGGGACCTGAAGGCAGAACCAACGTCCAGCTGCCGGGAGGATTTGCTGGTGAGGCATTCCATCGCTTCTGTCCTAGACCCTGCCATTGCCCGCAGGGCGGCTCCCTCCACCAAGAACTGCTGAAGGTACGGCAGTACATGCCGCACAAGCAAATGGAGGCCTAACCCTCTCCAAGCACGTCCCGCCACAGTGCAAAATCCAGCGGGCCCCACTGGGACTGTCTCGGGGCCCCTACGGCTCACCTCCCCCCAGCAACTCAGTCACAAGGCCGGGTGGCCCCAAACGAGATCCGAGGCCCACAACAGCGACCCCACGAAACGCCCAGCACCACCGAAGGAGAAGCTCCACGCTAACCTGCAGCCAGGTCATCTGGTCCTGCTTAGCCCTGGAGGACATACGCCTCGTCCTCCTGAATCCTGATCCCACATCCCTGGACCTCGGTCCCTACAGCAAAGGCAGGGAAGAGGCCTCCTCATACCAGGGAACAACCCATCAGTGTAGGATCACCCATCGAAGACATCTGTTATATACTCCTCCGGGGCCGAATAGTGGGGACTCTCCCCTCCAATTTTACCAGCCCAAGCGAGACCTTCTGGAGCAAAAGCGGCCTCTCCTCCATTGGGCCAAGGGACATTCATCAGACCCAAAATGGCCAAGGCTTTGAAAGCCACAAAACAAACCCACAGATAAACTAAAGAAAGGGGACTGCCCCGAGGCGATAGCTTCGGATACAAACGCAGAGGCAGACCCAGTCCCCATGACACAGGCAGTGACTAAATCTCATCTGCAGGAGCTGCTGCAGGCCCTCACAAAGGAATACCAGAAGGGCACAGAAGAGGTCATGAAAAAAATCATGGTCTTGGACAAACGTATGGGGGAAGTGGAGGTAAGGAACGAGGAAGTGGAGACGACCCTTTGCAAGCACGGCCACGAGATTGGGGAGGGTGTGGACAGGATCACAGCATTCAAGGCCAGATGCGAAGCCCTCGAGCTCAGACAGGAAGATGTAGAAAACCGCTTGCGGCGGAACAATATCCGCCTGAGAGGGATCCCAACAGCAGACTCGGATGCAGAACTGGGCCCCTATGTCAACAACCTTTTTCGATTCATCCTGACCCTCCCAGATGAGGCCCCAGACTGGATAGAGTGCACCGAACGAGAACTAGAGCATATACAGCTACCCCGCCCGACGTCCTAGCCAGAGTGCACTTTTATAAAGTCAAGGAGGAAATCATGCGGGAAGCTAGGGACTCACCCCGCATTCTCTTCAGGGATGCCTCTATCTCCCTGTATCAGGATCTTGCCACCATCACACTTGTGAAGAGGAGGGCCCTGCAACCCATCACGGACTGGCACAGGGAGAAGAAAACCACCTACCGCTGGGCGTTCCCCACGGCCTTGGCCTTTTCCTGGGAGGGCAAGCCCTGCCTCATCCGCACCCTACAGGAGGCTGAAAAGCTCTTAAATCCAGGATCGGAAGATGACCAGCCCGACAAGGACACATCCTCCCGGCCAACCCGAGCAAGGAAACCTGATCCCTCCTGGACACGCGTGCCAAAAATGGAAAGATTTCACTGCACACAGCTTCGACACTGGCTCTCGCACGATTCGATGAAATCGCATGGCAGTAGAGAATTGACGGCATTGGAACAAACATTCACAACGCCTCCCCCCGCGGGGAAAATATCGGCCTTGTGTAGACTGCTGGACAGAGGAGATCCCAATAAAAAGGAGGCCTATATGGAAAGGTGGGAAAGGGACATTGGCAGAGCAATCGAGATGGAAGAATGGGGTCATATCTGGACCAGAGTACAGAAGAGCTCAAAAGGTATTACCAATAAGGAAGGGGCGATCAAAACATGCTATAGATGGTGCCTAGCTCCGGAGACCCTGAACAAGAGCAACCCAGCGATCTCTCCGCTGTGTTGGAGAGGCTGTGCAGACACTGGCACATTGTTCCACTTGCTATGGGCATGCCCGATGTCCACAAAGTTCTGGAAAGAGATCCTGGAACTTATCAAGCAGATCACCGGCCTAACGATTCTGTGGGACCCAGGGATATTCCTACTAGGCAGCACAGGAGACGGCCAACTCCTATTGACCAGCAGACTGGCGAACTTATGCACCCAACTTCTCACTGCAGCACATATTTCTATAGCGAGACTGTGGAAACATCCAGAGGGCCCTGCAGTTAGTTTGTGGTGGGCCAAATGCTGGGACATTGCAGTGCCGGAAAAAAAAACCGCCGTCCGCCTGGGAAACAGGAATAAGTTCTTCGACACCTGGGCCCCCTTCTTGGACTACGCGGAGCAGTTCCCAGGAATGGCGAGGAAACCACCGTCCCTCCGCTGGCTGACCAAATACGACTAGTGAAGCCTGAACCCTGGCCAGAGACCCCTATTGAACACACCCCCGGGCTCTGGTGACACTGAGTCAGGAGCATTAGCGCTCAATGTCCACACTCCGAAACACACCTGCCCCAACCGCTGATTAGCCAGGGCCATCTGCGGAAATCAACAGTCCAAAACAGGATCCCCCATAACCTACAGCATCCCCTCCCGGACTGACCCCCTGCTCCCACTGTCCCCTCCGGCCCCACACAGTTATGTATTTGGTTTGTTTTGTTTCATCTCTGCATTTGTCTTTCAATGATCAAATTTACGCTCTTGAGATGCCTGTTTATTGTCAAAATCAAATAAAAAGATCTGTTGAAAAAAAAAGAAAAGGCCAAGTCCATAGATCAGGGGCTGGGGCTAAGGACTTGCATTGGGTGGGGGGGGCCTGCAGGGAATCTAGCTCAATGCACAGTGCAGAAGCGATGCTTTCTATGGGAAGATGATACACTCCTGTTCCCCCAGGATGGACGCAGAGATCAGGGGCTGGGGCTAAGGACTTGCATTGGGTGGGGGGGGGGCTGCAGGGAATCTAGCTCAATGCACAGTGCAGAAGCGATGCTTTCTATGGGAAGATGATACACTCCTGTTCCCCCAGGATGGACGCAGAGATCAGGGGCTGGGGCTAAGGACTTGCATTGGGTGGGGGGGGGGCTGCAGGGAATCTAGCTCAATGCACAGTGCAGAAGCGATGCTTTCTATGGGAAGATGATACACTCCTGTTCCCCCAGGATGGACGCAGAGATCAGGGGCTGGGGCTGAGGACTTGCATTGGGTGGGGGGGGGGGGGCTGCAGGGAATCTAGCTCAATGCACAGTGCAGAAGCGATGCTTTCTATGGGAAGATGATACACTCCTGTTCCCCCAGGATGGACGCAGAGATCAGGGGCTGGGGCTAAGGACTTGCATTGGGTGGGGGGGGGCTGCAGGGAATCTAGCTCAATGCACAGTGCAGAAGCGATGCTTTCTATGGGAAGATGATACACTCCTGTTCCCCCAGGATGGACGCAGAGATCAGGGGCTGGGGCTAAGGACTTGCATTGGGTGGGGAGGGGGGGGCTGCAGGGAATCTAGCTCAATGCACAGTGCAGAAGCGATGCTTTCTATGGGAAGATGATACACTCCTGTTCCCCCAGGATGGACGCAGAGATCAGGGGCTGGGGCTAAGGACTTGCATTGGGTGGGGGGGGGGGGGCTGCAGGGAATCTAGCTCAATGCACAGTGCAGAAGCGATGCTTTCTATGGGAAGATGATACACTCCTGTTCCCCCAGGATGGACGCAGAGATCAGGGGCTGGGGCTAAGGACTTGCATTGGGTGGGGGGGGTGCAGGGAATCTAGCTCAATGCACAGTGCAGAAGCGATGCTTTCTATGGGAAGATGATACACTCCTGTTCCCCCAGGATGGACGCAGAGATCCGGGGCTGGGGCTACGCATGTACGTACGGTGGGATGGGCAGCAGGGGTCTGGCTCAAAGCACAGTGCAGAGGCCAGGCTTTCTATGGGAATTCTGATATTGAAAACAGGACAGGTGCAAGGACGACATAGAAAATCCAAGCACGTTGCTTACTGGCTGCCCAGGATAGGCAGCACTACTACAGCAAAGAGGTGGTGGTGAAAGATAATGGTATATTTATAAGGTAGTGAGTGCCCTTGACATGGCATTGCTCTCCTGGGACTTTAAGCTTAGAAGTGGGCACTGCCCATTCTGCAATGATGAAACACCTTGAAATGTAAAGCATGCACTGGCGGGTTATGAGGGGTGTTGAGTGCCCTTGACATGGCATCGCTCTCCTGGGACTTTAAGCTTAGAAGTTGGCACTGCCCGTTCTGCAAGTGGGCACTGCCCATTCTGCAATGATGAAACACCTTGCAATGTAATGCGTGCACTGGCGAGTTATGAGGGGTGTTGAGTGCCCTTGACATGGCATCGCACTCCTGGGACTTTAAGCTTAGAAGTGGGCACTGCCCATTCTGCAATGATGAAACACACCTTGCAATGTAATGCGTGCACTGGCGAGTTATGAGGGGTGTTGAGTGCCCTTGACATTGCATTGCACTCCTGGGACTTTAAGCTTAGACGTGGGCACTGCCCATTCTGCAATGATGAAACACATTGCAAAGGAATGCGTGCACTGGCGAGTTATGAGGGGTGTTGAGTGCCCTTGACATGGCATCGCTCTCCTGGGTCTTTAAGCTTAGAAGTGGGCACTGCCCATTCTGCAATGATGAAACACCTTGCAATGGAATGCGTGCACTGGCGAGTTATGAGGGGTGTTGAGTGCCCTTGACATGGCATCGCTCTCCTGGAACTTGAAGCTTAGAAGTGGGCACTGCCCATTCTGCAATGATGAAACACCTTGCAATGGAATGCGTGCACTGGCGAGTTATGAGGGGTGTTGAGTGCCCTTGACATGGCATCGCTCTCCTGGGACTTTAGGCTTAGAAGTGGGCAATGCCCATTCTGCAATGATGAAACACCTTGCAATGTAATGCAGGCACTGGCCAGTTATGAGGGGTGTTGAGTGCCCTTGACATGGCATTGCACTCCTGGGACTTTAAGCTTAGAAGTGGGCACTGCCCATTCTGCAATGATGAAACACACCTTGCAATGTAAAGCGTGCGCTGGCGAGTTATGAGGGGTGTTGAGTGCCCTTGACATGGCATCGCTCTCCTGGGACTTTAAGCTTAGAAGTGGGCACTTGCTCTCCTGGGACTTTAAGCTTAGAAGTGGGCACTGCCCGTTCTGCAATGATGAAACACCTTGCAATGTAAAGCATGCACTGGCGGGTTATGAGGGGTGTTGAGTGCCCTTGACATGGCATTGCTCTCCTGGGACTTTAAGCTTAGAAGTGGGCACTGCCCGTTCTGCAATGATGAAACACCTTGCAATGTAAAGCATGCACTGGCGAGTTATGAGGGGTGTTGAGTGCCCTTGACATGGCATTGCTCTCCTGGGACTTTAAGCTTAGAAGTGGGCACTGCCCATTCTGAAATGATGAAACACCTTGCAATGTAATGCGTGCAATGGCGAGTTATGAGGGGTGTTGAGTGCCCTTGACATGGCATTGCTCTCCTGGGACTTTAAGCTTAGAAGTGGGCACTGCCCATTCTGCAATGATGAAACACCTTGCAATGGAATGCAGGCACTGGCGAGTTATGAGGTGTGTTGAGTGCCCTTGACATGGCATTGCTCTCCTGGGATTTTAAGCTTAGAAGTGGGCTCTGCCCATTCTGCAATGATGAAACACCTTGCAATGGAATGCGTGCACTGGCGAGTTATGAGGGGTGTTGAGTGCCCTTGACATGGCATCGCTCTCCTGGGACTTTAAGCTTAGAAGTGGGCACTGCCCATTCTGCAATGATGAAACACCTTGCAATGTAATGCGTGCACTGGCGAGTTATGAGGGGTGTTGAGTGCCCTTGACATGGCATCGCTCTCCTGGGACTTTAAGCTTAGAAGTGGGCACTGCCCGTTCTGCAATGATGAAACACCTTGCAATGTAAAGCGTGCACTGGCGGGTTATGAGGGGTGTTGAGTGCCCTTGACATGGCATCGCTCTCCTGGGACTTTAAGCTTAGAAGTGGGCACTGCCCGTTCTGCAATGATGAAACACCTTGCAATGTAATGCGTGCACTGGCGAGTTATGAGGGGTGTTGAGTGCCCTTGACATGGCATCGCTCTCCTGGGACTTTAAGCTTAGAAGTGGGCACTGCCCGTTCTGCAATGATGAAACACCTTGCAATGGAATGCAGGCACTGGCGAGTTATGAGGGGTGTTGAGTGCCCTTGACATGGCATCGCTCTCCTGGGACTTTAAGCTTAGAAGTGGGCACTGCCCGTTCTGCAATGATGAAACACCTTCCAATGGAATGCAGGCACTGGCGAGTTATGAACTTTAAGCTTAGAAGTGGGCACTGCCCATTCTGCAATGATGAAACACCTTGCAATGTAATGCGTGCACTGGCGAGGTATGAGGGGTAGTGAGTGCCCTTGACATGGCATTGCACTCCTGGGACTTTAAGCTCAGAAGTGGGCACTGCCCATTCTGCAATGATGAAACGCACCTTGCAATGGAATGCATGCACTGGCGAGCTATGAGGGGTGTTGAGTGCCCTTGACATGGCATCGCTCTCCTGGGACTTTAAGCTTAGAAGTGGGCACTGCCCATTCTGCAATGATGAAACACCTTGCAATGTAATGCAGGCACTGGCGAGCTATGAGGGGTGTTGAGTGCCCTTGACATGGCATCACTCTCCTGGGACTTTAAGCTTAGAAGTGGGCACGGCCCGTTCTGCAATGATGAAACACACCTTGCAATGGAATGCGTGCACTGGCGAGTTATGAGGGGTGTTGAGTGCCCTTGACATGGCATTGCTCTCCTGGGACTTTAAGCTTAGAAGTGGGCACTGCCCGTTCTGCAATGATGAAACACCTTGCAATGTAATGCAGGCACTGGTGGGCTATGAGGGGTAGTGAGTGCCCTTGACATGGCATCGCTCTCCTGGGACTTTAAGCTAAGAAGTGGGCACTGCCCGTTCTGCAATGATGAAACACCTTGCAATGTAAAGCGTGCACTGGCGGGTTATGAGGGGTGTTGAGTGCCCTTGACATGGCATTGCTCTCCTGGGACTTTAAGCTTAGAAGTGGGCACTGCCCGTTCTGCAATGATGAAACACCTTGCAATGTAATGCGTGCACTGGCGAGTTATGAGGGGTGTTGAGTGCCCTTGACATGGCATTGCTCTCCTGGGACGTTAAGCTTAGAAGTGGGCACTGCCCGTACTGCAATGATGAAACACCTTGCAATGTAATGCGTGCACTGGCGAGTTATGAGGGGTGTTGAGTGCCCTTGACATGGCATTGCTCTCCTGGGACTTTAAGCTTAGAAGTGGGCACTGCCCGTTCTGCAATGATGAAACACCTTGCAATGGAATGCAGGCACTGGCGAGTTATGAGGGGTGTTGAGTGCCCTTGACATGGCATCGCTCTCCTGGGACTTTAAGCTTAGAAGTGGGCACTGCCCGTTCTGCAATGATGAAACACCTTCCAATGGAATGCAGGCACTGGCGAGTTATGAACTTTAAGCTTAGAAGTGGGCACTGCCCATTCTGCAATGATGAAACACCTTGCAATGTAATGCATGCACTGGCGGGTTATGAGGGGTAGTGAGTGCCCTTGACATGGCATTGCACTCCTGGAACTTTAAGCTTAGAAGTGAGCACTGCCCATTCTGCAATGATGAAACACACCTTGCAATGTAATGCGTGCACTGGCGAGTTATGAGGGGTGTTGAGTGCCCTTGACATGGCATCACTCTCCTGTGACTTTAAGCTTAGAAGTGGGCACTGCCCATTCTGCAATGATGAAACATCTTGCAATGGAATGCGTGCACTGGCGGGCTATGAGGGGTAGTGAGTGCCCTTGACATGGCATCGCTCTCCTGGGACTTGAAGCTTAGAAGTGGGCACTGCCCATTCTGCAATGATGAAACACCTTGCAATGGAATGCGTGCACTGGCGAGTTATGAGGGGTGTTGAGTGCCCTTGACATGGCATTGCACTCCTGGAACTTTAAGCTTAGAAGTGGGCACTGCCCATACTGCAATGATGAAACACCTTGCAATGTAATGCGTGCACTGGCAGGTTATGAGGGGTGTTGAGTGCCCTTGACATGGCATTGCACTCCTGGGACTTTAAGCTTAGAAGTGGGCACTGCCCATTCTGCAATGATGAAACACCTTGCAATGTAATGCGTGCACTGGCGAGGTATGAGGGGTAGTGAGTGCCCTTGACATGGCATTGCACTCCTGGGACTTTAAGCTTAGAAGTGGGCACTGCCCATTCTGCAATGATGAAACGCACCTTGCAATGGAATGCATGCACTGGCGAGCTATGAGGGGTGTTGAGTGCCCTTGACATGGCATCGCTCTCCTGGGACTTTAAGCTTAGAAGTGGGCACTGCCCATTCTGCAATGATGAAACACCTTGCAATGTAATGCAGGCACTGGCGAGCTATGAGGGGTGTTGAGTGCCCTTGACATGGCATCGCTCTCCTGGGACTTTAAGCTTAGAAGTGGGCACGGCCCGTTCTGCAATGATGAAACACACCTTGCAATGGAATGCGTGCACTGGCGAGTTATGAGGGGTGTTGAGTGCCCTTGACATGGCATTGCTCTCCTGGGACTTTAAGCTTAGAAGTGGGCACTGCCCGTTCTGCAATGATGAAACACCTTGCAATGTAATGCAGGCACTGGTGGGCTATGAGGGGTAGTGAGTGCCCTTGACATGGCATCGCTCTCCTGGAACTTTAAGCTTAGAAGTGGGCACTGCCCGTTCTGCAATGATGAAACACACCTTGCAATGTAATGCGTGCACTGGCGAGTTATGAGGGGTGTTTAGTGCCCTTGACATGGCATCGCTCTCCTGGGACTTTAAGCTTAGAAGTGGGCACGGCCCGTTCTGCAATGATGAAACACACCTTGCAATGGAATGCGTGCACTGGCGAGTTATGAGGGGTGTTGAGTGCCCTTGACATGGCATTGCTCTCCTGGGACTTTAAGCTTAGAAGTGGGCACTGCCCGTTCTGCAATGATGAAACACCTTGCAATGTAATGCAGGCACTGGTGGGCTATGAGGGGTAGTGAGTGCCCTTGACATGGCATCGCTCTCCTGGAACTTTAAGCTTAGAAGTGGGTACTGCCCGTTCTGCAATGATGAAACACCTTGCAATGGAATGCGTGCACTGGCGAGTTATGAGGGGTGTTGAGTGCCCTTGACATGGCATTGCACTCCTGGGACTTTAAGCTTAGAAGTGGGCACTGCCCATACTGCAATGATGAAACACCTTGCAATGGAATGCGTGCACTGGGGAGTTATGAGGGGTGTTGAGTGCCCTTGACATGGCAGCGCTCTCCTGGGACTTTAAGCTTAGAAGTGGGCACTGCCCATTCTGCAATGATGAAACACCTTGCAATGTAATGCGTGCACTGGCGAGTTATGAGTGGTGTTGAGTGCCCTTGACATGGCATCGCTCTCCTGGGACTTTAAGCTTAGAAGTGGGCACTGCCCATTCTGCAATGATGAAACACCTTGCAATGTAATGCGTGCACTGGCGAGTTATGAGGGGTGTTGAGTGCCCTTGACATGGCATTGCTCTCCTGGGACTTTAAGCTTAGAAGTGCGCACTGCCCATTCTGCAATGATGAAACACCTTGAAATGTAATGCGTGCACTGGCGGGTTATGAGGGGTGTTGAGTGCCCTTGACATGGCATCGCTCTCCTGGGAGTTGAGTGCCCTTGACATGGCATTGAACTCCTGGGACTTTAAGCTTAGAAGTGGGCACTGCCCATTCTGCAATGATGAAACACCTTGCAATGGAATGCGTGCACTGGAGAGTTATGAGGGGTGTTGAGTGCCCTTGACATGGCATCGCACTCCTGGGACTTTAAGCTTAGAAGTGGGCACTGCCCATACTGCAATGATGAAACACCTTGCAATGGAATGCGTGCACTGGCGAGTTATGAGGGGTGTTGAGTGCCCTTGACATGGCATCGCTCTCCTGGGACTTTAAGCTTAGAAGTGGGCACTGCCCATTCTGCAATGATGAAACACCTTGCAATGTAATGCGTGCACTGGCGAGTTATGAGGGGTGTTGAGTGCCCTTGACATGGCATCGCTCTCCTGGGACTTTAAGCTTAGAAGTGGGCACTGCCCATTCTGCAATGATGAAACACCTTGCAATGTAATGCGTGCACTGGCGAGTTATGAGGGGTGTTGAGTTCCCTTGACATGGCATCGCTCTCCTGGAACTTTAAGCTTAGAAGTGGGCACTGCCCGTTCTGCAATGATGAAACACCTTGCAATGTAATGCGTGCACTGGCGAGTTATGAGGGGTGTTGAGTGCCCTTGACATGGCATCGCTCTCCTGGGACTTTAAGCTTAGAAGTGGGCACTGCCCATTCTGCAATGATTAAACACCTTGCAATGGAATGCGTGCACTGGCGGGCTATGAGGGGTAGTGAGTGCCCTTGACATGGCATCGCTCTCCTGGGACTTGAAGCTTAGAAGTGGGCACTGCCCATTCTGCAATGATGAAACACCTTGCAATGGAATGCGTGCACTGGCGAGTTATGAGGGGTGTTGAGAGCCCTTGACATGGCATCGCACTCCTGGGACTTTAAGCTTAGAAGTGGGCACTGCCCATACTGCAATGATGAAACACCTTGCAATGGAATGCGTGCACTGGCGAGTTATGAGGGGTGTTGAGTGCCCTTGACATGGCATCGCTCTCCTGGGACTTTAAGCTTAGAAGTGGGCACTGCCCATTCTGCAATGATGAAACACCTTGCAATGTAATGCGTGCACTGGCGAGTTATGAGGGGTGTTGAGTGCCCTTGACATGGCATCGCTCTCCTGGGACTTTAAGCTTAGAAGTGGGCACTGCCCGTTCTGCAATGATGAAACACCTTGCAATGTAATGCGTGCACTGGCGGGTTATGAGGGGTATTGAGTGCCCTTGACATGGCATCGCTCTCCTGGGACTTTAAGCTTAGAAGTGGGCACTGCCCGTTCTGCAATGATGAAACACCTTGCAATGTAATGCGTGCACTGGCGAGTTATGAGGGGTGTTGAGTGCCCTTCACATGGCATCGCTCTCCTGGGACTTTAAGCTTAGAAGTGGGCATTGCCCATACTGCAATGATGAAACACCTTGCAATGGAATGCGTGCACTGGCGAGTTATGAGGGGTGTTGAGTGCCCTTGACATGGCATCGCTCTCCTGGGACTTTAAGCTTAGAAGTGGGCACTGCCCATTCTGCAATGATGAAACACCTTGCAATGTAATGCGTGCACTGGCGAGTTATGAGGGGTGTTGAGTGCCCTTGACATGGCATTGCTCTACTGGGACTTTAAGCTTAGAAGTGCGCACTGCCCATTCTGCAATGATGAAACACCTTGAAATGTAATGCGTGCACTGGCGGGTTATGAGGGGTGTTGAGTGCCCTTGACATGGCATCGCTCTCCTGGGAGTTGAGTGCCCTTGACATGGCATTGCACTCCTGGGACTTTAAGCTTAGAAGTGGGCACTGCCCATTCTGCAATGATGAAACACCTTGCAATGTAATGCAGGCACTGGCGAGTTATGAGGGGTGTTGGATGCCCTTGACATGGCATCGCTCTCCTGGGACTTTAAGCTTAGAAGTGGGCACTGCCCGTTCTGCAATGATGAAACACCTTGCAATGTAATGCGTGCACTGGCGAGTTATGAGGGGTGTTGAGTGCCCTTGACATGGCATTGCTCTCATGGGACTTTAATCTTAGAAGTGGGCACTGCCCATTCTGCAATGATGAAACACATTGCAATGTAATGCGTGCACTGGCGGGTTATGAGGGGTATTGAGTGCCCTTGACATGGCATTGCACTCCTGGGACTTTAAGCTTAGAAGTGGGCACTGCCCGTTCTGCAATGATGAAACACCTTGCAATGTAATGCGTGCACTGGCGAGTTATGAGGGGTGTTGAGTGCCCTTGACATGGCATCGCTCTCCTGGGACTTTAAGCTTAGAAGTGGGCACTGCCCATTCTGCAATGATGAAACACACCTTGTAATGGAATGCGTGCACTGGCGAGTTATGAGGGGTGTTGAGTGCCCTTGACATGGCATTGCTCTCCTGGGACTTTAAGCTTAGAAGTGGGCACTGCCCATTCTGCAATGATGAAACACCTTGCAATGTAATGCGTGCACTGGCGAGTTATGAGGGGTGTTGAGTGCCCTTGACATGGCATTGCTCTCCTGGGACTTTAAGCTTAGAAGTGCGCACTGCCCATTCTGCAATGATGAAACACCTTGCAATGGAATGCGTGCATTGGCGGGTTATGAGGGGTGTTGAGTGCCCTTGACATGGCATCGCTCTCCTGGGAGTTGAGTGCCCTTGACATGGCATTGCACTCCTGGGACTATAAGCTTAGAAGTGGGCACTGCCCATTCTGCAATGATGAAACACCTTGCAATGTAATGCGTGCACTGGCGAGTTATGAGGGGTGTTGAGTGCCCTTGACATGGCATCGCTCTCCTGGGACTTTAAGCTTAGATGTGGGCACTGCCCATTCTGCAATGATGAAACACCTTGCAATGGAATGCGTGCACTGGCGGGCTATGAGGGGTAGTGAGTGCCCTTGACATGGCATCGCTCTCCTGGGACTTGAAGCTTAGAAGTGGGCACTGCCCATTCTGCAATGATGAAACACCTTGCAATGGAATGCGTGCACTGGCGAGTTATGAGGGGTGTTGAGTGCCCTTGACATGGCATTGCACTCCTGGGACTTTAAGCTTAGAAGTGGGCACTGCCCATACTGCAATGATGAAACACCTTGCAATGGAATGCGTGCACTGGCGAGTTATGAGGGGTGTTGAGTGCCCTTGACATGGCAGCGCTCTCCTGGGACTTTAAGCTTAGAAGTGGGCACTGCCCATTCTGCAATGATGAAACACCTTGCAATGTAATGCAGGCACTGGTGGGCTATGAAGGGTAGTGAGTGCCCTTGACATGGCATCGCTCTCCTGGAACTTTAAGCTTAGAAGTGGGCACTGCCCATTCTGCAATGATGAAACACCTTGCAATGGAATGCGTGCACTGGCGGGCTATGAGGGGTAGTGAGTGCCCTTGACATGGCATCGCTCTCCTGGGACTTGAAGCTTAGAAGTGGGCACTGCCCATTCTGCAATGATGAAACACCTTGCACTGGCGAGTTATGAGGGGTGTTGAGTGCCCTTGACATGGCATTGCACTCTTGGGACTTTAAGCTTAGAAGTGGGCACTGCCCATTCTGCAATGATGAAACACCTTGCAATGTAATGCGTGCACTGGCGAGTTATGAGGGGTGTTGAGTGCCCTTGACATGGCATCGCTCTCCTGGGACTTTAAGCTTAGAAGTGGGCACTGCCCATTCTGCAATGATGAAACACCTTGCAATGTAATGCGTGCACTGGCGAGTTATGAGGGGTGTTGAGTGCCCTTGACATGGCATCGCTCTCCTGGAACTTTAAGCTTAGAAGTGGGCACTGCCCGTTCTGCAATGATGAAACACCTTGCAATGTAATGCGTGCACTGGCGAGTTATGAGGGGTGTTGAGTGCCCTTGACATGGCATCGCTCTCCTGGGACTTTAAGCTTAGAAGTGGGCACTGCCCATTCTGCAATGATGAAACACCTTGCAATGGAATGCGTGCACTGGCGAGTTATGAGGGGTGTTGAGTGCCCTTGACATGGCATTGCACTCCTGGGACTTTAAGCTTAGAAGTGGGCACTGCCCATACTGCAATGATGAAACACCTTGCAATGGAATGCGTGCACTGGCGAGTTATGAGGGGTGTTGAGTGCCCTTGACATGGCATCGCTCTCCTGGGACTTTAAGCTTAGAAGTGGGCACTGCCCATTCTGCAATGATGAAACACCTTGCAATGTAATGCGTGCACTGGCGAGTTATGAGGGGTGTTGAGTGCCCTTGACATGGCATCGCTCTCCTGGGACTTTAAGCTTAGAAGTGGGCACTGCCCATTCTGCAATGATGAAACACACCTTGCAATGTAATGCGTGCACTGGCGAGTTATGAGGGGTGTTGAGTGCCCTTGGCATGGCATTGCTCTCCTGGGACTTTAAGGTTAGAAGTGCGCACTGCCCATTCTGCAATGATGAAACACCTTGAAATGTAATGTGTGCACTGGCGGGTTATGAGGGGTGTTGAGTGCCCTTGACATGGCATCGCTCTCCTGGGAGTTGAGTGCCCTTGACATGGCATTGCACTCCTGGGACTTTAAGCTTAGAAGTGGGCACTGCCCATTCTGCAATGATGAAACACCTTGCAATGTAATGCAGGCACTGGCGAGTTATGAGGGGTGTTGGGTGCCCTTGACATGGCATCGCTCTCCTGGGACTTTAAGCTTAGAAGTGGGCACTGCCCGTTCTGCAATGATGAAACACCTTGTAATGTAATGCGTGCACTGGCGAGTTATGAGGGGTGTTGAGTGCCCTTGACATGGCATTGCTCTCATGGGACTTTAAGCTTAGAAGTGGGCACTGCCCATTCTGCAATGATGAAACACCTTGCAATGTAATGCGTGCACTTTATGAGGGGTATTGAGTGCCCTTGACATGGCATTGCACTCCTGGGACTTTAAGCTTAGAAGTGGGCACTGCCCGTTCTGCAATGATGAAACACCTTGCAATGTAATGCGTGCACTGGCGAGTTATGAGGGGTGTTGAGTGCCCTTGACATGGCATCGCTCTCCTGGGACTTTAAGCTTAGAAGTGGGCACTGCCCATTCTGCAATGATGAAACACACCTTGCAATGGAATGCGTGCACTGGCGAGTTATGAGGGGTGTTGAGTGCCCTTGACATGGCATTGCTCTCCTGGGACTTTAAGCTTAGAAGTGGGCACTGCCCATTCTGCAATGATGAAACACCTTGCAATGTAATGCGTGCACTGGCGAGTTATGAGGGGTGTTGAGTGCCCTTGACATGGCATTGCTCTCCTGGGACTTTAAGCTTAGAAGTGCGCACTGCCCATTCTGCAATGATGAAACACCTTGAAATGTAATGCGTGCACTGGCGGGTTATGAGGGGTGTTGAGTGCCCTTGACATGGCATCGCTCTCCTGGGAGTTCAGTGCCCTTGACATGGCATTGCACTCCTGGGACTTTAAGCTTAGAAGTGGGCACTGCCCATTCTGCAATGATGAAACACACCTTGCAATGTAATGCATGCACTGGCGAGTTATGAGGGGTGTTGAGTGCCCTTGACATGGCATTGCACTCCTGGGACTTTAAGCTTAGAAGTGGGCACTGCCCGTTCTGCAATGATGAAACACCTTGCAATCTAATGCGTGCACTGGCGAGTTATGAGGGGTGTTGAGTGCCCTTGACATGGCATCGCATTGAGTGCCCTTGACATGGCATTGCACTCCTGGGACTTTAAGCTTAGAAGTGGGCACTGCCCGTTCTGCAATGATGAAACACCTTGCAATGTAATGCGTGCACTGGCGAGTTATGAGGGGTGTTGAGTGCCCTTGACATGGCATCGCTCTCCTGGGACTTTTGGGACTTTAAGCTTAGAAGTGGGCACTGCCCGTTCTGCAATGATGAAACACCTTGCAATGTAATGCGTGCACTGGCGAGTTATGAGGGGTGTTGAGTGCCCTTGACATGGCATCGCTCTCCTGGGACTTTAAGCTTAGAAGTGGGCACTGCCCATTCTGCAATGATGAAACACCTTGCAATGGAATGCGTGCACTGGCGGGCTATGAGGGGTAGTGAGTGCCCTTGACATGGCATCGCTCTCCTGGGACTTGAAGCTTAGAAGTGGGCACTGCCCATTCTGCAATGATGAAACACCTTGCAATGGAATGCGTGCACTGGCGAGTTATGAGGGGTGTTGAGTGCCCTTGACATGGCATTGCACTCCTGGGACTTTAAGCTTAGAAGTAGGCACTGCCCATACTGCAATGATGAAACACCTTGCAATGGAATGCGTGCACTGGCGAGTTATGAGGGGTGTTGAGTGCCCTTGACATGGCAGCGCTCTCCTGGGACTTTAAGCTTAGAAGTGGGCACTGCCCATTCTGCAATGATGAAACACCTTGCAATGTAATGCAGGCACTGGTGGGCTATGAGGGGTAGTGAGTGCCCTTGACAATGCATCGCTCTCCTGGAACTTTAAGCTTAGAAGTGGGCACTGCCCGTTCTGCAATGATGAAACACCTTGCAATGTAATGCGTGCACTGGCGAGTTATGAGGGGTGTTGAGTGCCCTTGACATGGCATCGCTCTCCTGGGACTTTAAGCTTAGAAGTGGGCACTGCCCATTCTGCAATGATGAAACACCTTGCAATGGAATGCGTGCACTGTCGGGCTATGAGGGGTAGTGAGTGCCCTTGACATGGCATCGCTCTCCTGGGACTTGAAGCTTAGAAGTGGGCACTGCCCATTCTGCAATGATGAAACACCTTGCAATGGCGAGTTATGAGGGGTGTTGAGTGCCCTTGACATGGCATTGCACTCCTGGGACTTTAAGCTTAGAAGTGGGCACTGCCCATACTGCAATGATGAAACACCTTGCAATGGAATGCGTGCACTGGCGAGTTATGAGGGGTGTTGAGTGCCCTTGACATGGCATCGCTCTCCTGGGACTTTAAGCTTAGAAGTGGGCACTGCCCGTTCTGCAATGATGAAACACCTTGCAATGTAATGTAGGCACTGGTGGGCTATGAGGGGTAGTGAGTGCCCTTGACATGGCATCGCTCTCCTGGAACTTGAAGCTTAGAAGTGGGCACTGCCCATTCTGCAATGATGAAACACCTTGCAATGGAATGCGTGCACTGGCGAGTTATGAGGGGTGTTGAGTGCCCTTGACATGGCATCGCTCTCCTGGGACTTAAAGCTTAGAAGTGGGCACTGCCCATACTGCAATGATGAAACACCTTCCAATGGAATGCGTGCACTGGCGAGTTATGAGGGGTGTTGAGTGCCCTTGACATGGCATCGCTCTCCTGGGACTTTAAGCTTATAAGTGGGCACTGCCCATTCTGCAATGATGAAACACCTTGCAATGTAATGCGTGCACTGGCGAGTTATGAGGGGTGTTGAGTGCCCTTGACATGGCATCGCTCTCCTGGGACTTTAAGCTTAGAAGTGGGCACTGCCCATTCTGCAATGATGAAACACCTTGCAATGTAATGCGTGCACTGGCGAGTTATGAGGGGTGTTGAGTGCCCTTGACATGGCATTGCTCTCCTGGGACTTTAAGCTTAGAAGTGCGCACTGCCCATTCTGCAATGATGAAACACCTTGAAATGTAATGCGTGCACTGGCGGGTTATGAGGGGTGTTGAGTGCCCTTGACATGGCATCGCTCTCCTGGGACTTTAAGCTTAGAAGTGGGCACTGCCCATTCTGCAATGATGAAACACCTTGCAATGGAATGCGTGCACTGTCGGGCTATGAGGGGTAGTGAGTGCCCTTGACATGGCATCGCTCTCCTGGGACTTGAAGCTTAGAAGTGGGCACTGCCCATTCTGCAATGATGAAACACCTTGCAATGGCGAGTTATGAGGGGTGTTGAGTGCCCTTGACATGGCATTGCTCTCATGGGACTTTAAGCTTAGAAGTGGGCACTGCCCATTCTGCAATGATGAAACACCTTGCAATGTAATGCGTGCACTGGCGGGTTATGAGGGGTATTGAGTGCCCTTGACATGGCATTGCACTCCTGGGACTTTAAGCTTAGAAGTGGGCACTGCCCGTTCTGCAATGATGAAACACCTTGCAATGTAATGCGTGCACTGGCGAGTTATGAGGGGTGTTGAGTGCCCTTGACATGGCATCGCTCTCCTGGGACTTTTGGGACTTTAAGCTTAGAAGTGGGCACTGCCCGTTCTGCAATGATGAAACACCTTGCAATGTAATGCGTGCACTGGCGAGTTATGAGGGGTGTTGAGTGCCCTTGACATGGCATTGCTCTCCTGGGACTTTAAGCTTAGAAGTGGGCACTGCCCGTTCTGCAATGATGAAACACCTTGCAATGTAATACATGCACTGGCGGGCTATGAGGGGTAGTGAGTGCCCTTGACATGGCATTGCTCTCCTGGGACTTTAAACTTAGAAGTGGGCACTGCCCGTTCTGCAATGATGAAACACCTTGCAATGGAATGCGTGCACTGGCGGGTTATGAGGAGTGTTGAGTGCCCTTGACATGGCATCGCTCTCCTGGGACTTTAAGCTTAGAAGTGGGCACTGCCCATTCTGCAATGATGAAACACCTTGCAATGTAATGCAGGCACTGGCGAGTTATGAGGGGTGTTGAGTGCCCTTCACATGGCATCGCTCTCCTGGGACTTGAAGCTTAGAAGTGGGCACTGCCCATTCGGCAATGATGAAACACACCTTGCAATGTAATGCGTGCACTGGCGAGTTATGAGGGGTGTTGAGTGCCCTTGACATGGCATCGCTCTCCTGGGACTTTAAGCTTAGAAGTGGGCACTGCCCATTCTGCAATGATGAAACACCTTGCAATGGAATGCGTGCACTGGCGGGCTATGAGGGGTAGTGAGTGCCCTTGACATGGCATCGCTCTCCTGGGACTTGAAGCTTAGAAGTGGGCACTGCCCGTTCTGCAATGATGAAACACCTTGCAATGGAATGAGTGCACTGGCGAGTTATGAGGGGTGTTGAGTGCCCTTGACATGGCAGCGCTCTCCTGGGACTTTAAGCTTAGAAGTGGGCACTGCCCATTCTGCAATGATGAAACACCTTGCAATGTAATGCAGGCACTGGTGGGCTATGAGGGGTAGTGAGTGCCCTTGACAATGCATCGCTCTCCTGGAACTTTAAGCTTAGAAGTGGGCACTGCCCGTTCTGCAATGATGAAACACCTTGCAATGTAATGCGTGCACTGGCGAGTTATGAGGGGTGTTGAGTGCCCTTGACATGGCATCGCTCTCCTGGGACTTTAAGCTTAGAAGTGGGCACTGCCCATTCTGCAATGATGAAACACCTTGCAATGGAATGCGTGCACTGGCGGGCTATGAGGGGTAGTGAGTGCCCTTGACATGGCATCGCTCTCCTGGGACTTGAAGCTTAGAAGTGGGCACTGCCCATTCTGCAATGATGAAACACCTTGCAATGGCGAGTTATGAGGGGTGTTGAGTGCCCTTGACATGGCATTGCACTCCTGGGACTTTAAGCTTAGAAGTGGGCACTGCCCATACTGCAATGATGAAACACCTTGCAATGGAATGCGTGCACTGGCGAGTTATGAGGGGTGTTGAGTGCCCTTGACATGGAATCGCTCTCCTGGGACTTTAAGCTTAGAAGTGGGCACTGCCCATTCTGCAATGATGAAACACCTTGCAATGTAATGCGTGCACTGGCGAGTTATGAGGGGTGTTGAGTGCCCTTGACATGGCATCGCTCTCCTGGGACTTTAAGCTTAGAAGTGGGCACTGCCCATTCTGCAATGATGAAACACCTTGCAATGTAATGCGTGCACTGGCGAGTTATGAGGGGTGTTGAGTGCCCTTGACATGGCATCGCTCTCCTGGAACTTTAAGCTTAGAAGTGGGCACTGCCCGTTCTGCAATGATGAAACACCTTGCAATGTAATGCGTGCACTGGCGAGTTATGAGGGGTGTTGAGTGCCCTTGACATGGCATCGCTCTCCTGGGACTTTAAGCTTAGAAGTGGGCACTGCCCGTTCTGCAATGATGAAACACCTTGCAATGTAATGCAGGCACTGGCGGGCTATGAGGGGTAGTGAGTGCCCTTGACATGGCATCGCTCTCCTGGAACTTGAAGCTTAGAAGTGGGCACTGCCCATTCTGCAATGATGAAACACCTTGCAATGGAATGCGTGCACTGGCGAGTTATGAGGGGTGTTGAGTGCCCTTGACATGGCATCGCTCTCCTGGGACTTTAAGCTTAGAAGTGGGCACTGCCCATACTGCAATGATGAAACACCTTCCAATGGAATGCGTGCACTGGCGAGTTATGAGGGGTGTTGAGTGCCCTTGACATGGCATCGCTCTCCTGGGACTTTAAGCTTAGAAGTGGGCACTGCCCATTCTGCAATGATGAAACACCTTGCAATGTAATGCGTGCACTGGCGAGTTATGAGGGGTGTTGAGTGCCCTTGACATGGCATCGCTCTCCTGGGACTTTAAGCTTAGAAGTGGGCACTGCCCATTCTGCAATGATGAAACACCTTGCAATGTGATGCGTGCACTGGCGAGTTATGAGGGGTGTTGAGTGCCCTTGACATGGCATCGCTCTCCTGGGACTTTAAGCTTAGAAGTGCGCACTGCCCATTCTGCAATGATGAAACACCTTGAAATGTAATGCGTGCACTGGCGGGTTATGAGGGGTGTTGAGTGCCCTTGACATGGCATCGCTCTCCTGGGAGTTGAGTGCCCTTGACATGGCATTGCACTCCTGGGACTTTAAGCTTAGAAGTGGGCACTGCCCATTCTGCAATGATGAAACACCTTGCAATGTAATGCAGGCACTGGCGAGTTATGAGGGGTGTTGGGTGCCCTTGACATGGCATCGCTCTCCTGGGACTTTAAGCTTAGAAGTGGGCACTGCCCGTTCTGCAATGATGAAACACCTTGCAATGTAATGCGTGCACTGGCGAGTTATGAGGGGTGTTGAGTGCCCTTGACATGGCATCGCTCTCATGGGACTTTAAGCTTAGAAGTGGGCACTGCCCATTCTGCAATGATGAAACACCTTGCAATGTAATGCGTGCACTGGCGGGTTATGAGGGGTGTTGAGTGCCCTTGACATGGCATTGCACTCCTGGGACTTTAAGCTTAGAAGTGGGCACTGCCCGTTCTGCAATGGTGAAACACCTTGCAATGTAATGCGTGCACTGGCGAGTTATGAGGGGTGTTGAGTGCCCTTGACATGGCATCGCTCTCCTGGGACTTTAAGCTTAGAAGTGGGCACTGCCCATTCTGCAATGATGAAACACACCTTGCAATGGAATGCGTGCACTGGCGAGTTATGAGGGGTGTTGAGTGCCCTTGACATGGCATTGCTCTCCTGGGACTTTAAGCTTAGAAGTGGGCACTGCCCATTCTGCAATGATGAAACACCTTGCAATGTAATGCGTGCACTGGCGAGTTATGAGGGGTGTTGAGTGCCCTTGACATGGCATCGCTCTCCTGGGTCTTTAAGCTTAGAAGTGGGCACTGCCCATTCTGCAATGATGAAACACCTTGCAATGTAATCCGTGCACTGGAGAGTTATGAGGGGTGTTGAGTGCCCTTGACATGGCATCGCTCTCCTGGGACTTTAAGCTTAGAAGTGCGCACTGCCCATTCTGCAATGATGAAACACCTTGAAATGTAATGCGTGCACTGGCGGGTTATGAGGGGTGTTGAGTGCCCTTGACATGGCATCGCTCTCCTGGGAGTTGAGTGCCCTTGACATGGCATTGCACTCCTGGGACTTTAAGCTTAGAAGTGGGCACTGCCCATTCTGCAATGATGAAACACCTTGCAATGTAATGCAGGCACTGGCGAGTTATGAGGGGTGTTGAGTGCCCTTGACATGGCATCGCTCTCCTGGGACTTTAAGCTTAGAAGTGGGCACTGCCCGTTCTGCAATGATGAAACACCTTGCAATGTAATGCAGGCACTGGTGGGCTATGAGGGGTAGTGAGTGCCCTTGACATGGCATCGCTCTCTTGGAACTTTAAGCTTAGAAGTGGGCACTGCCCGTTCTGCAATGATGAAACACCTTGCAATGTAATGCGTGCACTGGCGAGTTATGAGGGGTGTTGAGTGCCCTTGACATGGCATCGCTCTCCTGTGACTTCAAGCTTAGAAGTGGGCACTGCCCATTCTGCAATGATGAAACATCTTGCAATGGAATGCGTGCACTGGCGGGCTATGAGGGGTAGTGAGTGCCCTTGACATGGCATCGCTCTCCTGGGACTTGAAGCTTAGAAGTGGGCACTGCCCATTCTGCAATGATGAAACACCTTGCAATGGAATGCGTGCACTGGCGAGTTATGAGGGGTGTTGATTGCCCTTGACATGGCATTGCACTCCTGGGACTTTAAGCTTAGAAGTGGGCACTGCCCATACTGCAATGATGAAACACCTTGCAATGGAATGTGTGCACTGGCGAGTTATGAGGGGTGTTGAGTGCCCTTGACATGGCATCGCTCTCCTGGGACTTTAAGCTTAGAAGTGGGCACTGCCCATTCTGCAATGATGAAACACCTTGCAATGTAATGCGTGCACTGGCGAGTTATGAGGGGTGTTGAGTGCCCTTGACATGGCATCGCTCTCCTGGGACTTTAAGCTTAGAAGTGGGCACTGCCCGTTCTGCAATGATGAAACACCTTGCAATGTAATGCGTGCACTGGCGAGTTATGAGGGGTGTTGAGTTCCCTTGACATGGCATCGCTCTCCTGGAACTTTAAGCTTAGAAGTGGGCACTGCCCGTTCTGCAATGATGAAACACCTTGCAATGGAATGCGTGCACTGGCGAGTTATGAGGGGTGTTGAGTGCCCTTGACATGGCATCGCTCTCCTGGGACTTTAAGCTTAGAAGTGGGCACTGCCCATTCTGCAATGATGAAACACCTTGCAATGTAATGCGTGCACTGGCGAGTTATGAGGGGTGTTGAGTGCCCTTGACACGGCATCGCTCTCCTGGGACTTTAAGCTTAGAAGTGGGCAATGCCCATTCTGCAATGATGAAACACCTTGCAATGTAATGCGTGCACTGGCGAGTTATGAGGGGTGTTGAGTGCCCTTGACATGGCATTGCTCTCCTGGGACTTTAAGCTTAGAAGTGCGCACTGCCCATTCTGCAATGATGAAACACCTTGAAATGTAATGCGTGCACTGGCGAGTTATGAGGGGTGTTGAGTGCCCTTGACATGGCATCGCTCTCCTGGGAGTTGAGTGCCCTTGACATGGCATTGCACTCCTGGGACTTTAAGCTTAGAAGTGGGCACTGCCCATTCTGCAATGATGAAACACCTTGCAATGTAATGCAGGCACTGGCGAGTTATGAGGGGTGTTGGATGCCCTTGACATGGCATCGCTCTCCTGGGACTTTAAGCTTAGAAGTGGGCACTGCCCGTTCTGCAATGATGAAACACCTTGCAATGTAATGCGTGCACTGGCGAGTTATGAGGGGTGTTGAGTGCCCTTGACATGGCATTGCTCTCATGGGACTTTAAGCTTAGAAGTGGGCACTGCCCATTCTGCAATGATGAAACACCTTGCAATGTAATGCGTGCACTGGCGGGTTATGAGGGGTATTGAGTGCCCTTGACATGGCATTGCACTCCTGGGACTTTAAGCTTAGAAGTGCGCACTGCCCATTCTGCAATGATGAAACACCTTGAAATGTAATGCGTGCACTGGCGGGTTATGAGGGGTGTTGAGTGCCCTTGACATGGCATCGCTCTCCTGGGAGTTGAGTGCCCTTGACATGGCATTGCACTCCTGGGACTTTAAGCTTAGAAGTGGGCACTGCCCATTCTGCAATGATGAAACACCTTGCAATGTAATGCAGGCACTGGCGAGTTATGAGGGGTGTTGAGTGCCATTGACATGGCATCGCTCTCCTGGGACTTTAAGCTTAGAAGTGGGCACTGCCCGTTCTGCAATGATGAAACACCTTGCAATGTAATGCGTGCACTGGCGAGTTATGAGGGGTGCTGAGTGCCCTTGACATGGCATTACTCTCCTGGGACTTTAAGCTTAGAAGTGAGCACTGCCCATTCTGCAATGATGAAACACACCTTGCAATGTAATGCATGCACTGGCGGGTTATGAGGGGTTTTGAGTGCCCTTGACATGGCATTGCACTCCTGAGACTTTAAGCTTAGAAGTGGGCACTGCCCGTTCTGCAATGATGAAACACCTTGCAATCTAATGCGTGCACTGGCGAGTTATGAGGGGTGTTGAGTGCCCTTGACATGGCATCGCATTGAGTGCCCTTGACATGGCATTGCACTCCTGGGACTTTAAGCTTAGAAGTGGGCACTGCCCGTTCTGCAATGATGAAACACCTTGCAATGTAATGCGTGCACTGGCGAGTTATGAGGGGTGTTGAGTGCCCTTGACATGGCATCGCTCTCCTGGGACTTTTGGGACTTTAAGCTTAGAAGTGGGCACTGCCCGTTCTGCAATGATGAAACACCTTGCAATGTAATGCGTGCACTGGCGAGTTATGAGGGGTGTTGAGTGCCCTTGACATGGCATCGCTCTCCTGGGACTTTAAGCTTAGAAGTGGGCACTGCCCATTCTGCAATGATGAAACACCTTGCAATGGAATGCGTGCACTGGCGGGCTATGAGGGGTAGTGAGTGCCCTTGACATGGCATCGCTCTCCTGGGACTTGAAGCTTAGAAGTGGGCACTGCCCATTCTGCAATGATGAAACACCTTGCAATGGAATGCGTGCACTGGCGAGTTATGAGGGGTGTTGAGTGCCCTTGACATGGCATTGCACTCCTGGGACTTTAAGCTTAGAAGTGGGCACTGCCCATACTGCAATGATGAAACACCTTGCAATGGAATGCGTGCACTGGCGAGTTATGAGGGGTGTTGAGTGCCCTTGACATGGCAGCGCTCTCCTGGGACTTTAAGCTTAGAAGTGGGCACTGCCCATTCTGCAATGATGAAACACCTTGCAATGTAAAGCAGGCACTGCTGGGCTATGAGGGGTAGTGAGTGCCCTTGACATGTCATCGCTCTCCTGGAACTTTAAGCTTAGAAGTGGGCACTGCCCGTTCTGCAATGATGAAACACCTTGCAATGTAATGCGTGCACTGGCGAGTTATGAGGGGTGTTGAGTGCCCTTGACATGGCATCGCTCTCCTGGGACTTTAAGCTTAGAAGTGGGCACTGCCCATTCTGCAATGATGAAACACCTTGCAATGGAATGCGTGCACTGGCGGGCTATGAGGGGTAGTGAGTGCCCTTGACATGGCATCGCTCTCCTGGGACTTGAAGCTTAGAAGTGGGCACTGCCCATTCTGCAATGATGAAACACCTTGCACTGGCGAGTTATGAGGGATGTTGAGTGCCCTTGACATGGCATTGCACTCCTGGGACTTTAAGCTTAGAAGTGGGCACTGCCCATACTGCAATGATGAAACACCTTGCAATGGAATGCGTGCACTGGCGAGTTATGAGGGGTGTTGAGTGCCCTTGACATGGCATCGCTCTCCTGGGACTTTAAGCTTAGAAGTGGGCACTGCCCATTCTGCAATGATGAAACACCTTGCAATGTAATGCGTGCACTGGCGAGTTATGAGGGGTGTTGAGTGCCCTTGACATGGCATCGCTCTCCTGGGACTTTAAGCTTAGAAGTGGGCACTGCCCGTTCTGCAATGATGAAACACCTTGCAATGTAATGCGTGCACTGGCGAGTTATGAGGGGTGTTGAGTGCCCTTGACATGGCATCGCTCTCCTGGAACTTTAAGCTTAGAAGTGGGCACTGCCCGTTCTGCAATGATGAAACACCTTGCAATGTAATGCGTGCACTGGCGAGTTATGAGGGGTGTTGAGTGCCCTTGACATGGCATCGCTCTCCTGGGACTTTAAGCTTAGAAGTGGGCACTGCCCATTCTGCAATGATGAAACACCTTGCAATGGAATGCGTGCACTGGCGAGTTATGAGGAGTGTTGAGTGCCCTTGACATGGCATCGCACTCCTGGGACTTTAAGCTTAGAAGTGGGCACTGCCCATACTGCAATGATGAAACACCTTGCAATGGAATGCGTGCACTGGCGAGTTATGAGGGGTGTTGAGTGCCCTTGACATGGCATCGCTCTCCTGGGACTTTAAGCTTAGAAGTGGGCACTGCCCATTCTGCAATGATGAAACACCTTGCAATTTAATGCGTGCACTGGCGAGTTATGAGGGGTGTTGAGCGCCCTTGACATGGCATCGCTCTCCTGGGACTTTAAGCTTAGAAGTGGGCACTGCCCATTCTGCAATGATGAAACACACCTTGCAATGTAATGCGTGCACTGGCGAGTTATGAGGGGTGTTGAGTGCCCTTGACATGGCATTGCTCTCCTGGGACTTTAAGGTTAGAAGTGCGCACTGCCCATTCTGCAATGATGAAACACCTTGAAATGTAATGCGTGCACAGGCGGGTTATGAGGGGTGTTGAGTGCCCTTGACATGGCATCGCTCTCCTGGGAGTTGAGTGCCCTTGACATGGCATTGCACTCCTGGGACTTTAAGCTTAGAAGTGGGCACTGCCCATTCTGCAATGATGAAACACCTTGCAATGTAATGCAGGCACTGGTGAGTTATGAGGGGTGTTGGGTGCCCTTGACATGGCATCGCTCTCCTGGGACTTTAAGCTTAGAAGTGGGCACTGCCCGTTCTGCAATGATGAAACACCTTGTAATGTAATGCGTGCACTGGCGAGTTATGAGGGGTGTTGAGTGCCCTTGACATGGCATTGCTCTCATGGGACTTTAAGCTTAGAAGTGGGCACTGCCCATTCTGCAATGATGAAACACCTTGCAATGTAATGCGTGCACTGGCGGGTTATGAGGGGTATTGAGTGCCCTTGACATGGCATTGCACTCCTGGGACTTTAAGCTTAGAAGTGGGCACTGCCCGTTCTGCAATGATGAAACACCTTGCAATGTAATGCGTGCACTGGCGAGTTATGAGGGGTGTTGAGTGCCCTTGACATGGCATCGCTCTCCTGGGACTTTAAGCTTAGAAGTGGGCACTGCCCATTCTGCAATGATGAAACACACCTTGCAATGGAATGCGTGCACTGGCGAGTTATGAGGGGTGTTGAGTGCCCTTGACATGGCATTGCTCTCCTGGGACTTTAAGCTTAGAAGTGGGCACTGCCCATTCTGCAATGATGAAACACCTTGCAATGTAATGCGTGCACTGGCGAGTTATGAGGGGTGTTGAGTGCCCTTGACATGGCATTGCTCTCCTGGGACTTTAAGCTTAGAAGTGCGCACTGCTCATTCTGCAATGATGAAACACCTTGCAATGGAATGCGTGCACTGGCGAGTTATGAGGGGTGTTGAGTGCCCTTGACATGGCATCGCTCTCCTGGGAGTTCAGTGCCCTTGACATGGCATTGTACTCCTGGGACTTTAAGCTTAGAAGTGGGCACTGCCCATTCTGCAATGATGAAACAGCTTGCAATGTAATGCGTGCACTGGCGAGTTATGAGGGGTGTTGAGTGCCCTTGACATGGCATTGCTCTCCTGGGACTTTAAGCTTAGAAGTGGGCACTGCCCATTCTGCAATGTTGAAACACCTTGAAATGTAATGCGTGCACTGGCGGGTTATGAGGGGTGTTGAGTGCCCTTGACATGGCATCGCTCTCCTGGGAGTTCAGTGCCCTTGACATGGCATTGCACTCCTGGGACTTTAAGCTCAGAAGTGGGCACTGCCCATTCTGCAATGATGAAACAGCTTGCAATGTATTGTAGGCACTGGCGAGTTATGAGGGGTGTTGAGTGCCCTTGACATGGCATCGCTCTCCTGGGACTTTAAGCTTAGAAGTGGGCACTGCCCGTTCTGCAATGATGAAACACCTTGCAATGTAATGCGTGCACTGGCGAGTTATGAGGGGTGTTGAGTGCCCTTGACATGGCATTACTCTCCTGGGACTTTAAGCTTAGAAGTGAGCACTGCCCATTCTGCAATGATGAAACACACCTTGCAATGTAATGCATGCACTGGCGGGTTATGAGGGGTATTGAGTGCCCTTGACATGGCATTGCACTCCTGGGACTTTAAGCTTAGAAGTGGGCACTGCCCGTTCTGCAATGATGAAACACCTTGCAATCTAATGCGTGCACTGGCGAGTTATGAGGGGTGTTGAGTGCCCTTGACATGGCATCGCATTGAGTGCCCTTGACATGGCATTGCACTCCTGGGACTTTAAGCTTAGAAGTGGGCACTGCCCGTTCTGCAATGATGAAAAACCTTGCAATGTAATGCGTGCACTGGCGAGTTATGAGGGGTGTTGAGTGCCCTTGACATGGCATCGCTCTCCTGGGACTTTTGGGACTTTAAGCTTAGAAGTGGGCACTGCCCATTCTGCAATGATGAAACACCTTGAAATGTAATGCGTGCACTGGCGGGTTATGAGGGGTGTTGAGTGCCCTTGACATGGCATCGTTCTCCTGGGAGTTCAGTGCCCTTGACATGGCATTGCACTCCTGGGACTTTAAGCTTAGAAGTGGGCACTGCCCATTCTGCAATGATGAAACAGCTTGCAATGTATTGTAGGCACTGGCGAGTTATGAGGGGTGTTGAGTGCCCTTGACATGGCATCGCTCTCCTGGGACTTTAAGCTTAGAAGTGGGCACTGCCCGTTCTGCAATGATGAAACACCTTGCAATGTAATGCGTGCACTGGCGAGTTATGAGGGGTGTTGAGTGCCCTTGACATGGCATTACTCTCCTGGGACTTTAAGCTTAGAAGTGAGCACTGCCCATTCTGCAATGATGAAACACACCTTGCAATGTAATGCATGCACTGGCGGGTTATGAGGGGTATTGAGTGCCCTTGACATGGCATTGCACTCCTGGGACTTTAAGCTTAGAAGTGGGCACTGCCCGTTCTGCAATGATGAAACACCTTGCAATCTAATGCGTGCACTGGCGAGTTATGAGGGGTGTTGAGTGCCCTTGACATGGCATCGCATTGAGTGCCCTTGACATGGCATTGCACTCCTGGGACTTTAAGCTTAGAAGTGGGCACTGCCCGTTCTGCAATGATGAAAAACCTTGCAATGTAATGCGTGCACTGGCGAGTTATGAGGGGTGTTGAGTGCCCTTGACATGGCATCGCTCTCCTGGGACTTTTGGGACTTTAAGCTTAGAAGTGGGCACTGCCCGTTCTGCAATGATGAAACACCTTGCAATGTAATGCGTGCACTGGCGAGTTATGAGGGGTGTTGAGTGCCCTTGACATGGCATCGCTCTCCTGGGACTTGAAGCTTAGAAGTGGGCACTGCCCATTCTGCAATGATGAAACACCTTGCAATGGCGAGTTATGAGGGGTGTTGAGTGCCCTTGACATGGCATTGCACTCCTGGGACTTTAAGCTTAGAAGTGGGCACTGCCCATACTGCAATGATGAAACACCTTGCAATGGAATGCGTGCACTGGCGAGTTATGAGGGGTGTTGAGTGCCCTTGACATGGCATCGCTCTCCTGGGACTTTAAGCTTAGAAGTGGGCACTGCCCATTCTGCAATGATGAAACACCTTGCAATCTAATGCGTGCACTGGCGAGTTATGAGGGGTGTTGAGTGCCCTTGACATGGCATCGCATTGAGTGCCCTTGACATGGCAGCGCTCTCCTGGGACTTTAAGCTTAGAAGTGGGCACTGCCCATTCTGCAATGATGAAACACCTTGCAATGTAATGCAGGCACTGGTGGGCTATGAGGGGTAGTGAGTGCCCTTGACAATGCATCGCTCTCCTGGAACTTTAAGCTTAGAAGTGGGCACTGCCCGTTCTGCAATGATGAAACACCTTGCAATGTAATGCGTGCACTGGCGAGTTATGAGGGGTGTTGAGTGCCCTTGACATGGCATCGCTCTCCTGGGACTTTAAGCTTAGAAGTGGGCACTGCCCATTCTGCAATGATGAAACACCTTGCAATGGAATGCGTGCACTGGCGGGCTATGAGGGGTAGTGAGTGCCCTTGACATGGCATCGCTCTCCTGGGACTTGAAGCTTAGAAGTGGGCACTGCCCATTCTGCAATGATGAAACACCTTGCAATGGCGAGTTATGAGGGGTGTTGAGTGCCCTTGACATGGCATTGCACTCCTGGGACTTTAAGCTTAGAAGTGGGCACTGCCCATACTGCAATGATGAAACACCTTGCAATGGAATGCGTGCACTGGCGAGTTATGAGGGGTGTTGAGTGCCCTTGACATGGCATCGCTCTCCTGGGACTTTAAGCTTAGAAGTGGGCACTGCCCGTTCTGCAATGATGAAACACCTTGCAATGTAATGCAGGCACTGGTGGGCTATGAGGGGTAGTGAGTGCCCTTGACATGGCATCGCTCTCCTGGAACTTGAAGCTTAGAAGTGGGACTGCCCATTCTGCAATGATGAAACACCTTGCAATGGAATGCGTGCACTGGCGAGTTATGAGGGGTGTTGAGTGCCCTTGACATGGCATCGCTCTCCTGGGACTTAAAGCTTAGAAGTGGGCACTGCCCATACTGCAATGATGAAACACCTTGCAATGGAATGCGTGAACTGGCGAGTTATGAGGGGTGTTGAGTGCCCTTGACATGGCATCGCTCTCCTGGGACTTTAAGCTTAGAAGTGGGCACTGCCCATTCTGCAATGATGAAACACCTTGCAATGTAATGCGTGCACTGGCGAGTTATGAGGGGTGTTGAGTGCCCTTGACATGGCATCGCTCTCCTGGGACTTTAAGCTTAGAAGTGGGCACTGCCCATTCTGCAATGATGAAACACCTTGCAATGTAATGCGTGCACTGGCGAGTTATGAGGGGTGTTGAGTGCCCTTGACATGGCATTGCTCTCCTGGGACTTTAAGCTTAGAAGTGCGCACTGCCCATTCTGCAATGATGAAACACCTTGAAATGTAATGCGTGCACTGGCGGGTTATGAGGGGTGTTGAGTGCCCTTGACATGGCATCGCTCTCCTGGGAGTTGAGTGCCCTTGACATGGCATTGCACTCCTGGGACTTTAAGCTTAGAAGTGGGCACTGCCCATTCTGCAATGATGAAACACCTTGCAATGTAATGCAGGCACTGGCGAGTTATGAGGGGTGTTGGGTGCCCTTGACATGGCATCGCTCTCCTGGGACTTTAAGCTTAGAAGTGGGCACTGCCCGTTCTGCAATGATGAAACACCTTGCAATGTAATGCGTGCACTGGCGAGTTATGAGGGGTGTTGAGTGCCCTTGACATGGCATTGCTCTCATGGGACTTTAAGCTTAGAAGTGGGCACTGCCCATTCTGCAATGATGAAACACCTTGCAATGTAATGCGTGCACTGGCGGGTTATGAGGGGTATTGAGTGCCCTTGACATGGCATTGCACTCCTGGGACTTTAAGCTTAGAAGTGGGCACTGCCCGTTCTGCAATGATGAAACACCTTGCAATGTAATGCGTGCACTGGCGAGTTATGAGGGGTGTTGAGTGCCCTTGACATGGCATCGCTCTCCTGGGACTTTTGGGACTTTAAGCTTAGAAGTGGGCACTGCCCGTTCTGCAATGATGAAACACCTTGCAATGTAATGCGTGCACTGGCGAGTTATGAGGGGTGTTGAGTGCCCTTGACATGGCATCGCTCTCCTGGGACTTTAAGCTTAGAAGTGGGCACTGCCCGTTCTGCAATGATGAAACACCTTGCAATGTAATGCATGCACTGCGGGCTATGAGGGGTAGTGAGTGCCCTTGACATGGCATTGCTCTCCTGGGACTTTAAACTTAGAAGTGGGCACTGCCCGTTCTGCAATGATGAAACACCTTGCAATGGAATGCGTGCACTGGCGGGTTATGAGGAGTGTTGAGTGCCCTTGACATGGCATCGCTCTCCTGGGACTTTAAGCTTAGAAGTGGGCACTGCCCATTCTGCAATGATGAAACACCTTGCAATGTAATGCAGGCACTGGCGAGTTATGAGGGGTGTTGAGTGCCCTTCACATGGCATCGCTCTCCTGGGACTTGAAGCTTAGAAGTGGGCACTGCCCATTCTGCAATGATGAAACACACCTTGCAATGTAATGCGTGCACTGGCGAGTTATGAGGGGTGTTGAGTGCCCTTGACATGGCATTGCTCTCCTGGGACTTTAAGCTTAGAAGTGGGCACTGCCCGTTCTGCAATGATGAAACACCTTGCAATGTAATGCGTGCACTGGCGGGTTATGAGGGGTGTTGAGTGCCCTTGACATGGCATCGCTCTCCTGGGACTTTAAGCTTAGAAGTGGGCACTGCCCATTCTGCAATGATGAAACACCTTGCAATGTAATGCGTGCACTGGCGAGTTATGAGGGGTGTTGAGTGCCCTTGACATGGCATCGCTCTCCTGGGACTTTTGGGACTTTAAGCTTAGAAGTGGGCACTGCCCGTTCTGCAATGATGAAACACCTTGCAATGTAATGCGTGCACTGGCGAGTTATGAGGGGTGTTGAGTGCCCTTGACATGGCATCGCTCTCCTGGGACTTTAAGCTTAGAAGTGGGCACTGCCCATTCTGCAATGATGAAACACCTTGCAATGGAATGCGTGCACTGGCGGGCTATGAGGGGTAGTGAGTGCCCTTGACATGGCATCGCTCTCCTGGGACTTGAAGCTTAGAAGTGGGCACTGCCCATTCTGCAATGATGAAACACCTTGCAATGGAATGCGTGCACTGGCGAGTTATGAGGGGTGTTGAGTGCCCTTGACATGGCAGCGCTCTCCTGGGACTTTAAGCTTAGAAGTGGGCACTGCCCATTCTGCAATGATGAAACACCTTGCAATGTAATGCAGGCACTGGTGGGCTATGAGGGGTAGTGAGTGCCCTTGACAATGCATCGCTCTCCTGGAACTTTAAGCTTAGAAGTGGGCACTGCCCGTTCTGCAATGATGAAACACCTTGCAATGTAATGCGTGCACTGGCGAGTTATGAGGGGTGTTGAGTGCCCTTGACATGGCATCGCTCTCCTGGGACTTTAAGCTTAGAAGTGGGCACTGCCCATTCTGCAATGATGAAACACCTTGCAATGGAATGCGTGCACTGGCGGGCTATGAGGGGTAGTGAGTGCCCTTGACATGGCATCGCTCTCCTGGGACTTGAAGCTTAGAAGTGGGCACTGCCCATTCTGCAATAATGAAACACCTTGCAATGGCGAGTTATGAGGGGTGTTGAGTGCCCTTGACATGGCATTGCACTCCTGGGACTTTAAGCTTAGAAGTGGGCACTGCCCATACTGCAATGATGAAACACCTTGCAATGGAATGCGTGCACTGGCGAGTTATGAGGGGTGTTGAGTGCCCTTGACATGGCATCGCTCTCCTGGGACTTTAAGCTTAGAAGTGGGCACTGCCCATTCTGCAATGATGAAACACCTTGCAATGTAATGCGTGCACTGGCGAGTTATGAGGGGTGTTGAGTGCCCTTGACATGGCATCGCTCTCCTGGGACTTTAAGCTTAGAAGTGGGCACTGCCCATTCTGCAATGATGAAACACCTTGCAATGTAATGCGTGCACTGGCGAGTTATGAGGGGTGTTGAGTGCCCTTGACATGGCATCGCTCTCCTGGAACTTTAAGCTTAGAAGTGGGCACTGCCCGTTCTGCAATGATGAAACACCTTGCAATGTAATGCGTGCACTGGCGAGTTATGAGGGGTGTTGAGTGCCCTTGACATGGCATCGCTCTCCTGGGACTTTAAGCTTAGAAGTGGGCACTGCCCGTTCTGCAATGATGAAACACCTTGCAATGTAATGCAGGCACTGGCGGGCTATGAGGGGTAGTGAGTGCCCTTGACATGGCATCGCTCTCCTGGAACTTGAAGCTTAGAAGTGGGCACTGCCCATTCTGCAATGATGAAACACCTTGCAATGGAATGCGTGCACTGGCGAGTTATGAGGGGTGTTGAGTGCCCTTGACATGGCATCGCTCTCCTGGGACTTTAAGCTTAGAAATGGGCACTGCCCATTCTGCAATGATGAAACACCTTCCAATGGAATGCGTGCACTGGCGAGTTATGAGGGGTGTTGAGTGCCCTTGACATGGCATCGCTCTCCTGGGACTTTAAGCTTAGAAGTGGGCACTGCCCATTCTGCAATGATGAAACACCTTGCAATGTAATGCGTGCACTGGCGAGTTATGAGGGGTGTTGAGTGCCCTTGACATGGCATCGCTCTCCTGGGACTTTAAGCTTAGAAGTGGGCACTGCCCATTCTGCAATGATGAAACACCTTGCAATGTAATGCGTGCACTGGCGAGTTATGAGGGGTGTTGAGTGCCCTTGACATGGCATCGCTCTCCTGGGACTTTAAGCTTAGAAGTGCGCACTGCCCATTCTGCAATGATGAAACACCTTGAAATGTAATGCGTGCACTGGCGGGTTATGAGGGGTGTTGAGTGCCCTTGACATGGCATCGCTCTCCTGGGAGTTGAGTGCCCTTGACATGGCATTGCACTCCTGGGACTTTAAGCTTAGAAGTGGGCACTGCCCATTCTGCAATGATGAAACACCTTGCAATGTAATGCAGGCACTGGCGAGTTATGAGGGGTGTTGGGTGCCCTTGACATGGCATCGCTCTCCTGGGACTTTAAGCTTAGAAGTGGGCACTGCCCGTTCTGCAATGATGAAACACCTTGCAATGTAATGCGTGCACTGGCGAGTTATGAGGGGTGTTGAGTGCCCTTGACATGGCATTGCTCTCATGGGACTTTAAGCTTAGAAGTGGGCACTGCCCATTCTGCAATGATGAAACACCTTGCAATGTAATGCGTGCACTGGCGGGTTATGAGGGGTATTGAGTGCCCTTGACATGGCATTGCACTCCTGGGACTTTAAGCTTAGAAGTGGGCACTGCCCGTTCTGCAATGATGAAACACCTTGCAATGTAATGCGTGCACTGGCGAGTTATGAGGGGTGTTGAGTGCCCTTGACATGGCATCGCTCTCCTGGGACTTTAAGCTTAGACGTGGGCACTGCCCATTCTGCAATGATGAAACACACCTTGCAATGGAATGCGTGCACTGGCGAGTTATGAGGGGTGTTGAGTGCCCTTGACATGGCATTGCTCTCCTGGGACTTTAAGCTTAGAAGTGGGCACTGCCCATTCTGCAATGATGAAACACCTTGCAATGTAATGCGTGCACTGGCGAGTTATGAGGGGTGTTGAGTGCCCTTGACATGGCATTGCTCTCCTGGGACTTTAAGCTTAGAAGTGCGCACTGCCCATTCTGCAATGATGAAACACCTTGAAATGTAATGCGTGCACTGGCGGGTTATGAGGGGTGTTGAGTGCCCTTGACATGGCATCGCTCTCCTGGGAGTTGAGTGCCCTTGACATGGCATTGCACTCCTGGGACTTTAAGCTTAGAAGTGGGCACTGCCCATTCTGCAATGATGAAACACCTTGCAATGTAATGCAGGCACTGGCGAGTTATGAGGGGTGTTGAGTGCCCTTGACATGGCATCGCTCTCCTGGGACTTTAAGCTTAGAAGTGGGCACTGCCCGTTCTGCAATGATGAAACACCTTGCAATGTAATGCGTGCACTGGCGAGTTATGAGGGGTGTTGAGTGCCCTTGACATGGCATTACTCTCCTGGGACTATAAGCTTAGAAGTGAGCACTGCCCATTCTGCAATGATGAAACACACCTTGCAATGTAATGCATGCACTGGCGGGTTATGAGGGGTATTGAGTGCCCTTGACATGGCATTGCACTCCTGGGACTTTAAGCTTAGAAGTGGGCACTGCCCGTTCTGCAATGATGAAACACCTTTCAATCTAATGCGTGCACTGGCGAGTTATGAGGGGTGTTGAGTGCCCTTGACATGGCATCGCATTGAGTGCCCTTGACATGGCATTGCACTCCTGGGACTTTAAGCTTAGAAGTGGGCACTGCCCGTTCTGCAATGATGAAACACCTTGCAATGTAATGCGTGCACTGGCGAGTTATGAGGGGTGTTGAGTGCCCTTGACATGGCATCGCTCTCCTGGGACTTTTGGGACTTTAAGCTTAGAAGTGGGCACTGCCCGTTCTGCAATGATGAAACACCTTGCAATGTAATGCGTGCACTGGCGAGTTATGAGGGGTGTTGAGTGCCCTTGACATGGCATCGCTCTCCTGGGACTTTAAGCTTAGAAGTGGGCACTGCCCGTTCTGCAATGATGAAACACCTTGCAATGTAATGCATGCACTGGCGGGCTATGAGGGGTAGTGAGTGCCCTTGACATGGCATCGCTCTCCTGGGACTTTAAACTTAGAAGTGGGCACTGCCCATTCTGCAATGATGAAACACCTTGCAATGGAATGCGTGCACTGGCGGGTTATGAGGAGTGTTGAGTGCCCTTGACATGGCATCGCTCTCCTGGGACTTTAAGCTTAGAAGTGGGCACTGCCCATTCTGCAATGATGAAACACCTTGCAATGTAATGCAGGCACTGGCGAGTTATGAGGGGTGTTGAGTGCCCTTCACATGGCATCGCTCTCCTGGGACTTGAAGCTTAGAAGTGGGCACTGCCCATTCTGCAATGATGAAACACACCTTGCAATGTAATGCGTGCACTGGTGAGTTATGAGGGGTGTTGAGTGCCCTTGACATGGCATCGCTCTCCTGGGACTTTAAGCTTAGAAGTGGGCACTGCCCGTTCTGCAATGATGAAACACCTTGCAATGTAATGCGTGCACTGGCGGGTTATGAGGGGTGTTGAGTGCCCTTGACATGGCATCGCTCTCCTGGGACTTTAAGCTTAGAAGTGGGCACTGCCCATTCTGCAATGATGAAACACCTTGCAATGTAATGCGTGAACTGGCGAGTTATGGGGGGTGTTGAGTGCCCTTGACATGGCATCGCACTCCTGGGACTTTAAGCTTAGAAGTGGGCACTGCCCGTTCTGCAATGATGAAACACCTTGCAATGTAATGCGTACACTGGCGAGGTATGAGGGGTGTTGAGTGCCCTTGACATGGCATTGCTCTCCTGGGACTTTAAGCTTAGAAGTGGGCACTGCCCGTTCTGCAATGATGAAACACCTTGCAATGTAATGCGTGCACTGGCGAGTTATGAGGGGTGTTGAGTGCCCTTGACATGGCATCGCTCTCCTGGGACTTTAAGCTTAGAAGTGGGCACTGCCCATTCTGCAATGATGAAACACCTTGCAATGTAATGCGTGCACTGGCGAGTTATGAGGGGTGTTGAGTGCCCTTGACATGGCATCGCACTCCTGGGACTTTAAGCTTAGAAGTGGGCACTGCCCGTTCTGCAATGATGAAACACCTTGCAATGTAATGCATGCACTGGCGGGCTATGAGGGGTAGTGAGTGCCCTTGACATGGCATTGCTCTCCTGGGACTTTAAGCTTAGAAGTGGGCACTGCCCATTCTGCAATGATGAAACACCTTGCAATGTAATGCATGCACTGGCGGGTTATGAGGGGTGTTGAGTGCCCTTGACATGGCATCGCTCTCCTGGGACTTTAAGCTTAGAAGTGGGCATTGCCCATTCTGCAATGATGATACACCTTGCAATGGAATGCGTGCACTGGCGGGTTATGAGGGGTATTGAGTGCCCTTGACATGGCATCGCTCTCCTGGGACTTTAAGCTTAGAAGTGGGCACTGCCCGTTCTGCAATGATGAAACACCTTGCAATGTAATGCGTGCACTGGCGAGTTATGGGGGGTGTTGAGTGCCCTTGACATGGCATCGCTCTCCTGGGACTTTAAGCTTAGAAATGGGCACTGCCCGTTCTGCAATGATGAAACACCTTGCAATGTAATGCGTGCACTGGCGAGTTATGAGGGGTGTTGAGTGCCCTTGACATGGCATCGCTCTCCTGGGACTTTAAGCTTAGAAGTGGGCACTGCCCATTCTGCAATGATGAAACACACCTTGCAATGTGATGCGTGCACTGGCGAGTTATGAGGGGTGTTGAGTGCCCTTGACATGGCATTGCTCTCCTGGGACTTTAAGCTTAGAAGTGGGCACTGCCCATTCTGCAATGATGAAACACCTTGCAATGTAATGCATGCACTGGCGGGTTATAAGGGGTATTGAGTGCCCTTGACATGGCATTGCACTCCTGGGACTTTAAGCTTAGAAGTGGGCACTGCCCGTTCTGCAATGATGAAACACCTTGCAATGATGTAATGCGTGCACTGGCGAGTTATGAGGGGTGTTGAGTGCCCTTGACATGGCATCGCTCTCCTGGGACTTTAAGCTTAGAAGTGGGCACTGCCCGTTCTGCAATGATGAAACACCTTGCAATGTAATGCATGCACTGGCGGGCTATGAGGGGTAGTGAGTGCCCTTGACATGGCATCGCTCTCCTGGGACTTTAAGCTTAGAAGTGGGCACTGCCCGTTCTGCAATGATGAAACACCTTGCAATGGAATGCGTGCACTGGCGGGTTATGAGGAGTGTTGAGTGCCCTTGACATGGCATCGCTCTCCTGGGACTTTAAGCTTAGAAGTGGGCACTGCCCATTCTGCAATGATGAAACACCTTGCAATGTAATGCAGGCACTGGCGAGTTATGAGGGGTGTTGAGTGCCCTTGACATGGCATCGCTCTCCTGGGACTTGAAGCTTAGAAGTGGGCACTGCCCATTCTGCAATGATGAAACACCTTGCAATGTAATGCGTGCACTGGCGAGTTATGAGGGGTGTTGAGTGCCCTTGAAATGGCATCGCTCTCCTGGGACTTTAAGCTTAGAAGTGGGCACTGCCCATTCTGCAATGATGAAACACACCTTGCAATGTAATGCATGCACTGGCGGGTTATGAGGGGTATTGAGTGCCCTTGACATGGCATCACTCTCCTGGGACTTTAAGCTTAGAAGTGGGCACTGCCCATACTGCAATGATGAAACACCTTGCAATTTAATGCATGCACTGGCGGGTTATGAGGGGTATTGAGTGCCCTTGACATGGCATCGCACTCCTGGGACTTTAAGCTTAGAAGTGGGCACTGCCCATACTGCAATGATGAAACACCTTGCAATTTAATGCGTGCACTGGCGGGTTATGAGGGGTATTGAGTGCCCTTGACATGGCATTGCACTCCTGGGACTTTAAGCTTAGAAGTGGGCACTGCCCATTCTGCAATGATGAAACACCTTGCAATGTAATGCGTGCACTGGCGAGGTATGAGGGGTGTTGAGTGCCCTTGACATGGCATCGCTCTCCTGGGACTTTAAGCTTAGAAGTGGGCACTGCCCATTCTGCAATGATGAAACACCTTGCAATGTAATGCAGGCACTGGCGAGTTATGAGGGGTGTTGAGTGCCCTTGACATGGCATTGCACTCCTGGGACTTTAAGCTTAGAAGTGGGCACTGCCCGTTCTGCAATGATTAAACACCTTGCAATGTAATGCATGCACTGGCGGGTTATGAGGGGTGTTGAGTGCCCTTGACATGGCATTGCTCTCCTGGGACTTTAAGCTTAGAAGTGGGCACTGCCCATACTGCAATGATGAAACACCTTGCAATGTAAAGCATGGACTGGCGAGTTATGAGGGGTGTTGAGTGCCCTTGACATGGCATCGCTCTCCTGGGACTTTAAGCTTAGAAGTGGGCACTGCCCATTCTGCAATGATGAAACACCTTGCAATGTAATGCATGCACTGGCGGGTTATGAGGAAGCTGATGCATGCTGCAGCCTGGACACCAGGGCCCTGCTTGAGATAAAGATGCCCTTCCTCACGTGGCCTTTAATACCTTTCACAATGCCAGATTAGACCCTGCTAGGAAAAACAGGAAGGGCTGTGTCCGGAGGGTGGAGTCCCATGAGTCAGAGGGCAGTACTGAAGTCCCCTGGTCGGTGATCAGTTGCTACTTCTGGACTTTGTATGTCTTTTGAAGGAAACAGTGGTTGTATATAACTAAGGACTACCCCTCCTCTTCATCAGATGCAGAATTGCCACATGTATGGTTTGAACACCAGGGTAGATTATAACAAACGCACCAATGTATCTACCTGCCTACCTACCTATTCTTGTATCTATTTATCTATCGCTATATCTATATCATTCATATATTGATCAATCTATAACCATCTACATATATATATATATACCCATCCATCTCTCTATCAATTCATGTATCTATTTTTCTATTGATAAATCTATGTCTATCTTTCTATCTTGTTATCTATGGTCCTGATTTAGAGTATTGAGTAAAGTCAAATCTCCTGGCCCTAAATAACGCATTTTAAGTTGTCATTAGACCGGATTTACACACGGGTTTCCACCGGCAGAAACTGGCTAAAAAATCTGCTGGTTCCCATCTATTGCAACCCAATACATGATATATAACCAGGTAAAAGACACTGTTCACTATCCCTCCACGTCACGTATCTCTTAGCCATATTGCCATTCACCACTGTTCTGCAGAGTATGCCGGTCAGATAGCACCTGATGTCTGTGCACAGCCTGCTGTGGCTGGTTCGCATCCCAGCAAATTCAGCTCACCCTTTCATCTGTCCGAGGTTCATAAATTGAGTACCACTCTGCAGGATAAGAATGTCTTCTGTTATTTCAGTGCTCTGAGACCTATGGGGGTGTAGTGTTATTGTGAGGAATTCGACCATCTGCACGATGGGTATGCGCTCGTCTGGGTTTTTTGAAATTTTAAAAGAAAATGAATGATGGTAGATTAACCTGTGGAAAATGTGTAGGGCTAATCTGCACACATTTTCCCATGCTCACTGCACGACATACACATAGACCGTGTACTCTGGGTGGACACAACCTACAGTCATATTTACTTGAGATTTGACAGGTAGAGTACATGGTGCATCTCAGAAGGGGGAGGGCAAACACCTTCTTCCTGCCATGGCCAGCCTAATTAACTATGAAAGGCTCCATGAATCCACCCTGTCCGTTTGTTTACCCTCTGCAGATGGTAGTAGCAATTAACATAATTAACATACAAATAGAGTATACTTCAAACAGGCCCACAGGAGTCACAAGAATAACTCATGTGGACCCTGGATGAAGGTAAAGTCTGCCTTACAGCTTCTGCCAGTGAAAGAAGGCCAGTTTTTCCAAACAGGGAAGCAAGATCCCTACCCTAAACATCTCCCAGGGAACAGAGAGAGATGCAAATACAAAGGACCCTCCAGCAGCTCCAGTACTGGTACTCAGACAGGACACAGCGTAACCTGCTAGGCTCTGCAAGCAAGCAAGCTTTCTAGGTGGGCAGTTTCAGAGAGTCTCTAAACCAAACCCAGGACAAGGCCATTGCCTGCAACACTCTCCTCAGCTTTGGGCAATCCACCTTAAAGGACGACACAAGCCCAGAGAGGAAGCTAGGAGGAGTGCATTGACAAGCAGCTACCGATGTTCACCATAAAGGAAATATTTGAGCTAGTCAAGCCCCTTGAGCTGCAACCGACTAGAAAGCTGACTGCGGTCACCCTGCAGTTGCTAACGTGGTCCGAGACACCTCAAACAGTGTTTCAGACCGGGCAACCAGCAATGAGACATTTCCTGACCCTGGGCCACCATGTAGGCCTGCCTGCAGCTGTTCGTCCAGCCTGGCTCACCAAACTGCCTGACGCCTGATCCCGCAGCTGTCCCCATCTTGAACTCTGTTGCAGAAGCTGCAAAGCGCCCCGAAACCGACTCGCCCCTGTCGGGCACAAAGTAGTTCAACAAGCACCCCCTGGTCCTTCTCCAAAGACTCCTGGTGACATTTTACGACCCATTGCTCCCTTTGTGCTAAAACCAAGTATTCTTGAACTATTGTGATTAATTACTTTCCAGACTACCCTCCTTTCAGTATACAGATTGCACCCCTTTTTCTTCTTTGAAACTGTCTGTCCTCTGCATTCCTTTACAGGGTGGGTTGTGTTTTTTAGTGTGCTAGAACTGTCTGTTGTCATAATAATAAAGTAGATAGATATTTGTATCTAACCTTGACTGGACTTTCCTTTTTATCATTGGTTAATAATTGTATTTCTGCTGTGTTGCAACAAACCAATGATCCACAACCTTGCAGAGCCTGCCGTTCCAGCCACGTTTCCAAAATTGGACAGGAGGTTTATAATTTTCTTGTGTTTCCAATCTGTTCAGATCCCTTCTGGTGTACTAGAGGTGTGAGGCTGATTGATGGTTTAGAAACCGTTATTAATCCCTGGACCACTGGTGCTCCGGAAATTGATTTGTCACAGCTATATAAGAAATATATTATTATTATTATAATTCCATGCTTCCAAGGTAAGGGTTAGGCATCCTGGCTGTGTCACCTTTGCTCCTGTTGTGCACAATGCCCAAGTGGTGAAAAAAAAATGCAGGTTGTGTTCATGTTACACCCCAATGGCCCTTTGGCATTCATTACTGCTGTTCACAGTCAGATTTGTGCTCCGAGCGGTGAAAGCCACTCATGTATAAAAAAGCCCTCCTCATGAGTGGGGGCAAAAGGTGGAGCAGAAATTCACCTGGGGCCCTCTGGTGATCAGAAATCAAGGTTGCCTTAATAAATTGTGTCCAGCTGGAGGATTCCATGTGCATCCCTGTCACTAGGGTGCCCCTAGCAACAGAGGAAGCATGAGTTTCATCTCCATAGCTTCATGATTACATCTTTAAGCAACCTGTTGCCCCAGCCTCTGGAGCTACATCAATCCTAAAAATAGTGGGTCAAATACTCCTTTGCCTCAATTCTAGCCTCTGACAAACAGCTCCTTGTGATGCTGATGAACTGGCAGGAGGTGAATTAGTGACTCCCAGCTACACCTACTCTTAGCTGAATGCAGTTCCTGGTCGCTCACACTGGACAGCCTAGCTTTAACGCTGCAATTCCCAGAGGCCCACAAGCCTGACTGACTGTCTTGACTCGCTCAATTTAAAAAACCCACAATCCTGATCCAGGTATTACATTATGCCACTTTTCTGGTTTCCCATTTTCCTCCCTTAACTGTCAGTACTCTAACAGTGGCGGTGCAATCAAAAGCCAGCAAGAACGAGCAGCAAAAGAGAAGATGTTCAAAATCATCAGCACGCATGTCCCCCCAGAAATACCTTTGCTTTTGTCCTTCTCTTTTCAAAATGTCAATGTTGTACAACCATCCCCCTCCACCCCCTGTCAAAATCAGCTTCCCTGACCAGCACAAACACACATACACATTTACACAATATTAACACGAAGCATGATGCACTCGCTCACTCACTTACACATGCACCCATCATCATACACTCACTCTAAACACAAGCATACACGCATCCATATACATAATTACATTACCATTAACTCACCTTCGGCCCTAGCCCTGAAGTTTCCTTCTGGTGCTCCATCTTCTGTGTAGCACAAGCAGGAACCAGGAAGCAAGAACTTCCTGGTTCCTGCACATGCGCGCAGAAGCCAGGGCACTGATGATGAAGGGTATCTCTCCGTATGTATGTGCGGGGAGGCTCCGGAGCGCCCGCTCCCTCGCACATTACAAACATGCAGTTCCCCAGCCTGCATTCCCAATCGGTTATGCAAGGCTGGGTAAGTAAAACACCCCAGCCTCATGGCTCATTGAGCATGTGTAACTGAGGAACAGTACTGTCAACAGGAAACCGTGTTTCCCTTTGACAGTTCAAGCCAGCCCAGGAATGCTCCCTTAGCTGTAAAAAAAAGCAGCTTGAGTGCTCAATGTTTACACTGGGCTGGCTCCTCCATAATGGATAGGGGTGCCAGTGGTTTGGTGCCCCTACCGCGTTATGGAGGAAACACTACTGCTTCACCAAAGCTGGCTCCAAGGCCGAGCCCACACATTCATGTAGACATGCACGCAAGCCATCACGCATCCATACAGCCTCTCTCAATCATTCACACGACACCCACCAGAACGTTTCACTCACACAGATATATGATTGCCTGTATCTGTTTGAGTGAAGTGCTCTAATGGATAGCCTGTGAATGATTAAGAAAGCTGTATGGGTGCATAACTGGTCATATGCAGGTGTATATACAAGTGTGTGTGTGGGCTGGTTTGGGGGCATTGGTGCAGGGCAATAGCAAGGTAAGAAAACATGTTCTTGCTGGCTATGTGCAGTCCATGCAGTCAGTAAGAACATGCTTTCTCACCTTGGTATTGCCCTGCTCCATTGCCCCTTCAAACTCAAGTCCACACATGCATCTGAACACAAGCAGCCATGCACCCATGCAGCATATCTCAGTCATGCACACGAAACCCACCAGAACACTTCACTTGCAAAGATGTAAACGCTCATATATATATGTACTCAGGCACACCCCCATACAGCTTCTCTCAATCACTGATTGATTGCGAGAAGCTGTGTGGGTGTGTCTCTGCTTGTGTGCATGTATATAAGAATATGTGCATCTACCGGAATAAGTGTTCTGCTGGGCGCTGTGTGAATGATTCATTTGCAAAGTGCCCAGCAGAGCAGTTTACCCGTGCATGTACACGTATTTGAGCTTAGAGCCCTTTGGGTAACATGCATGCAATGGATGGGGATGCAGAATAACTCTGACACCAAATAATTGAACCAACTCAGGAAGATGGCAAGGTTTGTTGTTTTTTTGCAATTGTCTAAAACAGGGAGTTACAACAGACATCAAAGGACGTTCGCTCAATTTCTCGGTTCATTTAACATAAAAGCACATTTATATACTAAAAATTCATCATACATGATGCCATACTACGTGGCAAATGAGAAAAACCTACGAAGAGTTGTGATAGGCTCAAGGGGAACATCAAAGTATACTTTGTATACGGGTGGGATTATGATAGGGTTTCTACTGTCAGGTGGACAACTTATGCCTACCTCTAAAACATGTAATCTTCAAAAGTACACGGTATATCATTGGCTCTCAAACTATAAGGCCCTTCGTTATACGGCCATCTACAAGTGGTTGGCACGCTCGTGCCATGTCTGGAACATTTGTTTCACTTAGCAGCATGTAAGCTCAAACCCAGATGCCAGGAGGTGAACTTGACTTTACCTCCCCACCCAACGAGCCCAACGTCTCTCATCACCCATGGCTTCTGCCATGAAGATTGTCTTCGAACTTGGCCTTACAAAGTATTCTTGTCTCTGGGAATATAAGTAAGTGCGAGCATGCACTATTGCTGTGCTAGAACTCCAAGCTCAACTCTATTTCCATCCTTGCTCAGGTGACAGGAGACCACGATTTGGACCATTTTGCAGCATTTAAATATCTTAAATTAATAAAACTTGGCACGCTTGGTGTTCTTTCTTTGCACCTTAACAAGGGATGATTCAGCTCCTCACGTTCACCCCCTTCAATAATAGATAGCCGGCCTTGGCTGCTTTAACTTTGACACCAGGCCAAACAGCCTCACCATTTGTATCTACGATCTCAGCTAATTCTTGCTGCAACACAGTTCTTGACTTTTCTTCTCCATGGGTCTGGGCTTACTAAATTCATGACACTGATGTCCAGCTTCTATACAATGGTGGCTTGGCCTGCTGTCTAAGATTACTTAGTATACTTGCATTGCTCCATATGTACACTTATGAACGGCTTGCATTTTCTGCAGTGCACCACACACGTGTAATATTCTTTTTGCATATGAAAGTTTACTCGATTCTTAGCTTCTTCATCAATTTCTATAAGGTCCATGCATCCTCTTCAGCCAGTATCCTCAGTGCGTCACGTTTTTCTCTCGTGATGTCACCATCTTCTCTTTCTCTTGTTTTTCATATTCCTTCAGGGAGTTCCTCCCTCAGATTGTTGTCTATTCGAGAATACATTTGATAAAGTTTTCTCAGAGGGTACCGTCTTTTGAATATTCGCAGTGATATGGTCACAACTGCTGGTGTCAAGCACGGCACAATCTCAGGCTTCCAGCGTACAGGTGGTAGGGGGGCGGTATTTCTGGCAGAGGCATGCAGCTGCTCCTCTACATATCCATATATCCACATGCACACAAGCAATCACGCACTCATACAGATTCTTTCAATCATGCACTCTGCACCCACCAGAACAATTCCATATTCACAAACAAATTCTCAGCATTCTGTCATGATATAATATGATGATATTATAGGTTATTTATAACGCGCTTAATACCCAGAGGTTGCTAAGTGCGGACCCGTGGATTGAACCTGTGCTGCTCTGTGTCGTCTTGCTTCCAAGGTGAGCACGTTGCCCCTGAGCTATCCTCCCGGATTACTGCTGTTGCGGTCCTGGAGTTGGGCTCCCCTCAGGCTCCTGCTTTTGTGCCGACTATGGGGCCGCCTTGCCTCCTCTGCACCATGTCTGCGGGGGTCACTGGGGTGCTGCGGTTCTCCAATGCGGACATCACGGCTCCGTGGCACATCCTGCAGCTTGCCTAGGGCTGTTTCTACACAGCACTCGTCAAGGCATTGTTGGCATTTGGGATGGCGACTCCAGAATGCACGGCGAACGCAATACTCTCCTGCTCATGTGATCAGCACTAGGTCACATGACAAAACACAACCAGGAAGAAGCCCATAAAAGCCCCAACCACCTTTCACTCAGTGCTTCTCAGCTATTCATGTGAGTGGCATTTTTGGTTGTTGTTTCCCGGTTTCCTGTTTTTGTGGATTTTGACCTTGGCTTTTGTCTACTGGATTGCATTTGGATTTTCCCTGGATTTGTGGCTGGTCTTGTGATTTTTCTCCTGGTTGTTTTGTAGACTTTGGGCCTCATTACGAGTCCGGCGGTAACCGAGGTCAGACCTGGCGGGAACATCACCTCCCGCCTGCAGGAGTTGTGATCGCCCGGCATGGAAACAATGGTGGCGGCGGGTTTACCGCCACCGTTGTTTCCATACCGGGTGATTTGTAATGAGGCCCTTTGACTTTTTCTATTTTGATTGCTTCTGAATGTCCCTTGTGCTCTGGCGACCCAGACTTGCTTCTGGACACTGAAAGTATTTTGGACTTGGGCTTTGTTTCTTTTGGATTTTTCCCTGGAACTTGCTACTGGAACATTGACTCAAACAATCTCCATTATTGCGCACTCATCCCTGAAGGAGGTTTTCCCACGTCAGGGTTTTTCCCTTTCCTCCATTCTGCCTCCTTCTGGTGCCTTGTTAGGTAGGTTACAATACCTGTTTCCATACATTGTGGTAGTGCAAATTGTTGTGTCCTAATATTGTTCCTTTCTTTCTAGCTGCCTGGGGATCCGGTGCTGCAGTTCCAGTCCACCTGTGGCTGACTGGTGCTTGGGGACGGAGGTATTTAGTCCACTAGGGAGATCACGTCTTGACACATTCCCACAAGCAGCTTGGCACAAATACACTATCTCTCTCAATCATAAACAACACCCACCAGAACCATTACACAGACACACACATTCCTGGCCTGATTGCAAGCGCTGTGTTAAATAATAAATTAGTCACATTTCTTATTTTACATGGAACTCACAATCAGGCCCTCAAATACACGCAGAGATCATCCACTTAAGCAGTCACGCACCCATACAGCCTCTCTACCAATCATACATGACACCCTCTAAGACACTTACATAGACACGCACATTCGGGGCCTGATAGCAAGCCCTCTGTAAAATAATAAAATGTCCAACATGGAATGACACTTTTCATATGTTACGCAGAGCTCACATATCAGGCCCTCATATACACATACCCAGCATCCAAACAAACAGTCGCACACCCATAAGGCATCACTCTCAATCATAAACAACACTTACTCAGACACACACGTTCAGGGCCTGATTGCAAGCCCGTGTAAGTGTTTTTCCATCACGGAATGACACTTTTATTATTTTATATGGAGCTCACAATCAAGCCCCCATATACACATACACAGCATACACACAAGCAGTCACGCACCCATACCGCCTCTCTCCTCAATCATGCACACGGCACTCACCAGAAAACTTAATTCATGCAAACACAGTCATGCACACACACATTACAAATACAATACCTCTCTCGCTCTCACACACACAGACACAACAATGTTTGTGCTGCGGTGGTGATCTTCTCTGCAAGGCCCAGCTTTCTCCCTCTTCCCCCAGTGTGATCACCCCTCCTGTAGCCTATTCCTCTATCTGGCAGAGGGCAGGATCAGCATCCTGACCCCTCCCCCAGCCTTAGACAGACAGGCAGAGGGAGCGGTGAAGAGCCATTCAGGATGCCTCCAGGGCTGTTTTTAACACGCCCCCGGGGAATCTTGAAAGGCTGAGGTCACCTGTGGTCTCCCAATGCCTTTCACAGAGCTCTACATGAGTGAAGGCATGGGTGCTTTATTGGCTGGCAGGTACTGTGTAGGGTATAAGGGACAACACCAGTCTTTGTATATTCAAAGAAGACATTTCTTTTTTAGATTCTTTGCAAATGCAAATACTATCTTTGCATCATTATGGAGCTCCATAATGCAAACGCATTTTTTAAACTTTTTACTTTGCTTCTATGTTTCTTTTATTTTCAGGACCTGCAGGGTCATGAAAATGTGTGGGTGGTATGGGTGTGGAGGTAAGGAGGTCATCGCTTTAATGGCCTCTATGGGAGATCCTCCACTGTTTCCAGGTCAACAAAACAAATACTTGCACTGTTTTCTCTGCCAACCAATGGGAACCCGATTTGAATGAGGCCTGGTACCATTGCCTGTAATCATAAACGCCAGTTGAAAACTTCCCTTTAAAATCTTTGGGCAGAGACAGCATCACCAACTTGTGGAGTCCTGGGCACACATGCCCCAGAGGCTTTCTGGACATGGTGGCATCCCTCTTTCTGTATCTGGCGTCGGCATTCAGAAGGTTTCCCACGTGAAACGAGAGAAAGTATCTCCGGTGACATTCTAGGGCTCCTCCAGATATTCAGTTCTATGCAGCATGCCACCAATGCCCTCAAAAGTCAGGAGATGTGTGGGCACGTTTCCGACTGCTCATCAAGCACCAGGACTATAGACCAGCTGTAAAACCAGAGAATAGTCTCCTCTCCCCAGGTCCTTTCTGCAACCAAAATGGGGGCAAGCTCTAGAAAGTTGACCCTGCAACATGTTATGCCATTCATAGTAGAAAAAGAAGATGAATGGGCAATTGAGTAGGCAAAAGGAGCATGTCCGTTGAACACATGGGGGATCCTATCAACTTCCAATATAAACAGTGGGGCTCGCTCTGCCTTAACATAATTTTTGAGATCTGCCTGGAGGGCATATGAACTTACATCGAAATTGAGACCAGGTAGACCCGACGCTTCCTCAATATGGATGAATCCAGTAATTAAGATATAAACAAAAGCATATTTTGGATAAATAGGTTTGCTGCTGGAATCAGTAAAATCTAAAATGTATTTGAAGGAGAAAGGTGGAAAACATTACGAGAGCTGAAAGTAGAATACATCTTGGCTGACTGCACGTATGGTGAATATAGGAGTTTGAAACGGGCAGTGAATATGCCGACATTGAACAATTCAGAGTCATTGAATACTATTATGAAAATAGGAAGTAACGAAAACATGGCATTTAAGATGTACAACATGTTAAGCGGGTTCTCAGAAGGGAATAAAAAGATCCTGGATACATGGTCAGCGTGCCTAAAAGAAGAAATTACGCTAAATAGATGGGAAGCGTTGTGTGGGAACATCAAAAGAATGTCTTTAAACATAGGAGAAAGGGCACGTCAAGCTAAAATCCTGAACAGTGTGTTTTGGACACCAGTTTGAATGCATGAGCAAGGTTTGATTATGACATACATTTGTTGGGGATGTGGGTACGCTCGAGGAACAATGGAACATATGTTCTGGGAGTGTTACAAGGTGAGAGATTTTTGGAGTCGAATTACTGGTCTGATGAACAGAATGCTGAAGGAAAATCTGGATTTTGACTTTGAGACACTGATCCTGGGAGAAACCACGATATTGGTGGACTTGAACCACCATCAAATAACCTGGATTTTAAAGGGGGCTTTAGTGGCAAAAGAAATAATCTTTCGAAACTGGAGGTCAACAAGTTTTCTGACATGGAATACTTGGGTGGAAGAAATGTACACTACTTGCTACATTGAAAAGGTGGTTTTATCAATGCAAAAGAAAGAGTCACTGTTTCAAAGAATTTGGGGGGCCTTGCTGAGTTTGGATCTGGACTGAACGTGTGTTCCAATGAGAAGTTTGCAGCTAAAATAAGTAACTCTTTCTGATATTCGGTATTTGTGCAAAATGATTGTGCAGGTTTATATATACATTGAGTATTGGTATTTGATTAATATGAATTTGAACACTGAATATTACTATCCCTTGTTTTTTTCTCTCTTCCTCCCTTCCCTCAATGATAGGTATGGTCATTACATCAAAGTTGGTTGTTGGGGTGGGTTTAAGGTATATACAGTGTTTTAAAATTGGGGGATTTTAGTTGTATATGTGTAAGTTATAGTTTTTTGTTGTACCTGTTTGTTGGAAATTTTGAATAAAATGATTTAAAAAAAATAGAAAGTTGATATGCTTACCCAAGTCCCCTTCAAGCCATTCTGCTGTCCAGCACCTGGCAGATCCCACTCATTTTTCCAAGATTACGTCAAAACCAGCGCTGCCTGCTGTGCCTGTGTAGGTTTCCAGAGCTGAGCAGCTCACACTCTCACCTCTTTACACAGAGAGACCATTTGAATGCAATAAATAGAAAGGCATCCAACGCTCCGAGGTCCTATTTCAGTGCCCATGATAAATTGCTAAAGTGATTTTTGTGCCACACGCAGCTATGGCCATAGACAGCCTTTTGGAGAAGGGGTCGACCCACTGAAATCACTCTAGTTGCAAAGGTTATTTGTCCAATCATTGGCTGCAGCTGACCCAATGTGACTTTGTTGCTAGGCAGACAGGTTATTAGTCCTACCTGAAATGCTTTAACTTTGATATGTGGCACACGAGACCCTTGTTTTAGCGTGCCAAATCTATCCCGAGAAATTACAGGACCCTTGCCCTTCTCCCCCACCCGTGGGACCCCAAATCGTTTGTCAACTAATTAAAGTATTGCATCAGTAACTGATGTTTGTCAAAACGACCCACAAATAGAAAATCTCCCAGGCAGTGCACCACTCCTTCCAGCCTTGCCTCTTCCTTGCAGTGCCATTCCAGGAAGGATTTTAAGTGTTCGATTCCAAGGATTACAAGGTGTACACAACTACACCACTGAGCAATCGTCCTTACATGATCATTGACTGAGCTCTTCTCTGGGTAGGAGAGGTGATGGATCGGCCCAAACTCCATTTCCTTCTTTTAGGAACTAACCCCAGCTGGGCCAAAAGTACCTGATCAAGTTGCCTTTCCTTGTCCACCATGTTCTTCAGTGCTGCTGGGCATACCCTTGATGACTTAAAATGATTGGCCTCCTTTCCTGTATCAGGCGCTTGTAGCAAATGCTAAAATCCTCTGAAAATCCCTTCTCAGAAACTCTGCTGTTCTCTGATCACGGCAGCACTCCATGACCTAGCTTGATCTGAGCCCAATTGCTGGTGTGTATAGCTGACCTGTTATATGTTGAGTCACCCTGGCATTTCTTGACATTTCTTGACACCTCCTCACTGCATTTCTTGACACCTCCTCACTGCTCTGACCCTGTTCCCCCGGGAGTGTGGAAGATGCTTTCTTAGCCAGCTCTCAGGTGGCTGGATTTTGCTGCCCCAGCCCAGGGGTGGACTGGGAACCAAAAGAGGACCTGGAAATAATTTTCAAAGTAATATACACATTTTCAGCAAGCCCAATCATTTTCCGATGAGAAAATGTGAAAGTTACGACACAAAAGTGCCCAGGGTGCAGAGGCCCACCGGGATATCTCCAGAGTTCCCTATATGCCAGTCCACCCCTGGCCCAGCCCCACTGCCTTACATCTCTCCTTGAAGTTCTGCAGCTCGGTCTCGGGCGAGAACTCCGACTACCAGTGCATGTGTGGAGACACCTGTAGAGTGCCCCTTACAAATAGACCCCAGAATCCCACTTTGTGCAGGCACCTTTCTTTTAGAAACCATCCCACAGAAAGGGCTGAGTGCACAGCTTGTCCACGTCATTGTGCATTTTATCCAACCCGTAAAACGGATGTGCCACCCTTGCGTTACTGGAAGGGTGACCATGGTAACAACACAGATCATTCTGGTACCTGCTATGCAGGTATTGTATCATCTCTTGTTATACCCAAACACCAACAGCAAAGGCGCTTCCTCCCACAGAACAGTGTCCATGGCTCCCAGAGTCGTCCCCCGGTTATCTATACTAATGACAGGGCATGACGAGCGGGTGTTTTCTCTTCCTCAACCCGTCTTTTACTTATCTGATAATTGTCCTTTTCTTCCTCATGCAGGTGCAGTAACATGTTCAAATGTCTAATTCCTTCCACCTTGTCCCTGAGCTCTCATGCCAGATGGCTGGCATTGTTTACACTTGCCCACCCTCCCCCCCTGCATTCCCCACTGGCCGAGTCCTGGGGATCCTCCATCTTGATGCATAGGGTGTGGAAAAATCGCAGAATGCCCAGGGGCCTATTGGTTGTAATGACCCAGCTTCAGGCCCAGTGGTGCCCATAGTGGGGTCTGGCCCTGCCAATAATGCCAGAGGCAGAGTGGGCATTGCAATGAGGAAGGGAGCAGGCATTTCTTGCTGCACAGGGAAGGAGTACAGGATACAGACATGCACAGTGGGAGGGGAGGAATGGAAATTGCCTGCAACACTGTGTACTCAGGAGATCCCCGGCCGACCCATATAGCCGAGGTTTGCTCCAAGAGTACTTTAAGACGAGATAGCTGCACCTTGAGATGGATGGGAGTACAGATTTATTACTCCAACACCAATCAATAAGGAAGGACAACTCAATGGTTTGGCAAAGGGAGTCCGTTTAATGACAAGTACAAAAAACGGGGAGTCATGGCAATCAGCAGTGATGCGATAGTCCGTCTCTCTTCAACTCCAATGAACTTCATAAAAAACACATCATTTATACTGAAAATTTGTCATAAGTGATGTGTAACACTCAAAGGTTAATAAGCATTTCTTTTGGTTCGGAAAAGGTAACTTTAATATAGGTGCTATATCTGTATATGGTAACAGAGTGAGGGGATTGGGTAAATAGTGTCAGGTGGGCGTGTAAGCCCTTCCTTCAAAATGACTACTGTAGACGTCACTAAAAGTATGACGTCCCATTGGTTCTACTACTATAGGACCCTAGATTGTGTGGTCCTTTGTGATTGAGTTGGCACCAATCCCATGCATAAATTTCTACTTTACTTAGCAGCACGCAGAATGGTCAGCCAGGTGCAGGGTGCCCCCCTCAGCTACCCGGCCTTCCTCCAATTAAGGTTACAATCAATCATCACTTCAACAACAATGTGTCAATTATGTTACTGTGGTTGGCCTCGAAACTACATCTTCTGTCTGGGAAAGTTCCAATATCTTCTCCTGGGTGGATGCCACGCGTAGGTGTAAACTTGTGCTTCTCCTCGCTCAGATGGTCACGTGATGCAGACACCATGAATTTGCCTAGTTTCTCTCAATTTGTGCATTTAATTCTTATTCGGCTTGCCACCTGCCTACGCTTCCTTTTCTTGACCTTTCATAGACAAGATATTCTTTTCTTAGGTTTCTATTGGTATGACCTTGGCTCTCTTGGCATGAGTTGCATCTGCTGAGTTTCAATTCAGCCGTCTCTTCTCATTTTTCTAGAATATGAATCTTGTCTTGTTTGGCCTCTAGTAACCTGAGTTGATTCTGCTTTTCATGTAAAGTGGAATCGCAATTATAATACTGTGCTTTGTTTTGAGGTAGATTATGTGCAATGGCGCTTGCCGCACTATTCTTCTACTTAGCATAGCCAGCCGTACTGTTTTCTTAGCTTTCTTGCGGTTTCAAGCATATGTACAGGTGTTAGCTGGTTGAATATCTTCATCCTGCTTACAGCTTAACTCTCTTACGTTTTGATAGCTTCCTATCACTATAAACTCACAATCTCTTTTCTCATGGTGTTTCGTCTCCTTGTGTCATTCTTGGTTCGTCATTTGTTCTATCTGTGAGTCCGTCAGGCTCTCGTGACGTCACCATTTGTCTTCCATTAAGACCTTTTTGGTTTCTTCCGGGACGGTACTTAGGCAATCTTCATTTCGTCTCATTTGTTGCTAGGGTTTTCTCAATGGATACCTTACTGTCCATGGTTGTCTGGTTATTGATACTTCACTAGGTGTTACTCTTCTGATGGGTACTGGGCAGAGCCCTACTGCGGCTCTCTGCTGGTTTATTTGCTCATTATACGTCACATATTTTGGTGTGATTGTTCCTGGTACTTCAAAATGGGTGATGGGAGTACAGGCTTTGTTTGGGACCTCCTCTACACTCCCCCTTCTGGGTGATTCCTTGACCACTTTCACCTCCTCTTTTGGATGCAATTCACTTGATTCTTCTATATTTATCTTCACTCGATTGCCTCGGTTCATTCCTTCTTCCTCTTCTGGATCTATACATGATGGTTTGAAGAAGTGTCTCTTTGGAGTCCATATTTTTATTACTCCTTTCAGGCTTCCTGCTGTCCTTACATGTTCATCTTTATTCCATGTCATTAGTTGACATTGTCCATTTGGGCTACTGTAAACCCATCTTCCCACATAGTTTCTGTACTTCCTGGGATATCGAAACTTTGTACTTTCTGGCGCGTGCCTGCTGGCCTTCACAAAGTCTCTTATTTCTTCATCAGTCAGGTCTTTGGGCTTCCATTCCGGCTTGACATCAATCATGATCTTCATCCCTATGGCTTTCTTTGCAGTTTTCTGGTATTGCAAGATTATTATCTTGATAACACAAAATCCTAGTAATATCATCACTAGCAGGGCTCCTAGAAACTTGAATATGTCTGCCATCCATTATGGGATCCAAGAGAATAGTGATCCAAACCAGCTGTCATCATCAACTTCATCAGTTTTGTCGATCATCTGGTTCTGTAGCTTCGTCAGCATATCTAAGGCTTCTGTTAAGGTTCCATTTTCCTCATCGGGAGAAGGTATAAATGTGCAACATGATTCTCCTATGTTTGCACAAACTCCTCCTTCCATGGCTGTGATCATGTCAAGCACAAATCTGTTCTGGAGAGTCATCAGTCGGATGGCTCTTAACTCTTCCTTTATTGCATTGAATCCTTTTATTGTCGTGTTGATGGTCTGCAGTAACTCCCATCTGGTTATCTGTAACCATTTAGTATTTTCTCCAACTTGGAATCTTGGCATGAAAATTGTTGCGAACACTGATGAACGTGAGGCTGAACAGCCTGTGCTCATATGGGATTGCATGAAAAGCTTCTTCTGATTTAGCGGAGAAGTAATTCTTTCTCTTTATCTGAGTTATTAGTTCCACAGATCTCTTCTTCCTCAGGTGAGCATCTGCTTCTGGGAAACTGTCAATATTTAGGTCACTTTTCGGGATTACCAATGCTGGAACGTGGATGTTCACTATCATGCATATGCCTCCCCAGTCTCTTGGCAGTCTGATGTACGCTTTGGATCCACACGCCCAATAATGATCCATAATCACTTCGGTTCCATGTACCGTTTCTGGAGTGTCGAAAACTCATCCACAGTTCTGATTCTCTCCCATCTTCCTTGTGCCATAGTTCCTGGAACATAATTTTGGGCTTTCTAGTGGCACTATCTGCAAGGGTCCTCCTCTGTCTTCGACCCATGTGAGAAGTTTTGCAAGTTTTGGCCACAATGGGTTGCATCCATTTTGCACTATGTTGATGGTTGGCTCATAGTGACCGAAGGCCATCCATGCTCGGCATATCACTACTCCTTTCTCCCATCCGTCTGGTGAAAGCACTGTTCCCCAAATTTGCATTTGGCCTTGATTGTTCCATCTGCGAGCTTCTTCTGGAGTTTTTCCTTGGACGTTTAGCTTCTGGTTTGCTTCTCTTCTTATCTATGCTCCTTTAACTCCAGGCTTCTCATATCTGATCACAATGTGTTTTGTCTTTCCATGGTTTCTTGTCTTTATGTCCTGGACATAATCGTCTTCATTTGGATCAGTTGCTTCAGGTGCCCATTTTAGAGAGGCATCACTACCCATGAACTGGCCTCTGTTCTTGCACATTGCTACATTTGACATACAGTGTGCTGTCTGGACATCGATTTCTATAGCTACGAAGATCTTGGACTTCCCCATGCTTTATGGTAGGAGTGCGCAAACAAAGCATTCCCCTTCTGAATTTCGTCTTCCAACTTCCTTCATGTGCTAGTACCAAATGTTGTTTCCCAGATGTGCTGTGCTGTCCAGGTAGTTGTTTAGTTCATTGTCATCTCCATGCATACTTCTCTTGATTCTTAATGTTTTCCTGTAGTTTGCTATGACTACATCCCTGAATGCATCAGTATGGCTTTTTCTTACTGGAGGATTCTCAGGTATCCTGGTCCATGGTGCAGGCCTCCTCATCTGCACCAATTAAGGGGACAAGAGCCTTGTAGCTCTTTTCATCTTTTCATACATATTTCTCCTGCTGGTTACAAATTCCCATGCCAACCAGCCTGACACTGGTCCGGTGCATGGTTGTATTGTGGAACTGGTACTTGTTCCTTGCTTTGGAATGCATATGCTTGGTAATACAGTCTCTGCGATTTTGTTCTTCAGTTCCGCTTGTAGTTCCCTAGCTCGGGCTATGTGCAGAACTAATGAGTCTACTATCAGTTGTGTCTGTGCAGATAGTTTCTCAGTGTTGGTTCTTGTTCTCTTAAGAGTTTCTGATATAACTGCTTCTGTTGGTTTTTGCTTTAGTTCTTGTTTTCTCACAACGTCTGCTGTGGAGTTTCTTAATGCAGACAGCCTCTTCTTCTCTGCTGCTTTGGTTTGTGGTTCTGCAGTCATTGATACTATGCCTGTTTCATGTGCATTCAGTGTTTGCGTGCATGTAGTTGTCAGTGATGTTACATTATTCATTCCTTGCCGACCCTGTCTCTGGCTTTTCTTTTCGTTCGTTACCACAAGTGTGTGTGTATCGTTGCTAATTATATCAATTTCAAGTTAATTCACTCCACCGTAAGATCTTCTAGGGACTGGAATGACTATATAAGTTCTGAGTGCTTTTGTGGGTTTTATGCGTGCATCATTAGGTGGGTGCATTGAAATTAGGATGCTTTGTGCACTGATAAAGAATGCAGATCTGATAGTTAATGACAGTAAAACAATAATGAATATGATGCATAGGTACATTATGCCCCTGTAGGTCAGGTGACAGCATTTTCTTCCAGAGAAGTGGAGTTGCCTCTCTTCTTGTGTGAGGACCAGATTGCTGCTCTGGACCCCCATCTCGATCATTCACAAATGTCTGTGTTTATTTTTTCTGTGTTTTAAGAGTGTCTGGCACTCCACAAGTGTCCCCTCTCTCGTGAGATACAAATTGTCTCTCTTGTCAGGATACAGGTACTTTGCTAGACTATGGGAAAAATCTACTCCCCGGATTTGCTTCAGCCTTGAGGACATAGTGTACGTTGATCATTATGAAGGATTAGGGACAAAAATAACAACAAATATGACACATGGAGTTCTTGGCACCCCTTCCTTGATCTGTCCCTCGGTGGAAAGCTCTTAGAATCTCCTCAGATAGCTCCGATGGTTCGAAAGTTCCACTTGGAGTATATAAACTGTATCGTAATGACCAAGTGCATTAGATGTAACATTTGTACTATTCATAATGTGCCAACGACTGCTACCATTCCTGTACCTTTGTAACTAAGCTCTTGCAAGTAACAGCGCCTCAATGCCCCTGGTTTGTTTGCGCGCTATATAAATATAAATAAATAAATAAATGAATGATTCCGTGTAAGAGCATTCCCATCTGTGCAATATTAGCTGGGTCTCTGATGAAAGTGATGAGGTCAACATCAATTGGTCTCCACACTATCTCTGGAAAGTCAGTGAATAGGCAAAAGAGAACATTATGGACCAATCTGGTGTCTTCTGGTGACACCGACATCCGTCCTGTCTTGTTGAGGTTCAGGATTATATACTTTCTCCTAAATGCAAACAATGTCTGCACTGTCCGGTCGCATGGAGTGCAACTAGAAATATAATTGTATTTAAAAGATGGCTTATATGTTCTGTATTTGCTGGGTCTCTGAGGAATGTTAGCATATCTGTTGTTCTCTCAATAAGAGGTGGACAGTCTTCGATTATGCGAAAGAACAGTGTGTGGATGAGCTCATCTATTTCCGCCTGTATTGGGAACATTTGATTCTTTCTCACTGTACTCAGGGAGTAGGATAAATTGTTCGGCAATGACAGTGAGGAGTTGTCTTATTGTCTTTTCTTTTTTAGGATCTAGCAGAAAGTCAGTGACACTGGTGAGCCTCCCTACAAATGACGGGTATGATCTTAGCCCTAGATCAAAAAAGATTATGATGTCCCTTGTGATGTCACTACTGTGGGACACCATAAGTGTTTCTGAATAATGTCTCAGTATTAAACAAATCGGGATACTGTATTTGCTTCTAATTTAAGTGTCCTCAGTCAAAATTTGGCATACTCTTTTCTCAAGGCTTAAGTGTGCTTCAGTTCAAAGTTCAAAGTCATCAGACTGTGTTGTGGCTAGTGTGTGCAATTTTCTTCTTCACCCTGCAACTAGAATGCACAGAGTGTCTGTTTTATGTCCTTATCCCTTTTTTTGCTTGGAGGAAGTGTCCAATTTAAGGCACAATTTGCAAAAGGTTCTTTGTCTTTGTCTGGCTGGTCATTCGTCCTTCTTCCGCATCATGGATCTCATCCGCACGTGCTGTGGTTCTTCCCCATTGCTCGTCGATTCCTCTCGTTGGGGTGCAGGCAGGGGGCCTCCTCCGATGTAGGGTTTTATATCACCAAGAAAAATCCAAGCTCTCCTGCCTTGTAGTTTCACTGCAGACGGAGTGCAGTCCTCTACTATAAAAGGACTGTTGAACCTTGGCTCGTCCCACTTTTTCCTTGTATTATTTTTCACAAGGACGGCGTCTCCAGGGAAGACGTGTGGAACACGTAAACCTTGAACTTGGTCTGTTGTAGTGTCTCCTTCTGTGTTCTGTGCTGCTCTGCGCCCTTTTTGTCGTCACTGCAGCTGGTCTGAAATTAAAGTAAGGCAAGATGTTATGCAGTTCAGATAGTTTTGCATTTCAGACCCTAAACCCTCTCCTATTGACTGGGAATCACATCTAGTTCTATCTCGGGGTGTCAGGGGAGTTCTCATTCTTCTTCCTGTGGCTATCTCGTGTGGCGTAAGATGATGGCTGGACCCAGGTTGGTCTGAAGTGCATACAGTGCCAGTGGAAGGCAGTGCAACCATCCCTTCTTTAGAGTAAGCTTCAACCTGGCTATCCTTTCCTTTAACAAGCCGTTGAGCTTCTCACAGATCCCATTGCCTTGTGGATGATACGCCGATGAGAACTTGTGCCTTATACCAATCCGCAAGCTAATCTGCTCGAACACTGCATTGACAAAATGAGGGTCATTATCTGACCTCATGCCCTCGCACACCCCCCACCTGGGTAATACTTCTCTCACTAAAAATGTGGCCGCACAGGTAGTGTCTGGGTGTGTACATGGACCTGTCTCAATCCATCTAGAGAATGGACACACCACAACAATTAAGTATCTGTACCCGTTACATACTTGAATCATGTCAATGTAATTAACATGCAAGTGTTGGAAAGGCCAGTTTGGCCTTGGGATGATTCCTCTTATTACTTTTAATGTGGGCCCGCTGTAAATTACTGACAAATTATACAGTTTACCACAAAGAATGAAACATGTTCTGCTAAATTCGGTATGAACCAGTCTTCTGCGAGTGTTGCTGCTAGGTTCTCCTTTGACATGTGTGCCGGGTAATGTAACTGATCCAGCGCTTTTTTTAATAGGGCTACAGGCATTACTGGTTTACTAGTGCTGTCTTGTTGCCACAAGCTGTCAGAGGGGTTTAAAGCACACCCTCGACATTTCCACAGGTTCTTCTCTTCCTGTGGTGCCTCCCTTTGGAGTTCCATTAGCTGTGTTTGCCCCAAATTACTGTAACGTTCAGGTCCACTTCCATGATCGTTTCACTTTTGGATGCCATATGCTTGGCTTCCGTGTCTGCTGCTTGATTCCCGCATGAGATAAAAATAGCCCCTCCTTTTCCAGCACGCTAAGCCTGCATGCACTGTTGACGTCACATAGGCGGAGTCACTGTACACCGTTACTTCCGGGTCTGCAGCCTGTGCTGAATAATGAGATGGTATTCATGCACTAAGAAGCACTCTAAACTCTCCATTCGTTGTGTGTTTCATTACAGCAACGCCTGTGTATCTTTGCCCATCATTTTGGTCGATCCTCGAAGACCTGTCAATAAAGACGATCTCTCCTCCTGCCAGGGCATTTCTTTCACCCTGGGGATTTCATCATAGAATTCTTCATAATTTGCACAGTCATGTATTGGCTCTCCTTCAGTGACTGGCTCTGCTATGAACATAGCTGGGTTCACTATCTTACATTGGACTTTTTTAATCAATGGATTTGATATGATCACTTTATAAGCAGAAGCTCTCTGAGATGTCAATGTGCCCTTTGGTTTCTCTAGAATGGCAAATAGCGAGTGCTCAACGTGCAACGTCATTGAGCAACCCATCACAATGGTTGTAGCCTTCTCTATGGCCAATGCTGCAGCAGCTAAACTTTGTTCGCATGGGAAATGACCTCTTATTACTGGGTCCAAATTCCCATTGTAGTATGCCAGGGGCTTGTACCCCAATGTGGTTCTCTGTGTGAGTACTGCCGTCATAACACTGCCATTTGTGTGTGAAAACAGGTGAAATTCCTCTAAATAATTGGAGATCCCTAAAACTGGTGCTGTGCAGATGGGTCCTTTGAGTTCAGCAAACCCTTTCTCCATGGTCTCAGACCATTCGATCTTTTCCTTCGTCACTTGGGCCTTCTTTAGCACTTGAAGTAAAGGCTTGGTGTAGGAGCTGTAGTCAAAGACCCATGCCCTGACATAGTTGCATAGGCCTAGAAAGCTCTGCATCTGCTTTATCGTATGTGGCTTAGCCATGTTAAATATGGCTTCAGCCCTTTCTCGGGTCATCTTCTTTCCCTCATGTGAGATCAGATGGCCTATGTACAGCACTTCTTGTTGACAATATTGTAATTTTTCTTTGTCAACTTTATATGCTTTCTCAGCCAGTATAGTCAATAGCTGAACAGAATCGTGCCTGCATTGCTCTTCTGTGGTGCTGCAAATTAAGATGTCATCCACGTATTGCAGGATGACACTTTCTAGTGCAAGGTTGAAAATAGAAGGAGACTCACAATACCCCTGTGGCAGCCTCGTGCTTTTCAGACACATTTGTCTGAATGTGAATGACGTCAGATCTTGTGAGTCACATGCAACAGGATTGAGAAAAATGCATTTTTGAAATCAATCATCGTGAAATATTTTGCCTCAACGGGTATGTTACATAGAATTGTAGATGGGTTCGGGACTAGAGGGAACTCAACCTCAACAATATTGTTTATTGGCCTCAAATCTTGAATTAGCCTCCACGACCCCCTTTACTTTTTTTCACAGGGTACACTGAAGTATTACATGACGACTCTGATGTCGCTAAGGTGCCTTGCTCTATCATAGCAGAAATTGTCTTAAAAATCCCCTCATCTGCCTCTCTGGACATGGGATATTGTCGGGCTCTTGGTAGAATTGCTCCCGGTTTCAGTTTAATCTTCACTTCTCCAACTCCCTTCAAGAGACCTACATCATAGTGTCCTGTAGTCCATACTATTATTCAGGACGATTTAGTGCCAACATCATTCTCTGAGGTACTTCTCTTTTAATCATCTTTACCCAAAAGGTGTGACTCACTTCCACCATTGTCTCTCCTTTAACTGTTTGTTCTTCAAACCAATCGTCATCGGTGACGTCAGTCAATCGATATCCTTCTTCAATGGCGATTACTGGGTACCATTGTCGGCCCTCGTCGTCATAACTATCAATCAAGGCTACTCTCCCTTTCACTGCAGCTGTGTATATCATCAAGGGAAATACTTTTCCCTTCTCCTCATGCATCGGTATTCTGGGTCTGAATAAATACTTATCAGGGGTTCTCATGACTTTGTCTGCAAGGCCAGGCAATCCTGCCATAAGCACACGCATACCATATGCGTACATTTCTGGCTCTAATGGTAGGGCCCTCATGGCTATGTGCCCTGAGTATGCTCTAATCATTTTACATACATTTGAGTAGTGCATTCCTGGAGTGGAACATACTATGCCCTTCTCTGTGGACAAGATTGTCATGTTTAACTTTGTCATTAAATCTCGACCCAAAATATTTACTGGGGTCTGCCGAGAATATAATAAAGGTACATTCATTTCACATTCTCCTATGGAGCCTGGAAGTGCATTTGTGAAGGGAACACGACTGGTAGCTCCTGTAAAACTCTGAGTGTCTATGGCCTCGCCGGACAAGGAAAACTTGCCTTCTCTCAATACTAGGCGGATAAACAGGTCTGCTTTCGGGGACAGTGCAAGTATACTGTTCTGAAACTCTGCTTGTCTTGCCCTTTCCCTCCTCCTCCTCCTCACCTGAAGTTATGGAGCTGTCCTTTCTTCGCCTTTCTTTCTTTGGCTTTGGATGTCTCTGGTCGAAGAGGAATGGTCTTCCTCGGTCGGAAGCCACCCTGATGCCCTTTTGTAGTTGGCAAGCAGGAGGGGCTTCCTTCCGAAGAAGTCCGGTTCTCAAGAGAAAAAAAGCCCAATGCAGAAAAAAACCTCTTGATGATAGCAGATCCGGAAAGGTAGGTACTCGAACTACGGGTCCCAGAATGCAACAGAGGAGGTCGGCGATTCCTACCCGTGTGGGTAATGGTCCGGAAAGCTTCTATAGCAGATGAGGATCACGTGGAACTCCGTGAAAAGTAGGAGCACACCCGGGAGCAGCAGCCGGGGGCAGCCCGATGGAAGACACGAGCCGAGGGAAACCCGGAGGAGACCTCGGCTGCAGCGAGAGAAGCGGCGGAGCAGGAAACGCGCCAGGACAGAAGGCAAAAGAGCTAGGAGGCAAGGAAAAAAAGGAAGGAGCCGGGGGGAAAGCAGAGAGGGAGAAACGGGGAAGAGCCCAGAAACGAACGTATAACTCACGGAGAGGAGCACAGTGAGTTGCAACGCACAGAGAGGGGGGAGGGGAGGGGTTAAGAGGGAACCGGGAAAGAAAGACTAGACCCACACCCAAACCAGAAAGAGGAAGGGCAATCATCGGCCATGCCGTAGCCTACGGGGCCAAAGGCGCCAGGTAAAGCGGCGCATGACAGTATGACCCCCCCCCGAAGAGATGCCACCCGGTTTCCCCGGGTGGGATCGATGGAATCGGCGCACCAACAAGGGAGCATGGACATGTGATCTCGGCTCCCAGGAATCCTCCGTATGAGGATATCCCTTCCAGTGAACGAGATATTCCAGTCTTCCCTTCCGGTACCTGGAATCCTGTATGGAAGCTACCTCGTATTCCTCTGGGTCGACTCCTAAAGGGGGGTCTTATGGTAGGGGAAGACCTCTCAAAGGGATCTGATCGATATTCCTTGAGCAGAGAGGAGTGGAACACCGGATGGATCTGTTTCATGTGATCAGGTAGGTGTAGTTTATAGGCTACTGGGTTGATCCGTTTGGAGATGGTGAATGGGCCCACATAGCGAGGAGAAAGTTTTGATCTTTTCAACCAACGAGGTAAGTATCTTGTAGAGAGCCATACTTTGGTTCCTTCCTGCCAGGAGGGGGACGGCTGTCGATGAGGGTTGGCTTGATCGCAGTAACGTTGGCGGGTGTCTAACAGACTCCTTTTGGCTATCTTGTGGGCTTCCGCAATGTTTGTGAGCAAGTTATCAACCGAAGGAATGGATGTAGCCTGCAGATCGCCCGGTAATATAGCTTGAGGTTGGATTCCGTTGGAACAAAAGAATGGACTGAGAGATGTAGAACTGTGTTTACTATTGTTTTACGAAAACTCTGCCAAGGGAAGTAGTGCCACCCAATTATCTTGCTGATGATTTATAAAACATCGGAGGTATTGCTCCAGTGAGGCGTTCAGTCTCTCAGTCTGTCCATTGGTTTGTGGGTGGAAACCTGACGATAAAGCTCTTTTTACACCTAACTTGGCACAGAGAGTCTTCCAAAATTGAGAAGTATACTGACTTCCTCGGTCAGATATGATCTTAATTGGAAGACCATGTAGACGGAATATGTCTCGGATAAACACCGCAGCCATCTCGGTAGCAGTAGGCACCCCAGGTAGGGGAGTGAAATGTGCCATCTTGGTAAAAGTGTCAACTGTAACCATAATACATGTGCATCCTTCTGATTGCGGTAGTTCAACTATGAAATCTGTGGTTATGGTACACCAAGGTCTTTCAGGGATAGGGTCGTGATGTAACAAACCCAAGGGCCTTCTGGTATCATATTTTGACATGCAACATGTGGGACAGGTCTGCACATAGCTTTGAGTGTCTCTCCGTAACCCAGGCCACCAAAACTGCCGTTGCAGTCACTCGATGGTATTAGTGACACCTCTGTGTCCTGCTACAGGACTGACTGTCATGACACCATTCAAGTGCCTGGCGTCTGGTCTCAGGATCAGGCAGAAACAACCTTTGGTTACGAAAGCACAGACCTGCTCTGTGAGCCACATCTAGAGGTAAGGGAGAATAAGAAATCGTGGCCCTTCTCACCTTTTGGAGAAAAGAGGATACCGCATTGATGATCCTTTTTGGATGGAACATATACTCCGGCCTGCTGTAAACAACCCTGCCTGGCATAGGTTGACGTGAAAGGGCATCTGCTAGGACGTTTTTAGTTCCAGGTAGGTATGTTATGCTGAACTCGTACTGGGAAAAAAAATGTGCCCATCTGGCCTGCCTGGAATTCACACACTCCATTTGTTGCAATACCCTTAAGTTCTTATGGTCCGTTCTTATGATGAAGGGATGAGCCGAGCCTTGGAGTAAGTGACGCCATTCTTCTCATGCTGTCTTCATCGCCAATAACTCCTTTTCAAGGACTGAATAATTCGTCTGGCTGGGTGTCAACGTCTTCGAAAGGTAGGCTATGGGATGTTCTAAACCCTCATGTTCCTGCAAAAGGACTGTCCCTAAGGCAGCCGCTGAGGCATCCGTCTCAACGATGAACGGTAGGGTTTGGTCGGGTTGATGTAGAACGGGTGCCGAGCAGAAGGCGATCTTGAGTTGGTTAAAAGCTTGATTGGCCTCCTCAGTCCACTTGAAAGGATGGGTCCCCTTTTTGAGAAGGGCCGTTATGGGTAATACTGTCTTGGAGAATCCAGAGATGAATTTCCGATAAAAGTTGCTCAAACCCAAGAATCTTTGAACATCTTTTACTGAATTTGGTGTTGGCCAATCTAGGATGGCGGTGACCTTTTTGGGATCCATCCGGACTCCTTCTCGGGACAAGAGAAATCCTAAGTAGGGAATAGTGGATACTTGAAAAAGGCATTTGTTAAGGTTTATTAACAGCTTGTGTTCTTGGAGCCTTAGAATGACCTGACGTAGATGAATTTGGTGTTCAGTCTGCGATGTCGAGTAGACAAGGATATCGTCTAAATAAACAATGGTGTTGAGAAAAAGGAGGTCTGAAAAAATACGGTCCATGAACCTTTGAAATGCCACAGGGGCATTAACCAGGCCAAATGGCATGACACAATACTCAAAGAGGCCGAACGGGGTCCGGAAAGCCGTCTTCCATTCGTCTCCCGCTCGGACCCTTAAGAGATGGTAGGCTTGTCGGAGATCCAGTTTAGAAAATATCGTTGACCCCTGTACGGCTTCCAATACATCCTTTATCAGGGGCATGGGGTACCGGTCTCGAATAGTGACACTATTGAGACCACGATAGTCTATGCAGGGGCGGAGCTCTTGAGAATCTTTCTTTGGGACGAAGAATAGTGAGGCCCCAGCAGGAGAACGGGAGGGTTGGATCAGACCGTTCTGAAGGTTCTCATCTAGGTACTTCCGCAGCACTTCCTTTTCTTTGAGGGACAAAGAGAACATCCTGCCGAATGGTACAATCGCATCTGGAACTAAATCAATAGAGCAATCCTCTGGCCTGTGTGGGGGTAGTGCTTGAGGACCTTCACAGTCGAACACCCCCTTGAGGTATGTCAAGAAGGCTGGAATAGGAATGATTTCTGCAGCTGTTATAGCCATAGATTCTGCTGGGACCATGTCTATTTTGGCGAAGTTATTCATCAGGAGGCAAGTTTGATTACAGTAGTCAGAAGAAAAGGCCATCTGGTTCTTCATCCAATCTATGACCGGATTATGTTTCCGGAGCCAAGTTATGCCCAGTATGACCGGAAAATGTGCTGAGTTTATTAGGTCGAATTGGATGGTCTCTTCAAGGTGCGTGACCGACATAGTCAAGGGAACCGTGGAATGAGTTATCAGACCGGAACAAAGTGGCTTGCCATCAACTCCCTCCACCTTCTGATTCTCTTCCTTCTCTTGTGTCTCGATGCCCTTCCGTTTGGCCCAGGATATGTCCATAAAACAGCCAGCGGCCCCGCAGTCCACTAGTGCTAGTACTTCTAGTCTTCCATTCTTGGTTTGAAGCTGGATACCCATTACCATGAGTCAGTTAACATCAGAAGGCAAAGTAGTGGTAATGGCTAAGGTAACATAGGGACCTCTTGATGTACCTCGGAAATCGGCCCCTTCTAATTCCGAGGTTGGTTGTTTCCCTGGCGCCGTGGGGGTACAAGAGGGCAGTCCCGTAATAAGTTTTTGGCCGAGCCACAATACATACAAAGGTTATGATCCTTTCTTCTCTTTCTTTCCTCCAAACTTAAAGGACCTCTCATGATACCGATCTGCATTGGTTCTTCATGTACCGTGGCAGGTGAAAAAGGTGAGGAGGAACTGGGAATAGGGGAATCCAATCTGACGGAAATGCCGCGGTTCTTGCGCCGCTCAGACCGTCTTTCATTCAAACGGAAGTCAATCTGAAGTGCAGTAGAAATCAAGTCGGAAAGAGTTGCTGGTGTAGGTGACCGTGCCAGTTCGTCTTTGAGTTCCTCCCTAAGTCCTCTGTGGAATATGGCATATTGGGCAGTGTCTGGCCATCCAGTCTCCGCTGCTACCCGTTTAAAGTGGGATATGTAAGTCAGCAGTTCAGAAGTGCCTTGCCGGATGTCCAACAGCTCTTCACTGGCTACCTGGGCTGATTCCTGTTGTTCAAACGCAGCCTTGAACTGGGCGGTAAAGGCGCCATAATCCTGTAGCAGGGGACTGCCGCTAGTAACTAAAGGCGCAGCCCAGGCCAACGCATTTCCCGTAAGGTTAGAGATCAGAAACCCTATGCGTGCCTTATCGGAGACAAAGGACTGAGGACGGAAAGTAAAATGTATTATGCAAGCTTCCATGAAGTCTTTGAACTTGCGAGGTGATCCATCGTATTTACCGGAAGTAAGGGGTAGTGGAGGTAATTCGGACCGCAATTGTTCCCGGGCATCAATGGTTTGTCTAAGAGTAGCGTTCTCATTCTTTAGAGTCTGCACTTCTTGGGTCAAAGCCTGTACGGCATTGACAACTTCCTGCAACTGTTCGGCTGTAGCCATCACAATGCTTTTGTTGTGGCGTTGCAATCTCTCAATACTAGGCGGATAAACAGGTCTGCTTTCGGGGACTGTGCAAGTATACTGTTCCGAAACTCTTCTTGTCTTGCCCTTTCCCTCCTCCTCCTCCTCCTCACCTGAAGTTATGGAGCTGTCCTTTCTTCGCCTTTCTTTCTTTGGCTTTGGATGTCTCCGGTCGAAGAGGAATGGTCTTCCTCGGTCGGAAGCCACCCTGATGCCCTTTTGTAGTTGGCAAGCAGGAGGGGCTTCCTTCCGAAGAAGTCCGGTTCTCAAGAGGAAAAAAGCCCAATGCAGAAAAAAACCTCTTGATGGTAGCAGATCCGGAAAGGTAGGTACTCGAATTACGGGTCCCAGAATGCAACAGAGGAGGTCGGCGATTCCTACCCGTGTGGGTAATGGTCCGGAAAGCTTCTATAGCAGATGAGGATCACGTGGATCTCCGTGAAAAGTAGGAGCACACCCGGGAGCAGCAGCCGGGGGCAGCCCGATGGAAGACACGAGCCGAGGGAAACCCGGAGGAGACCTCGGCTGCAGCGAGAGAAGCGGCGGAGCAGGAAACCCGCCAGGACAGAAGGCAAAAGAACTAGGAGGCAAGGAAAAAAAGGAGGGAGCCGGGGGGAAAGCAGAGAGGGAGAAACGGGGAAGAGCCCAGAAACAAACGTATAACTCACGGAGAGGAGCACAGTGAGTTGCAACGCACAGAGAGGGGGAGGGGAGGGGTCAAGAGGGAACCGGGAAAGAAAGACTAGACCCACACCCAAACCAGGAAGAGGAAGGGCAATCATCGGCCATGCCGTAGCCTACGGGGCCAAAGGCGCCAGGTAAAGCGGCGCATGACACCTTCACGTATGCACGAGCGTGTTGCACCCGTGTCAACTACGAAGGAATATTCCTTATCCCCTATGATGACATTCACCCTAGGTTCCCTGTGAGGGTCGGGTGTCACTGATATGATAGAACACATCAGGGTTCCCAGTGATCTGTCCTAGTTTATATCCAAATTTGGCCCACTGTGTGCTGGTGAATTTCCCCCATTCCCATTGTTACTCCCCATTCCAGGGTTCGTGGTCTCCCCTGTGCTCATCGTCTGCGATAGTTGCAGCGGTGCCTGTTGGGATTGTCCTTTTGGAAAATTCCCCATGCTTTGCAGTTGCACACCTTGTTGCGCTCCTGGCGCTTGTTGTTGCACCGTGTGATTCTGTGCACCACCCCGCTGTAAAACTACAGTTGGATTTGCCACACCTGCTCCTGTTCCTTGGCCGTTCTGCATCATGTCTTGATTTCTGCATGTGCGTGCCAAATGCCTTTCATTCCACACAGCCAACATACTGGCGGTGGTCAGATCATTTGCCCATTTGACATATCTTGGTTACCATTTTGCATATTTTGAAAACCTTTTTGATTAGTTCAGAAACCTCCCTGATTGCTCTGCCATCCTCTTCCCGCGGGATAAAACCCTGTATTGCCTTGATTATTTTGCTGTGTACTAGCCACCTGCTGCATGCTTGATTCAGCTGTGCTAGTTATCATGGCTCCCTCAAGAGCATATTTTGACAATTTCCTTTGCTCCAGTTTTGCTTCCTCACCCTTACGAGTAGCTTCCTTTTTGTGATTCTTTTCATGCAGCAATCTACAATAATGTGCAATGGTCAACTGTATTTCAGCCCAAGGCATGGCTTCAATTCCCACCAATTTCTTGAGTTGTTTCCGTATTGGCTCTGGCAGCCCTTGGCACAATATATGGTAAAACACAGGTATAGATTTCGTCCAAGATTCATGAGTCTCGAGCACCCATGCGTCTTGAAAATTCGGTATGTAAATTAACAGATCTTCAGATGCCTTCATCTTTCACGTCATTATAGCTCCCATATCAGAAGTGCCTGGGTAAAGTACTCATAGCGCTTTCCATACTGCGGCTCTACAATTTTTGAATGGGGCTCTGTCATGCACGGTATTGATTGTGGTTATGCCAGGGTAGCCTGCTCGTGCCCACACGTCGTCTGCTCTCTCACCAAGTATGGCGATAAGGAGACCTTTGATGTCCCCTATGGCTAACGTGTTTCCTCCTGTCATTTTTTCTAATTCGTGTATCCATTTTCCGTCTCCCAATGACAATATTGGAAGCCTGTTTTTCAAATGTTCTCGATCCATGTGTGTCCATGGAATATACTGCAGTCTTACTCCCCCCTTCTCGAGCAACGGAAATTGGAATGTGTAGCCCTCTCTCTCTTCTCTCGCTGTTCTCCTGTCTATTGCAGGGGTAATATTCCCACATCATCGTTTACCTGGTAATGCCCTTAGTCTGTCCACATAGGACGGCGAAGACACCCCCCTCTGACCGTGAGATAATTCTTCATTTCAGTCAGGCTGCGTGGAAGACTCTGATGTTCTCGGTGCAGATTCGCTATTGTCTGACCACCTTATTCCTTTTTCCCTTGGGAGTCGTCTTGTGTTCCTTCCCTCTTTCTCATTTTCCACGTGCTCCTCCCTTTCGGAGTGGGACATTGTCTGTCCCCAATTAGTGCGACTTCTCGTATCCTCTTTGTTCCTACTTATTTCTAATCTATCCAGGGATAGTTCTCTATTCCCACTACTTCGGGAGACATCCTCAGTGTCATACAGTTGAGTGCTCTCCAAGTGCTCGTCTTCCCCCTCCCCTTGGGGTATTTGTTCTAGCCCCATATCATCATATTTTGTATCGATCGTTTCTTGTATGCTTCTGGTTTCGAAGTCATCATCAATATTTGCCCTGGTCGTGCCTGGTACTGAATCGCACTCAGGAAATAATTCTTTGTCTTCCCAGTCTACAACTGGAGCAGGTTTTTTTACCTCTTTCCTCAGATATTCAAGTTCGCATGCTCTATGTCTTTGCTTACTTTCTACGTCATCATCAAATTCTATGTTTCCTCGCCTCTTCTCTGACCCTATCTTCTTCCTTTCTCTTTTCATTTCTTCGTTCATCTGCCCTTTGAATTTCCTAATTTCTTCATCTTTTTATTCTTTTCTCACGTATCCTTTGCTCCTCCTCTAACCTTTGCTGTTTCTGTTTGTCTCGGTCATTGGCTGCTCTTGGGTTGCGAACGAGCTGTCTCTCTTGCTCTTCGCGATATAGCTGTTGTCACCTTTGTCCGTCTTTCTTTCTTATCCTTTCGTCTCTTAACTCCTTCTCTTTCCCCTTTCTCTGTGTCTCATCTAACCTCTCCTTTTGTTTCACATCATCAATGACTTTGCTATCGAGTTTCAATAAAATGTGTCCTCCATCCTTTTGTCTTTTGCAAATGCAATCTCATTAGTTCTATCGCTGCTTCGCTTCCATCTTTTCTCTTCTCTTTCTTTGTCAAGAGATGCACTTGTCTGTGCCTGATTTCTTCTTTCATCATCATGTCTCTCCCTGTCCCTTGGGACTGCGCAGGTAATATTCTTGTCGTCATCTTTCCCTTGATTTTCATCACTACTATGTGTAGATGACTCATATGCAGGGTTGCTATCCCCCGTGGCCGCTTTGAGTTCTCTCAGTGGGTATAATCCCTTGTCCTTACTTTCTTCAATTTTTGTTTTGGGTGGGTCAGGTGGCATGGTAGGCGTCTCACCCCCCTCTGTGCATACATTAAGTATCCAATCTGTTGGCGGCTCTTCCTCCTTTCCCTGTTCCTACATTTTCAACAACTCGAGAACAGCAAGGCGTTTTTCTAACTTCTTGCCTGTATATGTGGCATGGAAATATGTCGTCATATGTTGTAAGACGGCTTTAGATGAAGACCCATTTTGTGGCCATGGCATAAACATCTTGTGGGCGGTACCTTTAACCCACTCGGTGCTATATTTCTTTAGCTTGAGTCTATGTTTTGGCAACTGCTTGCATAAGTGTGCCAATGGAGTCAAGTCTTCCATGCTTAAATCTGTTTCCTTTCCTCTTATATAACACTCGTCAACATTTTCGTGTGGCTTAAACAACTTCTAACAATATGACCGAACACCAAACACTGCAAGCTCCAATCCAAATTTTTTCACAAAATTTTATACCTTCTGATTTATTCAAAAAACATCAATTCACATGCAATTTTATCTCAGCTATCCAATCACACAAAATTCAAATGTTTTTTTAAGATTTTTTTTTCTTACATATGACGTCACAACAAAAACATGTAAGACAGAAGTTTGACAAACTAGACAGACACCGGCTGGACACAGATGTCTCTGCCTCTAATCATTACCCCTTCATGGAGTGTAAACATACCCCTTTCACAACGTCTTTGAACATTGTGGTAGTCTATCTGTTCCCCATCATGTGGGACTTTGGGTACACGTTTCTTCTAGCCGCTATATTGAAGCGTAGGTATCATGCGGTAAAATGGATTGGCGAGTGAAGCAGAACGAATGGCTGCAGACTGGCCTCCACGGCGCCTCGCATCAGGAATCGTTGTCTCAGTGCTGGTCAGCAGTTCTGAAGCACTAGTCAAGATGTCAAGGATGTTGTTAAGCGACAGCAGCTTGACAATGGTCAGAGTTGCAGTTGGTTGCAGCACAAGGAGCTTGAGGAACCTGACTTGCTCAGAAATGTCCTTTAAGGCGGATGTTGGTAGATGCTTTTAGAGGCACTTCTCCCAGCTTCTTCAATTGGCTTCTGTTGTCCTTTAAGGCAAATGGTCTCAGCTGTGGAGTGTGTTGCAGGCAGCTGCCTTGTCCTTGGTTGTAGGTTCAATGACCTTCTGGCACTTCCTACTCAGGAAGCTTGCTGCTGATCCTAGTATGGCACGCTGTGTGCTGGCTGCTTACCTGTTATGGAGCATCTGGAAAGTCCCCTGAGTTCTTTATCTCCCTCTCTTTCCCTGGGAGATATTTAGAGGAGGGATCTTGCTTCCCTCTTTCGATATCCTGGCCTCCCTTCACTGGCAGAAGATGTAAGGCAGACTGTACCTGACACTTCCTTGTGACACTAAGTTCTACCCAGCTTCCTGTCTGTTGTTGACCAAAGGGTCTCTCTGGTTACTGGATCTCTCTGTGGTTCCTGATTAAAGCTGCAGGTCTCCCTTGAAGCTGCGGCAAGGCCAGACTCTCTGTCTCTTGCAAACCACATTCTTGTACCTTATGAATGGGGTGCCCTAGCAGGGTGCCCTATTGTAAACAACAGCTCCAGTCATGACAGTTCAGTGCCGTCGATACTGAGAGCCGGGAGCTGGCTTCAGGTTGACACAGTTGCATATTAAAGGTTTATTTGTATTTATTTATTTATTGGTTATGCATGAAGCACCTATACATTAAATAGTTTTTCAAGGCGCCACAAGACAAAAAGGGGGGAGGGAACCGGGAAAAAACACCAATAACAGTCCTACTAGGCCTTGTGTGATTCGGATTGTGCAAGTGCAGTAACAAGAAGTGCAGGGGGGAGTGGATTAGGGCAGGTGGGAGTGGCGGTCAGGGAGGAAAGGATGTTAGGCTAGGAGGGAAGAGAGGGGTAGAGTGGTGACAGACAAGTGCCGGGTGGAGAAGGAGGGGAAGAAGAGGGCCCATGGGGCTAGGCAAGTGCTATGGGGAGGCCAGATGGGCAAGTTCCAGGAGATGCAAGGAGTAAGGACCAAGGAGTTAGGACCACATGCTAAGTGCAAGGACAGGGGTGGAACAGGCTCAGAAGGGATGCAAACCCTGACATGCTAGTCAGGGGAAGGGGCCCAGGAGGGCAAGTGCAGATTTAGGGGGTGGGGAGATCAGGAAGACTGTGGTGCGGGGGTAGACTGGGTGAGGAGGGCCTGGTGCCCCGTAGGACTCAGAATGGACCAGGCAGCCTGTCAATGCAGCAGATGGGGGGCATGAGCAGGGGAGGGGGAGAGGAAAGGAAGGTCTTGAGAAGCTTCTGGAACTTAAGGAGATCCGATTTAAGCCTGAGAGGGGCAGGGAGGCCATTCCAGAGGGAGGCTCTTGCCAAAGAGAAAGATCTACCACCCCACTCTCTGCTTGGACATGCATCTGATCTGTAGACAGTTGGAGCTAGAAGTTCGAAGGGGTCTAGCAGGGTGGTATTTAGGGAGAGAGAGTTGGATGAGGCGGGGTCCCAGGCCCCAGAAGGCCTTGTGGATGATGCTGAGGGTCTTGAACTTGATTTTTGCAGCCACCGGGAGCCAGTGAAGAGATTTTAGGGCTGGAGAGATGCGGTTCCTGAGCTTGAGGCCAAGGATAAGTCTTGCAGTCCTGTTCTGGATTAGTTGAAGGGGGTGAAGGGAGGATAAAGGTAGATTGAGGAAGAGGTCCAGCTTAGAGAGGACCAGGGCTCTGGAGACATTAAGTTTATGGATGAAGGTAAGGAAAGGGAGAAAGCCTCTGAGGAGGTGCAGTTGAAAGTGAGCCTTCTTGGCACGGTCCGCGATGTGGGGATAGAAGGAGAGGAGTTGAAGATTACGCCATGGTTTTTTGCCTCACAAGAGGATGAGGGAAGTGGGCCCATGGAGGGAGGGCAGAGAGTACGAGGGAAGGAGGGAGCAGGGGTCACAATGAGAAGGATCTCAGTCTTGCTGGCATTAAGGCAGAGATCGTTAGCAGTGCCCCATACTTGTAGAGCAGTCAGGGATGACAGAGGAAGAAAAGGAGCAAGTGGAGGGAAGCTTGAAGGAGAGCTGCATGTCATCCGCATAACAATGGAATTGAATAGAGAAGGTGGAGATCAAGTGGTCCAGAGGGGCAAGGTAAATGATGAAGAGCCCCAGCAAGACGATAGAGCCCTCAGGGATGCTGCAGGTGGAGAGTGTGGTGGAGCAGAGGAAAGGGTCCCGTAGAACCTGAGAAGGTCGGTCAGATAGGAAGCAGATCAACCAATCCAGTGCCAAGTCTGTGATGCCAAGGATATCACAGAGCCGATTTACCAGGGTGACATGATTGATCGTATCAAAAGCAGAGGAAAGATCAAGAAGGATGAGAATGGAGGGAGAGTTGGAATTGAGTTTTGTCTTTATGGGTGTTCAGAAGAGCAGTTTGCATGCCTCTGGTTGCTCTGAAGCCAGAGTGGTGGCCATGGAGACAGCCAACAGTTTCAGTATGGTGGAGAAATTAGGAGAAGACCAACTTCTCTGAGAGTTTGCCCAGGAAAGGGGTAATGGAAATAGAGTGGTAGTTAGCTGGGCAGAAAGGGTCAGCAGAAGGCTTTTTGAGGAGAGGGTGTACAAGGGAGTGCTTGAGGGGCAGTGGGAAAGAGCCAGTTCCAAAGTAGTGATTGCAGAAATCAGTCGAGGCTGGGGCAAGGGAGGCAATGTTGTCCATGATAGTTCTGGATGAGCAAGGGAGCAGCTGTTTGGAGGAGACTTTCATAGAGAGGACTTGTTTAGAGACCTCATCCTGTGCTATGGGCAAGAAGGAGGTGAGTAGGAGTGAATGAGGAGGGGGCCAAGGGAGGCCTGAGAGTGGGTGCAGGAGGGTTGGTTGTGAAGTGGGAGGACAGTGCACTGCAGAGGGTCTGGGACGGCAGAGGAAAGGTGGATTGGAGAGTTCCTTGCAGATTTTGAACAGTTCAGCTGCGTTGTCGGTGCTTATGGGCTTAGATATGGGCCTGCTTCTTGCAGCGGATGGAGAGTTTGTAATGTCTTTGGTGCAGGCAGCAGGCCACTCTGTCAGTGGATGTGCCTGAAGCCAGCCACTTCAGTTCAGCAACTCTGCACTTGTGTTTCAGAGAGGCTAGGTCGGAATACAACCAGGTGTTGCACTTGGAGGTAGGCTTCATGCAGATCCTCATGATAGGGGCAAGGATGTCCAGGATGTTGGAGATGGAGAGGTGAAGGTTAGCAAGGGTTGTGTCAGTGTGGGAGTCCGTGGCAGAAGTGGTAGGGGGAATGAAAGTGGTGGCAAAAGCAGCAACTGATACTCGCTTCATCGGTCGAATGACAGAGAAGTAGACTAGCAGTGCGGGCTGGAGATGGGGATGTCTGCTGAAATGAGAACGTTCAGAGGTATGTCTGACTGAGTGGGTCAGAACAGGAGGGTAGAATGGAGGGGGAAAGAGAGTCACAGAAGTTGCGGAAGAGTCCGGTGGCCACATCAGGAGAGTCAAGGTGAATATTCAAGTCTCTGAGGAAGAGACGTTTGGAGGTAGAGGCCAGGAGAGAAGAGGCGAGGTCAGACCACTCTAAGAGGAAGAGGGAGACCAGGCCAGGGGGGCTGTTAATGGTGGCCAGATTCGGCAAAAGGATAGGAGAGACCCCAAGCCTGCAGACAAGACCGTTGAAGGAGGAGTAGGACTGAGTGGGTATGATAGCAGCAGAGACTCGTTCAGGGAAGATCTGGGCTTCTCCGTCTCCAGACCAGTTAGGCCTGGGCTTAGAGAGGATCTTGTAGCCCTCAGGGAGTAGTGTGTCAAAAGCAGTGACAGAGCTGACAGTGAACCATGCCTTGGTGAGAGAGAGGATGCCAAGGTCAAAGTGTTAAAAGAGGTGACGTATGCGAGAGGAGTGTTTAACGGCAGAGAGAGAGAGTTGAGGGTAGCTAAGTGAAGCTTGTTGCCACTTTTGAAGGTATTCCGAGGCAGGGTACAGGGATGTGGTATGTCTGTCGATGGTGGTGAATGGGACGCAGGGGTGGCAGAAGGAGGAGTGGCAGGAGAAGGGAGGAAGTTGATTAGAGATGGAAAACACCTATCAAGAAGGAGGAGGTTGGGCTGAGAGTCCTGGGCCAGGACAGTGCCAATCTAGTCGACATTAATGATGCACCTGGAGGATGGGAAGTGTGCCATCAGTACTTCCCATCTGGTTCTACCATTAATGGTTGAAGAAGAGAAAGGGGAGAGGACTGAGACCATATGGGGAGCCCCTAGGTCTGGAGAGGGAGTGAAACAGAGGATGTCAGTGACAGTTTGCCTGGAAGAAGCATTGACAAAGGTATCAGCAATGGGCAGGCCTGGGTTGGAGACCAGGAGATCCTTCTTGAACTGTTTCCTTCCAGGTTTTCGAAAAGGGAGGCAGGATAGGTGATAGAGTACCAGTTAAAATAAATGGGGGAGATGGAGAGCACCATGGAGGGAGAGGGCAGAGAGATGGAAGGGGGGAGAGAGATGGAGAAACTGCACAATGCACGATGAACTCACAAAGTGACCTAGCAGCAAGACAGATGCAGACGAATCAGGTGCACAACGTCACACAGGTTGCCAAACAGGTATTTTGCTGCTCCAACAGCAGAGCAGGAAGGAAGGTGACTCAGGTGGGATGAATCGTCTCCTGGAAATTAGGAAAGTGCCTTAAATCACCAGCCTGAAGACACTTATTGTGATTGTGTGACCTCAGGGGCTTAACAGGGTCTGGTGCGCTCAAGTTATGATCAAAATGAACTTAGTAATAAGAAAAAGCTGGATAGCTGCAGTCTATGGGTGGCAGGGATTCTGCCCTATGCCCTAAATCACACAAAGTAGACAATATCCGTTGCCACTCAAAGTTAAACTGCGCTTTTCCCAAAATTAGTATCTATATAGGAATCAAATTAAACATGTCTGATTTGTATGATGTTAATATCTTTAATGATAGCGCTAAACCAACACGTGTTTCGACCAAAGGTTGTTCTCAGGGCTTCACAGGTGCGCTAATATAATTGCCAAATAATAATACAAATCATTTTAGAACCAGTACATGATCATGATGTTTCAATGGTCATGAGGTAGTTCAAGCAAAGCATAAACACAGTCAAAGCATTGTTATTGTCCAATTATGAAATTCATATAATTTAAAAAGTCATTATGTCATGTTGTCATCAAATGAGATCAGCAATTAGTATCATAAAATAATGGATAAAGAGATGATCATACATACCAAATTAAAATAAGAATTGAAATAGTTCTAATTGAAAATGCAGGTAAAACACCCCATCAATACAGGTAAAAACAAAATCTCAGTGTTGGTAAAACACATTAGCAATGCAGGTAAAACCCCGGACCAATAAAGGTAAAGACACATTATCAATGCTGCTAAAACACAGTAGCAATGCAAGTAGAACACCCTATCAACACAGGTAAAAACACAATCTCAGTGTTGGTAAAAACACAGTAGGAATTCAGGTAAACACCCTATCAAAACAGGCAAAAACAAAATCTCAGTGTTGGTAAAAACACAACATGCATGATGGTAGCACACACTATCAATATGGGTAAAAATACAACCTCAATGTTGGTAAAACACAGTAGCAATGCAGGTAAAACACTATCAAAACAGGTAAAAACAAAATCGCAGTGTTGGTAAAAACACAATATGCATGATGGTAGCACACACTATCAATATGGGTAAAAACACAACCTCAATGTTGGTAAAACACAGTAGCAATGCAGGTAAAACACTGTATCAAAACAGGTAAGAACAAAATCGCAGTGTTGGTAAAACACAATATGCATGATGATAGCACACACTATCAATATGGGTAAAAACACAACCTCAATGTTGGTAAAACACAGTAGCAATGCAGGCAGAACACCCTATCAAAACAGGTAAAAACAGAATCTCAGTGTTGGTAAAAATACAGTAGCAATTCAGGTAAAACACCCTATCAAAACAGGTAAAAACTAAATCTCAGTGTTGGTAAAAACACAATATGCATGATGGTAGCACACACTATCAATATGGGTAAAAACACAACCTCAATGTTGGCAAACCACAGTAGCAATGCAGGAAAAACACTGTATCAAAACAGGTAAAAACAAAATCTCAGTGTTGGTTAAAAAACAGGAGCAATGTAGGTAAAACACCCTATCAATACACATAAAACACAATATCAGTGTTGGTAAAAACACAGGAGCAATGTAGGTAAAACACCCTATCAATACACATAAAACACAATATCAGTGTTGGTAAAAACACCCTATCAATACAGGTAAAAACACAATCTCAATGTTGGTAAAAACCCGGTAGCAATGCAGTTAAAACACCCTATCAATACACATAAAACATAATCTCAGTGTTGGTAAAAACACGGTAGCAATGCAGTTAAAACACCCTATCAATACAGGTAAAAACACAATCTCAATGTTGATAAAACACAGTAGCAATGCAGTTAAAACACCCTATCAATACAGGTAAAAACACAATCTCAGTGTTGGTAAAACACAGTAGCAATGCAGTTAAAACACCCTATCAATCACCCTATCAAAACAGGTAAAAACAAATCTCAATGTTAGTAAACAAAATACAGAAGCAATGCACGTAAATCACCCTATCAAAACAGGTAAAAACACAATCTCAGTGTTGGTAAAACACATTAGCAATGCAGGTAAAACACCCTATCAATACAGGTAAAAACACAATTTCAGTGTTGGTAAAACACAGTAGCAATGCAGGTAAAACATCCTATCAATACAGGTAAAAACACAATCTCAGTGTTGGTAAAACACAGTAGCAATGCAGTTAAAACACCCTATCAATACAGGTAAAAACACAATCTCAGTGTTGGTAAATCACATTAGCAATGCAGGTAAAACACCCTATCAAAACAGGTAAAAACACAATCTCAGTGTTGGTAAAACAAAGTAGCAATGCAGTTAAAACACCCTATCAATACAGGTAAAAACACAATCTCAGTGTTGGTAAAACACAGTAGCAATGCAGTTAAAACACCATATCAATACAGGTAAAAACACAATCTCAGTGTTGGTAAAACACAGTATCAATGCAGTTAAACACCCTATCAATACAGGTAAAAACACAAACTCAATGTTGGTAAAAACACAGTAGCAATGCAGTTAAAACACCCTATCAATACACATAAAACATAATCTCAGTGTTGGTAAAAACACAGTAGCAATGCAGTTAAAACATCCCATCAATACAGGTAAAAACACAATCTCAGTGTTGGTAAATCACATTAGCAAGGCAGGTAAAACACCCTATCAAAACAGGTAAAAACACAATCTCAATGTTGGTAAAAACACAGTAGCAATGCAGTTAAAACACCCTATCAATACAGGTAAAAACACAATCTCAGTGTTGGTAAAACACAGTAGCAATGCAGTTAAACACCCTATCAATACAGGTAAAAACACAATCTCAATGTTGGTAAAAACACAGTAGCAATGCAGTAAAAACTCCATATCAATACAGACAAAAACACAATCTCAATGTTGGTAAAAACACAGTAGCAATGCACTTAACCACCCTATCAATACAGGTAAAAACACAATCTCAATGTTGGTAAAAACACAGTAGCAATGCAATTAAAACACCCTATCAATACACATAAAACGTAATCTCAGTGTTGGTAAAAACACAGTAGCAATGCAGTTAAAACACCCTATCAATACAGGTAAAAACACAATCTCAGTGTTGGTAAAACACAGTAGCAATGGAGTTAAAACACCCTATCAATACAGGTAAAAACACAATCTCAGTGTTGGTAAAACACAGTAGCAATGCAGTTAAAATACCCTATCAATACAGGTAAAAACACAATCTCAATGTTGGTAAAAGCACAGTAGCAATGCAGTTAAACACCCTATCAATACAGGTAAAAACACAATCTCAATGTTGGTAAAAACACGGTAGCAATGCAGTTAAAACACCCCATCAATACACATAAAACATAATCTCAGTGTTGGTAAAAACACGGTAGCAATGCAGTTAAAACACCCTATCAATACAGGTAAAAACACAATCTCAATGTTGGTAAAACACAGTAGCAATGCAGTTAAAACACCCTATCAATACAGGTAAAAACACAATCTCAGTGTTGGTAAAACACAGTAGCAATGCAGTTAAAACACCCTATCAATACAGGTAAAAACACAATCTCAATGTTGTTAAAAACGGAGTAGCAATGCAGTTAAAACACCCTATCAATACAGGTAAAATCACAATCTCAATGTTGGTAAAAACACAGTAGCAATGCAGGTAAAACACCCTATCAATACAGGTAAAAAATCAATCTCAATGTAGTTAAAAACACAGTAGCAATGCAGTTAAACACCCTATCAATACAGGTAAAAACACAATCTCAATGTTGATAAAAACACAGTAGCAATGCAGTTAAAACACCCTATCAATACAGGTAAAAACACAATCACAATGTTGGTAAAAACACACTAGCAATGCAGTTAAAACACCCTATCAATACAGGTAAAAAATCAATCTCAATGTAGTTAAAAACACAGTAGAAATGCAGTTAAACACCCTATCAATACAGGTAAAAACACAATCTCAATGTTGGTAAAAACACAGTAGCAATGCAGTTAAAACACCCTATCAATACACATAAAACATAATCTCAGTGTTGGTAAAAACACAGTAGCAATGCAGTTAAAACACCCTATCAATACAGGTAAAAAATCAATCTCAATGTAGTTAAAAACACAGTAGCAATGCAGTTAAACACCCTATCAATACAGGTAAAAACACAATCTCAATGTTGTTAAAAACGGAGTAGCAATGCAGTTAAAACACCCTATCAATACAGGTAAAATCACAATCTCAATGTTGGTAAAAACACAGTAGCAATGCAGGTAAAACACCCTATCAATACAGGTAAAAACACAATCACAATGTTGGTAAAAACACACTAGCAATGCAGTTAAAACACCCTATCAATACAGGTAAAAAATCAATCTCAATGTAGTTAAAAACACAGTAGAAATGCAGTTAAACACCCTATCAATACAGGTAAAAACACAATCTCAATGTTGGTAAAAACACAGTAGCAATGCAGTTAAAACACCCTATCAATACAGGTAAAAACACAATCACAATGTTGGTAAAAACACACTAGCAATGCAGTTAAAACACCCTATCAATACAGGTAAAAAATCAATCTCAATGTAGTTAAAAACACAGTAGAAATGCAGTTAAACACCCTATCAATACAGGTAAAAACACAATCTCAATGTTGGTAAAAACACAGTTTCAATGCAGTTAAAACACCCTATCAATACACATAAAACATAATCTCAGTGTTGGTAAAAACACAGTAGCAATGCAGTTAAAACACCCTATCAATACAGGTAAAAACACAATCTCAATGTTGGTAAAAACACAGTAGCAATGCAGGTAGAACACCCTATCAAAACAGGTAAAAACAAAATCTCAGTGTTGGTAAAAACACAGTAGCAATTCAGGTAAAACACCCTATCAAAACAGGTAAAAACAAAATCTCAGTGTTGGTAAAAACACAATATGCATGATGGTAGCACACACTATCAATATGGGTAAAAACACAACCTCAATGTTGGCAAACCACAGTAGCAATGCAGGTAAAACACTGTATCAAAACAGGTAAAAACACAATCTCAGTGTTGGTAAAACACAGTAGCAATGCAGATAAAACACCCTATCAATACAGGTAAAAACACAATCGCAGTGTTGGTAAAACACAGTAGCAATGCAGTTAAAACACCATATCAATACAGGTAAAAGCACAATCTCAATGTTGGTAAAAACACAGTAGCAATGCAGGTAGAACACCCTATCAAAACAGGTAAAAACAAAATCTCAGTGTTGGTAAAAACACAGTAGCAATTCAGGTAAAACACCCTATCAAAACAGGTAAAAACAAAATCTCAGTGTTGGTAAAAACACAATATGCATGATGGTAGCACACACTATCAATATGGGTAAAAACACAACCTCAATGTTGGCAAACCACAGTAGCAATGCAGGTAAAACACTGTATCAAAACAGGTAAAAACAAAATCTCAGTGTTGGTAAAAACACAGTAGAAATGCAGTTAAACACCCTATCAAAACAGGTAAAAACACAATCTCAATGTTAGTAAACAAAATACAGAAGCAATGCACGTAAAACACCCTATAAAAACAGGTAAAAACACAATCTCAGTGTTGGTAAAACACATTAGCAATGCAGTTAAAACACCCTATCAATACAGGTAAAAACACAATCTCAGTGTTGGTAAAACACATTAGCAATGCAGGTAAAACACCCAATCAATACAGGTAAAAACACAATCTCAGTGTTGGTAAAACACAGTAGCATTGCAGGTAAAACATCCTATCAATACAGGTAAAAACACAATCTCAGTGTTGGTAAAACACAGTAGCAATGCAGATAAAACACCCTATCAATACAGGTAAAAACACAATCGCAGTGTTGGTAAAACACAGTAGCAATGCAGTTAAAACACCATATCAATACAGGTAAAAGCACAATCTCAATGTTGGTAAAAACACAGTAGCAATGCAGTTAAAACATCCTATCAATACAGGTAAAAACGCAATCTCAGTGTTGCTAAAACACAGTAGTAATGCAGTTAAAACACCCTATCAATACAGGTAAAAAATCAATCTCAATGTAGTTAAAAACACAGTAGCAATGCAGTTAAACACCCTATCAATACAGGTAAAAACACAATCTCAATGTTGGTAAAAACACAGTAGCAATGCAGTTAAAACACCCTATCAATACAGGTAAAAACACAATCTCAGTGTTGGTAAAACACAGTAGCAATGCAGTTAAAACACCCTATCAATACAGGTAAAAACACAATCTCAATGTTGTTAAAAACGGAGTAGCAATGCAGTTAAAACACCCTATCAATACAGGTAAAATCACAATCTCAATGTTGGTAAAAACACAGTAGCAATGCAGGTAAAACACCCTATCAATACAGGTAAAAAATCAATCTCAATGTAGTTAAAAACACAGTAGCAATGCAGTTAAACACCCTATCAATACAGGTAAAAACACAATCTCAATGTTGATAAAAACACAGTAGCAATGCAGTTAAAACACCCTATCAATACAGGTAAAAACACAATCACAATGTTGGTAAAAACACACTAGCAATGCAGTTAAAACACCCTATCAATACAGGTAAAAAATCAATCTCAATGTAGTTAAAAACACAGTAGAAATGCAGTTAAACACCCTATCAATACAGGTAAAAACACAATCTCAATGTTGGTAAAAACACAGTAGCAATGCAGTTAAAACACCCTATCAATACACATAAAACATAATCTCAGTGTTGGTAAAAACACAGTAGCAATGCAGTTAAAACACCCTATCAATACAGGTAAAAAATCAATCTCAATGTAGTTAAAAACACAGTAGCAATGCAGTTAAACACCCTATCAATACAGGTAAAAACACAATCTCAATGTTGTTAAAAACGGAGTAGCAATGCAGTTAAAACACCCTATCAATACAGGTAAAATCACAATCTCAATGTTGGTAAAAACACAGTAGCAATGCAGGTAAAACACCCTATCAATACAGGTAAAAACACAATCACAATGTTGGTAAAAACACACTAGCAATGCAGTTAAAACACCCTATCAATACAGGTAAAAAATCAATCTCAATGTAGTTAAAAACACAGTAGAAATGCAGTTAAACACCCTATCAATACAGGTAAAAACACAATCTCAATGTTAGTAAACAAAATACAGAAGCAATGCACGTAAAACACCCTATAAAAACAGGTAAAAACACAATCTCAGTGTTGGTAAAACACATTAGCAATGCAGTTAAAACACCCTATCAATACAGGTAAAAACACAATCTCAGTGTTGGTAAAACACATTAGCAATGCAGGTAAAACACCCAATCAATACAGGTAAAAACACAATCTCAGTGTTGGTAAAACACAGTAGCATTGCAGGTAAAACATCCTATCAATACAGGTAAAAACACAATCTCAGTGTTGGTAAAACACAGTAGCAATGCAGATAAAACACCCTATCAATACAGGTAAAAACACAATCGCAGTGTTGGTAAAACACAGTAGCAATGCAGTTAAAACACCATATCAATACAGGTAAAAGCACAATCTCAATGTTGGTAAAAACACAGTAGCAATGCAGTTAAAACATCCTATCAATACAGGTAAAAACGCAATCTCAGTGTTGCTAAAACACAGTAGTAATGCAGTTAAAACACCCTATCAATACAGGTAAAAAATCAATCTCAATGTAGTTAAAAACACAGTAGCAATGCAGTTAAACACCCTATCAATACAGGTAAAAACACAATCTCAATGTTGGTAAAAACACAGTAGCAATGCAGTTAAAACACCCTATCAATACAGGTAAAAACACAATCTCAGTGTTGGTAAAACACAGTAGCAATGCAGTTAAAACACCCTATCAATACAGGTAAAAACACAATCTCAATGTTGTTAAAAACGGAGTAGCAATGCAGTTAAAACACCCTATCAATACAGGTAAAATCACAATCTCAATGTTGGTAAAAACACAGTAGCAATGCAGGTAAAACACCCTATCAATACAGGTAAAAAATCAATCTCAATGTAGTTAAAAACACAGTAGCAATGCAGTTAAACACCCTATCAATACAGGTAAAAACACAATCTCAATGTTGGTAAAAACACAGTAGCAATGCAGTTAAAACACCCTATCAATACAGGTAAAAACACAATCACAATGTTGGTAAAAACACACTAGCAATGCAGTTAAAACACCCTATCAATACAGGTAAAAAATCAATCTCAATGTAGTTAAAAACACAGTAGAAATGCAGTTAAACACCCTATCAATACAGGTAAAAACACAATCTCAATGTTGGTAAAAACACAGTAGCAATGCAGTTAAAACACCCTATCAATACACATAAAACATAATCTCAGTGTTGGTAAAAACACAGTAGCAATGCAGTTAAAACACCCTATCAATACAGGTAAAAAATCAATCTCAATGTAGTTAAAAACACAGTAGCAATGCAGTTAAACACCCTATCAATACAGGTAAAAACACAATCTCAATGTTGTTAAAAACGGAGTAGCAATGCAGTTAAAACACCCTATCAATACAGGTAAAATCACAATCTCAATGTTGCTAAAAACACAGTAGCAATGCAGTTAAAACACCCTATCAATACAGGTAAAAAATCAATCTCAATGTAGTTAAAAACACAGTAGAAATGCAGTTAAACACCCTATCAATACAGGTAAAAACACAATCTCAATGTTGGTAAAAACACAGTAGCAATGCAGGTAGAACACCCTATCAAAACAGGTAAAAACAAAATCTCAGTGTTGGTAAAAACACAGTAGCAATTCAGGTAAAACACCCTATCAAAACAGGTAAAAACAAAATCTCAGTGTTGGTAAAAACACAATATGCATGATGGTAGCACACACTATCAATATGGGTAAAAACACAACCTCAATGTTGGCAAACCACAGTAGCAATGCAGGTAAAACACTGTATCAAAACAGGTAAAAACAAAATCTCAGTGTTGGTAAAAACACATTAGCAATGCAGGTAAAACACCCTATCAAAACAGGTAAAAACACAATCTCAATGTTAGTAAACAAAATACAGAAGCAATGCACGTAAAACACCCTATAAAAACAGGTAAAAACACAATCTCAGTGTTGGTAAAACACATTAGCAATGCAGTTAAAACACCCTATCAATACAGGTAAAAACACAATCTCAGTGTTGGTAAAACACATTAGCAATGCAGGTAAAACACCCAATCAATACAGGTAAAAACACAATCTCAGTGTTGGAAAAACACAGTAGCATTGCAGGTAAAACATCCTATCAATACAGGTAAAAACACAATCTCAGTATTGGTAAAACACAGTAGCAATGCAGATAAAACACCCTATCAATACAGGTAAAAACACAATCTCAGTGTTGGTAAAACACAGTAGCAATGCAGTTAAAACACCATATCAATACAGGTAAAAACACAATCTCAATGTTGGTAAAAACACAGTAGCAATGCAGTTAAAACATCCTATCAATACAGGTAAAAACGCAATCTCAGTGTTGCTAAAACACAGTAGTAATGCAGTTAAAAGTTAAAACATCCTATCAATACAGGTAAAAACGCAATCTCAGTGTTGCTAAAACACAGTAGTAATGCAGTTAAAACACCCTATCAATACAGGTAAAAACACAATCTCAATGTTGGTAAAAACACAGTAGCAATGCAGGTAAAACATCCTATCAATACAGGTAAAAACACAATCTCAGTGTTGGTAAAACACAGTAGCAATGCACTTAAAACACCCTATCAATACAGGTAAAAACACAATCTCAATGTTGTTAAAAACGGAGTAGCAATGCAGTTAAAACACCCTATCAATGCAGGTAAAACCACAATCTCAATGTTGGTAAAAACACAGTAGCATTGCAGTTAAAACACCCTATCAATACAGGTAAAAACACAATCTCAATGTTGGTAAAAACACAGTAGCAATGCAGTTAAAACATCCCATCAATACAGGTAAAAACACAATCTCAATGTTGGTAAAACACAGTAGCAATGCAGTTAAAACATCTCATCAATACAGGTAAAAACACAATCTCAGTGTTGGTAAAACACAGTAGCAATGCAGTTAAAACACTATTAATACAGGTAAAAACACAATCTCAATGTTGGTAAAATCACAGTAGCAATGCAGTTAAAACACCCTATCAAAACAGGTAAAAACACAATCTCAGTGTTGGTAAAACACAGTAGCAATGCAGTTAAAACACCCTATCAATACAGGTAAAAACACAATCTCAGTGTTGGTAAAACACAGTAGCAATGCAGTTAAAACACCCTATCAATACAGGTAAACAAACAATCTCAGTGTTGGTACAACACAGTAGCAATGCAGGTAAAACACCCTATCAAAACAGGTAAAAACACAATCTCAGTGTTGGTAAAACACAGTAGCAATGCAGTTAAAACATCCCATCAATACAGGTAAAAACACAATCTCAGTGTTGGTAAATCACATTAGCAATGCAGGTAAAACACCCTATCAAAACAGGTAAAAACACAATCTCAGTGTTGGTAAAACACAGTAGCAATGCAGTTAAAACACCCTATCAATACAGGTAAAAACACAATCTCAGTGTTGGTAAAAACACAGTAGCAATGCAGTTAAAACACCCTGTCAATACAGGTAAAAACACAATCTCAATGTTGCTAAAACACAGTAGCAATGCAGTTAAAACATCCCATCAATACAGGTAAAAACACAATCTCAGTGTTGGTAAATCACATTAGCAATGCAGGTAAAACACCCTATCAAAACAGGTACAAACACAATCTCAGTGTTGGTAAAACACAGTAGCAATGCAGTTAAAACACTGTATCAATACAGGTAAAAACACAATCTCAGTGTTGGTAAAACACAGTAGCAATGCAGTTAAAACACCCTATCAATACAGGTAAAAACACAATCTCAGTGTTGGTAAAACACAGTAGCAATGCAGTTAAACACCCTATCAATACAGGTAAAAACACAATCTCAATGTTGGTAAAAACACAGTAGCAATGCAGTTTAAACTCCCTATCAATACAGGTAAAAACACAATCTCAATGTTGGTAAAAACACAGTAGCAATGCAGTTAAACACCCTATCAATACAGGTAAAAACACAATCTCAATGTTGGTAAAAACACAGTAGCAATGCAGTTAAAACACCCTATCAATACACATAAAACATAATCTCAGTGTTGGTAAAAACACAGTAGCAATGCAGTTAAAACACCCTATCAATACAGGTAAAAACACAATCTCAATGTTGGTAAAAACACAGTAGCAATGCAGTTAAAACACCCTATCAATACACATAAAACATAATCTCAGTGTTGGTAAAAACACAGTAGCAATGCAGATAAAACACCATATCAATACAGGTAAAAACACAATCTCAATGTTGGTAAAACACAGTAGCAATGCAGTTAAAACACCCTATCAATACAGGTAAAAACACAATCTCGGTGTTGGTAAAAACACAGTAGCAATGCAGTTAAAACACCCTATCAATACAGGTAAAAACACAATCTCAGTGTTGGTAAAACACAGTAGCAATGCAGTTAAAACGCCCTATCAATACAGGTAAAAACACAATCTCAGTGTTGGTAAAACACAGTATCAATGCATTTAAAACACCCTATCAATACAGGTAAAAACACAATCTCAATGTTGGTATAAACACAGTAGCAATGCAGTTAAAACACCCTATCAATACAGGTAAAAACACAATCTCGGTGTTGGTAAAACACAGTAGCAATGCAGTTAACCCCCTATCAATACAGGTAAAAACACAATCTCAATGTTGGTAAAAACACAGTAGCAATGCAGTTAAAACATCCCATCAATACAGGTAAAAACACAATCTCAGTGTTGGTAAATCACATTAGCAATGCAGGTAAAACACTGTATCAAAACAGGTAAAAACACAATCTCAGTGTTGGTAAAACACAGAAGCAATGCAGTTAAAACACCCTATCAATACAGGTAAAAACACAATCTCAATGTTGGTAAAAGCACAGTAGCAATGCAGTTAAAACACCCTATCAATACAGGTAAAAACACAATCTCGGTGTTGGTAAAAACACAGTAGCAATGCAGTTAAACCCCCTATCAATACAGGTAAAAACACAATCTCAATGTTGGTAAAAACACAGTAGCAATGCAGTTAAAACCCCCTATCAATACAGGTAAAAACAAAATCTCAGTGTTGGTAAATCACATTAGCAAAGCAGGTAAAACACCGTATCAAAACAGGTAAAAACACAATCTCAGTGTTGGTAAATCACATTAGCAATGCAGTTAAAACACTGTATCAAAACAGGTAAAAACACAATCTCAATGTTGGTAAAACACAGAAGCAATGCAGTTAAAACACCCTATCAATACAGGTAAAAACGCAATCTCAGTGTTGGTAAAACACAGTAGCAATGCAGTTAAAACACCCTATCAATACAGGTAAAAACGCAATCTCAATGTTGGTAAAAACACAGTAGCAATGCAGGTAAAACATCCTATCAATACGGGTAAAAACACAATCTCAGTGTTTGTAAAACACAGTAGCAATGCAGTTAAAACACCCTATCAATACAGGTAAAAACACAATCTCAATGTTGTTAAAAACGGAGTAGCGATGCAGTTAAAACACCCTATCAATACAGGTAAAATCACAATCTCAATGTTGGTAAAAACACAGTAGCAATGCAGTTAAAACACCCTATCAATACAGGTAAAAACACAATCTCAATGTTGGTAAAAACACAGTAGCAATGCAGGTAAAACACCCTATCAATACAGGTAAAAAATCAATCTCAATGTAGTTAAAAACACAGTAGCAATGCAGTTAAACACCCTATCAATACAGGTAAAAACACAATCTCAATGTTGGTAAAAACACAGTAGCAATGCAGTTAAAACACCCTATCAATACACATAAAACATAATCTCAGTGTTGGTAAAAACACAGTAGCAATGCAGTTAAAACACCCTATCAATACAGGTAAAAAATCAATCTCAATGTAGTTAAAAACACAGTAGCAATGCAGTTAAACACCCTATCAATACAGGTAAAAACACAATCACAATGTTGGTAAAAACACAGTAGCAATGCAGTTAAAACACCCTATCAATACAGGTAAAAATCAATCTCAATGTAGTTAAAAACACAGTAGCAATGCAGTTAAACACCCTATCAATACAGGTAAAAACACAATCTCAATGTTGGTAAAAACACAGTAGCAATGCAGTTAAAACACCCTATCAATACACATAAAACATAATCTCAGTGTTGGTAAAAACACAGTAGCAATGCAGTTAAAACACCCTATCAATACAGGTAAAAACACAATCTCAATGTTGGTAAAAACACAGTAGCAATGCAGTTAAAACACCCTATCAATACAGGTAAAAACACAACCTCAATGTTGGCAAACCACAGTAGCAATGCAGGTAAAACACTGTATCAAAACAGGTAAAAACAAAATCTCAGTGTTGGTAAAAACACATTAGCAATGCAGGTAAAACACCCTTTCAAAACAGGTAAAAACACAATCTCAATGTTAGTAAACAAAATACAGAAGCAATGCACGTAAAACACCCTATAAAAACAGGTAAAAACACAATCTCAGTGTTGGTAAAATACATTAGCAATGCAGTTAAAAGACCCTATCAATACAGGTAAAAACACAATCTCAGTGTTGGTAAAACACATTAGCAATGCAGGTAAAACACCCAATCAATACAGGTACAAACACAATCTCAGTGTTGGTAAAACACAGTAGCATTGAAGGTAAAACATCCTATCAATACAGGTAAAAACACAATCTCAGTGTTGGTAAAACACAGTAGCAATGCAGATAAAACACCCTATCAATACAGGTAAAAACACAATCTCAGTGTTGGTAAAACACAGTAGCAATGCAGTTAAAACACCATATCAATACAGGTAAAAACACAATCTCAATGTTGGTAAAAACACAGTAGCAATGCAGTTAAAACATCCTATCAATACAGGTAAAAACGCAATCTCAGTGTTGCTAAAACACAGTAGTAATGCAATTAAAACACCCTATCAATACAGGTAAAAACACAATCTCAATGTTGGTAAAAACACAGTAGCAATGCAGGTAAAACATCCTATCAATACAGGTAAAAACACAATCTGAGTGTTGGTAAAACACAGTAGCAATGCAGTTAAAACACCCTATCAATACAGGTAAAAACACAATCTCAATGTTGTTAAAAACGGAGTAGCAATGCAGTTAAAACACCCTATCAATACAGGTAAAACCACAATCTCAATGTTGGTAAAAACACAGTAGCAATGCAGTTAAAACACCCTATCAATACAGGTAAAAACACAATCTCAATGTTGGTAAAAACACAGTAGCAATGCAGTTAAAACATCCCATCAATACAGGTAAAAACACAATCTCAATGTTGGTAAAACACAGTAGCAATGCAGTTAAAACATCTCATCAATACAGGTAAAAACACAATCTCAGTGTTGGTAAAACACAGTAGCAATGCAGTTAAAACACTATTAATACAGGTAAAAACACAATCTCAATGTTGGTAAAATCACAGTAGCAATGCAGTTAAAACATCCTATCAATACAGGTAAAAACACAATCTCACTGTTGGTAAATCACATGAGCAATGCTGGTAAAACACCCTATCAAAACAGGTAAAAACACAATCTCAGTGTTGGTAAAACACAGTAGCAATGCCGTTAAAACACCCTATCAATACAGGTAAAAACATAATCTCAGTGTTGGTAAAACACAGTAGCAATGCAGGTAAAACACCCTATCAATACAGGTAAAAACACAATCTCAGTGTTGGTAAAACACAGTAGCAATGCAGTTAAACACCCTATCAATACAGGTAAAAACACAATCTCAATGTTGGAAAAAACACAGTAGCAATGCAGTTAAAACACCCTATCAATACACATGAAACATAATCTCAGTGTTGGTAAAAACACAGCAGCAATGCAGTTAAAACATCCCATCAATACAGGTAAAAACACAATCTCAGTGTTGGTAAATCACATTAGCAAGGCAGGTAAAACACCCTATCAAAACAGGTAAAAACACAATCTCAATGTTGGTAAAAACACAGTAGCAATGCAGTTAAAACATCCCATCAATACAGGTAAAAACACAATCTCAGTGTTGGTAAATCACATTAGCAATGCAGGTAAAACACCCTATCAAAACAGGTAAAAACACAATTCTCAGTGTTGGTAAAACACAGTAGCAATGCAGTTAAAACACCCTATCAATACAGGTAAAAACACAATCTCAGTGTTGGTAAAACACAGTAGCAATGCAGTTAAAACACCCTATCAATACAGGTAAACAAACAATCTCAGTGTTGGTAAAACACAGTAGCAATGCAGTTAAACACCCTATCAATACAGGTAAAAACATAATCTCAATGTTGGTAAAAATACAGTAGCAATGCAGTTAAACACCCTAGCAATACAGGTAAAAACACAATATCAATGTTGGTAAAAATACAGTAGCAATGCAGTTAAACACCTTATTAATACAGGTAAAAACACAATCTCAAAGTCGGTAAAAACACAGTAGCAATGCAGTTATAACATCCTTTCAATACAGGTAAAAACACAATTTCAATGTTGGTAAACACACAGTAGCAATGCAGTTAAAACACCCTATCAATACAGGTAAAAACACAATCTCAGTGTTGGTAAAAACACAGTAGCAATGCAGTTGAAACACCCTGTCAATACAGGTAAAAACACAATCTCAATGTTGCTAAAACACAGTAGCAATGCAGTTAAAACATCCCATCAATACAGGTAAAAACACAATCTCAGTGTTGGTAAATCACATTAGCAATGCAGGTAAAACACCCTATCAAAACAGGTACAAACACAATCTCAGTGTTGGTAAAACACAGTAGCAATGCAGTTAAAACACTGTATCAATACAGGTAAAACACAATCTCAGTATTGGTAAAACACAGTAGCAATGCAGTTAAAACACCCTATCAACACAGGTAAAAACACAATCTCAGTGTTGGTAAAACACAGTAGCAATGCAGTTAAACACCCTATCAATACAGGTAAAAACACAATCTCAATGTTGGTAAAAACACAGTAGCAATGCAGTTAAAACTCCCTATCAATACAGGTAAAAACACAATCTCAATGTTGGTAAAAACACAGTAGCAATGCAGTTAAACACCCTATCAATACAGGTAAAAACACAATCTCAATGTTGGTAAAAACACAGTAGCAATGCAGTTAAAACACCCTATCAATACACATAAAACATAATCTCAGTGTTGGTAAAAACACAGTAGCAATGCAGTTAAAACACCCTATCAATACAGGTAAAAACACAATCTCAATGTTGGTAAAACACAGTAGCAATGCAGTTAAAACACCCTATCAATACAGGTAAAAACACAATCTCAGTGTTGGTAAAACACAGTAGCAATGCAGTTAAAACGCCCTATCAATACAGGTAAAAACACAATCTCAGTGTTGGTAAAACACAGTAGCAATGCATTTAAAACACCCTATCAATACAGGTAAAAACACAATCTCAATGTTGGTATAAACACAGTAGCAATGCAGTTAAAACACCCTATCAATACAGGTAAAAACACAATCTCGGTGTTGGTAAAAACACAGTAGCAATGCAGTTAAAACATCCCATCAATACAGGTAAAAACACAATCTCAGTGTTGGTAAATCACATTAGCAATGCAGGTAAAACACTGTATCAAAACAGGTAAAAACACAATCTCAGTGTTGGTAAAACACAGAAGCAATGCAGTTAAAACACCCTATCAATACAGGTAAAAACACAATCTCAATGTTGGTAAAAACACAGTAGCAATGCAGTTAAAACACCCTATCAATACAGGTAAAAACACAATCTCGGTGTTGGTAAAAACACAGTAGCAATGCAGTTAAACCCCCTATCAATACAGGTAAAAACACAATCTCAATGTTGGTAAAAACACAGTAGCAATGCAGTTAAAACCCCCTATCAATACAGGTAAAAACAAAATCTCAGTGTTGGTAAATCACATTAGCAATGCAGGTAAAACACCGTATCAAAACAGGTAAAAGCACAATCTCAGTGTTGGTAAATCACATTAGCAATGCAGGTAAAACACTATCAAAACAGGTAAAAACACAATCTCAATGTTGGAAAAACACAGAAGCAATGCAGTTAAAACACCCTATCAATACAGGTAAAAACGCAATCTCAGTGTTGGTAAAACACAGTAGCAATGCAGTTAAAACACCCTATCAATACAGGTAAAAACGCAATCTCAATGTTGGTAAAAACACAGTAGCAATGCAGGTAAAACATCCTATCAATACAGGTAAAAACACAATCTCAGTGTTGGTAAAACACAGTAGCAATGCAGTTAAAACACCCTATCAATACAGGTAAAAACACAATCTCAATGTTGTTAAAAACGGAGTAGCGATGCAGTTAAAACACCCTATCAATACAGGTAAAACCACAATCTCAATGTTGGTAAAAACACAGTAGCAATGCAGTTAAAACACCCTATCAATACAGGTAAAAACACAATCTCAATGTTGGTAAAAACACAGTAGCAATGCAGGTAAAACACCCTATCAATACAGGTAAAAAATCAATCTCAATGTAGTTAAAAACACAGTAGCAATGCAGTTAAACACCCTATCAATACAGGTAAAAACACAATCTCAATGTTGGTAAAAACACAGTAGCAATGCAGTTAAAACACCCTATCAATACACATAAAACATAATCTCAGTGTTGGTAAAAAAAACAGTAGCAATGCAGTTAAAACACCCTATCAATACAGGTAAAAAATCAATCTCAATGTAGTTAAAAACACAGTAGCAATGCAGTTAAACACCCTATCAATACAGGTAAAAACACAATCTCAATTTTGGTAAAAACACAGTAGCAATGCAGTTAAAACACCCTATCAATACAGGTAAAAACACAATCACAATGTTGGTAAAAACACAGTAGCAATGCAGTTAAAACACCCTATCAATACAGGTAAAAAATCAATCTCAATGTAGTTAAAAACACAGTAGCAATGCAGTTAAACACCCTATCAATACAGGTAAAAACACAATCTCAATGTTGTTAAAAACGGAGTAGCAATGCAGTTAAAACACCCTATCAATACAGGTAAAACCACAATCTCAATGTTGGTAAACACACAGTAGCAATGCAGTTAAAACACCCTATCAATACAGGTAAAAACACAATCTCAATGTTGGTAAAAACACAGTAGCAATGCAGTTAAAACACCCTATCAATACAGGTAAAAACACAACCTCAATGTTCGTAAAACACAGTAGCAATGCAGGTAGAACACCCTATCAAAACAGGTAAAAACAAAATCTCAGTGTTGGTAAAAACACAGTAGCAATTCAGGTAAAACACCCTATCAAAACAGGTAAAAACTAAATCTCAGTGTTGGTAAAAACACAATATGCATGATGGTAGCACACACTATCAATATGGGTAAAAACACAACCTCAATGTTGGCAAACCACAGTAGCAATGCAGGTAAAACACTGTATCAAATCAGGTAAAAACAAAATCTCAGTGTTGGTAAAAACACATTAGCAATGCAGGTAAAACACCCTATCAAAACAGGTAAAAACACAATCTCAATGTTAGTAAACAAAATATAGAAGCAATGCACGTAAAACACCCTATAAAAACAGGTAAAAACACAATCTCAGTGTTGCTAAAACACATTAGCAATGCAGTTAAAAGACCCTATCAATACAGGTAAAAACACAATCTCAGTGTTGGTAAAACACATTAGCAATGCAGGTAAAACACCCAATCAATACAGGTAAAAACACAATCTCAGTGTTGGTAAAACACAGTAGCATTGCAGGTAAAACATCCTATCAATACAGGTAAAAACACAATCTCAGTGTTGGTAAAACACAGTAGCAATGCAAATAAAACACCCTATCAATACAGGTAAAAACACAATCTCAGTGTTGGTAAAACACAGTAGCAATGCAGTTAAAACACCATATCAATACAGGTAAAAACACAATCTCAATGTTGGTAAAAACACAGTAGCAATGCAGTTAAAACATCCTATCAATACAGGTAAAAACGCAATCTCAGTGTTGCTAAAACACAGTAGTAATGCAGTTAAAACACCCTATCAATACAGGTAAAAACACAATCTCAATGTTGGTAAAAACACAGTAGCAATGCAGGTAAAACATCCTATCAATACAGGTAAAAACACAATCTCAGTGTTGGTAAAACACAGTAGCAATGCAGTTAAAACACCCTATCAATACAGGTAAAAACACAATCTCAATATTGTTAAAAACGGAGTAGCAATGCAGTTAAAACACCCTATCAATACAGGTAAAATCACAATCTCAATGTTGGTAAAAACACAGTAGCAATGCAGGTAAAACACCCTATCAATACAGGTAAAAAATCAATCTCAATGTAGTTAAAAACACAGTAGCAATGCAGTTAAACACCCTATCAATACAGGTAAAAACACAATCTCAATGTTGGTAAAAACACAGTAGCAATGCAGTTAAAACACCCTATCAATACAGGTAAAAACACAACCTCAATGTTCGTAAAACACAGTAGCAATGCAGGTAGAACACCCTATCAAAACAGGTAAAAACAAAATCTCAGTGTTGGTAAAAACACAGTAGCAATTCAGGTAAAACACCCTATCAAAACAGGTAAAAACTAAATCTCAGTGTTGGTAAAAACACAATATGCATGATGGTAGCACACACTATCAATATGGGTAAAAACACAACCTCAATGTTGGCAAACCACAGTAGCAATGCAGGTAAAACACTGTATCAAAACAGGTAAAAACAAAATCTCAGTGTTGGTAAAAACACATTAGCAAAGCAGGTAAAACACCCTATCAAAACAGGTAAAAACACAATCTCAATGTTAGTAAACAAAATACAGAAGCAATGCACGTAAAACACCCTATAAAAACAGGTAAAAACACAATCTCAGTGTTGGTAAAACACATTAGCAATGCAGTTAAAACACCCTATCAATACAGGTAAAAACACAATCTCAGTGTTGGTAAAACACATTAGCAAAGCAGGTAAAACACCCAATCAATACAGGTAAAAACACAATCTCAGTGTTGGTAAAACACAGTAGCATTGCAGGTAAAACATCCTATCAATACAGGTAAAAACACAATCTCAGTGTTGGTAAAACACAGTAGCAATGCAGATAAAACACCCTATCAATACAGGTAAAAACACAATCCCAGTGTTGGTAAAACACAGTAGCAATGCAGTTAAAACACCATATCAATACAGGTAAAAACACAATCTCAATGTTGGTAAAAACACAGTAGCAATGCAGTTAAAACATCCTATCAATACAGGTAAAAACGCAATCTCAGTGTTGCTAAAACACAGTAGTAATGCAGTTAAAACACCCTATCAATACAGGTAAAAACACAATCTCAATGTTGGTAAAAACACAGTAGCAATGCAGGTAAAACATCCTATCAATACAGGTAAAAACACAATCTCAGTGTTGGTAAAACACAGTAGCAATGCAGTTAAAACACCCTATCAATACAGGTAAAAACACAATCTCAATGTTGTTAAAAACGGAGTAGCAATGCAGTTAAAACACCCTATCAATACAGGTAAAATCACAATCTCAATGTTGGTAAAAACACAGTAGCAATGCAGGTAAAACACCCTATCAATACAGGTAAAAAATCAATCTCAATGTAGTTAAAAACACAGTAGCAATGCAGTTAAACACCCTATCAATACAGGTAAAAACACAATCTCAATGTTGGTAAAAACACAGTAGCAATGCAGTTAAAACACCCTATCAATAAACATAAAACATAATCTCAGTGTTGGTAAAAACACAGTAGCAATGCAGTTAAAACACCCTATCAATACAGGTAAAAAATCAATCTCAATGTAGTTGAAAACACAGTAGCAATGCAGTTAAACACCCTATCAATACAGGTAAAAACACAATCTCAATGTTGGTAAAAACACAGTAGCAATGCAGTTAAAACACCCTATCAATACAGGTAAAAACACAACCTCAATGTTCGTAAAACACAGTAGCAATGCAGGTAGAACACCCTATCAAAACAGGTAAAAACAAAATCTCAGTGTTGGTAAAAACACAGTAGCAATTCAGGTAAAACACCCTATCAAAACAGGTAAAAACTAAATCTCAGTGTTGGTAAAAACACAATATGCATGATGGTAGCACACACTATCAATATGGGTAAAAACACAACCTCAATGTTGGCAAACCACAGTAGCAATGCAGGTAAAACACTGTATCAAAACAGGTAAAAACAAAATCTCAGTGTTGGTAAAAACACATTAGCAAAGCAGGTAAAACACCCTATCAAAACAGGTAAAAACACAATCTCAATGTTAGTAAACAAAATACAGAAGCAATGCACGTAAAACACCCTATAAAAACAGGTAAAAACACAATCTCAGTGTTGGTAAAACACATTAGCAATGCAGTTAAAACACCCTATCAATACAGGTAAAAACACAATCTCAGTGTTGGTAAAACACATTAGCAAAGCAGGTAAAACACCCAATCAATACAGGTAAAAACACAATCTCAGTGTTGGTAAAACACAGTAGCATTGCAGGTAAAACATCCTATCAATACAGGTAAAAACACAATCTCAGTGTTGGTAAAACACAGTAGCAATGCAGATAAAACACCCTATCAATACAGGTAAAAACACAATCCCAGTGTTGGTAAAACACAGTAGCAATGCAGTTAAAACACCATATCAATACAGGTAAAAACACAATCTCAATGTTGGTAAAAACACAGTAGCAATGCAGTTAAAACATCCTATCAATACAGGTAAAAACGCGATCTCAGTGTTGCTAAAACACAGTAGTAATGCAGTTAAAACACCCTATCAATACAGGTAAAAACACAATCTCAATGTTGGTAAAAACACAGTAGCAATGCAGGTAAAACATCCTATCAATACAGGTAAAAACACAATCTCAGTGTTGGTAAAACACGGTAGCAATGCACTTAAAACACCCTATCAATACAGGTAAAAACACAATCTCAATGTTGTTAAAAACGGAGTAGCAATGCAGTTAAAACACCCTATCAATACAGGTAAAACCACAATCTCAATGTTGGTAAAAACACAGTAGCAATGCAGTTAAAACACCCTATCAATACAGGTAAAAACACAATCTCAATGTTGGTAAAAACACAGTAGCAATGCAGTTAAAACATCCCATCAATACAGGTAAAAACACAATCTCAATGTTGGTAAAACACAGTAGCAATGCAGTTAAAACATCTCATCAATACAGGTAAAAACACAAACTCAGTGTTGGTAAAACACAGTAGCAATGCAGTTAAAACACTATTAATACAGGTAAAAACACAATCTCAATGTTGGTAAAATCACAGTAGCAATGCAGTTAAAACATCCTATCAATACAGGTAAAAGCACAATCTCACTGTTGGTAAATCACATGAGCAATGCTGGTAAAACACCCTATCAAAACAGGTAAAAACACAATCTCAGTGTTGGTAAAACACAGTAGCAATGCCGTTAAAACACCCTATCAATACAGGTAAAAACATAATCTCAGTGTTGGTAAAACACAGTAGCAATGCAGGTAAAACACCCTATCAATAAAGGTAAAAACACAATCTCAGTGTTGGTAAAACACAGTAGCAATGCAGTTAAACACCCTATCAATACAGGTAAAAACACAATCTCAATGTTGGAAAAAACACAGTAGCAATGCAGTTAAAACACCCTATCAATACACATAAAACATAATCTCAGTGTTGGTAAAAACACAGCAGCAATGCAGTTAAAACATCCCATCAATACAGGTAAAAACACAATCTCAGTGTTGGTAAATCACATTAGCAAGGCAGGTAAAACACCCTATCAAAACAGGTAAAAACACAATCTCAATGTTGGTAAAAACACAGTAGCAATGCAGTTAAAAAATCCCATCAATACAGGTAAAAACACAATCTCAGTGTTGGTAAATCACATTAGCAATGCAGGTAAAACACCCTATCAAAACAGGTAAAAACACAATCTCAGTGTTGGTAAAACACAGTAGCAATGCAGTTAAAACACCCTATCAATACAGGTAAAAACACAATCTCAATGTTGTTAAAAACGGAGTAGCAATGCAGTTAAAACACCCTATCAATACAGGTAAAATCACAATCTCAATGTTGGTAAAAACACAGTAGCAATGCAGGTAAAACACCCTATCAATACAGGTAAAAAATCAATCTCAATGTAGTTAAAAACACAGTAGCAATACAGTTAAACACCCTATCAATACAGGTAAAAACACAATCTCAATGTTGCTAAAAACACAGTAGCAATGCAGTTAAAACACCCTATCAATACACATAAAACATAATCTCAGTGTTGGTAAAAACACAGTAGCAATGCAGTTAAAACACCCTATCAATACAGGTAAAACCACAATCTCAATGTTGGTAAAAACACATTAGCAATGCAGGTAAAACACCCTATCAAAACAGGTAAAAACACAATCTCAATGTTAGTAAACAAAATACAGAAGCAATGCACGTAAAACACCCTATAAAAACAGGTAAAAACACAATCTCAGTGTTGGTAAAACACATTAGCAATGCAGTTAAAACACCCTATCAATACAGGTAAAAACACAATCTCAGTGTTGGTAAAACACATTAGCAATGCAGGTAAAACACCCAATCAATACAGGTAAAAACACAATCACAATGTTGGTAAAAACACAGTAGCAATGCAGTTAAAACACCCTATCAATACAGGTAAAAAATCAATCTCAATGTAGTTAAAAACACAGTAGCAATGCAGTTAAAACACCCTATCAATACAGGTAAAAACACAATCTCAATGTTGGTAAAAACACAGTAGCAATGCAGTTAAAACACCCGATCAATACACATAAAACATAATCTCAGTGTTGGTAAAAACACAGTAGCAATGCAGTTAGAACACCCTATCAATACAGGTAAAAACACAATCTCAATGTTAGTAAAAACACAGTAGCAATGCAGTTAAAACACCCTATCAATACAGGTAAAAACACAACCTCAATGTTCGTAAAACACAGTAGCAATGCAGGTAGAACACCCTATCAAAACAGGTAAAAACAAAATCTCAGTGTTGGTAAAAACACAGTAGCAATTCAGGTAAAACACCCTATCAAAACAGGTAAAAACTAAATCTCAGTGTTGGTAAAAACACAATATGCATGATGGTAGCACACACTATCAATATGGGTAAAAACACAACCTCAATGTTGGCAAACCACAGTAGCAATGCAGGTAAAACACGGTATCAAAATAGGTAAAAACAAAATCTCAGTGTTGGTAAAAACACATTAGCAATGCAGGTAAAACACCCTATCAAAACAGGTAAAAACACAATCTCAATGTTAGTAAACAAAATACAGAAGCAATGCACGTAAAACACCCTATAAAAACAGGTAAAAACACAATCTCAGTGTTGGTAAAACACATTAGCAATGCAGTTAAAACACCCTATCAATACAGGTAAAAACACAATCTCAGTGTTGGTAAAACACATTAGCAATGCAGGTAAAACACCCAATCAATACAGGTAAAAACACAATCTCAGTGTTGGTAAAACACAGTAGCATTGCAGGTAAAACATCCTATCAATACAGGTAAAAACACAATCTCAGTGTTGGTAAAACACAGTAGCAATGCAGATAAAACACCCTATCAATACAGGTAAAAACACAATCTCAGTGTTGGTAAAACACAGTAGCAATGCAGTTAAAACACCATATCAATACAGGTAAAAACACAATCTCAATGTTGGTAAAAACACAGTAGCAATGCAGTTAAAACATCCTATCAATACAGGTAAAAACGCAATCTCAGTGTTGCTAAAACACAGTAGTAATGCAGTTAAAACACCCTATCAATACAGGTAAAAACACAATCTCAATGTTGGTAAAAACACAGTAGCAATGCAGGTAAGACATCCTATCAATACAGGTAAAAACACAATCTCAGTGTTGGTAAAACACAGTAGCAATGCAGTTAAAACACCCTATCAATACAGGTAAAAACACAATCTCAATGTTGTTAAAAAAGGAGTAGCAATGCAGTTAAAACACCCTATCAATACAGGTAGAACCACAATCTCAATGTTGGTAAAAACACAGTAGCAATGCAGTTAAAACACCCTATCAATACAGGTAAAAACACAATCTCAATGTTGGAAAAAACACAGTAGCAATGCAGTTAAAACACCCTATCAATACAGGTAAAAACATAATCTCAGTGTTGGTAAAACACAGTAGCAATGCAGGTAAAACACCCTATCAATACAGGTAAAAACACAATCTCAGTGTTGGTAAAACACAGTAGCAATGCAGTTAAACACCCTATCAATACAGGTAAAAACACAATCTCAATGTTGGAAAAAACACAGTAGCAATGCAGTTAAAACACCCTATCAATACACATAAAACATAATCTCAGTGTTGGTAAAAACACAGCAGCAATGCAGTTAAACACCCTATCAATACAGGTAAAAACACAATCTCAATGTTGTTAAAAACGGAGTAGCAATGCAGTTAAAACACCCTATCAATACAGGTAAAAAATCAATCTCAATGTAGTTAAAAACACAGTAGCAATACAGTTAAACACCCTATCAATACAGGTAAAAACACAATCTCAATGTTGGTAAAAACACAGTAGCAATGCAGTTAAAACACCCTATCAATACAGGTAAAAACACAACCTCAATGTTCGTAAAACACAGTAGCAATGCAGGTAGAACACCCTATCAAAACAGGTAAAAACAAAATCTCAGTGTTGGTAAAAACACAGTAGCAATTCAGGTAAAACACCCTATCAAAACAGGTAAAAACTAAATCTCAGTGTTGGTAAAAACACAATATGCATGATGGTAGCACACACTATCAATATGGGTAAAAACACAACCTCAATGTTGGCAAACCACAGTAGCAATGCAGGTAAAACACTGTATCAAAACAGGTAAAAACAAAATCTCAGTGTTGGTAAAAACACATTAGCAATGCAGGTAAAACACCCTATCAAAACAGGTAAAAACACAATCTCAATGTTAGTAAACAAAATACAGAAGCAATGCACGTAAAACACCCTATAAAAACAGGTAAAAACACAATCTCAGTGTTGGTAAAACACATTAGCAATGCAGTTAAAACACCCTATCAATACAGGTAAAAACACAATCTCAGTGTTGGTAAAACACATTAGCAAAGCAGGTAAAACACCCAATCAATACAGGTAAAAACACAATCTCAGTGTTGGTAAAACACAGTAGCATTGCAGGTAAAACATCCTATCAATACAGGTAAAAACACAATCTCAGTGTTGGTAAAACACAGTAGCAATGCAGATAAAACACCCTATCAATACAGGTAAAAACACAATCTCAGTGTTGGTAAAACACAGTAGCAATGCAGTTAAAACACCATATCAATACAGGTAAAAACACAATCTCAATGTTGGTAAAAACACAGTAGCAATGCAGTTAAAACATCCTATCAATACAGGTAAAAACGCAATCTCAGTGTTGCTAAAACACAGTAGTAATGCAGTTAAAACACCCTATCAATACAGGTAAAAACACAATCTCAATGTTGGTAAAAACACAGTAGCAATGCAGGTAAAACATCCTATCAATACAGGTAAAAACACAATCTCAGTGTTGGTAAAACACGGTAGCAATGCACTTAAAACACCCTATCAATACAGGTAAAAACACAATCTCAATGTTGTTAAAAACGGAGTAGCAATGCAGTTAAAACACCCTATCAATACAGGTAAAACCACAATCTCAATGTTGGTAAAAACACAGTAGCAATGCAGTTAAAACACCCTATCAATACAGGTAAAAACACAATCTCAATGTTGGTAAAAACACAGTAGCAATGCAGTTAAAACATCCCATCAATACAGGTAAAAACACAATCTCAATGTTGGTAAAACACAGTAGCAATGCAGTTAAAACATCTCATCAATACAGGTAAAAACACAAACTCAGTGTTGGTAAAACACAGTAGCAATGCAGTTAAAACACTATTAATACAGGTAAAAACACAATCTCAATGTTGGTAAAATCACAGTAGCAATGCAGTTAAAACATCCTATCAATACAGGTAAAAGCACAATCTCACTGTTGGTAAATCACATGAGCAATGCTGGTAAAACACCCTATCAAAACAGGTAAAAACACAATCTCAATGTTGTTAAAAACGGAGTAGCAATGCAGTTAAAACACCCTATCAATACAGGTAAAATCACAATCTCAATGTTGGTAAAAACACAGTAGCAATGCAGGTAAAACACCCTATCAATACAGGTAAAAAATCAATCTCAATGTAGTTAAAAACACAGTAGCAATACAGTTAAACACCCTATCAATACAGGTAAAAACACAATCTCAATGTTGGTAAAAACACAGTAGCAATGCAGTTAAAACACCCTATCAATACAGGTAAAAACACAACCTCAATGTTCGTAAAACACAGTAGCAATGCAGGTAGAACACCCTATCAAAACAGGTAAAAACAAAATCTCAGTGTTGGTAAAAACACAGTAGCAATTCAGGTAAAACACCCTATCAAAACAGGTAAAAACTAAATCTCAGTGTTGGTAAAAACACAATATGCATGATGGTAGCACACACTATCAATATGGGTAAAAACACAACCTCAATGTTGGCAAACCACAGTAGCAATGCAGGTAAAACATTGTATCAAAACAGGTAAAAACAAAATCTCAGTGTTGGTAAAAACACATTAGCAATGCAGGTAAAACACCCTATCAAAACAGGTAAAAACACAATCTCAATGTTAGTAAACAAAATACAGAAGCAATGCACGTAAAACACCCTATAAAAACAGGTAAAAACACAATCTCAGTGTTGGTAAAACACATTAGCAATGCAGTTAAAACACCCTATCAATACAGGTAAAAACACAATCTCAGTGTTGGTAAAACACATTAGCAAAGCAGGTAAAACACCCAATCAATACAGGTAAAAACACAATCTCAGTGTTGGTAAAACACAGTAGCATTGCAGGTAAAACATCCTATCAATACAGGTAAAAACACAATCTCAGTGTTGGTAAAACACAGTAGCAATGCAGATAAAACACCCTATCAATACAGGTAAAAACACAATCTCAGTGTTGGTAAAACACAGTAGCAATGCAGTTAAAACACCATATCAATACAGGTAAAAACACAATCTCAATGTTGGTAAAAACACAGTAGCAATGCAGTTAAAACATCCTATCAATACAGGTAAAAACGCAATCTCAGTGTTGCTAAAACACAGTAGTAATGCAGTTAAAACACCCTATCAATACAGGTAAAAACACAATCTCAATGTTGGTAAAAACACAGTAGCAATGCAGGTAAAACATCCTATCAATACAGGTAAAAACACAATCTCAGTGTTGGTAAAAACGGAGTAGCAATGCAGTTAAAACACCCTATCAATACAGGTAAAACCACAATCTCAATGTTGGTAAAAACACAGTAGCAATGCAGTTAAAACACCCTATCAATACAGGTAAAAACACAATCTCAATGTTGGTAAAAACACAGTAGCAATGCAGTTAAAACATCCCATCAATACAGGTAAAAACACAATCTCAATGTTGGTAAAACACAGTAGCAATGCAGTTAAAACATCTCATCAATACAGGTAAAAACACAAACTCAGTGTTGGTAAAACACAGTAGCAATGCAGTTAAAACACTATTAATACAGGTAAAAACACAATCTCAATGTTGGTAAAATCACAGTAGCAATGCAGTTAAAACATCCTATCAATACAGGTAAAAGCACAATCTCACTGTTGGTAAATCACATGAGCAATGCTGGTAAAACACCCTATCAAAACAGGTAAAAACACAATCTCAGTGTTGGTAAAACACAGTAGCAATGCCGTTAAAACACCCTATCAATACAGGTAAAAACATAATCTCAGTGTTGGTAAAACACAGTAGCAATGCAGGTAAAACACCCTATCAATAAAGGTAAAAACACAATCTCAGTGTTGGTAAAACACAGTAGCAATGCAGTTAAACACCCTATCAATACAGGTAAAAACACAATCTCAATGTTGGAAAAAACACAGTAGCAATGCAGTTAAAACACCCTATCAATACACATAAAACATAATCTCAGTGTTGGTAAAAACACAGCAGCAATGCAGTTAAAACATCCCATCAATACAGGTAAAAACACAATCTCAGTGTTGGTAAATCACATTAGCAAGGCAGGTAAAACACCCTATCAAAACAGGTAAAAACACAATCTCAATGTTGGTAAAAACACAGTAGCAATGCAGTTAAAAAATCCCATCAATACAGGTAAAAACACAATCTCAGTGTTGGTAAATCACATTAGCAATGCAGGTAAAACACCCTATCAAAACAGGTAAAAACACAATCTCAGTGTTGGTAAAACACAGTAGCAATGCAGTTAAAACACCCTATCAATACAGGTAAAAAAACAATCTCAATGTTGTTAAAAACGGAGTAGCAATGCAGTTAAAACACCCTATCAATACAGGTAAAATCACAATCTCAATGTTGGTAAAAACACAGTAGCAATGCAGGTAAAACACCCTATCAATACAGGTAAAAAATCAATCTCAATGTAGTTAAAAACACAGTAGCAATACAGTTAAACACCCTATCAATACAGGTAAAAACACAATCTCAATGTTGCTAAAAACACAGTAGCAATGCAGTTAAAACACCCTATCAATACACATAAAACATATTCTCAGTGTTGGTAAAAACACAGTAGCAATGCAGTTAAAACACCCTATCAATACAGGTAAAACCACAATCTCAATGTTGGTAAAAACACAGTAGCAATGCAGGTAAAACACCCTATCAATACAGGTAAAAAATCAATCTCAATGTTGGTAAAAACACAGTAGCAATGCAGTTAAAACACCCTATCAATACAGGTAAAAACACAATCACAATGTTGGTAAAAACACACTAGCAATGCAGTTAAAACACCCTATCAATACAGGTAAAAAATCAATCTCAATGTAGTTAAAAACACAGTAGCAATGCAGTTAAACACCCTATCAATACAGGTAAAAACACAATCTCAATGTTGGTAAAATCACAGTAGCAATGCAGTTAAAACACCCTATCAATACACATGAAACATAATCTCAGTGTTGGTAAAAACACAGTAGCAATGCAGTTAAAACACCCTATCAATACAGGTAAAAAATCAATCTCAATGTAGTTAAAAACACAGTAGCAATGCAGTTAAACACCCTATCAATACAGGTAAAAACACAATCTCAATGTTGGTAAAAACACAGTAGCAATGCAGTTAAAACACCCTATCAATACACATAAAACATAATCTCAGTGCAGTTAAAACACCCTATCAATACACATAAAACATAATCTCAGTGTTGGTAAAAACACAGTAGCAATGCAGTTAAAACACCCTATCAATACAGGTAAAAAATCAATCTCAATGTAGTTAAAAACACAGTAGCAATGCAGGTAAACACCCTATCAATACAGGTAAAAACACAATCTCAATGTTGGTAAAAACACAGTAGCAATGCAGTTAAAACACCCTATCAATACAGGTAAAAACACAATCACAATGTTGGTAAAAACACACTAGCAATGCAGTTAAAACACCCTATCAATACAGGTAAAAAATCAATCTCAATGTAGTTAAAAACACAGTAGCAATGCAGTTAAACACCCTATCAATACAGGTAAAAACACAATCTCAATGTTGGTAAAAACACAGTAGCAATGCAGTTAAAACACCCTATCAATACACATAAAACATAATCTCAGTGTTGGTAAAAACACAGTAGCAATGCAGTTAAAACACCCTATCAATACAGGTAAAAAATCAATCTCAATGTAGTTAAAAACACAGTAGCAATGCAGTTAAACACCCTATCAATACAGGTAAAAACACAATCTCAATGTTGGTAAAAACACAGTAGCAATGCAGTTAAAACACCCTATCAATACACATAAAACATGATCTCAGTGTTGGTAAAAACACAGTAGCAATGCAGTTAAAACACCCTATCAATACAGGTAAAAACACAATCTCAATGTTGGTAAAAACACAGTAGCAATGCAGGTAGAACACCCTATCAAAACAGGTAAAAACAAAATCTCAGTGTTGGTAAAAACACAGTAGCAATTCAGGTAAAACACCCTATCAAAACAGGTAGAAACTAAATCTCAGTGTTGGTAAAAACACAATATGCATGATGGTAGCACACACTATCAATATGGGTAAAACACAACCTCAATGTTGGCAAACCACAGTAGCAATGCAGGTAAAACACTATCAAAACAGGTAAAAGCAAAATCTCAGTGTTGGTAAAAACACATTAGCAATGCAGGTAAAACACCCTATCAAAACAGGTAAAAACACAATCTCAATGTTAGTAAACAAAATACAGAAGCAATGCACGTAAAACACCCTATAAAAACAGGTAAAAACACAATCTCAGTGTTGGTAAAACACATTAGCAATGCAGTTAAAACACCCTATCAATACAGGTAAAAACACAATCTCAGTGTTGGTAAAACACATTAGCAATGCAGGTAAAACACCCAATCAATACAGGTAAAAACACAATCACAATGTTGGTAAAAACACAGTAGCAATGCAGTTAAAACACCCTATCAATACAGGTAAAAAATCAATCTCAGTGTAGTTAAAAACACAGTAGCAATGCAGTTAAAACACCCTATCAGTACAGGTAAAAACACAATCTCAATGTTGGTAAAAACACAGTAGCAATGCAGTTAAAACACCCGATCAATACACATAAAACATAATCTCAGTGTTGGTAAAAACACAGTAGCAATGCAGTTAGAACACCCTATCAATACAGGTAAAAACACAATCTCAATGTTAGTAAAAACACAGTAGCAATGCAGTTAAAACACCCTATCAATACAGGTAAAAACACAACCTCAATGTTCGTAAAACACAGTAGCAATGCAGGTAGAACACCCTATCAAAACAGGTAAAAACAAAATCTCAGTGTTGGTAAAAACACAGTAGCAATTCAGGTAAAACACCCTATCAAAACAAGTAAAAACTAAATCTCAGTGTTGGTAAAAACACAATATGCATGATGGTAGCACACACTATCAATATGGGTAAAAACACAACCTCAATGTTGGCAAACCACAGTAGCAATGCAGGTAAAACACGGTATCAAAATAGGTAAAAACAAAATCTCAGTGTTGGTAAAAACACATTAGCAATGCAGGTAAAACACCCTATCAAAACAGGTAAAAACACAATCTCAATGTTAGTAAACAAAATACAGAAGCAATGCACGTAAAACACCCTATAAAAACAGGTAAAAACACAATCTCAGTGTTGGTAAAACACATTAGCAATGCAGTTAAAACACCCTATCAATACAGGTAAAAACACAATCTCAGTGTTGGTAAAACACATTAGCAATGCAGGTAAAACACCCAATCAATACAGGTAAAAACACAATCTCAGTGTTGGTAAAACACAGTAGCATTGCAGGTAAAACATCCTATCAATACAGGTAAAAACACAATCTCAGTGTTGGTAAAACACAGTAGCAATGCAGATAAAACACCCTATCAATACAGGTAAAAACACAATCTCAGTGTTGGTAAAACACAGTAGCAATGCAGTTAAAACACCATATCAATACAGGTAAAAACACAATCTCAATGTTGGTAAAAACACAGTAGCAATGCAGTTAAAACATCCTATCAATACAGGTAAAAACGCAATCTCAGTGTTGCTAAAACACAGTAGTAATGCAGTTAAAACACCCTATCAATACAGGTAAAAACACAATCTCAATGTTGGTAAAAACACAGTAGCAATGCAGGTAAGACATCCTATCAATACAGGTAAAAACACAATCTCAGTGTTGGCAAAACACAGTAGCAATGCAGTTAAAACACCCTATCAATACAGGTAAAAACACAATCTCAATGTTGTTAAAAAAGGAGTAGCAATGCAGTTAAAACACCCTATCAATACAGGTAGAACCACAATCTCAATGTTGGTAAAAACACAGTAGCAATGCAGTTAAAACACCCTATCAATACAGGTAAAAACACAATCTCAATGTTGGTAAAACACAGTAGCAATGCAGTTAAAACATCTCATCAATACAGGTAAAAACACAATCTCAGTGTTGGTAAAACACAGTAGCAATGCAGTTAAAACACTATTAATACAGGTAAAAACACAATCACAATGTTGGTAAAATCACAGTAGCAATGCAGTTAAAAAATCCTATCAATACAGGTAAAAACACAATCTCACTGTTGGTAAATCACATGAGCAATGCTGGTATAACACCCTATCAAAACAGGTAAAAACACAATCTCAGTGTTGGTAAAACACAGTAGCAATGCCGTTAAAACACCCTATCAATACAGGTAAAAACATAATCTCAGTGTTGGTAAAACACAGTAGCAATGCAGGTAAAACACCCTATCAATACAGGTAAAAACACAATCTCAGTGTTGGTAAAACACAGTAGCAATGCAGTTAAACACCCTATCAATACAGGTAAAAACACAATCTCAATGTTGGTAAAAACACAATATGCATGATGGTAGCACACACTATCAATATGGGTAAAAACACAACCTCAATGTTGGCAAACCAAAGTAGCAATGCAGGTAAAACACGGTATCAAAACAGGTAAAAACAAAATCTCAGTGTTGGTAAAAACACATTAGCAATGCAGGTAAAACACCCTATCAAAACAGGTAAAAACACAATCTCAATGTTAGTAAACAAAATACAGAAGCAATGCACGTAAAACACCCTATAAAAACAGGTAAAAACACAATCTCAGTGTTGGTAAAACACATTAGCAATGCAGTTAAAACACCCTATCAATACAGGTAAAAACACAATCTCAGTGTTGGTAAAACACATTAGCAATGCAGGTAAAACACCCAATCAATACAGGTAAAAACACAATCACAATGTTGGTAAAAACACAGTAGCAATGCAGTTAAAACACCCTATCAATACAGGTAAAAAATCAATCTCAATGTAGTTAAAAACACAGTAGCAATGCAGTTAAAACACCCTATCAGTACAGGTAAAAACACAATCTCAATGTTGGTAAAAACACAGTAGCAATGCAGTTAAAACACCCGATCAATACACATAAAACATAATCTCAGTGTTGGTAAAAACACAGTAGCAATGCAGTTAGAACACCCTATCAATACAGGTAAAAACACAATCTCAATGTTAGTAAAAACACAGTAGCAATGCAGTTAAAACACCCTATCAATACAGGTAAAAACACAACCTCAATGTTCGTAAAACACAGTAGCAATGCAGGTAGAACACCCTATCAAAACAGGTAAAAACAAAATCTCAGTGTTGGTAAAAACACAGTAGCAATTCAGGTAAAACACCCTATCAAAACAAGTAAAAACTAAATCTCAGTGTTGGTAAAAACACAATATGCATGATGGTAGCACACACTATCAATATGGGTAAAAACACAACCTCAATGTTGGCAAACCACAGTAGCAATGCAGGTAAAACACGGTATCAAAATAGGTAAAAACAAAATCTCAGTGTTGGTAAAAACACATTAGCAATGCAGGTAAAACACCCTATCAAAACAGGTAAAAACACAATCTCAATGTTAGTAAACAAAATACAGAAGCAATGCACGTAAAACACCCTATAAAAACAGGTAAAAACACAATCTCAGTGTTGGTAAAACACATTAGCAATGCAGTTAAAACACCCTATCAATACAGGTAAAAACACAATCTCAGTGTTGGTAAAACACATTAGCAATGCAGGTAAAACACCCAATCAATACAGGTAAAAACACAATCTCAGTGTTGGTAAAACACAGTAGCATTGCAGGTAAAACATCCTATCAATACAGGTAAAAACACAATCTCAGTGTTGGTAAAACACAGTAGCAATGCAGATAAAACACCCTATCAATACAGGTAAAAACACAATCTCAGTGTTGGTAAAACACAGTAGCAATGCAGTTAAAACACCATATCAATACAGGTAAAAACACAATCTCAATGTTGGTAAAAACACAGTAGCAATGCAGTTAAAACATCCTATCAATACAGGTAAAAACGCAATCTCAGTGTTGCTAAAACACAGTAGTAATGCAGTTAAAACACCCTATCAATACAGGTAAAAACACAATCTCAATGTTGGTAAAAACACAGTAGCAATGCAGGTAAGACATCCTATCAATACAGGTAAAAACACAATCTCAGTGTTGGCAAAACACAGTAGCAATGCAGTTAAAACACCCTATCAATACAGGTAAAAACACAATCTCAATGTTGTTAAAAAAGGAGTAGCAATGCAGTTAAAACACCCTATCAATACAGGTAGAACCACAATCTCAATGTTGGTAAAAACACAGTAGCAATGCAGTTAAAACACCCTATCAATACAGGTAAAAACACAATCTCAATGTTGGTAAAACACAGTAGCAATGCAGTTAAAACATCTCATCAATACAGGTAAAAACACAATCTCAGTGTTGGTAAAACACAGTAGCAATGCAGTTAAAACACTATTAATACAGGTAAAAACACAATCACAATGTTGGTAAAATCACAGTAGCAATGCAGTTAAAAAATCCTATCAATACAGGTAAAAACACAATCTCACTGTTGGTAAATCACATGAGCAATGCTGGTATAACACCCTATCAAAACAGGTAAAAACACAATCTCAGTGTTGGTAAAACACAGTAGCAATGCCGTTAAAACACCCTATCAATACAGGTAAAAACATAATCTCAGTGTTGGTAAAACACAGTAGCAATGCAGGTAAAACACCCTATCAATACAGGTAAAAACACAATCTCAGTGTTGGTAAAACACAGTAGCAATGCAGTTAAACACCCTATCAATACAGGTAAAAACACAATCTCAATGTTGGAAAAAACACAGTAGCAATGCAGTTAAAACACCCTATCAATACACATAAAACATAATCTCAGTGTTGGTAAAAACACAGCAGCAATGCAGTTAAAACATCCCATCAATACAGGTAAAAACACAATCTCAGTGTTGGTAAATCACATTAGCAAGGCAGGTAAAACACCCTATCAAAACAGGTAAAAACACAATCTCAATGTTGGTAAAAACACAGTAGCAATGCAGTTAAAAAATCCCATCAATACAGGTAAAAACACAATCTCAGTGTTGGTAAATCACATTAGCAATGCAGGTAAAACACCCTATCAAAACAGGTAAAAACACAATCTCAGTGTTGGTAAAACACAGTAGCAATGCAGTTAAAACACCCTATCAATACAGGTAAAAACACAATCTCAATGTTGTTAAAAACGGAGTAGCAATGCAGTTAAAACACCCTATCAATACAGGTAAAATCACAATCTCAATGTTGGTAAAAACACAGTAGCAATGCAGGTAAAACACCCCATCAATACAGGTAAAAACACAATCTCAGTGTTGGTAAATCACATTAGCAATGCAGGTAAAACACCCTATCAAAACAGGTAAAAACACAATCTCAGTGTTGGTAAAACACAGTAGCAATGCAGTTAAAACACCCTATCAATACAGGTAAAAACACAATCTCAATGTTGTTAAAAACGGAGTAGCAATGCAGTTAAAACACCCTATCAATACAGGTAAAAACACAATCTCAATGTTGGTAAAAACACAGTAGCAATGCAGTTAAAACACCCTATCAATACACATAAAACATAATCTCAGTGTTGGTAAAAACACAGTAGCAATGCAGTTAAAACACCCTATCAATACAGGTAAAAAATCAATCTCAATGTAGTTAAAAACACAGTAGCAATGCAGGTAAACACCCTATCAATACAGGTAAAAACACAATCTCAATGTTGGTAAAAACAGAGTAGCAATGCAGTTAAAACACCCTATCAATACAGGTAAAAACACAATCACAATGTTGGTAAAAACACACTAGCAATGCAGTTAAAACACCCTATCAATACAGGTAAAAAATCAATCTCAATGTAGTTAAAAACACAGTAGCAATGCAGTTAAACACCCTATCAATACAGGTAAAAACGCAATCTCAATGTTGGTAAAAACACAGTAGCAATGCAGTTAAAACACCCTATCAATACACATAAAACATAATCTCAGTGTTGGTAAAAACACAGTAGCAATGCAGTTAAAACACCCAATCAATACAGGTAAAAAATCAATCTCAATGTAGTTAAAAACACAGTAGCAATGCAGTTAAACACCCTATCAATACAGGTAAAAACACAATCTCAATGTTGGTAAAAACACAGTAGCAATGCAGTTAAAACACCCTATCAATACACATAAAACATAATCTCAGTGTTGGTAAAAACACAGTAGCAATGCAGTTAAAACACCCTATCAAAACAGGTAAAAACAAAATCTCAGTGTTGGTAAAAACACAGTAGCAATGCAGTTAAAACACCCTATCAATACACATAAAACATAATCTCAGTGTTGGTAAAAACACAGTAGCAATGCAGTTAAAACACCCTATCAATACAGGTAAAAAATCAATCTCAATGTAGTTAAAAACACAGTAGCAATGCAGGTAAACACCCTATCAATACAGGTAAAAACACAATCTCAATGTTGGTAAAAACACAGTAGCAATGCAGTTAAAACACCCTATCAATACAGGTAAAAACACAATCACAATGTTGGTAAAAACACAGTAGCAATGCAGTTAAAACACCCTATCAAAACAGGTAAAAACAAAATCTCAGTGTTGGTAAAAACACAGTAGCAATGCAGTTAAAACACCCTATCAATACACATAAAACATAATCTCAGTGTTGGTAAAAACACAGTAGCAATGCAGTTAAACACCCTATCAATACAGGTAAAAAATCAATCTCAATGTAGTTAAAAACACAGTAGCAATGCAGGTAAACACCCTATCAATACAGGTAAAAACACAATCTCAATGTTGGTAAAAACACAGTAGCAATGCAGTTAAAACACCCTATCAATACAGGTAAAAACACAATCACAATGTTGGTAAAAACACACTAGCAATGCAGTTAAAACACCCTATCAATACAGGTAAAAAATCAATCTCAATGTAGATAAAAAACACAGTAGCAATGCAGTTAAACACCCTATCAATACAGGTAAAAACACAATCTCAATGTTGGTAAAAACACAGTAGCAATGCAGTTAAAACACCCTATCAATACACATAAAACATAATCTCAGTGTTGGTAAAAACACAGTAGCAATGCAGTTAAAACACCCTATCAATACAGGTAAAAAATCAATCTCAATGTAGTTAAAAACACAGTAGCAATGCAGTTAAACACCCTATCAATACAGGTAAAAACACAATCTCAATGTTGGTAAAAACACAGTAGCAATGCAGTTAAAACACCCTATCAATACACATAAAACATAATCTCAGTGTTGGTAAAAACACAGTAGCAATGCAGTTAAAACACCCTATCAATACAGGTAAAAACACAATCTCAATGTTGGTAAAAACACAGTAGCAATGCAGGTAGAACACCCTATCAAAACAGGTAAAAACAAAATCTCAGTGTTGGTAAAAACACAGTAGCAATTCAGGTAAAACACCCTATCAAAACAGGTAGAAACTAAATCTCAGTGTTGGTAAAAACACAATATGCATGATGGTAGCACACACTATCAATATGGGTAAAAACACAACCTCAATGTTGGCAAACCACAGTAGCAATGCAGGTAAAACACTGTATCAAAACAGGTAAAAACAAAATATCAGTGTTGGTAAAAACACATTAGCAATGCAGGTAAAACACCCTATCAAAACAGGTAAAAACACAATCTCAATGTTAGTAAACAAAATACAGAAGCAATGCACGTAAAACACCCTATAAAAACAGGTAAAAACACAATCTCAGTGTTGGTAAAACATATTAGCAATGCAGTTAAAACACCCTATCAATACAGGTAAAAACACAATCTCAGTGTTGGTAAAACACATTAGCAATGCAGGTAAAACACACAATCAATACAGGTAAAAACACAATCACAATGTTGGTAAAAACACAATAGCAATGCAGTTAAAACACCCTATCAATACAGGTAAAAAATCAATCTCAATGTAGTTAAAAACACAGTAGCAATGCAGTTAAACACCCTATCAATACAGGTAAAAACACAATCTCAATGTTGGTAAAAACACAGTAGCAATGCAGTTAAAACACCCTATCAATACACATAAAACATAATCTCAGTGTTGGTAAAAACACAGTAGCAATGCAGTTAAAACACCCTATCAATACAGGTAAACACACAATCTCAATGTTGGTAAAAACACAGTAGCAATGCAGTTAAAACACCCTATCAATACAGGTAAAAACAAAACCTCAATGTTCGTAAAACACAGTAGCAATGCAGGTAGAACACCCTATCAAAACAGGTAAAAACAAAATCTCAGTGTTGGTAAAAACACAGTAGCAATTCAGGTAAAACACCCTATCAAAACAGGTAAAAACTAAATCTCAGTGTTGGTAAAAACACAATATGCATGATGGTAGCACACACTATCAATATGGGTAAAAACACAACCTCAATGTTGGCAAACCACAGTAGCAATGCAGGTAAAACACGGTATCAAAACAGGTAAAAACAAAATCTCAGTGTTGGTAAAAACACATTAGCAATGCAGGTAAAACACCCGATCAAAACAGGTAAAAACACAATCTCAATGTTAGTAAACAAAATACAGAAGCAATGCACGTAAAATACCCTATAAAAACAGGTAAAAACACAATCTCAGTGTTGGTAAAACACATTAGCAATGCAGTTAAAACACCCTATCAATACAGGTAAAAACACAATCTCAGTGTTGGTAAAACACATTAGCAATGCAGGTAAAACACCCAATCAATACAGGTAAAAACACAATCTCAGTGTTGGTAAAACACAGTAGCATTGCAGGTAAAACATCCTATCAATACAGGTAAAAACACAATCTCAGTGTTGGTAAAACACAGTAGCAATGCAGATAAAACACCCTATCAATACAGGTAAAAACACAATCTCAGTGTTGGTAAAACACAGTAGCAATGCAGTTAAAACACCATATCAATACAGGTAAAAACACAATCTCAATGTTGGTAAAAACACAGTAGCAATGCAGTTAAAACATCCTATCAATACAGGTAAAAACGCAATCTCAGTGTTGCTAAAACACAGTAGTAATGCAGTTAAAACACCCTATCAATACAGGTAAAAACACAATCTCAATGTTGGTAAAAACACAGTAGCAATGCAGGTAAAACATCCTATCAATACAGGTAAAAACACAATCTCAGTGTTGGCAAAACACAGTAGCAATGCAGTTAAAACACCCTATCAATACAGGTAAAAACACAATCTCAATGTTGTTAAAAACGGAGTAGCAATGCAGTTAAAACACCCTATCAATACAGGTAAAAACACAATCTCAATGTTGGTAAAAACACAGTAGCAATGCAGTTAAAACATCCCATCAATACAGGTAAAAACACAATCTCAATGTTGGTAAAACACAGTAGCAATGCAGTTAAAACATCTCATCAATACAGGTAAAAACACAATCTCAGTGTTGGTAAAACACAGTAGCAATGCAGTTAAAACACTATTAATACAGGTAAAAACACAATCTCACTGTTGGTAAATCACATGAGCAATGCTGGTATAACACCCTATCAAAACAGGTAAAAACACAATCTCAGTGTTGGTAAAACACAGTAGCAATGCCGTTAAAACACCCTATCAATACAGGTAAAAACATAATCTCAGTGTTGGTAAAACACAGTAGCAATGCAGGTAAAACACCCTATCAATACAGGTAAAAACACAATCTCAGTGTTGGTAAAACACAGTAGTAATGCAGTTAAACACCCTATCAATACAGGTAAAAACACAATCTCAATGTTGGAAAAAACACAGTAGCAATGCAGTTAAAACACCCTATCAATACACATAAAACATAATCTCAGTGTTGGTAAAAACACAGCAGCAATGCAGTTAAAACATCCCATCAATACAGGTAAAAACACAATCTCAGTGTTGGTAAATCACATTAGCAAGGCAGGTAAAACACCCTATCAAAACAGGTAAAAACACAATCTCAATGTTGGTAAAAACACAGTAGCAATGCAGTTAAAAAATCCCATCAATACAGGTAAAAACACAATCTCAGTGTTGGTAAATCACATTAGCAATGCAGGTAAAACACCCTATCAAAACAGGTAAAAACACAATCTCAGTGTTGGTAAAACACAGTAGCAATGCAGTTAAAACACCCTATCAATACAGGTAAAAACACAATCTCAATGTTGTTAAAAACGGAGTAGCAATGCAGTTAAAACACCCTATCAATACAGGTAAAATCACAATCTCAATGTTGGTAAAAACACAGTAGCAATGCAGGTAAAACACCCTATCAATACAGGTAAAAAATCAATCTCAATGTAGTTAAAAACACAGTAGCAATACAGTTAAACACCCTATCAATACAGGTAAAAACACAATCTCAATGTTGGTAAAAACACAGTAGCAATGCAGTTAAAACACCCTATCAATACACATAAAACATAATATCAGTGTTGGTAAAAACACAGTAGCAATGCAGTTAAAACACCCTATCAATACAGGTAAAAAATCAATCTCAATGTAGTTAAAAACACAGTAGCAATGCAGGTAAACACCCTATCAATACAGGTAAAAACACAATCTCAATGTTGGTAAAAACAGAGTAGCAATGCAGTTAAAACACCCTATCAATACAGGTAAAAACACAATCACAATGTTGGTAAAAACACACTAGCAATGCAGTTAAAACACCCTATCAATACAGGTAAAAAATCAATCTCAATGTAGTTAAAAACACAGTAGCAATGCAGTTAAACACCCTATCAATACAGGTAAAAACACAATCTCAATGTTGGTAAAAACACAGTAGCAATGCAGTTAAAACACCCTATCAATACACATAAAACATAATCTCAGTGTTGGTAAAAACACAGTAGCAATGCAGTTAAAACACCCTATCAATACAGGTAAAAAATCAATCTCAATGTAGTTAAAAACACACTAGCAATGCAGTTAAACACCCTATCAATACAGGTAAAAACACAATCTCAATGTTGGTAAAAACACAGTAGCAATGCAGTTAAAACACCCTATCAATACACATAAAACATAATCTCAGTGTTGGTAAAAACACAGCAGCAATGCAGTTAAAACACCCTATCAATACACATAAAACATAATCTCAGTGTTGGTAAAAACACAGTAGCAATGCAGTTAAAACACCCTATCAATACAGGTAAAAAATCAATCTCAATGTAGTTAAAAACACAGTAGCAATGCAGGTAAACACCCTAGCAATACAGGTAAAAACACAATCTCAATGTTGGTAAAAACACAGTAGCAATGCAGTTAAAACACCCTATCAATACAGGTAAAAACACAATCACAATGTTGGTAAAAACACAGTAGCAATGCAGTTAAAACACCCTATCAAAACAGGTAAAAACAAAATCTCAGTGTTGGTAAAAACACAGTAGCAATGCAGTTAAAACACCCTATCAATACACATAAAACGTAATCTCAGTGTTGGTAAAAACACAGTAGCAATGCAGTTAAACACCCTATCAATACAGGTAAAAAATCAATCTCAATGTAGTTAAAAACACAGTAGCAATGCAGTTAAACACCCTATCAATACAGGTAAAAACACAATCTCAATGTTGGTAAAAAACACAGTAGCAATGCAGTTAAAACACCCTACCAATACACATAAAACATAATCTCAGTGTTGGTAAAAACACAGTAGCAATGCAGTTAAAACACCCTATCAATACAGGTAAAAAATCAATCTCAATGTAGTTAAAAACACAGTAGCAATGCAGTTAAACACCCTATCAATACAGGTAAAAACACAATCTCAATGTTGGTAAAAACACAGTAGCAATGCAGTTAAAACACCCTATCAATACACATAAAACATAATCTCAGTGTTGGTAAAAACACAGTAGCAATGCAGTTAAAACACCCTATCAATACAGGTAAAAACACAATCTCAATGTTGGTAAAAACACAGTAGCAATGCAGGTAGAACACCCAATCAAAACAGGTAAAAACAAAATCTCAGTGTTGGTAAAAACACAGTAGCAATTCAGGTAAAACACCCTATCAAAACAGGCAGAAACTAAATCTCAGTGTTGGTAAAAACACAATATGCATGATGGTAGCACACACTATCAATATGGGTAAAAACACAACCTCAATGTTGGCAAACCACAGTAGCAATGCAGGTAAAACACTGTATCAAAACAGGTAAAAACAAAATATCAGTGTTGGTAAAAACACATTAGCAATGCAGGTAAAACACCCTATCAAAACAGGTAAAAACACAATCTCAATGTTAGTAAACAAAATACAGAAGCAATGCACGTAAAACACCCTATAAAAACAGGTAAAAACACAATCTCAGTGTTGGTAAAACATATTAGCAATGCAGTTAAAACACCCTATCAATACAGGTAAAAACACAATCTCAGTGTTGGTAAAACACATTAGCAATGCAGGTAAAACACACAATCAATACAGGTAAAAACACAATCACAATGTTGGTAAAAACACAGTAGCAATGCAGTTAAAACACCCTATCAATACAGGTAAAAAATCAATCTCAATGTAGTTAAAAACACAGTAGCAATGCAGTTAAACACCCTATCAATACAGGTAAAAACACAATCTCAATGTTGGTAAAAACACAGTAGCAATGCAGTTAAAACACCCTATCAATACACATAAAACATAATCTCAGTGTTGGTAAAAACACAGTAGCAATGCAGTTAAAACACCCTATCAATACAGGTAAAAACACAATCTCAATGTTGGTAAAAACACAGTAGCAATGCAGTTAAAACACCCTATCAATACAGGTAAAAACAAAACCTCAATGTTCGTAAAACACAGTAGCAATGCAGGTAGAACACCCTATCAAAACAGGTAAAAACAAAATCTCAGTGTTGGTAAAAACACAGTAGCAATTCAGGTAAAACACCCTATCAAAACAGGTAAAAACTAAATCTCAGTGTTGGTAAAAACACAATATGCATGATGGTAGCACACACTATCAATATGGGTAAAATCACAACCTCAATGTTGGCAAACCACAGTAGCAATGCAGGTAAAACACTGTATCAAAACAGGTAAAAACAAAATCTCAGTGTTGGTAAAAACACATTAGCAATGCAGGTAAAACACCCTATCAAAACAGGTAAAAACACAATCTCAATGTTAGTAAACAAAATACAGAAGCAATGCACGTAAAACACCCTATAAAAACAGGTAAAAACACAATCTCAGTGTTGGTAAAACACATTAGCAATGCAGTTAAAACACCCTATCAATACAGGTAAAAACACAATCTCAGTGTTGGTAAAACACATTAGCAATGCAGGTAAAACACCCAATCAATACAGGTAAAAACACAATCTCAGTGTTGGTAAAACACAGTAGCATTGCTGGTAAAACATCCTATCAATACAGGTAAAAACACAATCTCAGTGTTGGTAAAACACAGTAGCAATGCAGATAAAACACCCTATCAATACAGGTAAAAACACAATCTCAGTGTTGGTAAAACACAGTAGCAATGCAGTTAAAACACCATATCAATACAGGTAAAAACACAATCTCAATGTTGGTAAAAACACAGTAGCAATGCAGTTAAAACATCCTATCAATACAGGTAAAAACGCAATCTCAGTGTTGCTAAAACACAGTAGTAATGCAGTTAAAACACCCTATCAATACAGGTAAAAACACAATCTCAATGTTGGTAAAAATACAGTAGCAATGCAGGTAAAACATCCTATCAATACAGGTAAAAACACAATGTCAGTGTTGGTAAAACACAGTAGCAATGCAGTTAAAACACCCTATCAATACAGGTAAAAACACAATCTCAATGTTGTTAAAAACGGAGTAGCAATGCAGTTAAAACACCCTATCAATACAGGTAGAACCACAATCTCAATGTTGGTAAAAACACAGTAGCAATGCAGTTAAAACATCCCATCAATACAGGTAAAAACACAATCTCAATGTTGGTAAAACACAGTAGCAATGCAGTTAAAACATCTCATCAATACAGGTAAAAACACAATCTCAGTGTTGGTAAAACACAGTAGCAATGCAGTTAAAACACTATTAATACAGGTAAAAACACAATCTCAATGTTGGTAAAATCACAGTAGCAATGCAGTTAAAACATCCTATCAATACAGGTAAAAACACAATCTCAGTGTTGGTAAAACACAGTAGCAATGCACTTAAACACCCTATCAATACAGGTAAAAGCACAATCTCAATGTTGGAAAAAACACAGTAGCAATGCAGTTAAAACACCCTATCAATACACATAAAACATAATCTCAGTGTTGGTAAAAACACAGCAGCAATGCAGTTAAAACATCCCATCAATACAGGTAAAAACACAATCTCAGTGTTGGTAAATCACATTAGCAAGGCAGGTAAAACACCCTATCAAAACAGGTAAAAACACAATCTCAATGTTGGTAAAAACACAGTAGCAATGCAGTTAAAAAATCCCATCAATACAGGTAAAAACACAATCTCAGTGTTGGTAAATCACATTAGCAATGCAGGTAAAACACCCTATCAAAACAGGTAAAAACACAATCTCAGTGTTGGTAAAACACAGTAGCAATGCAGATAAAACACCCTATCAATACAGGTAAAAACACAATCTCAGTGTTGGTAAAACACAGTAGCAATGCAGTTAAAACACCATATCAATACAGGTAAAAACACAATCTCAATGTTGGTAAAAACACAGTAGCAATGCAGTTATAACATCCTATCAATACAGGTAAAAACACAATTTCAATGTTGGTAAACACACAGTAGCAATGCAGTTAAAACACCCTATCAATACAGGTAAAAACACAATCTCAGTGTTGGTAAAAACACAGTAGCAATGCAGTTAAAACACCCTGTCAATACAGGTAAGAACACAATCTCAATGTTGCTAAAACACAGTAGCAATGCAGTTAAAACATCCCATCAATACAGGTAAAAACACAATCTCAGTGTTGGTAAATCACATTAGCAATGCAGGTAAAACACCCTATCAAAACAGGTACAAACACAATCTCAGTGTTGGTAAAACACAGTAGCAATGCAGTTAAAACACCGTATCAATACAGGTAAAAACACAATCTCAGTGTTGGTAAAACACAATAGCAATGCAGTTAAAACACCCTATCAATACAGGTAAAAACACAATCTCAGTGTTGGTAAAACACAGTAGCAATGCAGTTAAACACCCTATCAATACAGGTAAAAACACAATCTCAATGTTGGTAAAAACACAGTAGCAATGCAGTTAAAACTCCCTATCAATACAGGTAAAAACACAATCTCAATGTTGGTAAAAACACAGTAGCAATGCAGTTAACCCCCTATCAATACAGGTAAAAACACAATCTCAATGTTGGTAAAAACACAGTAGCAATGCAGTTAAAACATCCCATCAATACAGGTAAAAACACAATCTCAGTGTTGGTAAATCACATTAGCAATGCAGGTAAAACACTGTATCAAAACAGGTAAAAACACAATCTCAGTGTTGGTAAAACACAGAAGCAATGCAGTTAAAACACCCTATCAATACAGGTAAAAACACAATCTCAATGTTGGTAAAAACACAGTAGCAATGCAGTTAAAACACCCTATCAATACAGGTAAAAACACAATCTCGGTGTTGGTAAAAACACAGTAGCAATGCAGTTAAAACATCCCATCAATACAGGTAAAAACACAATCTCAGTGTTGGTAAATCACATTAGCAATGCAGGTAAAACACTGTATCAAAACAGGTAAAAACACAATCTCAGTGTTGGTAAAACACAGAAGCAATGCAGTTAAAACACCCTATCAATACAGGTAAAAACACAATCTCAATGTTGGTAAAAACACAGTAGCAATGCAGTTAAAACCCCCTATCAATACAGGTAAAAACAAAATCTCAGTGTTGGTAAATCACATTAGCAATGCAGGTAAAACACCGTATCAAAACAGGTAAAAACACAATCTCAGTGTTGGTAAGTCACATTAGCAATGCAGGTAAAACACTGTATCAAAACAGGTAAAAACACAATCTCAATGTTGGTAAAACACAGAAGCAATGCAGTTAAAACACCCTATCAATACAGGTAAAAACGCAATCTCAGTGTTGGTAAAACACAGTAGCAATGCAGTTAAAACACCCTATCAATACAGGTAAAAACGCAATCTCAATGTTGGTAAAAACACAGTAGCAATGCAGGTAAAACATCCTATCAATACAGGTAAAAACACAATCTCAGTGTTGGTAAAACACAGTAGCAATGCAGTTAAAACACCCTATCAATACAGGTAAAAACACAATCTCAATGTTGTTAAAAACGGAGTAGCGATGCAGTTAAAACACCCTATCAATACAGGTAAAAAATCAATCTCAATGTAGTTAAAAACACAGTAGCAATGCAGTTAAACACCCTATCAATACAGGTAAAAACACAATCTCAATGTTGGTAAAAACACAGTAGCAATGCAGTTAAAACACCCTATCAATACACATGAAACATAATCTCAGTGTTGGTAAAAACACAGTAGCAATGCAGTTAAAACACCCTATCAATACAGGTAAAAAATCAATCTCAATGTAGTTAAAAACACAGTAGCAATGCAGTTAAACACCCTATCAATACAGGTAAAAACACAATCTCAATGTTGGTAAAAACACAGTAGCAATGCAGTTAAAACACCCTATCAATACACATAAAACATAATCTCAGTGCAGTTAAAACACCCTATCAATACACATAAAACATAATCTCAGTGTTGGTAAAAACACAGTAGCAATGCAGTTAAAACACCCTATCAATACAGGTAAAAAATCAATCTCAATGTAGTTAAAAACACAGTAGCAATGCAGGTAAACACCCTATCAATACAGGTAAAAACACAATCTCAATGTTGGTAAAAACACAGTAGCAATGCAGTTAAAACACCCTATCAATACAGGTAAAAACACAATCACAATGTTGGTAAAAACACACTAGCAATGCAGTTAAAACACCCTATCAATACAGGTAAAAAATCAATCTCAATGTAGTTAAAAACACAGTAGCAATGCAGTTAAACACCCTATCAATACAGGTAAAAACACAATCTCAATGTTGGTAAAAACACAGTAGCAATGCAGTTAAAACACCCTATCAATACACATAAAACATAATCTCAGTGTTGGTAAAAACACAGTAGCAATGCAGTTAAAACACCCTATCAATACAGGTAAAAAATCAATCTCAATGTAGTTAAAAACACAGTAGCAATGCAGTTAAACACCCTATCAATACAGGTAAAAACACAATCTCAATGTTGGTAAAAACACAGTAGCAATGCAGTTAAAACACCCTATCAATACACATAAAACATGATCTCAGTGTTGGTAAAAACACAGTAGCAATGCAGTTAAAACACCCTATCAATACAGGTAAAAACACAATCTCAATGTTGGTAAAAACACAGTAGCAATGCAGGTAGAACACCCTATCAAAACAGGTAAAAACAAAATCTCAGTGTTGGTAAAAACACAGTAGCAATTCAGGTAAAACACCCTATCAAAACAGGTAGAAACTAAATCTCAGTGTTGGTAAAAACACAATATGCATGATGGTAGCACACACTATCAATATGGGTAAAACACAACCTCAATGTTGGCAAACCACAGTAGCAATGCAGGTAAAACACTATCAAAACAGGTAAAAGCAAAATCTCAGTGTTGGTAAAAACACATTAGCAATGCAGGTAAAACACCCTATCAAAACAGGTAAAAACACAATCTCAATGTTAGTAAACAAAATACAGAAGCAATGCACGTAAAACACCCTATAAAAACAGGTAAAAACACAATCTCAGTGTTGGTAAAACACATTAGCAATGCAGTTAAAACACCCTATCAATACAGGTAAAAACACAATCTCAGTGTTGGTAAAACACATTAGCAATGCAGGTAAAACACCCAATCAATACAGGTAAAAACACAATCACAATGTTGGTAAAAACACAGTAGCAATGCAGTTAAAACACCCTATCAATACAGGTAAAAACACAATCTCAATGTTGTTAAAAACGGAGTAGCGATGCAGTTAAAACACCCTATCAATACAGGTAAAAAATCAATCTCAATGTAGTTAAAAACACAGTAGCAATGCAGTTAAACACCCTATCAATACAGGTAAAAACACAATCTCAATGTTGGTAAAAACACAGTAGCAATGCAGTTAAAACACCCTATCAATACACATGAAACATAATCTCAGTGTTGGTAAAAACACAGTAGCAATGCAGTTAAAACACCCTATCAATACAGGTAAAAAATCAATCTCAATGTAGTTAAAAACACAGTAGCAATGCAGTTAAACACCCTATCAATACAGGTAAAAACACAATCTCAATGTTGGTAAAAACACAGTAGCAATGCAGTTAAAACACCCTATCAATACACATAAAACATAATCTCAGTGCAGTTAAAACACCCTATCAATACACATAAAACATAATCTCAGTGTTGGTAAAAACACAGTAGCAATGCAGTTAAAACACCCTATCAATACAGGTAAAAAATCAATCTCAATGTAGTTAAAAACACAGTAGCAATGCAGGTAAACACCCTATCAATACAGGTAAAAACACAATCTCAATGTTGGTAAAAACACAGTAGCAATGCAGTTAAAACACCCTATCAATACAGGTAAAAACACAATCACAATGTTGGTAAAAACACACTAGCAATGCAGTTAAAACACCCTATCAATACAGGTAAAAAATCAATCTCAATGTAGTTAAAAACACAGTAGCAATGCAGTTAAACACCCTATCAATACAGGTAAAAACACAATCTCAATGTTGGTAAAAACACAGTAGCAATGCAGTTAAAACACCCTATCAATACACATAAAACATAATCTCAGTGTTGGTAAAAACACAGTAGCAATGCAGTTAAAACACCCTATCAATACAGGTAAAAAATCAATCTCAATGTAGTTAAAAACACAGTAGCAATGCAGTTAAACACCCTATCAATACAGGTAAAAACACAATCTCAATGTTGGTAAAAACACAGTAGCAATGCAGTTAAAACACCCTATCAATACACATAAAACATGATCTCAGTGTTGGTAAAAACACAGTAGCAATGCAGTTAAAACACCCTATCAATACAGGTAAAAACACAATCTCAATGTTGGTAAAAACACAGTAGCAATGCAGGTAGAACACCCTATCAAAACAGGTAAAAACAAAATCTCAGTGTTGGTAAAAACACAGTAGCAATTCAGGTAAAACACCCTATCAAAACAGGTAGAAACTAAATCTCAGTGTTGGTAAAAACACAATATGCATGATGGTAGCACACACTATCAATATGGGTAAAACACAACCTCAATGTTGGCAAACCACAGTAGCAATGCAGGTAAAACACTATCAAAACAGGTAAAAGCAAAATCTCAGTGTTGGTAAAAACACATTAGCAATGCAGGTAAAACACCCTATCAAAACAGGTAAAAACACAATCTCAATGTTAGTAAACAAAATACAGAAGCAATGCACGTAAAACACCCTATAAAAACAGGTAAAAACACAATCTCAGTGTTGGTAAAACACATTAGCAATGCAGTTAAAACACCCTATCAATACAGGTAAAAACACAATCTCAGTGTTGGTAAAACACATTAGCAATGCAGGTAAAACACCCAATCAATACAGGTAAAAACACAATCACAATGTTGGTAAAAACACAGTAGCAATGCAGTTAAAACACCCTATCAATACAGGTAAAAAATCAATCTCAATGTAGTTAAAAACACAGTAGCAATGCAGTTAAAACACCCTATCAGTACAGGTAAAAACACAATCTCAATGTTGGTAAAAACACAGTAGCAATGCAGTTAAAACACCCGATCAATACACATAAAACATAATCTCAGTGTTGGTAAAAACACAGTAGCAATGCAGTTAGAACACCCTATCAATACAGGTAAAAACACAATCTCAATGTTAGTAAAAACACAGTAGCAATGCAGTTAAAACACCCTATCAATACAGGTAAAAACACAACCTCAATGTTCGTAAAACACAGTAGCAATGCAGGTAGAACACCCTATCAAAACAGGTAAAAACAAAATCTCAGTGTTGGTAAAAACACAGTAGCAATTCAGGTAAAACACCCTATCAAAACAAGTAAAAACTAAATCTCAGTGTTGGTAAAAACACAATATGCATGATGGTAGCACACACTATCAATATGGGTAAAAACACAACCTCAATGTTGGCAAACCACAGTAGCAATGCAGGTAAAACACGGTATCAAAATAGGTAAAAACAAAATCTCAGTGTTGGTAAAAACACATTAGCAATGCAGGTAAAACACCCTATCAAAACAGGTAAAAACACAATCTCAATGTTAGTAAACAAAATACAGAAGCAATGCACGTAAAACACCCTATAAAAACAGGTAAAAACACAATCTCAGTGTTGGTAAAACACATTAGCAATGCAGTTAAAACACCCTATCAATACAGGTAAAAACACAATCTCAGTGTTGGTAAAACACATTAGCAATGCAGGTAAAACACCCAATCAATACAGGTAAAAACACAATCTCAGTGTTGGTAAAACACAGTAGCATTGCAGGTAAAACATCCTATCAATACAGGTAAAAACACAATCTCAGTGTTGGTAAAACACAGTAGCAATGCAGATAAAACACCCTATCAATACAGGTAAAAACACAATCTCAGTGTTGGTAAAACACAGTAGCAATGCAGTTAAAACACCATATCAATACAGGTAAAAACACAATCTCAATGTTGGTAAAAACACAGTAGCAATGCAGTTAAAACATCCTATCAATACAGGTAAAAACGCAATCTCAGTGTTGCTAAAACACAGTAGTAATGCAGTTAAAACACCCTATCAATACAGGTAAAAACACAATCTCAATGTTGGTAAAAACACAGTAGCAATGCAGGTAAGACATCCTATCAATACAGGTAAAAACACAATCTCAGTGTTGGCAAAACACAGTAGCAATGCAGTTAAAACACCCTATCAATACAGGTAAAAACACAATCTCAATGTTGTTAAAAAAGGAGTAGCAATGCAGTTAAAACACCCTATCAATACAGGTAGAACCACAATCTCAATGTTGGTAAAAACACAGTAGCAATGCAGTTAAAACACCCTATCAATACAGGTAAAAACACAATCTCAATGTTGGTAAAACACAGTAGCAATGCAGTTAAAACATCTCATCAATACAGGTAAAAACACAATCTCAGTGTTGGTAAAACACAGTAGCAATGCAGTTAAAACACTATTAATACAGGTAAAAACACAATCACAATGTTGGTAAAATCACAGTAGCAATGCAGTTAAAAAATCCTATCAATACAGGTAAAAACACAATCTCACTGTTGGTAAATCACATGAGCAATGCTGGTATAACACCCTATCAAAACAGGTAAAAACACAATCTCAGTGTTGGTAAAACACAGTAGCAATGCCGTTAAAACACCCTATCAATACAGGTAAAAACATAATCTCAGTGTTGGTAAAACACAGTAGCAATGCAGGTAAAACACCCTATCAATACAGGTAAAAACACAATCTCAGTGTTGGTAAAACACAGTAGCAATGCAGTTAAACACCCTATCAATACAGGTAAAAACACAATCTCAATGTTGGTAAAAACACAATATGCATGATGGTAGCACACACTATCAATATGGGTAAAAACACAACCTCAATGTTGGCAAACCAAAGTAGCAATGCAGGTAAAACACGGTATCAAAACAGGTAAAAACAAAATCTCAGTGTTGGTAAAAACACATTAGCAATGCAGGTAAAACACCCTATCAAAACAGGTAAAAACACAATCTCAATGTTAGTAAACAAAATACAGAAGCAATGCACGTAAAACACCCTATAAAAACAGGTAAAAACACAATCTCAGTGTTGGTAAAACACATTAGCAATGCAGTTAAAACACCCTATCAATACAGGTAAAAACACAATCTCAGTGTTGGTAAAACACATTAGCAATGCAGGTAAAACACCCAATCAATACAGGTAAAAACACAATCACAATGTTGGTAAAAACACAGTAGCAATGCAGTTAAAACACCCTATCAATACAGGTAAAAAATCAATCTCAATGTAGTTAAAAACACAGTAGCAATGCAGTTAAAACACCCTATCAGTACAGGTAAAAACACAATCTCAATGTTGGTAAAAACACAGTAGCAATGCAGTTAAAACACCCGATCAATACACATAAAACATAATCTCAGTGTTGGTAAAAACACAGTAGCAATGCAGTTAGAACACCCTATCAATACAGGTAAAAACACAATCTCAATGTTAGTAAAAACACAGTAGCAATGCAGTTAAAACACCCTATCAATACAGGTAAAAACACAACCTCAATGTTCGTAAAACACAGTAGCAATGCAGGTAGAACACCCTATCAAAACAGGTAAAAACAAAATCTCAGTGTTGGTAAAAACACAGTAGCAATTCAGGTAAAACACCCTATCAAAACAAGTAAAAACTAAATCTCAGTGTTGGTAAAAACACAATATGCATGATGGTAGCACACACTATCAATATGGGTAAAAACACAACCTCAATGTTGGCAAACCACAGTAGCAATGCAGGTAAAACACGGTATCAAAATAGGTAAAAACAAAATCTCAGTGTTGGTAAAAACACATTAGCAATGCAGGTAAAACACCCTATCAAAACAGGTAAAAACACAATCTCAATGTTAGTAAACAAAATACAGAAGCAATGCACGTAAAACACCCTATAAAAACAGGTAAAAACACAATCTCAGTGTTGGTAAAACACATTAGCAATGCAGTTAAAACACCCTATCAATACAGGTAAAAACACAATCTCAGTGTTGGTAAAACACATTAGCAATGCAGGTAAAACACCCAATCAATACAGGTAAAAACACAATCTCAGTGTTGGTAAAACACAGTAGCATTGCAGGTAAAACATCCTATCAATACAGGTAAAAACACAATCTCAGTGTTGGTAAAACACAGTAGCAATGCAGATAAAACACCCTATCAATACAGGTAAAAACACAATCTCAGTGTTGGTAAAACACAGTAGCAATGCAGTTAAAACACCATATCAATACAGGTAAAAACACAATCTCAATGTTGGTAAAAACACAGTAGCAATGCAGTTAAAACATCCTATCAATACAGGTAAAAACGCAATCTCAGTGTTGCTAAAACACAGTAGTAATGCAGTTAAAACACCCTATCAATACAGGTAAAAACACAATCTCAATGTTGGTAAAAACACAGTAGCAATGCAGGTAAGACATCCTATCAATACAGGTAAAAACACAATCTCAGTGTTGGCAAAACACAGTAGCAATGCAGTTAAAACACCCTATCAATACAGGTAAAAACACAATCTCAATGTTGTTAAAAAAGGAGTAGCAATGCAGTTAAAACACCCTATCAATACAGGTAGAACCACAATCTCAATGTTGGTAAAAACACAGTAGCAATGCAGTTAAAACACCCTATCAATACAGGTAAAAACACAATCTCAATGTTGGTAAAACACAGTAGCAATGCAGTTAAAACATCTCATCAATACAGGTAAAAACACAATCTCAGTGTTGGTAAAACACAGTAGCAATGCAGTTAAAACACTATTAATACAGGTAAAAACACAATCACAATGTTGGTAAAATCACAGTAGCAATGCAGTTAAAAAATCCTATCAATACAGGTAAAAACACAATCTCACTGTTGGTAAATCACATGAGCAATGCTGGTATAACACCCTATCAAAACAGGTAAAAACACAATCTCAGTGTTGGTAAAACACAGTAGCAATGCCGTTAAAACACCCTATCAATACAGGTAAAAACATAATCTCAGTGTTGGTAAAACACAGTAGCAATGCAGGTAAAACACCCTATCAATACAGGTAAAAACACAATCTCAGTGTTGGTAAAACACAGTAGCAATGCAGTTAAACACCCTATCAATACAGGTAAAAACACAATCTCAATGTTGGAAAAAACACAGTAGCAATGCAGTTAAAACACCCTATCAATACACATAAAACATAATCTCAGTGTTGGTAAAAACACAGCAGCAATGCAGTTAAAACATCCCATCAATACAGGTAAAAACACAATCTCAGTGTTGGTAAATCACATTAGCAAGGCAGGTAAAACACCCTATCAAAACAGGTAAAAACACAATCTCAATGTTGGTAAAAACACAGTAGCAATGCAGTTAAAAAATCCCATCAATACAGGTAAAAACACAATCTCAGTGTTGGTAAATCACATTAGCAATGCAGGTAAAACACCCTATCAAAACAGGTAAAAACACAATCTCAGTGTTGGTAAAACACAGTAGCAATGCAGTTAAAACACCCTATCAATACAGGTAAAAACACAATCTCAATGTTGTTAAAAACGGAGTAGCAATGCAGTTAAAACACCCTATCAATACAGGTAAAATCACAATCTCAATGTTGGTAAAAACACAGTAGCAATGCAGGTAAAACACCCTATCAATACAGGTAAAAAATCAATCTCAATGTAGTTAAAAACACAGTAGCAATACAGTTAAACACCCTATCAATACAGGTAAAAACACAATCTCAATGTTGGTAAAAACACAGTAGCAATGCAGTTAAAACACCCTATCAATACACATAAAACATAATCTCAGTGTTGGTAAAAACACAGTAGCAATGCAGTTAAAACACCCTATCAATACAGGTAAAAAATCAATCTCAATGTAGTTAAAAACACAGTAGCAATGCAGGTAAACACCCTATCAATACAGGTAAAAACACAATCTCAATGTTGGTAAAAACAGAGTAGCAATGCAGTTAAAACACCCTATCAATACAGGTAAAAACACAATCACAATGTTGGTAAAAACACACTAGCAATGCAGTTAAAACACCCTATCAATACAGGTAAAAAATCAATCTCAATGTAGTTAAAAACACAGTAGCAATGCAGTTAAACACCCTATCAATACAGGTAAAAACGCAATCTCAATGTTGGTAAAAACACAGTAGCAATGCAGTTAAAACACCCTATCAATACACATAAAACATAATCTCAGTGTTGGTAAAAACACAGTAGCAATGCAGTTAAAACACCCTATCAATACAGGTAAAAAATCAATCTCAATGTAGTTAAAAACACAGTAGCAATGCAGTTAAACACCCTATCAATACAGGTAAAAACACAATCTCAATGTTGGTAAAAACACAGTAGCAATGCAGTTAAAACACCCTATCAATACACATAAAACATAATCTCAGTGTTGGTAAAAACACAGTAGCAATGCAGTTAAAACACCCTATCAAAACAGGTAAAAACAAAATCTCAGTGTTGGTAAAAACACAGTAGCAATGCAGTTAAAACACCCTATCAATACACATAAAACATAATCTCAGTGTTGGTAAAAACACAGTAGCAATGCAGTTAAAACACCCTATCAATACAGGTAAAAAATCAATCTCAATGTAGTTAAAAACACAGTAGCAATGCAGGTAAACACCCTATCAATACAGGTAAAAACACAATCTCAATGTTGGTAAAAACACAGTAGCAATGCAGTTAAAACACCCTATCAATACAGGTAAAAACACAATCACAATGTTGGTAAAAACACAGTAGCAATGCAGTTAAAACACCCTATCAAAACAGGTAAAAACAAAATCTCAGTGTTGGTAAAAACACAGTAGCAATGCAGTTAAAACACCCTATCAATACACATAAAACATAATCTCAGTGTTGGTAAAAACACAGTAGCAATGCAGTTAAACACCCTATCAATACAGGTAAAAAATCAATCTCAATGTAGTTAAAAACACAGTAGCAATGCAGGTAAACACCCTATCAATACAGGTAAAAACACAATCTCAATGTTGGTAAAAACACAGTAGCAATGCAGTTAAAACACCCTATCAATACAGGTAAAAACACAATCACAATGTTGGTAAAAACACACTAGCAATGCAGTTAAAACACCCTATCAATACAGGTAAAAAATCAATCTCAATGTAGATAAAAAACACAGTAGCAATGCAGTTAAACACCCTATCAATACAGGTAAAAACACAATCTCAATGTTGGTAAAAACACAGTAGCAATGCAGTTAAAACACCCTATCAATACACATAAAACATAATCTCAGTGTTGGTAAAAACACAGTAGCAATGCAGTTAAAACACCCTATCAATACAGGTAAAAAATCAATCTCAATGTAGTTAAAAACACAGTAGCAATGCAGTTAAACACCCTATCAATACAGGTAAAAACACAATCTCAATGTTGGTAAAAACACAGTAGCAATGCAGTTAAAACACCCTATCAATACACATAAAACATAATCTCAGTGTTGGTAAAAACACAGTAGCAATGCAGTTAAAACACCCTATCAATACAGGTAAAAACACAATCTCAATGTTGGTAAAAACACAGTAGCAATGCAGGTAGAACACCCTATCAAAACAGGTAAAAACAAAATCTCAGTGTTGGTAAAAACACAGTAGCAATTCAGGTAAAACACCCTATCAAAACAGGTAGAAACTAAATCTCAGTGTTGGTAAAAACACAATATGCATGATGGTAGCACACACTATCAATATGGGTAAAAACACAACCTCAATGTTGGCAAACCACAGTAGCAATGCAGGTAAAACACTGTATCAAAACAGGTAAAAACAAAATATCAGTGTTGGTAAAAACACATTAGCAATGCAGGTAAAACACCCTATCAAAACAGGTAAAAACACAATCTCAATGTTAGTAAACAAAATACAGAAGCAATGCACGTAAAACACCCTATAAAAACAGGTAAAAACACAATCTCAGTGTTGGTAAAACATATTAGCAATGCAGTTAAAACACCCTATCAATACAGGTAAAAACACAATCTCAGTGTTGGTAAAACACATTAGCAATGCAGGTAAAACACACAATCAATACAGGTAAAAACACAATCACAATGTTGGTAAAAACACAGTAGCAATGCAGTTAAAACACCCTATCAATACAGGTAAAAAATCAATCTCAATGTAGTTAAAAACACAGTAGCAATGCAGTTAAACACCCTATCAATACAGGTAAAAACACAATCTCAATGTTGGTAAAAACACAGTAGCAATGCAGTTAAAACACCCTATCAATACACATAAAACATAATCTCAGTGTTGGTAAAAACACAGTAGCAATGCAGTTAAAACACCCTATCAATACAGGTAAACACACAATCTCAATGTTGGTAAAAACACAGTAGCAATGCAGTTAAAACACCCTATCAATACAGGTAAAAACAAAACCTCAATGTTCGTAAAACACAGTAGCAATGCAGGTAGAACACCCTATCAAAACAGGTAAAAACAAAATCTCAGTGTTGGTAAAAACACAGTAGCAATTCAGGTAAAACACCCTATCAAAACAGGTAAAAACTAAATCTCAGTGTTGGTAAAAACACAATATGCATGATGGTAGCACACACTATCAATATGGGTAAAAACACAACCTCAATGTTGGCAAACCACAGTAGCAATGCAGGTAAAACACGGTATCAAAACAGGTAAAAACAAAATCTCAGTGTTGGTAAAAACACATTAGCAATGCAGGTAAAACACCCGATCAAAACAGGTAAAAACACAATCTCAATGTTAGTAAACAAAATACAGAAGCAATGCACGTAAAATACCCTATAAAAACAGGTAAAAACACAATCTCAGTGTTGGTAAAACACATTAGCAATGCAGTTAAAACACCCTATCAATACAGGTAAAAACACAATCTCAGTGTTGGTAAAACACATTAGCAATGCAGGTAAAACACCCAATCAATACAGGTAAAAACACAATCTCAGTGTTGGTAAAACACAGTAGCATTGCAGGTAAAACATCCTATCAATACAGGTAAAAACACAATCTCAGTGTTGGTAAAACACAGTAGCAATGCAGATAAAACACCCTATCAATACAGGTAAAAACACAATCTCAGTGTTGGTAAAACACAGTAGCAATGCAGTTAAAACACCATATCAATACAGGTAAAAACACAATCTCAATGTTGGTAAAAACACAGTAGCAATGCAGTTAAAACATCCTATCAATACAGGTAAAAACGCAATCTCAGTGTTGCTAAAACACAGTAGTAATGCAGTTAAAACACCCTATCAATACAGGTAAAAACACAATCTCAATGTTGGTAAAAACACAGTAGCAATGCAGGTAAAACATCCTATCAATACAGGTAAAAACACAATCTCAGTGTTGGCAAAACACAGTAGCAATGCAGTTAAAACACCCTATCAATACAGGTAAAAACACAATCTCAATGTTGTTAAAAACGGAGTAGCAATGCAGTTAAAACACCCTATCAATACAGGTAAAAACACAATCTCAATGTTGGTAAAAACACAGTAGCAATGCAGTTAAAACATCCCATCAATACAGGTAAAAACACAACCTCAATGTTAGTAAAACACAGTAGCAATGCAGTTAAAACATCTCATCAATACAGGTAAAAACACAATCTCAGTGTTGGTAAAACACAGTAGCAATGCAGTTAAAACACTATTAATACAGGTAAAAACACAATCTCACTGTTGGTAAATCACATGAGCAATGCTGGTATAACACCCTATCAAAACAGGTAAAAACACAATCTCAGTGTTGGTAAAACACAGTAGCAATGCCGTTAAAACACCCTATCAATACAGGTAAAAACATAATCTCAGTGTTGGTAAAACACAGTAGCAATGCAGGTAAAACACCCTATCAATACAGGTAAAAACACAATCTCAGTGTTGGTAAAACACAGTAGTAATGCAGTTAAACACCCTATCAATACAGGTAAAAACACAATCTCAATGTTGGAAAAAACACAGTAGCAATGCAGTTAAAACACCCTATCAATACACATAAAACATAATCTCAGTGTTGGTAAAAACACAGCAGCAATGCAGTTAAAACATCCCATCAATACAGGTAAAAACACAATCTCAGTGTTGGTAAATCACATTAGCAAGGCAGGTAAAACACCCTATCAAAACAGGTAAAAACACAATCTCAATGTTGGTAAAAACACAGTAGCAATGCAGTTAAAAAATCCCATCAATACAGGTAAAAACACAATCTCAGTGTTGGTAAATCACATTAGCAATGCAGGTAAAACACCCTATCAAAACAGGTAAAAACACAATCTCAGTGTTGGTAAAACACAGTAGCAATGCAGTTAAAACACCCTATCAATACAGGTAAAAACACAATCTCAATGTTGTTAAAAACGGAGTAGCAATGCAGTTAAAACACCCTATCAATACAGGTAAAATCACAATCTCAATGTTGGTAAAAACACAGTAGCAATGCAGGTAAAACACCCTATCAATACAGGTAAAAAATCAATCTCAATGTAGTTAAAAACACAGTAGCAATACAGTTAAACACCCTATCAATACAGGTAAAAACACAATCTCAATGTTGGTAAAAACACAGTAGCAATGCAGTTAAAACACCCTATCAATACACATAAAACATAATATCAGTGTTGGTAAAAACACAGTAGCAATGCAGTTAAAACACCCTATCAATACAGGTAAAAAATCAATCTCAATGTAGTTAAAAACACAGTAGCAATGCAGGTAAACACCCTATCAATACAGGTAAAAACACAATCTCAATGTTGGTAAAAACACACTAGCAATGCAGTTAAAACACCCTATCAATACAGGTAAAAAATCAATCTCAATGTAGTTAAAAACACAGTAGCAATGCAGTTAAACACCCTATCAATACAGGTAAAAACACAATCTCAATGTTGGTAAAAACACAGTAGCAATGCAGTTAAAACACCCTATCAATACACATAAAACATAATCTCAGTGTTGGTAAAAACACAGTAGCAATGCAGTTAAAACACCCTATCAATACAGGTAAAAAATCAATCTCAATGTAGTTAAAAACACACTAGCAATGCAGTTAAACACCCTATCAATACAGGTAAAAACACAATCTCAATGTTGGTAAAAACACAGTAGCAATGCAGTTAAAACACCCTATCAATACACATAAAACATAATCTCAGTGTTGGTAAAAACACAGCAGCAATGCAGTTAAAACACCCTATCAATACACATAAAACATAATCTCAGTGTTGGTAAAAACACAGTAGCAATGCAGTTAAAACACCCTATCAATACAGGTAAAAAATCAATCTCAATGTAGTTAAAAACACAGTAGCAATGCAGGTAAACACCCTAGCAATACAGGTAAAAACACAATCTCAATGTTGGTAAAAACACAGTAGCAATGCAGTTAAAACACCCTATCAATACAGGTAAAAACACAATCACAATGTTGGTAAAAACACAGTAGCAATGCAGTTAAAACACCCTATCAAAACAGGTAAAAACAAAATCTCAGTGTTGGTAAAAACACAGTAGCAATGCAGTTAAAACACCCTATCAATACACATAAAACATAATCTCAGTGTTGGTAAAAACACAGTAGCAATGCAGTTAAACACCCTATCAATACAGGTAAAAAATCAATCTCAATGTAGTTAAAAACACAGTAGCAATGCAGTTAAACACCCTATCAATACAGGTAAAAACACAATCTCAATGTTGGTAAAAAACACAGTAGCAATGCAGTTAAAACACCCTACCAATACACATAAAACATAATCTCAGTGTTGGTAAAAACACAGTAGCAATGCAGTTAAAACACCCTATCAATACAGGTAAAAAATCAATCTCAATGTAGTTAAAAACACAGTAGCAATGCAGTTAAACACCCTATCAATACAGGTAAAAACACAATCTCAATGTTGGTAAAAACACAGTAGCAATGCAGTTAAAACACCCTATCAATACACATAAAACATAATCTCAGTGTTGGTAAAAACACAGTAGCAATGCAGTTAAAACACCCTATCAATACAGGTAAAAACACAATCTCAATGTTGGTAAAAACACAGTAGCAATGCAGGTAGAACACCCAATCAAAACAGGTAAAAACAAAATCTCAGTGTTGGTAAAAACACAGTAGCAATTCAGGTAAAACACCCTATCAAAACAGGCAGAAACTAAATCTCAGTGTTGGTAAAAACACAATATGCATGATGGTAGCACACACTATCAATATGGGTAAAAACACAACCTCAATGTTGGCAAACCACAGTAGCAATGCAGGTAAAACACTGTATCAAAACAGGTAAAAACAAAATATCAGTGTTGGTAAAAACACATTAGCAATGCAGGTAAAACACCCTATCAAAACAGGTAAAAACACAATCTCAATGTTAGTAAACAAAATACAGAAGCAATGCACGTAAAACACCCTATAAAAACAGGTAAAAACACAATCTCAGTGTTGGTAAAACATATTAGCAATGCAGTTAAAACACCCTATCAATACAGGTAAAAACACAATCTCAGTGTTGGTAAAACACATTAGCAATGCAGGTAAAACACACAATCAATACAGGTAAAAACACAATCACAATGTTGGTAAAAACACAGTAGCAATGCAGTTAAAACACCCTATCAATACAGGTAAAAAATCAATCTCAATGTAGTTAAAAACACAGTAGCAATGCAGTTAAACACCCTATCAATACAGGTAAAAACACAATCTCAATGTTGGTAAAAACACAGTAGCAATGCAGTTAAAACACCCTATCAATACACATAAAACATAATCTCAGTGTTGGTAAAAACACAGTAGCAATGCAGTTAAAACACCCTATCAATACAGGTAAAAACACAATCTCAATGTTGGTAAAAACACAGTAGCAATGCAGTTAAAACACCCTATCAATACAGGTAAAAACAAAACCTCAATGTTCGTAAAACACAGTAGCAATGCAGGTAGAACACCCTATCAAAACAGGTAAAAACAAAATCTCAGTGTTGGTAAAAACACAGTAGCAATTCAGGTAAAACACCCTATCAAAACAGGTAAAAACTAAATCTCAGTGTTGGTAAAAACACAATATGCATGATGGTAGCACACACTATCAATATGGGTAAAATCACAACCTCAATGTTGGCAAACCACAGTAGCAATGCAGGTAAAACACTGTATCAAAACAGGTAAAAACAAAATCTCAGTGTTGGTAAAAACACATTAGCAATGCAGGTAAAACACCCTATCAAAACAGGTAAAAACACAATCTCAATGTTAGTAAACAAAATACAGAAGCAATGCACGTAAAACACCCTATAAAAACAGGTAAAAACACAATCTCAGTGTTGGTAAAACACATTAGCAATGCAGTTAAAACACCCTATCAATACAGGTAAAAACACAATCTCAGTGTTGGTAAAACACATTAGCAATGCAGGTAAAACACCCAATCAATACAGGTAAAAACACAATCTCAGTGTTGGTAAAACACAGTAGCATTGCTGGTAAAACATCCTATCAATACAGGTAAAAACACAATCTCAGTGTTGGTAAAACACAGTAGCAATGCAGATAAAACACCCTATCAATACAGGTAAAAACACAATCTCAGTGTTGGTAAAACACAGTAGCAATGCAGTTAAAACACCATATCAATACAGGTAAAAACACAATCTCAATGTTGGTAAAAACACAGTAGCAATGCAGTTAAAACATCCTATCAATACAGGTAAAAACGCAATCTCAGTGTTGCTAAAACACAGTAGTAATGCAGTTAAAACACCCTATCAATACAGGTAAAAACACAATCTCAATGTTGGTAAAAATACAGTAGCAATGCAGGTAAAACATCCTATCAATACAGGTAAAAACACAATGTCAGTGTTGGTAAAACACAGTAGCAATGCAGTTAAAACACCCTATCAATACAGGTAAAAACACAATCTCAATGTTGTTAAAAACGGAGTAGCAATGCAGTTAAAACACCCTATCAATACAGGTAGAACCACAATCTCAATGTTGGTAAAAACACAGTAGCAATGCAGTTAAAACATCCCATCAATACAGGTAAAAACACAATCTCAATGTTGGTAAAACACAGTAGCAATGCAGTTAAAACATCTCATCAATACAGGTAAAAACACAATCTCAGTGTTGGTAAAACACAGTAGCAATGCAGTTAAAACACTATTAATACAGGTAAAAACACAATCTCAATGTTGGTAAAATCACAGTAGCAATGCAGTTAAAACATCCTATCAATACAGGTAAAAACACAATCTCAGTGTTGGTAAAACACAGTAGCAATGCACTTAAACACCCTATCAATACAGGTAAAAGCACAATCTCAATGTTGGAAAAAACACAGTAGCAATGCAGTTAAAACACCCTATCAATACACATAAAACATAATCTCAGTGTTGGTAAAAACACAGCAGCAATGCAGTTAAAACATCCCATCAATACAGGTAAAAACACAATCTCAGTGTTGGTAAATCACATTAGCAAGGCAGGTAAAACACCCTATCAAAACAGGTAAAAACACAATCTCAATGTTGGTAAAAACACAGTAGCAATGCAGTTAAAAAATCCCATCAATACAGGTAAAAACACAATCTCAGTGTTGGTAAATCACATTAGCAATGCAGGTAAAACACCCTATCAAAACAGGTAAAAACACAATCTCAGTTTTGGTAAAACACAGTAGCAATGCAGATAAAACACCCTATCAATACAGGTAAAAACACAATCTCAGTGTTGGTAAAACACAGTAGCAATGCAGTTAAAACACCATATCAATACAGGTAAAAACACAATCTCAATGTTGGTAAAAACACAGTAGCAATGCAGTTATAACATCCTATCAATACAGGTAAAAACACAATTTCAATGTTGGTAAACACACAGTAGCAATGCAGTTAAAACACCCTATCAATACAGGTAAAAACACAATCTCAGTGTTGGTAAAAACACAGTAGCAATGCAGTTAAAACACCCTGTCAATACAGGTAAGAACACAATCTCAATGTTGCTAAAACACAGTAGCAATGCAGTTAAAACATCCCATCAATACAGGTAAAAACACAATCTCAGTGTTGGTAAATCACATTAGCAATGCAGGTAAAACACCCTATCAAAACAGGTACAAACACAATCTCAGTGTTGGTAAAACACAGTAGCAATGCAGTTAAAACACCGTATCAATACAGGTAAAAACACAATCTCAGTGTTGGTAAAACACAATAGCAATGCAGTTAAAACACCCTATCAATACAGGTAAAAACACAATCTCAGTGTTGGTAAAACACAGTAGCAATGCAGTTAAACACCCTATCAATACAGGTAAAAACACAATCTCAATGTTGGTAAAAACACAGTAGCAATGCAGTTAAAACTCCCTATCAATACAGGTAAAAACACAATCTCAATGTTGGTAAAAACACAGTAGCAATGCAGTTAACCCCCTATCAATACAGGTAAAAACACAATCTCAATGTTGGTAAAAACACAGTAGCAATGCAGTTAAAACATCCCATCAATACAGGTAAAAACACAATCTCAGTGTTGGTAAATCACATTAGCAATGCAGGTAAAACACTGTATCAAAACAGGTAAAAACACAATCTCAGTGTTGGTAAAACACAGAAGCAATGCAGTTAAAACACCCTATCAATACAGGTAAAAACACAATCTCAATGTTGGTAAAAACACAGTAGCAATGCAGTTAAAACACCCTATCAATACAGGTAAAAACACAATCTCGGTGTTGGTAAAAACACAGTAGCAATGCAGTTAAAACATCCCATCAATACAGGTAAAAACACAATCTCAGTGTTGGTAAATCACATTAGCAATGCAGGTAAAACACTGTATCAAAACAGGTAAAAACACAATCTCAGTGTTGGTAAAACACAGAAGCAATGCAGTTAAAACACCCTATCAATACAGGTAAAAACACAATCTCAATGTTGGTAAAAACACAGTAGCAATGCAGTTAAAACCCCCTATCAATACAGGTAAAAACAAAATCTCAGTGTTGGTAAATCACATTAGCAATGCAGGTAAAACACCGTATCAAAACAGGTAAAAACACAATCTCAGTGTTGGTAAGTCACATTAGCAATGCAGGTAAAACACTGTATCAAAACAGGTAAAAACACAATCTCAATGTTGGTAAAACACAGAAGCAATGCAGTTAAAACACCCTATCAATACAGGTAAAAACGCAATCTCAGTGTTGGTAAAACACAGTAGCAATGCAGTTAAAACACCCTATCAATACAGGTAAAAACGCAATCTCAATGTTGGTAAAAACACAGTAGCAATGCAGGTAAAACATCCTATCAATACAGGTAAAAACACAATCTCAGTGTTGGTAAAACACAGTAGCAATGCAGTTAAAACACCCTATCAATACAGGTAAAAACACAATCTCAATGTTGTTAAAAACGGAGTAGCGATGCAGTTAAAACACCCTATCAATACAGGTAAAACCACAATCTCAATGTTGGTAAAAACACAGTAGCAATGCAGTTAAAACACCCTATCAATACAGGTAAAAACACAATCTCAATGTTGGTAAAAACACAGTAGCAATGCAGGTAAAACACCCTATCAATACAGGTAAAAACGCAATCTCAATGTTGGTAAAAACACAGTAGCAATGCAGGTAAAACATCCTATCAATACAGGTAAAAACACAATCTCAGTGTTGGTAAAACACAGTAGCAATGCAGTTAAAAAACCCTATCAATACAGGTAAAAACACAATCTCAATGTTGTTAAAAACGGAGTAGCGATGCAGTTAAAACACCCTATCAATACAGGTAAAACCACAATCTCAATGTTGGTAAAAACACAGTAGCAATGCAGTTAAAACACCCTATCAATACAGGTAAAAACACAATCTCAATGTTGGTAAAAACACAGTAGCAATGCAGGTAAAACACCCTATCAATACAGGTAAAAAATCAATCTCAATGTAGTTAAAAACACAGTAGCAATGCAGTTAAACACCTTATCAATACAGGTAAAAAATCAATCTCAATGTAGTTAAAAACACAGTAGCAATGCAGTTAAACACCCTATCAATACAGGTAAAAACAAAATCTCAATGTTGGTAAAACCACAGTAGCAATGCAGTTAAAACACCCTATCAATACAGGTAAAAACACAATCACAATGTTGGTAAAAACACAGTAGCAATGCAGTTAAAACACCCTATCAATACAGGTAAAAAATCAATCTCAATGTAGTTAATAACACAGTAGCAATGCGGTTAAACACCCTATCAATACAGGTAAAAACACAATCTCAATGTTGGTAAAAACACAGTAGCAATGCAGTTAAAACACCCTATCAATACAGGTAAAAACACAACCTCAATGTTCGTAAAACACAGTAGCAATGCAGGTAGAACACCCTATCAAAACAGGTAAAAACAAAATCTCAGTGTTGGTAAAAACACAGTAGCAATTCAGGTAAAACACCCTATCAAAACAGGTAAAAACTAAATCTCAGTGTTGGTAAAAACACAATATGCATGATGGTAGCACACACTATCAATATGGGTAAAAACACAACCTCAATGTTGGCAAACCACAGTAGCAATGCAGGTAAAACACTGTATCAAAACAGGTAAAAACAAAATCTCAGTGTTGGTAAAAACACATTAGCAATGCAGGTAAAACACCCTATCAAAACAGGTAAAAACACAATCTCAATGTTAGTAAACAAAATACAGAAGCAATGCACGTAAAACACCCTATAAAAACAGGTAAAAACACAATCTCAGTGTTGGTAAAACACATTAGCAATGCAGTTAAAAGACCCTATCAATACAGGTAAAAACACAATCTCAGTGTTGGTAAAACACATTAGCAATGCAGGTAAAACACCCAATCAATACAGGTAAAAACACAATCTCAGTGTTGGTAAAACACAGTAGCATTGCAGGTAAAACATCCTATCAATACAGGTAAAAACACAATCTCAGTGTTGGTAAAACACAGTAGCAATGCAGATAAAACACCCTATCAATACAGGTAAAAACACAATCTCAGTGTTGGTAAAACACAGTAGCAATGCAGTTAAAACACCATATCAATACAGGTAAAAACACAATCTCAATGTTGTTTAAAACACAGTAGTAATGCAGTTAAAACACCCTATCAATACAGGTAAAATCACAATCTCAATGTTGGTAAAAACACAGTAGCAATGCAGGTGAAACACCCTATCAATACAGGTAAAAAATCAATCTCAATGTAGTTAAAAACACAGTAGCAATGCAGTTAAACACCCTATCAATACAGGTAAAAACACAATCTCAATGTTGGTAAAAACACAGTAGCAATGCAGTTAAAACACCCTATCAATACACATAAAACATAATCTCAGTGTTGGTAAAAACACAGTAGCAATGCAGTTAAAACACCCTATCAATACAGGTAAAAAATCAATCTCAATGTAGTTAAAAACACAGTAGCAATGCAGGTATACACCCTATCAATACAGGTAAAAACACAATCTCAATGTTGGTAAAAACACAGTAGCAATGCAGTTAAAACACCCTATCAATACAGGTAAAAACACAATCACAATGTTGTTAAAAACACAGTAGCAATGCAGTTAAAACACCCTATCAATACAGGTAAAAAATCAATCTCAATGTAGTTAAAAACACAGTAGCAATGCAGTTAAACACCCTATCAATACAGGTAAAAACACAATCTCAATGTTGGTAAAAACACAGTAGCAATGCAGTTAAAGCACCCTATCAATACACATAAAACATAATCTCAGTGTTGGTAAAAACTCAGTAGCAATGCAGTTAAAACACCCTATCAATACAGGTAAAAACACAATCTCAATGTTGGTAAAAACACAGTAGCAATGCAGTTAAAACACCCTATCAATACAGGTAAAAACACAACCTCAATGTTCGTAAAACACAGTAGCAATGCAGGTAGAACACCCTATCAAAACAGGTAAAAACAAAATCTCAGTGTTGGTAAAAACACAGTAGCAATTCAGGTAAAACACCCTATCAAAACAGGTAAAAACTAAATCTCAGTGTTGGTAAAAACACAATATGCATGATGGTAGCACACACTATCAATATGGGTAAAAACACAACCTCAATGTTGGCAAACCACAGTAGCAATGCAGGTAAAACACTGTATCAAAACAGGTAAAAACATAATCTCAGTGTTGGTAAAACACATTAGCAATGCAGGTAAAACACCCTATCAAAACAGGTAAAAACACAATCTCAATGTTAGTAAACAAAATACAGAAGCAATGCACGTAAAACACCCTATAAAAATAGGTAAAAACACAATCTCAGTGTTGGTAAAACACATTAGCAATGCAGTTAAAACACCCTATCAATACAGGTAAAAACACAATCTCAGTGTTGGTAAAACACATTAGCAATGCAGGTAAAACACCCAATCAATACAGGTAAAAACACAATCTCAGTGTTGGTAAAACACAGTAGCAATGCAGGTAAAACACCCAATCAATACAGGTAAAAACACAATCTCAGTGTTGGTAAAACACAGTAGCATTGCAGGTAAAACATCCTATCAATACAGGTAAAAACACAATCTCAGTGTTGGTAAAACACAGTAGCAATGCAGATAAAACACCCTATCAATACAGGTAAAAACGCAATCTCAGTGTTGCTAAAACACAGTAGTAATGCAGTTAAAACACCCTATCAATACAGGTAAAAACACAATCTCAATGTTGGTAAAAACACAGTAGCAATGCAGGTAAAACATCCTATCAATACAGGTAAAAACACAATCTCAGTGTTGGTAAAACACAGTAGCAATGCAGTTAAAACACCCTATCAATACAGGTAAAAACACAATCTCAATGTTGTTAAAAACGGAGTAGCAATGCAGTTAAAACACCATATCAATACAGGTAAAACCACAATCTCAATGTTGGTAAACACACAGTAGCAATGCAGTTAAAACACCCTATCAATACAGGTAAAAACACAATCTCAATGTTGGTAAAAACACAGTAGCAATGCAGTTAACTCACCCTATCAATACAGGTAAAAACACAACCTCAATGTTCGTAAAACACAGTAGCAATGCAGGTAGAACACCCTATCAAAACAGGTAAAAACAAAATCTCAGTGTTGGTAAAAACACAGTAGCAATTCAGGTAAAACACCCTATCAAAACAGGTAAAAACTAAATCTCAGTGTTGGTAAAAACACAATATGCATGATGGTAGCACACACTATCAATATGGGTAAAAACACAACCTCAATGTTGGCAAACCACAGTAGCAATGCAGGTAAAACACTGTATCAAAACAGGTAAAAACAAAATCTCAGTGTTGGTAAAAACACATTAGCAATGCAGGTAAAACACCCTATCAAAACAGGTAAAATCACAATCTCAATGTTGGTAAAAACACAGTAGCAATGCAGGTAAAACACACTATCAATACAGGTAAAAAATCAATCTCAATGTAGTTAAAAACACAGTAGCAATGCAGTTGTTAAACACCCTATCAATACAGGTAAAAACACAATCTCAATGTTGGTAAAAACACAGTAGCAATGCAGTTAAAACACCCTATCAATACACATAAAACATAATCTCAGTGTTGGTAAAAACACAGTAGCAATGCAGTTAAAACACCCTATCAATACAGGTAAAAAATCAATCTCAATGTAGTTAAAAACACAGTAGCAATGCAGGTATACACCCTATCAATACAGGTAAAAACACAATCTCAATGTTGGTAAAAACACAGTAGCAATGCAGTTAAAACACCCTATCAATACAGGTAAAAACACAATCACAATGTTGGTAAAAACACAGTAGCAATGCAGTTAAAACACCCTATCAATACAGGTAAAAAATCAATCTCAATGTAGTTAAAAACACAGTAGCAATGCAGTTGAACACCCTATCAATACAGGTAAAAACACAATCTCAATGTTGGTAAAAACACAGTAGCAATGCAGTTAAAACACCCTATCAATACACATAAAACATAATCTCAGTGTTGGTAAAAACACAGTAGCAATGCAGTTAAAACACCCTATCAATACAGGTAAAAACACAATCTCAATGTTGGTAAAAACACAGTAGCAATGCAGTTAAAACACCCTATCAATACAGGTAAAAACACAACCTCAATGTTCGTAAAACACAGTAGCAATGCAGGTAGAACACCCTATCAAAACAGGTAAAAACAAAATCTCAGTGTTGGTAAAAACACAGTAGCAATTCAGGTAAAACACCCTATCAAAACAGGTAAAAACTAAATCTCAGTGTTGGTAAAAACACAATATGCATGATGGTAGCACACACTATCAATATGGGTAGAAACACAACCTCAATGTTGGCAAACCACAGTAGCAATGCAGGTAAAACACTGTATCAAAACAGGTAAAAACACAATCTCAATGTTAGTAAACAAAATACAGAAGCAATGCACGTAACGTAAAACACCCTATAAAAACAGGTAAAAACACAATCTCAGTGTTGGTAAAACACATTAGCAATGCAGTTAAAACACCCTATCAATACAGGTAAAAACACAATCTCAGTGTTGGTAAAACACATTAGCAATGCAGGTAAAACACCCAATCAATACAGGTAAAAACACAATCTCAGTGTTGGTAAAACACAGTAGCATTGCAGGTAAAACATCCTATCAATACAGGTAAAAACACAATCTCAGTGTTGGTAAAACACAGTAGCAATGCAGATAAAACACCCTATCAATACAGGTAAAAACACAATCTCAGTGTTGGTAAAACACAGTAGCAATGCAGTTAAAACACCATATCAATACAGGTAAAAACACAATCTCAATGTTGTTTAAAACACAGTAGTAATGCAGTTAAAACACCCTATCAATACAGGTAAAATCACAATCTCAATGTTGGTAAAAACACAGTAGCAATGCAGGTGAAACACCCTATCAATACAGGTAAAAAATCAATCTCAATGTAGTTAAAAACACAGTAGCAATGCAGTTAAACACCCTATCAATACAGGTAAAAACACAATCTCAATGTTGGTAAAAACACAGTAGCAATGCAGTTAAAACACCCTATCAATACACATAAAACATAATCTCAGTGTTGGTAAAAACACAGTAGCAATGCAGTTAAAACACCCTATCAATACAGGTAAAAAATCAATCTCAATGTAGTTAAAAACATAGTAGCAATGCAGGTATACACCCTATCAATACAGGTAAAAACACAATCTCAATGTTGGTAAAAACACAGTAGCAATGCAGTTAAAACACCCTATCAATACAGGTAAAAACACAATCACAATGTTGTTAAAAACACAGTAGCAATGCAGTTAAAACACCCTATCAATACAGGTAAAAAATCAATCTCAATGTAGTTAAAAACACAGTAGCAATGCAGTTAAACACCCTATCAATACAGGTAAAAACACAATCTCAATGTTGGTAAAAACACAGTAGCAATGCAGTTAAAGCACCCTATCAATACACATAAAACATAATCTCAGTGTTGGTAAAAACTCAGTAGCAATGCAGTTAAAACACCCTATCAATACAGGTAAAAACACAATCTCAATGTTGGTAAAAACACAGTAGCAATGCAGTTAAAACACCCTATCAATACAGGTAAAAACACAACCTCAATGTTCGTAAAACACAGTAGCAATGCAGGTAGAACACCCTATCAAAACAGGTAAAAACAAAATCTCAGTGTTGGTAAAAACACAGTAGCAATTCAGGTAAAACACCCTATCAAAACAGGTAAAAACTAAATCTCAGTGTTGGTAAAAACACAATATGCATGATGGTAGCACACACTATCAATATGGGTAAAAACACAACCTCAATGTTGGCAAACCACAGTAGCAATGCAGGTAAAACACTGTATCAAAACAGGTAAAAACATAATCTCAGTGTTGGTAAAACACATTAGCAATGCAGGTAAAACACCCTATCAAAACAGGTAAAAACACAATCTCAATGTTAGTAAACAAAATACAGAAGCAATGCACGTAAAACACCCTATAAAAACAGGTAAAAACACAATCTCAGTGTTGGTAAAACACATTAGCAATGCAGTTAAAACACCCTATCAATACAGGTAAAAACACAATCTCAGTGTTGGTAAAACACATTAGCAATGCAGGTAAAACACCCAATCAATACAGGTAAAAACACAATCTCAGTGTTGGTAAAACACAGTAGCAATGCAGGTAAAACACCCAATCAATACAGGTAAAAACACAATCTCAGTGTTGGTAAAACACAGTAGCATTGCAGGTAAAACATCCTATCAATACAGGTAAAAACACAATCTCAGTGTTGGTAAAACACAGTAGCAATGCAGATAAAACACCCTATCAATACAGGTAAAAACGCAATCTCAGTGTTGCTAAAACACAGTAGTAATGCAGTTAAAACACCCTATCAATACAGGTAAAAACACAATCTCAATGTTGGTAAAAACACAGTAGCAATGCAGGTAAAACATCCTATCAATACAGGTAAAAACACAATCTCAGTGTTGGTAAAACACAGTAGCATTGCAGGTAAAACATCCTATCAATACAGGTAAAAACCCAATCTCAGTGTTGGTAAAACACAGTAGCAATGCAGATAAAACACCCTATCAATACAGGTAAAAACACAATCTCAGTGTTGGTAAAACACAGTAGCAATGCAGTTAAAACACCATATCAATACAGGTAAAAACACAATCTCAATGTTGGTAAAAACACAGTAGCAATGCAGTTAAAACATCCTATCAATACAGGTAAAAACGCAATCTCAGTGTTGCTAAAACACAGTAGTAATGCAGTTAAAACACCCTATCAAAACAGGTAAAAACACAATCTCAATGTTGGTAAAAACACAGTAGCAATGCAGGTAAAACATCCTATCAATACAGGTAAAAACAAAATCTCAGTGTTGGTAAAACACAGTAGCAATGCAGTTAAAACACCCTATCAATACAGGTAAAAACACAATCTCAATGTTGTTAAAAACGGAGTAGCAATGCAGTTAAAACACCCTATCAATACAGGTAAAACCACAATCTCAATGTTGGTAAAAACACAGTAGCAATGCAGTTAAAACACCCTATCAATACAGGTAAAAACACAATCTCAATGTTGGTAAAAACACAGTAGCAATGCAGTTAAAACATCCCATCAATACAGGTAAAAACACAATCTCAATGTTGGTAAAACACAGTAGCAATGCAGTTAAAACATCTCATCAATACAGGTAAAAACACAATCTCAATGTTGGTAAAACACAGTAGCAATGCAGTTAAAACACTATTAATACAGGTAAAAACACAATCTCAATGTTGGTAAAATCACAGTAGCAATGCAGTTAAAACATCCTATCAATACAGGTAAAAACACAATCTCACTGTTGGTAAATCACATGAGCAATGCTGGTAAAACACCCTATCAAAACAGGTAAAAACACAATCTCAGTGTTGGTAAAACACAGTAGCAATGCCGTTAAAACACCCTATGAATACAGGTAAAAACATAATCTCAGTGTTGGTAAAACACAGTAGCAATGCAGGTAAAACACCCTATCAATACAGGTAAAAACACAATCTCAGTGTTGGTAAAACACAGTAGCAATGCAGTTAAACACCCTATCAATACAGGTAAAAACACAATCTCAATGTTGGAAAAAACACAGTAGCAATGCAGTTAAAAAATCCCATCAATACAGGTAAAAACACAATCTCAGTGTTGGTAAATCACATTAGCAAGGCAGGTAAAACACCCTATCAAAACAGGTAAAAACACAATCTCAATGTTGGTAAAAACACAGTAGCAATGCAGTTAAAAAATCCCATCAATACAGGTAAAAACACAATCTCAGTGTTGGTAAATCACATTAGCAATGCAGGTAAAACACCCTATCAAAACAGGTAAAAACACAATCTCAGTGTTGGTAAAACACAGTAGCAATGCAGTTAAACACCCTATCAATACAGGTAAAAACATAATCTCAATGTTGGTAAAAACACAGTAGCAATGCAGTTAAACACCCTAGCAATACAGGTAAAAACACAATCTCAATGTTGGTAAAAACACAGTAGCAATGCAGTTAAACACCTTATTAATACAGGTAAAAACACAATCTCAATGTCGGTAAAAGCACAGTAGCAATGCAGTTATAACATCCTATCAATACAGGTAAAAACACAATTTCAATGTTGGTAAACACACAGTAGCAATGCAGTTAAAACACCCTATCAATACAGGTAAAAACACAATCTCAGTGTTGGTAAAAACACAGTAGCAATGCAGTTAAAACACCCTATCAATACAGGTAAAAACACAATCTCAATGTTGCTAAAACACAGTAGCAATGCAGTTAAAACATCCCATCAATACAGGTAAAAACACAATCTCAGTGTTGGTAAATCACATTAGCAATGCAGGTAAAACACCCTATCAAAACAGGTACAAACACAATCTCAGTGTTGGTAAAACACAGTAGCAATGCAGTTAAAACACTGTATCAATACAGGTAAAAATACAATCTCAGTGTTGGTAAAACACAGTAGCAATGCAGTTAAAACACCCTATCAATACAGGTAAAAACACAATCTCAATGTTGGTAAAAACACAGTAGCAATGCAGTTAAAACTCCCTATCAATACAGGTAAAACCACAATCTCAATGTTGGTAAAAACACAGTAGCAATGCAGTTAAACACCCTATCAAGACAGGTAAAAACACAATCTCAATGTTGGTAAAAACACAGTAGCAATGCAGTTAAAACATCCCATCAATACAGGTAAAAACACAATCTCAATGTTGGTAAAACACAGTAGCAATGCAGTTAAAACATCTCATCAATACAGGTAAAAACACAATCTCAGTGTTGGTAAAACACAGTAGCAATGCAGTTAAAACACTATTAATACAGGTAAAAACACAATCTCAATGTTGGTAAAATCACAGTAGCAATGCAGTTAAAACATCCTATCAATACAGGTAAAAACACAATCTCACTGTTGGTAAATCACATGAGCAATGCTGGTAAAACACCCTATCAAAACAGGTAAAAACACAATCTCAGTGTTGGTAAAACACAGTAGCAATGCCGTTAAAACACCCTATGAATACAGGTAAAAACATAATCTCAGTGTTGGTAAAACACAGTAGCAATGCAGGTAAAACACCCTATCAATACAGGTAAAGACACAATCTCAGTGTTGGTAAAACACAGTAGCAATGCAGTTAAACACCCTATCAATACAGGTAAAAACACAATCTCAATGTTGGAAAAAACACAGTAGCAATGCAGTTAAAAAATCCCATCAATACAGGTAAAAACACAATCTCAGTGTTGGTAAATCACATTAGCAAGGCAGGTAACACAACCTATCAAAACAGGTAAAAACACAATCTCAATGTTGGTAAAAACACAGTAGCAATGCAGTTAAAAAATCCCATCAATACAGGTAAAAACACAATCTCAGTGTTGGTAAATCACATTAGCAATGCAGGTAAAACACCCTATCAAAACAGGTAAAAACACAATCTCAGTGTTGGTAAAACACAGTAGCAATGCAGTTAAAACACCCTATCGATACAGGTAAAAACACAATCTCAGTGTTGGTAAAACACAGTAGCAATGCAGTTAAAACACCCTATAAATACAGGTAAACAAACAATCTCAGTGTTGGTAAAACACAGTAGCAATGCAGTTAAACACCCTATCAATACAGGTAAAAACATAATCTCAATGTTGGTAAAAACACAGTAGCAATGCAGTTAAACACCCTAGCAATACAGGTAAAAACACAATTTCAATGTTGGTAAAAACACAGTAGCAATGCAGTTAAACACCTTATTAATACAGGTAAAAACACAATCTCAATGTCGGTAAAAGCACAGTAGCAATGCAGTTATAACATCCTATCAATACAGGTAAAAACACAATTTCAATGTTGGTAAACACACAGTAGCAATGCAGTTAAAACACCCTATCAATACAGGTAAAAACACAATCTCAGTGTTGGTAAAAACACAGTAGCAATGCAGTTAAAACACCCTATCAATACAGGTAAAAACACAATCTCAATGTTGCTAAAACACAGTAGCAATGCAGTTAAAACATCCCATCAATACAGGTAAAAACACAATCTCAGTGTTGGTAAATCACATTAGCAATGCAGGTAAAACACCCTATCAAAACAGGTACAAACACAATCTCAGTGTTGGTAAAACACAGTAGCAATGCAGTTAAAACACTGTATCAATACAGGTAAAAACACAATCTCAGTGTTGGTAAAACACAGTAGCAATGCAGTTAAAACACCCTATCAATACAGGTAAAAACACAATCTCAGTGTTGGTAAAACACAGTAGCAATGCAGTTAAACACCCTATCAATACAGGTAAAAACACAATCTCAATGTTGGTAAAAACACAGTAGCAATGCAGTTAAAACTCCCTATCAATACAGGTAAAACCACAATCTCAATGTTGGTAAAAACACAGTAGCAATGCAGTTAAACACCCTATCAATACAGGTAAAAACACAATCTCAATGTTGGTAAAAACACAGTAGCAATGCAGTTAAAACACCCTATCAATACACATAAAACATAATCTCAGTGTTGGTAAAAACACAGTAGCAATGCAGTTAAAACACCCTATCAATACAGGTAAAAACACAATCTCAATGTTGGTGAAACACCGTAGCAATGCAGTTAAAACACCCTATCAATACAGGTAAAAACACAATCTCAGTGTTGGTAAAACACAGTAGCAATGCAGTTAAAACGCCCTATCAATACAGGTAAAAACACAATCTCAGTGGTGGTAAAACACAGTAGCAATGCATTTAAAACACCCTATCAATACAGGTAAAAACTCAATCTCAGTGTTGGTAAAACACAGTAGCAATGCATTTAAAACACCCCACCAATACAGGTAAAAACACAATCTCAGTGTTGGTAAATCACATTAGCAATGCAGGTAAAACACTGTATCAAAACAGGTAAAAACACAATATCAGTGTTGGTAAAACACAGAAGCAATGCAGTTAAAACACCCTATCAATATAGGTAAAAACACAATCTCAATGTTGGTAAAAACACAGTAGCAATGCAGTTAAACCCCCTATCAATACAGGTAAAAACACAATCTCAATGTTGGTAAAAACACAGTAGCAATGCAGTTAAAACCCCCTATCAATACAGGTAAAAACACAATCTCAGTGTTGGTAAATCTCATTAGCAATGCAGGTAAAACACCCTATCAATACAGGTAAAAGCACAATTTCGGTGTTGGTAAAAACACAGTAGCAATGCAGTTAAACCCCCTATCAATACAGGTAAAAACACAATCTCAATGTTGGTAAAAACACAGTAGCAATGCAGTTAAAACCCCCTATCAATACAGGTAAAAACACAATCTCAGTGTTGGTAAATCACATTAGCAATGCAGGTAAAACACTGTATCAAAACAGGTAAAAACACAATCTCAGTGTTGGTAAATCACATTAGCAATGCAGGTAAAACACTGTATCAAAACAGGTAAAAACACAATCTCAATGTTGGTAAAACACAGAAGCAATGCAGTTAAAACACCCTATCAATAAAGGTAAAAACGCAATCTCAGTGTTGGTAAAACACAGTAGCAATGCAGTTAAAACACCCTATCAATACAGGTAAAAACGCAATCTCAATGTTGGTAAAAACACAGTAGCAATGCAGGTAAAACATCCTATCAATACAGGTAAAAACACAATCTCAATGTTGGTAAAACACAGTAGCAATGCAGTTAAAACATCTCATCAATACAGGTAAAAACACAATCTCAATGTTGTTAAAAACGGAGTAGCGATGCAGTTAAAACACCCTATCAATACAGGTAAAACCACAATCTCAATGTTGGTAAAAACACAGTAGCAATGCAGTTAAAACACCCTATCAATACAGGTAAAAAAACAATCTCAATGTTGGTAAAAACACAGTAGCAATGCAGTTAAAACATTCCATCAATACAGGTAAAAACACAATCTCAATGTTGGTAAAACACAGTAGCAATGCAGTTAAAACATCTCATCAATACAGGTAAAAACACAATCTCAGTGTTGGTAAACCACAGTAGCAATGCAGTTAAAACACCCTATTAATACAGGTAAAAACACAATCTCAATGTTGGTAAAATCACAGCAATGCAGTTAAAACATCCTATCAATACACGTAAAAACACAATCTCACTGTTGGTAAATCACATTAGCAATGCTGGTAAAACACCCTATCAAAACAGGTAAAAACACAATCTCAGTGTTGGTAAAACACAGTAGCAATGCCGTTAAAACACCCTATCAATACAGGTAAAAACATAATCTCAGTGTTGGTAAAACACAGTAGCAATGCAGGTAAAACACCCTATCAATACAGGTAAAAACACAATCTCAGTGTTGGTAAAACACAGTAGCAATGCAGTTAAACACCCTATCAATACAGGTAAAAACACAATCTCAATGTTGGAAAAAACACAGTAGCAATGCAGTTAAAACACCCTATCAATACACATGAAACACAATCTCAGTGTTGGTAAAAACACAATAGCAATGCAGTTAAAACATCCCATCAATACAGGTAAAAACACAATCTCAGTGTTGGTAAATCACATTAGCAAACCAGGTAAAACACCCTATCAAAACAGGTAATAACACAATCTCAATGTTGGTAAGAACACAGTAGCAATGCAGTTAAAACATCCCATCAATACAGGTAAAAACACAATCTCAGTGTTGGTAAATCGCATTAGCAATGCAGGTAAAACACCCTATCAAAACAGGTAAAAACACAATCTCAGTGTTTTTTAAAACACAGTAGCAATGCAGTTAAAACACCCTATCAATACAGGTAAAAACACAATCTCAGTGTTGGTAAACCACAGTAGCAATGCAGTTAAAACACCCTATCAATACAGGTAAAAACAAAATCTCAGTGTTGGTAAAAACACAGTAGCAATTCAGGTAAAACACCCTATCAAAACAGGTAAAAACTAAATCTCAGTGTTGGTAAAAACACAATATGCATGATGGTAGCACACACTATCAATATGGGTAAAAACACAACCTCAATGTTGGCAAACCACAGTAGCAATGCAGGTAAAACACTGTATCAAAACAGGTAAAAACAAAATCTCAGTGTTGGTAAAAACACATTAGCAATGCAGGTAAAACACCCTATCAAAACAGGTAAAAACACAATCTCAATGTTAGTAAACAAAATAGAGAAGCAATGCACGTAAAACACCCTATAAAAACAGGTAAAAACACAATCTCAGTGTTGGTAAAACACATTAGCAATGCAGTTAAAAGACCCTATCAATACAGGTAAAAACACAATCTCAGTGTTGGTAAAACACATTAGCAATGCAGGTAAAACACCCAATCAATACAGGTAAAAACACAATCTCAGTGTTGGTAAAACACAGTAGCATTGCAGGTAAAACATCCTATCAATACAGGTAAAAACACAATCTCAGTGTTGGTAAAACACAGTAGCAATGCAGATAAAACACCCTATCAATACAGGTAAAAACACAATCTCAGCGTTGGTAAAACAAAGTAGCAATGCAGTTAAAACACCATATCAATACAGGTAAAAACACAATCTCAATGTTGGTAAAAACACAGTAGCAATGCAGTTAAAACATCCTATCAATACAGGTAAAAACGCAATCTCAGTGTTGCTAAAACACAGTAGTAATGCAGTTAAAACACCCTATCAATACAGGTAAAAACACAATCTCAATGTTGGTAAAAACACAGTAGCAATGCAGGTAAAACATCCTATCAATACAGGTAAAAACACAATCTCAGTGTTGGTAAAACACAGTAGCAATGCAGTTAAAACACCCTATCAATACAGGTAAAAACACAATCTCAATGTTGTTAAAAACGGAGTAGCAATGCAGTTAAAACACCCTATCAATACAGGTAAAATCACAATCTCAATGTTGGTAAAAACACAGTAGCAATGCAGGTAAAACACCCTATCAATACAGGTAAAAAATCAATCTCAATGTAGTTAAAAACACAGTAGCAATGCAGTTAAACACCCTATCAATACAGGTAAAAACACAATCTCAATGTTGGTAAAAACACAGTAGCAATGCAGTTAAAACACCCTATCAATACACATAAAACATAATCTCAGTGTTGGTAAAAACACAGTAGCAATGCAGTTAAAACACCCTATCAATACAGGTAAAAAATCAATCTCAATGTAGTTAAAAACACAGTAGCAATGCAGGTATACACCCTATCAATACAGGTAAAAACACAATCTCAATGTTGGTAAAAACACAGTAGCAATGCAGTTAAAACACCCTATCAATACAGGTAAAAACACAATCACAATGTTGGTAAAAACACAGTAGCAATGCAGTTAAAACACCCTATCAATACAGGTAAAAAATCAATCTCAATGTAGTTAAAAACACAGTAGCAATGCAGTTAAACACCCTATCAATACAGGTAAAAACACAATCTCAATGTTGGTAAAAACACAGTAGCAATGCAGTTAAAACACCCTATCAATACACATAAAACATAATCTCAGTGTTGGTAAAAACACAGTAGCAATGCAGTTAAAACACCCTATCAATACAGGTAAAAACACAATCTCAATGTTGGTAAAAACACAGTAGCAATGCAGTTAAAACACCCTATCAATACAGGTAAAAACACAACCTCAATGTTCGTAAAACACAGTAGCAATGCAGGTAGAACACCCTATCAAAACAGGTAAAAACAAAATCTCAGTGTTGGTAAAAACACAGTAGAAATTCAGGTAGAACACCCTATCAAAACAGGTAAAAACTAAATCTCAGTGTTGGTAAAAACACAATATGCATGATGGTAGCACACACTATCAATATGGGTAAAAACACAACCTCAATGTTGGCAAACCACAGTAGCAATGCAGGAAAAACACTGTATCAAAACAGGTAAAAACACAATCTCAATGTTAGTAAACAAAATACAGAAGCAATGCACGTAAAACACCCTATAAAAACAGGTAAAAACACAATCTCAGTGTTGGTAAAACACATTAGCAATGCAGTTAAAACACCCTATCAATACAGGTAAAAACACAATCTCAGTGTTGGTAAAACACATTAGCAATGCAGGTAAAACACCCAATCAATACAGGTAAAAACACAATCTAAGTGTTGGTAAAACACAGTAGCATTGCAGGTAAAACATCCTATCAATACAGGTAAAAACACAATCTCAGTGTTGGTAAAACACAGTGGCAATGCAGATAAAACACCCTATCAATACAGGTAAAAACACAATCTCAGTGTTGGTAAAACACAGTAGCAATGCAGTTAAAACACCATATCAATACAGGTAAAAACACAATCTCAATGTTGGTAAAAACACAGTAGCAATGCAGTTAAAACATCCTATCAATACAGGTAAAAACGCAATCTCAGTGTTGCTAAAACACAGTAGTAATGCAGTTAAAACACCCTATCAAAACAGGTAAAAACACAATCTCAATGTTGTTAAAAACGGAGTAGCAATGCAGTTAAAACACCCTATCAATACAGGTAAAACCACAATCTCAATGTTGGTAAAAACACAGTAGCAATGCAGTTAAAACACCCTATCAATACAGGTAAAAACACAATCTCAATGTTGGTAAAAACACAGTAGCAATGCAGTTAAAACATCCCATCAATACAGGTAAAAACACAATCTCAATGTTGGTAAAACACAGTAGCAATGCAGTTAAAACATCTCATCAATACAGGTAAAAACACAATCTCAGTGTTGGTAAAACACAGTAGCAATGCAGTTAAAACACTATTAATACAGGTAAAAACACAATCTCAATGTTGGTAAAATCACAGTAGCAATGCAGTTAAAACATCCTATCAATACAGGTAAAAACACAATCTCACTGTTGGTAAATCACATGAGCAATGCTGGTAAAACACCCTATCAAAACAGGTAAAAACACAATCTCAGTGTTGGTAAAACACAGTAGCAATGCCGTTAAAACACCCTATGAATACAGGTAAAAACATAATCTCAGTGTTGGTAAAACACAGTAGCAATGCAGGTAAAACACCCTATCAATACAGGTAAAAACACAATCTCAGTGTTGGTAAAACACAGTAGCAATGCAGTTAAACACCCTATCAATACAGGTAAAAACACAATCTCAATGTTGGAAAAAACACAGTAGCAATGCAGTTAAAAAATCCCATCAATACAGGTAAAAACACAATCTCAGTGTTGGTAAATCACATTAGCAAGGCAGGTAAAACACCCTATCAAAACAGGTAAAAACACAATCTCAATGTTGGTAAAAACACAGTAGCAATGCAGTTAAAAAATCCCATCAATACAGGTAAAAACACAATCTCAGTGTTGGTAAATCACATTAGCAATGCAGGTAAAACACCCTATCAAAACAGGTAAAAACACAATCTCAGTGTTGGTAAAACACAGTAGCAATGCAGTTAAAACACCCTATCAATACAGGTAAAAACACAATCTCAGTGTTGGTAAAACACAGTAGCAATGCAGTTAAAACACCCTATAAATACAGGTAAACAAACAATCTCAGTGTTGGTAAAACACAGTAGCAATGCAGTTAAACACCCTATCAATACAGGTAAAAACATAATCTCAATGTTGGTAAATCACATTAGCAATGCAGGTAAAACACCCTATCAAAACAGGTAAAAACACAATCTCAGTGTTGGTAAAACACAGTAGCAATGCAGTTAAACACCCTATCAATACAGGTAAAAACATAATCTCAATGTTGGTAAATCACATTAGCAATGCAGGTAAAACACCCTATCAAAACAGGTAAAAACACAATCTCAGTGTTGGTAAAACACAGTAGCAATGCAGTTAAACACCCTATCAATACAGGTAAAAACATAATCTCAATGTTGGTAAAAACACAGTAGCAATGCAGTTAAACACCCTAGCAATACAGGTAAAAACACAATCTCAATGTTGGTAAAAACACAGTAGCAATGCAGTTAAACACCTTATTAATACAGGTAAAAACACAATCTCAATGTCGGTAAAAGCACAGTAGCAATGCAGTTATAACATCCTATCAATACAGGTAAAAACACAATTTCAATGTTGGTAAACACACAGTAGCAATGCAGTTAAAACACCCTATCAATACAGGTAAAAACACAATCTCAGTGTTGGTAAAAACACAGTAGCAATGCAGTTAAAACACCCTATCAATACAGGTAAAAACACAATCTCAATGTTGCTAAAACACAGTAGCAATGCAGTTAAAACATCCCATCAATACAGGTAAAAACACAATCTCAGTGTTGGTAAATCACATTAGCAATGCAGGTAAAACACCCTATCAAAACAGGTACAAACACAATCTCAGTGTTGGTAAAACACAGTAGCAATGCAGTTAAAACACTGTATCAATACAGGTAAAAATACAATCTCAGTGTTGGTAAAACACAGTAGCAATGCAGTTAAAACACCCTATCAATACAGGTAAAAACACAATCTCAATGTTGGTAAAAACACAGTAGCAATGCAGTTAAAACTCCCTATCAATACAGGTAAAACCACAATCTCAATGTTGGTAAAAACACAGTAGCAATGCAGTTAAACACCCTATCAAGACAGGTAAAAACACAATCTCAATGTTGGTAAAAACACAGTAGCAATGCAGTTAAAACATCCCATCAATACAGGTAAAAACACAATCTCAATGTTGGTAAAACACAGTAGCAATGCAGTTAAAACATCTCATCAATACAGGTAAAAACACAATCTCAGTGTTGGTAAAACACAGTAGCAATGCAGTTAAAACACTATTAATACAGGTAAAAACACAATCTCAATGTTGGTAAAATCACAGTAGCAATGCAGTTAAAACATCCTATCAATACAGGTAAAAACACAATCTCACTGTTGGTAAATCACATGAGCAATGCTGGTAAAACACCCTATCAAAACAGGTAAAAACACAATCTCAGTGTTGGTAAAACACAGTAGCAATGCCGTTAAAACACCCTATGAATACAGGTAAAAACATAATCTCAGTGTTGGTAAAACACAGTAGCAATGCAGGTAAAACACCCTATCAATACAGGTAAAGACACAATCTCAGTGTTGGTAAAACACAGTAGCAATGCAGTTAAACACCCTATCAATACAGGTAAAAACACAATCTCAATGTTGGAAAAAACACAGTAGCAATGCAGTTAAAAAATCCCATCAATACAGGTAAAAACACAATCTCAGTGTTGGTAAATCACATTAGCAAGGCGGGTAACACAACCTATCAAAACAGGTAAAAACACAATCTCAATGTTGGTAAAAACACAGTAGCAATGCAGTTAAAAAATCCCATCAATACAGGTAAAAACACAATCTCAGTGTTGGTAAATCACATTAGCAATGCAGGTAAAACACCCTATCAAAACAGGTAAAAACACAATCTCAGTGTTGGTAAAACACAGTAGCAATGCAGTTAAAACACCCTATCGATACAGGTAAAAACACAATCTCAGTGTTGGTAAAACACAGTAGCAATGCAGTTAAAACACCCTATAAATACAGGTAAACAAACAATCTCAGTGTTGGTAAAACACAGTAGCAATGCAGTTAAACACCCTATCAATACAGGTAAAAACATAATCTCAATGTTGGTAAAAACACAGTAGCAATGCAGTTAAACACCTTATTAATACAGGTAAAAACACAATCTCAATGTCGGTAAAAGCACAGTAGCAATGCAGTTATAACATCCTATCAATACAGGTAAAAACACAATTTCAATGTTGGTAAACACACAGTAGCAATGCAGTTAAAACACCCTATCAATACAGGTAAAAACACAATCTCAGTGTTGGTAAAAACACAGTAGCAATGCAGTTAAAACACCCTATCAATACAGGTAAAAACACAATCTCAATGTTGCTAAAACACAGTAGCAATGCAGTTAAAACATCCCATCAATACAGGTAAAAACACAATCTCAGTGTTGGTAAATCACATTAGCAATGCAGGTAAAACACCCTATCAAAACAGGTACAAACACAATCTCAGTGTTGGTAAAACACAGTAGCAATGCAGTTAAAACACTGTATCAATACAGGTAAAAACACAATCTCAGTGTTGGTAAAACACAGTAGCAATGCAGTTAAAACACCCTATCAATACAGGTAAAAACACAATCTCAGTGTTGGTAAAACACAGTAGCAATGCAGTTAAACACCCTATCAATACAGGTAAAAACACAATCTCAATGTTGGTAAAAACACAGTAGCAATGCAGTTAAAACTCCCTATCAATACAGGTAAAACCACAATCTCAATGTTGGTAAAAACACAGTAGCAATGCAGTTAAACACCCTATCAATACAGGTAAAAACACAATCTCAATGTTGGTAAAAACACAGTAGCAATGCAGTTAAAACACCCTATCAATACACATAAAACATAATCTCAGTGTTGGTAAAAACACAGTAGCAATGCAGTTAAAACACCCTATCAATACAGGTAAAAACACAATCTCAATGTTGGTGAAACACCGTAGCAATGCAGTTAAAACACCCTATCAATACAGGTAAAAACACAATCTCAGTGTTGGTAAAACACAGTAGCAATGCAGTTAAAACGCCCTATCAATACAGGTAAAAACACAATCTCAGTGGTGGTAAAACACAGTAGCAATGCATTTAAAACACCCTATCAATACAGGTAAAAACTCAATCTCAGTGTTGGTAAAACACAGTAGCAATGCATTTAAAACACCCCACCAATACAGGTAAAAACACAATCTCAGTGTTGGTAAATCACATTAGCAATGCAGGTAAAACACTGTATCAAAACAGGTAAAAACACAATCTCAGTGTTGGTAAAACACAGAAGCAATGCAGTTAAAACACCCTATCAATATAGGTAAAAACACAATCTCAATGTTGGTAAAAACACAGTAGCAATGCAGTTAAACCCCCTATCAATACAGGTAAAAACACAATCTCAATGTTGGTAAAAACACAGTAGCAATGCAGTTAAAACCCCCTATCAATACAGGTAAAAACACAATCTCAGTGTTGGTAAATCTCATTAGCAATGCAGGTAAAACACCCTATCAATACAGGTAAAAGCACAATTTCGGTGTTGGTAAAAACACAGTAGCAATGCAGTTAAACCCCCTATCAATACAGGTAAAAACACAATCTCAATGTTGGTAAAAACACAGTAGCAATGCAGTTAAAACCCCCTATCAATACAGGTAAAAACACAATCTCAGTGTTGGTAAATCACATTAGCAATGCAGGTAAAACACTGTATCAAAACAGGTAAAAACACAATCTCAGTGTTGGTAAATCACATTAGCAATGCAGGTAAAACACTGTATCAAAACAGGTAAAAACACAATCTCAATGTTGGTAAAACACAGAAGCAATGCAGTTAAAACACCCTATCAATAAAGGTAAAAACGCAATCTCAGTGTTGGTAAAACACAGTAGCAATGCAGTTAAAACACCCTATCAATACAGGTAAAAACGCAATCTCAATGTTGGTAAAAACACAGTAGCAATGCAGGTAAAACATCCTATCAATACAGGTAAAAACACAATCTCAATGTTGGTAAAACACAGTAGCAATGCAGTTAAAACATCTCATCAATACAGGTAAAAACACAATCTCAATGTTGTTAAAAACGGAGTAGCGATGCAGTTAAAACACCCTATCAATACAGGTAAAACCACAATCTCAATGTTGGTAAAAACACAGTAGCAATGCAGTTAAAACACCCTATCAATACAGGTAAAAAAACAATCTCAATGTTGGTAAAAACACAGTAGCAATGCAGTTAAAACATTCCATCAATACAGGTAAAAACACAATCTCAATGTTGGTAAAACACAGTAGCAATGCAGTTAAAACATCTCATCAATACAGGTAAAAACACAATCTCAGTGTTGGTAAACCACAGTAGCAATGCAGTTAAAACACCCTATTAATACAGGTAAAAACACAATCTCAATGTTGGTAAAATCACAGCAATGCAGTTAAAACATCCTATCAATACACGTAAAAACACAATCTCACTGTTGGTAAATCACATTAGCAATGCTGGTAAAACACCCTATCAAAACAGGTAAAAACACAATCTCAGTGTTGGTAAAACACAGTAGCAATGCCGTTAAAACACCCTATCAATACAGGTAAAAACATAATCTCAGTGTTGGTAAAACACAGTAGCAATGCAGGTAAAACACCCTATCAATACAGGTAAAAACACAATCTCAGTGTTGGTAAAACACAGTAGCAATGCAGTTAAACACCCTATCAATACAGGTAAAAACACAATCTCAATGTTGGAAAAAACACAGTAGCAATGCAGTTAAAACACCCTATCAATACACATGAAACACAATCTCAGTGTTGGTAAAAACACAATAGCAATGCAGTTAAAACATCCCATCAATACAGGTAAAAACACAATCTCAGTGTTGGTAAATCACATTAGCAAACCAGGTAAAACACCCTATCAAAACAGGTAATAACACAATCTCAATGTTGGTAAGAACACAGTAGCAATGCAGTTAAAACATCCCATCAATACAGGTAAAAACACAATCTCAGTGTTGGTAAATCGCATTAGCAATGCAGGTAAAACACCCTATCAAAACAGGTAAAAACACAATCTCAGTGTTTTTTAAAACACAGTAGCAATGCAGTTAAAACACCCTATCAATACAGGTAAAAACACAATCTCAGTGTTGGTAAACCACAGTAGCAATGCAGTTAAAACACCCTATCAATACAGGTAAAAACAAAATCTCAGTGTTGGTAAAAACACAGTAGCAATTCAGGTAAAACACCCTATCAAAACAGGTAAAAACTAAATCTCAGTGTTGGTAAAAACACAATATGCATGATGGTAGCACACACTATCAATATGGGTAAAAACACAACCTCAATGTTGGCAAACCACAGTAGCAATGCAGGTAAAACACTGTATCAAAACAGGTAAAAACAAAATCTCAGTGTTGGTAAAAACACATTAGCAATGCAGGTAAAACACCCTATCAAAACAGGTAAAAACACAATCTCAATGTTAGTAAACAAAATAGAGAAGCAATGCACGTAAAACACCCTATAAAAACAGGTAAAAACACAATCTCAGTGTTGGTAAAACACATTAGCAATGCAGTTAAAAGACCCTATCAATACAGGTAAAAACACAATCTCAGTGTTGGTAAAACACATTAGCAATGCAGGTAAAACACCCAATCAATACAGGTAAAAACACAATCTCAGTGTTGGTAAAACACAGTAGCATTGCAGGTAAAACATCCTATCAATACAGGTAAAAACACAATCTCAGTGTTGGTAAAACACAGTAGCAATGCAGATAAAACACCCTATCAATACAGGTAAAAACACAATCTCAGCGTTGGTAAAACAAAGTAGCAATGCAGTTAAAACACCATATCAATACAGGTAAAAACACAATCTCAATGTTGGTAAAAACACAGTAGCAATGCAGTTAAAACATCCTATCAATACAGGTAAAAACGCAATCTCAGTGTTGCTAAAACACAGTAGTAATGCAGTTAAAACACCCTATCAATACAGGTAAAAACACAATCTCAATGTTGGTAAAAACACAGTAGCAATGCAGGTAAAACATCCTATCAATACAGGTAAAAACACAATCTCAGTGTTGGTAAAACACAGTAGCAATGCAGTTAAAACACCCTATCAATACAGGTAAAAACACAATCTCAATGTTGTTAAAAACGGAGTAGCAATGCAGTTAAAACACCCTATCAATACAGGTAAAATCACAATCTCAATGTTGGTAAAAACACAGTAGCAATGCAGGTAAAACACCCTATCAATACAGGTAAAAAATCAATCTCAATGTAGTTAAAAACACAGTAGCAATGCAGTTAAACACCCTATCAATACAGGTAAAAACACAATCTCAATGTTGGTAAAAACACAGTAGCAATGCAGTTAAAACACCCTATCAATACACATAAAACATAATCTCAGTGTTGGTAAAAACACAGTAGCAATGCAGTTAAAACACCCTATCAATACAGGTAAAAAATCAATCTCAATGTAGTTAAAAACACAGTAGCAATGCAGGTATACACCCTATCAATACAGGTAAAAACACAATCTCAATGTTGGTAAAAACACAGTAGCAATGCAGTTAAAACACCCTATCAATACAGGTAAAAACACAATCACAATGTTGGTAAAAACACAGTAGCAATGCAGTTAAAACACCCTATCAATACAGGTAAAAAATCAATCTCAATGTAGTTAAAAACACAGTAGCAATGCAGTTAAACACCCTATCAATACAGGTAAAAACACAATCTCAATGTTGGTAAAAACACAGTAGCAATGCAGTTAAAACACCCTATCAATACACATAAAACATAATCTCAGTGTTGGTAAAAACACAGTAGCAATGCAGTTAAAACACCCTATCAATACAGGTAAAAACACAATCTCAATGTTGGTAAAAACACAGTAGCAATGCAGTTAAAACACCCTATCAATACAGGTAAAAACACAACCTCAATGTTCGTAAAACACAGTAGCAATGCAGGTAGAACACCCTATCAAAACAGGTAAAAACAAAATCTCAGTGTTGGTAAAAACACAGTAGAAATTCAGGTAGAACACCCTATCAAAACAGGTAAAAACTAAATCTCAGTGTTGGTAAAAACACAATATGCATGATGGTAGCACACACTATCAATATGGGTAAAAACACAACCTCAATGTTGGCAAACCACAGTAGCAATGCAGGAAAAACACTGTATCAAAACAGGTAAAAACACAATCTCAATGTTAGTAAACAAAATACAGAAGCAATGCACGTAAAACACCCTATAAAAACAGGTAAAAACACAATCTCAGTGTTGGTAAAACACATTAGCAATGCAGTTAAAACACCCTATCAATACAGGTAAAAACACAATCTCAGTGTTGGTAAAACACATTAGCAATGCAGGTAAAACACCCAATCAATACAGGTAAAAACACAATCTAAGTGTTGGTAAAACACAGTAGCATTGCAGGTAAAACATCCTATCAATACAGGTAAAAACACAATCTCAGTGTTGGTAAAACACAGTGGCAATGCAGATAAAACACCCTATCAATACAGGTAAAAACACAATCTCAGTGTTGGTAAAACACAGTAGCAATGCAGTTAAAACACCATATCAATACAGGTAAAAACACAATCTCAATGTTGGTAAAAACACAGTAGCAATGCAGTTAAAACATCCTATCAATACAGGTAAAAACGCAATCTCAGTGTTGCTAAAACACAGTAGTAATGCAGTTAAAACACCCTATCAAAACAGGTAAAAACACAATCTCAATGTTGTTAAAAACGGAGTAGCAATGCAGTTAAAACACCCTATCAATACAGGTAAAACCACAATCTCAATGTTGGTAAAAACACAGTAGCAATGCAGTTAAAACACCCTATCAATACAGGTAAAAACACAATCTCAATGTTGGTAAAAACACAGTAGCAATGCAGTTAAAACATCCCATCAATACAGGTAAAAACACAATCTCAATGTTGGTAAAACACAGTAGCAATGCAGTTAAAACATCTCATCAATACAGGTAAAAACACAATCTCAGTGTTGGTAAAACACAGTAGCAATGCAGTTAAAACACTATTAATACAGGTAAAAACACAATCTCAATGTTGGTAAAATCACAGTAGCAATGCAGTTAAAACATCCTATCAATACAGGTAAAAACACAATCTCACTGTTGGTAAATCACATGAGCAATGCTGGTAAAACACCCTATCAAAACAGGTAAAAACACAATCTCAGTGTTGGTAAAACACAGTAGCAATGCCGTTAAAACACCCTATGAATACAGGTAAAAACATAATCTCAGTGTTGGTAAAACACAGTAGCAATGCAGGTAAAACACCCTATCAATACAGGTAAAAACACAATCTCAGTGTTGGTAAAACACAGTAGCAATGCAGTTAAACACCCTATCAATACAGGTAAAAACACAATCTCAATGTTGGAAAAAACACAGTAGCAATGCAGTTAAAAAATCCCATCAATACAGGTAAAAACACAATCTCAGTGTTGGTAAATCACATTAGCAAGGCAGGTAAAACACCCTATCAAAACAGGTAAAAACACAATCTCAATGTTGGTAAAAACACAGTAGCAATGCAGTTAAAAAATCCCATCAATACAGGTAAAAACACAATCTCAGTGTTGGTAAATCACATTAGCAATGCAGGTAAAACACCCTATCAAAACAGGTAAAAACACAATCTCAGTGTTGGTAAAACACAGTAGCAATGCAGTTAAAACACCCTATCAATACAGGTAAAAACACAATCTCAGTGTTGGTAAAACACAGTAGCAATGCAGTTAAAACACCCTATAAATACAGGTAAACAAACAATCTCAGTGTTGGTAAAACACAGTAGCAATGCAGTTAAACACCCTATCAATACATGTAAAAACATAATCTCAATGTTGGTAAAAACACAGTAGCAATGCAGTTAAACACCCTAGCAATACAGGTAAAAACACAATCTCAATGTTGGTAAAAACACAGTAGCAATGCAGTTAAACACCTTATTAATACAGGTAAAAACACAATCTCAATGTCGGTAAAAGCACAGTAGCAATGCAGTTATAACATCCTATCAATACAGGTAAAAACACAATTTCAATGTTGGTAAACACACAGTAGCAATGCAGTTAAAACACCCTATCAATACAGGTAAAAACACAATCTCAGTGTTGGTAAAAACACAGTAGCAATGCAGTTAAAACACCCTATCAATACAGGTAAAAACACAATCTCAATGTTGCTAAAACACAGTAGCAATGCAGTTAAAACATCCCATCAATACAGGTAAAAACACAATCTCAGTGTTGGTAAATCACATTAGCAATGCAGGTAAAACACCCTATCAAAACAGGTACAAACACAATCTCAGTGTTGGTAAAACACAGTAGCAATGCAGTTAAAACACTGTATCAATACAGGTAAAAACACAATCTCAGTGTTGGTAAAACACAGTAGCAATGCAGTTAAAACACCCTATCAATACAGGTAAAAACACAATCTCAGTGTTGGTAAAACACAGTAGCAATGCAGTTAAAACTCCCTATCAATACAGGTAAAACCACAATCTCAATGTTGGTAAAAACACAGTAGCAATGCAGTTAAAACTCCCTATCAATACAGGTAAAACCACAATCTCAATGTTGGTAAAAACACAGTAGCAATGCAGTTAAACACCCTATCAATACAGGTAAAAACACAATCTCAATGTTGGTAAAAACACAGTAGCAATGCAGTTAAAACACCCTATCAATACACATAAAACATAATCTCAGTGTTGGTAAAAACACAGTAGCAATGCAGTTAAAACACCCTATCAATACAGGTAAAAACACAATCTCAATGTTGGTAAAACACCGTAGCAATGCAGTTAAAACACCCTATCAATACAGGAAAAAACTCAATCTCAGTGTTGGTAAAACACAGTAGCAATGCAGTTAAAATGCCCTATCAATACAGGTAAAAACACAATCTCAGTGTTGGTAAAACACAGTAGCAATGCATTTAAAACACCCTATCAATACAGGTAAAAACACAATCTCAATGTTGGTAAAATCACAGTAGCAATGCAGTTAAAACATCCTATCAATACACGTAAAAACACAATCTCACTGTTGGTAAATCACATTAGCAATGCTGGTAAAACACCCTATCAAAACAGGTAAAAACACAATCTCAGTGTTGGTAAAACACAGTAGCAATGCCGTTAAAACACCCTATCAATACAGGTAAAAACATAATCTCAGTGTTGGTAAAACACAGTAGCAATGCAGGTAAAACACCCTATCAATACAGGTAAAAACACAATCTCAGTGTTGGTAAAACACAGTAGCAATGCAGTTAAACACCCTATCAATACAGGTAAAAACACAATCTCAATGTTGGAAAAAACACAGTAGCAATGCAGTTAAAACACCCTATCAATACACATGAAACACAATCTCAGTGTTGGTAAAAACACAGTAGCAATGCAGTTAAAACATCCCATCAATACAGGTAAAAACACAATCTCAGTGTTGGTAAATCACATTAGCAAACCAGGTAAAACATCCTATCAAAACAGGTAATAACACAATCTCAATGTTGGTAAGAACACAGTAGCAATGCAGTTAAAACATCCCATCAATACAGGTAAAAACACAATCTCAGTGTTGGTAAATCGCATTAGCAATGCAGGTAAAACAACCTATCAAAACAGGTAAAAACACAATCTCAGTGTTTTTTAAAACACAGTAGCAATGCAGTTAAACACTCTATCAATACAGGTAAAAACAAAATCTCAGTGTTGGTAAACTACAGTAGCAATGCAGTTAAAACACCCTATCAATACAGGTAAAAACAAAATCTCAGTGTTGGTAAAAACACAGTAGCAATTCAGGTAAAACACCCTATCAAAACAGGTAAAAACTAAATCTCAGTGTTGGTAAAAACACAATATGCATGATGGTAGCACACACTATCAATATGGGTAAAAACACAACCTCAATGTTGGCAAACCACAGTAGCAATGCAGGTAAAACACTGTATCAAAACAAGTAAAAACAAAATCTCAGTGTTGGTAAAAACACATTAGCAATGCAGGTAAAACACCCTATCAAAACAGGTAAAAACACAATCTCAATGTTAGTAAACAAAATACAGAAGCAATGCACGTAAAACACCCTATAAAAACAGGTAAAAACACAATCTCAGTGTTGGTAAAACACATTAGCAATGCAGGTAAAACACCCAATCAATACAGGTAAAAACACAATCTCAGTGTTGGTAAAACACAGTAGCATTGCAGGTAAAACATCCTATCAATACAGGTAAAAACACAATCTCAGTGTTGGTAAAACACAGTAGCAATGCAGATAAAACACCCTATCAATACAGGTAAAAACACAATCTCAGTGTTGGTAAAACACAGTAGCAATGCAGTTAAAACACCATATCAATACAGGTAAAAACACAATCTCAATGTTGGTAAAAACACAGTAGCAATGCAGTTAAAACATCCTATCAATACAGGTAAAAACGCAATCTCAGTGTTGCTAAAACACAGTAGTAATGCAGTTAAAACACCCTATCAATACAGGTAAAAACACAATCTCAATGTTGGTAAAAACACAGTAGCAATGCAGGTAAAACATCCTATCAATACAGGTAAAAACACAATCTCAGTGTTGGTAAAACACAGTAGCAATGCAGTTAAAACACCCTATCAATACAGGTAAAAACACAATCTCAATGTTGTTAAAAACGGAGTAGCAATGCAGTTAAAACACCCTATCAATACAGGTAAAATCACAATCTCAATGTTGGTAAAAACACAGTAGCAATGCAGGTAAAACACCCTATCAATACAGGTAAAAAATCAATCTCAATGTAGTTAAAAACACAGTAGCAATGCAGTTAAACACCCTATCAATACAGGTAAAAACACAATCTCAATGTTGGTAAAAACACAGTAGCAATGCAGTTAAAACACCCTATCAATACACATAAAACCTAATCTCAGTGTTGGTAAAAACACAGTAGCAATGCAGTTAAAACACCCTATCAATACAGGTAAAAAATCAATCTCAATGTAGTTAAAAACACAGTAGCAATGCAGGTATACACCCTATCAATACAGGTAAAAACACAATCTCAATGTTGGTAAAAACACAGTAGCAATGCAGTTAAAACACCCTATCAATACAGGTAAAAACACAATCACAATGTTGGTAAAAACACAGTAGCAATGCAGTTAAAACACCCTATCAATACAGGTAAAAAATCAATCTCAATGTAGTTAAAAACACAGTAGCAATGCAGTTAAACACCCTATCAATACAGGTAAAAACACAATCTCAATGTAGTTAAAAACACAGTAGCAATGCAGGTATACACCCTATCAATACAGGTAAAAACACAATCTCAATGTTGGTAAAAACACAGTAGCAATGCAGTTAAAACACCCTATCAATACAGGTAAAAACACAATCACAATGTTGGTAAAAACACAGTAGCAATGCAGTTAAAACACCCTATCAATACAGGTAAAAAATCAATCTCAATGTAGTTAAAAACACAGTAGCAATGCAGTTAAACACCCTATCAATACAGGTAAAAACACAATCTCAGTGTTGGTAAACCACAGTAGCAATGCAGTTAAAACACCCTATCAATACAGGTAAAAACAAAATCTCAGTGTTGGTAAAAACACAGTAGCAATTCAGGTAAAACACCCTATCAAAACAGGTAAAAACTAAATCTCAGTGTTGGTAAAAACACAATATGCATGATGGTAGCACACACTATCAATATGGGTAAAAACACAACCTCAATGTTGGCAAACCACAGTAGCAATGCAGGTAAAACACTGTATCAAAACAAGTATAAAACAAAATCTCAGTGTTGGTAAAAACACATTAGCAATGCAGGTAAAACACCCTATCAAAACAGGTAAAAACACAATCTCAATGTTAGTAAACAAAATACAGAAGCAATGCACGTAAAACACCCTATAAAAACAGGTAAAAACACAATCTCAGTGTTGGTAAAACACATTAGCAATGCAGTTAAAAGACCCTATCAATACAGGTAAAAACACAATCTCAGTGTTGGTAAAACACATTAGCAATGCAGGTAAAACACCCAATCAATACAGGTAAAAACACAATCTCAGTGTTGGTAAAACCCAGTAGCATTGCAGGTAAAACATCCTATCAATACAGGTAAAAACACAATCTCAGTGTTGGTAAAACACAGTAGCAATGCAGATAAAACACCCTATCAATACAGGTAAAAACACAATCTCAGTGTTGGTAAAACACAGTAGCAATGCAGTTAAAACACCATATCAATACAGGTAAAAACACAATCTCAATGTTGGTAAAAACACAGTAGCAATGCAGTTAAAACATCCTATCAATACAGGTAAAAACGCAATCTCAGTGTTGCTAAAACACAGTAGTAATGCAGTTAAAACACCCTATCAATACAGGTAAAAACACAATCTCAATGTTGGAAAAAACACAGTAGCAATGCAGTTAAAAAATCCCATCAATACAGGTAAAAACACAATCTCAGTGTTGGTAAATCACATTAGCAAGGCAGGTAAAACACCCTATCAAAACAGGTAAAAACACAATCTCAATGTTGGTAAAAACACAGTAGCAATGCAGTTAAAAAATCCCATCAATACAGGTAAAAACACAATCTCAGTGTTGGTAAATCACATTAGCAATGCAGGTAAAACACCCTATCAAAACAGGTAAAAACACAATCTCAGTGTTGGTAAAACACAGTAGCAATGCAGTTAAAACACCCTATCAATACAGGTAAAAACACAATCTCAGTGTTGGTAAAACACAGTAGCAATGCAGTTAAAACACCCTATAAATACAGGTAAACAAACAATCTCAGTGTTGGTAAAACACAGTAGCAATGCAGTTAAACACCCTATCAATACATGTAAAAACATAATCTCAATGTTGGTAAAAACACAGTAGCAATGCAGTTAAACACCCTAGCAATACAGGTAAAAACACAATCTCAATGTTGGTAAAAACACAGTAGCAATGCAGTTAAACACCTTATTAATACAGGTAAAAACACAATCTCAATGTCGGTAAAAGCACAGTAGCAATGCAGTTATAACATCCTATCAATACAGGTAAAAACACAATTTCAATGTTGGTAAACACACAGTAGCAATGCAGTTAAAACACCCTATCAATACAGGTAAAAACACAATCTCAGTGTTGGTAAAAACACAGTAGCAATGCAGTTAAAACACCCTATCAATACAGGTAAAAACACAATCTCAATGTTGCTAAAACACAGCAATGCAGTTAAAACATCCCATCAATACAGGTAAAAACACAATCTCAGTGTTGGTAAATCACATTAGCAATGCAGGTAAAACACCCTATCAAAACAGGTACAAACACAATCTCAGTGTTGGTAAAACACAGTAGCAATGCAGTTAAAACACTGTATCAATACAGGTAAAAACACAATCTCAGTGTTGGTAAAACACAGTAGCAATGCAGTTAAAACACCCTATCAATACAGGTAAAAACACAATCTCAGTGTTGGTAAAACACAGTAGCAATGCAGTTAAACACCCTATCAATACAGGTAAAAACACAATCTCAATGTTGGTAAAAACACAGTAGCAATGCAGTTAAAACTCCCTATCAATACAGGTAAAACCACAATCTCAATGTTGGTAAAAACACAGTAGCAATGCAGTTAAACACCCTATCAATACAGGTAAAAACACAATCTCAATGTTGGTAAAAACACAGTAGCAATGCAGTTAAAACACCCTATCAATACACATAAAACATAATCTCAGTGTTGGTAAAAACACAGTAGCAATGCAGTTAAAACACCCTATCAATACAGGTAAAAACACAATCTCAATGTTGGTAAAACACCGTAGCAATGCAGTTAAAACACCCTATCAATACAGGAAAAAACTCAATCTCAGTGTTGGTAAAACACAGTAGCAATGCAGTTAAAATGCCCTATCAATACAGGTAAAAACACAATCTCAGTGTTGGTAAAACACAGTAGCAATGCATTTAAAACACCCTATCAATACAGGTAAAAACACAATCTCAATGTTGGTAAAATCACAGTAGCAATGCAGTTAAAACATCCTATCAATACACGTAAAAACACAATCTCACTGTTGGTAAATCACATTAGCAATGCTGGTAAAACACCCTATCAAAACAGGTAAAAACACAATCTCAGTGTTGGTAAAACACAGTAGCAATGCCGTTAAAACACCCTATCAATACAGGTAAAAACATAATCTCAGTGTTGGTAAAACACAGTAGCAATGCAGGTAAAACACCCTATCAATACAGGTAAAAACACAATCTCAGTGTTGGTAAAACACAGTAGCAATGCAGTTAAACACCCTATCAATACAGGTAAAAACACAATCTCAATGTTGGAAAAAACACAGTAGCAATGCAGTTAAAACACCCTATCAATACACATGAAACACAATCTCAGTGTTGGTAAAAACACAGTAGCAATGCAGTTAAAACATCCCATCAATACAGGTAAAAACACAATCTCAGTGTTGGTAAATCACATTAGCAAACCAGGTAAAACATCCTATCAAAACAGGTAATAACACAATCTCAATGTTGGTAAGAACACAGTAGCAATGCAGTTAAAACATCCCATCAATACAGGTAAAAACACAATCTCAGTGTTGGTAAATCGCATTAGCAATGCAGGTAAAACAACCTATCAAAACAGGTAAAAACACAATCTCAGTGTTTTTTAAAACACAGTAGCAATGCAGTTAAACACTCTATCAATACAGGTAAAAACAAAATCTCAGTGTTGGTAAACTACAGTAGCAATGCAGTTAAAACACCCTATCAATACAGGTAAAAACAAAATCTCAGTGTTGGTAAAAACACAGTAGCAATTCAGGTAAAACACCCTATCAAAACAGGTAAAAACTAAATCTCAGTGTTGGTAAAAACACAATATGCATGATGGTAGCACACACTATCAATATGGGTAAAAACACAACCTCAATGTTGGCAAACCACAGTAGCAATGCAGGTAAAACACTGTATCAAAACAAGTAAAAACAAAATCTCAGTGTTGGTAAAAACACATTAGCAATGCAGGTAAAACACCCTATCAAAACAGGTAAAAACACAATCTCAATGTTAGTAAAACACATTAGCAATGCAGGTAAAACACCCAATCAATACAGGTAAAAACACAATCTCAGTGTTGGTAAAACACAGTAGCATTGCAGGTAAAACATCCTATCAATACAGGTAAAAACACAATCTCAGTGTTGGTAAAACACAGTAGCAATGCAGATAAAACACCCTATCAATACAGGTAAAAACACAATCTCAGTGTTGGTAAAACACAGTAGCAATGCAGTTAAAACACCATATCAATACAGGTAAAAACACAATCTCAATGTTGGTAAAAACACAGTAGCAATGCAGTTAAAACATCCTATCAATACAGGTAAAAACGCAATCTCAGTGTTGCTAAAACACAGTAGTAATGCAGTTAAAACACCCTATCAATACAGGTAAAAACACAATCTCAATGTTGGTAAAAACACAGTAGCAATGCAGGTAAAACATCCTATCAATACAGGTAAAAACACAATCTCAGTGTTGGTAAAACACAGTAGCAATGCAGTTAAAACACCCTATCAATACAGGTAAAAACACAATCTCAATGTTGTTAAAAACGGAGTAGCAATGCAGTTAAAACACCCTATCAATACAGGTAAAATCACAATCTCAATGTTGGTAAAAACACAGTAGCAATGCAGGTAAAACACCCTATCAATACAGGTAAAAAATCAATCTCAATGTAGTTAAAAACACAGTAGCAATGCAGTTAAACACCCTATCAATACAGGTAAAAACACAATCTCAATGTTGGTAAAAACACAGTAGCAATGCAGTTAAAACACCCTATCAATACACATAAAACCTAATCTCAGTGTTGGTAAAAACACAGTAGCAATGCAGTTAAAACACCCTATCAATACAGGTAAAAAATCAATCTCAATGTAGTTAAAAACACAGTAGCAATGCAGGTATACACCCTATCAATACAGGTAAAAACACAATCTCAATGTTGGTAAAAACACAGTAGCAATGCAGTTAAAACACCCTATCAATACAGGTAAAAACACAATCACAATGTTGGTAAAAACACAGTAGCAATGCAGTTAAAACACCCTATCAATACAGGTAAAAAATCAATCTCAATGTAGTTAAAAACACAGTAGCAATGCAGTTAAACACCCTATCAATACAGGTAAAAACACAATCTCAATGTAGTTAAAAACACAGTAGCAATGCAGGTATACACCCTATCAATACAGGTAAAAACACAATCTCAATGTTGGTAAAAACACAGTAGCAATGCAGTTAAAACACCCTATCAATACAGGTAAAAACACAATCACAATGTTGGTAAAAACACAGTAGCAATGCAGTTAAAACACCCTATCAATACAGGTAAAAAATCAATCTCAATGTAGTTAAAAACACAGTAGCAATGCAGTTAAACACCCTATCAATACAGGTAAAAACACAATCTCAGTGTTGGTAAACCACAGTAGCAATGCAGTTAAAACACCCTATCAATACAGGTAAAAACAAAATCTCAGTGTTGGTAAAAACACAGTAGCAATTCAGGTAAAACACCCTATCAAAACAGGTAAAAACTAAATCTCAGTGTTGGTAAAAACACAATATGCATGATGGTAGCACACACTATCAATATGGGTAAAAACACAACCTCAATGTTGGCAAACCACAGTAGCAATGCAGGTAAAACACTGTATCAAAACAAGTATAAAACAAAATCTCAGTGTTGGTAAAAACACATTAGCAATGCAGGTAAAACACCCTATCAAAACAGGTAAAAACACAATCTCAATGTTAGTAAACAAAATACAGAAGCAATGCACGTAAAACACCCTATAAAAACAGGTAAAAACACAATCTCAGTGTTGGTAAAACACATTAGCAATGCAGTTAAAAGACCCTATCAATACAGGTAAAAACACAATCTCAGTGTTGGTAAAACACATTAGCAATGCAGGTAAAACACCCAATCAATACAGGTAAAAACACAATCTCAGTGTTGGTAAAACCCAGTAGCATTGCAGGTAAAACATCCTATCAATACAGGTAAAAACACAATCTCAGTGTTGGTAAAACACAGTAGCAATGCAGATAAAACACCCTATCAATACAGGTAAAAACACAATCTCAGTGTTGGTAAAACACAGTAGCAATGCAGTTAAAACACCATATCAATACAGGTAAAAACACAATCTCAATGTTGGTAAAAACACAGTAGCAATGCAGTTAAAACATCCTATCAATACAGGTAAAAACGCAATCTCAGTGTTGCTAAAACACAGTAGTAATGCAGTTAAAACACCCTATCAATACAGGTAAAAACACAATCTCAATGTTGGTAAAAACACAGTAGCAATGCAGGTAAAACATCCTATCAATACAGGTAAAAACACAATCTCAGTGTTGGTAAAACACAGTAGCAATGCAGTTAAAACACCCTATCAATACAGGTAAAAACACAATCTCAATGTTGTTAAAAACGGAGTAGCAATGCAGTTAAAACACCCTATCAATACAGGTAAAATCACAATCTCAATGTTGGTAAAAACACAGTAGCAATGCAGGTAAAACACCCTATCAATACAGGTAAAAAATCAATCTCAATGTAGTTAAAAACACAGTAGCAATGCAGTTAAACACCCTATCAATACAGGTAAAAACACAATCTCAATGTTGGTAAAAACACAGTAGCAATGCAGTTAAAACACCCTATCAATACACATAAAACATAATCTCAGTGTTGGTAAAAACACAGTAGCAATGCAGTTAAAACACCCTATCAATACAGGTAAAAAATCAATCTCAATGTAGTTAAAAACACAGTAGCAATGCAGGTATACACCCTATCAATACAGGTAAAAACACAATCTCAATGTTGGTAAAAACACAGTAGCAATGCAGTTAAAACACCCTATCAATACAGGTAAAAACACAATCACAATGTTGGTAAAAACACAGTAGCAATGCAGTTAAAACACCCTATCAATACAGGTAAAAAATCAATCTCAATGTAGTTAAAAACACAGTAGCAATGCAGTTAAACACCCTATCAATACAGGTAAAAACACAATCTCAATGTTGGTAAAAACACAGTAGCAATGCAGTTAAAACACCCTATCAATACACATAAAACATAATCTCAGTGTTGGTAAAAACACAGTAGCAATGCAGTTAAAACACCCTATCAATACAGGTAAAAACACAATCTCAATGTTGGTAAAAACACAGTAGCAATGCAGTTAAAACACCCTATCAATACAGGTAAAAACACAACCTCAATGTTCGTAAAACACAGTAGCAATGCAGTTAAAACACCATATCAATACAGGTAAAAACACAATCTCAATGTTGGTAAAAACACAGTAGCAATGCAGTTAAAACATCCTATCAATACAGGTAAAAACGCAATCTCAGTGTTGCTAAAACACAGTAGTAATGCAGTTAAAACACCCTATCAATACAGGTAAAAACACAATCTCAATGTTGGTAAAAACACAGTAGCAATGCAGGTAAAACATCCTATCAATACAGGTAAAAACACAATCTCAGTGTTGGTAAAACACAGTAGCAATGCAGTTAAAACACCCTATCAATACAGGTAAAAACACAATCTCAATGTTGTTAAAAACGGAGTAGCAATGCAGTTAAAACACCCTATCAATACAGGTAAAATCACAATCTCAATGTTGGTAAAAACACAGTAGCAATGCAGGTAAAACACCCTATCAATACAGGTAAAAAATCAATCTCAATGTAGTTAAAAACACAGTAGCAATGCAGTTAAACACCCTATCAATACAGGTAAAAACACAATCTCAATGTTGGTAAAAACACAGTAGCAATGCAGTTAAAACACCCTATCAATACACATAAAACATAATCTCAGTGTTGGTAAAAACACAGTAGCAATGCAGTTAAAACACCCTATCAATACAGGTAAAAAATCAATCTCAATGTAGTTAAAAACACAGTAGCAATGCAGGTATACACCCTATCAATACAGGTAAAAACACAATCTCAATGTTGGTAAAAACACAGTAGCAATGCAGTTAAAACACCCTATCAATACAGGTAAAAACACAATCACAATGTTGGTAAAAACACAGTAGCAATGCAGTTAAAACACCCTATCAATACAGGTAAAAAATCAATCTCAATGTAGTTAAAAACACAGTAGCAATGCAGTTAAACACCCTATCAATACAGGTAAAAACACAATCTCAATGTTGGTAAAAACACAGTAGCAATGCAGTTAAAACACCCTATCAATACACATAAAACATAATCTCAGTGTTGGTAAAAACACAGTAGCAATGCAGTTAAAACACCCTATCAATACAGGTAAAAACACAATCTCAATGTTGGTAAAAACACAGTAGCAATGCAGTTAAAACACCCTATCAATACAGGTAAAAACACAACCTCAATGTTCGTAAAACACAGTAGCAATGCAGGTAGAACACCCTATCAAAACAGGTAAAAACAAAATCTCAGTGTTGGTAAAAACACAGTAGCAATTCAGGTAAAACACCCTATCAAAACAGGTAAAAACTAAATCTCAGTGTTGGTAAAAACACAATATGCATGATGGTAGCACACACTATCAATATGGGTAAAAACACAACCTCAATGTTGGCAAACCACAGTAGCAATGCAGGTAAAACACTGTATCAAAACAGGTAAAAACACAATCTCAATGTTAGTAAACAAAATACAGAAGCAATGCACGTAAAACACCCTATAAAAACAGGTAAAAACACAATCTCAGTGTTGGTAAAACACATTAGCAATGCAGTTAAAACACCCTATCAATACAGGTAAAAACACAATCTCAGTGTTGGTAAAACACATTAGCAATGCAGGTAAAACACCCAATCAATACAGGTAAAAACACAATCTAAGTGTTGGTAAAACACAGTAGCATTGCAGGTAAAACATCCTATCAATACAGTTAAAAACACAATCTCAGTGTTGGTAAAACACAGTAGCAATGCAGTTAAAACACCATATCAATACAGGTAAAAACACAATCTCAATGTTGGTAAAAACAGAGTAGCAATGCAGTTAAAACATCCTATCAATACAGGTAAAAACGCAATCTCAGTGTTGCTAAAACACAGTAGTAATGCAGTTAAAACACCCTATCAAAACAGGTAAAAACACAATCTCAATGTTGGTAAAAACACAGTAGCAATGCAGGTAAAACATCCTATCAATACAGGTAAAAACACAATCTCAGTGTTGGTAAAACACAGTAGCAATGCAGTTAAAACACCCTATCAATACAGGTAAAAACACAATCTCAATGTTGTTAAAAACAGAGTAGCAATGCAGTTAAAACACCCTATCAATACAGGTAAAACCACAATCTCAATGTTGGTAAAAACACAGTAGCAATGCAGTTAAAACACCCTATCAATACAGGTAAAAACACAATCTCAATGTTGGTAAAAACACAGTAGCAATGCAGTTAAAACATCCCATCAATACAGGTAAAAACACAATCTCAATGTTGGTAAAACACAGTAGCAATGCAGTTAAAACATCTCATCAATACAGGTAAAAACACAATCTCAGTGGTGGTAAAACACAGTAGCAATGCAGTTAAAACACTATTAATACAGGTAAAAACACAATCTCAATGTTGGTAAAATCACAGTAGCAATGCAGTTAAAACATCCTATCAATACAGGTAAAAACACAATCTCACTGTTGGTAAATCACATGAGCAATGCTGGTAAAACACCCTATCAAAACAGGTAAAAACTCAATCTCAGTGTTGGTAAAACACAGTAGCAATGCCGTTAAAACACCCTATGAATACAGGTAAAAACATAATCTCAGTGTTGGTAAAACACAGTAGCAATGCAGGTAAAACACCCTATCAATACAGGTAAAAACACAATCTCAGTGTTGGTAAAACACAGTAGCAATGCAGTTAAACACCCTATCAATACAGGTAAAAACACAATCTCAATGTTGGAAAAAACACAGTAGCAATGCAGTTAAAAAATCCCATCAATACAGGTAAAAACACAATCTCAGTGTTGGTAAATCACATTAGCAAGGCAGGTAAAACACCCTATCAAAACAGGTAAAAACACAATCTCAATGTTGGTAAAAACACAGTAGCAATGCAGTTAAAAAATCCCATCAATACAGGTAAAAACACAATCTCAGTGTTGGTAAATCACATTAGCAATGCATGTAAAACACCCTATCAAAACAGGTAAAAACACAATCTCAGTGTTGGTAAAACACAGTAGCAATGCAGTTAAACCCCCTATCAATACAGGTAAAAACACAATCTCAATGTTGGTAAAAACACAGTAGCAATGCAGTTAAAACCCCCTATCAATACAGGTAAAAACACAATCTCAGTGTTGGTAAATCTCATTAGCAATGCAGGTAAAACACCCTATCAATACAGGTAAAAACACAATTTCGGTGTTGGTAAAAACACAGTAGCAATGCAGTTAAACAACTATCAATACAGGTAAAAACACAATCTCAATGTTGGTAAAAACACAGTAGCAATGCAGTTAAAACCCCCTATCAATACAGGTAAAAACACAATCTCAGTGTTGGTAAATCACATTAGCAATGCAGGTAAAACACCGTATCAAAACAGGTAAAAACACAATCTCAGTGTTGGTAAATCACATTAGCAATGCAGGTAAAACACTGTATCAAAACAGGTAAAAACACAATCTCAATGTTGGTAAAACACAGAAGCAATGCAGTTAAAACACCCTATCAATAAAGGTAAAAACGCAATCTCAGTGTTGGTAAAACACAGTAGCAATGCAGTTAAAACACCCTATCAATACAGGTAAAAACGCAATCTCAATGTTGGTAAAAATACAGTAGCAATGCAGGTAAAACATCCTATCAATACAGGTAAAAACACAATCTCAGTGTTGGTAAAACACAGTAGCAATGCAGTTAAAACACCCTATCAATACAGGTAAAAACACAATCTCAATGTTGTTAAAAACGGAGTAGCGATGCAGTTAAAACACCCTATCAATACAGGTAAAACCACAATCTCAATGTTGGTAAAAACACAGTAGCAATGCAGTTAAAACACCCTATCGATACAGGTAAAAACACAATCTCAATGTTGGTAAAAACACAGTAGCAATGCAGTTAAAACATTCCATCAATACAGGTAAAAACACAATCTCAATGTTGGTAAAACACAGTAGCAATGCAGTTAAAACATCTCATCAATACAGGTAAAAACACAATCTCAGTGTTGGTAAACCACAGTAGCAATGCAGTTAAAACACCCTATTAATACAGGTAAAAACACAATCTCAATGTTGGTAAAAACACAGTAGCAATGCAGTTAAAACATCCTATCAATACACGTAAAACACAATCTCACTGTTGGTAAATCACATTAGCAATGCTGGTAAAACACCCTATCAAAACAGGTAAAAACACAATCTCAGTGTTGGTAAAACACAGTAGCAATGCCGTTAAAACACCCTATCAATACAGGTAAAAACATAATCTCAGTGTTGGTAAAACACAGTAGCAATGCAGGTAAAACACCCTATCAATACAGGTAAAAACACAATCTCAGTGTTGGTAAAACACAGTAGCAATGCAGTTAAACACCCTATCAATACAGGTAAAAACACAATCTCAATGTTGGAAAAAACACAGTAGCAATGCAGTTAAAACACCCTATCAATACACATGAAACACAATCTCAGTGTTGGTAAAAACACAGTAGCAATGCAGTTAAAACATCCCATCAATACAGGTAAAAACACAATCTCAGTGTTGGTAAATCACATTAGCAAACCAGGTAAAACACCCTATCAAAACAGGTAATAACACAATCTCAATGTTGGTAAGAACACAGTAGCAATGCAGTTAAAACATCCCATCAATACAGGTAAAAACACAATCTCAGTGTTGGTAAATCGCATTAGCAATGCAGGTAAAACACCCTATCAAAACAGGTAAAAACACAATCTCAGTGTTTTTTAAAACACAGTAGCAATGCAGTTAAAACACCCTATCAATACAGGTAAAAACACAATCTCAGTGTTGGTAAACCACAGTAGCAATGCAGTTAAAACACCCTATCAATACAGGTAAACAAACAATCTCAGTGTTGGTAAAACACAGTAGCAATGCAGTTAAACACCCTATCAATACAGGTAAAAACACAATCTCAATGTTGGTAAAAACACAGTAGCAATGCAGTTAAACACCCTAGCATTACAGGTAAAAACACAATCTCAATGTTGGTAAAAACACAGTAGCAATGCAGTTAAACACCTTATTAATACAGGTAAAAACACAATCTCAATGTCGGTAAAAGCACAGTAACAATGCAGTTATAACATCCTATCAATACAGGTAAAAACACAATCTCACTGTTGGTAAATCACATTAGCAATGCTGGTAAAACACCCTATCAAAACAGGTAAAAACACAATCTCAGTGTTGGTAAAACACAGTAGCAATGCCGTTAAAACACCCTATCAATACAGGTAAAAACATAATCTCAGTGTTGGTAAAACACAGTAGCAATGCAGGTAAAACACCCTATCAATACAGGTAAAAACACAATCTCAGTGTTGGTAAAACACAGTAGCAATACAGTTAAACACCCTATCAATACAGGTAAAAACACAATCTCAATGTTGGAAAAAACACAGTAGCAATGCAGTTAAAACACCCTATCAATACACATAAAACATAATCTCAGTGTTGGTAAAAACACAGTAGCAATGCAGTTAAAACATCCCATCAATACAGGTACAAACACAATCTCAGTGTTGGTAAATCACATTAGCAAGGCAGGTAAAACACCCTATCAAAACAGGTAAAAACACAATCTCAATGTTGGTAAGAACACAGTAGCAATGCAGTTAAAACATCCCATCAATACAGGTAAAAACACAATCTCAGTGTTGGTAAATCGCATTAGCAATGCAGGTAAAACACCCTATCAAAACAGGTAAAAACACAATCTCAGTGTTTTTTAAAACACAGTAGCAATGCAGTTAAAACACCCTATCAATACAGGTAAAAACACAATCTCAGTGTTGGTAAAACACAGTAGCAATGTAGTTAAACACTCTATCAATACAGGTAAAAACACAATCTCAATGTTGGAAAAAACACAGTAGCAATGCAGTTAAACACCCTATCAATACAGGTAAAAACACAATCTCAATGTTGGTAAAAACACAGTAGCAATGCAGTTAAACACCCTAGCAATACAGGTAAAATCACAATCTCAATGTTGGTAAAAACACAGTAGCAATGCAGTTAAACACCTTATTAATACAGGTAAAAACACAATCTCAATGTCGGTAAAAACACAGTAGCAATGCAGTTATAACATCCTATCAATACAGGTAAAAACACAATCTCAATGTTGATAAACACACAGTAGCAATGCAGTTAAAACACCCTATCAATACAGGTAAAAACACATTCTCAGTGTTGGTAAAAACACAGTAGCAATGCAGTTAAAACACCCTATCAATGCAGGTAAAAACACAATCTCAATGTTGCTAATGTCAGGTGCTCAATCTTGCGCAGGGGTAGCACATACACCTACCTCCCCGTTGGGTCTTGGCACCCGGTTTGGTAGACAACACGGGTCACCGCGACCCGCCGGGGAAAGAGGGTTAGGGTCCGTTGATTGGATAGGTAGAGGGTTGTTTGGGTAACCGGGTAAAAGGGGAGAAAGGGTAGGAATGGGTTATGGATAAGAAGGGATTTTAGGAAACGTCCGCCTTGGTGTTCTGCCTGGGACTCCTGAGATCGACGGTACTCCGCCCATGCACGCTTCCACACTCCCAACCTACTTGCCCCCAAAACTCTGTGACTTCTATACACGGTTCACTTACAGTATGGAAACACCATGGGAAAGGACATTATGAACATGCTACAGTTTCTGACATAGAGTTGGCAGTTTCATCTACCAACCCACAAGGTTAGCATTATCAATAACACCCAACACCTTTAACAGTAACCAAATGAGCACTTAGCTTCGTTTGATGGTACCGGGTGGCGTGCCAGGCGACTGCCAGAGTTCGTGCCGTTAGACTACAGCGGCGCAGCGGATTCTGGCCACTGATACAGTGGGATGCCGCTACAAGGGAATCAGAAACAAGAATGAGCTCAGGTCGCGGACTGGGCCCGTCACATTACTCTCTCACGCTGATGTGTTCCCCCAAGAATCTGCAAGGGCCGTGTTGCTTCACACGGCAACAAATAGTGTAGACTGGGTTACGATCGCCCCAAGAATCTGCAAAGGCCGTGTTGCTTCACACGGCAACGAAATAGTTAAACTGAGTTACGAGGTGGCCACTTGGCCTTAACTAGTATCACCGGAGCTTTCCTCAGCCCGGCGCTCATACTGGCTAGGAAGTTGTGGGAGAATCAACAACGTTGCATGCACTACTGTTTTGTTCTGTGAACCAACGGTTCGTAAAAGCAGAAAAAGGCACTTATCTTGCCGGAGGCGCGGGGCCTGCAGAGGTCACAGGCGGGGAATGGCCCCGCGGGTCGCAGCCTGCAGGAGCCCTCTGCCTACACGTCCGCTCCCATCCGAGTCTGTTAGCGCAAGCGGGGATCCGTGCGCTCGTCGCGCGCATGCGCAGACCGTCGGGCGTTGTCCCACGTAGTTCCACTGCTTGCGAGCACGCGAGCTTGCTGGGACTTGTAGTTCTGGCTACCGGATGGCGTTTTCTGCCATCTGCAGCCAATGTTCTGCAACGAGGACACAACAGTGTTCTGAAATACAGTAATTTATGGCTCCTACCGGACCTAATCCCCACACTGGACACAGCTGAGGCAGTGGGGGTCCTGACAGCTAAAACACAGTAGCAATGCAGTTAAAACATCCCATCAATACAAGTAAAAACACAATCTCAGTGTTGGTAAATCACATTAGCAATGCAGGTAAAACACCCTATCAAAACAGGTACAAACACAATCTCAGTGTTGGTAAAACACAGTAGCAATGCAGTTAAAACATCCTATCAATACAGGTAGAAACGCAATCTCAGTGTTGGTAAAACACAGTAGCAATGCAGTTAAAACACCCTATCAATACAGGTAAAAACACAATCTCAATGTTGGTAAAAACACAGTAGCAATGCAGGTAAAACATCCTATCAATACAGGTAAAAACACAATCTCAGTGTTGGTAAAACACAGTAGCAATGCAGTTAAAACACCCTATCAATACAGGTAAAAACACAATCTCAATGTTGTTAAAAACGGAGTAGCAATGCAGTTAAAACACCCTATCAATACAGGTAAAACCACAATCTCAATGTTGGTAAAAACACAGTAGCAATGCGGTTAAAACACCCTATCAATACAGGTAAAAACACAATCTCAATGTTGGTAAATCACATTAGCAATGCTGGTAAAACACCCTATCAAAACAGGTAAAAACACAATCTCAGTGTTGGTAAAACACAGTAGCAATGCAGATAAAACACCCGATCAATACAGGTAAAAACACAATCTCAGTGTTGGTAAAACACAGTAGCAATGCAGTTAAAACACCATATCAATACAGGTAAAAACACAATCTCAATGTTGCTAAAAACACAGTAGCAATGCAGTTAAAACATCCTATCAATACAGGTAGAAACGCAATCTCAGTGTTGGTAAAACACAGTAGCAATGCAGTTAAAACACCCTATCAATACAGGTAAAAACACAATCTCAATGTTGGTAAAAACACAGTAGCAATGCAGGTAAAACATCCTATCAATACAGGTAAAAACACAATCTCAGTGTTGGTAAAACACAGTAGCAATGCAGTTAAAACATATAATCATACAGGTAAAAACACAATCTCAGTGTTGGTAAAACACAGTAGCAATGCAGTTAAAACACCCTATTAATACAGGTAAAAACACAATCTCAATGTTGGTAAAATCACAGTAGCAATGCAGTTAAAACACACTATCAATACAGGTAAAATCACAATCTCACTGTTGGTAAATCACATTAGCAATGCCGTTAAAATACCCTATCAATACAGGTAAAAACATAATCTCAGTGTTGGTAAAACACAGTAGCAATGCCGTTAAAATACCCTATCAATACAGGTAAAAACATAATCTCAGTGTTGGTAAAACACAGTAGCAATGCAGGTAAAACACCCTATCAATACAGGTAAAAACACAATCTCAGTGTTGGTAAAACACAGTAGCAATGCAGTTAAACACCCTATGAATAAAGGTAAAAACACAATCTCAATGTTGGAAAAAACACAGTAGCAATGCAGTTAAAACACCCTATCAATACACATAAAACATAATCTCAGTGTTGGTAAAAACACAGTAGCAATGCAGTTAAAACATCCCATCAATACAAGTAAAAACACAATCTCAGTGTTGGTAAATCACATTAGCAAGGCAGGTAAAACACCCTATCAAAACAGGTAAAAACACATTCTCAATGATGGTAAAAACACAGTAGCAATGCAGTTAAAACATCCCATCAAAACAGGTAAAAACACAATCTCAGTGTTGGTATAACACAGTAGCAATGCAGTTAAAACACCCTATCAATACAGGTAAAATCACAATCTCACTGTTGGTAAATCACATTAGCAATGCCGTTAAAATACCCTATCAATACAGGTAAAAACATAACCTCAATGTTGGTAAAACACAGTAGCAATGCCGTTAAAATACCCTATCAATACAGGTAAAAACATAATCTCAGTGTTGGTAAAACACAGTAGCAATGCAGGTAAAACACCCTATCAATACAGGTAAAAACACAATCTCAGTGTTGGTAAAACACAGTAGCAATGCAGTTAAACACCCTATCAATAAAGGTAAAAACACAATCTCAATGTTGGAAAAAACACAGTAGCAATGCAGTTAAAACACCCTATCAATACACATAAAACATAATCTCAGTGTTGGTAAAAACACAGTAGCAATGCAGTTAAAACATCCCATCAATACAAGTAAAAACACAATCTCAGTGTTGGTAAATCACATTAGCAATGCAGGTAAAACACGCTATAAAAACAGGTAAAAACACAATCTCAGTGTTGGTAAAACACAGTAGCAATGCAGTTATACGCCCTATCAATACAGGTAAAAACACAATCTCAATGTTGGTAAAAACACAGTAGCAATGCAGTTAAAACACCCTATCAATACAGGTAAAAAATCAATCTCAATGTAGTTAAAAACACAGTAGCAATTCAGTTAAACACCCTCTCAATACAGGTAAAAACACAATCTCAATGTTGGTAAAACACAGTAGCAATGCAGTTAAAACACCCTATCAATACACATAAAACATAATCTCAGTGTTGGTAAAAACACAGTAGCAATGCAGTTAAAACACCCTATCAATACAGGTAAAAACACATCTCAATGTTGGTAAAAACACAGTAGCAATGCAGTTAAAACACCCTATCAATACAGGTAAAAACACAACCTCAATGTTGGTAAAACACAGTAGCAATGCAGGTAGAACACCCTATCAAAACAGGTAAAAACAAAATCTCAGTGTTGGTAAAAACACAGTAGCAATTCAGGTAAAACACCCTATCAAAACAGGTAAAAACTAAATCTCAGTGTTGGTAAAAAACACAATATGCATGATGGTAGCACACACTATCAATAAGGGTAAAAACACAACCTCAATGTTGGCAAACCACAGTAACAATGCAGGTAAAACACTGTATCAAAACAGGTAAAAACAAAATCTCAGTGTTAGTAAACAAAATACAGGAGCAATGCACGTAAAACACCCTATCAAAACAGGTAAAAACTCAATCTCAGTGTGGGTAAAACACATTAGCAATGCAGTTAAAACACCCTATCAATACAGGTAAAAACACAATCTCAGTGTTGGTAAAACACATTAGCAATGCAGGTAAAACACCCAATCAATACAGGTAAAAACACAATCTCAGTGTTGGTAAAACACAGTAGCATTGCAGGTAAAACATCCTATCAATACAGGTAAAAACACAATCTCAGTGTTGGTAAAACACAGTAGCAATGCAGATAAAGCACCCGATCAATACAGGTAAAAACACAATCTCAGTGTTGGTAAAACACAGTAGCAATGCAGTTAAAACACCATATCAATACAGGTAAAAACACAATCTCAATGTTGGTAAAAACACAGTAGCAATGCAGTTAAAACATCCTATCAATACAGGTAGAAACGCAATCTCAGTGTTGGTAAAACACAGTAGCAATGCAGTTAAAACACCCTATCAATACAGGTAAAAACACAATCTCAATGTTGGTAACAACACAGTAGCAATGCAGGTAAAACATCCTATCAATACAGGTAAAAACACAATCTCAGTGTTGGTAAAACACAGTAGCAATGCAGTTAAAACACCCTATCAATACAGGTAAAAACACAATCTCAATGTTGTTAAAAACGGAGTAGCAATGCAGTTAAAACACCCTATCAATACAGGTAAAACCACAATCTCAATGTTGGTAAAAACACAGTAGCAATGCGGTTAAAACACCCTATCAATACAGGTAAAAACACAATCTCAATGTTGGTAAATCACATTACCAATGCAGGTAAAACACCGTATCAAAACAGGTAAAAACACAATCTCAGTGTTGGTAAATCACATTAGCAATGCAGGTAAAACACTGTATCAAAACAGGTAAAAACACAATCTCAATGTTGGTAAAACACAGAAGCAATGCAGTTAAAACACCCTATCAATAAAGGTAAAAACGCAATCTCAGTGTTGGTAAAACACAGTAGCAATGCAGTTAAAACACCCTATCAATACAGGTAAAAACGCAATCTCAATGTTGGTAAAAATACAGTAGCAATGCAGGTAAAACATCCTATCAATACAGGTAAAAACACAATCTCAGTGTTGGTAAAACACAGTAGCAATGCAGTTAAAACACCCTATCAATACAGGTAAAAACACAATCTCAATGTTGTTAAAAACGGAGTAGCGATGCAGTTAAAACACCCTATCAATACAGGTAAAACCACAATCTCAATGTTGGTAAAAACACAGTAGCAATGCAGTTAAAACACCCTATCGATACAGGTAAAAACACAATCTCAATGTTGGTAAAAACACAGTAGCAATGCAGTTAAAACATTCCATCAATACAGGTAAAAACACAATCTCAATGTTGGTAAAACACAGTAGCAATGCAGTTAAAACATCTCATCAATACAGGTAAAAACACAATCTCAGTGTTGGTAAACCACAGTAGCAATGCAGTTAAAACACCCTATTAATACAGGTAAAAACACAATCTCAATGTTGGTAAAAACACAGTAGCAATGCAGTTAAAACATCCTATCAATACACGTAAAACACAATCTCACTGTTGGTAAATCACATTAGCAATGCTGGTAAAACACCCTATCAAAACAGGTAAAAACACAATCTCAGTGTTGGTAAAACACAGTAGCAATGCCGTTAAAACACCCTATCAATACAGGTAAAAACATAATCTCAGTGTTGGTAAAACACAGTAGCAATGCAGGTAAAACACCCTATCAATACAGGTAAAAACACAATCTCAGTGTTGGTAAAACACAGTAGCAATGCAGTTAAACACCCTATCAATACAGGTAAAAACACAATCTCAATGTTGGAAAAAACACAGTAGCAATGCAGTTAAAACACCCTATCAATACACATGAAACACAATCTCAGTGTTGGTAAAAACACAGTAGCAATGCAGTTAAAACATCCCATCAATACAGGTAAAAACACAATCTCAGTGTTGGTAAATCACATTAGCAAACCAGGTAAAACACCCTATCAAAACAGGTAATAACACAATCTCAATGTTGGTAAGAACACAGTAGCAATGCAGTTAAAACATCCCATCAATACAGGTAAAAACACAATCTCAGTGTTGGTAAATCGCATTAGCAATGCAGGTAAAACACCCTATCAAAACAGGTAAAAACACAATCTCAGTGTTTTTTAAAACACAGTAGCAATGCAGTTAAAACACCCTATCAATACAGGTAAAAACACAATCTCAGTGTTGGTAAACCACAGTAGCAATGCAGTTAAAACACCCTATCAATACAGGTAAACAAACAATCTCAGTGTTGGTAAAACACAGTAGCAATGCAGTTAAACACCCTATCAATACAGGTAAAAACACAATCTCAATGTTGGTAAAAACACAGTAGCAATGCAGTTAAACACCCTAGCATTACAGGTAAAAACACAATCTCAATGTTGGTAAAAACACAGTAGCAATGCAGTTAAACACCTTATTAATACAGGTAAAAACACAATCTCAATGTCGGTAAAAGCACAGTAACAATGCAGTTATAACATCCTATCAATACAGGTAAAAACACAATCTCACTGTTGGTAAATCACATTAGCAATGCTGGTAAAACACCCTATCAAAACAGGTAAAAACACAATCTCAGTGTTGGTAAAACACAGTAGCAATGCCGTTAAAACACCCTATCAATACAGGTAAAAACATAATCTCAGTGTTGGTAAAACACAGTAGCAATGCAGGTAAAACACCCTATCAATACAGGTAAAAACACAATCTCAGTGTTGGTAAAACACAGTAGCAATACAGTTAAACACCCTATCAATACAGGTAAAAACACAATCTCAATGTTGGAAAAAACACAGTAGCAATGCAGTTAAAACACCCTATCAATACACATAAAACATAATCTCAGTGTTGGTAAAAACACAGTAGCAATGCAGTTAAAACATCCCATCAATACAGGTACAAACACAATCTCAGTGTTGGTAAATCACATTAGCAAGGCAGGTAAAACACCCTATCAAAACAGGTAAAAACACAATCTCAATGTTGGTAAGAACACAGTAGCAATGCAGTTAAAACATCCCATCAATACAGGTAAAAACACAATCTCAGTGTTGGTAAATCGCATTAGCAATGCAGGTAAAACACCCTATCAAAACAGGTAAAAACACAATCTCAGTGTTTTTTAAAACACAGTAGCAATGCAGTTAAAACACCCTATCAATACAGGTAAAAACACAATCTCAGTGTTGGTAAAACACAGTAGCAATGTAGTTAAACACTCTATCAATACAGGTAAAAACACAATCTCAATGTTGGAAAAAACACAGTAGCAATGCAGTTAAACACCCTATCAATACAGGTAAAAACACAATCTCAATGTTGGTAAAAACACAGTAGCAATGCAGTTAAACACCCTAGCAATACAGGTAAAATCACAATCTCAATGTTGGTAAAAACACAGTAGCAATGCAGTTAAACACCTTATTAATACAGGTAAAAACACAATCTCAATGTCGGTAAAAACACAGTAGCAATGCAGTTATAACATCCTATCAATACAGGTAAAAACACAATCTCAATGTTGATAAACACACAGTAGCAATGCAGTTAAAACACCCTATCAATACAGGTAAAAACACATTCTCAGTGTTGGTAAAAACACAGTAGCAATGCAGTTAAAACACCCTATCAATGCAGGTAAAAACACAATCTCAATGTTGCTAATGTCAGGTGCTCAATCTTGCGCAGGGGTAGCACATACACCTACCTCCCCGTTGGGTCTTGGCACCCGGTTTGGTAGACAACACGGGTCACCGCGACCCGCCGGGGAAAGAGGGTTAGGGTCCGTTGATTGGATAGGTAGAGGGTTGTTTGGGTAACCGGGTAAAAGGGGAGAAAGGGTAGGAATGGGTTATGGATAAGAAGGGATTTTAGGAAACGTCCGCCTTGGTGTTCTGCCTGGGACTCCTGAGATCGACGGTACTCCGCCCATGCACGCTTCCACACTCCCAACCTACTTGCCCCCAAAACTCTGTGACTTCTATACACGGTTCACTTACAGTATGGAAACACCATGGGAAAGGACATTATGAACATGCTACAGTTTCTGACATAGAGTTGGCAGTTTCATCTACCAACCCACAAGGTTAGCATTATCAATAACACCCAACACCTTTAACAGTAACCAAATGAGCACTTAGCTTCGTTTGATGGTACCGGGTGGCGTGCCAGGCGACTGCCAGAGTTCGTGCCGTTAGACTACAGCGGCGCAGCGGATTCTGGCCACTGATACAGTGGGATGCCGCTACAAGGGAATCAGAAACAAGAATGAGCTCAGGTCGCGGACTGGGCCCGTCACATTACTCTCTCACGCTGATGTGTTCCCCCAAGAATCTGCAAGGGCCGTGTTGCTTCACACGGCAACAAATAGTGTAGACTGGGTTACGATCGCCCCAAGAATCTGCAAAGGCCGTGTTGCTTCACACGGCAACGAAATAGTTAAACTGAGTTACGAGGTGGCCACTTGGCCTTAACTAGTATCACCGGAGCTTTCCTCAGCCCGGCGCTCATACTGGCTAGGAAGTTGTGGGAGAATCAACAACGTTGCATGCACTACTGTTTTGTTCTGTGAACCAACGGTTCGTAAAAGCAGAAAAAGGCACTTATCTTGCCGGAGGCGCGGGGCCTGCAGAGGTCACAGGCGGGGAATGGCCCCGCGGGTCGCAGCCTGCAGGAGCCCTCTGCCTACACGTCCGCTCCCATCCGAGTCTGTTAGCGCAAGCGGGGATCCGTGCGCTCGTCGCGCGCATGCGCAGACCGTCGGGCGTTGTCCCACGTAGTTCCACTGCTTGCGAGCACGCGAGCTTGCTGGGACTTGTAGTTCTGGCTACCGGATGGCGTTTTCTGCCATCTGCAGCCAATGTTCTGCAACGAGGACACAACAGTGTTCTGAAATACAGTAATTTATGGCTCCTACCGGACCTAATCCCCACACTGGACACAGCTGAGGCAGTGGGGGTCCTGACAGCTAAAACACAGTAGCAATGCAGTTAAAACATCCCATCAATACAAGTAAAAACACAATCTCAGTGTTGGTAAATCACATTAGCAATGCAGGTAAAACACCCTATCAAAACAGGTACAAACACAATCTCAGTGTTGGTAAAACACAGTAGCAATGCAGTTAAAACATCCTATCAATACAGGTAGAAACGCAATCTCAGTGTTGGTAAAACACAGTAGCAATGCAGTTAAAACACCCTATCAATACAGGTAAAAACACAATCTCAATGTTGGTAAAAACACAGTAGCAATGCAGGTAAAACATCCTATCAATACAGGTAAAAACACAATCTCAGTGTTGGTAAAACACAGTAGCAATGCAGTTAAAACACCCTATCAATACAGGTAAAAACACAATCTCAATGTTGTTAAAAACGGAGTAGCAATGCAGTTAAAACACCCTATCAATACAGGTAAAACCACAATCTCAATGTTGGTAAAAACACAGTAGCAATGCGGTTAAAACACCCTATCAATACAGGTAAAAACACAATCTCAATGTTGGTAAATCACATTAGCAATGCTGGTAAAACACCCTATCAAAACAGGTAAAAACACAATCTCAGTGTTGGTAAAACACAGTAGCAATGCAGATAAAACACCCGATCAATACAGGTAAAAACACAATCTCAGTGTTGGTAAAACACAGTAGCAATGCAGTTAAAACACCATATCAATACAGGTAAAAACACAATCTCAATGTTGCTAAAAACACAGTAGCAATGCAGTTAAAACATCCTATCAATACAGGTAGAAACGCAATCTCAGTGTTGGTAAAACACAGTAGCAATGCAGTTAAAACACCCTATCAATACAGGTAAAAACACAATCTCAATGTTGGTAAAAACACAGTAGCAATGCAGGTAAAACATCCTATCAATACAGGTAAAAACACAATCTCAGTGTTGGTAAAACACAGTAGCAATGCAGTTAAAACATATAATCATACAGGTAAAAACACAATCTCAGTGTTGGTAAAACACAGTAGCAATGCAGTTAAAACACCCTATTAATACAGGTAAAAACACAATCTCAATGTTGGTAAAATCACAGTAGCAATGCAGTTAAAACACACTATCAATACAGGTAAAATCACAATCTCACTGTTGGTAAATCACATTAGCAATGCCGTTAAAATACCCTATCAATACAGGTAAAAACATAATCTCAGTGTTGGTAAAACACAGTAGCAATGCCGTTAAAATACCCTATCAATACAGGTAAAAACATAATCTCAGTGTTGGTAAAACACAGTAGCAATGCAGGTAAAACACCCTATCAATACAGGTAAAAACACAATCTCAGTGTTGGTAAAACACAGTAGCAATGCAGTTAAACACCCTATGAATAAAGGTAAAAACACAATCTCAATGTTGGAAAAAACACAGTAGCAATGCAGTTAAAACACCCTATCAATACACATAAAACATAATCTCAGTGTTGGTAAAAACACAGTAGCAATGCAGTTAAAACATCCCATCAATACAAGTAAAAACACAATCTCAGTGTTGGTAAATCACATTAGCAAGGCAGGTAAAACACCCTATCAAAACAGGTAAAAACACATTCTCAATGATGGTAAAAACACAGTAGCAATGCAGTTAAAACATCCCATCAAAACAGGTAAAAACACAATCTCAGTGTTGGTATAACACAGTAGCAATGCAGTTAAAACACCCTATCAATACAGGTAAAATCACAATCTCACTGTTGGTAAATCACATTAGCAATGCCGTTAAAATACCCTATCAATACAGGTAAAAACATAACCTCAATGTTGGTAAAACACAGTAGCAATGCCGTTAAAATACCCTATCAATACAGGTAAAAACATAATCTCAGTGTTGGTAAAACACAGTAGCAATGCAGGTAAAACACCCTATCAATACAGGTAAAAACACAATCTCAGTGTTGGTAAAACACAGTAGCAATGCAGTTAAACACCCTATCAATAAAGGTAAAAACACAATCTCAATGTTGGAAAAAACACAGTAGCAATGCAGTTAAAACACCCTATCAATACACATAAAACATAATCTCAGTGTTGGTAAAAACACAGTAGCAATGCAGTTAAAACATCCCATCAATACAAGTAAAAACACAATCTCAGTGTTGGTAAATCACATTAGCAATGCAGGTAAAACACGCTATAAAAACAGGTAAAAACACAATCTCAGTGTTGGTAAAACACAGTAGCAATGCAGTTATACGCCCTATCAATACAGGTAAAAACACAATCTCAATGTTGGTAAAAACACAGTAGCAATGCAGTTAAAACACCCTATCAATACAGGTAAAAAATCAATCTCAATGTAGTTAAAAACACAGTAGCAATTCAGTTAAACACCCTCTCAATACAGGTAAAAACACAATCTCAATGTTGGTAAAACACAGTAGCAATGCAGTTAAAACACCCTATCAATACACATAAAACATAATCTCAGTGTTGGTAAAAACACAGTAGCAATGCAGTTAAAACACCCTATCAATACAGGTAAAAACACATCTCAATGTTGGTAAAAACACAGTAGCAATGCAGTTAAAACACCCTATCAATACAGGTAAAAACACAACCTCAATGTTGGTAAAACACAGTAGCAATGCAGGTAGAACACCCTATCAAAACAGGTAAAAACAAAATCTCAGTGTTGGTAAAAACACAGTAGCAATTCAGGTAAAACACCCTATCAAAACAGGTAAAAACTAAATCTCAGTGTTGGTAAAAAACACAATATGCATGATGGTAGCACACACTATCAATAAGGGTAAAAACACAACCTCAATGTTGGCAAACCACAGTAACAATGCAGGTAAAACACTGTATCAAAACAGGTAAAAACAAAATCTCAGTGTTAGTAAACAAAATACAGGAGCAATGCACGTAAAACACCCTATCAAAACAGGTAAAAACTCAATCTCAGTGTGGGTAAAACACATTAGCAATGCAGTTAAAACACCCTATCAATACAGGTAAAAACACAATCTCAGTGTTGGTAAAACACATTAGCAATGCAGGTAAAACACCCAATCAATACAGGTAAAAACACAATCTCAGTGTTGGTAAAACACAGTAGCATTGCAGGTAAAACATCCTATCAATACAGGTAAAAACACAATCTCAGTGTTGGTAAAACACAGTAGCAATGCAGATAAAGCACCCGATCAATACAGGTAAAAACACAATCTCAGTGTTGGTAAAACACAGTAGCAATGCAGTTAAAACACCATATCAATACAGGTAAAAACACAATCTCAATGTTGGTAAAAACACAGTAGCAATGCAGTTAAAACATCCTATCAATACAGGTAGAAACGCAATCTCAGTGTTGGTAAAACACAGTAGCAATGCAGTTAAAACACCCTATCAATACAGGTAAAAACACAATCTCAATGTTGGTAACAACACAGTAGCAATGCAGGTAAAACATCCTATCAATACAGGTAAAAACACAATCTCAGTGTTGGTAAAACACAGTAGCAATGCAGTTAAAACACCCTATCAATACAGGTAAAAACACAATCTCAATGTTGTTAAAAACGGAGTAGCAATGCAGTTAAAACACCCTATCAATACAGGTAAAACCACAATCTCAATGTTGGTAAAAACACAGTAGCAATGCGGTTAAAACACCCTATCAATACAGGTAAAAACACAATCTCAATGTTGGTAAATCACATTACCAATGCTGGTAAAACACCCTATCAAAACAGGTAAAAACACAATCTCAGTGTTGGTAAAACACAGTAGCAATGCAGATAATACACCCGATCAATACAGGTAAAAACACAATCTCAGTGTTGGTAAAACACAGTAGCAATGCAGTTAAAACACCATATCAATACAGGTAAAAACACAATCTCAATGTTGGTAAAAACACAGTAGCAATGCAGTTAAAACATCCTATCAATACAGGTAGAAACGCAATCTCAGTGTTGGTAAAACACAGTAGCAATGCAGTTAAAACACCCTATCAATACAGGAAAAAACACAATCTCAATGTTGGTAAAACACAGTAGCAATGCAGTTAAAACATATCAATCATACAGGTAAAAACACAATCTCAGTGTTGGTAAAACACAGTAGCAATGCAGTTAAAACACCCTATTAATACAGGTAAAAACACAATCTCAATGTTGGTAAAAACACAGTAGCAAGGCAGTTAAAACATCCTATCAATACAGGTAGAAACGCAATCTCAGTGTTGGTAAAACACAGTAGCAATGCAGTTAAAACACCCTATCAATACAGGTAAAAACACAATCTCAATGTTGGTAAAAACACAATCTCAGTGTTGGTAAAACACAGTAGCAATGCAGTTAAAACATCCCATCAATACAAGTAAAAACACAATCTCAGTGTTGGTAAATCACATTAGCAAGGCAGGTAAAACACCCTATCAAAACAGGTAAAAACACATTCTCAATGTTGGTAAAAACACAGTAGCAATGCAGTTAAAACATCCCATCAAAACAGGTAAAAACACAATCTCAGTGTTGGTAAAACACAGTAGCAATGCAGTTAAAACACCCTATCAATACAGGTAAAAACACAATCTCAGTGTTGGTAAAACACAGTAGCAATGCAGTTAAAACACCCTATCAATACAGGTAAACAAACAATCTCAGTGTTGGTAAAATACAGGGGCAATGCAGTTAAACACCCTATCAATACAGGTAAAAACACAATCTCAATGTTGGTAAAAACACAGTAGCAATGCAGTTAAACACCCTAGCAATACAGGTAAAAACACAATCTCAATGTTTGTAAAAACACAATAGCAATGCAGTTGAACACCTTATTAATACAGGTAAAAACACAATCTCAATGTCGGTAAAAACACAGTAGCAATGCAGTTATAACATCCTATCAATACAGGTAAAAACACAATCTCAATGTTGGTAAACACACAGTAGCAATGCAGTTAAAACACCCTATCAATACAGGTAAAAACACAATCTCAGTGTTGGTAAAAACACAGTAGCAATGCAGTTAAAACACCCTATCAATACAGGTAAAAACACAATCTCAATGTTGCTAAAACACAGTAGCAATGCAGTTAAAACATCCCATCAATACAGGTAAAAACACAATCTCAGTGTTGGTAAATCACATTAGCAATGCAGGTAAAACACCCTATCAAAACAGGTACAAACACAATCTCAGTGTTGGTAAAACACAGTAGCAATGCAGTTAAAACACTGTATCAATACAGGTAAAAACACAATCTCAGTGTTGGTAAAACACAGTAGCAATGCAGTTAAAACACTGTATCAATACAGGTAAAAACACAATCTCAGTGTTGGTAAAACACAGTAGCAATGCAGTTAAACACCCTATCAATACAGGTAAAAACACAATCTCAATGTTGGTAAAAACACAGTAGCAATGCAGTTAAAACTCCCTATCAATACAGGTAAAAACACAATCTCAATGTTGGTAAAAACACAGTAGCAATGCAGTTAAACACCCTATCAATACAGGTAAAAACACAATCTCAATGTTGGTAAAAACACAGTAGCAATGCAGTTAAAACACCCTATCAATACACATAAAACATAATCTCAGTGTTGGTAAAAACACAGTAGCAATGCAGTTAAACACCCTATCAATACAGGTAAAAACACAATCTCAGTGTTGGTAAAACACAGTAGCAATGTAGTTAAAACACCCTATCAATACAGGTAAAAACACAATCTCAATGTTGGTAAAAACACAGTAGCAATGCAGTTGAAACACCCTATCAATACAGGTAAAAACACAATCTCAATGTTGGTAAAACACAGTAGCAATGCAGTTAAAACACCCTATCAATACAGGTAAAAACACAATCTCAGTGTTGGTAAAACACAGTAGCAATGCAGTTAAAACACCCTATAAATACAGGTAAAAACACAATCTCAGTGTTGGTAAAAACACAGTAGCAGTGCAGTTAAAACACCCTATCAATACAGGTAGAAACACAATCTCAATGTTGGTAAAAGCACAGTAACAATGCAGTTAAAACATCCCATCAATACAGGTAAAAACACAATCTCAGTGTTGGTAAATCACATTAGCAATGCAGGTAAAACACGCTATAAAAACAGGTAAAAACACAATCTCAGTGTTGGTAAAACACAGTAGCAATGGAGTTATACGCCCTATCAATACAGGTAAAAACACAATCTCAATGTTGGTAAAAACACAGTAGCAATGCAGTTAAAACACCCTATCAATACAGGTAAAAAATCAATCTCAATGTAGTTAAAAACACAGTAGCAATTCAGTTAAACACCCTCTCAATACAGGTAAAAACACAATCTCAATGTTGGTAAAACACAGTAGCAATGCAGTTAAAACACCCTATCAATACACATAAAACATAATCTCAGTGTTGGTAAAAACACAGTAGCAATGCAGTTAAAACACCCTATCAATACAGGTAAAAACACATCTCAATGTTGGTAAAAACACAGTAGCAATGCAGTTAAAACACCCTATCAATACAGGTAAAAACACAACCTCAATGTTGGTAAAACACAGTAGCAATGCAGGTAGAACACCCTATCAAAACAGGTAAAAACAAAATCTCAGTGTTGGTAAAAACACAGTAGCAATTCAGGTAAAACACCCTATCAAAACAGGTAAAAACTAAATCTCAGTGTTGGTAAAAAACACAATATGCATGATGGTAGCACACACTATCAATAAGGGTAAAAACACAACCTCAATGTTGGCAAACCACAGTAACAATGCAGGTAAAACACTGTATCAAAACAGGTAAAAACAAAATCTCAGTGTTAGTAAACAAAATACAGGAGCAATGCACGTAAAACACCCTATCAAAACAGGTAAAAACTCAATCTCAGTGTGGGTAAAACACATTAGCAATGCAGTTAAAACACCCTATCAATACAGGTAAAAACACAATCTCAGTGTTGGTAAAACACATTAGCAATGCAGGTAAAACACCCAATCAATACAGGTAAAAACACAATCTCAGTGTTGGTAAAACACAGTAGCATTGCAGGTAAAACATCCTATCAATACAGGTAAAAACACAATCTCAGTGTTGGTAAAACACAGTAGCAATGCAGATAAAGCACCCGATCAATACAGGTAAAAACACAATCTCAGTGTTGGTAAAACACAGTAGCAATGCAGTTAAAACACCATATCAATACAGGTAAAAACACAATCTCAATGTTGGTAAAAACACAGTAGCAATGCAGTTAAAACATCCTATCAATACAGGTAGAAACGCAATCTCAGTGTTGGTAAAACACAGTAGCAATGCAGTTAAAACACCCTATCAATACAGGTAAAAACACAATCTCAATGTTGGTAACAACACAGTAGCAATGCAGGTAAAACATCCTATCAATACAGGTAAAAACACAATCTCAGTGTTGGTAAAACACAGTAGCAATGCAGTTAAAACACCCTATCAATACAGGTAAAAACACAATCTCAATGTTGTTAAAAACGGAGTAGCAATGCAGTTAAAACACCCTATCAATACAGGTAAAACCACAATCTCAATGTTGGTAAAAACACAGTAGCAATGCGGTTAAAACACCCTATCAATACAGGTAAAAACACAATCTCAATGTTGGTAAATCACATTACCAATGCTGGTAAAACACCCTATCAAAACAGGTAAAAACACAATCTCAGTGTTGGTAAAACACAGTAGCAATGCAGATAATACACCCGATCAATACAGGTAAAAACACAATCTCAGTGTTGGTAAAACACAGTAGCAATGCAGTTAAAACACCATATCAATACAGGTAAAAACACAATCTCAATGTTGGTAAAAACACAGTAGCAATGCAGTTAAAACATCCTATCAATACAGGTAGAAACGCAATCTCAGTGTTGGTAAAACACAGTAGCAATGCAGTTAAAACACCCTATCAATACAGGAAAAAACACAATCTCAATGTTGGTAAAAACACAGTAGCAATGCAGGTAAAACATCCTATCAATACAGGTAAAAACACAATCTCAGTGTTGGTAAAACACAGTAGCAATGCAGTTAAAACATATCAATCATACAGGTAAAAACACAATCTCAGTGTTGGTAAAACACAGTAGCAATGCAGTTAAAACACCCTATTAATACAGGTAAAAACACAATCTCAATGTTGGTAAAAACACAGTAGCAAGGCAGTTAAAACATCCTATCAATACAGGTAGAAACGCAATCTCAGTGTTGGTAAAACACAGTAGCAATGCAGTTAAAACACCCTATCAATACAGGTAAAAACACAATCTCAATGTTGGTAAAAACACAATCTCAGTGTTGGTAAAACACAGTAGCAATGCAGTTAAAACATCCCATCAATACAAGTAAAAACACAATCTCAGTGTTGGTAAATCACATTAGCAAGGCAGGTAAAACACCCTATCAAAACAGGTAAAAACACATTCTCAATGTTGGTAAAAACACAGTAGCAATGCAGTTAAAACATCCCATCAAAACAGGTAAACAAACAATCTCAGTGTTGGTAAAATACAGGGGCAATGCAGTTAAACACCCTATCAATACAGGTAAAAACACAATCTCAATGTTGGTAAAAACACAGTAGCAATGCAGTTAAACACCCTAGCAATACAGGTAAAAACACAATCTCAATGTTTGTAAAAACACAATAGCAATGCAGTTGAACACCTTATTAATACAGGTAAAAACACAATCTCAATGTCGGTAAAAACACAGTAGCAATGCAGTTATAACATCCTATCAATACAGGTAAAAACACAATCTCAATGTTGGTAAACACACAGTAGCAATGCAGTTAAAACACCCTATCAATACAGGTAAAAACACAATCTCAGTGTTGGTAAAAACACAGTAGCAATGCAGTTAAAACACCCTATCAATACAGGTAAAAACACAATCTCAATGTTGCTAAAACACAGTAGCAATGCAGTTAAAACATCCCATCAATACAGGTAAAAACACAATCTCAGTGTTGGTAAATCACATTAGCAATGCAGGTAAAACACCCTATCAAAACAGGTACAAACACAATCTCAGTGTTGGTAAAACACAGTAGCAATGCAGTTAAAACACTGTATCAATACAGGTAAAAACACAATCTCAGTGTTGGTAAAACACAGTAGCAATGCAGTTAAAACACTGTATCAATACAGGTAAAAACACAATCTCAGTGTTGGTAAAACACAGTAGCAATGCAGTTAAACACCCTATCAATACAGGTAAAAACACAATCTCAATGTTGGTAAAAACACAGTAGCAATGCAGTTAAAACTCCCTATCAATACAGGTTAAAACACAATCTCAATGTTGGTAAAAACACAGTAGCAATGCAGTTAAACACCCTATCAATACAGTTAAAAACACAATCTCAATGTTGGTAAAAACACAGTAGCAATGCAGTTAAAACACCCTATCAATACACATAAAACATAATCTCAATGTTGGTAAAAACACAGTAGCAATGCAGTTAAAACATCCCATCAATACAGGTAAAAATACAATATCAGTGTTGGTAAATCACATTAGCAATGCAGGTAAAACACCGTATCAAAACAGGTAAAAACACAATCTCTGTGTTGGTAAAACACAGAAGCAATGCAGTTAAAACACCCTATCAATACAGGTAAAAACACAATCTCAGTTTTGGTAAAACACAGTAGCAATGCAGTTAAAACACCCTATCAATACAGGTAAAAACACAATCTCAATGTTGGTAAAAACACAGTAGCAATGCAGTTAAAACACTGTATCAATACAGGTAAAAACACAATCTCAATGTTGGTAAAAACACAGTAGCAATGCAGTTAAAACACCCTATCAATACACATAAAACATAATCTCAGTGTTGGTAAAAACACAGCAGCAATGCAGTTAAAACATCCCATCAATACAGGTAAAAACACAATCTCAGTGTTGGTAAATCACATTAGCAAGGCAGGTAAAACACCCTATCAAAACAGGTAAAAACACAATCTCAATGTTGGTAAAAACACAGTAGCAATGCAGTTAAAATATCCCATCAATACAGGTAAAAACACAATCTCAGTGTTGGTAAATCACATTAGCAATGCAGGTAAAACACCCTATCAAAACAGGTAAAAACACAATCTCAGTGTTGGTAAAACACAGTAGCAATGCCGTTAAAACACCCTATCAATACAGGTAAAAACACAATCTCAGTGTTGGTAAAACACAGTAGCAATGCAGTTAAAACACCCTATCAATATAGGTAAACAAACAATCTCAGTGTTGGTAAAACACAGTAGCAATGCAGTTAAACACCCTATCAATACAGGTAAAAACATAATCTCAATGTTGGTAAAAACACAGTAGCAATGCAGTTAAACACCCTAGCAATACAGGTAAAAACACAATCTCAATGTTGGTAAAAACACAGTAGCAATGCAGTTAAACACCTTATTAATACAGGTAAAAACACAATCTCAATGTCGGTAAAAACACAGTAGCAATGCAGTTATAACATCCTATCAATACAGGTAAAAACACAATTTCAATGTTGGTAAACACACAGTAGCAATGCAGTTAAAACACCCTATCAATACAGGTAAAAACACAATCTCAGTGTTGGTAAAAACACAGTAGCAATGCAGTTAAAACACCCTATCAATACAGGTAAAAACACAATCTCGATGTTGCTAAAACACAGTAGCAATGCAGTTAAAACATCCCATCAATACAGGTAAAAACACAATCTCAGTGTTGGTAAATCACATTAGCAATGCAGTTAAAACACCCTATCAAAACAGGTACAAACACAATCTCAGTGTTGGTAAAACACAGTAGCAATGCAGTTAAAACACTGTATCAATACAGGTAAAAACACAATCTCAGTGTTGGTAAAACACAGTAGCAATGCAGTTAAAACACCCTATCAATACAGGTAAAAACACAATCTCAGTGTTGGTAAAACACAGTAGCAATGCAGTTAAACACCCTGTCAATACAGGTAAAAACACAATCTCAATGTTGGTAAAAACACAGTAGCAATGCAGTTAAAACTCCCTATCAATACAGGTAAAAACACAATCTCAATGTTGGTAAAAACACAGTAGCAATGCAGTTAAACACCCTACCAATACAGGTAAAAACACAATCTCAATGTTGGTAAAAACACAGTAGCAATGCAGTTAAAACACCCTATCAATACACATAAAACATAATCTCAGTGTTGGTAAAAACACAGCAGCAATGCAGTTAAAACATCCCATCAATACAGGTAAAAACACAATCTCAGTGTTGGTAAATCACATTAGCAAGGCAGGTAAAACACCCTATCAAAACAGGTAAAAACACAATCTCAATGTTGGTAAAAACACAGTAGCAATGCAGTTAAAATATCCCATCAATACAGGTAAAAACACAATCTCAGTGTTGGTAAATCACATTAGCAATGCAGGTAAAACACCCTATCAAAACAGGTAAAAACACAATCTCAGTGTTGGTAAAACACAGTAGCAATGCAGTTAAAACACCCTATCAATACAGGTAAAAACACAATCTCAGTGTTGGTAAAACACAGTAGCAATGCAGTTAAAACACCCTATCAATATAGGTAAACAAACAATCTCAGTGTTGGTAAAACACAGTAGCAATGCAGTTAAACACCCTATCAATACAGGTAAAAACATAATCTCAATGTTGGTAGAAACACAGTAGCAATGCAGTTAAACACCCTAGCAATACAGGTAAAAACACAATCTCAATGTTGGTAAAAACACAGTAGCAATGCAGTTAAACACCTTATTAATACAGGTAAAAACACAATCTCAATGTCGGTAAAAACACAGTAGCAATGCAGTTATAACATCCTATCAATACAGGTAAAAACACAATTTCAATGTTGGTAAACACACAGTAGCAATGCAGTTAAAACACCCTAGCAATACAGGTAAAAACACAATCTCAGTGTTGGTAAAAACACAGTAGCAATGCAGTTAAAACACCCTATCAATACAGGTAAAAACACAATCTCGATGTTGCTAAAACACAGTAGCAATGCAGTTAAAACATCCCATCAATACAGGTAAAAACACAATCTCAGTGTTGGTAAATCACATTAGCAATGCAGTTAAAACACCCTATCAAAACAGGTACAAACACAATCTCAGTGTTGGTAAAACACAGTAGCAATGCAGTTAAAACACTGTATCAATACAGGTAAAAACACAATCTCAGTGTTGGTAAAACACAGTAGCAATGCAGTTAAAACACCCTATCAATACAGGTAAAAACACAATCTCAGTGTTGGTAAAACACAGTAGCAATGCAGTTAAACACCCTATCAATACAGGTAAAAACACAATCTCAATGTTGGTAAAAACACAGTATCAATGCAGTTAAAACTCCCTATCAATACAGGTAAAAACACAATCTCAATGTTGGTAAAAACACAGTAGCAATGCAGTTAAACACCCTACCAATACAGGTAAAAACACAATCTCAATGTTGGTAAAAACACAGTAGCAATGCAGTTAAAACACCCTATCAATACACATAAAACATAATCTCAGTGTTGGTAAAAACACAGTAGCAATGCAGTTAAAACACCCTATCAATACAGGTAAAAACACAATCTCAGTGTTGGTAAAACACAGTAGCAATGCAGTTAAAACGCCCTATCAATACAGGTACAAACACAATCTCAGTGTTGGTAAAACACAGTAGCAATGCATTTAAAACACCCTATCAATACAGGTAAAAACACAATCTCAATGTTGGTATAAACACAGTAGCAATGCAGTTAAAACACCGTATCAATACAGGTAAAAACACAATCTCGGTGTTGGTAAAAACACAGTAGCAATGCAGTTAACCCCCTATCAATAGAGGTAAAAACACAATCTCAGTGTTGGTAAAAACACAGTAGCAATGCAGTTAAAACACCCTATCAATACACATAAAACATAATCTCAGTGTTGGTAAAAACACAGTAGCAATGCAGTTAAAACACCCTATCAATACAGGTAAAAACACAATCTCAGTGTTGGTAAAACACAGTAGCAATGCAGTTAAAACGCCCTATCAATACAGTTAAAAACACAATCTCAATGTTGGTAAAAACACAGTAGCAATGCAGTTAAAACACCCTATCAATACACATAAAACATAATCTCAATGTTGGTAAAAACACAGTAGCAATGCAGTTAAAACATCCCATCAATACAGGTAAAAATACAATATTAGTGTTGGTAAATCACATTAGCAATGCAGGTAAAACACCGTATCAAAACAGGTAAAAACACAATCTCTGTGTTGGTAAAACACAGAAGCAATGCAGTTAAAACACCCTATCAATACAGGTAAAAACACAATCTCAGTTTTGGTAAAACACAGTAGCAATGCAGTTAAAACACCCTATCAATACAGGTAAAAACACAATCTCAATGTTGGTAAAAACACAGTAGCAATGCAGTTAAAACACCCTATCAATACACATAAAACATAATCTCAGTGTTGGTAAAAACACAGCAGCAATGCAGTTAAAACATCCCATCAATACAGGTAAAAACACAATCTCAGTGTTGGTAAATCACATTAGCAAGGCAGGTAAAACACCCTATCAAAACAGGTAAAAACACAATCTCAATGTTGGTAAAAACACAGTAGCAATGCAGTTAAAATATCCCATCAATACAGGTAAAAACACAATCTCAGTGTTGGTAAATCACATTAGCAATGCAGGTAAAACACCCTATCAAAACAGGTAAAAACACAATCTCAGTGTTGGTAAAACACGGTAGCAATGCAGTTAAAACACCCTATCAATACATGTAAAAACACAATCTCAGTGTTGGTAAAACACAGTAGCAATGCAGTTAAAACACCCTATCAATATAGGTAAACAAACAATCTCAGTGTTGGTAAAACACAGTAGCAATGCAGTTAAACACCCTATCAATACAGGTAAAAACATAATCTCAATGTTGGTAAAAACCCAGTAGCAATGCAGTTAAACACCCTAGCAATACAGGTAAAAACACAATCTCAATGTTGGTAAAAACACAGTAGCAATGCAGTTAAACACCTTATTAATACAGGTAAAAACACAATCTCAATGTCGGTAAAAACACAGTAGCAATGCAGTTATAACATCCTATCAATACAGGTAAAAACACAATTTCAATGTTGGTAAACACACAGTAGCAATGCAGTTAAAACACCCTATCAATACAGGTAAAAACACAATCTCAGTGTTGGTAAAAACACAGTAGCAATGCAGTTAAAACACCCTATCAATACAGGTAAAAACACAATCTCAATGTTGCAAAAACACAGTAGCAATGCAGTTAAAACATCCCATCAATACAGGTAAAAACACAATCTCAGTGTTGGTAAATCACATTAGCAATGCAGGTAAAACACCCTATCAAAACAGGTAAAAACACAATCTCAATGTTGCAAAAACACAGTAGCAATGCAGTTAAAACATCCCATCAATACAGGTAAAAACACAATCTCAATGTTGGTAAAAACACAGTAGCAATGCAGTTAAACACCTTATTAATACAGGTAAAAACACAATCTCAATGTTGGTAAAAACACAGTAGCAATGCAGTTAAAACTCCCTATCAATACAGGTAAAAACACAATCTCAATGTTGGTAAAAACACAGTAGCAATGCAGTTAAACTCCCTATCAATACAGGTAAAAACACAATCTCAATGTTGGTAAAAACACAGTAGCAATGCAGTTAAAACACCCTATCAATACACATAAAACATAATCTCAGTGTTGGTAAAAACACAGTAGCAATGCAGTTAAAACACCCTATCAATACAGGTAAAAACACAATCTCAGTGTTGGTAAAACACAGTAGCAATGCAGTTAAAACGCCCTATCAATACAGGTAAAAACACAATCTCAGTGTTGGTAAAACACAGTAGCAATGCATTTAAAACACCCTATCAATACAGGTAAAAACACAATCTCAATGTTGGTATAAACACAGTAGCAATGCAGTTAAAACACCCTATCAATACAGGTAAAAACACAATCTCGGTGTTGGTAAAAACACAGTAGCAATGCAGTTAACCCCCTATCAATAGAGGTAAAAACACAATCTCAATGTTGGTAAAAACACAGTAGCAATGCAGTTAACACATCCCATCAATACAGGTAAAAACACAATCTCAGTGTTGGTAAATCACATTAGCAATGCAGGTAAGCAGGTAAAACACTGTATCAAAACACGTAAAAACACAATCTCAGTGTTGGTAAAACACAGAAGCAATGTAGTTGAAACACCCTATCAATACAGGTAAAAACACAATCTCAATGTTGGTAAAAACACAGTAGCAATGCAGTTAAAACACCCTATCAATACAGGTAAAAACACAATCTCGGTGTTGGTAAAAACACAGTAGCAATGCAGTTAAACCCCCTATCAATACAGGTAAAAACACAATCTCAATGTTGGTAAAAACACAGTAGCAATGCAGTTAAAACCCCCTATCAATACAGGTAAAAACACAATCTCAGTGTTGGTAAATCACATTAGCAATGCAGGTAAAACACTGTATCAAAACAGGTAAAAACACAATCTCAGTGTTGGTAAATCACATTAGCAATGCAGGTAAAACACTGTATCAAAACAGGTAAAAACACAATCTCAATGTTGGTAAAACACAGAAGCAATGCAGTTAAAACACCCTATCAATACAGGTAAAAACGCAATCTCAGTGTTGGTAAAACACAGTAGCAATGCAGTTAAAACACCCTATCAATACAGGTAAAAACGCAATCTCAATGTTGGTAAAAACACAGTAGCAATGCAGGTAAAACATCCTATCAATACAGCTAAAAACACAATCTCAGTGTTGGTAAAACACAGTAGCAATGCAGTTAAAACACCCTATCAATACAGGTAAAAACACAATCTCAATGTTGTCAAAAACGGAGTAGCGATGCAGTTAAAACACCCTATCAATACAGGTAAAACCACAATCTCAATGTTGGTAAAAACACAGTAGCAATGCAGTTAAAACACCCTATCAATACAGGTAAAAACACAATCTCAATGTTGGTAAAAACACAGTAGCAATGCAGTTAAAACATTCCATCAATACAGGTAAAAACACAATCTCAATGTTGGTAAAACACAGTAGCAATGCAGTTAAAACATCTCATCAATACAGGTAAAAACACAATCTCAGTGTTGGTAAAACACAGTAGCAATGCAGTTAAAACACCCTATTAATACAGGTAAAAACACAATCTCAATGTTGGTAAAATCACAGTAGCAATGCAGTTAAAACATCCTATCAATACACGTAAAAACACAATCTCACTGTTGGTAAATCACATTAGCAATGCTGGTAAAACACCCTATCAAAACAGGTAAAAACACAATCTCAGTGTTGGTAAAACACAGTAGCAATGCCGTTAAAACACCCTATCAATACAGGTAAAAACATAATCTCAGTGTTGGTAAAACACAGTAGCAATGCAGGTAAAACACCCTATCAATACAGGTAAAAACACAATCTCAGTGTTGGTAAAACACAGTAGCAATGCAGTTAAACACCCTATCAATACAGGTAAAAACACTATCTCAATGTTGGAAAAAACACAGTAGCAATGCAGTTAAAACACCCTATCAATACACATAAAACACAATCTCAGTGTTGGTAAAAACACAGTAGCAATGCAGTTAAAACATCCCATCAATACAGGTAAAAACACAATCTCAGTGTTGGTAAATCACATTAGCAAGGCAGGTAAAACACCCTATCAAAACAGGTAATAACACAATCTCAATGTTGGTAAGAACACAGTAGCAATGCAGTTAAAACATCCCATCAATACAGGTAAAAACACAATCTCAGTGTTGGTAAATCGCATTAGCAATGCAGGTAAAACACCCTATCAAAACAGGTAAAAACACAATCTCAGTGTTTTTTAAAACACAGTAGCAATGCAGTTAAAACACCCTATCAATACAGGTAAAAACACAATCTCAGTGTTGGTAAAACACAGTAGCAATGCAGTTAAAACACCCTATCAATACAGGTAAACAAACAATCTCAGTGTTGGTAAAACACAGTAGCAATGCAGTTAAACACCCTATCAATACAGGTAAAAACACAATCTCAATGTTGGTAAAAACACAGTAGCAATGCAGTTAAACACCCTAGCAATACAGGTAAAAACACAATCTCAATGTTGGTAAAAACACAGTAGCAATGCAGTTAAACACCTTATTAATACAGGTAAAAACACAATCTCAATGTCGGTAAAAACACAGTAGCAATGCAGTTATAACATCCTATCAATACAGGTAAAAACACAATCTCACTGTTGGTAAATCACATTAGCAATGCTGGTAAAACACCCTATCAAAACAGGTAAAAACACAATCTCAGTGTTGGTAAAACACAGTAGCAATGCCGTTAAAACACCCTATCAATACAGGTAAAAACATAATCTCAGAGTTGGGAAAACACAGTAGCAATGCAGGTAAAACACCCTATCAATACAGGTAAAAACACAATCTCAGTGTTGGTAAAACACAGTAGCAATGCAGTTAAACACCATATCAATACAGGTAAAAACACAATCTCAATGTTGGAAAAAACACAGTAGCAATGCAGTTAAAACACCCTATCAATACACATAAAACATAATCTCAGTGTTGGTAAAAACACAGTAGCAATGCAGTTAAAACATCCCATCAATACAGGTAAAAACACAATCTCAGTGTTGGTAAATCACATTAGCAAGGCGGGTAAAACACCCTATCAAAACAGGTAAAAACACAATCTCAATGTTGGTAAGAACACAGTAGCAATGCAGTTAAAACATCCCATCAATACAGGTAAAAACACAATCTCAGTGTTGGTAAATCGCATTAGCAATGCAGGTAAAACACCCTATCAAAACAGGTAAAAACACAATCTCAGTGTTTTTTAAAACACAGTAGCAATGCAGTTAAAACACCCTATCAATGCAGGTAAAAACACAATCTCAGTGTTGGTAAAACACAGTAGCAATGCAGTTAAACACTCTATCAATACAGGTAAAAACACAATCTCAATGTTGGAAAAAACACAGTAGCAATGCAGTTAAACACCCTATCAATACAGGTAAAAACACAATCTCAATGTTGGTAAAAACACAGTAGCAATGCAGTTAAACACCCTAGCAATACAGGTAAAAACACAATCTCAATGTTGGTAAAAACACAGTAGCAATGCAGTTAAACACCTTATTAATACAGGTAAAAACACAATCTCAATGTCGGTAAAAACACAGTAGCAATGCAGTTATAACATCCTATCAATACAGGTAAAAACACAATCTCACTGTTGGTAAATCACATTAGCAATGCTGGTAAAACACCCTATCAAAACAGGTAAAAACACAATCTCAGTGTTGGTAAAACACAGTAGCAATGCCGTTAAAACACCCTATCAATACAGGTAAAAACATAATCTCAGAGTTGGGAAAACACAGTAGCAATGCAGGTAAAACACCCTATCAATACAGGTAAAAACACAATCTCAGTGTTGGTAAAACACAGTAGCAATGCAGTTAAACACCATATCAATACAGGTAAAAACACAATCTCAATGTTGGAAAAAACACAGTAGCAATGCAGTTAAAACACCCTATCAATACACATAAAACATAATCTCAGTGTTGGTAAAAACACAGTAGCAATGCAGTTAAAACATCCCATCAATACAGGTAAAAACACAATCTCAGTGTTGGTAAATCACATTAGCAAGGCGGGTAAAACACCCTATCAAAACAGGTAAAAACACAATCTCAATGTTGGTAAGAACACAGTAGCAATGCAGTTAAAACATCCCATCAATACAGGTAAAAACACAATCTCAGTGTTGGTAAATCGCATTAGCAATGCAGGTAAAACACCCTATCAAAACAGGTAAAAACACAATCTCAGTGTTTTTTAAAACACAGTAGCAATGCAGTTAAAACACCCTATCAATGCAGGTAAAAACACAATCTCAGTGTTGGTAAAACACAGTAGCAATGCAGTTAAACACTCTATCAATACAGGTAAAAACACAATCTCAATGTTGGAAAAAACACAGTAGCAATGCAGTTAAACACCCTATCAATACAGGTAAAAACACAATCTCAATGTTGGTAAAAACACAGTAGCAATGCAGTTAAACACCCTAGCAATACAGGTAAAATCACAATCTCAATGTTGGTAAAAACACAGTAGCAATGCAGTTAAACACCTTATTAATACAGGTAAAAACACAATCTCAATGTCGGTAAAAACACAGTAGCAATGCAGTTATAACATCCTATCAATACAGGTAAAAACACAATCTCAATGTTGGTAAACACACAGTAGCAATGCAGTTAAAACACCCTATCAATACAGGTAACAACACATTCTCAGTGTTGGTAAAAACACAGTAGCAATGCAGTTAAAACACCCTATCAATACAGGTAAAAACACAATCTCAATGTTGCTAAAACACAGTAGCAATGCAGTTAAAACATCCCATCAATACAGGTAAAAACACAATCTCAGTGTTGGTAAATCACATTAGCAATGCAGGTAAAACACCCTATCAAAACAGGTACAAACACAATCTCAGTGTTGGTAAAACACAGTAGCAATGCAGTTAAAACACCGTATCAATACAGGTAAAAACACAATCTCAGTGTTGGTAAAACACAGTAGCAATGCAGTTAAAACACCCTATCAATACAGGTAAAAACACAATCTCAGTGTTGGTAAAACACAGTAGCAATGCAGTTAAACACCCTATCAATACAGGTAAAAACACAATCTCAATGTTGGTAAAAACACAGTAGCAATGCAGTTAAAACTCCCTATCAATACAGGTAAAAACACAATCTCAATGTTGGTATAAACACAGTAGCAATGCAGTTAAACACCCTATCAATACAGGTAAAAACACAATCTCAATGTTGGTAAAAACACAGTAGCAATACAGTTAAAACACCCCTATCAATACACATAAAACATAATCTCAGTGTTGGTAAAATCACAGTAGCAATGCAGTTAAAACACCCTATCAATACAGGTAAAAACACAATTTCAATGTTGGTAAAACACAGTAGCAATGCAGTTAAAACACCCTATCAATACAGGTAAAAACACAATCTCAGTGTTGGTAAAACACAGTAGCAATGCAGTTAAAACACCCTATCAATACAGGTAAAAACACAATCTCAGTGTTGGTAAAACACAGTAGCAATGCATTTAAAACACCCTATCAATACAGGTAAAAACACAATCTCAATGTTGGTAAAAACACAGTAGCAATGCAGTTAAAACACCCTATCAATACAGGTAAAAACACAATCTCGGTGTTGGTAAAAACACAGTAGCAATGCAGTTAAAACACCCTATCAATACAGGTAAAAACACAATCTCAATGTTGGTAAAAACACAGTAGCAATGCAGTTAAAACACCCTATCAATACAGGTAAAAACACAATCTCAGTGTTGGTAAAACACAGTAGCAATGCAGTTAAAACACCCTATAAATACAGGTAAAAACACAATCTCAGTGTTGGTAAAAACACAGTAGCAATGCAGTTAAAACACCCTATCAATACAGGTGAAAACACAATCTCAATGTTGGTAAAAGCACAGTAACAATGCAGTTAAAACATCCCATCAATACAGGTAAAAACACAATCTCAGTGTTGGTAAATCACATTAGCAATGCAGGTAAAACACGCTATAAAAACAGGTAAAAACACAATCTCAGTGTTGGTAAAACACAGTAGCAATGCAGTTAAACGCCCTATCAATACAGGTAAAAACACAATCTCAATGTTGGTAAAAACACAGTAGCAATGCAGTTAAAACACCCTATCAATACAGGTAAAAAATCAATCTCAATGTAGTTAAAAACACAGTAGCAATGCAGTTAAACACCCTCTCAATACAGGTAAAAACACAATCTCAATGTTGGTAAAAACACAGTAGCAATGCAGTTAAAACACCCTATCAATACACATAAAACATAATCTCAGAGTTGGTAAAAACACAGTAGCAATGCAGTTAAAACACCCTATCAATTTAGGTAAAAACACAATCTCAATGTTGGTAAAAACACAGTAGCAATGCAGTTAAAACACCCTATCAATACAGGTAAAAACACAACCTCAATGTTGGTAAAACACAGTAGCAATGCAGGTAGAACACCCTATCAAAACAGGTAAAAACAAAATCTCAGTGTTGGTAAAAACACAATATGCATGATGGTAGCACACACTATCAATAAGGGTAAAAACACAACCTCAATGTTGGCAAACCACAGTAGCAATGCAGGTAAAACACTGTATCAAAACAGGTAAAAACAAAATCTCAGTGTTGGTAAAAACACATTAGCAATGCAGGTAAAACACCCTATCAAAACAGGTAAAAACACAATCTCAATGTTAGTAAACAAAATACAGGAGCAATGCACGTAAAACACCCTATCAAAACAGGTAAAAACTCAATCTCAGTGTTGGTAAAACACATTAGCAATGCAGTTAAAACACCCTATCAATACAGGTAAAAACACAATCTCAGTGTTGGTAAAACACATTAGCAATGCAGGTAAAACACCCAATCAATACAGGTAAAAACACAATCTCAGTGTTGGTAAAACACTGTAGCATTGCAGGTAAAACATCCTATCAATACAGCTAAAAACACAATCTCAGTGTTGGTAAAACACAGTAGCAATGCAGATAAAACACCCGATCAATACAGGTAAAAACACAATCTCAGTGTTGGTAAAACACAGTAGCAATGCAGTTAAAACACCATATCAATACAGGTAAAAACACAATCTCGATGTTGGTAAAAACACAGTAGCAATGCAGTTAAAACATCCTATCAATACAGGTAGAAACGCAATCTCAGTGTTGGTAAAACACAGTAGCAATGCAGTTAAAACACCCTATCAATACAGGTAAAAACACAATCTCAATGTTGGTAAAAACACAGTAGCAATGCAGGTAAAACATCCTATCAATACAGGTAAAAACACAATCTCAGTGTTGGTAAAACACAGTAGCAATGCAGTTAAAACACCCTATCAATACAGGTAAAACCACAATCTCAATGTTGGTAAAAACACAGTAGCAATGCGGTTAAAACACCCTATCAATACAGGTAAAAACACAATCTCAATGTTGGTAAAAACACAGTAGCAATGCAGTTAAAACATCCCATCAACACAGGTAAAAACACAATCTCAATGTTGGTAAAACACAGTAGCAATGCAGTTAAAACATCTCATCAATACAGGTAAAAACACAATCTCAGTGTTGGTAAAACACAGTAGCAATGCAGTTAAAACACCCTATTAATACAGGTAAAAACACAATCTCAATGTTGGTAAAATCACAGTAGCAATGCAGTTAAAACACCCTATCAATACAGGTAAAATCACAATCTCACTGTTAGTAAATCACATTAACAATGCTGGTAAAACACCCTATCAAAACAGGTAAAAACACAATCTCAGTGTTGGTAAAACACAGTAGCAATGCCGTTAAAATACCCTATCAATACAGGTAAAAACATAATCTCAGTGTTGGTAAAACACAGTAGCAATGCAGGTAAAACACCCTATCAATACAGGTAAAAACACAATCTCAGTGTTGGTAAAACACAGTAGCAATGCAGTTAAACACCCTATCAATACAGGTAAAAACACAATCTCAATGTTGGAAAAAACACAGTAGCAATGCAGTTAAAACACCCTATCAATACACATAAAACATAATCTCAGTGTTGGTAAAAACACAGTAGCAATGCAGTTAAAACATCCCATCAATACAGGTAAAAACACAATCTCAGTGTTGGTAAATCACATTAGCAAGGCAGGTAAAACACCCTATCGAAACAGGTAAAAACACATTCTCAATGTTGGTAAAAACACAGTAGCAATGCAGTTAAAACATCCCATCAATACAGGTAAAAACACAATCTCAGTGTTGGTAAATCACATTAGCAATGCAGGTAAAACACCCTATCAAAACAGGTAAAAACACAATCTCAGTGATGGTAAAACACAGTAGAAATGCAGTTAAAACACCCTATCAATACAGGTAAAAACACAATCTCAGTGTTGGTAAAACACAGTAGCAATGCAGTTAAAACACCCTATCAATACAGGTAAACAAACAATCTCAGTGTTGGTAAAACACAGTAGCAATGCAGTTAAACACCCTATCAATACAGGTAAAAACACAATCTCAATGTTGGTAAAAACACAGTAGCAATGCAGTTAAACACCCTAGCAATACAGGTAAAAACACAATCTCAATGTTTGTAAAAACACAGTAGCAATGCAGTTAAACACCTTATTAATACAGGTAAAAACACAATCTCAATGTCGGTAAAAACACAGTAGCAATGCAGTTATAACATCCTATCAATACAGGTGAAAACACAATCTCAATGTTGGTAAACACACAGTAGCAATGCAGTTAAAACACCCTATCAATACAGGTAAAAACACAATCTCAGTGTTGGTAAAAACACAGTAGCAATGCAGTTAAAACGCCCTATCAATACAGGTAAAAACACAATCTCAATGTTGCTAAAACACAGTAGCAATGCAGTTAAAACATCCCATTAATACAGGTAAAAACACAATCTCAGTGTTGGTAAAAACACAGTAGCAATGCAGTTAAAACATCCTATCAATACAGGTAGAAACGCAATCTCAGTGTTGGTAAAACACAGTAGCAATGCAGTTAAAACACCCTATCAATACAGGTAAAAACACAATCTCAGTGTTGGTAAAAACACAGTAGCAATGCAGTTAAAACACCCTATCAATACAGGTAAAAACACAATCTCAGTGTTGGTAAAAACACAGTAGCAATGCAGTTAAAACGCCCTATCAATACAGGTAAAAACACAATCTCAATGTTGCTAAAACACAGTAGCAATGCAGTTAAAACACCCTATTAATACAGGTAAAAACACAATCTCAATGTTGGTAAAAACACAGTAGCAATGCAGTTAAAACATCCTATCAACACAGGTAGAAACGCAATCTCAGTGTTGGTAAAACACAGTAGCAATGCAGTTAAAACACCCTATCAATACAGGTAAAAACACAATCTCAATGTTGGTAAAAACACAATCTCAGTGTTGGTAAAACACAGTAGCAATGCCCTTAAAATACCCTATCAATACAGGTAAAAACATAATCTCAGTGTTGGTAAAACACAGTAGCAATGCAGGTAAAACACCCTATCGATACAGGTAAAAACACAATCTCAGTGTTGGTAAAACACAGTAGCAATGCAGTTAAACACCCTATCAATAAAGGTAAAAACACAATCTCAATGTTGGAAAAAACACAGTAGCAATGCAGTTAAAACACCCTATCAATACACATAAAACATAATCTCAGTGTTGGTAAAAACACAGTAGCAATGCAGTTAAAACATCCCATCAATACAAGTAAAAACACAATCTCAGTGTTGGTAAATCACATTAGCAAGGCAGGTAAAACACCCTATCAAAACAGGTAAAAACACATTCTCAATGTTGGTAAAAACACAGTAGCAATGCAGTTAAAACATCCCATCAAAACAGGTAAAAACACAATCTCAGTGTTGGTAAAACACAGTAGCAATGCAGTTAAAACACCCTATCAATACAGGTAAAAACACAATCTCAGTGTTGGTAAAACACAGTAGCAATGCAGTTAAAACACCCTATCAATACAGGTAAAAACGCAATCTCAATGTTGGTAAAAACACAGTAGCAATGCAGGTAAAACATCCTATCAATACAGGTAAAAACACAATCTCAATGTTGGTAAAACACAGTAGCAATGCAGTTAAAACATCTCATCAATACAGGTAAAAACACAATCTCAATGTTGTTAAAAACGGAGTAGCGATGCAGTTAAAACACCCTATCAATACAGGTAAAACCACAATCTCAATGTTGGTAAAAACACAGTAGCAATGCAGTTAAAACACCCTATCAATACAGGTAAAAAAACAATCTCAATGTTGGTAAAAACACAGTAGCAATGCAGTTAAAACATTCCATCAATACAGGTAAAAACACAATCTCAATGTTGGTAAAACACAGTAGCAATGCAGTTAAAACATCTCATCAATACAGGTAAAAACACAATCTCAGTGTTGGTAAACCACAGTAGCAATGCAGTTAAAACACCCTATTAATACAGGTAAAAACACAATCTCAATGTTGGTAAAATCACAGCAATGCAGTTAAAACATCCTATCAATACACGTAAAAACACAATCTCACTGTTGGTAAATCACATTAGCAATGCTGGTAAAACACCCTATCAAAACAGGTAAAAACACAATCTCAGTGTTGGTAAAACACAGTAGCAATGCCGTTAAAACACCCTATCAATACAGGTAAAAACATAATCTCAGTGTTGGTAAAACACAGTGGCAATGCAGGTAAAACACCCTATCAATACAGGTAAAAACACAATCTCAGTGTTGGTAAAACACAGTAGCAATGCAGTTAAACACCCTATCAATACAGGTAAAAACACAATCTCAATGTTGGAAAAAACACAGTAGCAATGCAGTTAAAACACCCTATCAATACACATGAAACACAATCTCAGTGTTGGTAAAAACACAGTAGCAATGCAGTTAAAACATCCCATCAATACAGGTAAAAACACAATCTCAGTGTTGGTAAATCACATTAGCAAACCAGGTAAAACACCCTATCAAAACAGGTAATAACACAATCTCAATGTTGGTAAGAACACAGTAGCAATGCAGTTAAAACATCCCATCAATACAGGTAAAAACACAATCTCAGTGTTGGTAAATCGCATTAGCAATGCAGGTAAAACACCCTATCAAAACAGGTAAAAACACAATCTCAGTGTTTTTTAAAACACAGTAGCAATGCAGTTAAAACACCCTATCAATACAGGTAAAAACACAATCTCAGTGTTGGTAAACCACAGTAGCAATGCAGTTAAAACACCCTATCAATACAGGTAAAAACAAAATCTCAGTGTTGGTAAAAACACAGTAGCAATTCAGGTAAAACACCCTATCAAAACAGGTAAAAACTAAATCTCAGTGTTGGTAAAAACACAATATGCATGATGGTAGCACACACTATCAATATGGGTAAAAACACAACCTCAATGTTGGCAAACCACAGTAGCAATGCAGGTAAAACACTGTATCAAAACAGGTAAAAACAAAATCTCAGTGTTGGTAAAAACACATTAGCAATGCAGGTAAAACACCCTATCAAAACAGGTAAAAACACAATCTCAATGTTAGTAAACAAAATAGAGAAGCAATGCACGTAAAACACCCTATAAAAACAGGTAAAAACACAATCTCAGTGTTGGTAAAACACATTAGCAATGCAGTTAAAAGACCCTATCAATACAGGTAAAAACACAATCTCAGTGTTGGTAAAACACATTAGCAATGCAGGTAAAACACCCAATCAATACAGGTAAAAACACAATCTCAGCGTTGGTAAAACACAGTAGCATTGCAGGTAAAACATCCTATCAATACAGGTAAAAACACAATCTCAATGTTGGTAAAAACACAGTAGCAATGCAGTTAAAACATCCTATCAATACAGGTAAAAACGCAATCTCAGTGTTGCTAAAACACAGTAGTAATGCAGTTAAAACACCCTATCAATACAGGTAAAAACACAATCTCAATGTTGGTAAAAACACAGTAGCAATGCAGGTAAAACATCCTATCAATACAGGTAAAAACACAATCTCAGTGTTGGTAAAACACAGTAGCAATGCAGTTAAAACACCCTATCAATACAGGTAAAAACACAATCTCAATGTTGTTAAAAACGGAGTAGCAATGCAGTTAAAACACCCTATCAATACAGGTAAAATCACAATCTCAATGTTGGTAAAAACACAGTAGCAATGCAGGTAAAACACCCTATCAATACAGGTAAAAAATCAATCTCAATGTAGTTAAAAACACAGTAGCAATGCAGTTAAACACCCTATCAATACAGGTAAAAACACAATCTCAATGTTGGTAAAAACACAGTAGCAATGCAGTTAAAACACCCTATCAATACACATAAAACATAATCTCAGTGTTGGTAAAAACACAGTAGCAATGCAGTTAAAACACCCTATCAATACAGGTAAAAAATCAATCTCAATGTAGTTAAAAACACAGTAGCAATGCAGGTATACACCCTATCAATACAGGTAAAAACACAATCTCAATGTTGGTAAAAACACAGTAGCAATGCAGTTAAAACACCCTATCAATACAGGTAAAAACACAATCACAATGTTGATAAAAACACAGTAGCAATGCAGTTAAAACACCCTATCAATACAGGTAAAAAATCAATCTCAATGTAGTTAAAAACACAGTAGCAATGCAGTTAAACACCCTATCAATACAGGTAAAAACACAATCTCAATGTTGGTAAAAACACAGTAGCAATGCAGTTAAAACACCCTATCAATACACATAAAACATAATCTCAGTGTTGGTAAAAACACAGTAGCAATGCAGTTAAAACACCCTATCAATACAGGTAAAAACACAATCTCAATGTTGGTAAAAACACAGTAGCAATGCAGTTAAAACACCCTATCAATACAGGTAAAAACACAACCTCAATGTTCGTAAAACACAGTAGCAATGCAGGTAGAACACCCTATCAAAACAGGTAAAAACAAAATCTCAGTGTTGGTAAAAACACAGTAGAAATTCAGGTAGAACACCCTATCAAAACAGGTAAAAACTAAATCTCAGTGTTGGTAAAAACACAATATGCATGATGGTAGCACACACTATCAATATGGGTAAAAACACAACCTCAATGTTGGCAAAACACAGTAGCAATGCAGGAAAAACACTGTATCAAAACAGGTAAAAACACAATCTCAATGTTAGTAAACAAAATACAGAAGCAATGCACGTAAAACACCCTATAAAAACAGGTAAAAACACAATCTCAGTGTTGGTAAAACACATTAGCAATGCAGTTAAAACACCCTATCAATACAGGTAAAAACACAATCTCAGTGTTGGTAAAACACATTAGCAATGCAGGTAAAACACCCAATCAATACAGGTAAAAACACAATCTAAGTGTTGGTAAAACACAGTAGCATTGCAGGTAAAACATCCTATCAATACAGGTAAAAACACAATCTCAGTGTTGGTAAAACACAGTGGCAATGCAGATAAAACACCCTATCAATACAGGTAAAAACACAATCTCAGTGTTGGTAAAACACAGTAGCAATGCAGTTAAAACACCATATCAATACAGGTAAAAACACAATCTCAATGTTGGTAAAAACACAGTAGCAATGCAGTTAAAACATCCTATCAATACAGGTAAAAACGCAATCTCAGTGTTGCTAAAACACAGTAGTAATGCAGTTAAAACACCCTATCAAAACAGGTAAAAACACAATCTCAATGTTGGTAAAAACACAGTAGCAATGCAGGTAAAACATCCTATCAATACAGGTAAAAACACAATCTCAGTGTTGGTAAAACACAGTAGCAATGCAGTTAAAACACCCTATCAATACAGGTAAAAACACAATCTCAATGTTGTTAAAAACGGAGTAGCAATGCAGTTAAAACACCCTATCAATACAGGTAAAACCACAATCTCAATGTTGGTAAAAACACAGTAGCAATGCAGTTAAAACACCCTATCAATACAGGTAAAAACACAATCTCAATGTTGGTAAAAACACAGTAGCAATGCAGTTAAAACATCCCATCAATACAGGTAAAAACACAATCTCAATGTTGGTAAAACACAGTAGCAATGCAGTTAAAACATCTCATCAATACAGGTAAAAACACAATCTCAGTGTTGGTAAAACACAGTAGCAATGCAGTTAAAACACTATTAATACAGGTAAAAACACAATCTCAATGTTGGTAAAATCACAGTAGCAATGCAGTTAAAACATCCTATCAATACAGGTAAAAACACAATCTCACTGTTGGTTAATCACATGAGCAATGCTGGTAAAACACCCTATCAAAACAGGTAAAAACACAATCTCAGTGTTGGTAAAACACAGTAGCAATGCCGTTAAAACACCCTATGAATACAGGTAAAAACATAATCTCAGTGTTGGTAAAACACAGTAGCAATGCAGGTAAAACACCCTATCAATACAGGTAAAAACACAATCTCAGTGTTGGTAAAACACAGTAGCAATGCAGTTAAACACCCTATCAATACAGGTAAAAACACAATCTCAATGTTGGAAAAAACACAGTAGCAATGCAGTTAAAAAATCCCATCAATACAGGTAAAAACACAATCTCAGTGTTGGTAAATCACATTAGCAAGGCAGGTAAAACACCCTATCAAAACAGGTAAAAACACAATCTCAATGTTGGTAAAAACACAGTAGCAATGCAGTTAAAAAATCCCATCAATACAGGTAAAAACACAATCTCAGTGTTGGTAAATCACATTAGCAATGCAGGTAAAATACCCTATCAAAACAGGTAAAAACACAATCTCAGTGTTGGTAAAACACAGTAGCAATGCAGTTAAAACACCCTATCAATACAGGTAAAAACACAATCTCAGTGTTGGTAAAACACAGTAGCAATGCAGTTAAAACACCCTATAAATACAGGTAAACAAACAATCTCAGTGTTGGTAAAACACAGTAGCAATGCAGTTAAACACCCTATCAATACATGTAAAAACATAATCTCAATGTTGGTAAAAACACAGTAGCAATGCAGTTAAACACCCTAGCAATACAGGTAAAAACACAATCTCAATGTTGGTAAAAACACAGTAGCAATGCAGTTAAACACCTTATTAATACAGGTAAAAACACAATCTCAATGTCGGTAAAAGCACAGTAGCAATGCAGTTATAACATCCTATCAATACAGGTAAAAACACAATTTCAATGTTGGTAAACACACAGTAGCAATGCAGTTAAAACACCCTATCAATACAGGTAAAAACACAATCTCAGTGTTGGTAAAAACACAGTAGCAATGCAGTTAAAACACCCTATCAATACAGGTAAAAACACAATCTCAATGTTGCTAAAACACAGTAGCAATGCAGTTAAAACATCCCATCAATACAGGTAAAAACACAATCTCAGTGTTGGTAAATCACATTAGCAATGCAGGTAAAACACCCTATCAAAACAGGTACAAACACAATCTCAGTGTTGGTAAAACACAGTAGCAATGCAGTTAAAACACTGTATCAATACAGGTAAAAACACAATCTCAGTGTTGGTAAAACACAGTAGCAATGCAGTTAAAACACCCTATCAATACAGGTAAAAACACAATCTCAGTGTTGGTAAAACACAGTAGCAATGCAGTTAAACACCCTATCAATACAGGTAAAAACACAATCTCAATGTTGGTAAAAACACAGTAGCAATGCAGTTAAAACTCCCTATCAATACAGGTAAAACCACAATCTCAATGTTGGTAAAAACACAGTAGCAATGCAGTTAAACACCCTATCAATACAGGTAAAAACACAATCTCAATGTTGGTAAAAACACAGTAGCAATGCAGTTAAAACACCCTATCAATACACATAAAACATAATCTCAGTGTTGGTAAAAACACAGTAGCAATGCAGTTAAAACACCCTATCAATACAGGTAAAAACACAATCTCAATGTTGGTAAAACACCGTAGCAATGCAGTTAAAACACCCTATCAATACAGGAAAAAACTCAATCTCAGTGTTGGTAAAACACAGTAGCAATGCAGTTAAAACGCCCTATCAATACAGGTAAAAACACAATCTCAGTGTTGGTAAAACACAGTAGCAATGCATTTAAAACACCCTATCAATACAGGTAAAAACACAATCTCAATGTTGGTAAAATCACAGTAGCAATGCAGTTAAAACATCCTATCAATACACGTAAAAACACAATCTCACTGTTGGTAAATCACATTAGCAATGCTGGTAAAACACCCTATCAAAACAGGTAAAAACACAATCTCAGTGTTGGTAAAACACAGTAGCAATGCCGTTAAAACACCCTATCAATACAGGTAAAAACATAATCTCAGTGTTGGTAAAACACAGTAGCAATGCAGGTAAAACACCCTATCAATACAGGTAAAAACACAATCTCAGTGTTGGTAAAACACAGTAGCAATGCAGTTAAACACCCTATCAATACAGGTAAAAACACAATCTCAATGTTGGAAAAAACACAGTAGCAATGCAGTTAAAACACCCTATCAATACACATGAAACACAATCTCAGTGTTGGTAAAAACACAGTAGCAATGCAGTTAAAACATCCCATCAATACAGGTAAAAACACAATCTCAGTGTTGGTAAATCACATTAGCAAACCAGGTAAAACACCCTATCAAAACAGGTAATAACACAATCTCAATGTTGGTAAGAACACAGTAGCAATGCAGTTAAAACATCCCATCAATACAGGTAAAAACACAATCTCAGTGTTGGTAAATCGCATTAGCAATGCAGGTAAAACAACCTATCAAAACAGGTAAAAACACAATCTCAGTGTTTTTTAAAACACAGTAGCAATGCAGTTAAAACACTCTATCAATACAGGTAAAAACAAAATCTCAGTGTTGGTAAACTACAGTAGCAATGCAGTTAAAACACCCTATCAATACAGGTAAAAACAAAATCTCAGTGTTGGTAAAAACACAGTAGCAATTCAGGTAAAACACCCTATCAAAACAGGTAAAAACTAAATCTCAGTGTTGGTAAAAACACAATATGCATGATGGTAGCACACACTATCAATATGGGTAAAAACACAACCTCAATGTTGGCAAACCACAGTAGCAATGCAGGTAAAACACTGTATCAAAACAAGTAAAAACAAAATCTCAGTGTTGGTAAAAACACATTAGCAATGCAATGCAGGTAAAACACCCTATCAAAACAGGTAAAAACACAATCTCAATGTTAGTAAACAAAATACAGAAGCAATGCACGTAAAACACCCTATAAAAACAGGTAAAAACACAATCTCAGTGTTGGTAAAACACATTAGCAATGCAGGTAAAACACCCAATCAATACAGGTAAAAACACAATCTCAGTGTTGGTAAAACACAGTAGCATTGCAGGTAAAACATCCTATCAATACAGGTAAAAACACAATCTCAGTGTTGGTAAAACACAGTAGCAATGCAGATAAAACACCCTATCAATACAGGTAAAAACACAATCTCAGTGTTGGTAAAACACAGTAGCAATGCAGTTAAAACACCATATCAATACAGGTAAAAACACAATCTCAATGTTGGTAAAAACACAGTAGCAATGCAGTTAAAACATCCTATCAATACAGGTAAAAACGCAATCTCAGTGTTGCTAAAACACAGTAGTAATGCAGTTAAAACACCCTATCAATACAGGTAAAAACACAATCTCAATGTTGGTAAAAACACAGTAGCAATGCAGGTAAAACATCCTATCAATACAGGTAAAAACACAATCTCAGTGTTGGTAAAACACAGTAGCAATGCAGTTAAAACACCCTATCAATACAGGTAAAAACACAATCTCAATGTTGTTAAAAACGGAGTAGCAATGCAGTTAAAACACCCTATCAATACAGGTAAAATCACAATCTCAATGTTGGTAAAAACACAGTAGCAATGCAGGTAAAACACCCTATCAATACAGGTAAAAAATCAATCTCAATGTAGTTAAAAACACAGTAGCAATGCAGTTAAACACCCTATCAATACAGGTAAAAACACAATCTCAATGTTGGTAAAAACACAGTAGCAATGCAGTTAAAACACCCTATCAATACACATAAAACATAATCTCAGTGTTGGTAAAAACACAGTAGCAATGCAGTTAAAACACCCTATCAATACAGGTAAAAAATCAATCTCAATGTAGTTAAAAACACAGTAGCAATGCAGGTATACACCCTATCAATACAGGTAAAAACACAATCTCAATGTTGGTAAAAACACAGTAGCAATGCAGTTAAAACACCCTATCAATACAGGTAAAAACACAATCACAATGTTGGTAAAAACACAGTAGCAATGCAGTTAAAACACCCTATCAATACAGGTAAAAAATCAATCTCAATGTAGTTAAAAACACAGTAGCAATGCAGTTAAACACCCTATCAATACAGGTAAAAACACAATCTCAATGTAGTTAAAAACACAGTAGCAATGCAGGTATACACCCTATCAATACAGGTAAAAACACAATCTCAATGTTGGTAAAAACACAGTAGCAATGCAGTTAAAACACCCTATCAATACAGGTAAAAACACAATCACAATGTTGGTAAAAACACAGTAGCAATGCAGTTAAAACACCCTATCAATACAGGTAAAAAATCAATCTCAATGTAGTTAAAAACACAGTAGCAATGCAGTTAAACACCCTATCAATACAGGTAAAAACACAATCTCAGTGTTGGTAAACCACAGTAGCAATGCAGTTAAAACACCCTATCAATACAGGTAAAAACAAAATCTCAGTGTTGGTAAAAACACAGTAGCAATTCAGGTAAAACACCCTATCAAAACAGGTAAAAACTAAATCTCAGTGTTGGTAAAAACACAATATGCATGATGGTAGCACACACTATCAATATGGGTAAAAACACAACCTCAATGTTGGCAAACCACAGTAGCAATGCAGGTAAAACACTGTATCAAAACAAGTATAAAACAAAATCTCAGTGTTGGTAAAAACACATTAGCAATGCAGGTAAAACACCCTATCAAAACAGGTAAAAACACAATCTCAATGTTAGTAAACAAAATACAGAAGCAATGCACGTAAAACACCCTATAAAAACAGGTAAAAACACAATCTCAGTGTTGGTAAAACACATTAGCAATGCAGTTAAAAGACCGTATCAATACAGGTAAAAACACAATCTCAGTGTTGGTAAAACACATTAGCAATGCAGGTAAAACACCCAATCAATACAGGTAAAAACACAATCTCAGTGTTGGTAAAACCCAGTAGCATTGCAGGTAAAACATCCTATCAATACAGGTAAAAACACAATCTCAGTGTTGGTAAAACACAGTAGCAATGCAGATAAAACACCCTATCAATACAGGTAAAAACACAATCTCAGTGTTGGTAAAACACAGTAGCAATGCAGTTAAAACACCATATCAATACAGGTAAAAACACAATCTCAATGTTGGTAAAAACACAGTAGCAATGCAGTTAAAACATCCTATCAATACAGGTAAAAACGCAATCTCAGTGTTGCTAAAACACAGTAGTAATGCAGTTAAAACACCCTATCAATACAGGTAAAAACACAATCTCAATGTTGGTAAAAACACAGTAGCAATGCAGGTAAAACATCCTATCAATACAGGTAAAAACACAATCTCAGTGTTGGTAAAACACAGTAGCAATGCAGTTAAAACACCCTATCAATACAGGTAAAAACACAATCTCAATGTTGTTAAAAACGGAGTAGCAATGCAGTTAAAACACCCTATCAATACAGGTAAAATCACAATCTCAATGTTGGTAAAAACACAGTAGCAATGCAGGTAAAACACCCTATCAATACAGGTAAAAAATCAATCTCAATGTAGTTAAAAACACAGTAGCAATGCAGTTAAACACCCTATCAATACAGGTAAAAACACAATCTCAATGTTGGTAAAAACACAGTAGCAATGCAGTTAAAACACCCTATCAATACACATAAAACATAATCTCAGTGTTGGTAAAAACACAGTAGCAATGCAGTTAAAACACCCTATCAATACAGGTAAAAAATCAATCTCAATGTAGTTAAAAACACAGTAGCAATGCAGGTATACACCCTATCAATACAGGTAAAAACACAATCTCAATGTTGGTAAAAACACAGTAGCAATGCAGTTAAAACACCCTATCAATACAGGTAAAAACACAATCACAATGTTGGTAAAAACACGGTAGCAATGCAGTTAAAACACCCTATCAATACAGGTAAAAAATCAATCTCAATGTAGTTAAAAACACAGTAGCAATGCAGTTAAACACCCTATCAATACAGGTAAAAACACAATCTCAATGTTGGTAAAAACACAGTAGCAATGCAGTTAAAACACCCTATCAATACACATAAAACATAATCTCAGTGTTGGTAAAAACACAGTAGCAATGCAGTTAAAACACCCTATCAATACAGGTAAAAACACAATCTCAATGTTGGTAAAAACACAGTAGCAATGCAGTTAAAACACCCTATCAATACAGGTAAAAACACAACCTCAATGTTCGTAAAACACAGTAGCAATGCAGGTAGAACACCCTATCAAAACAGGTAAAAACAAAATCTCAGTGTTGGTAAAAACACAGTAGCAATTCAGGTAAAACACCCTATCAAAACAGGTAAAAACTAAATCTCAGTGTTGGTAAAAACACAATATGCATGATGGTAGCACACACTATCAATATGGGTAAAAACACAACCTCAATGTTGGCAAACCACAGTAGCAATGCAGGTAAAACACTGTATCAAAACAGGTAAAAACACAATCTCAATGTTAGTAAACAAAATACAGAAGCAATGCACGTAAAACACCCTATAAAAACAGGTAAAAACACAATCTCAGTGTTGGTAAAACACATTAGCAATGCAGTTAAAACACCCTATCAATACAGGTAAAAACACAATCTCAGTGTTGGTAAAACACATTAGCAATGCAGGTAAAACACCCAATCAATACAGGTAAAAACACAATCTAAGTGTTGGTAAAACACAGTAGCATTGCAGGTAAAACATCCTATCAATACAGTTAAAAACACAATCTCAGTGTTGGTAAAACACAGTAGCAATGCAGTTAAAACACCATATCAATACAGGTAAAAACACAATCTCAATGTTGGTAAAAACAGAGTAGCAATGCAGTTAAAACATCCTATCAATACAGGTAAAAACGCAATCTCAGTGTTGCTAAAACACAGTAGTAATGCAGTTAAAACACCCTATCAAAACAGGTAAAAACACAATCTCAATGTTGGTAAAAACACAGTAGCAATGCAGGTAAAACATCCTATCAATACAGGTAAAAACACAATCTCAGTGTTGGTAAAACACAGTAGCAATGCAGTTAAAACACCCTATCAATACAGGTAAAAACACAATCTCAATGTTGTTAAAAACAGAGTAGCAATGCAGTTAAAACACCCTATCAATACAGGTAAAACCACAATCTCAATGTTGGTAAAAACACAGTAGCAATGCAGTTAAAACACCCTATCAATACAGGTAAAAACACAATCTCAATGTTGGTAAAAACACAGTAGCAATGCAGTTAAAACATCCCATCAATACAGGTAAAAACACAATCTCAATGTTGGTAAAACACAGTAGCAATGCAGTTAAAACATCTCATCAATACAGGTAAAAACACAATCTCAGTGGTGGTAAAACACAGTAGCAATGCAGTTAAAACACTATTAATACAGGTAAAAACACAATCTCAATGTTGGTAAAATCACAGTAGCAATGCAGTTAAAACATCCTATCAATACAGGTAAAAACACAATCTCACTGTTGGTAAAATCACAGTAGCAATGCAGTTAAAACACCCTATCAAAACAGGTAAAAACTCAATCTCAGTGTTGGTAAAACACAGTAGCAATGCCGTTAAAACACCCTATGAATACAGGTAAAAACATAATCTCAGTGTTGGTAAAACACAGTAGCAATGCAGGTAAAACACCCTATCAATACAGGTAAAAACACAATCTCAGTGTTGGTAAAACACAGTAGCAATGCAGTTAAACACCCTATCAATACAGGTAAAAACACAATCTCAATGTTGGAAAAAACACAGTAGCAATGCAGTTAAAAAATCCCATCAATACAGGTAAAAACACAATCTCAGTGTTGGTAAATCACATTAGCAAGGCAGGTAAAACACCCTATCAAAACAGGTAAAAACACAATCTCAATGTTGGTAAAAACACAGTAGCAATGCAGTTAAAAAATCCCATCAATACAGGTAAAAACACAATCTCAGTGTTGGTAAATCACATTAGCAATGCATGTAAAACACCCTATCAAAACAGGTAAAAACACAATCTCAGTGTTGGTAAAACACAGTAGCAATGCAGTTAAACCCCCTATCAATACAGGTAAAAACACAATCTCAATGTTGGTAAAAACACAGTAGCAATGCAGTTAAAACCCCCTATCAATACAGGTAAAAACACAATCTCAGTGTTGGTAAATCTCATTAGCAATGCAGGTAAAACACCCTATCAATACAGGTAAAAACACAATTTCGGTGTTGGTAAAAACACAGTAGCAATGCAGTTAAACAACTATCAATACAGGTAAAAACACAATCTCAATGTTGGTAAAAACACAGTAGCAATGCAGTTAAAACCCCCTATCAATACAGGTAAAAACACAATCTCAGTGTTGGTAAATCACATTAGCAATGCAGGTAAAACACTGTATCAAAACAGGTAAAAACACAATCTCAGTGTTGGTAAATCACATTAGCAATGCAGGTAAAACACTGTATCAAAACAGGTAAAAACACAATCTCAATGTTGGTAAAACACAGAAGCAATGCAGTTAAAACACCCTATCAATAAAGGTAAAAACGCAATCTCAGTGTTGGTAAAACACAGTAGCAATGCAGTTAAAACACCCTATCAATACAGGTAAAAACGCAATCTCAATGTTGGTAAAAATACAGTAGCAATGCAGGTAAAACATCCTATCAATACAGGTAAAAACACAATCTCAGTGTTGGTAAAACACAGTAGCAATGCAGTTAAAACACCCTATCAATACAGGTAAAAACACAATCTCAATGTTGTTAAAAACGGAGTAGCGATGCAGTTAAAACACCCTATCAATACAGGTAAAACCACAATCTCAATGTTGGTAAAAACACAGTAGCAATGCAGTTAAAACACCCTATCAATACAGGTAAAAACACAATCTCAATGTTGGTAAAAACACAGTAGCAATGCAGTTAAAACATTCCATCAATACAGGTAAAAACACAATCTCAATGTTGGTAAAACACAGTAGCAATGCAGTTAAAACATCTCATCAATACAGGTAAAAACACAATCTCAGTGTTGGTAAACCACAGTAGCAATGCAGTTAAAACACCCTATTAATACAGGTAAAAACACAATCTCAATGTTGGTAAAAACACAGTAGCAATGCAGTTAAAACATCCTATCAATACACGTAAAACACAATCTCACTGTTGGTAAATCACATTAGCAATGCTGGTAAAACACCCTATCAAAACAGGTAAAAACACAATCTCAGTGTTGGTAAAACACAGTAGCAATGCCGTTAAAACACCCTATCAATACAGGTAAAAACATAATCTCAGTGTTGGTAAAACACAGTAGCAATGCAGGTAAAACACCCTATCAATACAGGTAAAAACACAATCTCAGTGTTGGTAAAACACAGTAGCAATGCAGTTAAACACCCTATCAATACAGGTAAAAACACAATCTCAATGTTGGAAAAAACACAGTAGCAATGCAGTTAAAACACCCTATCAATACACATGAAACACAATCTCAGTGTTGGTAAAAACACAGTAGCAATGCAGTTAAAACATCCCATCAATACAGGTAAAAACACAATCTCAGTGTTGGTAAATCACATTAGCAAACCAGGTAAAACACCCTATCAAAACAGGTAATAACACAATCTCAATGTTGGTAAGAACACAGTAGCAATGCAGTTAAAACATCCCATCAATACAGGTAAAAACACAATCTCAGTGTTGGTAAATCGCATTAGCAATGCAGGTAAAACACCCTATCAAAACAGGTAAAAACACAATCTCAGTGTTTTTTAAAACACAGTAGCAATGCAGTTAAAACACCCTATCAATACAGGTAAAAACACAATCTCAGTGTTGGTAAACCACAGTAGCAATGCAGTTAAAACACCCTATCAATACAGGTAAACAAACAATCTCAGAGTTGGTAAAACACAGTAGCAATGCAGTTAAACACCCTATCAATACAGGTAAAAACACAATCTCAATGTTGGTAAAAACACAGTAGCAATGCAGTTAAACACCCTAGCATTACAGGTAAAAACACAATCTCAATGTTGGTAAAAACACAGTAGCAATGCAGTTAAACACCTTATTAATACAGGTAAAAACACAATCTCAATGTCGGTAAAAGCACAGTAGCAATGCAGTTATAACATCCTATCAATACAGGTAAAAACACAATCTCACTGTTGGTAAATCACATTAGCAATGCTGGTAAAACACCCTATCAAAACAGGTAAAAACACAATCTCAGTGTTGGTAAAACACAGTAGCAATGCCGTTAAAACACCCTATCAATACAGGTAAAAACATAATCTCAGTGTTGGTAAAACACAGTAGCAATGCAGGTAAAACACCCTATCAATACAGGTAAAAACACAATCTCAGTGTTGGTAAAACACAGTAGCAATACAGTTAAACACCCTATCAATACAGGTAAAAACACAATCTCAATGTTGGAAAAAACACAGTAGCAATGCAGTTAAAACACCCTATCAATACACATAAAACATAATCTCAGTGTTGGTAAAAACACAGTAGCAATGCAGTTAAAACATCCCATCAATACAGGTACAAACACAATCTCAGTGTTGGTAAATCACATTAGCAAGGCAGGTAAAACACCCTATCAAAACAGGTAAAAACACAATCTCAATGTTGGTAAGAACACAGTAGCAATGCAGTTAAAACATCCCATCAATACAGGTAAAAACACAATCTCAGTGTTGGTAAATCGCATTAGCAATGCAGGTAAAACACCCTATCAAAACAGGTAAAAACACAATCTCAGTGTTTTTTAAAACACAGTAGCAATGCAGTTAAAACACCCTATCAATACAGGTAAAAACACAATCTCAGTGTTGGTAAAACACAGTAGCAATGTAGTTAAACACTCTATCAATACAGGTAATCTCAATGTTGGAAAAAACACAGTAGCAATGCAGTTAAACACCCTATCAATACAGGTAAAAACACAATCTCAATGTTGGTAAAAACACAGTAGCAATGCAGTTAAACACCCTAGCAATACAGGTAAAATCACAATCTCAATGTTGGTAAAAACACAGTAGCAATGCAGTTAAACACCTTATTAATACAGGTAAAAACACAATCTCAATGTCGGTAAAAACACAGTAGCAATGCAGTTATAACATCCTATCAATACAGGTAAAAACACAATCTCAATGTTGATAAACACACAGTAGCAATGCAGTTAAAACACCCTATCAATACAGGTAAAAACACATTCTCAGTGTTGGTAAAAACACAGTAGCAATGCAGTTAAAACACCCTATCAATGCAGGTAAAAACACAATCTCAATGTTGCTAATGTCAGGTGCTCAATCTTGCGCAGGGGTAGCACATACACCTACCTCCCCGTTGGGTCTTGGCACCCGGTTTGGTAGACAACACGGGTCACCGCGACCCGCCGGGGAAAGAGGGTTAGGGTCCGTTGATTGGATAGGTAGAGGGTTGTTTGGGTAACCGGGTAAAAGGGGAGAAAGGGTAGGAATGGGTTATGGATAAGAAGGGATTTTAGGAAAGGTCCGCCTTGGTGTTCTGCCTGGGACTCCTGAGATCGACGGTACTCCGCCCATGCACGCTTCCACACTCCCAACCTACTTGCCCCCAAAACTCTGTGACTTCTATACACGGTTCACTTACAGTATGGAAACACCATGGGAAAGGACATTATGAACATGCTACAGTTTCTGACATAGAGTTGGCAGTTTCATCTACCAACCCACAAGGTTAGCATTATCAATAACACCCAACACCTTTAACAGTAACCAAATGAGCACTTAGCTTCGTTTGATGGTACCGGGTGGCGTGCCAGGCGACTGCCAGAGTTCGTGGCGTTAGACTACAGCGGCGCAGCAGATTCTGGCCACTGATACAGTGGGATGCCGCTACAAGGGAATCAGAAACAAGAATGAGCTCAGGTCGCGGACTGGGCCCGTCACATTACTCTCTCACGCTGATGTGTTCCCCCAAGAATCTGCAAGGGCCGTGTTGCTTCACACGGCAACAAATAGTGTAGACTGGGTTACGATCGCCCCAAGAATCTGCAAAGGCCGTGTTGCTTCACACGGCAACGAAATAGTTAAACTGAGTTACGAGGTGGCCACTTGGCCTTAACTAGTATCACCGGAGCTTTCCTCAGCCCGGCGCTCATACTGGCTAGGAAGTTGTGGGAGAATCAACAACGTTGCATGCACTACTGTTTTGTTCTGTGAACCAACGGTTCGTAAAAGCAGAGAAAGGCACTTATCTTGCCGGAGGCGCGGGGCCTGCAGAGGTCACAGGCGGGGAATGGCCCCGCGGGTCGCAGCCTGCAGGAGCCCTCTGCCTACACGTCCGCTCCCATCCGAGTCTGTTAGCGCAAGCGGGGATCCGTGCGCTCGTCGCGCGCATGCGCAGACCGTCGGGCGTTGTCCCACGTAGTTCCACTGCTTGCGAGCACGCGAGCTTGCTGGGACTTGTAGTTCTGGCTACCGGATGGCGTTTTCTGCCATCTGCAGCCAATGTTCTGCAACGAGGACACAACAGTGTTCTGAAATACAGTAATTTATGGCTCCTACCGGACCTAATCCCCACACTGGACACAGCTGAGGCAGTGGGGGTCCTGACAGCTAAAACACAGTAGCAATGCAGTTAAAACATCCCATCAATACAAGTAAAAACACAATCTCAGTGTTGGTAAATCACATTAGCAATGCAGGTAAAACACCCTATCAAAACAGGTAAAAACACAATCTCAGTGTTGGTAAAACACAGTAGCAATGCAGTTAAAACATCCTATCAATACAGGTAGAAACGCAATCTCAGTGTTGGTAAAACACAGTAGCAATGCAGTTAAAACACCCTATCAATACAGGTAAAAACACAATCTCAATGTTGGTAAAAACACAGTAGCAATGCAGGTAAAACATCCTATCAATACAGGTAAAAACACAATCTCAGTGTTGGTAAAACACAGTAGCAATGCAGTTAAAACACCCTATCAATACAGGTAAAAACACAATCTCAATGTTGTTAAAAACGGAGTAGCAATGCAGTTAAAACACCCTATCAGTACAGGTAAAACCACAATCTCAATGTTGGTAAAAACACAGTAGCAATGCGGTTAAAACACCCTATCAATACAGGTAAAAACACAATCTCAATGTTGGTAAATCACATTAGCAATGCTGGTAAAACACCCTATCAAAACAGGTAAAAACACAATCTCAGTGTTGGTAAAACACAGTAGCAATGCAGATAAAACACCCGATCAATACAGGTAAAAACACAATCTCAGTGTTGGTAAAACACAGTAGCAATGCAGTTAAAACACCATATCAATACAGGTAAAAACACAATCTCAATGTTGCTAAAAACACAGTAGCAATGCAGTTAAAACATCCTATCAATACAGGTAGAAACGCAATCTCAGTGTTGGTAAAACACAGTAGCAATGCAGTTAAAACACCCTATCAATACAGGTAAAAACACAATCTCAATGTTGGTAAAAACACAGTAGCAATGCAGGTAAAACATCCTATCAATACAGGTAAAAACACAATCTCAGTGTTGGTAAAACACAGTAGCAATGCAGTTAAAACATATAATCATACAGGTAAAAACACAATCTCAGTGTTGGTAAAACACAGTAGCAATGCAGTTAAAACACCCTATTAATACAGGTAAAAACACAATCTCAATGTTGGTAAAATCACAGTAGCAATGCAGTTAAAACACACTATCAATACAGGTAAAATCACAATCTCACTGTTGGTAAATCACATTAGCAATGCCGTTAAAATACCCTATCAATACAGGTAAAAACATAATCTCAGTGTTGGTAAAACACAGTAGCAATGCCGTTAAAATACCCTATCAATACAGGTAAAAACATAATCTCAGTGTTGGTAAAACACAGTAGCAATGCAGGTAAAACACCCTATCAATACAGGTAAAAACACAATCTCAGTGTTGGTAAAACACAGTAGCAATGCAGTTAAACACCCTATGAATAAAGGTAAAAACACAATCTCAATGTTGGAAAAAACACAGTAGCAATGCAGTTAAAACACCCTATCAATACACATAAAACATAATCTCAGTGTTGGTAAAAACACAGTAGCAATGCAGTTAAAACATCCCATCAATACAAGTAAAAACACAATCTCAGTGTTGGTAAATCACATTAGCAAGGCAGGTAAAACACCCTATCAAAACAGGTAAAAACACATTCTCAATGATGGTAAAAACACAGTAGCAATGCAGTTAAAACATCCCATCAAAACAGGTAAAAACACAATCTCAGTGTTGGTATAACACAGTAGCAATGCAGTTAAAACACCCTATCAATACAGGTAAAATCACAATCTCACTGTTGGTAAATCACATTAGCAATGCCGTTAAAATACCCTATCAATACAGGTAAAAACATAACCTCAATGTTGGTAAAACACAGTAGCAATGCCGTTAAAATACCCTATCAATACAGGTAAAAACATAATCTCAGTGTTGGTAAAACACAGTAGCAATGCAGGTAAAACACCCTATCAATACAGGTAAAAACACAATCTCAGTGTTGGTAAAACACAGTAGCAATGCAGTTAAACACCCTATCAATAAAGGTAAAAACACAATCTCAATGTTGGAAAAAACACAGTAGCAATGCAGTTAAAACACCCTATCAATACACATAAAACATAATCTCAGTGTTGGTAAAAACACAGTAGCAATGCAGTTAAAACATCCCATCAATACAAGTAAAAACACAATCTCAGTGTTGGTAAATCACATTAGCAAGGCAGGTAAAACACCCTATCAAAACAGGTAAAAACACATTCTCAATGATGGTAAAAACACAGTAGCAATGCAGTTAAAACATCCCATCAAAACAGGTAAAAACACAATCTCAGTGTTGGTAAAACACAGTAGCAATGCAGTTAAAACACCCTATCAATACAGGTAAACAAACAATCTCAGTGTTGGTAAAAACACAGTAGCAATGCAGTTAAAACATCCCATCAATACAAGTAAAAACACAATCTCAGTGTTGGTAAATCACATTAGCAAGGCAGGTAAAACACCCTATCAAAACAGGTAAAAACACATTCTCAATGATGGTAATAACACAGTAGCAATGCAGTTAAAACACCCTATCAATACAGGTAAAAACACAATCTCAGTGTTGGTAAAACACAGTAGCAATGCAGTTAAAACACCCTATCAATACAGGTAAACAAACAATCTCAGTGTTGGTAAAATACAGTAGCAATGCAGTTAAACACCCTATCAATACAGGTAAAAACACAATCTCAATGTTGGTAAAAACACAGTAGCAATGCAGTTAAACACCCTAGCAATACAGGTAAAAACACAATCTCAATGTTTGTAAAAACACAGTAGCAATGCAGTTAAACACCTTATTAATACAGGTAAAAACACAATCTCAATGTCGGTAAAAACACAGTAGCAATGCAGTTATAACATCCTATCAATACAGGTAAAAACACAATCTCAATGTTGGTAAACACACAGTAGCAATGCAGTTAAAACACCCTATCAATACAGGTAAAAACACAATCTCAGTGTTGGTAAAAACACAGTAGCAATGCAGTTAAAACACCCTATCAATACAGGTAAAAACACAATCTCAATGTTGCTAAAACAGAGTAGCAATGCAGTTAAAACATCCCATCAATACAGGTAAAAACACAATCTCAGTGTTGGTAAATCACATTAGCAATGCAGGTAAAACACCCTATCAAAACAGGTACAAACACAATCTCAGTGTTGGTAAAACACAGTAGCAATGCAGTTAAAACACCGTATCAATACAGGTAAAAACACAATCTCAGTGTTGGTAAAACACAGTAGCAATGCAGTTAAAACACCGTATCAATACAGGTAAAAACACAATCTCAGTGTTGGTAAAACACAGTAGCAATGCAGTTAAACACCCTATCAATACAGGTAAAAACACAATCTCAATGTTGGTAAAAACACAGTAGCAATGCAGTTAAAACTCCCTATCAATACAGGTAAAAACACAATCTCAATGTTGGTAAAAACACAGTAGCAATGCAGTTAAACACCCTATCAATACAGTTAAAAACACAATCTCAATGTTGGTAAAAACACAGTAGCAATGCAGTTAAAACACCCTATCAATACACATAAAACATAATCTCAATGTTGGTAAAAACACAGTAGCAGTGCAGTTAAAACATCCCATCAATACAGGTAAAAATACAATATCAGTGTTGGTAAATCACATTAGCAATGCAGGTAAAACACTGTATCAAAACAGGTAAAAACACAATCTCTGTGTTGGTAAAACACAGAAGCAATGCAGTTAAAACACCCTATCAATACAGGTAAAAACACAATCTCAGTGTTGGTAAAACACAGTAGCAATGCAGTTAAAACACCCTATCAATACAGGTAAAAACACAATCTCAATGTTGGTAAAAACACAGTAGCAATGCAGTTAAAACACTGTATCAATACAGGTAAAAACACAATCTCAATGTTGGTAAAAACACAGTAGCAATGCAGTTCAACACCCTATCAATACACATAAAACATCATCTCAGTGTTGGTAAAAACACAGCAGCAATGCAGTTAAAACATCCCATCAAAACAGGTAAAAACACAATCTCAATGTTGGTAAAAACACAGTAGCAATGCAGTTAGAATATCCCATCAATACAGGTAAAAACACAATCTCAGTGTTGGTAAATCACATTAGCAATGCAGGTAAAACACCCTATCAAAACAGGTAAAAACACAATCTCAGTGTTGGTAAAACACAGTAGCAATGCAGTTAAAACACCCTATCAATACAGGTAAAAACACAATCTCAGTGTTGGTAAAACACAGTAGCAATGCAGTTAAAACACCCTATCAATACAGGTAAACAAACAATCTCAGTGTTGGTAAAACACAGTAGCAATGCAGTTAAACACCCTATCAATACAGGTAAAAACATAATGTCAATGTTGGTAAAAACACAGTAGCAATGCAGTTAAACACCCTAGCAATACAGGTAAAAACACAATCTCAATGTTGGTAAAAACACAGTAGCAATGCAGTTAAACACCTTATTAATACAGGTAAAAACACAATCTCAATGTCGGTAAAAACACAGTAGCAATGCAGTTATAACATCCTATCAATACAGGTAAAAACACAATTTCAATGTTGGTAAACACACAGTAGCAATGCAGTTAAAACACCCTATCAATACAGGTAAAAACACAATCTCAGTGTTGGTAAAAACACAGTAGCAATGCAGTTAAAACACCCTATCAATACAGGTAAAAACACAATCTCAATGTTGCTAAAACACAGTAGCAATGCAGTTAAAACATCCCATCAATACAGGTAAAAACACAATCTCAGTGTTGGTAAATCACATTAGCAATGCAGGTAAAACACCCTATCAAAACAGGTACAAACACAATCTCAGTGTTGGTAAAACACAGTAGCAATGCAGTTAAAACACTGTATCAATACAGGTAAAAACACAATCTCAGTGTTGGTAAAACACAGTAGCAATGCAGTTAAAACACCCTATCAATACAGGTAAAAACACAATCTCAGTGTTGGTAAAACACAGTAGCAATGCAGTTAAACACCCTATCAATACAGGTAAAAACACAATCTCAATGTTGGTAAAAACACAGTAGCAATGCAGTTAAAACTCCCTATCAATACAGGTAAAAACACAATCTCAATGTTGGTAAAAACACAGTAGCAATGCAGTTAAACACCCTATCAATACAGGTAAAAACACAATCTCAATGTTGGTAAAAACACAGTAGCAATGCAGTTAAAACACCCTATCAATACACATAAAACATAATCTCAGTGTTGGTAAAAACACAGTAGCAATGCAGTTAAACACCCTATCAATACAGGTAAAAACACAATCTCAGTGTTGGTAAAACACAGTAGCAATGTAGTTAAAACACCCTATCAATACAGGTAAAAACACAATCTCAATGTTGGTAAAAACACAGTAGCAATGCAGTTGAAACACCCTATCAATACAGGTAAAAACACAATCTCAATGTTGGTAAAACACAGTAGCAATGCAGTTAAAACACCCTATCAATACAGGTAAAAACACAATCTCAGTGTTGGTAAAACACAGTAGCAATGCAGTTAAAACACCCTATAAATACAGGTAAAAACACAATCTCAGTGTTGGTAAAAACACAGTAGCAGTGCAGTTAAAACACCCTATCAATACAGGTAGAAACACAATCTCAATGTTGGTAAAAGCACAGTAACAATGCAGTTAAAACATCCCATCAATACAGGTAAAAACACAATCTCAGTGTTGGTAAATCACATTAGCAATGCAGGTAAAACACGCTATAAAAACAGGTAAAAACACAATCTCAGTGTTGGTAAAACACAGTAGCAATGCAGTTATACGCCCTATCAATACAGGTAAAAACACAATCTCAATGTTGGTAAAAACACAGTAGCAATGCAGTTAAAACACCCTATCAATACAGGTAAAAAATCAATCTCAATGTAGTTAAAAACACAGTAGCAATTCAGTTAAACACCCTCTCAATACAGGTAAAAACACAATCTCAATGTTGGTAAAACACAGTAGCAATGCAGTTAAAACACCCTATCAATACACATAAAACATAATCTCAGTGTTGGTAAAAACACAGTAGCAATGCAGTTAAAACACCCTATCAATACAGGTAAAAACACATCTCAATGTTGGTAAAAACACAGTAGCAATGCAGTTAAAACACCCTATCAATACAGGTAAAAACACAACCTCAATGTTGGTAAAACACAGTAGCAATGCAGGTAGAACACCCTATCAAAACAGGTAAAAACAAAATCTCAGTGTTGGTAAAAACACAGTAGCAATTCAGGTAAAACACCCTATCAAAACAGGTAAAAACTAAATCTCAGTGTTGGTAAAAAACACAATATGCATGATGGTAGCACACACTATCAATAAGGGTAAAAACACAACCTCAATGTTGGCAAACCACAGTAACAATGCAGGTAAAACACTGTATCAAAACAGGTAAAAACAAAATCTCAGTGTTAGTAAACAAAATACAGGAGCAATGCACGTAAAACACCCTATCAAAACAGGTAAAAACTCAATCTCAGTGTGGGTAAAACACATTAGCAATGCAGTTAAAACACCCTATCAATACAGGTAAAAACACAATCTCAGTGTTGGTAAAACACATTAGCAATGCAGGTAAAACACCCAATCAATACAGGTAAAAACACAATCTCAGTGTTGGTAAAACACAGTAGCATTGCAGGTAAAACATCCTATCAATACAGGTAAAAACACAATCTCAGTGTTGGTAAAACACAGTAGCAATGCAGATAAAGCACCCGATCAATACAGGTAAAAACACAATCTCAGTGTTGGTAAAACACAGTAGCAATGCAGTTAAAACACCATATCAATACAGGTAAAAACACAATCTCAATGTTGGTAAAAACACAGTAGCAATGCAGTTAAAACATCCTATCAATACAGGTAGAAACGCAATCTCAGTGTTGGTAAAACACAGTAGCAATGCAGTTAAAACACCCTATCAATACAGGTAAAAACACAATCTCAATGTTGGTAACAACACAGTAGCAATGCAGGTAAAACATCCTATCAATACAGGTAAAAACACAATCTCAGTGTTGGTAAAACACAGTAGCAATGCAGTTAAAACACCCTATCAATACAGGTAAAAACACAATCTCAATGTTGTTAAAAACGGAGTAGCAATGCAGTTAAAACACCCTATCAATACAGGTAAAACCACAATCTCAATGTTGGTAAAAACACAGTAGCAATGCGGTTAAAACACCCTATCAATACAGGTAAAAACACAATCTCAATGTTGGTAAATCACATTACCAATGCTGGTAAAACACCCTATCAAAACAGGTAAAAACACAATCTCAGTGTTGGTAAAACACAGTAGCAATGCAGATAATACACCCGATCAATACAGGTAAAAACACAATCTCAGTGTTGGTAAAACACAGTAGCAATGCAGTTAAAACACCATATCAATACAGGTAAAAACACAATCTCAATGTTGGTAAAAACACAGTAGCAATGCAGTTAAAACATCCTATCAATACAGGTAGAAACGCAATCTCAGTGTTGGTAAAACACAGTAGCAATGCAGTTAAAACACCCTATCAATACAGGAAAAAACACAATCTCAATGTTGGTAAAAACACAGTAGCAATGCAGGTAAAACATCCTATCAATACAGGTAAAAACACAATCTCAGTGTTGGTAAAACACAGTAGCAATGCAGTTAAAACATATCAATCATACAGGTAAAAACACAATCTCAGTGTTGGTAAAACACAGTAGCAATGCAGTTAAAACACCCTATTAATACAGGTAAAAACACAATCTCAATGTTGGTAAAAACACAGTAGCAAGGCAGTTAAAACATCCTATCAATACAGGTAGAAACGCAATCTCAGTGTTGGTAAAACACAGTAGCAATGCAGTTAAAACACCCTATCAATACAGGTAAAAACACAATCTCAATGTTGGTAAAAACACAATCTCAGTGTTGGTAAAACACAGTAGCAATGCCGTTAAAATACCCTATCAATACAGGTAAAAACATAATCTCAGTGTTGGTAAAACACAGTAGCAATGCAGGTAAAACACCCTATCGTTAAAGGTAAAAACACAATCTCAGTGTTGGTAAAACACAGTAGCAATGCAGTTAAACACCCTATCAATAAAGGTAAAAACACAATCTCAATGTTGGAAAAAACACAGTAGCAATGCAGTTAAAACACCCTATCAATACACATAAAACATAATCTCAGTGTTGGTAAAAACATAGTAGCAATGCAGTTAAAACATCCCATCAATACAAGTAAAAACACAATCTCAGTGTTGGTAAATCACATTAGCAAGGCAGGTAAAACACCCTATCAAAACAGGTAAAAACACATTCTCAATGTTGGTAAAAACACAGTAGCAATGCAGTTAAAACATCCCATCAAAACAGGTAAAAACACAATCTCAGTGTTGGTAAAACACAGTAGCAATGCAGTTAAAACACCCTATCAATACAGGTAAAAACACAATCTCAGTGTTGGTAAAACACAGTAGCAATGCAGTTAAAACACCCTATCAATACAGGTAAACAAACAATCTCAGTGTTGGTAAAATACAGGGGCAATGCAGTTAAACACCCTATCAATACAGGTAAAAACACAATCTCAATGTTGGTAAAAACACAGTAGCAATGCAGTTAAACACCCTAGCAATACAGGTAAAAACACAATCTCAATGTTTGTAAAAACACAATAGCAATGCAGTTAAACACCTTATTAATACAGGTAAAAACACAATCTCAATGTCGGTAAAAACACAGTAGCAATGCAGTTATAACATCCTATCAATACAGGTAAAAACACAATCTCAATGTTGGTAAACACACAGTAGCAATGCAGTTAAAACACCCTATCAATACAGGTAAAAACACAATCTCAGTGTTGGTAAAAACACAGTAGCAATGCAGTTAAAACACCCTATCAATACAGGTAAAAACACAATCTCAATGTTGCTAAAACACAGTAGCAATGCAGTTAAAACATCCCATCAATACAGGTAAAAACACAATCTCAGTGTTGGTAAATCACATTAGCAATGCAGGTAAAACACCCTATCAAAACAGGTACAAACACAATCTCAGTGTTGGTAAAACACAGTAGCAATGCAGTTAAAACACTGTATCAATACAGGTAAAAACACAATCTCAGTGTTGGTAAAACACAGTAGCAATGCAGTTAAAACACTGTATCAATACAGGTAAAAACACAATCTCAGTGTTGGTAAAACACAGTAGCAATGCAGTTAAACACCCTATCAATACAGGTAAAAGCACAATCTCAATGTTGGTAAAAACACAGTAGCAATGCAGTTAAAACTCCCTATCAATACAGGTTAAAACACAATCTCAATGTTGGTAAAAACACAGTAGCAATGCAGTTAAACACCCTATCAATACAGTTAAAAACACAATCTCAATGTTGGTAAAAACACAGTAGCAATGCAGTTAAAACACCCTATCAATACACATAAAACATAATCTCAATGTTGGTAAAAACACAGTAGCAATGCAGTTAAAACATCCCATCAATACAGGTAAAAATACAATATCAGTGTTGGTAAATCACATTAGCAATGCAGGTAAAACACCGTATCAAAACAGGTAAAAACACAATCTCTGTGTTGGTAAAACACAGAAGCAATGCAGTTAAAACACCCTATCAATACAGGTAAAAACACAATCTCAGTTTTGGTAAAACACAGTAGCAATGCAGTTAAAACACCCTATCAATACAGGTAAAAACACAATCTCAATGTTGGTAAAAACACAGTAGCAATGCAGTTAAAACACTGTATCAATACAGGTAAAAACACAATCTCAATGTTGGTAAAAACACAGTAGCAATGCAGTTAAAACACCCTATCAATACACATAAAACATAATCTCAGTGTTGGTAAAAACACAGCAGCAATGCAGTTAAAACATCCCATCAATACAGGTAAAAACACAATCTCAGTGTTGGTAAATCACATTAGAAAAGCAGGTAAAACACCCTATCAAAACAGGTAAAAACACAATCTCAATGTTGGTAAAAACACAGTAGCAATGCAGTTAAAATATCCCATCAATACAGGTAAAAACACAATCTCAGTGTTGGTAAATCACATTAGCAATGCAGGTAAAACACCCTATCAAAACAGGTAAAAACACAATCTCAGTGTTGGTAAAACACAGTAGCAATGCAGTTAAAACACCCTATCAATACAGGTAAAAACACAATCTCAGTGTTGGTAAAACACAGTAGCAATGCAGTTAAAACACCCAATCAATATAGGTAAACAAACAATCTCAGTGTTGGTAAAACACAGTAGCAATGCAGTTAAACACCCTATCAATACAGGTAAAAACATAATCTCAATGTTGGTAAAAACACAGTAGCAATGCAGTTAAACACCCTAGCAATACAGGTAAAAACACAATCTCAATGTTGGTAAAAACACAGTAGCAATGCAGTTAAACACCTTATTAATACAGGTAAAAACACAATCTCAATGTCGGTAAAAACACAGTAGCAATGCAGTTATAACATCCTATCAATACAGGTAAAAACACAATTTCAATGTTGGTAAACACACAGTAGCAATGCAGTTAAAACACCCTATCAATACAGGTAAAAACACAATCTCAGTGTTGGTAAAAACACAGTAGCAATGCAGTTAAAACACCCTATCAATACAGGTAAAAACACAATCTCGATGTTGCTAAAACACAGTAGCAATGCAGTTAAAACATCCCATCAATACAGGTAAAAACACAATCTCAGTGTTGGTAAATCACATTAGCAATGCAGTTAAAACACCCTATCAAAACAGGTACAAACACAATCTCAGTGTTGGTAAAACACAGTAGCAATGCAGTTAAAACACTGTATCAATACAGGTAAAAACACAATCTCAGTGTTGGTAAAACACAGTAGCAATGCAGTTAAAACACCCTATCAATACAGGTAAAAACACAATCTCAGTGTTGGTAAAACACAGTAGCAATGCAGTTAAACACCCTGTCAATACAGGTAAAAACACAATCTCAATGTTGGTAAAAACACAGTAGCAATGCAGTTAAACACCCTACCAATACAGGTAAAAACACAATCTCAATGTTGGTAAAAACACAGTAGCAATGCAGTTAAAACACCCTATCAATACACATAAAACATAATCTCAGTGTTGGTAAAAACACAGCAGCAATGCAGTTAAAACATCCCATCAATACAGGTAAAAACACAATCTCAGTGTTGGTAAATCACATTAGCAAGGCAGGTAAAACACCCTATCAAAACAGGTAAAAACACAATCTCAATGTTGGTAAAAACACAGTAGCAATGCAGTTAAAATATCCCATCAATACAGGTAAAAACACAATCTCAGTGTTGGTAAATCACATTAGCAATGCAGGTAAAACACCCTATCAAAACAGGTAAAAACACAATCTCAGTGTTGGTAAAACACAGTAGCAATGCAGTTAAAACACCCTATCAATACAGGTAAAAACACAATCTCAGTGTTGGTAAAACACAGTAGCAATGCAGTTAAAACACCCTATCAATATAGGTAAACAAACAATCTCAGTGTTGGTAAAACACAGTAGCAATGCAGTTAAACACCCTATCAATACAGGTAAAAACATAATCTCAATGTTGGTAGAAACACAGTAGCAATGCAGTTAAACACCCTAGCAATACAGGTAAAAACACAATCTCAATGTTGGTAAAAACACAGTAGCAATGCAGTTAAACACCTTATTAATACAGGTAAAAACACAATCTCAATGTCGGTAAAAACACAGTAGCAATGCAGTTATAACATCCTATCAATACAGGTAAAAACACAATTTCAATGTTGGTAAACACACAGTAGCAATGCAGTTAAAACACCCTAGCAATACAGGTAAAAACACAATCTCAGTGTTGGTAAAAACACAGTAGCAATGCAGTTAAAACACCCTATCAATACAGGTAAAAACACAATCTCGATGTTGCTAAAACACAGTAGCAATGCAGTTAAAACATCCCATCAATACAGGTAAAAACACAATCTCAGTGTTGGTAAATCACATTAGCAATGCAGTTAAAACACCCTATCAAAACAGGTACAAACACAATCTCAGTGTTGGTAAAACACAGTAGCAATGCAGTTAAAACACTGTATCAATACAGGTAAAAACACAATCTCAGTGTTGGTAAAACACAGTAGCAATGCAGTTAAAACACCCTATCAATACAGGTAAAAACACAATCTCAGTGTTGGTAAAACACAGTAGCAATGCAGTTAAACACCCTATCAATACAGGTAAAAACACAATCTCAATGTTGGTAAAAACACAGTAGCAATGCAGTTAAAACTCCCTATCAATACAGGTAAAAACACAATCTCAATGTTGGTAAAAACACAGTAGCAATGCAGTTAAACACCCTACCAATACAGGTAAAAACACAATCTCAATGTTGGTAAAAACACAGTAGCAATGCAGTTAAAACACCCTATCAATACACATAAAACATAATCTCAGTGTTGGTAAAAACACAGTAGCAATGCAGTTAAAACACCCTATCAATACAGGTAAAAACACAATCTCAGTGTTGGTAAAACACAGTAGCAATGCATTTAAAACACCCTATCAATACAGGTAAAAACACAATCTCAATGTTGGTATAAACACAGTAGCAATGCAGTTAAAACACCGTATCAATACAGGTAAAAACACAATCTCGGTGTTGGTAAAAACACAGTAGCAATGCAGTTAACCCCCTATCAATAGAGGTAAAAACACAATCTCAGTGTTGGTAAAAACACAGTAGCAATGCAGTTAAAACACCCTATCAATACACATAAAACATAATCTCAGTGTTGGTAAAAACACAGTAGCAATGCAGTTAAAACACCCTATCAATACAGGTAAAAACACAATCTCAGTGTTGGTAAAACACAGTAGCAATGCAGTTAAAACGCCCTATCAATACAGTTAAAAACACAATCTCAATGTTGGTAAAAACACAGTAGCAATGCAGTTAAAACACCCTATCAATACACATAAAACATAATCTCAATGTTGGTAAAAACACAGTAGCAATGCAGTTAAAACATCCCATCAATACAGGTAAAAATACAATATTAGTGTTGGTAAATCACATTAGCAATGCAGGTAAAACACCGTATCAAAACAGGTAAAAACACAATCTCTGTGTTGGTAAAACACAGAAGCAATGCAGTTAAAACACCCTATCAATACAGGTAAAAACACAATCTCAGTTTTGGTAAAACACAGTAGCAATGCAGTTAAAACACCCTATCAATACAGGTAAAAACACAATCTCAATGTTGGTAAAAACACAGTAGCAATGCAGTTAAAACACTGTATCAATACAGGTAAAAACACAATCTCAATGTTGGTAAAAACACAGTAGCAATGCAGTTAAAACACCCTATCAATACACATAAAACATAATCTCAGTGTTGGTAAAAACACAGCAGCAATGCAGTTAAAACATCCCATCAATACAGGTAAAAACACAATCTCAGTGTTGGTAAATCACATTAGCAAGGCAGGTAAAACACCCTATCAAAACAGGTAAAAACACAATCTCAATGTTGGTAAAAACACAGTAGCAATGCAGTTAAAATATCCCATCAATACAGGTAAAAACACAATCTCAGTGTTGGTAAATCACATTAGCAATGCAGGTAAAACACCCTATCAAAACAGGTAAAAACACAATCTCAGTGTTGGTAAAACACGGTAGCAATGCAGCTAAAACACCCTATCAATACATGTAAAAACACAATCTCAGTGTTGGTAAAACACAGTAGCAATGCAGTTAAAACACCCTATCAATATAGGTAAACAAACAATCTCAGTGTTGGTAAAACACAGTAGCAATGCAGTTAAACACCCTATCAATACAGGTAAAAACATAATCTCAATGTTGGTAAAAACCCAGTAGCAATGCAGTTAAACACCCTAGCAATACAGGTAAAAACACAATCTCAATGTTGGTAAAAACACAGTAGCAATGCAGTTAAACACCTTATTAATACAGGTAAAAACACAATCTCAATGTCGGTAAAAACACAGTAGCAATGCAGTTATAACATCCTATCAATACAGGTAAAAACACAATTTCAATGTTGGTAAACACACAGTAGCAATGCAGTTAAAACACCCTATCAATACAGGTAAAAACACAATCTCAGTGTTGGTAAAAACACAGTAGCAATGCAGTTAAAACACCCTATCAATACAGGTAAAAACACAATCTCAATGTTGCTAAAACACAGTAGCAATGCAGTTAAAACATCCCATCAATACAGGTAAAAACACAATCTCAGTGTTGGTAAATCACATTAGCAATGCAGGTAAAACACCCTATCAAAACAGGTACAAACACAATCTCAGTGTTGGTAAAACACAGTAGCAATGCAGTTAAAACACTGTATCAATACAGGTAAAAACACAATCTCAGTGTTGGTAAAACACAGTAGCAATGCAGTTAAAACACCCTATCAATACAGGTAAAAACACAATCTCAGTGTTGGTAAAACACAGTAGCAATGCAGTTAAACACCCTATCAATACAGGTAAAAACACAATCTCAATGTTGGTAAAAACACAGTAGCAATGCAGTTAAAACTCCCTATCAATACAGGTAAAAACACAATCTCAATGTTGGTAAAAACACAGTAGCAATGCAGTTAAACTCCCTATCAATACAGGTAAAAACACAATCTCAATGTTGGTAAAAACACAGTAGCAATGCAGTTAAAACACCCTATCAATACACATAAAACATAATCTCAGTGTTGGTAAAAACACAGTAGCAATGCAGTTAAAACACCCTACCAATACAGGTAAAAACACAATCTCAGTGTTGGTAAAACACAGTAGCAATGCAGTTAAAACGCCCTATCAATACAGGTAAAAACACAATCTCAGTGTTGGTAAAACACAGTAGCAATGCATTTAAAACACCCTATCAATACAGGTAAAAACACAATCTCAATGTTGGTATAAACACAGTAGCAATGCAGTTAAAACACCCTATCAATACAGGTAAAAACACAATCTCGGTGTTGGTAAAAACACAGTAGCAATGCAGTTAACCCCCTATCAATAGAGGTAAAAACACAATCTCAATGTTGGTAAAAACACAGTAGCAATGCAGTTAACACATCCCATCAATACAGGTAAAAACACAATCTCAGTGTTGGTAAATCACATTAGCAATGCAGGTAAGCAGGTAAAACACTGTATCAAAACACGTAAAAACACAATCTCAGTGTTGGTAAAACACAGAAGCAATGTAGTTGAAACACCCTATCAATACAGGTAAAAACACAATCTCAATGTTGGTAAAAACACAGTAGCAATGCAGTTAAAACACCCTATCAATACAGGTAAAAACACAATCTCGGTGTTGGTAAAAACACAGTAGCAATGCAGTTAAACCCCCTATCAATACAGGTAAAAACACAATCTCAATGTTGGTAAAAACACAGTAGCAATGCAGTTAAAACCCCCTATCAATACAGGTAAAAACACAATCTCAGTGTTGGTAAATCACATTAGCAATGCAGGTAAAACACTGTATCAAAACAGGTAAAAACACAATCTCAGTGTTGGTAAATCACATTAGCAATGCAGGTAAAACACTGTATCAAAACAGGTAAAAACACAATCTCAATGTTGGTAAAACACAGAAGCAATGCAGTTAAAACACCCTATCAATACAGGTAAAAACGCAATCTCAGTGTTGGTAAAACACAGTAGCAATGCAGTTAAAACACCCTATCAATACAGGTAAAAACGCAATCTCAATGTTGGTAAAAACACAGTAGCAATGCAGGTAAAACATCCTATCAATACAGCTAAAAACACAATCTCAGTGTTGGTAAAACACAGTAGCAATGCAGTTAAAACACCCTATCAATACAGGTAAAAACACAATCTCAATGTTGTTAAAAACGGAGTAGCGATGCAGTTAAAACACCCTATCAATACAGGTAAAACCACAATCTCAATGTTGGTAAAAACACAGTAGCAATGCAGTTAAAACACCCTATCAATACATGTAAAAACACAATCTCAATGTTGGTAAAAACACAGTAGCAATGCAGTTAAAACATTCCATCAATACAGGTAAAAACACAATCTCAATGTTGGTAAAACACAGTAGCAATGCAGTTAAAACATCTCATCAATACAGGTAAAAACACAATCTCAGTGTTGGTAAAACACAGTAGCAATGCAGTTAAAACACCCTATTAATACAGGTAAAAACACAATCTCAATGTTGGTAAAATCACAGTAGCAATGCAGTTAAAACATCCTATCAATACACGTAAAAACACAATCTCACTGTTGGTAAATCACATTAGCAATGCTGGTAAAACACCCTATCAAAACAGGTAAAAACACAATCTCAGTGTTGGTAAAACACAGTAGCAATGCCGTTAAAACACCCTATCAATACAGGTAAAAACATAATCTCAGTGTTGGTAAAACACAGTAGCAATGCAGGTAAAACACCCTATCAATACAGGTAAAAACACAATCTCAGTGTTGGTAAAACACAGTAGCAATGCAGTTAAACACCCTATCAATACAGGTAAAAACACTATCTCAATGTTGGAAAAAACACAGTAGCAATGCAGTTAAAACACCCTATCAATACACATAAAACACAATCTCAGTGTTGGTAAAAACACAGTAGCAATGCAGTTAAAACATCCCATCAATACAGGTAAAAACACAATCTCAGTGTTGGTAAATCACATTAGCAAGGCAGGTAAAACACCCTATCAAAACAGGTAATAAAACAATCTCAATGTTGGTAAGAACACAGTAGCAATGCAGTTAAAACATCCCATCAATACAGGTAAAAACACAATCTCAGTGTTGGTAAATCGCATTAGCAATGCAGGTAAAACACCCTATCAAAACAGGTAAAAACACAATCTCAGTGTTGGTAAAACACAGTAGCAATGCAGTTAAAACACCCTATCAATACAGGTAAAAACACAATCTCAATGTTGTTAAAAACGGAGTAGCGATGCAGTTAAAACACCCTATCAATACAGGTAAAACCACAATCTCAATGTTGGTAAAAACACAGTCGCAATGCAGTTAAAACACCTTATCAATACAGGTAAAAACACAATCTCAATGTTGGTAAAAACACAGTAGCAATGCAGTTAAAACATTCCATCAATACAGGTAAAAACACAATCTCAATGTTGGTAAAACACAGTAGCAATGCAGTTAAAACATCTCATCAATACAGGTAAAAACACAATCTCAGTGTTGGTAAAACACAGTAGCAATGCAGTTAAAACACCCTATTAATACAGGTAAAAACACAATCTCAATGTTGGTAAAATCACAGTAGCAATGCAGTTAAAACATCCTATCAATACACGTAAAAACACAATCTCACTGTTGGTAAATCACATTAGCAATGCTGGTAAAACACCCTATCAAAACAGGTAAAAACACAATCTCAGTGTTGGTAAAACACAGTAGCAATGCCGTTAAAACACCCTATCAATACAGGTAAAAACATAATCTCAGTGTTGGTAAAACACAGTAGCAATGCAGTTAAACACCCTATCAATACAGGTAAAAACACTATCTCAATGTTGGAAAAAACACAGTAGCAATGCAGTTAAAACACCCTATCAATACACATAAAACACAATCTCAGTGTTGGTAAAAACACAGTAGCAATGCAGTTAAAACATCCCATCAATACAGGTAAAAACACAATCTCAGTGTTGGTAAATCACATTAGCAAGGCAGGTAAAACACCCTATCAAAACAGGTAATAACACAATCTCAATGTTGGTAAGAACACAGTAGCAATGCAGTTAAAACATCCCATCAATACAGGTAAAAACACAATCTCAGTGTTGGTAAATCGCATTAGCAATGCAGGTAAAACACCCTATCAAAACAGGTAAAAACACAATCTCAGTGTTTTTTAAAACACAGTAGCAATGCAGTTAAAACACCCTATCAATACAGGTAAAAACACAATCTCAGTGTTGGTAAAACACAGTAGCAATGCAGTTAAAACACCCTATCAATACAGGTAAACAAACAATCTCAGTGTTGGTAAAACACAGTAGCAATGCAGTTAAACACCCTATCAATACAGGTAAAAACACAATCTCAATGTTGGTAAAAACACAGTAGCAATGCAGTTAAACACCCTAGCAATACAGGTAAAAACACAATCTCAATGTTGGTAAAAACACAGTAGCAATGCAGTTAAACACCTTATTAATACAGGTAAAAACACAATCTCAATGTCGGTAAAAACACAGTAGCAATGCAGTTATAACATCCTATCAATACAGGTAAAAACACAATCTCACTGTTGGTAAATCACATTAGCAATGCTGGTAAAACACCCTATCAAAACAGGTAAAAACACAATCTCAGTGTTGGTAAAACACAGTAGCAATGCCGTTAAAACACCCTATCAATACAGGTAAAAACATAATCTCAGAGTTGGGAAAACACAGTAGCAATGCAGGTAAAACACCCTATCAATACAGGTAAAAACACAATCTCAGTGTTGGTAAAACACAGTAGCAATGCAGTTAAACACCATATCAATACAGGTAAAAACACAATCTCAATGTTGGAAAAAACACAGTAGCAATGCAGTTAAAACACCCTATCAATACACATAAAACATAATCTCAGTGTTGGTAAAAACACAGTAGCAATGCAGTTAAAACATCCCATCAATACAGGTAAAAACACAATCTCAGTGTTGGTAAATCACATTAGCAAGGCGGGTAAAACACCCTATCAAAACAGGTAAAAACACAATCTCAATGTTGGTAAGAACACAGTAGCAATGCAGTTAAAACATCCCATCAATACAGGTAAAAACACAATCTCAGTGTTGGTAAATCGCATTAGCAATGCAGGTAAAACACCCTATCAAAACAGGTAAAAACACAATCTCAGTGTTTTTTAAAACACAGTAGCAATGCAGTTAAAACACCCTATCAATGCAGGTAAAAACACAATCTCAGTGTTGGTAAAACACAGTAGCAATGCAGTTAAACACTCTATCAATACAGGTAAAAACACAATCTCAATGTTGGAAAAAACACAGTAGCAATGCAGTTAAACACCCTATCAATACAGGTAAAAACACAATCTCAATGTTGGTAAAAACACAGTAGCAATGCAGTTAAACACCCTAGCAATACAGGTAAAATCACAATCTCAATGTTGGTAAAAACACAGTAGCAATGCAGTTAAACACCTTATTAATACAGGTAAAAACACAATCTCAATGTCGGTAAAAACACAGTAGCAATGCAGTTATAACATCCTATCAATACAGGTAAAAACACAATCTCAATGTTGGTAAACACACAGTAGCAATGCAGTTAAAACACCCTATCAATACAGGTAACAACACATTCTCAGTGTTGGTAAAAACACAGTAGCAATGCAGTTAAAACACCCTATCAATACAGGTAAAAACACAATCTCAATGTTGCTAAAACACAGTAGCAATGCAGTTAAAACATCCCATCAATACAGGTAAAAACACAATCTCAGTGTTGGTAAATCACATTAGCAATGCAGGTAAAACACCCTATCAAAACAGGTACAAACACAATCTCAGTGTTGGTAAAACACAGTAGCAATGCAGTTAAAACACCGTATCAATACAGGTAAAAACACAATCTCAGTGTTGGTAAAACACAGTAGCAATGCAGTTAAAACACCCTATCAATACAGGTAAAAACACAATCTCAGTGTTGGTAAAACACAGTAGCAATGCAGTTAAACACCCTATCAATACAGGTAAAAACACAATCTCAATGTTGGTAAAAACACAGTAGCAATGCAGTTAAAACTCCCTATCAATACAGGTAAAAACACAATCTCAATGTTGGTATAAACACAGTAGCAATGCAGTTAAACACCCTATCAATACAGGTAAAAACACAATCTCAATGTTGGTAAAAACACAGTAGCAATACAGTTAAAACACCCCTATCAATACACATAAAACATAATCTCAGTGTTGGTAAAATCACAGTAGCAATGCAGTTAAAACACCCTATCAATACAGGTAAAAACACAATTTCAATGTTGGTAAAACACAGTAGCAATGCAGTTAAAACACCCTATCAATACAGGTAAAAACACAATCTCAGTGTTGGTAAAACACAGTAGCAATGCAGTTAAAACACCCTATCAATACAGGTAAAAACACAATCTCAGTGTTGGTAAAACACAGTAGCAATGCATTTAAAACACCCTATCAATACAGGTAAAAACACAATCTCAATGTTGGTAAAAACACAGTAGCAATGCAGTTAAAACACCCTATCAATACAGGTAAAAACACAATCTCGGTGTTGGTAAAAACACAGTAGCAATGCAGTTAAAACACCCTATCAATACAGGTAAAAACACAATCTCAATGTTGGTAAAAACACAGTAGCAATGCAGTTAAAACACCCTATCAATACAGGTAAAAACACAATCTCAGTGTTGGTAAAACACAGTAGCAATGCAGTTAAAACACCCTATAAATACAGGTAAAAACACAATCTCAGTGTTGGTAAAAACACAGTAGCAATGCAGTTAAAACACCCTATCAATACAGGTGAAAACACAATCTCAATGTTGGTAAAAGCACAGTAACAATGCAGTTAAAACATCCCATCAATACAGGTAAAAACACAATCTCAGTGTTGGTAAATCACATTAGCAATGCAGGTAAAACACGCTATAAAAACAGGTAAAAACACAATCTCATTGTTGGTAAAACACAGTAGCAATGCAGTTAAACGCCCTATCAATACAGGTAAAAACACAATCTCAATGTTGGTAAAAACACAGTAGCAATGCAGTTAAAACACCCTATCAATACAGGTAAAAAATCAATCTCAATGTAGTTAAAAACACAGTAGCAATGCAGTTAAACACCCTCTCAATACAGGTAAAAACACAATCTCAATGTTGGTAAAAACACAGTAGCAATGCAGTTAAAACACCCTATCAATACACATAAAACATAATCTCAGAGTTGGTAAAAACACAGTAGCAATGCAGTTAAAACACCCTATCAATACAGGTAAAAACACAATCTCAATGTTGGTAAAAACACAGTAGCAATGCAGTTAAAACACCCTATCAATACAGGTAAAAACACAACCTCAATGTTGGTAAAACACAGTAGCAATGCAGGTAGAACACCCTATCAAAACAGGTAAAAACAAAATCTCAGTGTTGGTAAAAACACAATATGCATGATGGTAGCACACACTATCAATAAGGGTAAAAACACAACCTCAATGTTGGCAAACCACAGTAGCAATGCAGGTAAAACACTGTATCAAAACAGGTAAAAACAAAATCTCAGTGTTGGTAAAAACACATTAGCAATGCAGGTAAAACACCCTATCAAAACAGGTAAAAACACAATCTCAATGTTAGTAAACAAAATACAGGAGCAATGCACGTAAAACACCCTATCAAAACAGGTAAAAACTCAATCTCAGTGTTGGTAAAACACATTAGCAATGCAGTTAAAACACCCTATCAATACAGGTAAAAACACAATCTCAGTGTTGGTAAAACACATTAGCAATGCAGGTAAAACACCCAATCAATACAGGTAAAAACACAATCTCAGTGTTGGTAAAACACTGTAGCATTGCAGGTAAAACATCCTATCAATACAGCTAAAAACACAATCTCAGTGTTGGTAAAACACAGTAGCAATGCAGATAAAACACCCGATCAATACAGGTAAAAACACAATCTCAGTGTTGGTAAAACACAGTAGCAATGCAGTTAAAACACCATATCAATACAGGTAAAAACACAATCTCGATGTTGGTAAAAACACAGTAGCAATGCAGTTAAAACATCCTATCAATACAGGTAGAAACGCAATCTCAGTGTTGGTAAAACACAGTAGCAATGCAGTTAAAACACCCTATCAATACAGGTAAAAACACAATCTCAATGTTGGTAAAAACACAGTAGCAATGCAGGTAAAACATCCTATCAATACAGGTAAAAACACAATCTCAGTGTTGGTAAAACACAGTAGCAATGCAGTTAAAACACCCTATCAATACAGGTAAAACCACAATCTCAATGTTGGTAAAAACACAGTAGCAATGCGGTTAAAACACCCTATCAATACAGGTAAAAACACAATCTCAATGTTGGTAAAAACACAGTAGCAATGCAGTTAAAACATCCCATCAACACAGGTAAAAACACAATCTCAATGTTGGTAAAACACAGTAGCAATGCAGTTAAAACATCTCATCAATACAGGTAAAAACACAATCTCAGTGTTGGTAAAACACAGTAGCAATGCAGTTAAAACACCCTATTAATACAGGTAAAAACACAATCTCAATGTTGGTAAAATCACAGTAGCAATGCAGTTAAAACACCCTATCAATACAGGTAAAATCACAATCTCACTGTTAGTAAATCACATTAACAATGCTGGTAAAACACCCTATCAAAACAGGTAAAAACACAATCTCAGTGTTGGTAAAACACAGTAGCAATGCCGTTAAAATACCCTATCAATACAGGTAAAAACATAATCTCAGTGTTGGTAAAACACAGTAGCAATGCAGGTAAAACACCCTATCAATACAGGTAAAAACACAATCTCAGTGTTGGTAAAACACAGTAGCAATGCAGTTAAACACCCTATCAATACAGGTAAAAACACAATCTCAATGTTGGAAAAAACACAGTAGCAATGCAGTTAAAACACCCTATCAATACACATAAAACATAATCTCAGTGTTGGTAAAAACACAGTAGCAATGCAGTTAAAACATCCCATCAATACAGGTAAAAACACAATCTCAGTGTTGGTAAATCACATTAGCAAGGCAGGTAAAACACCCTATCGAAACAGGTAAAAACACATTCTCAATGTTGGTAAAAACACAGTAGCAATGCAGTTAAAACATCCCATCAATACAGGTAAAAACACAATCTCAGTGTTGGTAAATCACATTAGCAATGCAGGTAAAACACCCTATCAAAACAGGTAAAAACACAATCTCAGTGTTGGTAAAACACAGTAGCAATGCAGTTAAACACCCTATCAATACAGGTAAAAACACAATCTCAATGTTGGTAAAAACACAGTAGCAATGCAGTTAAACACCCTAGCAATACAGGTAAAAACACAATCTCAATGTTTGTAAAAACACAGTAGCAATGCAGTTAAACACCTTATTAATACAGGTAAAAACACAATCTCAATGTCGGTAAAAACACAGTAGCAATGCAGTTATAACATCCTATCAATACAGGTGAAAACACAATCTCAATGTTGGTAAACACACAGTAGCAATGCAGTTAAAACACCCTATCAATACAGGTAAAAACACAATCTCAGTGTTGGTAAAAACACAGTAGCAATGCAGTTAAAACATCCTATCAATACAGGTAGAAACGCAATCTCAGTGTTGGTAAAAACACAGTAGCAATGCAGTTAAAACATCCTATCAATACAGGTAGAAACGCAATCTCAGTGTTGGTAAAACACAGTAGCAATGCAGTTAAAACACCCTATCAATACAGGTAAAAACACAATCTCAGTGTTGGTAAAAACACAGTAGCAATGCAGGTAAAACATCCTATCAATACAGGTAAAAACACAATCTCAGTGTTGGTAAAACACAGTAGCAATGCAGTTAAAACATATCAATCATACAGGTAAAAACACAATCTCAGTGTTGGTAAAACACAGTAGCAATGCAGTTAAAACACCCTATTAATACAGGTAAAAACACAATCTCAATGTTGGTAAAAACACAGTAGCAATGCAGTTAAAACATCCTATCAACACAGGTAGAAACGCAATCTCAGTGTTGGTAAAACACAGTAGCAATGCAGTTAAAACACCCTATCAATACAGGTAAAAACACAATCTCAATGTTGGTAAAAACACAATCTCAGTGTTGGTAAAACACAGTAGCAATGCCCTTAAAATACCCTATCAATACAGGTAAAAACATAATCTCAGTGTTGGTAAAACACAGTAGCAATGCAGGTAAAACACCCTATCGATACAGGTAAAAACACAATCTCAGTGTTGGTAAAACACAGTAGCAATGCAGTTAAACACCCTATCAATAAAGGTAAAAACACAATCTCAATGTTGGAAAAAACACAGTAGCAATGCAGTTAAAACACCCTATCAATACACATAAAACATAATCTCAGTGTTGGTAAAAACACAGTAGCAATGCAGTTAAAACATCCCATCAATACAAGTAAAAACACAATCTCAGTGTTGGTAAATCACATTAGCAAGGCAGGTAAAACACCCTATCAAAACAGGTAAAAACACATTCTCAATGTTGGTAAAAACACAGTAGCAATGCAGTTAAAACATCCCATCAAAACAGGTAAAAACACAATCTCAGTGTTGGTAAAACACAGTAGCAATGCAGTTAAAACACCCTATCAATACAGGTAAAAACACAATCTCAGTGTTGGTAAAACACAGTAGCAATGCAGTTAAAACACCCTATCAATACAGGTAAACAAACAATCTCAGTGTTGGTAAAATACAGGAGCAATGCAGTTAAACACCCTATCAATACAGGTAAAAACACAATCTCAATGTTGGTAAAAACACAGTAGCAATGCAGTTAAACACCCTAGCAATACAGGTAAGAACACAATCTCAATGTTTGTAAAAACACAATAGCAATGCAGTTAAACACCTTATTAATACAGGTAAAAACACAATCTCAATGTCGGTAAAAACACAGTAGCAATGCAGTTATAACATCCTATCAATACAGGTAAAAACACAATCTCAATGTTGGTAAACACACAGTAGCAATGCACTTAAAACACCCTATCAATACAGGTAAAAACACAATCTCAGTGTTGGTAAAAACACAGTAGCAATGCAGTTAAAACACCCTATCAATACAGGTAAAAACACAATCTCAATGTTGCTAAAACACAGTAGCAATGCAGTTAAAACATCCCATCAATACAGGTAAAAACACAATCTCAGTGTTGGTAAATCACATTAGCAATGCAGGTAAAACACCCTATCAAAACAGGTACAAACACAATCTCAGTGTTGGTAAAACACAGTAGCAATGCAGTTAAAACACCGTATCAATACAGGTAAAAACACAATCTCAGTGTTGGTAAAACACAGTAGCAATGCAGTTAAAACACCGTATCAATACAGGTAAAAACACAATCTCAGTGTTGGTAAAACACAGTAGCAATGCAGTTAAACACCCTATCAATACAGGTAAAAACACAATCTCAATGTTGGTAAAAACACAGTAGCAATGCAGTTAAAACTCCCTATCAATACAGGTAAAAACACAATCTCAATGTTGGTAAAAACACAGTAGCAATGCAGTTAAACACCCTATCAATACAGTTAAAAACACAATCTCAATGTTGGTAAAAACACAGTAGCAATGCAGTTAAAACACCCTATCAATACACATAAAACATAATCTCAATGTTGGTAAAAACACAGTAGCAATGCAGTTAAAACATCCCATCAATACAGGTAAAAATACAATATCAGTGTTGGTAAATCACATTAGCAATGCAGGTAAAACACCGTATCAAAACAGGTAAAAACACAATCTCTGTGTTGGTAAAACACAGAAGCAATGCAGTTAAAACACCCTATCAATACAGGTAAAAACACAATCTCAGTTTTGGTAAAACACAGTAGCAATGCAGTTAAAACACCCTATCAATACAGGTAAAAACACAATCTCAATGTTGGTAAAAACACAGTAGCAATGCAGTTAAAACACTGTATCAATACAGGTAAAAACACAATCTCAATGTTGGTAAAAACACAGTAGCAATGCAGTTAAAACACCCTATCAATACACATAAAACATAATCTCAGTGTTGGTAAAAACACAGCAGCAATGCAGTTAAAACATCCCATCAATACAGGTAAAAACACAATCTCAGTGTTGGTAAATCACATTAGCAAGGCAGGTAAAACACCCTATCAAAACAGGTAAAAACACAATCTCAATGTTGGTAAAAACACAGTAGCAATGCAGTTAAAATATCCCATCAATACAGGTAAAAACACAATCTCAGTGTTGGTAAATCACATTAGCAATGCAGGTAAAACACCCTATCAAAACAGGTAAAAACACAATCTCAGTGTTGGTAAAACACAGTAGCAATGCAGTTAAAACACCCTATCAATACAGGTAAAAACACAATCTCAGTGTTGGTAAAACACAGTAGCAATGCAGTTAAAACACCCTATCAATATAGGTAAACAAACAATCTCAGTGTTGGTAAAACACAGTAGCAATGCAGTTAAACACCCTATCAATACAGGTAAAAACATAATCTCAATGTTGGTAAAAACACAGTAGCAATGCAGTTTAACACCCTAGCAATACAGGTAAAAACACAATCTCAATGTTGGTAAAAACACAGTAGCAATGCAGTTAAACACCTTATTAATACAGGTAAAAACACAATCTCAATGTCGGTAAAAACACAGTAGCAATGCAGTTATAACATCCTATCAATACAGGTAAAAACACAATTTCAATGTTGGTAAACACACAGTAGCAATGCAGTTAAAACACCCTATCAATACAGGTAAAAACACAATCTCAGTGTTGGTAAAAACACAGTAGCAATGCAGTTAAAACACCCTATCAATACAGGTAAAAACACAATCTCAATGTTGCTAAAACACAGTAGCAATGCAGTTAAAACATCCCATCAATACAGGTAAAAACACAATCTCAGTGTTGGTAAATCACATTAGCAATGCAGGTAAAACACCCTATCAAAACAGGTACAAACACAATCTCAGTGTTGGTAAAACACAGTAGCAATGCAGTTAAAACACTGTATCAATACAGGTAAAAACACAATCTCAATGTTGGTAAAAACACAGTAGCAATGCAGTTAAACACCCTATCAATACAGGTAAAAACACAATCTCAATGTTGGTAAAAACACAGTAGCAATGCAGTTAAAACACCCTATCAATACACATAAAACATAATCTCAGTGTTGGTAAAAACACAGTAGCAATGCAGTTAAAACACCCTATCAATACAGGTAAAAACACAATCTCAGTGTTGGTAAAACACAGTAGCAATGCAGTTAAAACGCCCTATCAATACAGGTAAAAACACAATCTCAGTGTTGGTAAAACACAGTAGCAATGCATTTAAAACACCCTATCAATACAGGTAAAAACACAATCTCGGTGTTGGTAAAAACACAGTAGCAATGCAGTTAACCCCCTATCAATAGAGGTAAAAAAACAATCTCAATGTTGGTAAAAACACAGTAGCAATGCAGTTAACACATCCCATCAATACAGGTAAAAACACAATCTCAGTGTTGGTAAATCACATTAGCAATGCAGGTAAGCAGGTAAAACACTGTATCAAAACAGGTAAAAACACAATCTCAGTGTTGGTAAAACACAGAAGCAATGCAGTTGAAACAGCCTATCAATACAGGTAAAAACACAATCTCAATGTTGGTAAAAACACAGTAGCAATGCAGTTAAAACACCCTATCAATACAGGTAAAAACACAATCTCGGTGTTGGTAAAAACACAGTAGCAATGCAGTTAAACCCCCTATCAATACAGGTAAAAACACAATCTCAATGTTGGTAAAAACACAGTAGCAATGCAGTTAAAACATCCCATCAATACAGGTAAAAACACAATCTCAGTGTTGGTAAATCACATTAGCAAGGCAGGTAAAACACCCTATCGAAACAGGTAAAAACACATTCTCAATGTTGGTAAAAACACAGTAGCAATGCAGTTAAAACATCCCATCAATACAGGTAAAAACACAATCTCAGTGTTGGTAAATCACATTAGCAATGCAGGTAAAACACCCTATCAAAACAGGTAAAAACACAATCTCAGTGTTGGTAAAACACAGTAGCAATGCAGTTAAACACCCTATCAATACAGGTAAAAACACAATCTCAATGTTGGTAAAAACACAGTAGCAATGCAGTTAAACACCCTAGCAATACAGGTAAAAACACAATCTCAATGTTTGTAAAAACACAGTAGCAATGCAGTTAAACACCTTATTAATACAGGTAAAAACACAATCTCAATGTCGGTAAAAACACAGTAGCAATGCAGTTATAACATCCTATCAATACAGGTGAAAACACAATCTCAATGTTGGTAAACACACAGTAGCAATGCAGTTAAAACACCCTATCAATACAGGTAAAAACACAATCTCAGTGTTGGTAAAAACACAGTAGCAATGCAGTTAAAACATCCTATCAATACAGGTAGAAACGCAATCTCAGTGTTGGTAAAAACACAGTAGCAATGCAGTTAAAACATCCTATCAATACAGGTAGAAACGCAATCTCAGTGTTGGTAAAACACAGTAGCAATGCAGTTAAAACACCCTATCAATACAGGTAAAAACACAATCTCAGTGTTGGTAAAAACACAGTAGCAATGCAGGTAAAACATCCTATCAATACAGGTAAAAACACAATCTCAGTGTTGGTAAAACACAGTAGCAATGCAGTTAAAACATATCAATCATACAGGTAAAAACACAATCTCAGTGTTGGTAAAACACAGTAGCAATGCAGTTAAAACACCCTATTAATACAGGTAAAAACACAATCTCAATGTTGGTAAAAACACAGTAGCAATGCAGTTAAAACATCCTATCAACACAGGTAGAAACGCAATCTCAGTGTTGGTAAAACACAGTAGCAATGCAGTTAAAACACCCTATCAATACAGGTAAAAACACAATCTCAATGTTGGTAAAAACACAATCTCAGTGTTGGTAAAACACAGTAGCAATGCCCTTAAAATACCCTATCAATACAGGTAAAAACATAATCTCAGTGTTGGTAAAACACAGTAGCAATGCAGGTAAAACACCCTATCGATACAGGTAAAAACACAATCTCAGTGTTGGTAAAACACAGTAGCAATGCAGTTAAACACCCTATCAATAAAGGTAAAAACACAATCTCAATGTTGGAAAAAACACAGTAGCAATGCAGTTAAAACACCCTATCAATACACATAAAACATAATCTCAGTGTTGGTAAAAACACAGTAGCAATGCAGTTAAAACATCCCATCAATACAAGTAAAAACACAATCTCAGTGTTGGTAAATCACATTAGCAAGGCAGGTAAAACACCCTATCAAAACAGGTAAAAACACATTCTCAATGTTGGTAAAAACACAGTAGCAATGCAGTTAAAACATCCCATCAAAACAGGTAAAAACACAATCTCAGTGTTGGTAAAACACAGTAGCAATGCAGTTAAAACACCCTATCAATACAGGTAAAAACACAATCTCAGTGTTGGTAAAACACAGTAGCAATGCAGTTAAAACACCCTATCAATACAGGTAAACAAACAATCTCAGTGTTGGTAAAATACAGGAGCAATGCAGTTAAACACCCTATCAATACAGGTAAAAACACAATCTCAATGTTGGTAAAAACACAGTAGCAATGCAGTTAAACACCCTAGCAATACAGGTAAGAACACAATCTCAATGTTTGTAAAAACACAATAGCAATGCAGTTAAACACCTTATTAATACAGGTAAAAACACAATCTCAATGTCGGTAAAAACACAGTAGCAATGCAGTTATAACATCCTATCAATACAGGTAAAAACACAATCTCAATGTTGGTAAACACACAGTAGCAATGCACTTAAAACACCCTATCAATACAGGTAAAAACACAATCTCAGTGTTGGTAAAAACACAGTAGCAATGCAGTTAAAACACCCTATCAATACAGGTAAAAACACAATCTCAATGTTGCTAAAACACAGTAGCAATGCAGTTAAAACATCCCATCAATACAGGTAAAAACACAATCTCAGTGTTGGTAAATCACATTAGCAATGCAGGTAAAACACCCTATCAAAACAGGTACAAACACAATCTCAGTGTTGGTAAAACACAGTAGCAATGCAGTTAAAACACCGTATCAATACAGGTAAAAACACAATCTCAGTGTTGGTAAAACACAGTAGCAATGCAGTTAAAACACCGTATCAATACAGGTAAAAACACAATCTCAGTGTTGGTAAAACACAGTAGCAATGCAGTTAAACACCCTATCAATACAGGTAAAAACACAATCTCAATGTTGGTAAAAACACAGTAGCAATGCAGTTAAAACTCCCTATCAATACAGGTAAAAACACAATCTCAATGTTGGTAAAAACACAGTAGCAATGCAGTTAAACACCCTATCAATACAGTTAAAAACACAATCTCAATGTTGGTAAAAACACAGTAGCAATGCAGTTAAAACACCCTATCAATACACATAAAACATAATCTCAATGTTGGTAAAAACACAGTAGCAATGCAGTTAAAACATCCCATCAATACAGGTAAAAATACAATATCAGTGTTGGTAAATCACATTAGCAATGCAGGTAAAACACCGTATCAAAACAGGTAAAAACACAATCTCTGTGTTGGTAAAACACAGAAGCAATGCAGTTAAAACACCCTATCAATACAGGTAAAAACACAATCTCAGTTTTGGTAAAACACAGTAGCAATGCAGTTAAAACACCCTATCAATACAGGTAAAAACACAATCTCAATGTTGGTAAAAACACAGTAGCAATGCAGTTAAAACACTGTATCAATACAGGTAAAAACACAATCTCAATGTTGGTAAAAACACAGTAGCAATGCAGTTAAAACACCCTATCAATACACATAAAACATAATCTCAGTGTTGGTAAAAACACAGCAGCAATGCAGTTAAAACATCCCATCAATACAGGTAAAAACACAATCTCAGTGTTGGTAAATCACATTAGCAAGGCAGGTAAAACACCCTATCAAAACAGGTAAAAACACAATCTCAATGTTGGTAAAAACACAGTAGCAATGCAGTTAAAATATCCCATCAATACAGGTAAAAACACAATCTCAGTGTTGGTAAATCACATTAGCAATGCAGGTAAAACACCCTATCAAAACAGGTAAAAACACAATCTCAGTGTTGGTAAAACACAGTAGCAATGCAGTTAAAACACCCTATCAATACAGGTAAAAACACAATCTCAGTGTTGGTAAAACACAGTAGCAATGCAGTTAAAACACCCTATCAATATAGGTAAACAAACAATCTCAGTGTTGGTAAAACACAGTAGCAATGCAGTTAAACACCCTATCAATACAGGTAAAAACATAATCTCAATGTTGGTAAAAACACAGTAGCAATGCAGTTTAACACCCTAGCAATACAGGTAAAAACACAATCTCAATGTTGGTAAAAACACAGTAGCAATGCAGTTAAACACCTTATTAATACAGGTAAAAACACAATCTCAATGTCGGTAAAAACACAGTAGCAATGCAGTTATAACATCCTATCAATACAGGTAAAAACACAATTTCAATGTTGGTAAACACACAGTAGCAATGCAGTTAAAACACCCTATCAATACAGGTAAAAACACAATCTCAGTGTTGGTAAAAACACAGTAGCAATGCAGTTAAAACACCCTATCAATACAGGTAAAAACACAATCTCAATGTTGCTAAAACACAGTAGCAATGCAGTTAAAACATCCCATCAATACAGGTAAAAACACAATCTCAGTGTTGGTAAATCACATTAGCAATGCAGGTAAAACACCCTATCAAAACAGGTACAAACACAATCTCAGTGTTGGTAAAACACAGTAGCAATGCAGTTAAAACACTGTATCAATACAGGTAAAAACACAATCTCAATGTTGGTAAAAACACAGTAGCAATGCAGTTAAACACCCTATCAATACAGGTAAAAACACAATCTCAATGTTGGTAAAAACACAGTAGCAATGCAGTTAAAACACCCTATCAATACACATAAAACATAATCTCAGTGTTGGTAAAAACACAGTAGCAATGCATTTAAAACACCCTATCAATACAGGTAAAAACACAATCTCGGTGTTGGTAAAAACACAGTAGCAATGCAGTTAACCCCCTATCAATAGAGGTAAAAAAACAATCTCAATGTTGGTAAAAACACAGTAGCAATGCAGTTAACACATCCCATCAATACAGGTAAAAACACAATCTCAGTGTTGGTAAATCACATTAGCAATGCAGGTAAGCAGGTAAAACACTGTATCAAAACAGGTAAAAACACAATCTCAGTGTTGGTAAAACACAGAAGCAATGCAGTTGAAACAGCCTATCAATACAGGTAAAAACACAATCTCAATGTTGGTAAAAACACAGTAGCAATGCAGTTAAAACACCCTATCAATACAGGTAAAAACACAATCTCGGTGTTGGTAAAAACACAGTAGCAATGCAGTTAAACCCCCTATCAATACAGGTAAAAACACAATCTCAATGTTGGTAAAAACACAGTAGCAATGCAGTTAAAACCCCCTATCAATACAGGTAAAAACACAATCTCAGTGTTGGTAAATCACATTAGCAATGCAGGTAAAACACTGTATCAAAACAGGTAAAAACACAATCTCAGTGTTGGTAAATCACATTAGCAATGCAGGTAAAACACTGTATCAAAACAGGTAAAAACACAATCTCAATGTTGGTAAAACACAGAAGCAATGCAGTTAAAACACCCTATCAATACAGGTAAAAACGCAATCTCAGTGTTGGTAAAACACAGTAGCAATGCAGTTAAAACACCCTATCAATACAGGTAAAAACGCAATCTCAATGTTGGTAAAAACACAGTAGCAATGCAGGTAAAACATCCTATCAATACAGCTAAAAACACAATCTCAGTGTTGGTAAAACACAGTAGCAATGCAGTTAAAACACCCTATCAATACAGGTAAAAACACAATCTCAATGTTGTTAAAAACGGAGTAGCGATGCAGTTAAAACACCCTATCAATACAGGTAAAACCACAATCTCAATGTTGGTAAAAACACAGTAGCAATGCAGTTAAAACACCCTATCAATACAGGTAAAAACACAATCTCAATGTTGGTAAAAACACAGTAGCAATGCAGTTAAAACATTCCATCAATACAGGTAAAAACACAATCTCAATGTTGGTAAAACACAGTAGCAATGCAGTTAAAACATCTCATCAATACAGGTAAAAACACAATCTCAGTGTTGGTAAAACACAGTAGCAATGCAGTTAAAACACCCTATTAATACAGGTAAAAACACAATCTCAATGTTGGTAAAATCACAGTAGCAATGCAGTTAAAACATCCTATCAATACACGTAAAAACACAATCTCACTGTTGGTAAATCACATTAGCAATGCTGGTAAAACACCCTATCAAAACAGGTAAAAACACAATCTCAGTGTTGGTAAAACACAGTAGCAATGCCGTTAAAACACCCTATCAATACAGCTAAAAACATAATCTCAGTGTTGGTAAAACACAGTAGCAATGCAGGTAAAACACCCTATCAATACAGGTAAAAACACAATCTCAGTGTTGGTAAAACACAGTAGCAATGCAGTTAAACACCCTATCAATACAGGTAAAAACACTATCTCAATGTTGGAAAAAACACAGTAGCAATGCAGTTAAAACACCCTACCAATAAACATAAAACACAATCTCAGTGTTGGTAAAAACACAGTAGCAATGCAGTTAAAACATCCCATAAATACAGGTAAAAACACAATCTCAGTGTTGGTAAATCACATTAGCAAGGCAGGTAAAACACCCTATCAAAACAGGTAAAAACACAATCTCAGTGTTGGTAAAACACAGTAGCAATGCAGTTAAAACACCCTATCAATACAGGTAAAAACACAATCTCAATGTTGTTAAAAACGGAGTAGCGATGCAGTTAAAACACCCTATCAATACAGGTAAAACCACAATCTCAATGTTGGTAAAAACACAGTCGCAATGCAGTTAAAACACCCTATCAATACAGGTAAAAACACAATCTCAATGTTGGTAAAAACACAGTAGCAATGCAGTTAAAACATTCCATCAATACAGGTAAAAACACAATCTCAATGTTGGTAAAACACAGTAGCAATGCAGTTAAAACATCTCATCAATACAGGTAAAAACACAATCTCAGTGTTGGTAAAACACAGTAGCAATGCAGTTAAAACACCCTATTAATACAGGTAAAAACACAATCTCAATGTTGGTAAAATCACAGTAGCAATGCAGTTAAAACATCCTATCAATACACGTAAAAACACAATCTCACTGTTGGTAAATCACATTAGCAATGCTGGTAAAACACCCTATCAAAACAGGTAAAAACACAATCTCAGTGTTGGTAAAACACAGTAGCAATGCCGTTAAAACACCCTATCAATACAGGTAAAAACATAATCTCAGTGTTGGTAAAACACAGTAGCAATGCAGTTAAACACCCTATCAATACAGGTAAAAACAATATCTCAATGTTGGAAAAAACACAGTAGCAATGCAGTTAAAACACCCTATCAATACACATAAAACACAATCTCAGTGTTGGTAAAAACACAGTAGCAATGCAGTTAAAACATCCCATCAATACAGGTAAAAACACAATCTCAGTGTTGGTAAATCGCATTAGCAATGCAGGTAAAACACCCTATCAAAACAGGTAAAAACACAATCTCAGTGTTTTTTAAAACACAGTAGCAATGCAGTTAAAACACCCTATCAATACAGGTAAAAACACAATCTCAGTGTTGGTAAAACACAGTAGCAATGCAGTTAAAACACCCTATCAATACAGGTAAACAAACAATCTCAGTGTTGGTAAAACACAGTAGCAATGCAGTTAAACACCCTATCAATACAGGTAAAAACACAATCTCAATGTTGGTAAAAACACAGTAGCAATGCAGTTAAACACCCTAGCAATACAGGTAAAAACACAATCTCAATGTTGGTAAAAACACAGTAGCAATGCAGTTAAACACCTTATTAATACAGGTAAAAACACAATCTCAATGTCGGTAAAAACACAGTAGCAATGCAGTTATAACATCCTATCAATACAGGTAAAAACACAATCTCACTGTTGGTAAATCACATTAGCAATGCTGGTAAAACACCCTATCAAAACAGGTAAAAACACAATCTCAGTGTTGGTAAAACACAGTAGCAATGCCGTTAAAACACCCTATCAATACAGGTAAAAACATAATCTCAGAGTTGGGAAAACACAGTAGCAATGCAGGTAAAACACCCTATCAATACAGGTAAAAACACAATCTCAGTGTTGGTAAAACACAGTAGCAATGCAGTTAAACACCATATCAATACAGGTAAAAACACAATCTCAATGTTGGAAAAAACACAGTAGCAATGCAGTTAAAACACCCTATCAATACACATAAAACATAATCTCAGTGTTGGTAAAAACACAGTAGCAATGCAGTTAAAACATCCCATCAATACAGGTAAAAACACAATCTCAGTGTTGGTAAATCACATTAGCAAGGCGGGTAAAACACCCTATCAAAACAGGTAAAAACACAATCTCAATGTTGGTAAGAACACAGTAGCAATGCAGTTAAAACATCCCATCAATACAGGTAAAAACACAATCTCAGTGTTGGTAAATCGCATTAGCAATGCAGGTAAAACACCCTATCAAAACAGGTAAAAACACAATCTCAGTGTTTTTTAAAACACAGTAGCAATGCAGTTAAAACACCCTATCAATACAGGTAAAAACACAATCTCAGTGTTGGTAAAACACAGTAGCAATGCAGTTAAACACTCTATCAATACAGGTAAAAACACAATCTCAATGTTGGAAAAAACACAGTAGCAATGCAGTTAAACACCCTATCAATACAGGTAAAAACACAATCTCAATGTTGGTAAAAACACAGTAGCAATGCAGTTAAACACCCTAGCAATACAGGTAAAATCACAATCTCAATGTTGGTAAAAACACAGTAGCAATGCAGTTAAACACCTTATTAATACAGGTAAAAACACAATCTCAATGTCGGTAAAAACACAGTAGCAATGCAGTTATAACATCCTATCAATACAGGTAAAAACACAATCTCAGTGTTGGTAAATCACATTAGGAATGCAGGTAAAACACCCTATCAAAACAGGTAAAAACACAATCTCAGTGTTTTTTAAAACACAGTAGCAATGCAGTTAAAACACCCTATCATTACAGGTAAAAACACAATCTCAATGTTGGTAAACACACAGTAGCAATGCAGTTAAAACACCCTATCAATACAGGTAACAACACATTCTCAGTGTTGGTAAACACACAGTAGCAATGCAGTTAAAACACCCTATCAATACAGGTAAAAACACAATCTCAATGTTGCTAAAACACAGTAGCAATGCAGTTAAAACATCCCATCAATACAGGTAAAAACACAATCTCAGTGTTGGTAAATCACATTAGGAATGCAGGTAAAACACCCCATCAAAACAGGTACAAACACAATCTCAGTGTTGGTAAAACACAGTAGCAATGCAGTTAAAACACCGTATCAATACAGGTAAAAACACAATCTCAGTGTTGGTAAAACACAGTAGCAATGCAGTTAAAACACCCTATCAATACAGGTAAAAACACAATCTCAGTGTTGGTAAAACACAGTAGCAATGCAGTTAACCACCCTATCAATACAGGTAAAAACACAATCTCAATGTTGGTAAAAACACAGTAGCAATGCAGTTAAAACTCCCTATCAATACAGGTAAAAACACAATCTCAATGTTGGTAAAAACACAGTAGCAATGCAGTTAAACACCCTATCAATACAGGTAAAAACACAATCTCAATGTTGGTTAAAACACAGTAGCAATGCAGTTAAAACACCCTATCATTACAGGTAAAAACACAATCTCAATGTTGGTAAACACACAGTAGCAATGCAGTTAAAACACCCTATCAATACAGGTAACAACACATTCTCAGTGTTGGTAAACACACAGTAGCAATGCAGTTAAAACACCCTATCAATACAGGTAAAAACACAATCTCAATGTTGCTAAAACACAGTAGCAATGCAGTTAAAACATCCCATCAATACAGGTAAAAACACAATCTCAGTGTTGGTAAATCACATTAGGAATGCAGGTAAAACACCCCATCAAAACAGGTACAAACACAATCTCAGTGTTGGTAAAACACAGTAGCAATGCAGTTAAAACACCGTATCAATACAGGTAAAAACACAATCTCAGTGTTGGTAAAACACAGTAGCAATGCAGTTAAAACACCCTATCAATACAGGTAAAAACACAATCTCAGTGTTGGTAAAACACAGTAGCAATGCAGTTAACCACCCTATCAATACAGGTAAAAACACAATCTCAATGTTGGTAAAAACACAGTAGCAATGCAGTTAAAACTCCCTATCAATACAGGTAAAAACACAATCTCAATGTTGGTAAAAACACAGTAGCAATGCAGTTAAACACCCTATCAATACAGGTAAAAACACAATCTCAATGTTGGTAAAAACACAGTAGCAATACAGTTAAAACACCCCTATCAATACACATAAAACATAATCTCAGTGTTGGTAAAATCACAGTAGCAATGCAGTTAAAACACCCTATCAATACAGGTAAAAACACAATTTCAATGTTGGTAAAACACAGTAGCAATGCAGTTAAAACACCCTATCAATACAGGTAAAAACACAATCTCAGTGTTGGTAAAACACAGTAGCAATGCAGTTAAAACACCCTATCAATACAGGTAAAAACACAATCTCAGTGTTGGTAAAACACAGTAGCAATGCATTTAAAACACCCTATCAATACAGGTAAAAACACAATCTCAATGTTGGTAAAAACACAGTAGCAATGCAGTTAAAACACCCTATCAATACAGGTAAAAACACAATCTTGGTGTTGGTAAAAACACAGTAGCAATGCAGTTAAAACACCCTATCAATACAGGTAAAAACACAATCTCAGTGTTGGTAAAACACAGTAGCAATGCAGTTAAAACACCCTATCAATACAGGTAAAAACACAATCTCAGTGTTGGTAAAACACAGTAGCAATGCAGTTAAAACACCCTATAAATACAGGTAAAAACACAATCTCAGTGTTGGTAAAAACACAGTAGCAATGCAGTTAAAACACCCTATCAATACAGGTGAAAACACAATCTCAATGTTGGTAAAAGCACAGTAACAATGCAGTTAAAACATCCCATCAATACAGGTAAAAACACAATCTCAGTGTTGGTAAATCACATTAGCAATGCAGGTAAAACACGCTATAAAAACAGGTAAAAACACAATCTCAGTGTTGGTAAAACACAGTAGCAATGCAGTTAAACGCCCTATCAATACAGGTAAAAACACAATCTCAATGTTGGTAAAAACACAGTAGCAATGCAGTTAAAACACCCTATCAATACAGGTAAAAAATCAATCTCAATGTAGTTAAAAACACAGTAGCAATGCAGTTAAACACCCTCTCAATACAGGTAAAAACACAATCTCAATGTTGGTAAAAACACAGTAGCAATGCAGTTAAAACACCCTATCAATACACATAAAACATAATCTCAGAGTTGGTAAAAACACAGTAGCAATGCAGTTAAAACACCCTATCAATACAGGTAAAAACACAATCTCAATGTTGGTAAAAACACAGTAGCAATGCAGTTAAAACACCCTATCAATACAGGTAAAAACACAACCTCAATGTTGGTAAAACACAGTAGCAATGCAGGTAGAACACCCTATCAAAACAGGTAAAAACAAAATCTCAGTGTTGGTAAAAACACAATATGCATGATGGTAGCACACACTATCAATAAGGGTAAAAACACAACCTCAATGTTGGCAAACCACAGTAGCAATGCAGGTAAAACACTGTATCAAAACAGGTAAAAACAAAATCTCAGTGTTGGTAAAAACACATTAGCAATGCAGGTAAAACACCCTATCAAAACAGGTAAAAACACAATCTCAATGTTAGTAAACAAAATACAGGAGCAATGCACGTAAAACACCCTATCAAAACAGGTAAAAACTCAATCTCAGTGTTGGTAAAACACAGTAGCAATGCAGATAAAACACCCGATCAATACAGGTAAAAACACAATCTCAGTGTTGGTAAAACACAGTAGCAATGCAGTTAAAACACCATATCAATACAGGTAAAAACACAATCTCGATGTTGGTAAAAACACAGTAGCAATGCAGTTAAAACATCCTATCAATACAGGTAGAAACGCAATCTCAGTGTTGGTAAAACACAGTAGCAATGCAGTTAAAACACCCTATCAATACAGGTAAAAACACAATCTCAATGTTGGTAAAAACACAGTAGCAATGCAGGTAAAACATCCTATCAATACAGGTAAAAACACAATCTCAGTGTTGGTAAAACACAGTAGCAATGCGGTTAAAACACCCTATCAATACAGGTAAAACCACAATCTCAATGTTGGTAAAAACACAGTAGCAATGCGGTTAAAACACCCTATCAATACAGGTAAAAACACAATCTCAATGTTGGTAAAAACACAGTAGCAATGCAGTTAAAACATCCCATCAACACAGGTAAAAACACAATCTCAATGTTGGTAAAACACAGTAGCAATGCAGTTAAAACATCTCATCAATACAGGTAAAAACACAATCTCAGTGTTGGTAAAACACAGTAGCAATGCAGTTAAAACACCCTATTAATACAGGTAAAAACACAATCGCAATGTTGGTAAAATCACAGTAGCAATGCAGTTAAAACACCCTATCAATACAGGTAAAATCACAATCTCACTGTTGGTAAATCACATTAGCAATGCTGGTAAAACACCCTATCAAAACAGGTAAAAACACAATCTCAGTGTTGGTAAAACACAGTAGCAATGCTGTTAAAATACCCTATCAATACAGGTAAAAACATAATCTCAGTGTTGGTAAAACACAGTAGCAATGCAGTTAAACACCCTATCAATACAGGTAAAAACACAATCTCAATGTTGGAAAAAACACAGTAGCAATGCAGTTAAAACACTGTATCAATACACATAAAACATAATCTCAGTGTTGGTAAAAACACAGTAGCAATGCAGTTAAAACATCCCATCAATACAGGTAAAAACACAATCTCAGTGTTGGTAAATCACATTAGCAAGGCAGGTAAAACACCCTATCAAAACAGGTAAAAACACATTCTCAATGTTGGTAAAAACACAGTAGCAATGCAGTTAAAACATCCCATCAATACAGGTAAAAACACAATCTCAGAGTTGGTAAATCACATTAGCAATGCAGGTAAAACACCCTATCAAAACAGGTAAAAACACAATCTCAGTGTTGGTAAAACACAGTAGCAATGCAGTTAAAACACCCTATCAATACAGGTAAAAACACAATCTCAATGTTGGTAAAAACACAGTAGCAATGCAGTTAACACTCCCTATCAATACAGGTAAAAATACAATCTCAATGTTGGTAAAAACACAGTAGCAATGCAGTTAAACACCCTATCAATACACATAAAACATAATCTCAATGTTGGTAAAGACACAGTAGCAATGCAGGTAAAACACCGTATCAAAACAGGTAAAAACACAATCTCAGTGTTGGTAAAACACAGAAGCAATGCAGTTAAAACACCCTATCAATACAGGTAAAAACACAGTCTCAGTGTTGGTAAAACACAGTAGCAATGCAGTTTAAACACCCTATCAATACAGGTAAAAACACAATCTCAATGTTGGTAAAAACACAGTAGCAATGCAGTTAAAACACCGTATCAATACAGGTAAAAACACAATCTCAATGTTGGTAAAAACACAGTAGCAATGCAGTTCAACACCCTATCAATACAGGTAAAAACACAATCTCAATGTAGTTAAAAACACAGTAGCAATGCAGTTAAACACCCTATCAATACAGGTAAAAACACAATCTTAATGTTGGTAAAAACACAGTAGCAATGCAGTTAAAACACCCTATCAATACACATAAAACATAATCTCAGTGTTGGTAAAATCACAGTGGCAATGCAGTTAAAACACCCTTTCAATACAGGTAAAAACACAATCTCAATGTTGGTAAAAACACAGTAGCAATGCAGTTAAAACACCCTATCAATACAGGTAAAAACACAACCTCAATGTTGGTAAAACACAGTAGCAATGCAGGTAGAACACCCTATCAAAACAGGTAAAAACAAAATCTCAGTGTTGGCAAAAACACAGTAGCAATTCAGGTATAACACCCTATCAAAACAGGTAAAAACTAAATCTCAGTGTTGGTAAAAACACAATATGCATGATGGTAGCACACACTATCAATATGGGTAAAAACACAACCTCAATGTTGGCAAGCCACAGTAGCAATGCAGGTAAAACACCCTATCAATACAGGTAAAAACACAATCTCAATGTTGGTAAAAACACAGTAGCAATGAAGTTAAAACACCCTATCAATACAGGTAAAATCACAATCTCAGTGTTGGTAAAACACAGTAGCAATGCAGTTAAAATACCCTATCAATACAGGTAAAAACACAATCTCAGTGTTGGTAAAACACAGTAGCAATGCAGTTAAACACCCTATTAATACAGGTAAAAACACAATCTCAATGTTGGTAAAAACACAGTAGCAATGCAGTTAACACTCCCTATCAATACAGGTAAAAATACAATCTCAATGTTGGTAAAAACACAGTAGCAATGCAGTTAAACACCCTATCAATACAGTTAAAAATACAATCTCAATGTTGGTAAAAACACAGTAGCAATGCAGTTAAAACACCCTATCAATACACATAAAACATAATCTCAATGTTGGTAAAGACACAGTAGCAATGCAGGTAAAACACCGTATCAAAACAGGTAAAAACACAATCTCAGTGTTGGTAAAACACAGAAGCAATGCAGTTAAAACACCCTATCAATACAGGTAAAAACACAGTCTCAGTGTTGGTAAAACACAGTAGCAATGCAGTTTAAACACCCTATCAATACAGGTAAAAACACAATCTCAATGTTGGTAAAAACACAGTAGCAATGCAGTTAAAACACCGTATCAATACAGGTAAAAACACAATCTCAATGTTGGTAAAAACACAGTAGCAATGCAGTTCAACACCCTATCAATACAGGTAAAAACACAATCTCAATGTAGTTAAAAACACAGTAGCAATGCAGTTAAACACCCTATCAATACAGGTAAAAACACAATCTTAATGTTGGTAAAAACACAGTAGCAATGCAGTTAAAACACCCTATCAATACACATAAAACATAATCTCAGTGTTGGTAAAAACACAGTGGCAATGCAGTTAAAACACCCTTTCAATACAGGTAAAAACACAATCTCAATGTTGGTAAAAACACAGTAGCAATGCAGTTAAAACACCCTATCAATACAGGTAAAAACACAACCTCAATGTTGGTAAAACACAGTCGCAATGCAGGTAGAACACCCTATCAAAACAGGTAAAAACAAAATCTCAGTGTTGGCAAAAACACAGTAGCAATTCAGGTATAACACCCTATCAAAACAGGTAATAAAACAATCTCAATGTTGGTAAGAACACAGTAGCAATGCAGTTAAAACATCCCATCAATACAGGTAAAAACACAATCTCAGTGTTGGTAAATCGCATTAGCAATGCAGGTAAAACACCCTATCAAAACAGGTAAAAACACAATCTCAGTGTTGGTAAAACACAGTAGCAATGCAGTTAAAACACCCTATCAATACAGGTAAAAACACAATCTCAATGTTGTTAAAAACGGAGTAGCGATGCAGTTAAAACACCCTATCAATACAGGTAAAACCACAATCTCAATGTTGGTAAAAACACAGTCGCAATGCAGTTAAAACACCCTATCAATACAGGTAAAAACACAATCTCAATGTTGGTAAAAACACAGTAGCAATGCAGTTAAAACATTCCATCAATACAGGTAAAAACACAATCTCAATGTTGGTAAAACACAGTAGCAATGCAGTTAAAACATCCCATCAATACAGGTAAAAACACAATCTCAGTGTTGGTAAAACACAGTAGCAATGCAGTTAAAACACCCTATTAATACAGGTAAAAACACAATCTCAATGTTGGTAAAATCACAGTAGCAATGCAGTTAAAACATCCTATCAATACACGTAAATACACAATCTCACTGTTGGTAAATCACATTAGCAATGCTGGTAAAACACCCTATCAAAACAGGTAAAAACACAATCTCAGTGTTGGTAAAACACAGTAGCAATGCCGTTAAAACACCCTATCAATACAGGTAAAAACATAATCTCAGTGTTGGTAAAACACAGTAGCAATGCAGTTAAACACCCTATCAATACAGGTAAAAACAATATCTCAATGTTGGAAAAAACACAGTAGCAATGCAGTTAAAACACCCTATCAATACACATAAAACACAATCTCAGTGTTGGTAAAAACACAGTAGCAATGCAGTTAAAACATCCCATCAATACAGGTAAAAAGCACAATCTCAGTGTTGGTAAATCACATTAGCAAGGCAGGTAAAACACCCTATCAAAACAGGTAATAACACAATCTCAATGTTGGTAAGAACACAGTAGCAATGCAGTTAAAACATCCCATCAATACAGGTAAAAACACAATCTCAGTGTTGGTAAATCGCATTAGCAATGCAGGTAAAACACCCTATCAAAACAGGTAAAAACACAATCTCAGTGTTTTTTAAAACACAGTAGCAATGCAGTTAAAACACCCTATCAATACAGGTAAAAACACAATCTCAGTGTTGGTAAAACACAGTAGCAATGCAGTTAAAACACCCTATCAATACAGGTAAACAAACAATCTCAGTGTTGGTAAAACACAGTAGCAATGCAGTTAAACACCCTATCAATACAGGTAAAAACACAATCTCAATGTTGGTAAAAACACAGTAGCAATGCAGTTAAACACCCTAGCAATACAGGTAAAAACACAATCTCAATGTTGGTAAAAACACAGTAGCAATGCAGTTAAACACCTTATTAATACAGGTAAAAACACAATCTCAATGTCGGTAAAAACACAGTAGCAATGCAGTTATAACATCCTATCAATACAGGTAAAAACACAATCTCACTGTTGGTAAATCACATTAGCAATGCTGGTAAAACACCCTATCAAAACAGGTAAAAACACAATCTCAGTGTTGGTAAAACACAGTAGCAATGCCGTTAAAACACCCTATCAATACAGGTAAAAACATAATCTCAGAGTTGGGAAAACACAGTAGCAATGCAGGTAAAACACCCTATCAATACAGGTAAAAACACAATCTCAGTGTTGGTAAAACACAGTAGCAATGCAGTTAAACACCATATCAATACAGGTAAAAACACAATCTCAATGTTGGAAAAAACACAGTAGCAATGCAGTTAAAACACCCTATCAATACACATAAAACATAATCTCAGTGTTGGTAAAAACACAGTAGCAATGCAGTTAAAACATCCCATCAATACAGGTAAAAACACAATCTCAGTGTTGGTAAATCACATTAGCAAGGCGGGTAAAACACCCTATCAAAACAGGTAAAAACACAATCTCAATGTTGGTAAGAACACAGTAGCAATGCAGTTAAAACATCCCATCAATACAGGTAAAAACACAATCTCAGTGTTGGTAAATCGCATTAGCAATGCAGGTAAAACACCCTATCAAAACAGGTAAAAACACAATCTCAGTGTTTTTTAAAACACAGTAGCAATGCAGTTAAAACACCCTATCAATACAGGTAAAAACACAATCTCAGTGTTGGTAAAACACAGTAGCAATGCAGTTAAACACTCTATCAATACAGGTAAAAACACAATCTCAATGTTGGAAAAAACACAGTAGCAATGCAGTTAAACACCCTATCAATACAGGTAAAAACACAATCTCAATGTTGGTAAAAACACAGTAGCAATGCAGTTAAACACCCTAGCAATACAGGTAAAATCACAATCTCAATGTTGGTAAAAACACAGTAGCAATGCAGTTAAACACCTTATTAATACAGGTAAAAACACAATCTCAATGTCGGTAAAAACACAGTAGCAATGCAGTTATAACATCCTATCAATACAGGTAAAAACACAATCTCAATGTTGGTAAACACACAGTAGCAATGCAGTTAAAACACCCTATCAATACAGGTAACAACACATTCTCAGTGTTGGTAAACACACAGTAGCAATGCAGTTAAAACACCCTATCAATACAGGTAAAAACACAATCTCAATGTTGCTAAAACACAGTAGCAATGCAGTTAAAACATCCCATCAATACAGGTAAAAACACAATCTCAGTGTTGGTAAATCACATTAGGAATGCAGGTAAAACACCCTATCAAAACAGGTACAAACACAATCTCAGTGTTGGTAAAACACAGTAGCAATGCAGTTAAAACACCGTATCAATACAGGTAAAAACACAATCTCAGTGTTGGTAAAACACAGTAGCAATGCAGTTAAAACACCCTATCAATACAGGTAAAAACACAATCTCAGTGTTGGTAAAACACAGTAGCAATGCAGTTAAACACCATATCAATACAGGTAAAAACACAATCTCAATGTTGGTAAAAACACAGTAGCAATGCAGTTAAAACTCCCTATCAATACAGGTAAAAACACAATCTCAATGTTGGTAAAAACACAGTAGCAATGCAGTTAAACACCCTATCAATACAGGTAAAAACACAATCTCAATGTTGGTAAAAACACAGTAGCAATACAGTTAAAACACCCCTATCAATACACATAAAACATAATCTCAGTGTTGGTAAAATCACAGTAGCAATGCAGTTAAAACACCCTATCAATACAGGTAAAAACACAATTTCAATGTTGGTAAAACACAGTAGCAATGCAGTTAAAACACCCTATCAATACAGGTAAAAACACAATCTCAGTGTTGGTAAAACACAGTAGCAATGCAGTTAAAACACCCTATCAATACAGGTAAAAACACAATCTCAGTGTTGGTAAAACACAGTAGCAATGCATTTAAAACACCCTATCAATACAGGTAAAAACACAATCTCAATGTTGGTAAAAACACAGTAGCAATGCAGTTAAAACACCCTATCAATACAGGTAAAAACACAATCTTGGTGTTGGTAAAAACACAGTAGCAATGCAGTTAAAACACCCTATCAATACAGGTAAAAACACAATCTCAATGTTGGTAAAACACAGTAGCAATGCAGTTAAAACACCCTATCAATACAGGTAAAAACACAATCTCAGTGTTGGTAAAACACAGTAGCAATGCAGTTAAAACACCCTATAAATACAGGTAAAAACACAATCTCAGTGTTGGTAAAAACACAGTAGCAATGCAGTTAAAACACCCTATCAATACAGGTGAAAACACAATCTCAATGTTGGTAAAAGCACAGTAACAATGCAGTTAAAACATCCCATCAATACAGGTAAAAACACAATCTCAGTGTTGGTAAATCACATTAGCAATGCAGGTAAAACACGCTATAAAAACAGGTAAAAACACAATCTCAGTGTTGGTAAAACACAGTAGCAATGCAGTTAAACGCCCTATCAATACAGGTAAAAACACAATCTCAATGTTGGTAAAAACACAGTAGCAATGCAGTTAAAACACCCTATCAATACAGGTAAAAAATCAATCTCAATGTAGTTAAAAACACAGTAGCAATGCAGTTAAACACCCTCTCAATACAGGTAAAAACACAATCTCAATGTTGGTAAAAACACAGTAGCAATGCAGTTAAAACACCCTATCAATACACATAAAACATAATCTCAGAGTTGGTAAAAACACAGTAGCAATGCAGTTAAAACACCCTATCAATACAGGTAAAAACACAATCTCAATGTTGGTAAAAACACAGTAGCAATGCAGTTAAAACACCCTATCAAAACAGGTAAAAACAAAATCTCAGTGTTGGTAAAAACACAATATGCATGATGGTAGCACACACTATCAATAAGGGTAAAAACACAACCTCAATGTTGGCAAACCACAGTAGCAATGCAGGTAAAACACTGTATCAAAACAGGTAAAAACAAAATCTCAGTGTTGGTAAAAACACATTAGCAATGCAGGTAAAACACCCTATCAAAACAGGTAAAAACACAATCTCAATGTTAGTAAACAAAATACAGGAGCAATGCAGTTAAAACATCCCATCAACACAGGTAAAAACACAATCTCAATGTTGGTAAAACACAGTAGCAATGCAGTTAAAACATCTCATCAATACAGGTAAAAACACAATCTCAGTGTTGGTAAAACACAGTAGCAATGCAGTTAAAACACCCTATTAATACAGGTAAAAACACAATCGCAATGTTGGTAAAATCACAGTAGCAATGCAGTTAAAACACCCTATCAATACAGGTAAAATCACAATCTCACTGTTGGTAAATCACATTAGCAATGCTGGTAAAACACCCTATCAAAACAGGTAAAAACACAATCTCAGTGTTGGTAAAACACAGTAGCAATGCCGTTAAAATACCCTATCAATACAGGTAAAAACATAATCTCAGTGTTGGTAAAACACAGTAGCAATGCAGTTAAACACCCTATCAATACAGGTAAAAACACAATCTCAATGTTGGAAAAAACACAGTAGCAATGCAGTTAAAACACTGTATCAATACACATAAAACATAATCTCAGTGTTGGTAAAAACACAGTAGCAATGCAGTTAAAACATCCCATCAATACAGGTAAAAACACAATCTCAGTGTTGGTAAATCACATTAGCAAGGCAGGTAAAACACCCTATCAAAACAGGTAAAAACACATTCTCAATGTTGGTAAAAACACAGTAGCAATGCAGTTAAAACATCCCATCAATACAGGTAAAAACACAATCTCAGAGTTGGTAAATCACATTAGCAATGCAGGTAAAACACCCCATCAAAACAGGTAAAAACACAATCTCAGTGTTGGTAAAACACAGTAGCAATGCAGTTAAAACACCCTATCAATACAGGTAAAAACACAATCTCAGTGTTGGTAAAACACAGTAGCAATGCAGTTAAAACACCCTATCAATACAGGTAAACAAACAATCTCAGTGTTGGTAAAACACAGTAGCAATGCAGTTAAACACCCTATCAATACAGGTAAAAACACAATCTCAGTGTTGGTAAAACACAGTAGCAATGCAGTTAAATACCGTATCAATACAGGTAAAAACACAATCTCAGTGTTGGTAAAAAACAGTAGCAATGCAGTTAAACACCCTATCAATACAGGTAAAAACACAATCTCAATGTTGGTAAAAACACAGTAGCAATGCAGTTAACACTCCCTATCAATACAGGTAAAAATACAATCTCAATGTTGGTAAAAACACAGTAGCAATGCAGTTAAACACCCTATCAATACACATAAAACATAATCTCAATGTTGGTAAAGACACAGTAGCAATGCAGGTAAAACACCGTATCAAAACAGGTAAAAACACAATCTCAGTGTTGGTAAAACACAGAAGCAATGCAGTTAAAACACCCTATCAATACAGGTAAAAACACAGTCTCAGTGTTGGTAAAACACAGTAGCAATGCAGTTTAAACACCCTATCAATACAGGTAAAAACACAATCTCAATGTTGGTAAAAACACAGTAGCAATGCAGTTAAAACACTGTATCAATACAGGTAAAAACACAATCTCAATGTTGGTAAAAACACAGTAGCAATGCAGTTCAACACCCTATCAATACAGGTAAAAACACAATCTCAATGTAGTTAAAAACACAGTAGCAATGCAGTTAAACACCCTATCAATACAGGTAAAAACACAATCTTAATGTTGGTAAAAACACAGTAGCAATGCAGTTAAAACACCCTATCAATACACATAAAACATAATCTCAGTGTTGGTAAAATCACAGTGGCAATGCAGTTAAAACACCCTTTCAATACAGGTAAAAACACAATCTCAATGTTGGTAAAAACACAGTAGCAATGCAGTTAAAACACCCTATCAATACAGGTAAAAACACAACCTCAATGTTGGTAAAACACAGTAGCAATGCAGGTAGAACACCCTATCAAAACAGGTAAAAACAAAATCTCAGTGTTGGCAAAAACACAGTAGCAATTCAGGTATAACACCCTATCAAAACAGGTAAAAACTAAATCTCAGTGTTGGTAAAAACACAATATGCATGATGGTAGCACACACTATCAATATGGGTAAAAACACAACCTCAATGTTGGCAAGCCACAGTAGCAATGCAGGTAAAACACCCTATCAATACAGGTAAAAACACAATCTCAATGTTGGTAAAAACACAGTAGCAATGAAGTTAAAACACCCTATCAATACAGGTAAAATCACAATCTCAGTGTTGGTAAAACACAGTAGCAATGCAGTTAAAATACCCTATCAATACAGGTAAAAACACAATCTCAGTGTTGGTAAAACACAGTAGCAATGCAGTTAAACACCCTATTAATACAGGTAAAAACACAATCTCAATGTTGGTAAAAACACAGTAGCAATGCAGTTAACACTCCCTATCAATACAGGTAAAAATACAATCTCAATGTTGGTAAAAACACAGTAGCAATGCAGTTAAACACCCTATCAATACAGTTAAAAATACAATCTCAATGTTGGTAAAAACACAGTAGCAATGCAGTTAAAACACCCTATCAATACACATAAAACATAATCTCAATGTTGGTAAAGACACAGTAGCAATGCAGGTAAAACACCGTATCAAAACAGGTAAAAACACAATCTCAGTGTTGGTAAAACACAGAAGCAATGCAGTTAAAACACCCTATCAATACAGGTAAAAACACAGTCTCAGTGTTGGTAAAACACAGTAGCAATGCAGTTTAAACACCCTATCAATACAGGTAAAAACACAATCTCAATGTTGGTAAAAACACAGTAGCAATGCAGTTAAAACACCGTATCAATACAGGTAAAAACACAATCTCAATGTTGGTAAAAACACAGTAGCAATGCAGTTCAACACCCTATCAATACAGGTAAAAACACAATCTCAATGTAGTTAAAAACACAGTAGCAATGCAGTTAAACACCCTATCAATACAGGTAAAAACACAATCTTAATGTTGGTAAAAACACAGTAGCAATGCAGTTAAAACACCCTATCAATACACATAAAACATAATCTCAGTGTTGGTAAAAACACAGTGGCAATGCAGTTAAAACACCCTTTATATACAGGTAAAAACACAATCTCAATGTTGGTAAAAACACAGTAGCAATGCAGTTAAAACACCCTATCAATACAGGTAAAAACACAACCTCAATGTTGGTAAAACACAGTCGCAATGCAGGTAGAACACCCTATCAAAACAGGTAAAAACAAAATCTCAGTGTTGGCAAAAACACAGTAGCAATTCAGGTATAACACCCTATCAAAACAGGTAATAAAACAATCTCAATGTTGGTAAGAACACAGTAGCAATGCAGTTAAAACATCCCATCAATACAGGTAAAAACACAATCTCAGTGTTGGTAAATCGCATTAGCAATGCAGGTAAAACACCCTATCAAAACAGGTAAAAACACAATCTCAGTGTTGGTAAAACACAGTAGCAATGCAGTTAAAACACCCTATCAATACAGGTAAAAACACAATCTCAATGTTGTTAAAAACGGAGTAGCGATGCAGTTAAAACACCCTATCAATACAGGTAAAACCACAATCTCAATGTTGGTAAAAACACAGTCGCAATGCAGTTAAAACACCCTATCAATACAGGTAAAAACACAATCTCAATGTTGGTAAAAACACAGTAGCAATGCAGTTAAAACATTCCATCAATACAGGTAAAAACACAATCTCAATGTTGGTAAAACACAGTAGCAATGCAGTTAAAACATCTCATCAATACAGGTAAAAACACAATCTCAGTGTTGGTAAAACACAGTAGCAATGCAGTTAAAACACCCTATTAATACAGGTAAAAACACAATCTCAATGTTGGTAAAATCACAGTAGCAATGCAGTTAAAACATCCTATCAATACACGTAAAAACACAATCTCACTGTTGGTAAATCACATTAGCAATGCTGGTAAAACACCCTATCAAAACAGGTAAAAACACAATCTCAGTGTTGGTAAAACACAGTAGCAATGCCGTTAAAACACCCTATCAATACAGGTAAAAACATAATCTCAGTGTTGGTAAAACACAGTAGCAATGCAGTTAAACACCCTATCAATACAGGTAAAAACAATATCTCAATGTTGGAAAAAACACAGTAGCAATGCAGTTAAAACACCCTATCAATACACATAAAACACAATCTCAGTGTTGGTAAAAACACAGTAGCAATGCAGTTAAAACATCCCATCAATACAGGTAAAAAGCACAATCTCAGTGTTGGTAAATCACATTAGCAAGGCAGGTAAAACACCCTATCAAAACAGGTAATAACACAATCTCAATGTTGGTAAGAACACAGTAGCAATGCAGTTAAAACATCCCATCAATACAGGTAAAAACACAATCTCAGTGTTGGTAAATCGCATTAGCAATGCAGGTAAAACACCCTATCAAAACAGGTAAAAACACAATCTCAGTGTTTTTTAAAACACAGTAGCAATGCAGTTAAAACACCCTATCAATACAGGTAAAAACACAATCTCAGTGTTGGTAAAACACAGTAGCAATGCAGTTAAAACACCCTATCAATACAGGTAAACAAACAATCTCAGTGTTGGTAAAACACAGTAGCAATGCAGTTAAACACCCTATCAATACAGGTAAAAACACAATCTCAATGTTGGTAAAAACACAGTAGCAATGCAGTTAAACACCCTAGCAATACAGGTAAAAACACAATCTCAATGTTGGTAAAAACACAGTAGCAATGCAGTTAAACACCTTATTAATACAGGTAAAAACACAATCTCAATGTCGGTAAAAACACAGTAGCAATGCAGTTATAACATCCTATCAATACAGGTAAAAACACAATCTCACTGTTGGTAAATCACATTAGCAATGCTGGTAAAACACCCTATCAAAACAGGTAAAAACACAATCTCAGTGTTGGTAAAACACAGTAGCAATGCCGTTAAAACACCCTATCAATACAGGTAAAAACATAATCTCAGAGTTGGGAAAACACAGTAGCAATGCAGGTAAAACACCCTATCAATACAGGTAAAAACACAATCTCAGTGTTGGTAAAACACAGTAGCAATGCAGTTAAACACCATATCAATACAGGTAAAAACACAATCTCAATGTTGGAAAAAACACAGTAGCAATGCAGTTAAAACACCCTATCAATACACATAAAACATAATCTCAGTGTTGGTAAAAACACAGTAGCAATGCAGTTAAAACATCCCATCAATACAGGTAAAAACACAATCTCAGTGTTGGTAAATCACATTAGCAAGGCGGGTAAAACACCCTATCAAAACAGGTAAAAACACAATCTCAATGTTGGTAAGAACACAGTAGCAATGCAGTTAAAACATCCCATCAATACAGGTAAAAACACAATCTCAGTGTTGGTAAATCGCATTAGCAATGCAGGTAAAACACCCTATCAAAATAGGTAAAAACACAATCTCAGTGTTTTTTAAAACACAGTAGCAATGCAGTTAAAACACCCTATCAATACAGGTAAAAACACAATCTCAGTGTTGGTAAAACACAGTAGCAATGCAGTTAAACACTCTATCAATACAGGTAAAAACACAATCTCAATGTTGGAAAAAACACAGTAGCAATGCAGTTAAACACCCTATCAATACAGGTAAAAACACAATCTCAATGTTGGTAAAAACACAGTAGCAATGCAGTTAAACACCCTAGCAATACAGGTAAAATCACAATCTCAATGTTGGTAAAAACACAGTAGCAATGCAGTTAAACACCTTATTAATACAGGTAAAAACACAATCTCAATGTCGGTAAAAACACAGTAGCAATGCAGTTATAACATCCTATCAATACAGGTAAAAACACAATCTCAATGTTGGTAAACACACAGTAGCAATGCAGTTAAAACACCCTATCAATACAGGTAACAACACATTCTCAGTGTTGGTAAACACACAGTAGCAATGCAGTTAAAACACCCTATCAATACAGGTAAAAACACAATCTCAATGTTGCTAAAACACAGTAGCAATGCAGTTAAAACATCCCATCAATACAGGTAAAAACACAATCTCAGTGTTGGTAAATCACATTAGGAATGCAGGTAAAACACCCTATCAAAACAGGTACAAACACAATCTCAGTGTTGGTAAAACACAGTAGCAATGCAGTTAAAACACCGTATCAATACAGGTAAAAACACAATCTCAGTGTTGGTAAAACACAGTAGCAATGCAGTTAAAACACCCTATCAATACAGGTAAAAACACAATCTCAGTGTTGGTAAAACACAGTAGCAATGCAGTTAAACACCATATCAATACAGGTAAAAACACAATCTCAATGTTGGTAAAAACACAGTAGCAATGCAGTTAAAACTCCCTATCAATACAGGTAAAAACACAATCTCAATGTTGGTAAAAACACAGTAGCAATGCAGTTAAACACCCTATCAATACAGGTAAAAACACAATCTCAATGTTGGTAAAAACACAGTAGCAATACAGTTAAAACACCCCTATCAATACACATAAAACATAATCTCAGTGTTGGTAAAATCACAGTAGCAATGCAGTTAAAACACCCTATCAATACAGGTAAAAACACAATTTCAATGTTGGTAAAACACAGTAGCAATGCAGTTAAAACACCCTATCAATACAGGTAAAAACACAATCTCAGTGTTGGTAAAACACAGTAGCAATGCAGTTAAAACACCCTATCAATACAGGTAAAAACACAATCTCAGTGTTGGTAAAACACAGTAGCAATGCATTTAAAACACCCTATCAATACAGGTAAAAACACAATCTCAATGTTGGTAAAAACACAGTAGCAATGCAGTTAAAACACCCTATCAATACAGGTAAAAACACAATCTTGGTGTTGGTAAAAACACAGTAGCAATGCAGTTAAAACACCCTATCAATACCGGTAAAAACACTATCTCAATGTTGGTAAAACACAGTAGCAATGCAGTTAAAACACCCTATCAATACAGGTAAAAACACAATCTCAGTGTTGGTAAAACACAGTAGCAATGCAGTTAAAACACCCTATAAATACAGGTAAAAACACAATCTCAGTGTTGGTAAAAACACAGTAGCAATGCAGTTAAAACACCCTATCAATACAGGTGAAAACACAATCTCAATGTTGGTAAAAGCACAGTAACAATGCAGTTAAAACATCCCATCAATACAGGTAAAAACACAATCTCAGTGTTGGTAAATCACATTAGCAATGCAGGTAAAACACGCTATAAAAACAGGTAAAAACACAATCTCAGTGTTGGTAAAACACAGTAGCAATGCAGTTAAACGCCCTATCAATACAGGTAAAAACACAATCTCAATGTTGGTAAAAACACAGTAGCAATGCAGTTAAAACACCCTATCAATACAGGTAAAAAATCAATCTCAATGTAGTTAAAAACACAGTAGCAATGCAGTTAAACACCCTCTCAATACAGGTAAAAACACAATCTCAATGTTGGTAAAAACACAGTAGCAATGCAGTTAAAACACCCTATCAATACACATAAAACATAATCTCAGAGTTGGTAAAAACACAGTAGCAATGCAGTTAAAACACCCTATCAATACAGGTAAAAACACAATCTCAATGTTGGTAAAAACACAGTAGCAATGCAGTTAAAACACCCTATCAATACAGGTAAAAAGACAACCTCAATGTTGGTAAAACACAGTAGCAATGCAGGTAGAACACCCTATCAAAACAGGTAAAAACAAAATCTCAGTGTTGGTAAAAACACAATATGCATGATGGTAGCACACACTATCAATAAGGGTAAAAACACAACCTCAATGTTGGCAAACCACAGTAGCAATGCAGGTAAAACACTGTATCAAAACAGGTAAAAACAAAATCTCAGTGTTGGTAAAAACACATTAGCAATGCAGGTAAAACACCCAATCAATACAGGTAAAAACACAATCTCAGTGTTGGTAAAACACTGTAGCATTGCAGGTAAAACATCCTATCAATACAGCTAAAAACACAATCTCAGTGTTGGTAAAACACAGTAGCAATGCAGATAAAACACCCGATCAATACAGGTAAAAACACAATCTCAGTGTTGGTAAAACACAGTAGCAATGCAGTTAAAACACCATATCAATACAGGTAAAAACACAATCTCGATGTTGGTAAAAACACAGTAGCAATGCAGTTAAAACATCCTATCAATACAGGTAGAAACGCAATCTCAGTGTTGGTAAAACACAGTAGCAATGCAGTTAAAACACCCTATCAATACAGGTAAAAACACAATCTCAATGTTGGTAAAAACACAGTAGCAATGCAGGTAAAACATCCTATCAATACAGGTAAAAACACAATCTCAGTGTTGGTAAAACACAGTAGCAATGCAGTTAAAACACCCTATCAATACAGGTAAAACCACAATCTCAATGTTGGTAAAAACACAGTAGCAATGCGGTTAAAACACCCTATCAATACAGGTAAAAACACAATCTCAATGTTGGTAAAAACACAGTAGCAATGCAGTTAAAACATCCCATCAACACAGGTAAAAACACAATCTCAATGTTGGTAAAACACAGTAGCAATGCAGTTAAAACATCTCATCAATACAGGTAAAAACACAATCTCAGTGTTGGTAAAACACAGTAGCAATGCAGTTAAAACACCCTATTAATACAGGTAAAAACACAATCGCAATGTTGGTAAAATCACAGTAGCAATGCAGTTAAAACACCCTATCAATACAGGTAAAATCACAATCTCACTGTTGGTAAATCACATTAGCAATGCTGGTAAAACACCCTATCAAAACAGGTAAAAACACAATCTCAGTGTTGGTAAAACACAGTAGCAATGCCGTTAAAATACCCTATCAATACAGGTAAAAACATAATCTCAGTGTTGGTAAAACACAGTAGCAATGCAGTTAAACACCCTATCAATACAGGTAAAAACACAATCTCAATGTTGGAAAAAACACAGTAGCAATGCAGTTAAAACACTGTATCAATACACATAAAACATAATCTCAGTGTTGGTAAAAACACAGTAGCAATGCAGTTAAAACATCCCATCAATACAGGTAAAAACACAATCTCAGTGTTGGTAAATCACATTAGCAAGGCAGGTAAAACACCCTATCAAAACAGGTAAAAACACATTCTCAATGTTGGTAAAAACACAGTAGCAATGCAGTTAAAACATCCCATCAATACAGGTAAAAACACAATCTCAGAGTTGGTAAATCACATTAGCAATGCAGGTAAAACACCCTATCAAAACAGGTAAAAACACAATCTCAGTGTTGGTAAAACACAGTAGCAATGCAGTTAAAACACCCTATCAATACAGGTAAAAACACAATCTCAGTGTTGGTAAAACACAGTAGCAATGCAGTTAAAACACCCTATCAATACAGGTAAACAAACAATCTCAGTGTTGGTAAAACACAGTAGCAATGCAGTTAAACACCCTATCAATACAGGTAAAAACACAATCTCAGTGTTGGTAAAACACAGTAGCAATGCAGTTAAACACCGTATCAATACAGGTAAAAACACAATCTCAGTGTTGGTAAAACACAGTAGCAATGCAGTTAAACACCCTATCAATACAGGTAAAAACACAATCTCAATGTTGGTAAAAACACAGTAGCAATGCAGTTAACACTCCCTATCAATACAGGTAAAAATACAATCTCAATGTTGGTAAAAACACAGTAGCAATGCAGTTAAACACCCTATCAATACAGTTAAAAATACAATCTCAATGTTGGTAAAAACACAGTAGCAATGCAGTTAAAACACCCTATCAATACACATAAAACATAATCTCAATGTTGGTAAAGACACAGTAGCAATGCAGGTAAAACACCGTATCAAAACAGGTAAAAACACAATCTCAGTGTTGGTAAAACACAGAAGCAATGCAGTTAAAACACCCTATCAATACAGGTAAAAACACAGTCTCAGTGTTGGTAAAACACAGTAGCAATGCAGTTAAAACACCCTATCAATACAGGTAAAAACACAACTTCAATGTTGGTAAAACACAGTAGCAATGCAGGTAGAACACCCTATCAAAACAGGTAAAAACAAAATCTCAGTGTTGGCAAAAACACAGTAGCAATTCAGGTATAACACCCTATCAAAACAGGTAAAAACTAAATCTCAGTGTTGGTAAAAACACAATATGCATGATGGTAGCACACACTATCAATATGGGTAAAAACACAACCTCAATGTTGGCAAGCCACAGTAGCAATGCAGGTAAAACACCCTATCAATACAGGTAAAAACACAATCTCAATGTTGGTAAAAACACAGTAGCAATGAAGTTAAAACACCCTATCAATACAGGTAAAATCACAATCTCAGTGTTGGTAAAACACAGTAGCAATGCAGTTAAAATACCCTATCAATACAGGTAAAAACACAATCTCAGTGTTGGTAAAACACAGTAGCAATGCAGTTAAACACCCTATTAATACAGGTAAAAACACAATCTCAATGTTGGTAAAAACACAGTAGCAATGCAGTTAACACTCCCTATCAATACAGGTAAAAATACAATCTCAATGTTGGTAAAAACACAGTAGCAATGCAGTTAAACACCCTATCAATACAGTTAAAAATACAATCTCAATGTTGGTAAAAACACAGTAGCAATGCAGTTAAAACACCCTATCAATACACATAAAACATAATCTCAATGTTGGTAAAGACACAGTAGCAATGCAGGTAAAACACCGTATCAAAACAGGTAAAAACACAATCTCAGTGTTGGTAAAACACAGAAGCAATGCAGTTAAAACACCCTATCAATACAGGTAAAAACACAGTCTCAGTGTTGGTAAAACACAGTAGCAATGCAGTTTAAACACCCTATCAATACAGGTAAAAACACAATCTCAATGTTGGTAAAAACACAGTAGCAATGCAGTTAAAACACCGTATCAATACAGGTAAAAACACAATCTCAATGTTGGTAAAAACACAGTAGCAATGCAGTTCAACACCCTATCAATACAGGTAAAAACACAATCTCAATGTAGTTAAAAACACAGTAGCAATGCAGTTAAACACCCTATCAATACAGGTAAAAACACAATCTTAATGTTGGTAAAAACACAGTAGCAATGCAGTTAAAACACCCTATCAATACACATAAAACATAATCTCAGTGTTGGTAAAAACACAGTGGCAATGCAGTTAAAACACCCTTTCAATACAGGTAAAAACACAATCTCAATGTTGGTAAAAACACAGTAGCAATGCAGTTAAAACACCCTATCAATACAGGTAAAAACACAACCTCAATGTTGGTAAAACACAGTCGCAATGCAGGTAGAACACCCTATCAAAACAGGTAAAAACAAAATCTCAGTGTTGGCAAAAACACAGTAGCAATTCAGGTATAACACCCTATCAAAACAGGTAATAAAACAATCTCAATGTTGGTAAGAACACAGTAGCAATGCAGTTAAAACATCCCATCAATACAGGTAAAAACACAATCTCAGTGTTGGTAAATCGCATTAGCAATGCAGGTAAAACACCCTATCAAAACAGGTAAAAACACAATCTCAGTGTTGGTAAAACACAGTAGCAATGCAGTTAAAACACCCTATCAATACAGGTAAAAACACAATCTCAATGTTGTTAAAAACGGAGTAGCGATGCAGTTAAAACACCCTATCAATACAGGTAAAACCACAATCTCAATGTTGGTAAAAACACAGTCGCAATGCAGTTAAAACACCCTATCAATACAGGTAAAAACACAATCTCAATGTTGGTAAAAACACAGTAGCAATGCAGTTAAAACATTCCATCAATACAGGTAAAAACACAATCTCAATGTTGGTAAAACACAGTAGCAATGCAGTTAAAACATCTCATCAATACAGGTAAAAACACAATCTCAGTGTTGGTAAAACACAGTAGCAATGCAGTTAAAACACCCTATTAATACAGGTAAAAACACAATCTCAATGTTGGTAAAATCACAGTAGCAATGCAGTTAAAACATCCTATCAATACACGTAAAAACACAATCTCACTGTTGGTAAATCACATTAGCAATGCTGGTAAAACACCCTATCAAAACAGGTAAAAACACAATCTCAGTGTTGGTAAAACACAGTAGCAATGCCGTTAAAACACCCTATCAATACAGGTAAAAACATAATCTCAGTGTTGGTAAAACACAGTAGCAATGCAGTTAAACACCCTATCAATACAGGTAAAAACAATATCTCAATGTTGGAAAAAACACAGTAGCAATGCAGTTAAAACACCCTATCAATACACATAAAACACAATCTCAGTGTTGGTAAAAACACAGTAGCAATGCAGTTAAAACATCCCATCAATACAGGTAAAAAGCACAATCTCAGTGTTGGTAAATCACATTAGCAAGGCAGGTAAAACACCCTATCAAAACAGGTAATAACACAATCTCAATGTTGGTAAGAACACAGTAGCAATGCAGTTAAAACATCCCATCAATACAGGTAAAAACACAATCTCAGTGTTGGTAAATCGCATTAGCAATGCAGGTAAAACACCCTATCAAAACAGGTAAAAACACAATCTCAGTGTTTTTTAAAACACAGTAGCAATGCAGTTAAAACACCCTATCAATACAGGTAAAAACACAATCTCAGTGTTGGTAAAACACAGTAGCAATGCAGTTAAAACACCCTATCAATACAGGTAAACAAACAATCTCAGTGTTGGTAAAACACAGTAGCAATGCAGTTAAACACCCTATCAATACAGGTAAAAACACAATCTCAATGTTGGTAAAAACACAGTAGCAATGCAGTTAAACACCCTAGCAATACAGGTAAAAACACAATCTCAATGTTGGTAAAAACACAGTAGCAATGCAGTTAAACACCTTATTAATACAGGTAAAAACACAATCTCAATGTCGGTAAAAACACAGTAGCAATGCAGTTATAACATCCTATCAATACAGGTAAAAACACAATCTCACTGTTGGTAAATCACATTAGCAATGCTGGTAAAACACCCTATCAAAACAGGTAAAAACACAATCTCAGTGTTGGTAAAACACAGTAGCAATGCCGTTAAAACACCCTATCAATACAGGTAAAAACATAATCTCAGAGTTGGGAAAACACAGTAGCAATGCAGGTAAAACACCCTATCAATACAGGTAAAAACACAATCTCAGTGTTGGTAAAACACAGTAGCAATGCAGTTAAACACCATATCAATACAGGTAAAAACACAATCTCAATGTTGGAAAAAACACAGTAGCAATGCAGTTAAAACACCCTATCAATACACATAAAACATAATCTCAGTGTTGGTAAAAACACAGTAGCAATGCAGTTAAAACATCCCATCAATACAGGTAAAAACACAATCTCAGTGTTGGTAAATCACATTAGCAAGGCGGGTAAAACACCCTATCAAAACAGGTAAAAACACAATCTCAATGTTGGTAAGAACACAGTAGCAATGCAGTTAAAACATCCCATCAATACAGGTAAAAACACAATGTCAGTGTTGGTAAATCGCATTAGCAATGCAGGTAAAACACCCTATCAAAACAGGTAAAAACACAATCTCAGTGTTTTTTAAAACACAGTAGCAATGCAGTTAAAACACCCTATCAATACAGGTAAAAACACAATCTCAGTGTTGGTAAAACACAGTAGCAATGCAGTTAAACACTCTATCAATACAGGTAAAAACACAATCTCAATGTTGGAAAAAACACAGTAGCAATGCAGTTAAACACCCTATCAATACAGGTAAAAACACAATCTCAATGTTGGTAAAAACACAGTAGCAATGCAGTTAAACACCCTAGCAATACAGGTAAAATCACAATCTCAATGTTGGTAAAAACACAGTAGCAATGCAGTTAAACACCTTATTAATACAGGTAAAAACACAATCTCAATGTCGGTAAAAACACAGTAGCAATGCAGTTATAACATCCTATCAATACAGGTAAAAACACAATCTCAATGTTGGTAAACACACAGTAGCAATGCAGTTAAAACACCCTATCAATACAGGTAACAACACATTCTCAGTGTTGGTAAACACACAGTAGCAATGCAGTTAAAACACCCTATCAATACAGGTAAAAACACAATCTCAATGTTGCTAAAACACAGTAGCAATGCAGTTAAAACATCCCATCAATACAGGTAAAAACACAATCTCAGTGTTGGTAAATCACATTAGGAATGCAGGTAAAACACCCTATCAAAACAGGTACAAACACAATCTCAGTGTTGGTAAAACACAGTAGCAATGCAGTTAAAACACCGTATCAATACAGGTAAAAACACAATCTCAGTGTTGGTAAAACACAGTAGCAATGCAGTTAAAACACCCTATCAATACAGGTAAAAACACAATCTCAGTGTTGGTAAAACACAGTAGCAATGCAGTTAAACACCATATCAATACAGGTAAAAACACAATCTCAATGTTGGTAAAAACACAGTAGCAATGCAGTTAAAACTCCCTATCAATACAGGTAAAAACACAATCTCAATGTTGGTAAAAACACAGTAGCAATGCAGTTAAACACCCTATCAATACAGGTAAAAACACAATCTCAATGTTGGTAAAAACACAGTAGCAATACAGTTAAAACACCCCTATCAATACACATAAAACATAATCTCAGTGTTGGTAAAATCACAGTAGCAATGCAGTTAAAACACCCTATCAATACAGGTAAAAACACAATTTCAATGTTGGTAAAACACAGTAGCAATGCAGTTAAAACACCCTATCAATACAGGTAAAAACACAATCTCAGTGTTGGTAAAACACAGTAGCAATGCAGTTAAAACACCCTATCAATACATGTAAAAACACAATCTCAGTGTTGGTAAAACACAGTAGCAATGCATTTAAAACACCCTATCAATACAGGTAAAAACACAATCTCAATGTTGGTAAAAACACAGTAGCAATGCAGTTAAAACACCCTATCAATACAGGTAAAAACACAATCTTGGTGTTGGTAAAAACACAGTAGCAATGCAGTTAAAACACCCTATCAATACCGGTAAAAACACAATCTCAATGTTGGTAAAACACAGTAGCAATGCAGTTAAAACACCCTATCAATACAGGTAAAAACACAATCTCAGTGTTGGTAAAACACAGTAGCAATGCAGTTAAAACACCCTATAAATACAGGTAAAAACACAATCTCAGTGTTGGTAAAAACACAGTAGCAATGCAGTTAAAACACCCTATCAATACAGGTGAAAACACAATCTCAATGTTGGTAAAAGCACAGTAACAATGCAGTTAAAACATCCCATCAATACAGGTAAAAACACAATCTCAGTGTTGGTAAATCACATTAGCAATGCAGGTAAAACACGCTATAAAAACAGGTAAAAACACAATCTCAGTGTTGGTAAAACACAGTAGCAATGCAGTTAAACGCCCTATCAATACAGGTAAAAACACAATCTCAATGTTGGTAAAAACACAGTAGCAATGCAGTTAAAACACCCTATCAATACAGGTAAAAAATCAATCTCAATGTAGTTAAAAACACAGTAGCAATGCAGTTAAACACCCTCTCAATACAGGTAAAAACACAATCTCAATGTTGGTAAAAACACAGTAGCAATGCAGTTAAAACACCCTATCAATACACATAAAACATAATCTCAGAGTTGGTAAAAACACAGTAGCAATGCAGTTAAAACACCCTATCAATACAGGTAAAAACACAATCTCAATGTTGGTAAAAACACAGTAGCAATGCAGTTAAAACACCCTATCAATACAGGTAAAAACACAACCTCAATGTTGGTAAAACACAGTAGCAATGCAGGTAGAACACCCTATCAAAACAGGTAAAAACAAAATCTCAGTGTTGGTAAAAACACAATATGCATGATGGTAGCACACACTATCAATAAGGGTAAAAACACAACCTCAATGTTGGCAAACCACAGTAGCAATGCAGGTAAAACACTGTATCAAAACAGGTAAAAACAAAATCTCAGTGTTGGTAAAAACACATTAGCAATGCAGGTAAAACACCCTATCAAAACAGGTAAAAACACAATCTCAATGTTAGTAAACAAAATACAGGAGCAATGCACGTAAAACACCCTATCAAAACAGGTAAAAACTCAATCTCAGTGTTGGTAAAACACATTAGCAATGCAGGTAAAACACCCAATCAATACAGGTAAAAACACAATCTCAGTGTTGGTAAAACACTGTAGCATTGCAGGTAAAACATCCTATCAATACAGCTAAAAACACAATCTCAGTGTTGGTAAAACACAGTAGCAATGCAGATAAAACACCCGATCAATACAGGTAAAAACACAATCTCAGTGTTGGTAAAACACAGTAGCAATGCAGTTAAAACACCATATCAATACAGGTAAAAACACAATCTCGATGTTGGTAAAAACACAGTAGCAATGCAGTTAAAACATCCTATCAATACAGGTAGAAACGCAATCTCAGTGTTGGTAAAACACAGTAGCAATGCAGTTAAAACACCCTATCAATACAGGTAAAAACACAATCTCAATGTTGGTAAAAACACAGTAGCAATGCAGGTAAAACATCCTATCAATACAGGTAAAAACACAATCTCAGTGTTGGTAAAACACAGTAGCAATGCAGTTAAAACACCCTATCAATACAGGTAAAACCACAATCTCAATGTTGGTAAAAACACAGTAGCAATGCGGTTAAAACACCCTATCAATACAGGTAAAAACACAATCTCAATGTTGGTAAAAACACAGTAGCAATGCAGTTAAAACATCCCATCAACACAGGTAAAAACACAATCTCAATGTTGGTAAAACACAGTAGCAATGCAGTTAAAACATCTCATCAATACAGGTAAAAACACAATCTCAGTGTTGGTAAAACACAGTAGCAATGCAGTTAAAACACCCTATTAATACAGGTAAAAACACAATCGCAATGTTGGTAAAATCACAGTAGCAATGCAGTTAAAACACCATATCAATACAGGTAAAATCACAATCTCACTGTTGGTAAATCACATTAGCAATGCTGGTAAAACACCCTATCAAAACAGGTAAAAACACAATCTCAGTGTTGGTAAAACACAGTAGCAATGCCGTTAAAATACCCTATCAATACAGGTAAAAACATAATCTCAGTGTTGGTAAAACACAGTAGCAATGCAGTTAAACACCCTATCAATACAGGTAAAAACACAATCTCAATGTTGGAAAAAACACAGTAGCAATGCAGTTAAAACACTGTATCAATACACATAAAACATAATCTCAGTGTTGGTAAAAACACAGTAGCAATGCAGTTAAAACATCCCATCAATACAGGTAAAAACACAATCTCAGTGTTGGTAAATCACATTAGCAAGGCAGGTAAAACACCCTATCAAAACAGGTAAAAACACATTCTCAATGTTGGTAAAAACACAGTAGCAATGCAGTTAAAACATCCCATCAATACAGGTAAAAACACAATCTCAGAGTTGGTAAATCACATTAGCAATGCAGGTAAAACACCCTATCAAAACAGGTAAAAACACAATCTCAGTGTTGGTAAAACACAGTAGCAATGCAGTTAAAACACCCTATCAATACAGGTAAAAACACAATCTCAGTGTTGGTAAAACACAGTAGCAATGCAGTTAAAACACCCTATCAATACAGGTAAACAAACAATCTCAGTGTTGGTAAAACACAGTAGCAATGCAGTTAAACACCCTATCAATACAGGTAAAAACACAATCTCAGTGTTGGTAAAACACAGTAGCAATGCAGTTAAACACCGTATCAATACAGGTAAAAACACAATCTCAGTGTTGGTAAAACACAGTAGCAATGCAGTTAAACACCCTATCAATACAGGTAAAAACACAATCTCAATGTTGGTAAAAACACAGTAGCAATGCAGTTAACACTCCCTATCAATACAGGTAAAAATACAATCTCAATGTTGGTAAAAACACAGTAGCAATGCAGTTAAACACCCTATCAATACAGTTAAAAATACAATGTCAATGTTGGTAAAAACACAGTAGCAATGCAGTTAAAACACCCTATCAATACACATAAAACATAATCTCAATGTTGGTAAAGACACAGTAGCAATGCAGGTAAAACACCGTATCAAAACAGGTAAAAACACAATCTCAGTGTTGGTAAAACACAGAAGCAATGCAGTTAAAACACCCTATCAATACAGGTAAAAACACAGTCTCAGTGTTGGTAAAACACAGTAGCAATGCAGTTAAAACACCCTATCAATACAGGTAAAAACACAACTTCAATGTTGGTAAAACACAGTAGCAATGCAGGTAGAACACCCTATCAAAACAGGTAAAAACAAAATCTCAGTGTTGGCAAAAACACAGTAGCAATTCAGGTATAACACCCTATCAAAACAGGTAAAAACTAAATCTCAGTGTTGGTAAAAACACAATATGCATGATGGTAGCACACACTATCAATATGGGTAAAAACACAACCTCAATGTTGGCAAGCCACAGTAGCAATGCAGGTAAAACACCCTATCAATACAGGTAAAAACACAATCTCAATGTTGGTAAAAACACAGTAGCAATGAAGTTAAAACACCCTATCAATACAGGTAAAATCACAATCTCAGTGTTGGTAAAACACAGTAGCAATGCAGTTAAAATACCCTATCAATACAGGTAAAAACACAATCTCAGTGTTGGTAAAACACAGTAGCAATGCAGTTAAACACCCTATTAATACAGGTAAAAACACAATCTCAATGTTGGTAAAAACACAGTAGCAATGCAGTTAACACTCCCTATCAATACAGGTAAAAATACAATCTCAATGTTGGTAAAAACACAGTAGCAATGCAGTTAAACACCCTATCAATACAGTTAAAAATACAATCTCAATGTTGGTAAAAACACAGTAGCAATGCAGTTAAAACACCCTATCAATACACATAAAACATAATCTCAATGTTGGTAAAGACACAGTAGCAATGCAGGTAAAACACCGTATCAAAACAGGTAAAAACACAATCTCAGTGTTGGTAAAACACAGAAGCAATGCAGTTAAAACACCCTATCAATACAGGTAAAAACACAGTCTCAGTGTTGGTAAAACACAGTAGCAATGCAGTTTAAACACCCTATCAATACAGGTAAAAACACAATCTCAATGTTGGTAAAAACACAGTAGCAATGCAGTTAAAACACCGTATCAATACAGGTAAAAACACAATCTCAATGTTGGTAAAAACACAGTAGCAATGCAGTTCAACACCCTATCAATACAGGTAAAAACACAATCTCAATGTAGTTAAAAACACAGTAGCAATGCAGTTAAACACCCTATCAATACAGGTAAAAACACAATCTTAATGTTGGTAAAAACACAGTAGCAATGCAGTTAAAACACCCTATCAATACACATAAAACATAATCTCAGTGTTGGTAAAAACACAGTGGCAATGCAGTTAAAACACCCTTTCAATACAGGTAAAAACACAATCTCAATGTTGGTAAAAACACAGTAGCAATGCAGTTAAAACACCCTATCAATACAGGTAAAAACACAACCTCAATGTTGGTAAAACACAGTCGCAATGCAGGTAGAACACCCTATCAAAACAGGTAAAAACAAAATCTCAGTGTTGGCAAAAACACAGTAGCAATTCAGGTATAACACCCTATCAAAACAGGTAATAAAACAATCTCAATGTTGGTAAGAACACAGTAGCAATGCAGTTAAAACATCCCATCAATACAGGTAAAAACACAATCTCAGTGTTGGTAAATCGCATTAGCAATGCAGGTAAAACACCCTATCAAAACAGGTAAAAACACAATCTCAGTGTTGGTAAAACACAGTAGCAATGCAGTTAAAACACCCTATCAATACAGGTAAAAACACAATCTCAATGTTGTTAAAAACGGAGTAGCGATGCAGTTAAAACACCCTATCAATACAGGTAAAACCACAATCTCAATGTTGGTAAAAACACAGTCGCAATGCAGTTAAAACACCCTATCAATACAGGTAAAAACACAATCTCAATGTTGGTAAAAACACAGTAGCAATGCAGTTAAAACATTCCATCAATACAGGTAAAAACACAATCTCAATGTTGGTAAAACACAGTAGCAATGCAGTTAAAACATCTCATCAATACAGGTAAAAACACAATCTCAGTGTTGGTAAAACACAGTAGCAATGCAGTTAAAACACCCTATTAATACAGGTAAAAACACAATCTCAATGTTGGTAAAATCACAGTAGCAATGCAGTTAAAACATCCTATCAATACACGTAAAAACACAATCTCACTGTTGGTAAATCACATTAGCAATGCTGGTAAAACACCCTATCAAAACAGGTAAAAACACAATCTCAGTGTTGGTAAAACACAGTAGCAATGCCGTTAAAACACCCTATCAATACAGGTAAAAACATAATCTCAGTGTTGGTAAAACACAGTAGCAATGCAGTTAAACACCCTATCAATACAGGTAAAAACAATATCTCAATGTTGGAAAAAACACAGTAGCAATGCAGTTAAAACACCCTATCAATACACATAAAACACAATCTCAGTGTTGGTAAAAACACAGTAGCAATGCAGTTAAAACATCCCATCAATACAGGTAAAAAGCACAATCTCAGTGTTGGTAAATCACATTAGCAAGGCAGGTAAAACACCCTATCAAAACAGGTAATAACACAATCTCAATGTTGGTAAGAACACAGTAGCAATGCAGTTAAAACATCCCATCAATACAGGTAAAAACACAATCTCAGTGTTGGTAAATCGCATTAGCAATGCAGGTAAAACACCCTATCAAAACAGGTAAAAACACAATCTCAGTGTTTTTTAAAACACAGTAGCAATGCAGTTAAAACACCCTATCAATACAGGTAAAAACACAATCTCAGTGTTGGTAAAACACAGTAGCAATGCAGTTAAAACACCCTATCAATACAGGTAAACAAACAATCTCAGTGTTGGTAAAACACAGTAGCAATGCAGTTAAACACCCTATCAATACAGGTAAAAACACAATCTCAATGTTGGTAAAAACACAGTAGCAATGCAGTTAAACACCCTAGCAATACAGGTAAAAACACAATCTCAATGTTGGTAAAAACACAGTAGCAATGCAGTTAAACACCTTATTAATACAGGTAAAAACACAATCTCAATGTCGGTAAAAACACAGTAGCAATGCAGTTATAACATCCTATCAATACAGGTAAAAACACAATCTCACTGTTGGTAAATCACATTAGCAATGCTGGTAAAACACCCTATCAAAACAGGTAAAAACACAATCTCAGTGTTGGTAAAACACAGTAGCAATGCCGTTAAAACACCCTATCAATACAGGTAAAAACATAATCTCAGAGTTGGGAAAACACAGTAGCAATGCAGGTAAAACACCCTATCAATACAGGTAAAAACACAATCTCAGTGTTGGTAAAACACAGTAGCAATGCAGTTAAACACCATATCAATACAGGTAAAAACACAATCTCAATGTTGGAAAAAACACAGTAGCAATGCAGTTAAAACACCCTATCAATACACATAAAACATAATCTCAGTGTTGGTAAAAACACAGTAGCAATGCAGTTAAAACATCCCATCAATACAGGTAAAAACACAATCTCAGTGTTGGTAAATCACATTAGCAAGGCGGGTAAAACACCCTATCAAAACAGGTAAAAACACAATCTCAATGTTGGTAAGAACACAGTAGCAATGCAGTTAAAACATCCCATCAATACAGGTAAAAACACAATCTCAGTGTTGGTAAATCGCATTAGCAATGCAGGTAAAACACCCTATCAAAACAGGTAAAAACACAATCTCAGTGTTTTTTAAAACACAGTAGCAATGCATTTAAAACACCCTATCAATACAGGTAAAAACACAATCTCAGTGTTGGTAAAACACAGTAGCAATGCAGTTAAACACTCTATCAATATAAGTAAAAACACAATCTCAATGTTGGAAAAAACACAGTAGCAATGCAGTTAAACACCCTATCAATACAGGTAAAAACACAATCTCAATGTTGGTAAAAACACAGTAGCAATGCAGTTAAACACCCTAGCAATACAGGTAAAATCACAATCTCAATGTTGGTAAAAACACAGTAGCAATGCAGTTAAACACCTTATTAATACAGGTAAAAACACAATCTCAATGTCGGTAAAAACACAGTAGCAATGCAGTTATAACATCCTATCAATACAGGTAAAAACACAATCTCAATGTTGGTAAACACACAGTAGCAATGCAGTTAAAACACCCTATCAATACAGGTAACAACACATTCTCAGTGTTGGTAAACACACAGTAGCAATGCAGTTAAAACACCCTATCAATACAGGTAAAAACACAATCTCAATGTTGCTAAAACACAGTAGCAATGCAGTTAAAACATCCCATCAATACAGGTAAAAACACAATCTCAGTGTTGGTAAATCACATTAGGAATGCAGGTAAAACACCCTATCAAAACAGGTACAAACACAATCTCAGTGTTGGTAAAACACAGTAGCAATGCAGTTAAAACACCGTATCAATACAGGTAAAAACACAATCTCAGTGTTGGTAAAACACAGTAGCAATGCAGTTAAAACACCCTATCAATACAGGTAAAAACACAATCTCAGTGTTGGTAAAACACAGTAGCAATGCAGTTAAACACCCTATCAATACAGGTAAAAACACAATCTCAATGTTGGTAAAAACACAGTAGCAATGCAGTTAAAACTCCCTATCAATACAGGTAAAAACACAATCTCAATGTTGGTAAAAACACAGTAGCAATGCAGTTAAACACCCTATCAATACAGGTAAAAACACAATCTCAATGTTGGTAAAAACACAGTAGCAATACAGTTAAAACACCCCTATCAATACACATAAAACATAATCTCAGTGTTGGTAAAATCACAGTAGCAATGCAGTTAAAACACCCTATCAATACAGGTAAAAACACAATTTCAATGTTGGTAAAACACAGTAGCAATGCAGTTAAAACACCCTATCAATACAGGTAAAAACACAATCTCAGTGTTGGTAAAACACAGTAGCAATGCAGTTAAAACACCCTATCAATACAGGTAAAAACACAATCTCAGTGTTGGTAAAACACAGTAGCAATGCATTTAAAACACCCTATCAATACAGGTAAAAACACAATCTCAATGTTGGTAAAAACACAGTAGCAATGCAGTTAAAACACCCTATCAATACAGGTAAAAACACAATCTTGGTGTTGGTAAAAACACAGTAGCAATGCAGTTAAAACACCCTATAAATACAGGTAAAAACACAATCTCAGTGTTGGTAAAAACACAGTAGCAATGCAGTTAAAACACCCTATCAATACAGGTGAAAACACAATCTCAATGTTGGTAAAAGCACAGTAACAATGCAGTTAAAACATCCCATCAATACAGGTAAAAACACAATCTCAGTGTTGGTAAATCACATTAGCAATGCAGGTAAAACACGCTATAAAAACAGGTAAAAACACAATCTCAGTGTTGGTAAAACACAGTAGCAATGCAGTTAAACGCCCTATCAATACAGGTAAAAACACAATCTCAATGTTGGTAAAAACACAGTAGCAATGCAGTTAAAACACCCTATCAATATAGGTAAAAAATCTATCTCAATGTAGTTAAAAACACAGTAGCAATGCAGTTAAACACCCTCTCAATACAGGTAAAAACACAATCTCAATGTTGGTAAAAACACAGTAGCAATGCAGTTAAAACACCCTATCAATACACATAAAACATAATCTCAGAGTTGGTAAAAACACAGTAGCAATGCAGTTAAAACACCCTATCAATACAGGTAAAAACACAATCTCAATGTTGGTAAAAACACAGTAGCAATGCAGTTAAAACACCCTATCAATACAGGTAAAAACACAACCTCAATGTTGGTAAAACACAGTAGCAATGCAGGTAGAACACCCTATCAAAACAGGTAAAAACAAAATCTCAGTGTTGGTAAAAACACAATATGCATGATGGTAGCACACACTATCAATAAGGGTAAAAACACAACCTCAATGTTGGCAAACCACATTAGCAATGCAGGTAAAACACTGTATCAAAACAGGTAAAAACAAAATCTCAGTGTTGGTAAAAACACATTAGCAATGCAGGTAAAACACCCTATCAAAACAGGTAAAAACACAATCTCAATGTTAGTAAACAAAATACAGGAGCAATGCACGTAAAACACCCTATCAAAACAGGTAAAAACTCAATCTCAGTGTTGGTAAAACACATTAGCAATGCAGGTAAAACACCCAATCAATACAGGTAAAAACACAATCTCAGTGTTGGTAAAACACTGTAGCATTGCAGGTAAAACATCCTATCAATACAGCTAAAAACACAATCTCAGTGTTGGTAAAACACAGTAGCAATGCAGATAAAACACCCGATCAATACAGGTAAAAACACAATCTCAGTGTTGGTAAAACACAGTAGCAATGCAGTTAAAACACCATATCAATACAGGTAAAAACACAATCTCGATGTTGGTAAAAACACAGTAGCAATGCAGTTAAAACATCCTATCAATACAGGTAGAAACGCAATCTCAGTGTTGGTAAAACACAGTAGCAATGCAGTTAAAACACCCTATCAATACAGGTAAAAACACAATCTCAATGTTGGTAAAAACACAGTAGCAATGCAGGTAAAACATCCTATCAATACAGGTAAAAACACAATCTCAGTGTTGGTAAAACACAGTAGCAATGCAGTTAAAACACCCTATCAATACAGGTAAAACCACAATCTCAATGTTGGTAAAAACACAGTAGCAATGCGGTTAAAACACCCTATCAATACAGGTAAAAACACAATCTCAATGTTGGGAAAAACACAGTAGCAATGCAGTTAAAACATCCCATCAACACAGGTAAAAACACAATCTCAATGTTGGTAAAACACAGTAGCAATGCAGTTAAAACATCTCATCAATACAGGTAAAAACACAATCTCAGTGTTGGTAAAACACAGTAGCAATGCAGTTAAAACACCCTATTAATACAGGTAAAAACACAATCGCAATGTTGGTAAAATCACAGTAGCAATGCAGTTAAAACACCCTATCAATACAGGTAAAATCACAATCTCACTGTTGGTAAATCACATTAGCAATGCTGGTAAAACACCCTATCAAAACAGGTAAAAACACAATCTCAGTGTTGGTAAAACACAGTAGCAATGCCGTTAAAATACCCTATCAATACAGGTAAAAACATAATCTCAGTGTTGGTAAAACACAGTAGCAATGCAGTTAAACACCCTATCAATACAGGTAAAAACACAATCTCAATGTTGGAAAAAACACAGTAGCAATGCAGTTAAAACACTGTATCAATACACATAAAACATAATCTCAGTGTTGGTAAAAACACAGTAGCAATGCAGTTAAAACATCCCATCAATACAGGTAGAAACACAATCTCAGTGTTGGTAAATCACATTAGCAAGGCAGGTAAAACACCCTATCAAAACAGGTAAAAACACATTCTCAATGTTGGTAAAAACACAGTAGCAATGCAGTTAAAACATCCCATCAATACAGGTAAAAACACAATCTCAGAGTTGGTAAATCACATTAGCAATGCAGGTAAAACACCCTATCAAAACAGGTAAAAACACAATCTCAGTGTTGGTAAAACACAGTAGCAATGCAGTTAAAACACCCTATCAATACAGGTAAAAACACAATCTCAGTGTTGGTAAAACACAGTAGCAATGCAGTTAAAACACCCTATCAATACAGGTAAACAAACAATCTCAGTGTTGGTAAAACACAGTAGCAATGCAGTTAAACACCCTATCAATACAGGTAAAAACACAATCTCAGTGTTGGTAAAACACAGTAGCAATGCAGTTAAACACCGTATCAATACAGGTAAAAACACAATCTCAGTGTTGGTAAAACACAGTAGCAATGCAGTTAAACACCCTATCAATACAGGTAAAAACACAATCTCAATGTTGGTAAAAACACAGTAGCAATGCAGTTAACACTCCCTATCAATACAGGTAAAAATACAATCTCAATGTTGGTAAAAACACAGTAGCAATGCAGTTAAACACCCTATCAATACAGTTAAAAATACAATCTCAATGTTGGTAAAAACACAGTAGCAATGCAGTTAAAACACCCTATCAATACACATAAAACATAATCTCAATGTTGGTAAAGACACAGTAGCAATGCAGGTAAAACACCGTATCAAAACAGGTAAAAACACAATCTCAGTGTTGGTAAAACACAGAAGCAATGCAGTTAAAACACCCTATCAATACAGGTAAAAACACAGTCTCAGTGTTGGTAAAACACAGTAGCAATGCAGTTTAAACACCCTATCAATACAGGTAAAAACACAATCTCAATGTTGGTAAAAACACAGTAGCAATGCAGTTAAAACACCGTATCAATACAGGTAAAAACACAATCTCAATGTTGGTAAAAACACAGTAGCAATGCAGTTCAACACCCTATCAATACAGGTAAAAACACAATCTCAATGTAGTTAAAAACACAGTAGCAATGCAGTTAAACACCCTATCAATACAGGTAAAAACACAATCTTAATGTTGGTAAAAACACAGTAGCAATGCAGTTAAAACACCCTATCAATACACATAAAACATAATCTCAGTGTTGGTAAAAACACAGTGGCAATGCAGTTAAAACACCCTTTCAATACAGGTAAAAACACAATCTCAATGTTGGTAAAAACACAGTAGCAATGCAGTTAAAACACCCTATCAATACAGGTAAAAACACAACCTCAATGTTGGTAAAACACAGTAGCAATGCAGGTAGAACACCCTATCAAAACAGGTAAAAACAAAATCTCAGTGTTGGCAAAAACACAGTAGCAATTCAGGTATAACACCCTATCAAAACAGGTAAAAACTAAATCTCAGTGTTGGTAAAAACACAATATGCATGATGGTAGCACACACTATCAATATGGGTAAAAACACAACCTCAATGTTGGCAAGCCACAGTAGCAATGCAGGTAAAACACCCTATCAATACAGGTAAAAACACAATCTCAATGTTGGTAAAAACACAGTAGCAATGAAGTTAAAACACCCTATCAATACAGGTAAAATCACAATCTCAGTGTTGGTAAAACACAGTAGCAATGCAGTTAAAATACCCTATCAATACAGGTAAAAACACAATCTCAGTGTTGGTAAAACACAGTAGCAATGCAGTTAAACACCCTATTAATACAGGTAAAAACACAATCTCAATGTTGGTAAAAACACAGTAGCAATGCAGTTAACACTCCCTATCAATACAGGTAAAAATACAATCTCAATGTTGGTAAAAACACAGTAGCAATGCAGTTAAACACCCTATCAATACAGTTAAAAATACAATCTCAATGTTGGTAAAAACACAGTAGCAATGCAGTTAAAACACCCTATCAATACACATAAAACATAATCTCAATGTTGGTAAAGACACAGTAGCAATGCAGGTAAAACACCGTATCAAAACAGGTAAAAACACAATCTCAGTGTTGGTAAAACACAGAAGCAATGCAGTTAAAACACCCTATCAATACAGGTAAAAACACAGTCTCAGTGTTGGTAAAACACAGTAGCAATGCAGTTTAAACACCCTATCAATACAGTTAAAAACACAATCTCAATGTTGGTAAAAACACAGTAGCAATGCAGTTAAAACACTGTATCAATACAGGTAAAAACACAATTTCAATGTTGGTAAAAACACAGTAGCAATGCAGTTCAACACCCTATCAATACAGGTAAAAACACAATCTCAATGTAGTTAAAAACACAGTAGCAATGCAGTTAAACACCCTATCAATACAGGTAAAAACACAATCTTAATGTTGGTAAAAACACAGTAGCAATGCAGTTAAAACACCCTATCAATACACATAAAACATAATCTCAGTGTTGGTAAAAACACAGTGGCAATGCAGTTAAAACACCCTTTCAATACAGGTAAAAACACAATCTCAATGTTGGTAAAAACACAGTAGCAATGCAGTTAAAACACCCTATCAATACAGGTAAAAACACAACCTCAATGTTGGTAAAACACAGTCGCAATGCAGGTAGAACACCCTATCAAAACAGGTAAAAACAAAATCTCAGTGTTGGCAAAAACACAGTAGCAATTCAGGTATAACACCCTATCAAAACAGGTAAAAACTAAATCTCAGTGTTGGTAAAAACACAATATGCATGATGGTAGCACACACTATCAATATGGGTAAAAACACAACCTCAATGTTGGCAAGCCACAGTAGCAATGCAGGTAAAACACCCTATCAATACAGGTAAAAACACAATCTCAATGTTGGTAAAAACACAGTAGCAATGCAGTTAAAACACCCTATCAATACAGGTAACATCACAATCTCAGTGTTGGTAAAACACAGTAGCAATGCAGTTAAAACACCCTATCAATACAGGTAAAAACACAATCTCAGTGTTGGTAAAACACAGTAGCAATGCAGTTAAACACCCTATCAATACAGGTAAAAACACAATCTCCATGTTGTTAAAAACACAGTAGCAATGCAGTTAAAACATCCCATCAATACAGGTAAAAACACAATCTCAGTGTTGGTAAATCACATTAGCAATGCAGGTAAAACACCCTATCAAAACAGGTAAAAACACAATCTCAGTGTTGGTAAAACACAGTAGCAATGCAGTTAAAACACCCTATCAATACAGGTAAAAACACAATCTCAGTGTTGGTAAAACACAGTAGCAGTGCAGTTAAAACACCCTATGTAGACAGGTAAAAACACAATCTCAATGTTAGTAAAAACACAGTAGCAATGCAGTTCAGCACCCTATCAATACAGGTAAAAACACAATCTCAATGTAGTTAAAAACACAGTAGCAATGCAGTTAAACACCCTGTCAATACAGGTAGAAACACAATCTTAATGTTGGTAAAAACACAGTAACAATGCAGTTAAAACACCCTATCAATACAGGTAAAAACACAATCTCAATGTTGGTAAAAACACAGTAGCAATGCAGTTAAAACACCCTATCAATACAGGTAAAAACACAATCTCAATGTTGGTAAAAACACAGTAGCAATGCAGTTAAAACATCCCATCAATATAGGTAAAAACACAATCTCAGTGTTGGTAAATCACATTAGCAATGCAGGTAAATCACCCTATCAAAACAGGTAAAAACACAATCTCAGTGTTGGTAAAACACAGTAGCAATGCAGTTAAAACACCCTATCAATACAGGTAAAAACACAATCTCAGTGTTGGTAAAACACAGTAGCAATGCAGTTAAAACACCCGATCAATACAGGTAAAAACACAATCTCAATGTTGGTAAAAACACAGTAACAATGCAGTTAAAACTCCCTATCAATACAGGTAAAAACACAATCTCAATGTTGGTAAAACCACAGTAGCAATGCAGTTAAAACACCCTATCAATACAGGTAAAAACACAATCTCAATGTTGGTAAAAAGACAGTAGCAATGCAGTTAAAACATCCCATCAATATAGGTAAAAACACACCTCAGTGTTGGTAAATCACATTAGCAATGCAGGTAAATCACCCTATCAAAACAGGTAAAAACACAATCTCAGTGTTGGTAAAACATGGTAGCAATGCAGTTAAAACACCCTATCAATACAGGTAAAAACACAATCTCAGTGTTGGTAAAACACAGTAGCAATGCAGTTAAAACACCCTATCAATACAGGTAGAAACACAATCTCAGTGTTGGTAAAACACAATAGCAATGCAGTTAAACACCCTATCAATACAGGTAGAAACACAATCTCAGTGTTGGTAAAAACACAGTAGCAATGCAGTTAGAACACCATATCAATACTTGTAAAAACACAATCTCAGTGTTGGTAAAAACACAGTAGCAATGCAGTTAAAACACCCTATCAATACAGGTAAAAACACAATCTCAATGTTGGTAAAAACACAGTAGCAATGCAGTTAAAACATCCCATCAATACAGGTAAAAACACAATCTCCGTGTTGGTAAATCACATGAGCAATGCTGGTAAAACACCCTATCAAAACAGGTAAAAACACAATCTCAGTGTTGGTAAAACACAGTAGCAATGCAGTTAAAACGCCCTACCAATACAGGTAAAAACACAATCTCAGTGTTGGTAAAACACAGTAGCAATGCAGTTAAAACACCCTACCAATACACATAAAACACAATCTCAGTGTTGGTAAAAACACAGTAGCAATGCAGTTAAAACACCCTATCAATACACATAAAACATAATCTCAGTGTTGGTAAAAACACAGTAGCAATGCAGTTAAAACACCCTATCAATACACATAAAACATAATCTCATTGTTGGTAAAAACACAGTAGCAATGCAGTTAAAACACCCTATCAATACACATAAAACATAATCTCAGTGTTGGTAAAAACACAGTAGCAATGCAGTTAAAACACCCTATCAATACACATAAAACATAATCTCAGTGTTGGTAAAAACACAGTAGCAATGCAGTTAAATTACCATATCAATACACATAAGACATAATCTCAGTGTTGGTAAAAACACAGTAGCAATGCAGTTAAAACACCCTATCAATACATATAAAACATAATCTCAGTGTTGGTAAAAACACAGTAGCAATGCAGTTAAAACACCCTATCAATACACATAAAACATAATCTCAGTGCTGGTAAAAACACAGTAGCAATGCAGTTAAAACACCCTATCAATACACATAAAACATAATCTCAGTGTTGGTAAAAACACAGTAGCAATGCAGTTAAAACACCCTATCAATACACATAAAACATAATCTCAGTGTTGGTAAAAACACAGTAGCAATGCAGTTAAAACACCCTATCAATACTTGTAAAAACACAATCTCAGTGTTGGTAAAAACACAGTAGCAATGCAGTTAAAACACCCTATCAATACAGGTAAAAACACAATCTCAATGTTGGTAAAAACACAGTAGCAATGCAGTTAAAACATCCCATCAATACAGGTAAAAACACAATCTCAGTGTTGGTAAATCACATGAGCAATGCTGGTAAAAAACCCTATCAAAACAGGTAAAAACACAATCTCAGTGTTGGTAAAACACAGTAGCAATGCAGTTAAAACACCCTATCAATACAGGTAAAAACACAATCTCAGTGTTGGTAAAACACAGTAGCAATGCAGTTAAAACACCCTATCAATACAGGTAAAAACACAATCTCAGTGTTGGTAAAACACAGTAGCAATGCAGTTAAAACACCCTATCAATACAGGTAAAAACACAATCTCAGTGTTGGTAAAAACACAGTAGCAATGCAGTTAAAACACCCTATCAATACACATAAAACACAATCTCAGTGTTGGTAAAAACAGAGTAGCAATGCAGTTAAAACAAACCCCCTAGTGGTCTAGTGGGGCTCCAAAAAATAGTAACACCAATCCCTGTTGGTCTAGTGGGAAACACTATACCCTGCTCTCTCCTCTTGTTCCCCCAATGCTTACCCTTAAGGGTGCCCTGGAGGCTCACCCAAGGAGCAGGGTTTCCTGCAGGTCAGACCTCGCCTAATTCAAACTTCCCTGCGGGCTGGCCCTGGCCTGCTCTTCTCCCTCGCCATGCCACTTTCAGCCATGCAGGCCCCGCTGCAGTACTGGCTCCTGGGCCCTCTGGCGATCCGCCGTGCGTGTTACCTCGGGGTTTAGAAGAAATGGAAAACATGAAAAGCAGTTGCTTGCAGGACCGCATTCAAAGGAAGAGACAGCTCCTGCTCAGGCGAGCGCCCTCTGGAGGATTCTGGCATCCACTGCAGCGTCAGTATTCCGCTATTACATCGAAAGAAGAGAACATCGTTGGGGAAATTATATTTCTTTTCCCACTATCCAGCACTTCCTCCACATATTCTAGGACTGCAGTTTCTTTATATAATTTCAGCAGTCATAGAAAATGTTGATATTGCTGATAAGTAGCAGAACAAATATATATTGTTGACCCCAAAAATGCAAAATCTGGGGGTGTAATGACTCTGAACCCTTTGCAACTAACTTCTGCTTTTCTGAGGATGTGAACCCTCGCAGTGAGTTATGTTAACAGTCCCCTATCTACTGAGGCTTAACTTAATTAAGTTTAAGTGCCAGGCTATTATGTAAGTCTATGCAAAAAGAACGAGCAATCTTGTCCTTGGCACTTAAGAGGTAGACAATAGGCAGGAACGTGTGGATATGTCTCTGTAGGTGAAGCCATCCAGGCCTCCAGGGGTTGGCTTCAGATCATTATATCTCCAGAAAAACATTGTCAGTTCCAAAGGTCTGTATGCCTGTTTCAGCTGCTTCCTCCATGATAAGCAGACTTCAGGTCACAGTACAGTGAGGGAGCTGTCTCTGGTGCTGGAATGCTGAAGCAAACCAAACCATTGAGACTGTTCAGTAAAGCGGCTGTACCCTCCTTTTCAGGGGTCAAGTCCTAAAACAAAAGTGGGGGGACTCTTTGACAAAGTGGGGTGTGGCGTCACCAGAAATAAGCGTATCAAGGGTACATATGCAAATGTCATTCAACTAGCTTTCCATAACCATACAAATTGCACAGCAGGAATGACATTTGCCTTTCATAAAATCAACACTAACCAAAAACAGAGAGGATATGTACTTCTAATAGTGTTGGAAAATGTTAAAAGGTGAATATGTTTTAAACTCCAAGAATCAATACCAGTGTTTTCCCTGGAACATGCAGTCCCGAAATATGTCATTTTAACATTAGTTATACTGTATCTGTTCATGGGATTATATGGTGCAGTGTCTGGCCTGTGAACCTGGCCAATCCCCAGGTCAACATACATTCAAAGAAGATAGTCAAATGTTCTCATTTTACACACACCCTCTAAAATACCCAGGAGGACTGCTTTCACCCCCTGAAATAAAGTGGGTGGACTCCGGCCACCCGCCTGTACACTCGACTTGATCCCTGGTCCTTGTAAAGTCTCATCACTCCATGCAGACCACTCGAGGCCTGGAAACCCTGACCCACGCAGGCATTTCCACCCATTTCCACCTATTCTACAACCACGGCTAGTACGCCTCCGTAGGCCAGGGCATCCAGGCATTGAAGAGTTGGTTCCGAGTCATTACATCCCCTGAAAAAAACACTGTTAGACGCAAAGGAGACTTTAGATCCATGGACCGTGAGGGAGCTGTCTGTGGTCCTGGACAGCCTCAGGGAACCTATGCTTGCAGGAAGCAAACTATAGAGAGAAACACGTGTCTGGGGTTGCAGATGGAACTCTTGTTCAGAGGAAAATTGCAAAGCATTTAGCTGGACTGCCCTTCTGGGTGGGACCAGACTGATATGCAAATGGTATTTTTCCTCTGTCAAGGGTGCAGTGAGCTAAAACGTGGTTGTAATTACCCTCTTGGGTGGATGAAATTCCATAGAAAAGGGTATTTCACACACAGGTTCGGACTGGCTTACAGTGCAATAGGCCCACGGCCGAACCAAAATACAAAATGCTGGTGTGGGCTAGTATTTATGGTCAAAGTGGCCCACTTTTTTGGCCAATTTGCACCAGTTTGATGCGTTAATTCACTCTGCGGCTAGTAGTTTTGACCATTGTTAATGAATACATATTCTTTAAAATGCACAGTTTGCATTACACTTTATCAACTCCCCCCCCCTCCCTTGGGTACTATTCAAACAGTGTCACAAAAGGAATGAATTGCCATTTGCAACTGTGGGCCACTTTTTCATTGGTGCCCCCAGACAGTTGTATGGCCCAGTCTGATGTTCGTTCTCATTAGGGGGGCTCCCGCACCCTTGTATAAACTATAGAGCCTTGTTTTGTCTCTGCAGATAATAACCAGCCTCCAGTATGCTGTAAACAGCTTTAGTCTCCTTACACTGATAGGTTCTGTGGACAGAGGTCTAGGCTAGTTTGACGGTCTATCTCAGGGTTGTCCAACTCCAGGTCCCGAGGGCCAGATCTCTATCTAGATTCAACAGAGGAAACTAAATATCTTAAAAGAATATTTATTCATAAAATAACAGAAACCTTGTTTGTGAGACAAAAATGAAGGCAACAAGCATTGGCAATGCCAACAGTTTGGGCTTTTGTGCAGACATGGGAACAGCACTTACAAGGCACTGCCGGGGTGGTATTAACTGCCCATTGATGGTAGCCGGTACAAAATGGTATGAGTACCTGGCTATCTGATAGAAGTGCCTGGCAAATTCCTAACATTTATAAATGAGCCCAAACTGTTGGCTTTCCCAATGCTTGTTTTTAACAGGACATCGATTGGCTGAAGGCAGAACTGGTTAAGACATTTTTATTACACCAGTAGTGTGTTTACAGCTCCAATGAACTCATTAATTCTCAGAAGACTGATTGAAAACACTAGCAGTCACTTTGAGTGCAAAGTTTGATGGTAATACTTGATTAAAGCGAGCTCACAGCGCCACGATGCCCGAGGGCTGCTGTGCGCTTTTTAAATGCAAATAAATAAATAAACAAATAAATAAATACATAAATAAAGAGTCACCACGAGGAGGTGTTTTGGGCGGAGAGGGGTAGGAACTGGATGAGTATGGCCATACGGATTGACATGGCCATAAGCAGTCAATGGGGGGGCAAATGACCAAAATACAATTTCAATGTCTGTGTCCCGCCTCATATGCAAACGTGTAGTGGGATGGAAAAACCTGACGTGTGGAAAACACCCACCAAGTTTTGAAAGGAAGTTTTTAAAAAAAAGCATATTGACACTTTTTTGCCCAAAAAAATCTGTATTGGTAGTTGTTGAAATCCTGGAGCAAAGGAACTCGGAGCCTGGGCCCGAGTTCAGATATCAGTTGACCAGTGCACGGAGCAGTCAGGTGCATTAGCAGGGGAGAGGAAGAGAGAAAGCGGAAGCGAAAAGGAAAGTCTTGAATTGCTTCCGGAACCGGAGGTGGTTCTGCTCAAAGTATAAAATGTCGAGCATGCCCTGCCCTACCCGTGGCCCATCACTGTGAAGACCCTGTGAAACCAGCCCTACTGTGACAAGACCACACAGACCAAGACTACAAACCCACAACTACATACTCAACCCGAAAAGATGGAGTAATGAGGCTCAAGACTCGGTATCCAAAAATCACCGCTGATGGATAGAAATCTATCAGCAAGAAGAAGAACAAGCGCATTGGAAATCACGCTGCTGAGGTTTCTGTGGAGGAGGAGAAGCAAAGGGAACTTTGGGAGGACAGTCTCATTTCCTGAGCTGGCGGACGGTGAGGTCATGCTTTCCTTCTAATGTGTAATGCTGTAAGTGAGGAAAGAGTTAGAGTGGCCTGATTGCACCAGCAGTTTGATCCGCCATGTCTTCATCTCTTACCAATCCATGTGAAGATATTGGCTGCCCCACATTTTTTTGGCACTGGCTCCTTTCAGGGGACCTGTGGCATCACATCAGGGATGTCACTGGCATCACAGTCATGGCCGTTACACAAGGTCTTCCATATGATTTTGCCATCTACCACTCTACAAATCTCTGTGCACCATGATATGATATGGCATGTATAATGCGCCTGCACACACGCTTTTCTAGACCCGACAAGACAAGGAGAAGGAAACAAGGGAGGACAAAATAACGATCTTACTAGACCTTGTGTCATTCAAATTGTGCAAGTGCGAGGAAGAGGGAGGGGGAGAAGTGCCAGGGGGAGCGGAAGGGGAAGTGCAGTTAACTGACAAGTGCAGCCAGCAGGTGGCTCATGAGTGCAGTGCGAAGGGACTGTAGGGTTGTAGATACAGACCCTTAAGTGCTGGGGAGCCCAGAGGCTGTGCAAGGGCAACTGGACATGCAGGAGCCTGGGCCCGAGTTCAGATATCAGTTGACCAGTGTGTGGAGCAGTCAGGTGCATCAGCAGGGGAGAGGAAGAGAGAAAGCAGAAGCAAAGAGAAAAGTCTTGAATTGCTTCCGTAACCGTAGGTGGTTCTGCTCAAGTTTGAGAGACGCAGGGACACTGTCCCATAGGGAGAGCCCAGCCGAGGAGATAGATCTGCCCCCAACTCTCTGCTTGGAGAAGCATATGACCCTCAGAGATTTGGAGGTGGATGAGCGTAGAGCTCGAGAAGGAAGATGTTCTGGAAGTGAAGGTTGGACGTGGAGCGGTCCCATGCCCCAGAAAGCATTGTGGATGATGCAGAGGGTCTTGAACATGATCCTTGCAGCCACCGGGAGCCAGTGAAGAGCTTTCAGAGCTGGAGAGATACAATCCCTGGGCTTGAGGCCAAGGACAAGTCTTGCAGTCCTGTTCTGGATATGTTGTAACGGTTAAAGAGTAGAGGCAGGAAGATCTAGAAAGGGGCTGTTGCATGACAACCGTGTAAGGGAAAGGCAAGAATAGTGCACCAAATCCGGAAAATCAGAAAATAGAATTCTATTAAAGCCCAGGCGGCTTATGATGACAATAGCATCCTCCTAAATTTCAGTTCTACGTTTACAAGATCCTCCCATGACTGCCATATGCAGTGCCACTTGGAGATTGCAAGGCCGTTCTTACCTGGTACACCTGTGTTTCCTTCATCCTGGTCATCCGTTATCAGCTTCTATGGGGCTGGCATGCCTTCACATATGCCGGGGCAAAAGAGAGAGAGAGGAGAGAGAGATGGATAGAGAGGGAGATGCAACATGTGGTCAAACATTTTTCATGCAACTGACCATTGGCCATATCATACACTATGTCAGCACTTCCACAATGACACCTTCCATACCTTCCACCCCACAAAAACACACACACACAATCACACCTGAAGACAAAAACACACATACACACCCAATTCCTCTTCACACAAACACAAACATCCCTCTTACACAGATCAGCAAACTTTCCTTCCTGCTCCACTGCACTGTCAAGTCTCCCAACCAAGGCCCCAGTGGGAAGCCTTGCTTCCACTGCCTCCTTGGTTGGTGTCGGGGTTGTACCTGAACTGGGTGCTACACTGGGCGGCCCTGGCATGTGCCTACAGTTAGTCCATTTTCTCTCTTTCCTTCCATTTCATTCCCACGCCTCACTTCTTCAAGTCATTCAAACTAGTTCAAAAGACATCCATGGCTGGTTGGCATGGCATTGATTGTTGTCGTGGCTACCCGCCACGGGTCCTTGCTCACACCCCTGCTGCTCTGCTTGGCACTGGTTTCAATAATATGTCCTTGTGTTCCTCCACAAAGTAGATGAAAATCTGCACTTCTGGCACAAAATGATGGAAATGATGCACCTACCATGGAAATGCACGTTCCAGAGTCTTGGAGCGTAGACAGAGAAGGCCTGTCTTCTGGTTCATTCCTTCCTGCATCGTCGGAGTTCAAGTCTGCACCTTTCCGTGCTTCTTCCTTGCATCTAGTTCTCATTGTGTTGGCAACACACTTACCAATGCATATTTTCCATCAGTGGATGGGGATGTTTTTCACACAGTGTGTTCCCTATGACATCACCGGGACGGTTTTAATGTGTACATATTAATGAGCATTACATCAATTATGCTTGACATGCATTTCCATGACACCATTCTGCCTTTGTGACTGACCACCTCACACGTAGAGGCGTGGCAGCAGAAGTGCGTCTTTGCGTAGTCGCGCATCTCCATGTAATGGGAGGGTCCTTTATTTTCACTGGCGTTATCACCGTGCCCGTCCAATGCGGCTGTTGTATACTAGCTTGAGTAAAATATGGCGCTTTCGAGTGGAACCTGAATCCCCACCATGTCCTGTAGAATACTTAGTAGTGTTAGAATGTTTACCTTTAGTTGAGAAGTCAGTTAGTGGTTCATCATGTTATGGGGGATGCCATGGGAGTCTTAAGCATTGTGCTTACAAGAATAAATGAGTTATTCTTCTGCAACTAAATCGTGTAAGCTGCTTTATTACAGTGGCCCTCAATATCTTGGCTGGTTGTGACCAGATGTGCAGGTCCTACATCTGTCTGGGGGGTTCCTAGAGAGAAGCAGAGCAAAGCTTTTTTTTACTGGGGGCCAGCCCCCCCCCCCCCCCCAGCCATACATCACATGCACTCTCTTGATGGCCTGACCCTCGCAGCTGATCCGTCTCACCTCACCACGTTTGGACTAAGTCATTGGTTTAACTTTTAAACCAATAGGGCTTCGATTGCGGAATTCCTGAACTATCCAGCCCCAGTGTCTGTCCTGCTCACATTTTTCTTAAGGCAACCGACATTTTAATCATATATTTTTTTAAACGTGAAAGACGTTATTTCCGGTAGCCTGTTCCTATGTTTAATAGCTCTCACATTTATTAAATTTGATTATGCTTTTTGAATTTGCGTAGAAAGGATTCGCCTGGCTAGTATTTATTCTTTATCCTTTTTCTTTTTACTGCGTTGCTTATCGGCTTTTACCTGCCCATCATCAGGTGGCCAAGGGGGGCCATGTCCACCCTTATAAAAACGCTGCCAGTTATGTGTTTGTATTGGTGTGCCGCCCCAGTGACGTCATCAGGCCATCTGCTCACACTCTGTTGTCAAACTGGGAGAAAAGCTGACTTTTTTGACTCTGTGGCCCTCTTTGTGCCAGACAAGCGCGAGACACTAGGAGGCTGGTCTCAAAACTCTCTCCCTGGCTTGAACCTCATCTGCTGGTCATTGACCAGCGCTCTACTCCAAACTCCCTGAAAAAGCCTGCGTGTGCTCTCTGGAGCCACATCGGTCTATCAGCAAGCGACTACAAACCACCAATTAATATCGCACTGCTCCTGCCAGTGCAGAGGGCTGCCTTGTAGACCAAAACTTGCCCTAGTCCCCTATTTATTTATTTTAGAATTTTTTTAAAGTGTTTGCATTTTTAAAGCGCTCACATAGCCTGTGGGCATCGAGGCGCTGTTAAAGAATTTTTTTTTTGTTGCATAATTGTTTTTGTCTTAGTTGCGTATTTATAATGCGCTTAAATAACCAGAGATTTCTAAGCGCAGACCAGGGGATCGAACCTGTATTGCTTTCTGTCGTCTTGCTTTCAAGGCGAACATGTTGCCGCTGAGCTATCCTCCCTATGATGCATCAAAGGCCCATTGTCTCCACGTCCATCCAGATGGGAGAGGGGGGGGCTTTGATGTGAGTGTCAGGGGCAGGGACTACCTGGTTGATAGGTGGGTGTCACCTGCCCCTGTCACCTTCTCGCAGTTTGAGCGCCCAGAAGCCTTGGTCCCTTTTGTTACTGGGGCCTGGTGGCCCACCCTGTACACATGCATGCTAATGGGAAAGCACCTGGTAGGTGCTGCCCATGTCTGGACTCACAACAATCCCACCTCCCATCTTATGTCCCTGGCCCTTCCACCTCTGGGGGCCATGTAAAAATGACGTCGCCCCTCTGCAGCACCTGGCCGGCTCAATAGTCTAGGATTACACTTCTAGGGACCAGGTGGCGAAGAGAACACAGAGCACACGATCATGAAAGGTGATGATTTGGGAATCATGTTTGGTGCACTGAAGCTGTATTCCATAATTATACAGACGTTTGAATCAAAGCAGAACAGTTAATTAATTAGGAGATTGCATTATGCATTAGTACTGTACATAGTTGTGTGTAAAGTGCATAATGAACATTTACAAGTGGTTGTATTTAACCAAATACACATTAAAAATAATTATTATAATAATATCATTAACAGGAATGATAATAGCAATGATACTATGAACACTGCTTCCATTTCTCAGACTAGGCATTTCTGCGTTGGGCTCTGAATCGCTAACTCACTGAACACCGCCGACTCTGGCTTGGTCCTGCTCACCCTGCCTTTTATTTCCAAAGTCTCTCTAGCTCCTTTTTCTACCCAGTTGCTTGTATAGCACACGCACAAGTACACCCTGCATCACCAGCAGACGCAACCTATTTGTGGCAGTCACGATAAAGTGATTTGCACAGGGTCACACGAGTTATCAGGCAGCGAAACCGCGAATGGAAGGCAGATTCGTTTTACAAACCATACCATACTAGTACTTATAATATTAATAACGATATTGTCGCGGTCTTTAGATGTATTGATTCTAACTCCAGCTCTCTAACGGCGACCCTCTCCATGGCCGACAATCAATGCATCGAACTCCTCTCAGAAACAGAGAAAGCCCCAGACCCTTGGTCGCTACCAATGCCTCTCTTCCTTTCAATCGCCGGATATCTCTGATGTTAGCCCTGTCTATTTGACTATCTCGAAGTGCAGACCCATCTATCACCTTCCGCCATCAATCTACGCCTCCCCCCCCTTCCAGCCCTCGCTCCCCTCCCCGCCATTCTTCCCGTGCAAGTTCAGCACTAACAAGGGAAGCGCTTTATTCAAATAGCCCCGCAAACGAGCTCCCCGTTCGCCCCCAAGTGTCAGCGCTGTCAGCCGCAGGAGAATTTTCTGCGCTTCGCTGGACTGGAAAATAACGGCTTCAAACTTTACACAAAGGGGGTGGGCAGCGGGGATGCGGGGACAGCGTGGAGGATATCGAGGAGAGGGGAGGGGAGAAGGCGGAAGAATCCCCAGCTTTAATTAACAGGCCCCGTGGCCCGCGCGCGCCGACGCTGCTCCCAGGAAGTGAAAGGCAAGAGAGGAAGCTGCCGCTGCAGCAGGAGAGGACGACAACAACGAGGTGGAAAGGATGATTAAAAATCATGTGTGCGTGCTGCGTCTCGGAGCTATAAATCACCAAGGCGAGGGAAGGAGGGCGGGGGACGGACTTCAAGAATGCAAAATCCCCTATGGCCAGAGTGACTCCAAAGAGCCATTCTCTATGGTAGTGGCTTTGCGTGTATGTGGCTGCATGGGGGCAGGAGTGCTGCATTGTTACGTGGAGTGTAGCCCCGGTGTCACCGCCATTTAAATTTGACCCTAAAGGACTGATGGGAAATACGAGCTTCTTGCCAGGGCCTAGGAATTATGGGGCCAAGTGCGACAAATTATTTGTGGGGCCCCTTAATTTGATATATAATGACATCACAGGAAGTGACATCACTCCTACCTGACTTCGGAAGGATGAAATTTGAGGGGATTGGAACCCGCAGCAGCAGTTTCAACATAGACCTCCGCTGTAGGCACATTGACCCAATGGCTATCATTGATGCATGCATATTGGTTTATGGCACACTGAGTATAAAGGTACTTTCTTGTTGTCCACCCGGCCCTTTACCCCAACACACACACATAGACACTTGCTGTTTGTATGGTAGACTATGTGCTATACAAGATTCAATGAAATAGCATCATAGGGCATAGGGCATAGCAAAGAATTTCACTCATACTCCTGTGGAGCAGCACTCTGGAAGACCCGTGCCACTTTGGTGACTGTCAGCAAAATGGGAGCAAAGGTATTGATGGCCCTGCTGAGGTTAGTCCTCTGTACTACAAGGGACTACATTATTTGGCCAGGATCACACACTGTGTTTAAACCATGAAGCTGGGGTTTTAACACACTCTACAGTTCAGGCACTTGAACACATGCCTTCTAAACGCCACTTGTTCCAAATATTTACATTTTGGATTTTAAGACCTACAATCATACTGTCTTATACAGTAGCACTCTCAAGTTTCCCAAGGCAATGCGAGAGAAAGCCACCCAGTCCTGTTTATGCTCAGAATTCTCAGACTTGTAGGTCTTTACCTGTCAAATGGGTAAGAAAAAACCCAGAATCCAAAGCGGAAAACAGGACTCGATGACCTCATGCATTGCCAGAGGAAAATTGAGAAATTTGATAGTTTACTTGCAAAATACACATCTCAAATGAAGGCAACCTTAAAATGTGTAAATTCCTAGAGAAACATGTTCAGCCCAAAGAATACGGTTTTAGCTTCATAATCCACATGCTGATGTAAAAAAGTCCCAGAATACAAAATAATACAAGCTTGAAAAATCATTTGTTAGAAAACCACCTCAATCACTTTGAGAATGAAGGAAAAGGTTTAGCAACATCACTTGGATAAATATTACCTCTCTCAAAAACTTCCAGAGTGCTGTTGTGTATGGTTTTAAGAACATTTGCCAACCGATGCAAAGCAGTACCTTCATGACAACCGTTTAAAAGGGAGCTTTCTCTCATTTTTCATGTTTGGCCATTTGGCACTGCTAGGACCCATATTGGCTATTTAACAATCTGTGAGGGGTCTTTCATTGGGAAAGGACCCACCCATCATTGCCAAATGCCTAAACATATGCAAAGGAAAAGAGCTTTCCGAACAGGACTAAGAACAAAGTAGTAATTGCACGGCTGGCAGTCCTTTAAAGAACTGCAATCATTACAGGCCGTTAAAGGGCTGCCAGCACTGCTTTCCAGGGCGCTCTGCAGGGCGCTCTACGGGACAATTGGGCTGTATCAACAAGCCCAGTTAAAAGCACTAGCTACTGCTAAATATTATAAGCAACTTTAGCCAAAAACAAGCCCAGAGTCGCTTATAATACGCCTACGTGCCAACTTTGGCACTGTACCACACGGATGTTACCACATGCTGAACTGTGCTGGAGGAGCCCTGTCCACGGTGCGGGCAATACTGTTCCAATTTTCTTACAGTCCGCCTGTGTTGTCGCACCATTCCCCTTGCCACAGCCAGGCCTGGCTGGAATCCGCAATCCAAGCCTGACTAAAGGCAGCACACAGGTGCAGTTACTAGGCTGTGCAACGCCAGGGCTGGAGATTCTCAGAGGCTCAACCCTTTTTCACTGGGGAAAAAGAGGGTCAGCCTCTGGTGGGGGGCTCCATGAGTGCGAAGCCAAGTGCAGCTGCACACGCTGCACTTGCCTAGTGCTGACCCTGCTTGGTGCACTTCGATTGTTGTATTAAGGGCAATTTTAGAATGCTCTTCAGAAATGTAAAGGCTAGATTTGCAAAGTCATCGAAAAAGACAAATTCTTTCTAGGTTCACTCTATACTGTTTTTAGTTGGTATCACCTTCCTAGCAAAACTTCATTCCCTACTAAAATGTGTTCCTCCCCATTGACTTCAATGGAATCTCCCTCCAAAACATCTTACTTCTTTCCTAGTCTCAACAGTATGAGCAGTATTTATGAATATGCACAAAGGAGACATGTTGTAGCAAATGCATTCAGGCTGTTGTGTCGAAGCATGCAAAGAAGTTGATGGCCAGGTATGGCAGGTAGAGAAAGAGGGCCACGCCATATAACCAATGGAAAGTCACCTGGAGCAGGACATGGGGGAGAAGCCTTCTTGGAGTCAGAGAGGTAGGATTACTGAACAAGGAGTGCATTGAAGTTCTAGCTGGTCATGACATGTTATTCCACTTTTCTGAGCTATTCTGGGTGAATAATGCAATCTGGGTTCCGCGCTCCAAGTCTTCTACATCCTTATATTTTGATTTCTTTTATCGAGGGGGTGACTTGGATATTAGCTTAGCCTAAGTATTCACTCTGAGAATCATCTCTCAAACTGGGATCCGAGATAGTGCGCCCATTATGTCGTACAACTGTTGGGGAGCAGAGGCGGACGGACATTCCAGGCCCCTCTGCGATTTAGGACAAGGCGATTGTAGAAAGAGATGCTGTCGGGGAACTGGGAGAATGGGTGGGGCAGGGGCGTCCCTTGTAGAAGGTGGATTGCTACGCCAGCATGCTTAGTTCCATCCCCAGGGTTAGCAGGGCGGACATACGTCTCTTGTTCGCAACCCCGTCAGACCTGCAGGAGGTTCAGTCAAATAAAGACACACAGTTCTCCATTGTCTCTTATTATTAGTGCATGTGACCCAGAAGGAATGTGCCCGGCAAGGCCAAGAGAGGGCCTGGGTCGATCTTTGAAGAGGTATCCATGGGAATGAGGGTGAGGGCTCCAGGCCTTCGCCAGTCCAGACTTCTAAGTTATAGGGGCCAGGAACCCCCGAGTCCAAGACACAAGAATTTGAGTGCACTGACCAGCCCAAGACCCCTGGACCTAAAACTATAAAAGGCCCAATCGATCAGGAAGATCAGAGAGCAGTGATGGGCTGCCCCCACCGTTGGTTCATGTGATTTGTGCTACGAGGCACCAGAGGATAAGGTAACAAATTTCGGACGGTGGGTGGCAAAATTGTGGAGGCGCCGGCGTCTCTGGGATTGGAGCAGGGGGTCATGTAGTTCTGAAGAAGTTATCACAACCTCAAAACTATCAGCCTTGTTCATGTCCTTTGTACCAGGTGCACCGTAGAGCTATGAAAACAATGAAGTGTATAACTAGATTGCCAATTGCACCTGATGACAGAAGAGGGAGATCCCACTTAGAAGAGGATGCACAGCAGATGCCGGGACCAATCGCCTGGCATCCTGTATGGAGCAGCCTATATGTGTATATGGTCGCACACACCAGCTATGTGGATTTGTAACCTCTGTAATGTACATCACTCATGACGTTATTTACCTTTATATCCCATTGCGTTTGCTGCTTTTTTCAGAGTGCTCTTTGGCCGTAGAGTTTTTTGCTGACAAGTACTTGTTTTTTTGTGATGTTAAACCTTGTTCTCCTTACAAGAAGTGTGCTGGGCCTTTTTCTCTAGTGCGTTGTACTTTTTCTGGTGTGAGCATTGAGGGGTTACTCTACAAATTTGGTGACCCCGACGTGATGCCAGATTTTTCACAGAGACAGAGGATTCCAGGCCGCCCATCTGGAGGGTCACACCCACCTGCAGTGACCAGTCCCAATAGCGCAACCCACAGTGGTGTACAGGAGCTGTTTTGACAGAATTCCTGTCTCTTTGGAGTGGGCACAGCTCCTAGTATTGTGCAGGCTGTTAATGGGACCCTGTGGCGCAGATGTAACTATACTTCTTGCGGGCGAAAACAACGGGGGGCGCTGAGAGGGAAATTGGGGGAATTGAGAGAAAAGTGTGAGGGCTTGTGAGTGTTGAAGAAGAGGGGTTGAGAGTGTTTGGTGGAATGTTGTGGGACTGAGCGAGTAGGATGTGAAAGCCACGTGTTGGTTGCATATATTTTTGTATTATTATTATTATTATTATTATTATTATTATTATTATTATTATTATTATTATTATTATTATTATAAGTATATGTGAAGAGACATGGAGAAGTGGAATCCTTTCAGAGGTAGGGAAGAAGATGGTGCCATGTTTTGAAAAAAGATGAGAGAATACTCAAGTAGGGGCTCTGTATAATTAGAGGGCTCGAATTCCTTTGCCCAATATATTTCGGTGGGGAAATAAGGTGAAGCAGGGGTTGTTATTTTGGCTATTGTTTTAGCTTGTTGTTTGAGTGTTTCTCATTTAGGGAGGGCCTGTGGAAGGAGTAGTGTGAGTGTTGTCTGTGTGAAAAGTGTGTGTAAGTGTCTGTGGAGTGGGTGAGAGTAACAGGAGTGTGGGTATGGGGCAACAGGGGAGAGGGTGCGATCGACTAGTAGGAACGCTTAAGACTAATTGTATTTTGTATATGGTGTGACACTTTATCTATAAGGTTTGTCAACATGGGGGTAGTTACACCATTAGAGTACATGTGCAGTGCATTACCATAGTATAAGGATAAAATTGAGAAATATCACAAGCAGTGGGTGGCCGAGACACAGGGGGGATTGTTCCGACCATGGCCAGAGTAGGGTATGAACAATAGAGGGATATTGGAACACATGTACACATTTTTGGCAGCCAAATGAAAAGGTAAAAAGCTCTAAAGGAGGAAGTAGATTTTATAATTATGGAAGATGGTGAAGGACATAGAGGACAATGATGAGTGTAAATCCCAATGTGATAATGGCCCAGTGCCAAGTGTAATTAAAGTAGCAGTGTCTGAAGAAAAAACGTTACTTCTGCCACCAGCAGGATGTTACCTGACCCTTTCCACCTCCGGATATACCAATCCAACGTATGTGCCCTCGCCCGCCACAGGGTTTATGGTCTATCCATCTCATTTTTTCCATCGAGGGACATTTCCATCGAATTGTTGGCAACTAAAAAATTTGCATCGAATGCATTTTCCTTTTTTTTAATGGGGCCCTCCTCCCAACCCCCCGTTCTTTACCCTTTAAAACCCACCAAACACTTTTACCCTTTACCCCTCAAAAACATGCATTGAATGCATATTTTTTCATTGCAAACTCCTCGATGCAAATGCATTAGACGGATAGACTTTTGATGGATATACTAGATACCCCACGACAGCACCACCCTTATCTTGCCACCCCCCCATATCAAACGAATATTAACACGGCCGAACCAATGGATAGAAAACCACAGAAGGAGTTAGAAGAGGCGTTGAAGGCAGTGCCAATGGAATTGGCACAACTGAAGGCCCCCAGGGAAGAAGGGAACAACACGGGTGCGTTTTAGACGAATGGAGGGCCAGAGACATTTTGTTTAGATAAGATAGTACTGCGATCAAGGATGTTCATATTGAGAAGGAGAAGAGGAAGAGTGATGAACGAGGAGCAGGGAGTGTGGGCTATGGAACAGTCAGGTCAGATGGAGATACAAACAGAGAGTTGTGGGAGGAAGACTGGGACACGATGGATGAATTAGGATGAGGAGGAGGTGCCTGCAATTACCCCATGGATAGAAATCTTGTGGAGTCTGCAGTTGAGGAACAGATTTGGATGCGCAGTGATGACAAGGAAAAAGGTATTTGATGGCAGGAAGAAGAGAAGGGAAGTGGGTACACATGTGCTATTATTGCATAAAGTCCCCGGTAGAGTGCAGTATGTACCTTGGGCTCAGATGGACAAAACAACCTTATTAAAGCGCTCCCACCCCTAAATGCAGGGGCCGGGAAATTGATATGTGTATTTAAAAAATCAACAGCTGGCATCCCTTTAGCAGCAGGATATATAAAAAGTTTGCTTGTAGCAATTGTGGAGGATCAGGCAGAGGACGTCTGGGTTAAGTCTGCATACCCTGGAATTAAGAGAGATGATGATGCACATGACGGGACGCTCTTTAACAACATCAGAGCGCAGGTGTGGGCTGGTTTACCCTGATATACCAGATTTGAAGTCCATAATGCAGTATACAATGGGGGATGTGTAACATCTCCACAGTGTTCACGGTGTTTACAGCAGCCTTGGAGATTGTATCATTGAGGATCACTATGGAAACATTGGAGAGTCTTGTTCCATTCCAACATGGCCAGCATTTGCGTACCCGGAGCGCAAACGTCATTACGTTCGCATCAGGGCCGGAAGAACGTAGCTTCAGCAACAAGTACCCGGAAGAACAGATAGGCAGCGCGTTGCAACTGATTTTGTTAGTTGTGGTACGCTGTTTCACTTTATCTTGCACGGCTTTCCACGCTCTCAGTTCTACCTATCTGCTTAATTCTTCCTGTTGCTGTGCCTACAGGTGTCGCGGCTGCTGTTCTCCCTCGCTCCTGGTTCTATTCTACTTGGCTCTCAATCTCCTCGCTCCCTCTGCATTTTCTCATCTCTGGCTTTCTTTGTGGACTCCCTTGTCAGTTTTCCTGCCTTATCTATGCAATCTGTACTCCTTTGCCTATCCACCTGCTACCTGCAAGCTCGTCCCACCTTGATTTGGATTGTTTATTATTCTGAAATTGTCTTGCTACGGCTCCAGCACACTACCACTGCAACAGTGAACAGAGAACTCTACCTCCAGCAAGGTTTTTCTCCCCCAGTGGGGGAGGTGTTTCCCTTGAGACCCAGCTCTCTGGGTGGCCTCCGTGCCTCCCAGATTCCTATACCGGGGTGGCACAGTGGCAGCTTGGAGTGAAAGGCCTTATCTCTTCTCACCAAAGGACAGCAAACCCAAGAAGGTGAGACCCGAAACTGATAGGATGATGAAGACCCCGCCCAATACATTTTGATGGTACAGGAGATGTGGGGGACAGAGACAAGCGAACAGTGGGACCGGTCAGTTCCGCTTTTCTTTTTTGTTATTAAAAGGTTATTAACCAAGGAAGTTCAGAAAGCGCTTGATAAGATCGTGGGCTTTGAGGTGAAAGGTTGGGCTGAAATTCTCACTATAATTATACATCAGTGTAAGTGGATCAAAGAAAGAGAGAAGGAAACAACACAACGTTTGCAGTCTGAGGAAGCAAAACTAGCACAGAAGAAACTAGCAAAAATAGCAGCACTAACTCAAATGGACTCAGCAGAGCAGGCAGCAGTGCAAACGGATGCAAGAATAGCAGCGTTCTGACCAGGCAGAGGGTAATGGAATGGTGAGTCTCAGTCACAGCACCCTAAGTGGTACCAAGGGGGTCAGCAGCATAGGAGAACAGCGTTTCAAGGCAGAGGGGGAGGCAGAGGTGGATTTGGAGGAATGGGGCAGAGAGTGGGACCAGTTCAATGTTGGGGATGTGGAAAGATGGGTCATTTTATAAGAGATTGCAGAAGCAAGATGGTAGTGGGATACAATCAGTACACTTCCGTGGGCCCAGTACCACAGCGACAACACTTCCGGTGCCCCTGATGCCCACATCAGTACATATGAGATACACCAGGTGTATACCCAACTGCCACCACAACCCCCTCAGACGAAGTTGTCTGCCCCACCCAGCATCCCAACACAAGCTGTGCCACCAGGCCAATCATATAGTGCCACAATGTCCAGAAGCAATGCTGTTTCTAATGCGAAAGTGCATCCCTATCGAGGAGTACGTGTCATGTGAGGCAATTCTTTCACGTCCCTGGGTACAAACACATATCCTGACTAGGACGGTCAACAGAAAGCACAGTTATGTCTATGACTACCGACCCAGACAAGGAATGAACCTTTGGTGGGCGCTGAGATAGGGAACAAGCAATTAATCTTTTATGTTGACACGGGGGCCACAAAATCATGCATTAGTGAAGGAAACTTCCCTTTATCAGGTGAAACTCTTGACACTCAGGGTTTCTCTGGGGCTGTGGCAATGGTTCCTTTTACAGAAGACATATCCATCAAAATAGGAGGAAAGGTTGTGTGTGAACGCTTACTATATTCGCAAACCTCACCAGTAAATTTGCTAGGGAGTGATCTCCTGAGCATACTTAATATGACCATCTCTTTTACTGATCGCAAACCTCACCAGTAAATTTGCTAGGGAGTGATCTCCTGAGCATACTTAATATGACCATCTCTTTTACTGATCGGGGATAGTATTTGCTACCCCTGGATGGTGTGCCCTGAGAGCAACAATGATAATACATGCCAGAGATGGGGAAGTGGTGGTTTGTGGCATTCCTGTTCACCCTGATACATTTGTGTATGGGATTACAGTTTTGCTTGAAGCAGTGCCCCAAGTTGGAAAGGTGTGTTGGAGGGTACGATCTGATTTTATCTTTAGACCTGTTGCGTCCCCGCAGCTTGTGGCAAGTACAATAATTTCACTGGATTTGCTGGGGTTGTTGGTGTCAGAAAAAAGGATTGCGGTAGTTGGGACTGATTCGGATGGGTGTGAATGGCACACAGTATTGGGTATTGAGCCAACAGTACCCTTCAGAGAAGCACAGATTCAGAATTGTTTGAGGGTCAGGTTGATGATCGAGAAATAGTGCTGGCTGTTTGCAAACCCTGTGAGATAATGGCGCAATATGGCAAAGTGCAGTGTTCTATGATGGCCATTGTAACATCCCCCTTTCACTGAAAATGACCTAGCACAGGTTCCCAAGATGTTATGGACAACCAGTAACCATGATGTACGCCTCTTACAGGGAGTGGCACCCATTCAAATCACGCTCATAGCAGGTGCAGTGTTACCCCAGGTGAGACAATAGCCACGATCCAAAGAAGCAAAGGAGGTGATAAGAGATACTATTTCTCCACTCCTAAATCAAAGAATTATCATGCCCTCCAACTCCCCATGCAATAGGGCTATATACCCGATAAAAAAGACTAAGGGGTCAAGTTAGAGAATGATCCAAGATCTCCGCCCCCTGAATGTCATTGTACATGCAGAATGTCCAGTATTTCCTAACCCTGGGACCATTCTGTGCAGCATCCCAAAACAAGCAACACATTTTACTGTCGTAGACTTGAAAAATGCCTTCTTTTCCTCCATACCCCTAGAACCAGACTCCCAGTATCTCACTGTGTTTAAGCATAGCGGAAAGCGGTATGAGCACATGAGATTACTACTGGGGTACTGTGAATCCCTTAGTATCTTTAACAGAATACTACATGCAGATTTGGGAAATATTCAGGTATCCAGCACTATTATTCAATATTTGGATGACTTGCTAGTTTGCAGTGATGATGAGCAACAGTGCCAAAGGCACTCTGTCATGCTCTTACAGCACATAAAGGGTACAAAGTGGATAAGGCTAAGTTACAGTATTGTCTCCAAGAGGTTCTTTATTTAGGCCAATTGATATCCGTCCATGAGAAGAAAATAATGCTGGAACGCGCATCAGTGATCAGTGCTCCCCAGTGACAGAAGTGTCAAAGAAATGCAAAAGTTCCTCGGACTATGTAATTACAGCAGAGCGTGTTTCCTAGATTATGCTGTGTACACTAGGCCCTTGTTGCAAGGCCTTAAAGAAGCACAGAAAACAGACAATAATATAACCTGGACAGAGGACATGCTCACAAGCTTCAAAAAACTGAAAGAGGGTATCTCCACTGCCCCGGTATTGGCAAACCCTGACTACACCAAAGACTTTTATTTGTTCTCTCATTCTGATAGCCAAATGATGATGGCAGTACTCAATCAGAAAAGCACTATGGGCCACACCACAAGCCATTGGCCTATTACAGTGGAGTGCTAGACTCAGTAATGCAGGGGCAATTCTCTTGAGAACCGACGCATGCCGCTGCTGCATTCACAATAGAAAAGAGTTCTGCAATTACCACAGGATGTTCTGTAACATTGTATGTGGAGCATACAGTATTTGCCATACTGGAAAGTAAATTAACGTTGACCACACAGCCAGTATCCACATATGATGTCATTTTATCCAGCCCAAATATTCACATAGTGCAGTGAAAGACAGTGAACCCTGCTACTTTTTTCACAGAACTGTGTACGGAGGAAGACCTTGCTAGGCATGGCTGCATAACCTTTGAAGGGGAGGAGGAGGGCATACCAAAAGCAAAAGATAGCCCACTTGAGGGGGGGTACTTTTTGTTTATGGTTCAGCAACCATTGACCAGGGAACAGTCCTGAAACATATGACTGCGGATAGGTCCGCTTAGTGTATGGTGAGTATGAAGTACTGGTACAGAAAAGGCTGCCCATGTTTTAGGGAGAATTCTCAGAAATGTGCTAATTTCCCTTACTTTTTGAGACCCTCAGCAACTTTGCTAGATTCTGAGTGTGAGCCTTTTTCCCACTCTTTCATATATTTTGATGGGTGTTTTACTTTTGTGTTCTTTGGATATGGAGTTTTAGACATCTCCATAGGCATCATCTTTTTCTTGTGTGTCACACAGCACCTTCAGTGCAGTGGCACAGGGATGTCTTTCAAACTTCCCAAGGTTTAAATACCTTCTCTGGGACTGACTACTGTCTCCCAGTGCATGCAAGTTAAATTGACGTTGCTAGTCTTTTTAAATTCATAGACCCAGCACAAACTATCTTCTTATAGAGTGCTGGAGGGGTTGCCTAGCACCCCCTATGTCTAAACACTCACATACCAGTCAAATGTTACCCTTTCCTCTTGAAATGGCTGGTAGCAGTGGTTTTAGAACAAAGTACTATGATTTTTCCCGATCGCGGTAGCTAAAAATCGGGTCAGCCATGTTTTTCAATACGGTGCCCTAGACACCTCTGTTGAAACAGACTCCAGTCATCTTTTTTTGCTGTTTCTTTTAGGAAAGGTCCTTGTAGTGTGTGTCTCTGTGCGCCAAACCAGGTTTGGTCCCTTTGTTCGATGGCCTTTGGCAGGCTTCAGTGCTGAAGCCCTCCTCTGGCGCCTGAGCGTCTGGGGTGAACAGGTTGTGAGGGAGGTGCCCGAAACTCCCTGTACTTAGTCTCCTAGAAGACCTGAATGCACTCTGGCATGATTGGCTGGCTGACTGTCCGGCAAGGACAGCCACCCTGCTGGGTGAGTGACAGCTAGGCTGGAATGAATGGGAGAAAACAGTTTAAAAGCATGTCTCTGGGACTTGGAGGGCAGAGTCGACCAATGGAACAAAAGAACCAAAGACAAGCTGAAGGAAGATGACTGCTGCAACACCTGGACCGTTGGTTTGCCCGATGAAGCCTTGCTGCAGGTCCGAATTGCCTGAAACTCCCTCGACAGAGTAGCCCCTTCAAGGATGACTTCTTTACTTGATCTGGTGGGAACAACCGACTCGCATGCCACCTGGACACCGTCTCCATGCTGGTCGAATTTTCTTCAGAGTGCTGTTGAAAACCGGATAGCCAGTGAGAAGGATACCAGTTTGTGGACTTTAAGGCACTCTCACCTTAAAACCGAAGTTTAGCCAAGCTTGTGGCTTCTTCCCTGGGCATTGCAGGAACCTCCCAACGTCCTCCTTCTTGTCCCCATGACTGAAGCTCAGGAACAGCGAGATCTGCAGGAACTACCAGGATCAACTGCCTCAGCTACAGTTTTTCTTCATTCATAAGGTACTGTGCAAACGCAGTGTGGAAATCCTTTCTGCCACGGTGAAAGTTTGTGAAACTTTCCTAATTTTCTAGTCTTGTTCGCGCCTAATCGGGCATATGTAACTTTTTCTGGCAAACTATTTCTAAGAACATTGGCAAAGACTTAACCGTTTACTACCAGAACTGTGCTATCCTATCCAAGACACTGAACCATTGACTTTGGCCCAGGCCTATTGAATTGAACTGCCTCTTGTAGTGAACTGAAACTATTTGCCCTGCTTCTGAAAGTAATTTTGCTTTGATTTGTGTAACCTTTGTCTTTCTACCCCTTTTGAAAGTTACTCAAGTGCTAATTTGCTCCCACTTCAGGGGAGCCTAACATGTTCAGAAACGTATTGGTTGTGTGCTGTAGCGAATTATAGTGTGATATTGAGCTGCTTTTTGCTAGCAGAATGTTTACTGGAACGTAAATTACGGTTGACCAGACAGCTGGCATCAGCATATGAGGTAATTTTATCCAGCCCAAATATTCACATAGTGCAGTGAAAAACAGTGAACCCTGCTACTTTTTTGCCAGAACTGTGTATGGGGGAAGACCTGCTAGGCATGGCTGCGTAACATTTGAAGGGGAGGAGGAGGGCATACCAAAAGCAAAAGATAGGCCACTTGAGGGGGGGGTACTATTTGTTGATGGTTCAGCAACCATTGACCAGGGAACAGGCCTGAAACATACGACTGCGGATTGGTCCGCTTAGTGTATGGTGAGTATGAAGTACTGGTACAGAAAAAGCTGCCCATGCATTACTCAGCCCAGGCAGTGGAGCTCATACAGCTTATTGAAGCATTATTAGCATCTCAGGGGTGTCGGGTGACAACTTGTTCTGATTTGGTCTATGTAACAACAACAGTGCATTCTGGGCTTGCTAGGTGGAAAAGGAGAGGGTTTAGGAGGGCAGACTGGTCCCTGGTTCAACATGCAGCATTATTGGATAAACTGATCAATGCCCTTTCCGAGCCATCCATGACGGCGATGATTAAATGCACCACCCATACCAATGACACAATCGAAGTTTCACTCAGCAAGGTCGCTGCGCATGCGGCGGCCAAACAAGCCACTTATTTCCTAATGCCTAGCATCTCTGAATACCCAGTAATAGCATGGTGACGAGAGCAGTTGCCGGCACCATATACTTCACTTCCAATAGCACAAGTTATCAAATTACAAGGCCGGGCCACACTGGAGGAGAAGGAGATATGGCAGAAACAATGGTGTACACAATCTCCCACAGATTTGTTGTGGCGACAAGAAAGCATGGTTACAGTTGGCATGCCGCACAAACCTTTGCATCATCCATCTCATTTGCCAAACCAAAATATTGCTTCAGATATACAGGAAGTTCTTACTAAAATGGTGATAAATTGCATCACATGCCGGATCTAAAGCACTGGCCACACCCATAGAACGACACGAGGTGCACAAACTTGTCCTACTGGGCTGTTTTAGGAATTCAACATAGACTACGCCGATATAGGAGAGCGGTGCAATGGGAGTAGGTATATGATAGTGGCAGTGTGTCCCTTCTCCCGGTGAGTTGAGGCAGGTCCTTGTTTACATCCAGATGCTGCCAAATCTTTGGTAAGAGAGTTATTTCCTCGCTGGGGTGTGTGAGAGGTGCTGCAGTCAAATAATGGCACCTATTTCTTTAATGTACTCTTTAAGGAAGTGACCGCATTACTGGGCATCAAGCATCGAATGTGCACAATTTACCACCTCCAGGCCAATGGGGTGTATAGAGGATCAATGGATTACTGAAGGCCAACTTGTTTAAGTTGTGTGCCACCCTGCAAAGAAACTGGGTGCATTGTCTCCCTCTTACTTTATTCAGTTTGCGCATGCAGCCCTGTAAGGATTATCACTTATCACCATATGAGGTGATAACCGGCCAGTGAATGCATATGCCTCTATCTGCGGTAAGAAAGACCTCTGGTGCTCACACAGATATTGCATGTGGAGACAATAATGAAATGTTATATGAGATACTCTATACTTTACTAAAGACTAGTTCTGTATATGGTAAGTGAGGACCCACTCAGTACTCCTAGTACTCATCTTTTCACATTTAAAAGCTTGCAGCATGAAAAGAGCACACATTGATATCACCAAGGGTGAAGTCTGGTTTTATAGTTGCGATATTGGGTGCTCCTTTCGGATGTCCGAAAAGGCTCTGAATGCTGCTGCACCCCCCCTCCCCCCACACAACAGTAGTACATGAGTAATGTTTAAGAACAGTGAGAACACATTCAAAGCAATTTATCAGCTGTACATATGTATATGAAACACATTCAGAATGTCATGAATTGGTTATTTTAAATGAATTTAATTTTTGGTTTGCATTTCTATTTTTATATATTAGTATACTTTTACTCTTTTGGACAAATCATGAAGGTACAAGTGCCTTTCGATGCCCCTATTGCTAATGTGCGATATGAAGCTTAGAAAGGATCTCATAATATTGCATTTGGATTTACATATATGTTGTGATACATTTTACAGAGAAGATATTTTGCATTTTAATGTTTGGTTTAGGACTATATTTAGTATGTAATTTGGTTTGGACATGATAGAGGATGTGTACCACCCAGAAAGTAACAGTTAGTACGTGGACATGAGCTTGGTGGGGAAACAGAGGGTAAATGGAAGTTGTTATATATGCTCCTTAATATCACACACGTCAGGAGCCCCCAAGGTATTTATACTGCAAGAGGTTCCGCTTTAGGATGCTGAATGTCTTGTCCGTTTAGCACTATGTAGGTTGCGAAGCACGTTCCAAGTGCACAGCATATACCTTGTGATGTTGGATCCAGATGAACAGCAATGTGCCCGTAATGCCAATTCAAGTTAGGTGCGAGCTGATACAATTTGCGAATGTCACGGAACAAGGATTTAATGCAATCAAAGTTGAACTGAGAGCCATTCAGTTAATGACGTTGCAGAACTGGTACATGCTCAATCTGCTTACCGCCATGGAAGGGGCATTTGTAAAAATAAATGGGAGAATCCTGCTGTACTTATGTACCCCTAAATGATGCTGCAAATGGGTCTTTCACACAGATAATAGAGGCTGTGTATATCCTCTGAAAACATATGCAAACGGAAGCAGGGATTCACCAGAGTGATTGGTTCAATGATCTCTTCTCGTGGGCACCGTCGTGGATGGGAGCAGTCGTGAAGATACCAGTGCTGATGGTGGTGTTTGTGCTGGTGATCTTCTGCACTGCCAGTTGGAACTTCGGTGCTGTGCTAAAGCAATCCCTAATAGTGCGATAATGATGATTTCAATTGGGCTAAGCATTGCACCTCATGGTACAAAAGACCTGCAGGAACAAACAGATGACGCAAATATGCCCTGCATGGTGAGAATAGAGCAAAGAATTGACCCCCCCTGGAACAGTTACTATGCCCTACCAGATACTGAAAGTTGTGCGGGCCACTGGGTTGATTTTGAAGGAGAAGGGGGATGTATATTCCTTACTTGCACCCTGGAGCAATAGGCCCAAATGGGAGAAAGTTTGTGCTCTGTATGTAGATTGTGGTTACCCAAAAATGGCACATGGAGGTATGAGGAGACCGAGAGGATGGCCACGGAGTTTGTTAATATAGAATTAACAAAAAGGGGGAATGTTGGAGAGCAATAGCGGAAGTCCCAGGCTCCTCTGCGATTTCAGACGAGGCAATTGTTGAAGGAGATGTTGTCGGGGAGCTGGGAGAATGGACGGGCAGTGGGTACCTTGTAGAAGCTGGGTTGTAGTGGAAATAAAGTGAATTTTGGTATTAAACATCAGGTATGCAGTAAGACTCCATTGTAGAAGTTAGAGGCCATTTTGAAATTGAGTCCTAGTGCAGGGGCTATGCTACTATGCTTAATTCCGTCCCCAGGGTTAGTAGGGTGTATGTACGTCTCTTGTTCGCATCCCCAGCAACCATGCAGGAGGTTAATTCAATTGAATACACACAGTTCTCCATTGTCTCTTGTCATTAGTGCATTAAAGCCAGAAGGAATGTGCCCTGCAAGGCCAAGAGAGGGCAGCAGTCGATCTGTGAAGAGCTATGCCATGGGAAGGAGGGTGAGGTTTCCAGGCCTTCATCAGTGCAGACCTCTAAGTTTAGCAGCCAGGGCAAGTCCAGGACACAAGAATTTGAGTGCACTGACCAGCCCAAGACCCCTGGCCATAAACCTATAAAATTGCCAATCGATCAAGAAGATCAGAGAGCAGTGACAGGCTGCACCCACCATTGATTCATGTGATTTGAGCTATGAGGTGCCAGGGCAGAAGTTAACACATTTAGGACTGTGGGTGGGAAAGTTGTGGAGGTGCCGGCATGTCTGGGACTGGAGCGGGGGTTCACGTAGTTCTGAAGAAGTTACCAGGGTCTCAATAGTATCTGCCTCTGTCATTCTACCGGGTGCACTGGATAGCTATGAAAATAATGAATTGTATATCTAGATTGACGATTAGAGTCTTTGCTCCTGATGATTGAAGAGGAAGATCCCCATGTAGAAGAAGATGGACAGAAGATGCTGGGACCAATCGCCTGGTATCCTGTATGGAGCAGGCTATATGCGTATAGGGTCACACCAACCAGCTAAGTCGATTTGGAACCTATGTGATGTATGTGACACATGATGTTATGTATCTTTATAACCCATTGCTTATGCTGCATTTGTCAGAGCACTCTGTGGCAGCAGAGTTCTTTGCTGACACGTATTTGTATTTTTGTGAGATTAAAGCTTGTTCTCCTTGCAAGAGGTGTGCTAGGTCGCTTTCCCCAGTGGGTTGAATTTTTTCTGGTGTGATCGTTGAGGGGGTGCTCTACAGTACCTTGTACATGTCCCCCCACCCCCGATCACCCTAAAATGAACACAGGGCTAATGACACATCCCTTCAAAAGTGCCATATGAACAGATAATCTGAAGAACCTCCCCGAGCCAGTCCGTATCTGCCTTACCCTCCCTGTCTGTAATCCTCGGTATCCCCTCTGTCTTTATCTTTCTAATTGTACACATATTAATCCATCCTTCTAGTTGTATTCCCTATTCCTGTATTCCCTTGATGTGCAAGGATCCCTTGCTTCCAATGTAGGCTCGCACTGTATAATACCCAATGCACAGATGCATACATACTTATATCCGCAGCTTCATGAAGCTTTACACAGTCGGGGAGACCTGTTCATGCATTTGCAGCTTCACAATTAACGTCCATGCCTTATTTGCTACTTTGGGCATGTCCTGATCACTTTCACGTGGGATCCCGGCTTCCAAACCATTTCAGTATTCCTCAGTCATACACCCTCTCCCTCAGCCTGTGTGCACTTTTCCAGCAGTGTGTCTGTCTTGTTCCTATCCTAGTCCTGCTTCTATTATCCTCTCACCCATTTCCCCACATTTCCTTTTCACCACAGACCACGGTCTGGTTCCCCCCAGATGGGGTTACAATGCATTATTATCCGGATAAGCCTCAGTGCGGTAAGACCACTACAGCGGTGAGGGGCCCAGCGCTAAAGGTTTTTACTATTGAATAGAAAAAACAATAGTCCTGATTAAGGAGGCTGCAGGAATGGTGCAGCGTTACCAACTGATGGCTTATGCAAAGCAGAGACGTTAGGGCCAGATCCTCACAACTAGACCCATGTGGCTGCTGAAAGAAACTGTGCAGTCAAGGACCACGCCAAGGTTTCGGATCACCATGGCTGGTATTGGGGCCATGCCTTAGGATTGTGGTCGAGAGACTAGAATCTGAGGTGAGAGGTGAGGGTGGCTAGTGATATATTAATTGCTACGACACTGGGAATCTGCAGGAATATGGCAAGAATCACTATATAGGTCAACATGTGCTGTTACTCAGTAAACCAACCAGCCATGCTCCATCCAGGAATGGATGGCACGGGGGAAAGTTTGAGTGTTACCCCTACTTACACTACCAGTTGTGTGTCACAGCATGCATTTGAAAATGTAGTTTGAAATGTCCGACCATTGCCTCTAGGTGTCATTAAGGGGAAGACTTTACTTGGAGCCCATGATCCTTTGAGGGCCAGAATATGAGCATTTTTTGCAAGCTGTGTCTGTTTAGTTATAAAGGAGGTGGGCCAGTCCGAGGCTTCCTGTGAGGGTTCAACCCTCGTCCAAGGCGATTTCAGGAAATTACATGGCGGGCATAAGGAGATCCTCAAGCCCAGTCCTTCAAAGCCAAACCCACTGAATATTCCCAAGATATCCACACAAAACACTTTTGAAATCAGCACATCTGAATTGGAGTTATTTACAAAGTGGTTAGCTTAGAAACCTAGTGTGGCTGGGGCTACTGAGGAGCGGCCCTTTAGAACCCCTGTGCACTAACGTCTACGTGCGAATGCAATGAACTTGCAATGGGTGGATGAGATGTAGTTGTTACACAGTACATGACTGTGAGCAACCCATGCTGCCTTATGTCTCATATGTTTAGCTCATAATTGGGAATTACTGTAAAATGTCTCGTCTGGCTATAGGTGCCATATAAATGCTTTACCTTTAGAATTTGTTGGGTAAAGCACCAAAACTAGCAGGCACACTATACCCAAAGAAATCAGTGATTGGTTAATTCCACAAAAGCGAGAGACAGCTGGGTCTTAATATTTCTTCTGAGTGTAGTGACAGAGCTGCCTGCCTGATTCTATTGGATGAATGCCCCAAACACGGATTAAAGTTTGTAAGGTCCCACGGGTTGTGGGTGTATTCCAGAGCTTTCTTTGGAAAAGCATTTGAAGAAGGGGGAGTTCTGGTCGGAGTTATGAGGGCACACGGGGTTCCTTGGCTGAGGTGTGTGGTGATCATAGATGTCTGTTAGAGTCATCTGAGGGACCAGAGGTTTCTTGGTGGAAATATGAGAGGACCAGAGACCTTAGGGAAGAGGTGTATAAGGACCATGCATCTTCTGCGTGGAGGTCTGTGAGGGTCTCTGAGGGTCGGTAGCTTCTGGGTGGGAGTTTGTGAAATCTTGATGACTTATTATGTAAGTGTATTTAAAGAAAGAGGCTTCTGTGAAGGTGTATGTTAGTAGAGAGTTTTCTTGGAGGTTAGAGGCAAGGATGTGCTTTGCAATTATCTGAGGGTGAAGACTTCCTGAGTAGAAGTGTTAAGATCAGAGGTTTCTGGGTGGAGATTTGTGAGGACTAGCTTCTATATGGAGGTAAGTAACATCCAGCAGTTTGGGGTGGGGGTATATTCATTAATTAATTGATTTATTTTTACATTTATAGAGCACACTTAGCCCAAGGTCATCAAGGCGCTATTACTGTTCAAGTTACACAGACATGGTTATGATCATTAGGTGCAGCTAATGTGAGAGCATCTCAGGTGCTGCCTTCCATGAAGAGCTACATTTTCGGGCGTTTGCGGAACATGAGGACCGTACCATTCTGGATGGAAGTATGTGAGGAGTGGAGCTCTGTGGCTTTCTGGAGTGAGACCTTCGTGGTCTGCAGGTGTCTTGGTGGAGGTATGTGAGATCCAGAAGCTTTTAGTTGGTGATATAATAGGTCACACTTCACTGGGTGGCATTGTGCAATGATCAGAGGTTTGTGGTTGGTGTTTTTTTAAGAAGTGCACCTTTCTTGATTGAGGTATGGCAGAGACAGAGTTTTTGTGTGAAGATGAGTTTCAGAACTAGGTGCGTGAATATCAGAGGATCATGGGTGGAAGTGTGGGATGATTAGAGGTTTCTTGGTGCAAGTTCACGAGGACTGGATTTTATTTTCTGGGGAGATATATGTTTTCTGTAGGGTTTTCAGTGAAGGTATGTGAAGACCATAGGTTTCTGTGTGGAAATGTGTGATGATACGTGGTTTCTGTGAGACGATAACTGGGCTTTGGAGTCTTCCTGTTGGAGGTTTGTGAGGCCCAGGGCGCTTTGCCGGGATGTGGGACATGGTCTTATGTTTAAGAGAGGACTTATTCCAGGTGAAGTGACTTTGGTCTTGGGGTGGGTGATCACAAGAGGTGTTTAAGTGGCGATATGTGAATAACACCAGTTTCTGGAATGAAGTATGCAATCATCAGAGGCTACTTGGTACAGTGGATGGTTCTTGGCGAAGGAACGTAAGAGTCAAAGGTTTTTGTATGCAGAGACTTGAGAGTATTGAATATGAATGTAATAGTAGGCTTCTGTGGTTCCATGTCATAAAAACGAATCAATAAATAACACATTAATGGTTTGGGAGGGTCCCCCAAACCAGAGGTTTCCCTGGATAAAAAAGCCCACCCCAAACCCCTCACCACCGATGTAACCCTGTACCCCACCCCCACATATATTTTCATTAAAAAACAGTCTTTTTTTGTTATTTTCAATTCGTTCTAATTGACACTTGTTTCTTTTTCGTTATAGTCACTGTATACAGGTTTCTGTATGCACACATGGTGTGTCTGTGCAAAAGTGTTTGAGTACAGGGGTTCTGGTTTCAAAAGAGATGGCCAGTGGGTTTCTTCCAACTGGGGGATACTGGCAGAGCATGTGTGGGGATCAGTTGTTTCAGGGTGTAATTGTGTGAGGAAATATTTTCTAGGTGTTTGTATGAAAAGGTCAATGTTTTTGGGGTCGAGGTAGGTGAGGACTTCAGATTTCTGAATGAAAGTGTGGGAGGCTCACTTTTTTGATGTTGGGATTACTATTAGAGTCCCTCCCACAACCATAAAGGGATATATCCGTACCTTATCAACGAAACTGACTAAGCATCTCTAACTCTGCTTATACGTTAACAACCAGTGTATATTTTGAGCAAAGTCATAATGATCTTCGAAAAAATATATAACATCTTCACAAAAGATAAGCTATAACACAATACCATGCAGCATAACATATAACTAAAGGAATATGACAATAAAATCACCAAAGACTTGCCATAACAGGATAAATAAATACACGGTGAGTTATATCAAGGTGTCTGTCAGTTTCCTCTGATGAATAACACGTGCTCACTAACCTGATATAGAAAGGGATATTTTTAACTCTCGACATGACCTGGCCGGCTGAAATAACAAAATGTGTCCTTTAAAGTAAATTGGATCCTTTAGCAGCTATGTGAAAGTTTCTGTTGTAAGTCAGCGGGCAGGATTTCACCAAGACTGGGGTTTGATCACACGCAAGCGGGTTTGATTGTAGCGTGGGTGCATCATTCGTTAGATAAGGTGTATTTTGCAAACAGAGTGCAGCCACAATGCTCACTAGTTTTACCAGAACGGTGGGAGTGAAGGTGACGAACGGAGACCCGAAGGGAAATAGAGGAGGCACCCCGATAACCGGGGCAGGGGCCTTCCTCCTTCCGCTCTCTCATCCCTCCCCCCCCGGGGGGCAGGGGAGAGGGCGGCAAGAGACAGAAAAAGAGCGCCAAGCGCTGCAAAAGCCCGCGAAGGGCAACAAAAGAAAGGGGAGGAGCTTGGGATGCATAAGCGGCAGGCACCCGGAACAGCAGCACTTGCAGCCCTTCCAGCAGCCGGGTGCCCGCCAAGCAGGAGAGGTTTTTCGGAGAGGTTTTTCGTTTTGCCACACCAGAGGACTGGCTTCTCGTTGTGGTTTCCTGTGCCTGGTTCGTGTTGCTGTTCGGGATGCTGTTTTCCGTTCCAGGAGGAGAAAGGTTCAGGTGTGCGGGACTGCGGGTGGCAGAGAAGGAGGCGATTTCGTGGCAGGTGGCGTCGAGTAAGGAACAAGGTAATATGGAAAGGCGAGCGGGGAACGTTCGGGAACAGAGGCCAGGGTAGGAGCGTATACTAATGCTAAACTGCTGAATCCTTACGCCCTTTGTGAGGGGGAAGGGGCCTCGGGCTTTATTGGATACCCCCTGCCAATTTGAGTTGCGGGGAATTAGCGGGTTAACCGCGCTATTTTAAAGCTGCGCTCAGGTGGCCATGGGCATGCGAAGTGTTTTGATACTTCGGTTTCCACAGGTACACGCGCGTTAGCCGCGTTAATTTAAAACCACATGCACATGCTGGGGGTGTGGTTGTGCATGACCTGGGGGCCGTGCGTTGCCGTTGTTGATTTTATGGTTCAATTGATGGCGAGTGGCCCACGGGACCTGAATAGTTCAACGAGTAGAGCATCAGTGCGCGGGTTCAAGCAACCTCTCAGGTATGTGAATGCGCACCTGCGGGTTAGCCCACCTCCATTGGGTATCTTGACTACTACTGAGAGGAGAAGATCTGTAAAACTATTGTCTAGACTTGGGCCCCGAGTTGGTGCACAACACGTGGTGGCCTGTAACTTGTTAAAGAATTGAATTCTCCATACCTCCTTTCATAATGAAGTCCTCCGATTACTTCTGGAATCCGTGAACTATATGCCATGGCATATTTCCCAGTGAGAAGGTGCATGCAAAGCTGATAGTAGACGTTTGAGACCTTTTTATTAACCATAAGCCGTGGGCGATTTCTAAGGGAACAGGTGGACACACAGCTGAATACTGCCTACCAGTTATAATGGTGAGTGTGACCCATGTGTCTGTAGTGTAACTTGAAATGCAGAATTTTCTTCAGGGTGCGTCTCCTTGCGACTCGAGGGGTATCTTCCAAAGGTGTGCTTTTGACAGGCCCTCTGGTGGCTGTTTACATCATGTACGCTGCAGGCGGCGGCCACTCTGTCCCAAGGACTTTGGGATTATTCGAGCCAGTCCATTGACTTTTGAGAGGACCATCCCTGCATCACAAATGCTCCCGTGGTGTTGCTAGAACCAACTCTGATGTAAAGCGTGCTACTCAAATGAAGTCATCTGCGTAAGAGCTCTGTGGTGTGGCTTTATAAAGCGCCTTCACTGCCTATGTTTTTGTAGGCCCTTTGAACGCGACATGTCCCCTTGCGCTAGGAGATTTAATTCAAAGTATAACCATGGTGTACCGCACAGTGTATAATATTGTAAATGGTTCACCAGTAACGGAGAACTCGTGAGGTGTAATGAATCCGGTTACCTGCCTATTAGCGACCCATTTGATATATGAAATGTCATTTATAACGCGCCTATACACAAGTGTTTCAAGGCGCTCCGCTTTCGTCTCAATGCACGAACAGAATAGAGAGCCATTGGGGACCACTGACAACCGGGGCCAAAATAATACCGTCACTCTTACCAAGCGCTTTGTCCCCCTATTACACCGCAGGAGACCCGGACCTCAGAGCCAATAGCATATTCACTTGCTGTGAGGTCACGCCAGTGGAATGCGGCATCCATAGTCCATGTGTGATGTCATAAACCGTGACCGCATCCTCCTCGCCATTGTGCGTAATAGCTTCGGAAGTGAGAGGTTTGCCCCTTAAAACATGGTGCCAGCTAGAAAGGGTGTTCTAACCACCTAAAGCACACAGATACCATTAAATCGGGTCTGGGGTTTAAGTGTAACTTTTAAAAGCAACGTGGCTTTTGAGTCCAGTTGTGAAGCTGTTGGTTTAGTGTCCATCTCAGTTATGCGAAATGCATATTGATGATGTGCACTTTCCTTTAGCACTCTAAATAAAACGAATCGAAAACGAATCGAATCACTATTGAGGTGGGGAACGCCTTGTTTTGTAAAGTGGTCTATGTAGGGGATGGGGTTTTAGAAGCAACTCTTTATATTTCCTAGATGCGATGAGCTGAACGTACAGGTGGTGCGCGATTTTCCGGCCAATATGTCCTCCAGCATTAGGGGAATTACCGTGGGGAGGGGAAAGTGCATTACGTTGCGCACGAGAGCGGCTGAGGGCATGGTAGCAAGTCAGAGGCAAGGCGACAAGCGGGAGAAATCGCGTTCGTTACCCATTGCATTTTGGGGGGAAACCGGTCAAGGCCCGGTTTTCTTTTGGCAGTCTGGGACTTATAGTAGTGGAGGTCCCTGTTGACGACTGGGTAACACCGTCAGAGGTGGGGAGGTGTTTACTAGGACCAGGCGCCACACATGCGTTATGTTGCTCATTGCAGGGGAGGTTGCGAGGCGCCCGCGTGTTCAGTGTGGGTGACATTGAGTGTCTCCTCGTGGGGCTTAGGCAGGACATTGGCGCCCATGAACATCGGAAATGAGGGCGAACTACCGTCAGTTGGGATGGGTGAGCAGTGCAGTGGGCTTGCATGGGTCATCAAGGGAATATTCCATGTTTACAGCCAGGTTTCAACTTGTCTTAGGTGTCGTTTTTATTTTGGCCAGGCTGAGCAACCCACTAGCAGCGAGGTGATGGTGTGCGGCCAGGGAAGGTATGGAAGGCTACAGCTGGGGGATTGACATGCGTAATTTCGGCAGCGGCAAAACCACTAGATAGTGATTGTTTTTAAACCGCACCACTTCCCGTGCAACGGCACATGGGAGGGTTAAAGCTTTCGATTGGGCCACAGTTTACCTGGGCGGAGCATGCTGGAAGGATCATATCTCTTGTGTGGTGCTATCGCAACTGCCACATGATACAGGGGTTGGTGGTACACTTGCTGTTCTGTACAGGAGTGGGGTATAAGGCTTTCATTGTAGGTGACAGCTGTACTCTTGGGAAAGATAGGACTAGGCACCAGTAGAGCCCCAGTAAAGCAGCTAGTGGTACGGGTATGGGGCAGTTGGAAGGACAAGACGCCCCAATGACGGTCAATGTAAAGTTAGCAAAAGTATCTGGAATTATGGCGGGTGTAAAGACGCTCGGACACACAATGTAGGCAAAGGGGACGAACATGGTTTAAGTCCTTGGGGGGTACATGATATCACGTCACGCTGTTATGTGGTACCGCAGTTGCTGCTCGGGGGGCTGGAGGTGAAAAACATTAGGAGTAGTTTAGCTAATTGTAGGTATGGCACAGCAACAGTGGATTAGTTAGCAGCCACGTGGGTTGACGGCATTTGTTTGTGTTTCGTGGTAGCAGCCACAGAGATGACACAGGGGCTACAGGTGTTCAAATGGGTCAGCTGAGTTTGCAAGTAACTGGTAGGGGTTTGCAGTGAGGGACTCTATTACGGAACTCACTTGGTGGCCCGTGAAGAGACGTTGCGATAGACAACTTTTCAGTGCAGCAGGCTGTTAAGGGAATTTCCACCACGCAAAGGTGGTTGGTCGGGATCACGCAGGGTCACACGATTTGACAGGAGTGGCAAGGCATTGCAAATTTGGAAGACATAAGAGTGAATGTACCTAAGTGAACAGGGCTAATCAGGGGAGGTACAAAGCGTAGAAGTGAGGATACCTCAGGGGGAGCAGGCTGGACTTGGAAGCAAGAGGACACAGAGCAACAAAAGTGTGATCCCATGCTAGCTCTTGGAAACCTCGGGTATTAAGTGCATTAGAAAAAACCTATCCTCTTACCAACGTTCCAAATGATATGAAGCAGGTTAGGAGAGGATGGGAGAATAGGCCGGGGAGGCAATAAGGGCACGGATGTAGATGGATACCCTTGTAGGCAACCATATCGGGGCAGATGCTAGTGGGCATGGGATGGGACATAGCTGAATTGGCCGGGGGGTGAAGGTTGCTGGGGCACTCAGGTCAGTGGCTGATCCACCAAGGTCAATGCACAGGAGGGCATACCCTACAAAACAGGTTGTCCAGGTAGGTTTATGGTGGGGTACCTTATCACTACAGGGACTGGTAGTTGCAAGGGCATTGATGCGGGGGAGAGGGCCCAGGCTATCCATAGGGCTGCAGAAAGTGCCCATGAAAGTTACTAATACACAACGCAATTTATTGGGCTGGCGCACATGGGTCAGTTCGGTGGAAGCAATATAACACCAGTAGTATGTGGCAAAAGGTGGGATAAGTTTTGAGCCAAAAGACAAGTCAGTATGTACAGTAGCTTCGTGTATAGACTCCACTACTCAGGAGTCGGACCAGCGCCTCTTGGGAGCCTAACACGGCAGGGGCGTCTGGTGGTGGCAACGAGGGCTCCGCTTCCTCGAACAAATGGCGTTCTCTCAGCCCGAAAACACCTGTAAGGACAGGGAGGTATCAGGCACGGAGGGTGGAGAGAGTTGTGTCCACGAAGGAGATGGTTGGATAATGCAAGGAACGGAATCGGACCAGCGCCTCTTGGGAGCCTAAAAACGGCAGGGGCGTCTGGTGTTGGCAACGAGGGCTCAGCCTCCTCGAACAAATGGCGCTCTCACCCCTAAAACACCTGCAGGGGCAGGGTGTTACCAGGCACGGAGTGTTGGGAGTGTTCTGCCTAGTAAGGAGATGGTTGAAGAGAAAGAAGCAGTTGGCTTCAAAGCAGTAGTAGAACCAGGAGCCGGTGGTACGAGAGCAGGTCAAGGGGGGACTGAGGTACCCCAGGATCAGGCACAACTGGCAAAGGTGACATCCCTGGTCAAAGAAGGATAGAAGGACTGGCACCGGGCAGCAAGGTGTACACAGAACTTCTAGAGCTACAAACTAGGAAAAGGGGGAGCCACGGTGGGCGGTAACCCACCTTTGGCGTGGCGGTGTTGTGGCGACCAATGAGAACAGAAAGACTCTGAATGAGCCATTGCTAAAACGGAAGGGGCTCAGCGCCTCCTGGGAGCCTAAACGGCGGGGGTGTCTGGCGGTAGCAATTGGGGCTCAGCTTCCCCCCAACTAACGGCGCTCCCCCAGTCCGCAAATACCTGCAGGGGCAGGCGGTTCTCAGACTCGAAGGTCTTGGGGGAGTTGGGCCTGCAATGGAGATAACCGGGGCAGCAAAAAGGGGGAAGCAGGACGAGGAGCAGTCGCCACATCTTTGGAACTATTTTCAATATCTGTTTGCTGTGGTTATATATATGTGTGAAAATAAATCTGCGGCCTTGTTATGCCAAACCAAAGGAAAATGTCTCATTCAGCACCTTACTGGAGGGGAAAGGAAAGGGGCTGGCAAGAATGAGTAATGGGTGATGCTTATGGCATAGCTAATGGACAAATGCCCAGGTTATGAAGGTGACGAACGGAGACCCGAAGGGAAATGGAGGAGGCACCCCGATAACCGGGGCAGGGGCCTTCCTCCTTCCGCTCTCTCATCCCTCCCCCCCCGCGGGGGCAGGGGAGAGGGAGGCAAGAGACAGAAAAAGAGCGCCAAGTGCTGCAAAAGCCCGCGAAGGGCAACAAAAGAAAGGGGAGGAGCTTGGGATGCATAAGCGGCGGGCACCCGGAACAGCAACACTTGCCGCCCTTCCAGCAGCCGGGTGCCCGCCAAGCAGGAGAGGTTTTTCGTTTCCCACCCTCCCACCCTACAGCTGAGGCAGAGCCTGGACGTCGTTGTCGCAGGAAGACCAGGCGGTGTTGTGGCGACCAATGAGAACAGAAAGACTCTGAATGAGCCATTGCTAAACCGGAAGGGGCTCAGCGCCTCCTGGGAGCCTAAACGGCGGGGGTGTCTGGCGGTAGCAATTGGGGCTCAGCTTCCCCCCAACTAACGGCGCTCCCCCAGTCCGCAAATACCTGCAGGGGCAGGCGGTTCTCAGACTCGAAGGTCTTGGGGGAGTTGGGCCTGCAATGGAGATAACCGGGGCAGCAAAAAGGGGGAAGCAGGACGAGGAGCAGTCGCCGCATCTTTGGAACTATTTTCAATATCTGTTTGCTGTGGTTATATATATGTGTGAAAATAAATCTGCGGCCTTGTTATGCCAAACCAAAGGAAAATGTCTCATTCAGCACCTTACTGGAGGGGAAATGAAAGGGGCTGGCAAGAATGAGTAATGGGTGATGCTTATGGCATAGCTAATGGACAAATGCCCAGGTTATGTGACTGTGCTGAAGACCGCGAGCCGAATGAGCGATCCGTGCTTTGAAGTGGACGGTGGGTCACAGGGTGCGGGAGCTCCTAGTTGTCCCATGTCAGGTGGCAGGATGTGCAGTTGTCTGCGCTTTCTGGCATTAGCGGCTCTTCAGTGAAAAAAGCCAAACTACATGCGATAGCTTGCAAAGACTAGAGCCGGACTGGGTGAACAGGAGAGCGTGGGATCTCTGCCTAGGAGACAGGGGTCAAAAGCCATGCGGGGTGATCGTAGACACCGTGCAGGGATAAAACAAGCCTCCCATAGAGTAAGCCCAACCATTGGGAAAATGGCATCTCCATCACCAGGAGGGCCAGGCTTCAAGATTGCCCTCTAGAACCACCTGCTCTCTCTGGAAGGGGTCCCGGTAACATGTGCTGGGATGATTCCCAAGCGAGTCTGCTCTTTAGCATGTTTATAAACACTCTATGCACCATGGAGCCATGCAGCCCCCGGTGCCCTCTATCTTCCATAGACCTTCACCATCTTAATATCAATCACTGTTGTGTTAAGCTCCCAGCAATGGAAATGCTCCCACTACCACTATGACCTCTTGAACAGTGCTTCTCCAGCAACAGGTGTAAGCGGATTCTGAGTCACCGCAGTGACACACCTCTGCATATATGGCCATCGTTACTAGAGTGGCATGGTTGCTCATTACGCGGCCCTGAGACGGGTTGGACTTCATCTCCCATAATTCCGAGCCAGCATGGTGAATGGCAAGGGATCATGTGAGTTGTAGTCCAAACCATCTGGAGAGCCAAAGATTGCAGACCGCCACGCTAGATGAATGTCACCTGCTAATGCCTTAGGCAGCCATCTCTAAATGTATGTACAAAATTATCTCGACAAATGATTTCCCCTTTGAAACTGACACAAGACATGTTGTTGCTTTAATGCAAATCTGAAACTAGCGCTGTGGATTGGGGTTCTAGCTGTAATTCTTCTGTAAACTGTGAACGCTTGAGTGCGGTGGTAGTTGTTATCCGCTATATGCCACCGTAGTCACAGAGTAAACGCTGCAGTGGATTATGGGAGTCTGCAGGTCTTTCCAGTTGATGGGCCAAGCAGCCACCATGAGCTTGGGGAAGGAAGGCTTGGGCGGGACTTGTGGCCGTGGCTCACACTGTTGACCAGCAACGCCAGCCATTTTAATTAGGGAAGCGCGCAAGAGGGGTCGTGGTTTACAGCGTTGATCAGAACTGCATTCAGTGCACGCGCGGAAAGAGCTCCAAATGAGAGCTCTGGTACTGGGGGATGGACCATTTATGTATACATTTATAAAGCACACACAACCCAGCAGGCACCACCTGAATTGGGAGGTGCAGGGGGCTGCAATACATTTACACCCAGCAGTTACATTGGGAGTTTCGTTTCAGACCATTGATGCAATATGCACTCAGTTCTCAGGCTGTGCTGAGAGCTGTGGGAGAGCTGTGCGATTGTGGTCGGGTCTATTGTTGGGTAATGTAATGACTGTCTTCAGGAGAAGCTGCCCTGAGAAATGTGAGTATGTGGCAAGGGCATGGCAGTGGCCGTGCAGCCACCACTGACCGCCCAGTGGGTGCAGCCAGGGTCAGCAGTGTACACCGCAACCCCGCTTTTCTTACTGCAGCCTTCCCTGTCTGTACGCATCATTTTGACCCGGGGCACCGGGTATGCAGGTGATCAGAAAAACAAGTGCGAGGCCCTTCTCAGATACTTGCCCATTATTAACGCACCAGAGCTGTCCCTCGCCCATACGTCCATCCCGCAATCTACGTGCAGTCAGTCCCTGGGGTCATCTTCCAACCCCGCAGACAGCTTTATGGTCTGTACTTTTTACACACCATTTTGGGGTTCTCCTTTCTCCCCATACACATGCTATTCGGCCCTAAAGTCGAGCATCCCTCGGGAAATTAGAAAGTTGGCTTCCATGGCCTAATATTTTGGGTTACACTTCAGCTCCCGCATGCCTCCAGCCTTGACAGATGCGCACCTGCGCTGTGAGCAGGCTCCACAGGACAGTGTCTGCTGCCTTAAATTCAGCACTTGCCACTTGCCACTTGGTGGCAGCGCTACCGCATTCTGTTGCTTTTATTATTTATTTATTATTATTTATTCCATCCTCCTTTTCCTCCGCACTTTCCACTTCTCCCCCCTTCCTTGCACTTTTCCCCTCCCCCTCTCCCATGCACTTGAGCGTTCTCAATGTCACCGGGCCTAGTAAATCGTTGTTTTGTTCTCCCCTGTTCCCCTCCCTTGCCTTGTTGCCAGTGCCTTAAGTGGCACTACAAATCGAGCCGGGGCTCATTGAGGGGGCGTGGCCTAACAGCGGAGGCCTTGATGGCCCGTTAGGTCACGCCCCCTTGATGAGCCCCGGCTCAATGGGCTACTGGCACCCCTGCCAGGCAGCCTTTTGTAGAGATTAGCACCCTCTCCCCTATGGCGAATCCGCGGGAGCTTCAGTATTTAGAAAGCAAGGCCTCTGCTTCCAGCGGCCTCACGTTTTCTCCATAATGGTGGCACCGGCCCACGTGCATCACTTGATTAAAGGGATGCCTCGTAGGTGCGGCGCCACCATTATGGCTGAAAGGCATTTTTTTCTGAAGCCTGAAGCTCGAGAGCTTCATGCTGTAGAAAAAAATGCCTTTTCGTGTAGTGGCCGGGGCTGTCAGCCGAGATTAGTGGGCCCCAGCAGGGCCCCGCCTCGAAGCGAAATTTCAGAGCCTGCTAGGGCCCAGCCCCTGCAGGCCCCGGCCCACTTAAAGCCCTGCCTGTCACACTCTGAAATACTTGTGTATGAGCACGATAGAAATAAAATATCAATTCAATTCAATACTCTGTTGGAGCGGGGAGGTAATCATCTCAATAGGGTGCCGTTGCGAAAGCATCAGCACCCTATTGTTATTAAATGCACCCCACTCCCGTGCTGGAAAGCCCGGCCCCAGCACAAGAGCAGGACGCATTTCATTTCAATAGGGCACCTGCCGTGCCTTCTCCCAGCATGCCACCCGCTCGGGGGAGCGCTTGAAAGACTCCCCCCCAGCAGGCATGGTAGGGGGCTAATGGTGGCCCAGTCAGTCGCCCAGGCGGCCCTGTGCTAAGGCTGTCCCTGCTCACATGTGTGCCACAACGCTCTGTTTTTCGGGCTCCTTAACACATGCATAGAGTATACCCTCCTTGCATTGCCCATTGCCGGCACATGCAGTGCCCAGTGGGTGCACACGGTGGTGATGAGCAGTAGCAGCCATTTCATCCTTCCCCATAAACCCTGCACTTTGTTTGGTCTGCGCCTGGTTTTAGCTCGGGCAGTAAAACGATGCCCAACTTGACACAACGCACCAGTGCCATGGGCATCAACATGCCTCTGCACACCTGACACGAGGGGCGGGAAGATAGATCAGTTGTGACAGCGATGGACTAGTTCTTCTGTTGCCTTGACCAGTTCGATTCCCGCCCTGGGTCAACTCAGCCCCTCACCCTTCCAAGGTCGATAACGTGAGTGCCGATTTCCTTGTTTAATAATGATGGAGCCTACCTAAGGGGCTTAGAAGTCCACACCAAGACATAAAGCACTGTATAAAGTAAAGGCCATCCCCACATGCGGACACATCTCCCAATGAACAGAAGGGGGAGTCTCGGGCGATTTCTTAGGGAATTCATTCGAATTGGAAATGTCCAGGGGCTGCCAGATTCAGAATGAGCTGGCAAGCCCCAAGAAGCGTAACCAATCTTTCTCCACCCCCCCCCCCATCACTCTCAAAACCGGTGCTCTGAAAAGCACCCATGGTCTTATAAAGAGAGCTCTTAAATAACACATTTAGTCCATTGTAAAATGTTTGTTTCAGAACTTGCTAATTCCGATTTTTATCACGATATATAGTAGAGACAAAGGGCCTCCGTAAGAGTTTGGTCGTGCGTTAACAGCATCCCTACCACCTTTACCGCAACGCTGAAGTACTTGCTTGAACTTGAAGTGGAGGCTGTAAATCCAGCAAATGGCCAAAGAATGGCAGATTTGTTGCACATCTCGCGCGATTACCGCTGACGGTAAATTGGCCAAATGCACAATAGACTACTAAGGACCACAAAAATGAGGATTAACGCCAGCACGCTGCCTTTTGGAACCCAGTAGCAAGTCTGCCATACCAAGTAACGGCAACTGAGTTTGGCAGTCTGACAAAATACCGCACAAATACCGTACAACTCGAAATGAGGCCGAAAATGTCCAAGCCCTAAATTCACTGATTTCCTGAACAAAAAGCTCAGGCTTCTTACACCAGGTTTACTTGCACCAGTGAACTGGGCCACAGCTGCCATGCTGAGGGAAGTCCTACTGCTTTTCAGATTCAACCTGCCGCCATTTTGAGTGTTGATACTTAATTTAATTTCCAGAAGGTAGCATTCCTCATGCCACCTGCTTTGCACCTAGCTATGTACTAGGGAGGGGTGGTATACCAAAGGCCTGATTGTAATTGAAAGACTAGGTCACTTGGAAGTTCTCAATACTGCATTTGGCTGTGAGGGGGTTGTCTCGGGAGGATAGCTTGGGGGCAAAGTGCTCGTCTTGGAAGCCAGACGACACGGAGCACCACAGTTTCGATCCCCGGGTCCGCACTTCGAAGCGTCTGGGTATTAAGCGCGTTATAAATAACCTATCATATCATTCTAGCCTCTGTCCCAACATGGTGGACGGGGGAGTCACATCAAATGTGCAAGAACTCTGTTTTTTGGACCTGTTATGAAATTGATCCTCAACACTTATGCCTTGTGCCCAATGCCATGAGACCGTGCATAGTGGAGCAGTGCAATGGCCACTGCTCGCCCGCAGCTTTCCCCTGACCTAATGATTTTTGCCAGATTGAAGCTGGTTTTCGCTGCCAACGCAACATTGTGGTGGTGCTGCGCTTCCCAATGCCCAGAAGGCGAGCCGAGGAAGATGGAGTCATTTTGGCCAGAAACAACGCAAGATCACCGGGATCAGAATGAGCGTGCAAGAGGAAAAACCTCTAGGGTGACCATTGGTACAATGGGTACATCACTGGCCTTTACGGCCCACATCCCCACTCAGGGTCGGACTGGGGTACAACATGTTCTCGGGCACTAATGAAACAGTGTCCCATAGTTGCAAATGGCATTTCATTCCTTTTGTGTCCGACTGTTTGAATAGTACCCAAGGGTGGTGTTTTTTGATAAAATGTGATGCAAATTGTGTAATTTAAAGAATGTTTATTCAGCAACAACGTTCAAAACGACTTGCCGCACAGTTATAGGATTGGACACATACACAGGAAGAACGGCAATCCTTGACATTTTACGGGAAATCATTTCTGGAACCAAGAAAACTAAATTCACTACCAAGCTACTTGGAGTTGTTTCCGCATTGGCATTATAGGGACCTATTCCCGACCCGGGAGATTCTGAGCGGTACTTGGCGACCAAATGCAGATTGTGTCGGGATGGAACCACAATATAACCATTAAAGCATTTGGTCCCGTTTTGTCCGGTTATGAAACAGTCTAGACTGTCCTTAATGACGGAGGTGACCAAGACCTATGGCCAGCGAACACATGAAGAGTGGTCGACGGAACGGTTATAGGTCAAAGTTTCGAATGCAAAGGATCGAATGACCAAAGGGTCGAATCAAAAGGACCAAAAACCAAAGGGTCGAATTTTTTTTTTATGGCGGTCACCCCCCATCCTCCCTTTTTCCTTTTTTGTGGTAAAAAACACTTTTTTTTTTCCAAAAGGAAAACCCAAAAAAATATATATATTTGAAAAAAAGAATTCAACCCTTTTGTTTTAGGTCAAATTGGCTCTCACCTTTGGCATTCGATCCTTTTGAATTCGGTACTTTAACTGGACACCAGACGGAACTACTTATGGGAAATCGTATTCCACTCACCTTAGCCCTGGTGAAATGCCTGGGTCTTATATTCCAGAAGATTGGACACATGGCTGTGGATTAAAAGAGTCCATTTTTAATTGTTAATAATTGAATTCATATCAGTTCAAAATCTTAACGGACATTAACAATGGCAAAATGTTAACTGTATCGTGTAAACATATAACGCCAATAAATAAATAAAAAACAAATAAAAGACTTGCTGCATAGTGAAGTAACTCATGGAACTGGCCCACACTGGGCAATAAAAAGTGGCCCACTTTGAACAAAGATACTGGCCCACACTGGCATTTTCTGTTTTTGGTTCGGGAATTGCATTACTGCCCTATAGGCTGCCCGAGCCTGTCCCCACTTTGTAATGATCTATATTGGGCGTAGGGCTGTCCGCCTTGAAGGACATGTTTTCCTCCCCTTTAGTTAAACCGATTAACTAATAGAGTTTAAAAAAATATTTTTTTAAAACAACAACAGGGAGTGAAACGACAGGGAGTGATCTCCTTGGGTCAGTTCCATTGAGGACAGTACAAGTCATATAAAGGAATATACAGTGTCTCAATGCACTAGAGAGCATATAGTACGCTGCCTTGTCTCTGTCTGATGGCCTAAAACCAGGTTTCAGGATACGACTGGGAACCAATGAGGAGGGGTCATACATGCCTACATTTCCTACAAAGGAAAATTAGGCTTCTGTTAACTTTTTCTTCCACTGAACCCCTACTTACTACTGCTGTTCCCTCTACGTTGGCTTGCCTAATTATGCCCTTTCCCCTTTGCGCTCCATTCTCCACTTTTCGGTACAGATTCTAATTTGTCTCCCCTGCTCTGCCAGCATCTCTTGACTCTCAATTAAGCAATGTCTGGAGTTTCCTTTTTGTGTGTTTTGTTTTCAAATGCACTCACGCTCTAGCTCCCCCATATTTATTTTCCTTGGTGTCTTTATGCCTTCCCTCTAGAGATCTACACTCTGCCTCCCAGTTTCGTCTTTCTGCCCAGTTCCGCCTTTCTGTTCTTTGGCCCCCTTGCACTCCCATTGGTTCCGCTCTTTTTTTATTATTATTGATTGATTGATTGATTATTTATTATGCGCTTATACACAAGTGTATTAAAGCGTAACCAAGCGTGGGAGGGGAAGACATAAGGAACACAAGACAATCAATCTTACTAGGGATGGTACATTCAGATTATGCGGGAGCACAGACCAGTTAGTGCGTGGGGGCGGGGCAATAGGGACCAAGTGCGCCCAGTCCTGTCAGAACATGGGTTAAGTGCATAGATATACCACTCTCATGGGTCATAACCTACGGCCAGTAGTGTTGCGGCAAGTGCAAGGCCCGGGGGCAAGTGAAGGAGACTGGTGAGGAAAGCTTGGGACCTGTGAGGCTCTGCAGGTGCACCAGGCAGTCGGTCAGCAAAGCTGAGCAAAAGTAGAGGAGAGGGAGCTACAGAGCAGAAAGAGGTGGTTAGCAGGGGAGAGGGAGAGAGAAGGAGGAGGCGAAGAGGAATGTCTTGAGGAGTTTCCAGAACTTAAGGAGATCTGGCTCAAGACGGAGAGAGACAGGGAGGCTGCTCCAGAGGGAGGCACCTGCAGAGGATAAAGATCTCCTCCAAGCCTCTGCTTGGAGAAGCGGCTCACCCGCAGAGAGTTGGAGGAAGACGAGCAGAGGGCTCGGGAAGGAGAGCCTTTAGGAAAAGAGTGTTGCAGATAGAGTGGGCCCAGGCCCCAGAAAGCCTTGTGGACAATGCAAAGGGTCTTAAACTTAATTATTCTTATTATTATAATTATGGCATTTATTGCGCACGGACCTAGCTTCAAGAAGCAACGGAGTACTTTATAGAGGTATACAACAGTACAGATGCATAACAGAGCATTTTTCACAGGTAACAGCAGAACAGATATACAACAGGGTTTAGGATAAAGAGGTACACAGAGGAGGGGTACAGCTGTACAGGGTAGCGGGCCGGAGAAGGGGGGACAGCATCTAGCAAGTCAGGTACCACAGTGGTGACGTGGTGGCCTAGGTGTTGAGGAGGAGACACTCCTTGAAGAGGTGGGTCTAGAGTTATTTTCTGAATTGTAGGAGCATGGGGGCAAGTCTGATACTGACAGGGTGGAGGTCCCATAGTCTTGGGGCATAGGCAGAGAAGGCTGGTTTTCTGGTCCTTTCCTTTTTTCAGCAGCAGATTTCAAGTCTGCATGTGTCCTGGCTTCTACTGCTGCGCTGTCCGCCGGATATGGCGAGTCTTTCTGCGAGTTAGCTGGGTGACTTGAGGGCGACTGCCTTACATATGATGTAGCAAGACTTGAAGGTGATTCCTGCATGCAGTGGTAGCCAGTAAAGGTCGATGTGGTCGTATATGTGTGGACCCTTGATGAGGCGTGCTGCCGCATGTTGGACACCTCTCAGGAGCACAAGGGAGGATGACATGATGCCTTCGAGGTGGGCATTGCCTTTCTTTCAACAGCTTGCTTCTGCTCTCTGTAATTCTCACCCTTTTTCAATTCACTCTTCTTCTACTTTATCACAATTTAAGCTCTGTCTAAAACCCCATTGTGATGCTGGAAATGCATCGGAGGGACAGGGCCTCCGTATCCTTGTCTTTTATTGCCTTATCATGTATGTTGTCTCTTGTTTTCCACGCAGGAGTTCACATGGGACTCCTTGCGGTGCGGCTCTTCCTGTATTTGGTTTGGTGAACAGACCCTTGGGATACCCTTTTGGCACCCATGGGTGGAAGAATGACCCTGTACTCCTAATGTATGTTTTTGGGCACCTGTGTGTGGCCCACAGAGCAGGGTATGGGCTGGTGGCAGCTCTGTGCTGAATTGATAGGTGCCCTACGCATCCTCCATTTTTGGATGCCCAGGGCCTGTCATTGGAATCAATGGTTTCTGATAGGAAACAAGATGGCCCCTGTGGCCTCTTGCTTTCTATCGCCTGTTACCTTACTTTCCCCGAAGTCCTGTGAAGCCCTGACTCTGCCCCTTCCCCCTGACTGGCTGTTGGGTGGAAGTTCCATATATGGTGTTGTGGGGAGGTCCAGGCCAGAGTGGCTGGAGTCTTCCCAATGACTATGTTGTGGGTACGCCCGTGAGGTGGGACCTGTTTGTTTGTTTTATTATTTGTAATGTGCGCCAGACCCAAGGGTATTAGGGCGCAGAGGAGACAGGAACATTTTCAGCTTAGGTTACAGAATTGTACAGAAATATACAACGAGATATATATACACAACAGGATACAGTAGGCATATTCTATACAGACAAATAGTACAAGAGCTAGTGTATCAAGTACAGGCAGACTAAGGGCAGACAAGCAGCAAGATGATGCAGGGAGCAAAGCTATATACAATGCCGGGTAAGAGGTGAAGAGGTGAAGAGGCGGGCCTACGCCGGCATGTCTAGCGGTCATTTTCTTTAATCCTGTTGACGATATTACGTCGAAAGTGCGGGTATGTTTGGTCAGCCCTCAGAGGCGGGGGTAGGGAGTTCCAGAGCTGTGCAGCTTTAACTGGGAAGCTGCAACCTCTCACTTTGGAGAGTTTAAACCTTGGAACCGTCAGGCAGTGGGAGTTGGCCATTCTAGTAGGCTGAATGGATAATTTTCTGTTGAATCTTCTGAGAGATAGTGTGGGGAGGCGTTATTAAGACACGTGTGTTAATGAGGCAGTTTTTAGCAGGATTTTATCATTGGTAATGAGCCAGTTATTCTGACTCCTTATCTCAGATATATGTTCTTTTTTTGATATACCCAATGTTGCTCTAAGGGCGTTGTTTTGGAGGATCTGAATTTTGTTAATGTTATACTTATTGGCTCCAATGTAAAGTGATTTGCAAAAGTCCAATTTGGACAATATTAGAGTTCTGGCCAAAATGGTGCAACTGTTTGTGGATAGGAATGGCTTGGTAGCTCTAATGAGCTTACAGGTGTAAGCAGTAGCTGAGGCCTTAGAGTTTACCTGCTTGGTAAAAGTGAGGGAGGCGTCTAAGTAAAAACCTAGTGTTTCTACCTCTTTGGCAACTTCGATGGTGGTGCCATCGATGTTAAAGGTGGAGTATTTGTGTCCGAGTTATTGAGATTTGGGTTGGTGCAGAGGATGATGAGGTCAGTTTTGTCATCATTCAGGCATAGCCCGGGGGCAACCTTCCATGTCTGGATGATGAGGTACACTCTATTCACCAAGGCCAAATCCTTGTCGTAATCTCCCGTAAGTGGCATGAGGATCTGGGTGTCATCTGCATAGTTGGTGTAGGTCATACCAATACCGTCAAGATCATCGAAAAAGGGCTTAGTGAATATGTTGTACAATGTAGGTAAGACACAAGAGCCCTGTGGCACCCCACAAGTGATGGGAATGGGATCGGCAGAGGATGAAGGAGAGAAGACTGGCTTTGTCCTATTGCTCAAAAAGGATTGTATCCAGCCCATGGCCTCATGAGAGAAGTGCACAGCTGAGTCCAAGTGGTTGCAGAGGACTTTGTGGTCCACCAAATCGAACGCAGCCGAAAGATCAAGTAGTAGTAGCAGTGCAGTTTTTCCATTGTCTTTAAGTGCATCAATTTGGGTCTTAAGGTCTATCAGCGCTGTTTCGGTCCCATGTTGGGGCTTGAAGCCTGATTGGCGGACTCCTAATAGATGGTTCTGTTCTAAATACTCCTGTATTTGTAGGTATGCAACCCTATCTAAGTTTTGAGCAGGAGAGGTACTGTGGTAATCGGCCTGAAGTTGGTGGGTATTGTTGGATCTAGAGATTGTTTTTTAAGGAGAGGGAGTACCTAGGACTCCTTTAAATTTACTGGGGATGGTGCCAGTGGAGAAGGAAGGGTTAATTCATTTTGATATGAATTTTGAAAGGTCTCTGGCAGCATCTTTAATGATTTAGGGTGGCCAGTTATAGCCCTGGCAGTTTGAGGGTTTGAGGGTGAGGATGACTTTCTCAACCTCGAGGATATAAACTTTAGAGAAGCAAAAGCGGTGTATAGGTTTGTGTGAGGGCGTGAGATTGCTGGGTTGTGGAATCGTATTGGGGAGGTTGGTGGGGTCTGATTATAAGAGTCATCATTGAGTATGACGTGTAAGGTTTATTCTGCTGCTAATTTACTTTTAAAGGTGGTAAAGGTATGTGGCGATTAGTGTTTATATTTATGTTATATTTACCTGGGTGAATGGAGTGTGTGACAAATGTGCATTTCATGTTGTAGGTGTCTAGTATCTGGTGTTTGACTCAATGACTGAGACAGCCCTGCCCGAAACTGTTATGAATGCAGTGTGTAGTGCTGAATGGCAGAGTGCTTGTCCGAATCCACATTCTGGGTTGTGAGTGTCTGGATGGAGAAGAATGGCCTGAAAGCAGCGTGCGCCTGATTGGCTGCCTGATTGCCTGATTGCCCTTCTGAGTGAGTGGTTGCCTGAGTGAGACCCAGCAGAATGAATGGGAGATTAGCAGTATTTCTGGGGGCCTCTCAGTGCTAGAAATCATTCAGAAGCTGAAGTTGATACTTGATGCTTACTTTCGAAGCTGAGCCAGAAGAAGAAGTTGAACTGCTGTTCCCTTCGTTGCAATGTGAAAGCTGCTGTGCCTTCAAGAACTGATCCAAGAGAGAACCTGGGTAGGAGACCTTTTCCCGAGCTATGAGGGACCATTGTGCACCAGCTGATCTTTGCCAAAGCTCCCTGGTAGACAGACCTATGAAAGTTTCCAGACTGGAGAAGCAGACCTCAGAGGAGAATGAAGAGAAGCACCGGACAGCCGTCCGTCATCGCCGACCGGAGCAGCAGTACTCCCTTTGCCTGAGAACATTTTGATCCAAGGACTCCCTTGTTCATCATCGTTGTCCGCATTCATCCTCCCGGAGAAAGTCAAGGCCGCCAACAACCGAGGAGAATCCGCCGGTGGGTTTCCCTCCACCGAAGACCTCAGAGACGCTGATGAAGCTACTGAAGCCAGTCATGGTCCTGTCCCGTTTGCCGACGCCAGACACCGACGACTCAACGTCTTTGCTTGGCCAAAATTCTTCATTGACTCTTTGCGACAATGAACACTTGTCGTTGAGGTGCACCGCACGCCTCTTCTTCACAGGATGTTCACAAGCTTTCGTCAATGAGCACTGCGAGCATCGAAGCTGCCCCCGCTACGACAACGTTCACCCCTTTCTTCACTGAATCTCAACAACCCGCGGCTCCTTCCTTAATGTGAGTGCGCTCAAGAAGGGCCTGTCGACGACTCACCGAAGAACTCTACAAAACCAAGTACTTAGGGGCAGTAGAACTTTTATAGGAGGAGATAAGACTCTAATAGACAATACATGGACTGGGCTTGTAGTGCATCTTCATTTACAGGTTGCCTAGGTGGGGGCCCCCTCATACAGAACTGTGTCTCGGTATCGGGTTCAGTATTCTGCCAATTGTCTAACCAACCTGTCTCCCTCCTAAATTTATGGTTTATATCGATTTGCTGTGTTGATTCGTATGCTATTTGAACTGAGTACAGTTGATGCATTTTAATGGATTCAGAGTAATCGTGGCACCACTTATAACTGTATATATTTACCATTTTAGACTTGTCGGAGCATAAAGTGTGTTATTGTGATTGTGTACATAACGTGAGAACTGTGTTTTAACTAACATAGTGTGTAGACATTCCTTTGTGGGTGCTTGTGGACTGCACTGTACTTAAGAACCAGCCTGCATCACCTCCTGAGAAGCTAGGCCTTGATTGCTCACCACGTTTTACCAATAGAGAATCTTGGCTCGGGTCTTCTGGGCCTCTCCTCTACCATATAGAGAGCAGAGTACAGACACCCCCTCCAGTGCGAGTCTTTACACTGGTGGCAGCGGTGGGATGCTTATGGTTTTAAGAATCAGTGTGTAACCTTGCCACTTACAAAATATCTACACTTTGTTAAATTGAGGTTTAGTTGTGTACAAGATAACTACATTACAAGTAATGGAATCTATTGTGAATGGTAAATTGAGTCAGGTGATCTTAAAGGCTCTCCAGAGTGCTTGTGAATCCAGTGAGTTAGACTTTGATGGTAGATCTAGGGCTGAACTGATAGCTGCCCTGCTGGACTACCAGACCGATTGTGAAGCTCCTGAAAGGGGGGATGTAACCAATGAGGGCCCTACCCCTGGGGGTGTTGTTGAATCTGATTCTGGAAATGCCAATATTCCTGCTGCATCTGTTCCGAACCCCAGCACTGCTCTTCAGGGGGAAGCCCTGAAGATTGAACTTTTAAAATTGGTGCTACAATGGGAACAGTTAGCCTTTCAATACAAAAAGTTGGCAACAGAAGCTGAATTGAAGAAAGGGGAGTTGGCACAACAAGTGTTACTCAAAGATACGGACACCGAGCACCAGAAAATTCAACTGGAGTGAGCTAGAGTGGATACTTCAGCAAAGCCAGTTGAGAGTGTCAGGTCTCCAGCCACCAAGTTTATGAAAGATTTGGTTGTGTGTATGCAGAGGGTTCTGATATCCTCCAATGGATTGAAGCGTTTGAGATGGCTTATGGAATCCATGATGTTCACAAGAGAGATTAGGCTAAGTGTTTGTTAAGCAGAGTGCCTCAGACTGGATATGACTGTATTCTGAAACTGAATGTGGAAGAAAGGGGTTGGTATGAGAGCATGAAGTCTGCTTTGATTGCCAAGTTTGGCAAGACACCTACCCAATACCTTGAAAGGGTTAGGGAATTTAAGAAAAGAGAGAACGTGTCTTGGGTTGACTGGGTGCATGCTGACCATATGAACATGATGGGTGGATTGATGGATACAAGGTTCAAACTTTTGTTTAATTGTCCCACCTTTTGTTTTTTGAGCATTTTTCGGAAGCCTGTTCACCGGAGCTGCGTCAGTATGTTGCTGACCAGAACATTTTAGATCCCTTTAAGGTGGCCAGGCTGGCTGATAAGTGTGTCTCCCACTGGGTGTCCCCTAAGGACTCCAGTGGGAAGGATAAGGACAAAGAAAAAGGGACCTCTCAGAAGTCTGAGGTGTCCGAGAAACAATCACAGTCGGGTAAACCAAAACCTTCCTCTCCTAAGACCCAAAAATCTAGTGCGGATAATTCCTATGTGGGTGGGAGTAGTGGCCCACCTGCTGCAAAGCAGGCTCCCAGTGGTTCCAGTACCGTACCCCACATTCCTGGCACTTGTTGGGACTGTGGGTCTCTGGATCACAAGAAGGGTGACCACAAGTGTAAAGGTAAGGCACTTGGAGTCCAGGCTGCCAGCCTGACCTACCCTTACCCCATGCCTGAGGTGGAGTCCACTGTCCTCCCCTCCACTACAGGAATCACATTTGGTGCTCCTGTGGAGATTTCCTTAGTGTCCCTTGGGGCCTGGGACCAGCATGCAGAAGTACTGGCGACAATCACACAGGACACCCATAGGTTTTTGATAAGTGTCCTCTTGAATGGCCAGCTTTCTACTGGCTTGAGAGACACTGGGGCAAGCATGCCAGTGGTGGAAAGGACCCTGCTCAAGCCAGAGGACTATGTAGGTGCTCCTCTGAGAGCCACCAGTTTAGCTGGTGGGCCTCCCAAATTATCGCCTGTTGCCTTAGTCAACATTACGATTGGAGACAAGACAGCGAAGGCTCCTGTCCAGGTTCAGGACAACGTGTCTGCTAACATTTTGTTAGGAAATGATTTGGTGTAAATGGGGATGATCTTGGATGGTCTACCCATGGCTGCTGCGGCAGTCACCCGATCACAGGTCACACCGGGTCCGGCTGCGAGTCCGGTACTCTCGCCGACGGGGAAACCCAAGGCACGAAGAAGGAAGAGCAAGAAGGCTGCCTCCGCAAAAGGGACCCTTTCTCTTCCTGCTGCTTCCGCAGCACCCACCGGGATTCATGCTACGGACGGGCTGGATCCAGTGCTAAACCCAACCTCAACTCCTGAGGGAGAAGAGGCAGAAAACCCTCCTGCAGAAGAAGTGCTCAACCCGGAGGGCCACCCCAACCTTCAATGCCTGTTGGCTGAAGGGGGACCCTCCCGGGCAGACTTCTGTAGGGGTCAGAGAGAGTGCCACTCTCTCTCGAGGGTCTGAGGAAACATGCACTGTCCCAGGAGAAGGGAGAAGTGCCTAGGACATTCTGGATTTATTGGCAGGGTGAGCTCCTTGTTAGTGAGCCCCGTAAGCCTGAACCTGGTGCCCTCAAGAGGTTGATGGGACCCCAGGTTTACAGGCCCTTCCTGCCCGAAACTGGTGAAACTGGTATGAATGCACTGTGCAGTGCTGAGCATCAGAGTGTTTGTCTGAATCCACATTCTATGTTGTGAGTGTCTGGATGGAGAAGAATGGCCTGAATGCACCGTGCACCTGATTGACTGCCTGACTGCCTGAATGCCCTTCTGAGTGATTGGTTGCCTGAGTGTGACCCAGCAGAATGAATGGGAGACCAACAGTATATCTGGGGGCCTCTCACTGCTAGAAATCGTTCAGAAGCTGAATTTGATACTTGATGCATACTCTCGAAGCCGAGCCAGAAGAAGAAGGTGAACCGCTGTTCCCTTCATTGTAATCTGAAGGCTGCCGTGCCTTCAAGAATTGATCCAAGAGAGGACCTGGCTAGGAGGCCTCTTCCCAAGCTACGAGGGACCATCGTGCACCAGCTGATCTTTGCTAAAGCTCCCTGGTAGACAGACCTACGAAAAGGCTGCTGACCGGAGAAGGGGGCTGCCGAGGAGAATGAAGAGAAGCACCGGACAGCCATCCACCGTCGCTGACCGCCGTTGCCGACCCGAGCCGCAGTGCTCCCTTTGCCTAAGAACATTTTGATCCAAGGACTCCCTTGTTCATCATCGTCGTCCACTTTCGTCCTGCCGGAGAAAGTCAAGGCCACCGATGACCAAGGAGAATCTGCCAGTGGGTTTCCAGCCACCTGAAGACCTCAGAGACACTGACGAAGCAACTTTATTTTATTTATTCATTTATTTTTTTATTTCTTTATATTTATTTATTTATTTATTTCTTGCATTTGATTACACGCCCAAACCCTTTGGTGTCACGGAGTAGGTTACATACATCATAGGCATCTTAAACAGTTACATATATCTTGAGAATCTTAGGCAGTTACATGCATCTTCGGCCACTTGAGCGACTTACAACAATCTTAGGAATCTTAGGCAATTAGAAGAGGACAAGTGGGTTCCACAAAATAAACGCAGGTAACATGCAGATTTAGGCAGTATTCAGATGGAGGGGACTGGCTGTGTTGCACCTACATTGTTAGTATTTGTTAAACAACCAGGTTTTTAATTGTTTCTTGAATTTTGGGAAGGAAGTTTTGTTGCTAAAGTGGGTAAGAAGTGAGTTCCAGATGCGAGGAGCTGCTATGGGGAAGCTGGCCTTAACTGCTCTGGATGTTGTGAAGCGTGGGATGTGGAGGTGTGTATTGGCACTGGATCTGACTGTTCTGGTCGAGGTTTTGCGAGAAATGTTATGACTGAGATAGATGGGGCATTGTCAGAGATGCATTTGTGGGTGATGGCGAGAGTTTTGTGGTAAATTCTCGCTTGTACTGGAAGCCAGTGAGCATCTCTTCTGTGTTGGGAGGTATGCTCTCTGCTGTTGATACCCCGAGCTGCTCTAAGGGCTTTGTTTTGGAGGAGTTGCAGTTTGTTTAAATTCCTTTCTGAAGTACCTAACAGTAGAACGTTGCAGTAGTCTATCTTGGTTTGGATAAGGGCTCTGGCAAGTGTCAGGCAGTTTTCAGCAGAGAGAAGGGGTCTGCTTAGTGTGATGAGTTTGGCTGTATATGCCGTGGAGGAAGCAAAAGCACTGATGTGGTTCTTCATAGTGAGTCTGGAGTCAAGGTGAACTCCTAGGGTTAAGACTTTATTAGATATAGTGATGGGGGTGCCGTCTATCAATATGGATGTGTAGTCGGGTGGAGTTTTCTGAGTCTGGCTGGGGAGCCGACTATGAGGATCTCTGTTTTTTCTCTGTATGGGCAGAGACTATTGTTAGCCATCCAGTTTTGGATGAGGGAGTAGATTTTGTTAATGCATGCCGTGTCCTGTTAGAGGTTACCTGTGATGGGTATAAGTATTTGTCCGTCATCGGCAAAGTTTGTGTAAATTACTCCCATAAGATGTAGTGCCGCGAAGAGTAATTTTGTGTAGGCGTTGTAAAGCGTGGGGGAGAGACAGCATCCTTGCGGTAATCCCAGAGGTACGGGGATGGGATCAGCTGCTTCTTCCCCTAGGGTGACTCTTGAGGTGCGGTCAGAGAGGAAAGATTTTATCCAAGTAGTGGCTTTCTTGGAGAGGTGAAAGTTGGTGGTTAGGGTTTGGTATAATTTATCATGGTCGACTAAATCAAAGGCCTCAGAGAGGTCTAGCAGTTATAAGATGCACAGTTTACCAGAGTCCCTGATAGAGTCCATCTGATTTTCTTAATCTAGAAGGGCGGTCTCCGACTTTGATTGGGACAGAATCTTGATTGTCTATCCCCTAGCAGGTTGTTCTATTTTGTCAATGATTTTGAGGAGAAATGGCACCGTTGTGATCGGGCCTGTAATTTCGTGCGGATTGCTGGGTCTAATCAGGGTTTTTTGAGTAAGGGAGTGACCCATGCTACTTTAATGGATGCTGGTATTTCACTGGAATTGAAGGACTTGTTAACAAATTCGGTAATGATGGGTGCTAGTGTGGTGGCGCAGTCTTTGACTATTTTAGCGGGAAAACTGTCGCCTTTGCAGTTAGAAGGTTTAAGACATGCTATTGTTTTGAGGACCTGATCATTAGAAACTTGAGGAAGTGGAATTCAGGTACATCAGACCTAAAGATAGTACCTGAAGGGTGAGAAGGATTGGCTGTGAGCTATCAGAGCTTTTTTTTGCGAGGCTATTTTGCTTTGGAGCGTATTCACTTTAGAGGCCAGAGCATCCTGAATGGTGGTGCACCAAGCTTTGCTAGTATTAATGGGGCTGGTGGGTATGATGGAGGATTCTAGTTCTCTGATAATAGTAAATAATTATTTTGTGTTAGAGGCCGCGTTAGAGATACTCTTATTGAACGATTCAGCTTCATGGGAGAGTACATTAAGTGTATAGGGTTTGGATAGCTGTTGCAGTTTGATTTCGAGTTCTGGGGAATGTTTTTTTTCTGGACAAATGTTCTAGGGCTCTTTTTTCCCTTCTGAGTTCTATGAGTTCATCATTTAACCAAGGGAAACTGCGTTTGGGTTTAGGCAATTTGGTTTTGAGAGGGGCTACTTCATCTATTGCAGTTTTCAAACATTGGTGGTAATGATCCGAGATGCTTTCTGTATTAATACCGACTAACGGTTTGGCATTCAGCAGGTTGTTGAGTAATGGATTCAGTTTCTCAGGGGTGAGTTTGCGTGCATTTCTGATCTGAATGGGTGCTGGGTTACATGTTTTGGCTATTGAGTCTGTGTCTATGTTTATGTTAAATTTAATTAGGCAGTGGTCTGTCCATTGCATCTTGAGGATGTCTACTGGTTACTGCAATACTCAAGGTGAGTATCCAATCAAGAATGCTGCCCTTGGAGTGAGTGGGGGTGTTCAAGATTGGAATGAATTGCATCTTTTGGAGTGAATTGTGGCAGGATGTTGCTTTGCTGTCCATGGGGTCATTATAACCTAGATTGAGGTCTCCTAGGAGGATGTACTTGGTTTTGGGTTTGAGAACGGGTGTAATTAAGAGGGGTAGGTCTATGCCTGGATTGTTTGAGGCACTCAGTGCTCTGTATACTATTAGGAAGTGAATTGTTACCTTGGGGATAATGGCTAGCTTAAGAGAGAGGACTTCATAGCCAGTGAGTGATTCCATTTTACATTCCCTGAATTGTATTGAGGTTTTGTGGCTAATGCCCACTCCACCCCCTATGGCATCTGAGCGATCTGCTTTAAGGAAGGTGTACTCAGGGGGGATGGCTAGTGTGATCTGTGGGCCTGAGGGTGTTTGTAGCCATCTTTCGGTGAGAACTAAGAAGTCAAGCTTGAATTCTAGCATACAATCGTGAATATCGGTTGCGTGGGCCCAAAAGGACCTAACATTTAGTAGGGCTCCTAATAGAGGCAGAGTAGTTTTGGGCAAGCTCGAGGGCAGGGTCAGATTGGTCTGAAGCCAGCCGTGGTCCGGTACTGTTTGCCGACACCAGACGCTGACGACTCGATGCCCTTGCTGGGCCAGAGTTCTTCATTAACTCTTTGCAGCAAAGAAGACTCGTCGTCGAAGTGCACCGCCCGCCTCTTCTTCACAGGACATTCACAAGCTTTCGTCAACGAGCACCGCGAATATCGAAGCAGCTCCCTCTAGAACATTCACCCCTTTTTCACCAAATCTCGATGACCCGTGGCTCCTGCCTTAAAGGGAGTGCGCTCAAGAAGGGCCTGTCGACAACTCACTGAAGGACTCTACAAAACCAGGTACTTTGGGGAAGTAGAACTTTTATAGCAGGAGAAAAGACTCTAATAGATAATACATGGACTGGGCATGTAGTGCATCTTCAATTACAGGTTGCCCAGGTGGGGGGCTCTTCATACAGAACTGTGTCTAGGGATTGGGGCCAGTATTCTGCCAATTGTCTAACCAACTTATCTTCCTCCTAAGTCTATGGTTGATATCGTTTTTGCTGTGTTGATTCGTGTGCTATTTGAACCGTGTACAGTTGATGCATTTGAATGGAATTAGAGTAATCGTGGTACCACCTAGAACTGTATTTATTTACCATTTTAGAATTGTCGGAGCACAAAGTGTGTTATTGTGATTTTGTACATAACGTGAACCTTATTTATATAAAGAGCTGTGTTTTAACTAACATAGTGTGTAGACATTCCTTTGTGTGCTCTTGGGGACTACACTGTACTTAAGAACCAGCCTGCATCACCTCCTGAGAAGTTAGGCCTTGATTGCTCGTCACGTTTTACCAAAATAGTGAATCTTGGCTGGGGTCTTCTGTGCCTCTCCCCTACCATATAGAGAGCAGGAGCACAGATGCCCCCTCCTCTGAGAGTCTTTACACCCATCTTCTTCAAAGAAGGAAAAGAAGAAGAGAAAGAAAGAGAGAAAAAAGGGGAAAAAGTCCTCATGGAGTCAGCCACCCACTCACATCCAATAATCTCTGTTAATACGCTTACCAGGAACGGTGCAAGTGAGGAGCTAAAAGCAGCAAAGAACTCAACTGGAAACTCATTCCTAAATTTTACAAGTACAGACATGAATAAAAAGTAGCTTGTATTTAAGTTTTGAAAGCTAACTTACATCCAGTTTTGAAAACATTCCAAATACTTCGTAGCATCACCAGTGACCTCACATTTGGCTGCCATTCAAATTGCAACAACAAATATTTGGAAAGAAATCATCTTTGTTCATTTGAATGAAGAGTTCACTGTCTATAGTCTATGCCCGACAATAACGCATGGTATTTCAAAACCCTTGCTTAAAGTTATAGCCGGGATGACGCCTTATGTTCTGGGACTGTCAATTATAAATAGAACAATCTAGATCATTATTTTGTGACGCTAATCTGTAAGCGTTAGGGGCATACTATGCAATGTAGTATAAAATCCAGTGATCTACTGCCAGGCAAACAGTTGTCGAAGATCTTGAGCAGGGTCTATTCTCTTTTAAGAACCTGTCCCATTTGTTGTACGGTTGCTCTTCAAAATGCTTTGTTCTCAATAGGATTCTGTTGAGGGACTGCTGATTGATGCTCCTCTTTGCCTCACTTACTTCTGCATGGGGACTGAAGTGAATCCTATTTTTATTTATTTTAACTTATTGCTAAAAAATTAAGTAGTCAAGTAAAATGCATGTGTTGTGTGTAGCGTGATAGGCTTTGAACAACGGGTACTACAACATTTGTAACTGTGATGAAAGGGCAATACATAATGTGATAAATACCTTTCCTTTTCTAGCATTTGTATTACTGTTTATAAATGAATTATGAGGGGAGTGACTCTTCATTCTTACTTACTAGCATAATAGCAACGATTACACAATGGCATACTTGTGAGTGTAATTTCCTTTTCAAGGAATAGATAAATAATTTCCCTTTTGTCAGCACATGCAGGAGTGAGTTTGGCCACGTCAGCCCAAAGATATTGTAATTATTTTCCAGGGTCACTATAATTAAGGGGCCTGAAATCGAGTTAAAGGCCTGAGCACAGTGAGGGCATTTAACGTGGTATAGAGGCCCATAACGGCACTGATGACATGAGAACGGGTTCTACAAAGCTATTATATGATTCTTTTTTTATTGGATTGGATGGAAATCTGCCTTTCGCGGTTGCAAGGAAATGTCAAGGATGGCTTGAATCACATAGTGGTTCGATGCCAAGAAAGGCAAGGGAGAAACGGGGTTTGAAATACCATACCAAAGAAACTTTCTAAAGAGCCGGGATCTGTACAGGCAGCCCCCTCATAAAGATCCTTATTAAAATCTTGGAAGCAAGAGCTCATTGCAACAGAAGCGTTAACAAATGCTCCATATTGAATAACGGTGGCAGCTGTATAGAGGAAGTGTAAATAACAAGGGGGGTCCTGGGAGACTCTCTGCCAGACATGAGTCCTGGTTACAAGAGCCTTGCCCAGAGTCTTTAGCTCACTATCTTTCACATAGGAGAAATATCCTAAACATATCAGTCATTGTCCTGCCCAGGGGCAGTCCAGCACCGAAATGCTAGGCAATTCTCCTCTGAGCAAGAGTACCAACAGCAACTCCAGACATGTGTTTCGGTCTGGTTGAACCTCATCAGTAGGGTGTAGCTGTTCCTCTCTAAGAATAGTGAGCAAGGGGTCCACGTCTGGATTCCCCTAGTAACTTAGGGTGATACCCAAAGCTACTTGAAATATGCAAATAACAAGGGGGGGGTCCTGAGAGACTCTCTGTCAGACATGAATCCTGGTTACAAGAGCCTTACCCAGAGTCTTTAGCTCACTATCTTTCACATAGGAGAAATATCCTAAACATATCAGTCATTGTCCTGCCCTGGGGCAGTCCAGCACCGAAATGCTAGCAATTCTCCTCTGAACAAGAGTACCAACAGCAACCCCAGACACGTGTTTCGGTCTGGTTAAACCTCATCAGTGGGGTGTAGCTGTGCCTAGGAGGGAAGCGGGTGGGTGGAAAGGGAAATCTGTGGAGAGGAGTGGGTTGGAGGGGAAAGGGAAGTAGGGAGTGGAACACTTACCTGATTTCCCGGTGAGGAGCGAGGGTGGCTGCCAGCTCTGAGGAGGCTCAGGGTGGCAGGATTACCGTCTGGTAACACCTGCGTTCTGAGCCTCCCCATTGGCTGGGATGCCGCCACACGCCCTTCGCCGGGTACTAATTTGAAAAAAACAACAGACACATAGGTGTATCATGCTCACAATCCAGGGCCTCTTTTCCTCTGCCATCCTCAAAGTAAAAGAGAACCTAATACCAAGAGCAATGCCATAGTTTACCAAGAGGGAGTCCAAGGGCTTACTGTGGTACAGAGCCATATATAAAATCAAGTGACAATAAAGTCAAGTTCAAAGCGCTTTACCCCATGTTACAAGTGTGACCATGCATAACGCACTTTGGGCCACAGGCAGTATGCCCCCCACCACCATATGGCATGGACAAGGGACCCCCAGAAACTGTGGCATCCAGAGACTGCAGAACAGTGATATGGTAGCTGGCAGGCTACATACTCGACAGCACTGTATCTACATCAGTACATTTGAACATGTGCACTAGTGCAGGAGGGACCCGCCACACCACCTGTGGTGCGGGGGGGCAGAGCAAGGGGTGCACTGTAATGCTGCCTCTCACACTGCAGTGACTTCAGAGGAAACTGATACACCAGCCGTAGTCACATGATGTATATCGCCTGACCCTCAACATACTTTAATTGCAAGGATTTGGGGTCTCTTTCTATGGGGATTTGGGCATGCTTTCATGAAAAGGATTAAGCGAATCCCAATTTACGTGAAAGAGAACTGAACACTTATATAACCCCACAACAAAGTTGAAAATGAGTAGGTATGAAGATGCTAGGATAGTGAGAAGACACCACAAGGTGTGTAAACTTGAAGGTAAGTAAAAGAAAAGTGCTTTCATACCTGCATGTTTCTGTTTTGCAATGTGAGGGAAAGATATGGAATGTGTGCCTGTGAGTGAATATGTATCAAAAGCAATGCATGGATATGTTTGATGAGCCGAATAGGTTGGTGCAGTGGTTAGGGGCTGCATCATGAACGTTATTTAGAGTGATAATGCCAACTTATACTGTTTGTGCAGCTCCATCAATGTGCTAATTTTGGGAAATTTTGCACTGACTGATGCTGCAGTTTCAGGATTACATCATAGTGAATTACAGTTACTATACTGGCAAAGAATGTAGCTGCAACTTAATTAAAAGAATTTACAGTGATCATACTGGCATAGATTGTGGTTGTAGCTGCACACAAATTGACTATATTGGCAAAGATTGTGTCAGCAGATTCAAGAAAATCAGATAACACACTAACATAGATTATGACTGCAGCTTCAAGAGAGAGATTTACAGTGACCACACTGGCTTAGATATTGGCTGGAGATCCATTAAAGTGATTTATAGTGGCCAAAGATCGTGGCCATAACATCAAAGTGATTTAAAATGGGAACACTGGCATATATTGAATTAGTACCTGGCAAAGGAGGGGGGTGTGGTGGCCTCCCAGCCAATGGGGAGGCTCAGAACGTTGGCATTACCAGATGGCAATCCCACCACCCTGAGCCTCCTCAGGGCTGGCGGCCGCCATCTCCTCTCGCCGGGGAATCAGCTAAGTGTTCCACTCCCCTTGCCCCTCCACAGCCACAGATTCTCTTTTCCCCCACCCCTTCTCACCTCTTACCTCTGTTTTGGCTCTTTGTCAGAAGCAGATGCGCTGGAAACACTTCTGTTTCCAGCGCATCTGCTCCCGATTTGCAACATGCCACCATGGAAAGGAAGAAGGGACTACACGTAGTCCCTTCTCCTTTCCATGGTGGCCATTTTATTTTGCCATTTATTTCTATTTTTTTAATGTTTGCCATTGAAAGGGAGAAGGGACTACGTGAAGTCCCTTCTCCCTTTCCATGTTGGCCATTTTTGTTTACTTTTTAAACTATTTCCAATTACCACCATGGAAAGGGAGAATGGACTAGGTTCTCCCGTCCTTCGCTTGAGCCTGTAACTTTGGGCCTCGGGGCATTATCTGACTCAGTAATGCCCCCTCCCCCCGCAGCTGGGGGATTATTGCTTAAGTGGCAACTACATGAAGAGGACTTAAAGTGGCAATTATGGCATATGCTGTGGACACAAGCATCATTTAAACATTGTAACATTCTCCTGTGTGCTGTTGGTGATTTGGCAACCACTGGATTTGTTTTCATGTATTAACCTAGAGAACCAAGTGTAAATTGTATGGATTTACCCAAGCTCAAAAAGTGTGCTGTAACATTCACCATTTCCATGCATTATGTTAACAAAGTTATATACAGGTAGAACATACCCCACCCCTCCTTAGAACCTCTTACATTACTTAGGACTACTTCACTACAATTGCTCATGATCACTAATTTGTGTGAGATGTTAATGCCCCTTCACTAAAAATATTCAACTGCCACCACTGACCATGAATCATTCAAAACCCCAGTTCCCCCTGAGATGCCACCAGCCCCCCTTTGCACCCAAATCGGCTGCCGCTAATAGCATATGCATTATAATGTTATATGCCACGCAGAGTGGGAGCTGGTACGCTTGAGCTACGCGGACCATTTGCAGTCCGCTGTGTTTCTATGCTAGGTGAAAGACTTCAGGTTTAATTAAACAACATACTTACACATTTCCCCTACTGTGACATGCAACAGCATGATCATCACGTTCATTGTGTTTGCATGCAGGGATGTCATTTAGGGGTCACCAGAGGAGTCTCCCTTGATACTACTGTGGTCTCCCTTGCTACCCCTAACATGAAATGAAAAAAAGAAAACAGTGTCTTTTTTTTGTATTTTTTGTAATGCAAGCTCCAGTGCTGTGGTCAGCAGCATGTAGCTCTTTACTTCTAGAGTGGCTGGCTTTCTTGTTCAGACCACTAAATAAAAAAGAAGAAAAAAAAAACAACAGGGGGCGCCACAGGTGGAACACTTTCAGCACTGACCCTAAATAAGAAAGAATAGGAATACCAAATAATGTGTCTTTCTGGAATTCTATATAATAATTGCTAGACTCATTAAAGGTTTATTTCAGGCACACTTCAGGGGGTGAGTCACTGATTTAGTCTGTTCAGAAACACCTCAACTCAGCCTTTCATCCTTCTGAGGTCGATAAATGAGTACCAACACAGGTTGGGTGATATTGGGTGTATATATTTTCTACATAAAGAGTTTAAGCGTAAGTGCTATATAATAACACATCATTATCATTTGGTCATGGACGTCCGCTTGCATTCACAGTAATTTGGTAATATGGGTCTATACACACTGACCCTAACGATACATATGGCGATCCATTCTTGTATGAAATGTACATCACATTATAGTGATATCGTAAACATATTTTTCGTAGTGCATTTAGGGACAATACTTTGTGATGCCACTTCCGGTTTTGTCAAGGGGTGAAAGGTCAAGTTCCATTGCTTCCCGCGATATCACTTCGGGGTGGGATCAAATGACATCACTTCCTGTGATGTCATTAGAGGTCAAGGATCGTGTGATGTCACTTCCGCTACCCATGCCATTTTGGTGAAATGACGTGCCTGTATGCATGGCGGCTCAGGCCGGCCAGGAAGTCTGTGGTGCAGGTTGTGCTTTTTCTAGGAGCTTGGGGTGAACCTCAGCAGGGCTTGCAGGTGTGCCCCCACATTTTGTGCTACACAACTGTACATGTGTGACCCTGTGCAAGGCATGCAAAATGGTCTGCTAGGTCCCCTCTGTGGGCGAGGGCCAACTCCTGGCCCAAATGCACAAGCCAGGGGCTGTACAGGAAGTGATAATCGGTCACAAGGGGTACACAGTCCAGGTCGATCATGTGGTACCCACCCTGCAGCCCTAGATGGCAGGTACTGTGGTCTATACCTTTCATCAGAACTGGGGCAGTGGCCTGAGCCAAATCATGATACCTTTGTACTCTGTACTCTGTACCAGCCATAATTTCGGTGTAAGCAACCCATGTTATCAGCCATTTAATTGCTACAGGCACACTCTGTACTAGAATGCAACATTTAAAATGTCTTCCAGTCCCACCTCCGACGGCACGTGGCATCTGAGACACTCCAGACACAGAGATGGCACCACAGGATCCAAGCATTCACTGTTAATAGCCAACAGGAAAAACAACGGCACATTGGCGGGCAAGTTAATGACACAGAGTGGAACCAAAAATGAAATAAAACCCCTCAAATGGATGGGATCACTTATTCAGGCCTTTAAGTGTGCCAGGTCTGCTCGGATCTCAAACTTGCCCACTGTGAAAATGTGCTCTCAAGCCCGTTCTGTGACATGGGTGCTGTTAAGATTCAGGACATTGTGGAAAATACAGGAGGCTTTCACTCAAACTTTCATGGGAGCAGCAACACCTTTCCCATGTGCTGCATCGCTCTCATCCTATGAACTCAGACATTGTTAGGTGAGTATTCATAACTAGGAAATTGGGTACATTTTACGATATATTGAGATACGTGTCCTTTCATTTATTCAGGACACTTATAGACACAAGGCATGATTTATGGGCCATGCATCGAGATGGACACTGTGCAAGCCTGCGTGCAGAAAAAGAAATGCGTGCCCATCGTGTTCATGGAATTTACTGCGCAAAGTAATCGTATTCATAAGTCGCGACTGGAATGCCCACACGCAAAGCATAAACCACCTGGACAGATACCTTTGCGTGCTCCCCCGGGCGCATATACACACACCCTTCAAACAGTGTGCGGGGTCTCCCGCAAGCAGGCCTACATCTTGGGGACCCTGCGCACGGTCCCCATAACTGTTGCCTGCACCCCAACATGCGCATGGAACATTGTAACTCAGTCCAAACTCTGAAAATCTGCATGCGAATCGCCGTAAACCGTTCCTGCACCCTGCTACACTGCATACACGCACCCCTAAATTTGATCCGAACCCCGGTTGCGTACAAACACGCACCTCTAAATCCAACATGCAAACCCACCTCCGCGCTGTGAATACTATGCGCAAAAGGACTTCCGCCTGCCTTCAGGTGGAATAGTGATCAAGGGATTTGCGTGGCCATTCCTATGTTGAGAGGTTGCGCAGTTGTTTCCATGAATACGTGTTCCACCTTTTTGAATGTTCTCCCCATTTTCTGAGTTCTGCTCCCTTGCCAGCCCTCTGCGCAAGCCACTCCCATGCTCTGCGTGGTCTCTCGCACAAGGTGCTCGACGGCTCGCAGTGATGTGCCAAACCTGCGCGAACTCCACGCAAGTCCTGGAAAAGTTCAGCGCAGTCGATTGCATGAATCGACGAACAGGGATTTGCGTGCCGAATGATGCACAAATCCCCAATTTTCCATGCAAACGAATCCTTGAATCGGGCCCACACTGTTTATGACCTATATTGACCTTACATGTCTGAAACAAATGATAATAGCAAGGCCTCCATTTTTAATGGCTGATGCTCACTGTCCCAAAGCGCCAATGAATTTGCCTGCAAAATGTAATACTGGTTTCCTGTCTACTACATACCTTTGTGTGAACCAATGACTTTTTTTTTTTAAATATATGTTTATTGTGATCAACAGTTGCATAACAGAAACCTTACATATCTTATCATGAGTTACCAATTCAACACGTTATCAAGAGTTTTTAACATTTTTTAAAGTTAACAATAAACCCTGCCCCCCACTCTCCCCTTCTGCCCTCCCGCCACGCTCCCTAACCCCAATCAGTCCGGGTAGCATACGTCGACCGCAAAAAAGGAAACAGACAAAGATGCAAGAAAAGACCAGAAAGAGAACAAGAGAATGAAAGAGGACAGAGACAAGGGGAACCTAAGTGGGCACAAGCTTCTTCCTCACCTACTCTGCTATCTTTTACTGTGTTTGGATAGGACGGGAGTTCACTAGGATTGATCATTCAATTCTCTGAAAAATTCTAGGAAGGGGAGCCACTGTGTGTCAATGTGTGAGTGAGATTCCATAAGCATTGCTGTGAGGCTTTCCATCTCATAAATCACTTTCGCTTTGCGCAACCAGTCTGTCTTGCTGGGCAGTGGGCTTCCCTTCCATTTTATTGTAACACTGACGCGCGCCGCTAATAGAAAGTTTCTAGGCACGTGCAGGAGGACCAGGTACAGCGCCTCGGTTAGTTCAATGCCAAATAGCACCAAGAGAGGGGTGAGTTCCCTGTGAATGCCTTCTATATCATGAATCCAGCCCAGGATCTTTTCCAGTAAGATTGTGTTCAGGGGCATTCCCACCACTGGTGCCAGTATGTGCTGATCTGTGCGCACCCACACCAGCAATAGGGAGCGATACACGCGTACATTTTTACCAGGCGATGGGGAGTTAGGTGCCACTGTGTAAGTATTCTGCAGTTGTGCATTTTATATTGTACCGCAATGGATGATTTCCAGACTGCTCTGTATATTGCAGCCCAGCCTTCCTGGTTGTCTTCCCACCCAAGGGACTTTTCCCATGTTGCTTTAGTGCGTGGAGGTGGAAAGTGGCCTCTTTCTATGGGAGCTCTGTATATCCTCGATATCAGCCCTTGCGTCGCTGGGTGTGTGTTTAATATGTTTTCAAATGGAGTGAGGGGGCGTTGAAACTGCTCTTTCCATTGCGGATCTGTAGGGACACCCTTCAATTGCAGGTATTGGAGTGGCTTGATCTTTAGGCCCTGCTGTGTGCTTTCCAATTCCTCTCTTGTCAGAAAGGCCCCGTCCTTCCACATTTGACCTGCTCTAACTAACCCCTGTTCATATTGTGGTTGGAATCCGATTGGGTCCATGATGGGGTCTCTAATTGGGGGGGCCCAAATACAGCTGAAGTGGGAAGGCCAGGTTGTGACTCCGGTCATTGTTTGGGCTCCTTTTTTTCCATTTGGACCATAACACTTCTAGGACTTGGTGTTCGTGCTTTAACGTGGGATGAACTTTGGGGGGGGGCAAAAAGGCTGTTTTCTAGGTTGACCCATTGTTTATTTTTGGACTCTCGGAGGTGGTCAACAAAGATTCACAGTTATGTTTCTCTGTAGTACTCGTGGAGGTTTAGCTAGGCCAGACCTCCTTTTTCTTTTGGGAGAATCAGTGTATTGTATGCGATCCGGGGTCTTTTCCGTCCGGTCCCATAGGAAGGCTAACAGGGTGCTTTTGGCTGAAACGAGGAAAGAGTCTGGGAGCGCAATGCGGAGAGATTGGGACAAGAAGAGATGCCTCAGCAGGTCATTCATTTTTATAGCTGTGACCCTCCCCACCGAAGAGAGTTTAAGCTTTCTCCATTTCTCTATGCCTCGCTCGATGTTCGACCAAAGTGGTTTATAGTTAGTTGGCCTGGCACAGGTCGCACAGTTGTCTCGTTATTGTGATGCCCAGGTAGCGTATGCTATCACGTGCATATTTGAGGCCCCACTTCGCTGGGTCCGCGTCTGGGTGTGTACTGGCTTCTTTAAGCGGGAGGGCTACTGTTTTATTGCAATTTATGCGAAACCCTGAGTGTGCACCATATGCTTTCATCCTGTCCAGGAAGGCTTGAATGGATTGCGAGGGATGAGTGACATAAACCAGGACATCGTCTGCAAAAAAAGCTAGTTTGTATTCTCTACCAAATTTAATAAGCCCCATTATCCTGTTGTCGTTTCTAATAATCTGGGCCAGGGGCTCCATGACCAGGACGAAGACTAGCAGCGAGGGGACACCCCTGTCTATTTCCCCTAGTCAGTGTGCATGGAGGCCATGCCACCCTGTTGACCACAACCCTCGCGCTCACTTTATTGTAGAGCGCCTGCGCCCCCTGCACTCACTTAGAGCCCAGGCCCACTTTTTCGAGAATCTGAGCCATGAAACGCCACTCCACCCAGTCGAAAGATTTTTCAGCATCGACTGAAATTAGAGTGGGGTCCTCGTTGCCTGCCTCGACCGAGGCCATTAAGTCCAGTGTTTTGAGGACATTGCCCGTGCCTTGCCTCTCTTTCACATATCTTACCTGATCACTATGTATCAGCAGTGGGAGAGTCCTGCTCAGCCTGTTGGCCAGTATACTTGCATACATTTTTGCATCTACATTTAGTAGCGAGATTGGTCTATACGAGCCACATTCAAGTTTATCCTTTCCGTCTTTTGGTATTACGATAATTCTAGCTTCCGTGAATGGCGGTGGTGCCTGCCCGGTGGCCACGATGCCGTTAAACAACCAATGTAATTTTCAAATAGCAACAAACAAATCCATCCATTGCCAGAAAATAGCTAAAACTGCTAGAGTGTGTGTGTACTAGGATGAGAAAATGGAAATGATGTTATGAATAGACGTTCACTATATGCAACAAAAATGTTTGTATTAAGAATTGCTGTGCTCCTGATAAAATCACCTGATTCCTGCACAATACAAGGCTACAAACACTCCTGACGGGTGTCAGACACTCCCGAGCACAAGTGGGGTGAAAAGCAGCAAAAACCGCGGCCGAACCAAGGAGCTGTGGGGCAAAAGAACTCCGAACGGGCGCCAGTCAGCCCACTTTAAAGATGGCCGCCGATGGGTGTAAACGAATACACTGAAACCAGGAAGCGGGGCAGCACTGCAGCAGAGCTCTGCTCGCCACCTGACGGCCAGCAGCATCAGAAGCGGAGCTCCGGCTCGCAGGCAGACTCTGGTCAACCTGCCGGAAGATCAAAAATCCAGCGCGCCTCCGCTGCTGGGAGACTCTGGAGGAAGGTGAACGCGCAACCCCCAGGAAGCGCCATGGGAGCCGAGCCCAGCTGCCGGTGAGAAAGTGAACATGCGGGGACGTGCGCACCGGTCCGACCTGCGTTGCGCTGGGGCACGAGAGCCCACCACAGCTGGTCCCGGCAGGGGCATGGAGGAAAGCGGCATACATACCACCTGGGGAGAGGGGCCTGGAGGACTGCACCGTACGGCTGCCGAGGTGCAGCCTCACAGGAACAACAGCTACACTGCCTGTGGAAGGGGGACAAGAACCCTACAGTGAGAGACAGCCTGGATCCTGCTCCAGACATAAGCGGGCGGTCCTGGAGAGCCCAGCAGCCCTAACATCCATACCAACCAGTGCTGCGGGCGGACACGCCGCTGGGACCGGAAGCAAGACTGGTTGTGCCTCTCACACAGCGGGTGGGCCTAGCTGGGAGGCTGCAGCCCCACGTGCTGAGCTGTGCCACCATAACACCGAGTCGCAGAGGGAACTTTAAGCGGATTCAATTCAACACTACAGCTAAGTCAATGCCTAGTCTGGGATGCTGAGGGAAACCCTTATTGATATATTTTTATGTCCAGTTCGTTTACTCTGGATGACAACCCTTATATAACACCCCTCTCTTAGAATCCCCCTGACCCCACTGAGCCAAGAAGTAGGTTTGTTTTGCAAATTAAAAGGTTTATTTGAAAATTAAACAATATATATCTATCACACTTTTACAGTAAATTAATATTTGATAGCACACTTGTGAAGATGATAGTGATCAACAATGGATAATGTTACAGTGGTGGACTCTTTTGATGGCTTAGAAGTGATATAGAGAGGATAAAGTAGCTGAGAATACTTTTATGGCTTCAAGGACAATGCAATGATGAATGAAAATGCAGTACAGAAAATAAACCTGATATGACTTCAACAAAAGACAATGTAATCACTTTTCTTTGACAATTCACCCCCCCCCCTTTATGCAAGGTAAACAGATAGAAGGAAAGCACACAGTTCTCAGGAATGCAATCAAATATAATTCAGTTCCCCCCTAGCAAGCTTAGATGAAAACAGGTAGGAGTTTGAAACACAGGCAATATACTTTGATGTGGTATGCAAAGAAGTGAAAAATATGCGAAAAATGCTTTTAATTCCCTATAGGAGGTTCAGGGTAGGTGATAGATACTTTGAATCAGTTCAGGCCAGCCCTATCAATGATTCAGGGATGGTTATTAGGTTGAAAACAGATTTCAGGGATGGAAGCAAAGAGAAATATTTTTACACATGGCCGAAATTAAGCAAAATGTCAAATCGCAGCAAATTTAGTCGCGTGCGTCGAGCGCAATTACGGAGGCACTATAAGTCGGTTCTAGGTCAGTTGGAAAGCCTAGAATCTTAGCTTTAAGATGAAAGTTAAATCTCGTTCCTAGCACAAACGGTTCCAGAGATATGGCCGATTTAGTAAAGGTAGTTTTTCGGATTTTACATTTTAAAGCTCCGAATGACAGATGACAGTTTTCAGTTTTAAAGATGACAGAATGGCACGCTTCTAGGAGGCAGTCCTAATAGGTTAAAATAGTTTGGATTAGATTATTTTAAACTAAGAGATTGGTTTTGGCACAGTGCTAGTTGGGTACTCGCACTAGATTTTGGACAGGAATGCGACTTCGTCACCGATCGGGTCAGGATTGGCTGGACTTCTGCTAGCGGTTCTTCACAGCGATCTGGTCTCTGGGTCTCCGGTTCTGTTATCGGTTCTGCTAGCGGTTCCGGATACAGCGGTCTCTGGTTCTGCGGGTCTGGATCAAGTGGATTCTTAGCAAGCAGCAAACCGCACAGCCCGGCGGTTGAATAGTTTGCAAATGATTTCTGAGGCCTGCTGAAGAGAACTCAGCTTGTGGGTTAGCCTCTCTGCTACAAGTTCTGAAGTAAGGTTCTGGATCCCTGGAGTTCTGGATTTGAAGTCTGGAGTCTCCCGGCAAAGCGTCCCGCAAGAAAGTGGAAAGTGAATGTCCCTACCTGGGTTTCAATGTTCCTTTTTGTGTGTTTAGAAAGTGGGTGGGTCGGCTCATTCTGCATGCCCAACCCTCTCAACTTATCATTGGCCAGTTCCTCCTCTCTTCCTTAATTGAGGGAACTGGGTTGTGAGTCAGAGTGATGCTGTAGGTTTTATGGTCAGAGGAACCTCCCCTTGTCAAATTGCACACAAATCTATTTCTGACCCAAATACATATTTATCTATGTACCATTTCTCTAATATTATAGGTCCAGTTAACATATTTTCTGTAGCACCAAACCATCCGATCCCTGTCTTTGTACGATGTTGTGTCCACTTATGACAGAATTCTCCCCTTTTCATCCAGATAACGACCTCTAAACCTTTCCATATTTTACACAGATGTGCACCAGGGATATGGGTTTCAGATGATAAAGTGTCAGATTTTTAACATGCATACATTTGGAGTAACAACCTTTTTTCCGCTACTATCCCCAAGAACATACCACAGGGTCCTAACACCTCTTAAAATGTGCACAGAAAAATCACAATAATGATGATCTTATTTATATCATTTTTACAAGTCCGCACTATGAATTATCCATCTTTTTAAAATCATGCTCTGGCCCCAAAGGGGTGTGGTTTTCCAAAGCACATGGTGGAATTTCTGGTTTATCCACTTCCCCCAAGCTCAGCTTCCTCTCAAAAGCACTGCCCCTCCCAGTTTCTCCCAAGAGGAAGCCATTTTACGACCCCCCCAATATAACATTTGCGTGAGCTAGGGACAGTGCTTTGTTTAGTTTCCTGTAGTCCTCAGGTGCCACTCCCCTAATTCAATCAGAGAGGTGTCATCTCCTTTTGGCAGGGGCAGCAGGATGCAGCCAGGCCTGGGAAGAGTTGTTGAGCCAGTTCAACTCCTGTCGGGGGTAGTTGTCAGGCAGAATTTAATCTCTTTAAGCCAAGCTTCAGCTAAATGTCATGTTTGTTCCCAGTTTTCTACATTCAAATCAAACTTACAATTTTCACACATGCAGCTAGAATGCCGATTCTAAGTTCAAAACTATGACATTTAACAGTTGCAAACTATGTGACACTCAAAAGTAGGTCACTCATTTATTTTAAACATTTCGATTTTAGTGGCTTTCTGTCCATTTAACTTAAGCTGCTGACATCCACAGCTGAGCCAGTTTTGTTATAAACATTGTTTTGGGCTCTTCATCTTTCCAGATTTTGTATGCACCCAAGAATACATTCTGCCAAATGTCTGCTGGTGTTCATTGAGATTTTTGAATATCTTGTGATGTTTAAGATAGGCATTTTTAGCTTGCATTCCGGGAAACAAAGGTGATTTTAAAGCGCTTTTAAGCTAACAGGCACTGCTGTTTTTCCTTTGGCACACATTCCACTCATGGCACCCCTGGCCCATCATGCTTGCACTGGTGGGTGACAGGTCAGGGGACCATTTTGGTGTGCGCACAACTGCACGGTTCTCTAGGATTCTGGCGCACATGTGGGCTTTTCCGCCTTCTTGGAGTTCCTGAGCCCACAGCACCAAATGTTGCAGCATAATAACTTGAACGTGAGCCAAGACACCCAACAGAACCCCACATAAGGCACAGGGCTAGCACACACCAATTCCGCTAAGGCACCAGAAGGTGAGCACCGGGACCAAAGGCTAAGCACTGTCGAAATAACCACGAGGCAATTAGAGCAAATTAGTGGGGCACACTGGTACTAAACTGGTCACGAGGATCATAACCGGACCCTACGCCGCGGAGGACCCTGAGCGCAACCCCAGTGCCAATAGACCGCAATGGACCGCAAGAAGTGTGCAGACCATATTAACCGCTATTTAGCTACTGCAAAGGGATCTCCGCGCAAAGCCCATGGCCACAAGGCGCAACAAGAACCATGGGGAAAGACAGATCCAAAAGACTTCCTACCCAAAGTAATATGGATCAATACACCATTCCTCCGCCACAAGCTCCCGACCTCCACTCGCTATCTTCGGAGGAGATAGAGACAGACAATACAATCTCCCTGAAGGATGTGATGGCCGCCATAGCGGATTCCCGCACGTCAATGGAACAGAAAATGGACAGAATAAGCATGGATGTGTCCCTTCTCAGGCACGACCTCCAAAAACGAACAGCACGTACTGGAGAGGCCGAACAACGCATTTCCAACACAGAGGATGGGATTCACAACATGCGACAACAACTCCAGAGCGTTACATCCAAGCTTAAGGTGCTGGAGGACAGAATTGAAGACAGAGAGGGTAGATCTAGACGCAACAACGTGCACATACTCGGCATACCCGAGAAAGCAGAAGTCTCTTGTATGGAACTGTTTCTGGAGTAGTGGCTCACCGACCTGTTCGAACCAGACTCTTTCTCCAGGTTCTTCTCTATAGAGAGAGCACACAGAATGCCCTCTGGCAGGCCAGCACCCGGGGCACCCCCGCACACGATAATAGCGAAGTTTATAAACTTCAGGGACCGAGACGCACTACTGCAACATGCACGCGCCAAGGGCACGATAACCTACAATGGCTCCAAAATCGCCTTCCTCCCTGACTATACCAGGGAAGTTCAAAAAGCGAGACAATCCTTTGACCACCTGAAAAAGCAACTGCAAACGATGGGTATGAAATATGGTCTGCTTTTTCCCGCACAGCTCAAGATCTACCATAAGGGAAGCACAGTCCACTTTAATGACCCCAAAGAAGCATGGCGATGGGCTGAACAACACATAGGAGGAGACTGGTCGACCTCTCATGGCAGATGGGGCAGGAATCATAGACCACCGCCAGACCAACAGCGAGCGCCCCGACAGCCACCAGTACAAGACCTACCAGAAGATATTGGGGGATGACCCCTGCCTCGACCTCCAACAGAGCCCTGATTCCCGGCAGTAGACATGAACTGAAACATCGATCCACCTGCAACACACATCAACACCCAATACAAGGTAACACACACTTGCACAAGTCGGTTGCGGCGACGCCTCATACCTGCACGTTAAGGCCCCCCCGACAAATACACTCCACGTTAGCATTAGCGGTAGCCTCCCCCTAGTTATACTTCTCGAGGGGGAACCACCGGAACCTCAAGTTTAGTTTGTCCTTCTAATGTTCGGGCGACCGATGGTTCTAGTTGGGAAAGTATAGGGTGGGAAGTTATGGGATTGTTGTGTTTAGTTATGAAAGGGACCAGTCAAGCACGGAACACACTAAACTCAAACAAGAGGGGAACAGCACATGAACACAAAGTAGCCCGGCGCCTGGCGCAGCCATCAGCAACACAGACTTTTTCAGCCACAAACAGACATGGCATCACGTAACACCAATACCAACATAGCCAGAACGCTCAAACTGATTACATGGAACGTCAACGGCCTTGGCAATGCAATCAAACGCCAATTGGTAGGGCAATACCTGAATAGACACGCACCAGACGTGGCATTTCTGTCCGAGACACACCTTGCAAGCACAGAGTGTTCCCTATTCAAACGCACAAACTATAGACTAGCTCTCCATGCAGACTTTACAATGGGCTCACGGGGTGTCATGATACTGATACACAAAAAACTCCCCTTCCATCTGAACACAGTAACCCAGGACACCGGAGGCAGATACATATACGTGACAGGCACGCTATGGGAACACTCCATCACACTGCTAGCTATCTACGCACCGCCCACTCTACTAACGACGCTACTCACCGACATCTCCCCACTGATCACAGAAGACACTTCCAACATCACGATAATAGGAGGAGACTTCAATGAAGTCATGGACACAACCCTGGACCGCTCACACATATGCAATAGAAATCCCAGTGTACCCACCAAACTTGGTACATTCGCAAATGCCCTGGGCCTGTGTGATGTATGGAGAGATCTCCACCCCAACACCAGGGAATATTCCTTGCACTCTGGGGCCCACACCTCGCTCTCCAGATTGGATTACTTCTTTCTCCCATCAACTGACCTACACAGGGCACAAGAAACATGTCTGCTCCCTAGGGGCATTTCTGACCACTCCCCGCTGGCACTCAAAATCACAAGTTCCAGGCCGACCCCCCCCTCCTAGCTGGCGCCTGAATAATTACTATCTTGGTAATCCGGACCTGGTGGACAAGCTCCAAGAGACAACTAAAACATGTTTTGAGCTAAACACAGAATCCACATCAGACCCTGAGACACTATGGGAGGCCTACAAAACAGTATTGAGGGGGAAACATATCTCATGGACGACTGCACAGAGGAAACAATATCTACTCAAGGTACACGAAGCGGAACAACAGGTAAAACAGGCAGAAGAAATGCACATAATCCAAGACACGCCTGATACGAACCAAGCCTTACTTCTAGCACAGGACCAGCTCCAAAACACAGCACTGGATAATGCCAGGCACGCACACACGGCAATGCGGGCATGGGTATATTAAACGGGCGACAAAGCCAGCAAAATGCTAGCGTGGCTGGAAAGTAAGGAGCAGGGACGCAGCCAGGTCCGGCAGCTACAGACAGGGGGCATAAGCCCACTAGTGTCAGATCAGAACATAACACAGGGCTTTGCGGACTGTTATGCTGAGCTTTATAAAACACCCACCACCTATGCAAACACTTCAATCATAGAGAAAATCAACTTCCCCACTTTAAACATAACACAACAAGAATTGCTGGAGAGGGACATCACGGAGGAGGAGGTGTCGAATGCCATGTCTGCCCTCCGGGCAGGCATATCCCCAGGCCCAAATGGCTTCCCGATTGAGTTGTGGCGGAAGGTGGGAACCAACGTAATTGCCCCATACCTACTGCGAATGTACCAACAGGCAAGAGAACAGGGCATCCTATCTCCGGACCTGAGAGAAGCCACAATAACAGTATTACCCAAACCGGACAAACCCCTTGAAAGCTGCAGTTCATACAGACCCATCTCCCTTATAAATAGCGAAACCAAAATATTAGCGAAGATACGCGCAGACCGGCGCAACAGGTCATCCCCGCCCTGGTCCACCCTGACCAATGTGGTTTCATGCCCCAGAGATCGATGCGCATGAACCTCTACAGACTGCATTCAGCACTGGAAAAAGCCAACAGCATACAAGGCCCTCTGGCTTTGTTAGCAATCGACTTCGAAAAGGCTTTTGATTCAGTGAGATGGGAGGCCATCTGGGACATAATGAGACACATGGGTTTCGGTACAAACTTTATGAGCTGGGAGCAACTACTATACAAAAACCCAATGGCCAAAACTAAGGTCAACGGCTGGCAATCTGACCCTTTCAGACTGGGCAGAGGCACTAGGCAAGGCTGTCCCCTATTAGCCATGATCTTTGCAATTGCCATTGAACCCCTTGCTATCCTCCTATAAAAACACCACTCTGGGAGGGCTTCCGCTGGTCGGAGACATGGGAGGACAGAGTCTCACTCTATGTGGATGTCCTGCTCATCTACTTGAAAGACCCACGCAACTCCTGCCAAAGAGTCATACAAACGCTGAAGAGATACGGAGCCTTCAGTGGCCTATGCATGAACTGGTCCAAATCCATCCTGTTCCCCATAGGTAGCATGGCAGCCACATGTCCCGCGGACTGCCCCTACCAAATCGCAACAAAACATTTTAAATACCTCGGGATAAAAATCACAAAGCATCCTAAAGATTACACAGCATTGAACCTCCACCCAGTCGTGACGAGATTCACAGAGGACACTCACCATTGGATTTCCCTGCCACTGACACAGGCAGAGCTGCCCTGTTCAAAATGATCGCTCTTCCAAAGTTCCTGTACATCCTGCAAAATGCACCGCTGCACATCCCACATCAGGAATTCCTCAAAATTGACTGCATCCTTCGGAAATTACTTTGGAGCGGGGGCCACCCGCGGATTGCTCTCTTTACTCTTCAGAGGTCCATCTGGGAGGGTGGGATTGGGCTGCCCAGACTGCAAACTTATTACTGGGCCAGACAATTGGCGGTGGTGAATGACATGCTCCATGGGGACAAGAACCTGCCGCACATCAGAAGGAGCAACACTAACAGTATAACAACACACCTGGAATTCTGTATGCAGCCTGGGCTGCACATCAGCTCCCAACATGGAAAGGTATACGACACGAATCTGGACGGAAGCACACCGTCACGTAGGATGGGGCTCGGAACGGACACTAGCCCAACCTCTGTGGAACAACAGTCTTCTCCCCGAAATACAGAAGCTGCCTAAATGGCCCGCCTGGACCCAGCGTGGTATCACCATAGTTGGGGACGTAATGAGAGACGAGAAACTGTCCCCGTTTGAAACACTGCATTCTGAATTCGCCCTCCCTACATCTGAGGAATACCACTATACCCAACTGAAACACGCACGGCACGCTAACCGACAGATCATCAGCGATGCGCCAGAACGCACGCCGCTAGAGCGCAACATAGTCCAGGACCAAATAAAACAAAAAGTCACCTCAACTATGTACAACGTGATCACATCTTTTGCCACGCCTGAACTGGTCAGCCTGAAAGCCAGATGGGAGAGGGACGTGGGACCACTACAACCAGAGGACTGGACAGAAGCTCTGATGTACCCCCGGTAAGTGACCATTTTGTCAAGGCTCCGATTGGTCCGACTTAAGATCCTACACCGCACCTATTATCCAAGAGTGGCACTCTTCCGCTGGGGGAGGGCCTCGGACTCGCGATGCCTACGCTGCAAGCGTGAGGAAGGAATTTTCAGCCATATCATATGGGAATGCGACAATATACAGCACCTATGGCGGAAATGCTGTGACAAACTATCCAGAGTCATGGGCAAGCCAATACAAAGAGGACCAAAACAGCTCCTGTTAGGGATTTCCAACGAATGTGATTTGACCCGCTACGAGAAACTACTCTGGTCAACCGCTACAGCGATACTCAGAAGGCACATTGCACAGCTATGGGCATTGGAGAGAACACCCAGCTATGACCAATGGGTCACAGACGTGGACATTTGTGTAATAATGGAACGCAGGGTGTACGCGGCAAGGGGATGCCCGCAAAAAGCGAGCAAGATATGGCAGAGATGAGAAGATGATAGCTAAATTCCCGACGTGAGGACACAAGCAATATGTACTAAATGGACGAGGCGATGCCCAGCCAGCCAGCCCAATACGCACAAACTGTTTCATGAGATCCCTCATCGAAGACTTGATGGTCCAAGGGGCTGACGCCCCATTCCCCCCTTTTTTTCTTTCCCTGTGTTGTTTTACCCTCTATGTTTCTCTTCCCTCCCCTGCAATGCACAGTGTTAGTTGTAATTTTTATTCATGTTTGAAAATCAAATACATTTTTTGATTTAAAAAAATAATTGCTGTGCTCAAATCATTGCTATAAAAATGCCTGTTCTGCATTTGAGAATTAGGAGACTGGGAGTCAGCTCTGCTGGAGAGGGATAAGGTAGTTTCATCTTCGCTCTCCTGATCTCTCTCAATTAAATAACCTTTTGAAATCATTAGCTTTAATAGAGAAACATGAGGGTTCAGCTGTAGTGGTTATCCCTGGACGATATGTGTGTGTTTTTCCTATGGAATCCACCATCCTTTAGCAGCTGGTAAAAGTTCACGGATTTAATAGGCATCCAATGCATTAAGGCCACCATCAAAATCAGATGCTGGCAGTAATGCTATACATTTTGGCAGGAGGATCACAGGGTCAGACAGACACATACATTTTAGACCATGCCCTAGCTCTGCCTGCCAATAACTGATATGATATGATATTTTATTTGTATCGCGCTCGTACACAAGTGTTTCAGAGCGCGAAATACCCTGGATCAAAATGTAAAAGTGGTGAAAAATCAGCGTAGAACTTTTACGCCTTGTTTTATACCTCTTTTTGTGCTCTAGCGCATTGGAAAATGAGCCCCATATTGATCATAAACATGCCACAAACTGCATTAAAGAGGATTCCATCATGCAGCCCCTGGCAGTGGCCTCTTTTCCAGTCCGGCGTTATACTTCTTGGAGGGTCGTCTTGAAGGAGATTATGGACACCCGCACGGTCCCGCACCCCAGCTCCCTCGAGTCATTTCTCACAGTTCCTGTTCTGATATCCTCAGAAATGTAGCACAATCCTCTGGAAAATGATCGATCTGTGTTGCCTTTGCAGTGGAAGTCTGGGAAATGACCAATCTGTGTTGCCCTTGCAGTGGAAACGACCAATCGATGTTGCCCTTGCAGTGGAAGTCTGGGAAATGACCAATCTGTGTTGCCTTTGCAGTGGAAGTCTGGGAAATGACCAATCTGCGTTGCCCTTGCAGTGGAAGTCTGGGAAATGACCAATCGGTGTTGCCCTTGCAGTGGAAGTCTGGGAAATGACCAATGTGTTTCCTTTGCAGTGGAAGTCTGGGAAATGATCAATCTGTGTTGCCCTTACAGTGGAAGGGCATTTTGGCTGCATCCCAGATACCTGCAATGCACATTGATAATGTAAATGGCTTAGGAACTCATTTCACCGAAGTGCTAAAACAGGCTTAAAAACTATTCATAAAAGTTGTATGCATGATTTTACATCTTTTGCAGCATTCTGTGGTATTTTTACATTTTTGGGTGGCAAAGCGGGGACACACCACAAAATGTACTTTTACACCTCCCCTTACACTTCATCTGCAGAAAATGCACAACACCAGCATGGGAGTTCGATGCAGGCGTAAATGCATGGATTCCTATGGAATCAGTCTATTTCTAGCACCTGCTCAAGGTTGGTGGAGTCCACAAGAATCCATGATCTGTGCATACCTGGCAAGAAGCATTTACAAATCCCTTCAGGGAAGGATGTTAAAACGACACGTAAATCCGGGTCTGCCCGGATTCACATGTTACTTTTACACTCTTGTCTGAAATTATTTAAAATTGCATGGAGGCGAACACACTGCACCAACGTATACATGTTGGCTGTTCCCTCCGTGCAATGAGCGCCTTTGTATCTGATTGCTCCGATATCTACTCCACAGTAGTAACAGTGGGTCTCATGCCTAAAAGTATGCGTAAGACTTTTACTCATGCTATTTATGAACCACTTCATTTATTGTACGGTTGTAACGTAGAGAGGAGGCACCAATCGGATTTACTGATTCCACCCTCCCACACACCCCAATCCGTTCCACAACACAGATCCAGGGCCCTTAATGCCAGCATGACATTTTGATAATGGCGTTAGAGAAGGAAATGGATTTCACGTGAAAAGATTGAAGATGCTGTTTACCATGCGCAAAACAGGCGGCATTTTCACAGTTTCTCCTGCAGAAGGGATGTGACTTAGCAATTCTTGTGGACTGCCCGTTTTGGGGTGGGACCAAGCCTGATTTGCATATGGTCTTTTCCCTTTTTGCAATGGCTTGTCAGGCAAATAATGATGGTCTGGAGGTTAAGATTAATTCTAAACCTTCCAGCCATCACCTCTTGTGTTTTGCTGTAGTCATCCCGAGTGGGACGGTTATGCCCAGACGTGGGTCCGGTGCTTGCTGGGCCTGGAGACCCAAGCTACACCTCACTAATGAGGCCCAACAAGGCCGAAACATGTTTGGGGATGCTTGTGGACTTGTGCAGAAGGGATGTGGCTTAGCAGTTTTGGCTGGACTGTCCCTTTTTTGGGGGGGGGGCTTGATTTGCATATGGGTTTTTCTCTTTTGTGATGGCTTGGCAGGTGAAGAACTACGGTCTGGTGAGTTGCCCAGAGAAATTCCAGAGATTACGATTAATTCTAAACAACCCATCACCTCTTTTGTTTTGTGGCATTGTTACCAGAGAATAAGGGCAGAGCCCCTTTAAGAGCACAGGACTCAGGACGATGGTAGGGAGTGGGAGGCGCGAGAGGAAGGGGAAAGACAAGGGACTAGAAAGGCAGATAGTTGAAGAGAGGATAAAGGGAAGGTTATGATGAACCCAGCGCCAGTTTGATATTTGTAGAGCGCGTAGCAGTGTGTGGAGGGTGGGACAGCGTGCCCAGCAGTGGATTGGAGGGACAGGAGTGCCCAGCAGAAGGATGACGGGTCGAGTGAGCCCAGCAGTACAACAGGTCCGGTGTGCCCAGCAGAGGTCCGGCGGGTAAACCTACCCAGCAGTGCAGCAGAAGAGAGAAGACCGGTCGAGGAGGGGATCCAGTGAAGAGGACCGCGAAGCAGAGGAAGGCAGCGAACGTGCACTGATCATAAAGCCCAGCGGTGCAGCGGTTGCCGTGTCCAAGGGAGAGAGCGAAGCAGAGCAGCGCCCTGCAGGGACAACCAGAGGACAGCAGAGACAGAATGCTGCAGCGGAACGCAAATACAGGTAAGCATCCTCGCCCGCTCCCGCCAGCGTATGAGCCTCGCATAAGCTTCCCGGTCACACCCACCGGTGCAGGAAACACAGGCCAACCAGCACCGCATCCCGACAGCCCTCGATAGTGCGCCCCTGAGTGGCAGCAGCCCCACCTGAAAAATAATGCATAAATCATTATAATAAACATTGCGGGACATGAGACACACACAACCCACCAGCGCCACCCAGCAGATCCTACAGACCAGCACACATGGGGCAGCAAGAGATACTGCTCACCACCCATTGCAGCACTGAACACACGTGGGGCAGCAAGAGACATTGCCAACCACCCATCACGGCATTGAGCACATGTGGGGCAGCAAGAGACGCTGCACACTAACCATTACAGCACTGAGCACCAACACAGGTGCCCATTGCCCACAAGACGTTGCCACACACCAGCACAGGTGCTCAGAGCCCACCAAACAGAGTTTCATTGGCACCAACAGCAAACCACCCAACCGAACTGTGACCCAGCAGCTACGTTAGGCAATGAGACACCCCAAACCACGCGGAGACCTGCCATACTACTGATGCCCCCCCGAGACAGCTCAGAATGATCCCACAACCACATGCCATGCCAACAGTGACACAGAGCCCCGACGCCATTCAACATTGCCAAGATAGTTGACCAAGCACAACAAACTGCCGATGGAGGAGCACGTGCCCTTGCAAACTTGGGACCTGCATCCTGTGACAACTTCCTACGACTACCCAACCCATTTACCCAGTACCCACACCATGACCAGGGCCAGAGATTGGAAGAATGGGTTGAAGAGTTCGAAGATTTTATAAGGGTAATAGGAAACCAAGACTCTCCCAACAAGGTGGACGTGTTCGTCAACCTAGCAGGAAAAGAAATAAAGAGCCTAATGAAGACAATCCCGGCACAGGACAGGGCCACGTATCAGCTCCTCCTAGCAGCAGTTAATTGCAAATTGATAGTACTGCCCAACAGAGACTACGAACGATATGCATTTAGTCAATGCACCCAACTCCCACACAAGTCAATAGGGGAATTCGTAATCTTTCTACAGCACAAAATCCTACACTGCGACTTCGCCAACTTTAGTGACGACGAGGCAATCTCATCACTGTTTAGAAAACATCTCTTAAAGAAACCCCTGTCCTTACAGGAGATCATCAACCTGGCGCGCGTGTACGAAAGGGTTGATGACCAAGTGGCTGTCATTGAGAGCCCCAAAAAGACTGAAATCATCGCAGCCATGGCATCAGGACAGCCAGGATACACGAGATACCCCAGATTCCTGGGGAGACTAGGATTTAGAGGCCCACAACTGCGCCCCCAGAGCGACAGACAATGCTACAGATGAGGGTTTGAATACCCCCACAGAGGCCTGTGCCCTTTTATTGGAAAAAGATGCATGTGCTCTGGCCAAGAAATCACTTCCAGGTGATGTGCAGAGAGAAGCTATCTGACCCCAGCACATATTGACCGCCACCACGGCCAGGTCTGACCAGACGCCTGGACCAGATAAGAGAATCCAACGACCAACGGACCTTTGAAAGGGACCCACCAAGGTCACTCCAGGAGGGGTACCCAAACCCGGCAGCAGCCCGCCCGAGGTAATAAGGTCATGGAAGACCTCTACCTTGAGCCTCCCAAATGTCAATCCCACACATACGACTATCAGCCCTACGTGGAGATCCAGAACTATCAGACCAGCCAGGAGTACACATACCAAGGAGGTTATGCACCAAACCAGGAATTCAACGTCTGTGTGCCCCCTGTCCCATGCTACACCCAAGACCCGTATGAAAACCCAGCACCAGGTGAACTGCCGGAGCCGGGTGATGTCCAACGCTACCCGCAGGACAGGTACAGCAAGGAAGACGTGAGGCTCCTCAGCACCTCATTGGATGACAAATTGGCAGCTAAGGTGGCTGTGCAAATAGGAGGCATATGCAACCAGTTTGTTGTGGACACGGGGCAACCGTCAATGTCATGAATGAACATCTGTATTGCACCACTTTGCAAATCCCATGCCCACGTTTTACAGTGGGGAGCAACCCAGCCACTTCAACCTAAGGGCCAATTCCTTTGTGACCTATCCCACAGAGGTTGCACAGTCTCCACGGCCATTCATGTCATACAGAGCCCCTCCATAGGTTGGTGCCTCCTCAGCTATCGAACGGCTAGGGCCCTTGCCCTGATTGACATACAGTACGAACATTTCAGAAATCATTCTGGGCCTCCCGCCGAGGGCACATATTGTGCAGTCAGTAGCTCACCAGCCACTAGACATTGAGGGCCTCAAAACACTCTTCCCCTAGCTTTTTGAAGGCATTGGCATGCTCAAAGACAATGTCATAAGCCTACACATCAACCCGAGCATCACCCCTGTACCACAACATCCCTGCAGTGTCGGGTTTCATCTTCAGGCGCAAGTGACAAAAGAATTGCAGCTACTCCTGCAAAATGACATTATTGAAAGGGCGGAAGGACTCACACCATGGGTGTCCCCGGTAGTCGTCGTCCCGAAGAACAATGGACGACTACGCCTGTGCATAGACATGAGCATCCCGAACACAGCCATTCAAAGGGAGAGACACCCTGGTCCGAGCACTGAGGACATGCTAGTGCATTTAAACCAGGCCTCCCGGTTCTCAAAATTGGACCTGAACCAGGGTAACCAACAGCTAATAATCGACCCTGCCTCCCGACCCATCACCACCTTCGCCACCCATGAAATTCTGTTCAGCTACAAACGTCTCCATTTTGGGATCTCCTCTGCAGCTGAGATTTTTCAGGAGACAATACACAAATCTCCCTGTACTCAACGTCCTCAACTACAATGCTGATATACTCATCCTCGGAACGAATCAGGAGCAACATAACAAAGCACTTACAGCGGTGTGCAACATCCTTCACACTGCTGGCCTTACGCTCAATGGCCCTAAGTGTGACATCAACAAAACCAGCTTGCGCTTCTTTGGCACATCTTTTCGAACCAGGGAATCACGGCTGACCCAGAGAAAATCAAAGCCATTGTCAACCTGCATGCCCCCACCAGCATCATAGAACTGAGATCCTTCTTAGGGATGGTGGGTACTGTGCTCACTATCTCCCAAACTACTCCACCATCACGGACCACCTCTGAAACCTACCCAAGAAGGACTCTCCGTTTGACTGGGACGAACAATGCCAGGCTGCCTTCCACACCATAAAAGAGGAAGTGGCCAACCACCAACAGCTGGCATACTTTAACCCTAACTGGGACACTAATCTCACTGTCAATGCTAGCCCGGTTGGTCTTGGAGCCATCCGGGTCCAGTCAGACCCCTAAGACAGCGGCAAACATAACATCAATGCGTACGCCACCAGAGCCCTGTCGCACACCGAAAGAGCCTACTCCCAAGTGGAACGCGAGAGTATGGCAGCTGTATGGGCCTGTGAGAAATTTCATCATTTTATTATTGGGAAGAGGTTCACCCTCATCACTGAACACCAGGCCCTGCTATCCCTGTTTGGCAACCCCAACACCAAGATGCCCCCTTGCATTGAAAGATGGGGCATTAGAATCGAAGAGTATGACTATAGGATCATTTATAAGCTAGGGGGGGATCCAACCTAGCCGACTACTTGTCCCATCACCCGTAAGGGAAAACAGAGAGTACCATGGCACACGAAGCAGAGAACTACATTTCATACCTGTCCACGAATGCCCTTCCCCCTACCGCCACTTCAGAAGTGTTTGCCTCCAAGAGCAGAGCAGACCCCACTATACAGGCAGCAGTACGTCTCACCAAGGAGAACAAGTGGAAACACCTCAACACAGAACACTTCGCAGGAGGGGAGGTAGACAGAAATGATCTGGCAAGAATGGCCAAGGTACAGGCAGAACTCACAACAAAAGACCAGGCCACACTGCTAAGAGGCAATCAACTGGTGCCCTCCAAAATCCTGAGAAAGGAGCTGGTGATAAGAGCCCACAAAGGACACCGGGGGGTAGAAAACACCAAGAAAATACTAAGGAACCAGGTCTGGTTCCCATACATGGACGTTGTTGTGAAAGATGTGGTAACTCACTGTGGACCCTGCCAAAAAGCGACACCAAGCAGAACCCTGTGCCCGCTGCATTTGGTACCCCTACCAGACAGACCATCGCAGAGGATAGCCATAGATATATACAGCCCTTTTGAGGAAGGAGGACACCTACTCGTCACATTAGACGAGTGTTACCGTTTTACCCTTATCAAGCATGTGCTGTCGACGGCCTTCCACCACGTGGCCCCAGTAATAGACAAATTGTTCAGCGAATGAGGGATCCCCGCCACAGTAAAGACAAACAATGGCCCACCATTCCATGGGCAAGAGTTACAGAAATTTGCTGACCACCTCAGCTTTCGCCACCAAAAGGTCACACCGATGTGGCCCCAAGCCAACGGCATGGTGGAAAGGTTTGTGGCCACGATCAAGCGAACCAGACAAAAGGCCAGATTCTGCAAAGCTACAGGAGCACACCTCGCGAGACGACAGGGTGAACGCCTGCAGAGCTCATGATGAAATACAAACTGCAGACCTGCCTTCCGCAAGTGGAAGACTACACACCAGAGCAATATGCAGATATCCGACGAAGGGACGCAGAGAAGAAAAGAAAGGCCAAGGAATGGGCAGACCGAAAGAAAAGGGCCAAGGAACAACAGCTCAAAATCGGAGAAACCGTCCTAGTGCGGCAAAGGCAGTAGAGGAAGACAGACTCCCGGTACAACCCCAAGCCATTTCTAATCACGGCCATTAAAGGGCCAATGGTAACAGCAACCGGAGAACAAGGAGAAATAATGCAGAATGCGTCCTATTTCCGGAATCTCTACATCGAGGAGCCCAAACCAGGAGAAGAACCAGTGCCAGAGCCGGGTGGAGATGACAATAGAGAGGACACTGAGGTGCCACAAGTCAAAATGCCAGGCGAGACCCGTGAGTCACCTGGCCGACCCCAGCGGGTCACACAGAAACCCCAAAGCCTGATTGAACAGATGTAGCGACGGGCTCTCTTGATAAGTGCGGGGGAGGTGTTACCAGAGAATAAGGGCAGAGTCCCTTTAAGAGCACAGGACTCAGGATGATGAGAGGGAGTCGGAGGCGTGGGAGGAAGGGGAGGGACAAGGGATGAGAAAGGCAGATTGTTGAAGAGAAAATAAAGAGAAGGTTATGGTGAACCCGGCTCCCGTGTGATATTTGTAGAGTGCGTAGCGAGAACTACCCAAGGCTAACAGGCATTTTCACTGTTTGCACTAGGAAGCGCAAAAAGGTCTAAAGGGAATTTTGCCAATTTCTACGCCTTTTTGCACTTTAGAGCTGAAATGATAAACCATGCAGAGGGGATGTGTTTGCTGAAGTCCTCAACTTCGTTTAAATGCTGTGGGTATAAGTTACGGACTACCTCCCCTATATGAGAAGGCCATACACACATTATGAATAAAACCTCTCTTAAGCTGCACCAAATCAAGAAACAGAAATCCCACCAAAGTGAAACTTTTTCAGTGCTTGAAGCAATTATTTGTAACGGAGTTAGGAGCTGGCACCTAATGAATCCCGTTATTGGTGGATGGCGGTGGTACCCGGTGGTCCACAGTGAGTTACCACATGTTACCTTCTGGATATATTCTGATACAATTCACTGAAGTCTCCACTCACACCGTTAAATGTAATTCACTGTATTTGGGCATTCAACCCATTCTTTTTACTCTGCCATTGTTACCACCGCGTGTTTCATGCTAACAGAACTTTCTCAAGGCAGATTCACGACTTAATGTGGATCACGGCTATGTGACCAGTGTGATATCTGTGATCCTCACAGCAAATAGAATACTCTCTCCTAATAATTCAAACCATCGTGGCCCACCCCTTCAAACAATGTATTCTGCAAAATGGACCACAAATAGGTATAATGTGTTTTAAGGGTTTTGAATGTGCCGCACCTAGAATCCTTCTTGCTCAATTAAGGGTTATCCTCAGAGTTTGACGGTATTGAATGATGAGGTGCTGGTATTCTTGGAGCACAGTGGCTGTGGCATTACCAATGCATCAGTGTAGATTACCTTTAGGCCACCGGAGGGGTAGCAGAGGGGGGAGATAAAGGGGCAAGATGCCAAAATTCGCCCTCAAGGATTAAGACAGATCACAATAGGGGCACAGGGAGAGCCAGGGTCAATCACTGGGTCACCGTGACCATGTCAGGAGAGGGTCAAAATGCCCCTATAGTCTGGGCACACTCACTCATCTCTTCTTGAACATCACCCTTTAATTCCTGGGTGATAATCGGACCTGTCGGCAGGTTAGCCCTACCCTCCAAGACACTCACTGGCACAAAGCAACTTGGAAGGGAGGGATCTGAGAGCCAAGACACCCAAGCAGAGGTGCCCACTCTCAGATATTATTTAAACAGCCCAACCTGTGAGCATGGCCGACCACCAAACCTGTAGACACCTTCTAGCCCTGCCCTTCTCCTGCACTCCTGGGAGAGTATATTTTGAGGCTCCCAAACCCTTGCTGCATTATCAGTGACTGGGCCACCCCTCCCTTGGAAAGCTATTGGAATGTTCCCAGTTTGAAACTTAGAGCCCACAGACTCCTCACCCAGAATATGCAAGTTGCCCCTTTTCTACCTTCTCATCTAACATAAACCTTGTGTGGGCCAACAGTCGCTCTGAAGGAACCGCGCAGAAAAGTGCTGCACTTTTTGAAACGTCCTCATAAATATATTTGCACCCTCTGTGCAGGCCCATTTCTTTGCCCGGGCGAGGCGAGCAGCTGCCCGGGGCTCAATAGCCGCGGGGGGTGCAATTGCCTCGGTCCCTGGAGTCTCTGGAGGGGATGAAATTCCCCATTTTGTGGGGCGGCGGTTTGTCATGATGAAATTTCCGCATGTCAGGTGCTTGCACTGCCTCTTCCGACTGTAATGTCACATAGTTATCAAGTACTACATGATATTACAGAAGTCAGAGGCTCCCTCTGACCACTTTCGCACCACTTGGGGTGGGGTGGTGGTCATAAGCACAACAATAAAAACACTTCAGGTCCCCCTGCAGCTAAGACCAGCCCCTCCCATCACAATACCGGCAGGAAACTGCTAATGGTGGGCCATTAGTCACTGAATGGTTTCATGCTGGCATTGTGATGGGAGGGGAGGTGCAGTGGGCTGTGGGGAGTGGGCGTGCCTTGCAGGGACGCACCGTGGGCCAGACACGGTACAAACTGAGACCCGTTTGGGCCCATGGTGCCTCCCTGCAAGCCCAGAAAAAGGCCAAAATAATAGTTTGAAGCAGCGCTATTTCTTTCATGCTGCTTCTTTTCCAAACTATACATCAATTAAACATTAAACCACTTGCATGGCACTGGTGATGAGTTACCTCATTATGCTGATAATAGTTTTGACCAGTGTTGCTGAGTAAATATTCTTTAAGCCACAACCCAGTTTATTTATTTATTTATGCGGTGTTTGTCGGATACCTGTATCCGACAAACATTGCCTAAATAAATAAATATACAGGTACCCGACAACATTGCATAAATAAATAAATAATCTGGGTCCATGTATCCTTATAACAAGTCAACAGTCAGACTTTACTGTATCAAAGCATACACTTGATTCCCATCAAATAATTTTAAAGTGTTTGGGTTCAGGTGTCTCCTTGTCATTGCCCTATTAGCTTAAGTTGCTTCCAAACCCCCTTCAGCATCTTGTGTTCTTTGTTGTATATACTGCATCATGTGCCATATTCATGGTCTCTTGGCGTGCCCCGTCCTCATTATCTGCAGGCTAAGTGGGACTGGGGCATACAATTGTCTTGGGCACCAATGAAAAAGTGGTCCACTGTTGCAAAGGGCAATTCATTCCTTGCGTGACGGAATGTTTGACTTTGGGTAGGAGTCCCTTAACGGTGTAGTTTGGGAGTGGCACGCGGGGTGCCGTGCGAGTGGTGATGGGTTGTGGGGGGGAGCGTATTTCTAGTGTTTTGCCCTGGGCACCAAATGGACTAGAAACTGCCCTGGCTCTGTGGGAGGAACTTAGCAGCCATCCATTTTGTAGAAGGTCAGAGTTTCCTGCCAAGATTCCACATAGAAAGCATTTTAAAATGCAGATATCTTAGTGTATGGGAGGACCGGACCTGGAACTAAAATAAGTGAGCAGCCACCGAGGTTCCTGCCAAGGCAGCCTCTCGAATTTCTCTCTAAGAGGAATGAGTCACCGGCAGCAGGGCTCTGGTTCACGAGTTCACTTGATGATACATTTAATTGCTCATAATTAGGCAAATCGAGACAAAGAAATAGCAGTTTCAACAGAACTGTAGGGGGAAATTCAGTGCCCCCCCACATAAAAGAACAGTCTTGGATATCTGCTTTAACTCTACCGAGGGGGTCTATTTCAGTGCAAGAATCTAATGGCGTGAGAGCTGCTGGAACAATTTGGTTGGTTCTTTGACTCTCAATGAGGACACTTAGGTCCCATCACATTGCAATTTCACTTCTGAGCGTGGGAGTGGGGTGGGAAGCATCAGAGAGATCTGTATACACGGTGTCTCTCATTAATTTCCTACATGCTGAGGTGGCACACTGGTGGACATGTACTTTGTTAAAGAAAAGGGCAGATTGGTGCCAAAATAAATGGCTCCCTGCATATGAAAGGGTCAAGAGAGTACTGCCGACACCAGACAGAACACCTCTTTCACTTATGATATGATATGGCATTTATAACGCGCCTACATAAAAGTGTTACAAGGCGTGACGAGGCAAGGGAGGGGGAACAGAGGGAAGACAAAGACAACGATTTTACTAGGCCAGGTGACATTGAGATCGTGCAAGTGCAGGGGAGGGGGGAAAGGGAAAGTGCTGCGAGGAAGGGAGAGGGGGTAGTGCTATAAAAAGGATCAACAGTAAAGAATAAATAATTTTTTTTTAAAAATAGGCACAAGTGTGGCCAGATTGTGGCAAGTGCAGGGGTAAGTGCAAACATCAAGTGTCAAGGGCTGGGGGGGCTGTAGGGATACAGAATCAGCCCCCAAGTGCAGGGGTTGCCCAGTAGGCAGTGCAGGTGTGCAGCAGGTGGGGGAGGGGACCTTGGCCCGAGATCAGAGGGTAGCCAGGTGACCATTGCAGATTCAGTCAGGAGTTCAGCAGGGGAGAGGAGGAGAGAAAGCAGAAGCAAAGAGGAAAGTCTTGAGGTGCTTCCGGAACCAGAGATGGTTCTTCTCAAGTTTCAGGGAGGCAGGGAGGCAGGGAGGCAGGAAGGCTGTCCCAGAGGAAGGCCCCAGCCGAAGAAAGAGATCTACCACCAACTCTTTGCTTGGAGAAGCGACAGACCCAGAGGGAGTTGGAGGCGGATGAGTGAAGAGCTTGAGAAGGAATATATTCAGGAAGAGAGAGTTGGAGGTATTGAGGCCCCAGGCCCCAGAAGGCCTGCTGGACAATGCAGAGAGTGTTGAACTAAATCCTTGCAGCCACTGGGAGCCAGTGCAGAGATTTCAGCCCTGGAGAGATACGATCCCTGGGCTTGCGGCCAAGGACAAGTCTTGCAGTCCTGTTCTGGATGAGTTCCAAAGGGCCGAGAGTAGAAGCAGGCAGATTTAGAAAGAGGCTGTTGCAGTAGTCCAGCCTAGAGAGAACCAGAGCTCTGTAGACAGTGAGCTTCTGGGGGAAGGAGAGGAAAGAAGAATACCTCTGAGGAGGTGCAGCAGCTAGTGTGACTTCCTAGAGATGTCAGAGTTGTGAGGAGAGAAGGAGAGAGTGGAGTCGAAGATGACCCCAAGGTTTTTAGCCTCACAGGTGGGAGAAGGAAGAGGGCCAATAGTGCTGGGCAGAGATTGACAGGAAATGAGGGAGCAGGTGTGCCGATGAGGAGAATGTCAGTCTTACTGGCATTAAGGCAGCGATCATTGGCTGCACACCACTCCTGGATAGCAGACAAACAGTCAGCGATGAGAGAAGAAGAGCTGGTGGAAGGGAGCCTGAGAATGAGCTGAGTGTCATTCGTATAGCACTGAAAGTTGGGACAGAGAGCGGCAATGCGGTGGGCAAGAAGTGCCAGGTATTGGTTGAACAGCCAGGGAGAGAGGTTAGACCCATGGGGAACACCACAGGAAGAGATCGAGATAGAGGAGAGAAGGGACCCAAGTTGGACCTGGAAAGAAAGAGGTCAGCCAAGCCAGGGCCTGATCGGTGATACCCAGCTTATGGGTGAATATAAGTCTGTCTGAGAGAGGGTTTCAAGGTTTTATAAAAGGCCTCCAGGGAATCGTCAAGAAGGTCTTTGAATTCTTACATTTGTGGAACTAAATGTAGTTGCGGATACAGAATCACGGATCTTTCCCCTCTTCCAGAGTGAAGGATACTGATGAATTGGGATGTGCCGGACAGGCATCTGAGATCCGCATTATACCACAGAATCATAAATGTTTGAAAAAACAGCGGCCAGCAGTTCCAAAGAGGGTTCTCTGCCTCTGATCTACATGCTACACAAGAAGTCGTATGAGCGGGTGTCTTCAACGATAGCAAAGACTTCTAGACACGGTCCCTCCTCTGAAAGCTCTGACAGCTGTTTTAATGTTTTCATAGGGATGTCTAAGTCATAACCCATGAAACCCAAACATTCCTTCCAAGACTCTGAGATCATCAAGCCTTTGATGTTACAGCCAAACTTTTGACTGTCTGGGTTGTCGGAAGCAGCTGTCCATTGTAGTACAGCAGTGAGGATTGACAGCTTTCTCCAACTTCCTGCTTACCCTGCATGGTTCTTTCCTCTAATCTAGTTTGGGTTGTGCTGTGCTGCTCCATACTATGGGAGGTCGCTGTAGCCTGGAAGCCTGGAAGTGCTGTGTTTTTGTTTCTGGAACGGCGGCGGCAGCTGCATTGCCCAGCTGCCCCCTATTCTTGATATGAGTGCGCCAACCTCCATGCTTCTGGATTGACTCGACGCTGACACAGAGGACGCTGAGCAGCAGGTACGTTCTGCCGGTGTTGGACCTGCGTGGAGTGTTACCCTCGGCTCTGTTTCTCCTTGGTGTTTTTTCCCGTGCCAGCGAGCTGACTGCAAGCACTATTAATGCTTGTATTTAGCACTTTTGTGCTATAACAACCTTTAATTGTTTAGGCTTTCTTTTTTAATTAGTGTCTGTATCTTGCGATGATGGCGAAAGTGAATAATTCCGTGCCTGTCTGCCTTCTCATAAAGGGGATCGGCTATCAGAAGTCTTGGCCCTTATCTCTCATAGGAGAGAGCGTGTTCATGTTAGATGAACTGAGACACTCCCTGACCTTTGGGGTCTTTATGATAAGCCTTGTGTAATTCCAACTAAGTGCTCAGAGTCGGCTCAACATTTAATTAGCCAGTAATGAAGGTCAATGTAAAATCTACAGCCCATGGGGTAGTCAGACCCGAAAACCACCTTGCAAATAGTGTGGAACTGTCGATTTCTACCTCATTGGCAATTCCTTTCCGGGTGGATGGGGTGGTTGGGGTCAATAAGGTCAATCATGTTTCCCCTTCAGCTCCTGACAGCAGTGGGGAACAGTCAATCTCCACCACTTTGGCACTTTTCACACGGGCGGAGTGGGTTGTTAAATCCAACTTTGCCTCCTCTCCAGATTCTTTGGTGGGTATTGAGAGAAAAACCATCTCAACAGTCCTGGAGGCATTGGAAGGACGCGCTTATCAAAGAGCTGAATAGTTGTGACAACTCCTTGGACTTTGGTGCATGGCTAGTGTCTGTGGACATTTCCCCTGAGAAATATCATGCTCAAACTCCTGAGAAAAGCTTTCAAGCTTCCCATGTTCTACCCGTGAGTCATCTACCTACTAGCAAAGTGAATTGTTCCTCACAAACAGACTCACCTTTAAAAGAAGCTGATAACTATGCATACACCTCAGGGGCCTTTCGAGTTGGTCCTAGACCCGAGTCTATGCCATTTATGAAAGGAGCGCCACCTTCCTTCCCCTTTTCCGGAAGCAAGCAACTACAGAATTATAGTCCCGCCCCACCTGGGCTTGCTGCTGTTTCTGTGAAAAGACTTGGACGGTCCTCATGAGTCCATGTATCCCAGACTGGCTGATTTAAGGAGTCTGCGTCTGAGAAAATCCAATTTGTCAATGCCCAAAGATGAATCCATCAAAACCCTGGTTATGGACAATAGGCACTTAATTATTACTAACGTCATGAAACCTTCTCAGAGAGAACCTAGAGATGCACTTTGTAAGAAAGTCCTTGCTTGGCTTTGTGCTCGGTCCGGGCCTGGGGTTGTTCGTTCTTCCGATCTGAAGTTCTTGCACAGGATAGAACTGAACGATTGGTGTACCCGGGGGAACAGGGATTGCATTTTGGTGGGGTGTGGAGTTAGCACCCCGCCCCTCTATCTGAGACTGTGTAAATATTTGGCCAATGGCTCCTCGAACCTTGGACTTGTAGTTTAACTCCATTCCCCCTGTCTGAATCAGTGAACTGACAGTTTTTACTGGTCTTATAATATTGTATTTATTATCCAAATGTTTCGTCTTTTTTTGTTCTTTTTTTTTTGTTGGTCACGTATAGTATTGTTTGTACGTTTTGTTTCTTGTAAGCACTTTGAGGCCTGTGGGCAAAAGGCGTTCTATGAGAAATCTAAATAAATATATAGATATTGCAGTGGCCCTTCCTCGCACCATGTTAACTTCAGAGGCCTCACCAGAGATGATGGCTGGATCTTCTTTCTCTTTCCTTCTTAGGTGGTCTGCTTCTGGGTGACCCTGGGCAGCCCTGAGAAGCAGGAACACTTCCAGGAGCTGGGTTTCTTTCTCTAAAAATATAAAAAGACAGCTTTGGCATCTGCCTTAGAGTATTGTATGACTGTGGTGAGTTCTCGGAACCCCTTGCCTTGTTATGTGAAAGGAATGAGCAGCTAAGGACTGGATTGGTCTAGTAGCTCTTTGGTGTGTCTCCAAGAAAGTGGAAGGTGCGGGATCCTGCAAGCTCACCAGTCACACCAAGGGGCGGTGTGGTACTCATGAAGATGGCCGTGAACCCTGCCTCCCAAGACACCAGGAGACTACTGTCAAGGATTTCTGCATTAGACATAAACTGCAAATCACAAGCAACTTCATCTAATGATGCCATACACTCAGGAGCCGCACAGGAACATAGTATTGCCATCAGTCCTCCTGCTAATCTTACTGCGGCCAGGAAAGGCATGCTCCCTAAACCACCCTGCATCACATCAGGAGACGCGAGCGTGAAGCCCACACGGAAACCTCAAAGAAGTTGCTGAACTTATGAACAACTAAATTCGGACGGCTACGGTCCTCATGGTCGACTAGAGCTGTACTGAGAAACCGCGCCTAGCCCTCCAGAGCACACAGTATGCTGCAGACACCCACTTTCAAGATGGCGTGATGTTCAGAGACACATTTTTATATGTGGAAGCCCATGTGAGGAAAATCTCCCAATTAGTAAAATCAATGCAGGTCCAAGTGGGAGATTTGAATATACGTTAGGGGAAGTTTAGGCAAGAAACCAATCTTAAACCCTGAGATGAAACTACTAATAATTAACAAAAAATAAATGATAAACATCGTTGTAAAACCTGCAGCCTGGAACTCTTGTCCCTTAGGAGGTCTGTCAGAGCCCCAACACCTCCAGAAAACCATACCCACATCCCATTCACCTTCCTCGCGCAATGTGCCTGTAGTATGATGAAGCCACCTGTGATTTTCATGTATGTCTCCATGGAGAGAGTGGGACATACAGTGAGAGAAAGAGGGCACAGAGAGAGAGATAGAAATAGATATATATATGTATATATATATATATATATATATATATATATATAGAGAGAGAGAGAGAGAGAGAGAGAGCGAGAGAGAGAGAGCGAAGCACTGGAGGACAAGTGCAGTTGTGGCAGCACGGACATAGTTTGTTGTGACAGGAAGCAGGAGACCCAATTGCCCTCAAATGTGTCAAAGACCACGCAAAGCACAGTGAGAGCAAAGCACGGGAGGCCAAGCGCAGTTGTGGGTCTGCCTAGGTGGTGTTGGACACTTGAAGCAGTGAGGTAAGAACTATCCTAACAGGTGGCTTCTGATGCCGACGCCTCTCCTTTCAGTCCCTAATGGGGGGTAAATGTATGATTTATGCAGTAAAAACGTGCAGAGTGGGGCAGCAGACATCGCAGTCCCCAAGTTCAAGGCAACACAGTTCCACAACTCTTCTGGGTTCCCTTCTCAAGGTACTGGTTGAAGCAAATCTGTGAAATAAGAGTGCAAAGGGTGGGGTTGGGAAAATGTAACCAAAGACTCCCATAAGATACAAGGGGGCCAATTGAAAAAAGATGGAACTTAAAAAAAAGAATAAAGCTGTGAGTTGCTGCAAAACAATCACACATTACTTTCCCAATGCATCGGCCATCAATTCCATTCCGGCCGATGGACGCACTGCAATGTATACTATATTACAAGGAGCACATAATAAGAGTATTGATGATCAAGAATTATTAGCTGTGGTAAAGTGTGACCCCTCAGTATAGGAACTTGACAAATCAAATGCCCCATGTATGGGAAAACGGTCCTTATCACTCTCTATGTCACTGAGAATGTTTATGGATAGTTCCTCAGCATCCTCCTTGGAATCTACTGTTTTATTACCCCCCCCCTTCCCCTGGGTACCACTGCAAAATGGCAAAATAGGGAGATTGGGGCTAATAATAGCATGGTGCAGTGTCGATCTCCGCCTTAAATATGGTCCTCACATCATTGATGGACAAGTACAACAATATTAGAGGTATAGTTTGGACACTCTCACCCTGCGCATCCTTGAAGATTTGGAATTTGAAAACACAGATTTGATGATTAACACAGATTTGGAACTTACTAATGCAGATACAAGTTGGCCAGGCAAAACAGCGCTCAAAATAAAATCTAAATTTAACCCCATGTTCAATCCGGGAGGCCATGTTGAGGCATTTCAGGACCTGGTCATTAATGATCTTAAAAAAATTCGGAAGTCACGGCAACCTGTGAGAACAAACTTGACCCCAGCCCAACAATGCACACTTAAACAACTTGGGGCTATGAAAGAGTATATCATTAAACCATCAGATAAGGGGACTAATATAGTCATGATGAACCGGACTGATTACATCAAGGAAGCTCATAGGCAACTAACAGACAAAAACTGTTACTCAAAATTACAAGCTGACCCTTCTGAAACCATGAGAGTGTTACTATCAGACCTTTTACAGACTTGGAAGGAGAGAGACCTGCTAGACGAAGACATGTGTACATATTTACAACCTAAATTTCCCACTATTCCAACGATTTATTTTCTGCCTAAAATACACAAAAGCTTGACAAGACCTCCAGGCAGACCTATTGTCACACTATGTGGGGCACTGTTGGAAAACCTATCGCGGTTTGTGGATGAAACACTGATTACTTTTGTTACCACTCTGCCCTCCTACTTAAGGGACACTAAGGATTTTTTGAGCAGAATAGAGGGTATTCCATGGGAAACTTCTTATTTGTTAACAACTCTAGATGTGGTCTCTCTCTATACTTCAATTCGACACGAAGATGGCCTTAAAGCTTGCGAGCATTTTTTGTACACCAGGTCTATGAACTATATGCAACATGGCACCATGATATTGGAGATGATTAGATTTTGCTTAACCAATAATTGTTTTTTGTTTGACAAGGAGTATTTTATCCAACTTCAAGGCACTGCCATGGGCACTACGTTTGCTCCTTCATATGCTAATTTAACCATGGGCTGGTGGGAGAAGTTTGTTGTCTGGCATTCAGGCAACACTTTATACACAGACAAAATAATCCTATGGCTGCGATATATTGATGATCTGTTTGTGATCTGGGATGGCAATGATCAAGAATGGCTAGACTTTGTGAGGATGTTAAACATTAATAATTTAAACCTCCAATTTACTGAGAACCATAGCAAGACTGAGGTAGTTTTCTTGGATATTGCAATTAAAGTAGTTAATGGAGAACTCACCAGCAGCCTACACAGAAAGCCAACCAGCTCAAACATACCATTACACGCAAAGAGTAGCCATCCCACAGCCCTAAAATGGAGCATTCCGTATGGCGAATTTATACGCATACGTAGAAATTGCTCAAACATTAACATCTTTGACAGTGAATGTGCCTGTATGGCCCAGAGATTTAAAAATCGTGGCTACCCAATTAAAATATTGGAAAGAGCATTTCTAAAAGTTAGAGACATGGATCGCTCCCTCTTACTGACTTCTAATTCTGTGCAAACGAAAAATACAGAGAACACAGATATACGTTTAATTTTGACCTTTGGTAACGGGGCGCGTAACATTCGCCAAGTATTACAAAAGCACTGGCATGTCCTAAGATTAGATGAACACTTGGGCGAGATCCTGGCACCCAAAGTCAATATTACATTCCGTAGATCACCTTCAATGAAAGATACCCTGGTGCCTAGTTTTATGAGCCCTCTGATTAATCAATCAGGAGCCAGTTGGATGAACATCAAGAGACCGGGCTTCCAAAAATGTTCCAAATGTAAAGCATGCACCTACGCAGTCAATACTAGTTGCTATTTACATCCTATTCTAGGGAAGAACATTAAGATTGTGTCCAGAATAACTTGTGAAACTGAATATGTGGTATATGTGTTGAATTGCCCATGTAACAAGTGGTATGTTGGTAGCACCAAAGGACAACTTAAATTAAGGGTACTACAACATATCAGGGCAATAAAGCATGCCGATCCAACTTACCCTATGGCTCTACATTTTAAGCATCAACATGGGGGCCAATTGGAGGGTTTTACTTTTTTCGGCATACATACAATTACTAAACCACTTAGAGGAGGTAATCGCGAGTTAGCATTACGACAGCTGGAAACCAGGTGCATTTTGGACTTAGAGACTAAGAAACCCAGGGGTCACAATTTAGATGAGGAATTATATACCTTCCTGGGAACATGAATCTTAAGTTTATAATGTCTCTAACCTGCTCTTATCATTCAGTACATGTCCCATAGTGGACTCCTGATGCTATTAGTAAAAATGGAATTATCACATGTTTATTTATGAAATATTGGGTTGGTACTCTGCTTTCATAGCTGTGATGCAGTTTTTAAACATTGGTTTTTAATAGGTAACCATATAGGTTTTTATTTTTAGAGGTTGCAATAACACAGAGATTTTTTAACTTGACTTTACCTGTTTTGTGGCGTCATACCGATGATAATCCTATACGGACTCTATAATAGAAGGGTTTTATCTATATTCTATTGCCGATACACTCTTACCTCTATAAAATCTTTGATGCATATATATAGATTTATATGAAAGAGACACATTCTTTACCTTTTATACGATCAATATGGTTCTCTTTTTAGTATTATGAATTTGGATGTTTTATGCACTATGCACTTTATGATCTAGCAATAGTTTGCACGCACTTTGCACTTTACAAAGAGGAAACTTTTGCGGAATGATGAACAGAGCAGACGTCCATGCACATACCTCAGAACGTGAAAAAATCTAAACTTATAGAGATTCACTTTATTTGACATATATCAGATATTGTATCCATTTAGTAAAGCATAAAGTTGAGAGGCTTATATGAATAAGAGAGGTATGTGCATGGACGGAGAGCACTATGCACTTTATTTTATTGCTGCTATGCATGTAATTTTGCTGCTGGAATGCTATCTTGCACAGACATCCAAATGTTTTATACTTGGCAATTTTGCACATATCATATACTGTCTGTATGCACCTAGTCCGAGGTTTATTTGAGTACGCTAGACGCTACTTTGCATAGGTTACCATTGCTAATTTATGATCATGCAGCTAGGAGTTACATCTGACTAATTCCTCCTTTTCCGATGCATTGGCAAACGCATTCTTAGACATATAAATTATGTCTAAAACCATGGCATATTGCTGAAATCGAAAAACACATGATTGCTTTGTGAAAATAATGCATTTTTTGTTACATCACACACTTTGTGTCTTTTATGCACTTACAAATTATGAAAGTAATTCATGTGGCACATATTAGAGGACAAAGTTAGAACTCCTCCATGAGTAATTACATACTGTTGAACCGTTCCAATATGGCTGCCTTACAAAACATGATGAACGAATGGTCCATAGCAGGTGGACACTCTCTATGTGAAATCAGAGAGTCAGCCTGGGGATAAATTGCAGTCCATTCTCTGTGTTGTTGGTAAACCCACGTGATCAAGCGGTCTGTGCACCGCGAAACGCGTCGTTTTTGTTTTCCTTCCTGATGTACTCACACCAATAAAGAAAACGTGTTGCCAGGAGTGCTGAGGAGTTTCTTTCCACTTTCTTTTGCTGCAAGGATACTGGTTCTTGATTGCAGCTGTTCTCTGGAGTGCACTCCACTTGCTGTCTTTTTCTAAAAGGCATTCTTCTCATATTATCGCGCTGAAGGCTCAACGGCGCTGGAATCTGCACCCGCCCATTTCACAGAAGCGCACAACTCCGTCCATTTGATCCGTCTTTGGAGCTGTTTTGAGTGCTCCGGTCTGTCCACAGTAACCACGCATCGTGAAGATACAGGGAGGAGGAGCGGGCCGGTTACCTGCTGTACTGCGGATGACGAGTTCGGCGCGCCGGAGGACACGTGGAGCCCGCATCAGTTGCAGCAGGTCTGTGAACGTTCCATTCTTTTCTGTTTCTTCTATCTATTCAAGTCTCGTATGGTCCGAGGACAGTCCGTTAAAGTAACTACAGCATCTCCACATTGTGGCTTGCTGTTGGCGTGAGAGCGAACATTTGTTCAAGCTATAAAGTGGTCAAACACCTCAACAACAATACATTGTATTGATTATGGCAACACAACAGGAAAGGGAAAACATTCAAAAAATACAAGCTGCGTCACTTTTTTGTGAAAAGCAACCCATACCCAATAAAGATGCACCCAAGGAGCAGATGTCAGAGACACAGTCTAGCAATGAGGTGAAACTTCTAAGAGAACTGGAGAAGCTACGTAAAAGAGAGATCAGTAAATGGTGAGAAGAATTCTCTCTACAAAATTACATTGATGTAGGACGTATTCCAAGAGGTTTACGTATCCTTACCACACCCTCGTTCGAAGATCAAGACCCTGCTATGCTACAAGAATGGGGAGAGTCCAGTAATGCTTGCTCAGTTAACTTCCTTAACATCTTGATCAAATATGCCAGAATGGACAGACACAAAATACTGGATAAAATAAAGGAAGTTACAGAACAATTGCAGAGTCTAGAGGAAAGTGAAGAGGGGAAAAATCTACGCATCAACATGGAAAAAGGATACAAAATGTTTGAGGAAGATATCAAATTACGTAAGCAGAGGAAATTCATACGTGATAGAAATGATTACGAACAAGGAAGAGTATTGACCTTTGCTAAATGCTTTGACACACTAAGGAAAAAACTTCCTTTGCAAGCCCCAGTGTCTACAAACACCAGTTCGATAGAACCATCATCCTCAGATATTGATACTACTGAGAGTGAGAGTGAACAACCTTTGAGAAAATTAAATTTTTTAGAGGAAATGAAGCTGTTGGGTATGGATGGCAGACTAAACAGTGGCAAAAAAATAAGAGGCAGAGGCCGAGGCAAGGCTTCGAATCAAAGAGGAAGAAAAAGACAAGGAGGGGAAGACGCGGGATCTTCAACAAACATGGAAAAACCGGAGCGCTTAACACGCTCTGGAATAAAGAAATGAATTCATCCACGACAGAATTACCCGATATGTCCATAATCAACCTCTCCTCCCATGAGCTGACTGCGGCTGAAAATCAAGTCTTAAGACTGGGACTAAACTTTTGTCCTACCTCTGTCTACAATTATGCTGAAACCCGCATAGATTTTGATAAATTTATGCGGAAAATCAGACTAAAAAAATTCTTTGCCATGTTTCCGCCAAAACCTAAGACCAAAGTCTGTCACCCAGGACGCACTGATGTTTCCATACAGGACACTCTCACCCTGCGCATCCTTGAAGATTTGGAATTTGAAAACACAGATTTGATGATTAACACAGATTTGGAACTTACTAATGCAGATACAAGTTGGCCAGGCAAAACAGCGCTCAAAATAAAATCTAAATTTAACCCCATGTTCAATCCGGGAGGCCATGTTGAGGCATTTCAGGACCTGGTCATTAATGATCTTAAAAAAATTCGGAAGTCACGGCAACCTGTGAGAACAAACTTGACCCCAGCCCAACAATGCACACTTAAACAACTTGGGGCTATGAAAGAGTATATCATTAAACCATCAGATAAGGGGACTAATATAGTCATGATGAACCGGACTGATTACATCAAGGAAGCTCATAGGCAACTAACAGACAAAAACTGTTACTCAAAATTACAAGCTGACCCTTCTGAAACCATGAGAGTGTTACTATCAGACCTTTTACAGACTTGGAAGGAGAGAGACCTGCTAGACGAAGACATGTGTACATATTTACAACCTAAATTTCCCACTATTCCAACGATTTATTTTCTGCCTAAAATACACAAAAGCTTGACAAGACCTCCAGGCAGACCTATTGTCACACTATGTGGGGCACTGTTGGAAAACCTATCGCGGTTTGTGGATGAAACACTGATTACTTTTGTTACCACTCTGCCCTCCTACTTAAGGGACACTAAGGATGTTTTGAGCAGAATAGAGGGTATTCCATGGGAAACTTCTTATTTGTTAACAACTCTAGATGTGGTCTCTCTCTATACTTCAATTCGACACGAAGATGGCCTTAAAGCTTGCGAGCATTTTTTGTACACCAGGTCTATGAACTATATGCAACATGGCACCATGATATTGGAGATGATTAGATTTTGCTTAACCAATAATTGTTTTTTGTTTGACAAGGAGTATTTTATCCAACTTCAAGGCACTGCCATGGGCACTACGTTTGCTCCTTCATATGCTAATTTAACCATGGGCTGGTGGGAGAAGTTTGTTGTCTGGCATTCAGGCAACACTTTATACACAGACAAAATAATCCTATGGCTGCGATATATTGATGATCTGTTTGTGATCTGGGATGGCAATGATCAAGAATGGCTAGACTTTGTGAGGATGTTAAACATTAATAATTTAAACCTCCAATTTACTGAGAACCATAGCAAGACTGAGGTAGTTTTCTTGGATATTGCAATTAAAGTAGTTAATGGAGAACTCACCAGCAGCCTACACAGAAAGCCAACCAGCTCAAACATACCATTACACGCAAAGAGTAGCCATCCCACAGCCCTAAAATGGAGCATTCCGTATGGCGAATTTATACGCATACGTAGAAATTGCTCAAACATTAACATCTTTGACAGTGAATGTGCCTGTATGGCCCAGAGATTTAAAAATCGTGGCTACCCAATTAAAATATTGGAAAGAGCATTTCTAAAAGTTAGAGACATGGATCGCTCCCTCTTACTGACTTCTAATTCTGTGCAAACGAAAAATACAGAGAACACAGATATACGTTTAATTTTGACCTTTGGTAACGGGGCGCGTAACATTCGCCAAGTATTACAAAAGCACTGGCATGTCCTAAGATTAGATGAACACTTGGGCGAGATCCTGGCACCCAAAGTCAATATTACATTCCGTAGATCACCTTCAATGAAAGATACCCTGGCGCCTAGTTTTATGAGCCCTCTGATTAATCAATCAGGAGCCAGTTGGATGAACATCAAGAGACCGGGCTTCCAAAAATGTTCCAAATGTAAAGCATGCACCTACGCAGTCAATACTAGTTGTTATTTACATCCTATTCTAGGGAAGAACATTAAGATTGTGTCCAGAATAACTTGTGAAACTGAATATGTGGTATATGTGTTGAATTGCCCATGTAACAAGTGGTATGTTGGTAGCACCAAAGGACAACTTAAATTAAGGGTACTACAACATATCAGGGCAATAAAGCATGCCGATCCAACTTACCCTATGGCTCTACATTTTAAGCATCAACATGGGGGCCAATTGGAGGGTTTTACTTTTTTCGGCATACATACAATTACTAAACCACTTAGAGGAGGTAATCGCGAGTTAGCATTACGACAGCTGGAAACCAGGTGCATTTTGGACTTAGAGACTAAGAAACCCAGGGGTCACAATTTAGATGAGGAATTATATACCTTCCTGGGAACATGAATCTTAAGTTTATAATGTCTCTAACCTGCTCTTATCATTCAGTACATGTCCCATAGTGGACTCCTGATGCTATTAGTAAAAATGAAATTATCACATGTTTATTTATGAAATATTGGGTTGGTACTCTGCTTTCATAGCTGTGATGCAGTTTTTAAACATTGGTTTTTAATAGGTAACCATATAGGTTTTTATTTTTAGAGGTTGCTATAACACAGAGATTTTTTAACTTGACTTTACCTGTTTTGTGGCGTCATACCGATGATAATCCTATACGGACTCTATAATAGAAGGGTTTTATCTATATTCTATTGCCGATACACTCTTACCTCTATAAAATCTTTGATGCATATATATAGACTTATATGAAAGAGACACATTCTTTACCTTTTATACGATCAATATGGTTCTCTTTTTAGTATTATGAATTTGGATGTTTTATGCACTATGCACTTTATGATCTAGCAATAGTTTGCACGCACTTTGCACTTTACAAAGAGGAAACTTTTGCGGAATGATGAACAGAGCAGACGTCCATGCACATACCTCAGAACGTGAAAAAATCTAAACTTATAGAGATTCACTTTATTTGACATATATCAGATATTGTATCCATTTAGTAAAGCATAAAGTTGAGAGGCTTATATGAATAAGAGAGGTATGTGCATGGACGGAGAGCACTATGCACTTTATTTTATTGCTGCTATGCATGTAATTTTGCTGCTGGAATGCTATCTTGCACAGACATCCAAATGTTTTATACTTGGCAATTTTGCACATATCATATACTGTCTGTATGCACCTAGTCCGAGGTTTATTTGAGTACGCTAGACGCTACTTTGCATAGGTTACCATTGCTAATTTATGATCATGCAGCTAGGAGTTACATCTGACTAATTCCTCCTTTTCCGATGCATTGGCAAACGCATTCTTAGACATATAAATTATGTCTAAAACCATGGCATATTGCTGAAATCGAAAAACACATGATTGCTTTGTGAAAATAATGCATTTTTTGTTACATCACACACTTTGTGTCTTTTATGCACTTACAAATTATGAAAGTAATTCATGTGGCACATATTAGAGGACAAAGTTAGAACTCCTCCATGAGTAATTACATACTGTTGAACCGTTCCAATATGGCTGCCTTACAAAACATGATGAACGAATGGTCCATAGCAGGTGGACACTCTCTATGTGAAATCAGAGAGTCAGCCTGGGGATAAATTGCAGTCCATTCTCTGTGTTGTTGGTAAACCCACGTGATCAAGCGGTCTGTGCACCGCGAAACGCGTCGTTTTTGTTTTCCTTCCTGATGTACTCACACCAATAAAGAAAACGTGTTGCCAGGAGTGCTGAGGAGTTTCTTTCCACTTTCTTTTGCTGCAAGGATACTGGTTCTTGATTGCAGCTGTTCTCTGGAGTGCACTCCACTTGCTGTCTTTTTCTAAAAGGCATTCTTCTCATATGTATATATATATATATATATATAGAGAGAGAGAGAGAGAGAGAGCGAGAGAGAGAGAGCGAAGCACTGGAGGACAAGTGCAGTTGTGGCAGCACGGACATAGTTTGTTGTGACAGGAAGCAGGAGACCCAATTGCCCTCAAATGTGTCAAAGACCACGCAAAGCACAGTGAGAGCAAAGCACGGGAGGCCAAGCGCAGTTGTGGGTCTGCCTAGGTGGTGTTGGACACTTGAAGCAGTGAGGTAAGAACTATCCTAACAGGTGGCTTCTGATGCCGACGCCTCTCCTTTCAGTCCCTAATGGGGGGTAAATGTATGATTTATGCAGTAAAAACGTGCAGAGTGGGGCAGCAGACATCGCAGTCCCCAAGTTCAAGGCAACACAGTTCCACAACTCTTCTGGGTTCCCTTCTCAAGGTACTGGTTGAAGCAAATCTGTGAAATAAGAGTGCAAAGGGTGGGGTTGGGAAAATGTAACCAAAGACTCCCATAAGATACAAGGGGGCCAATTGAAAAAAGATGGAACTTAAAAAAAAGAATAAAGCTGTGAGTTGCTGCAAAACAATCACACATTACTTTCCCAATGCATCGGCCATCAATTCCATTCCGGCCGATGGACGCACTGCAATGTATACTATATTACAAGGAGCACATAATAAGAGTATTGATGATCAAGAATTATTAGCTGTGGTAAAGTGTGACCCCTCAGTATAGGAACTTGACAAATCAAATGCCCCATGTATGGGAAAACGGTCCTTATCACTCTCTATGTCACTGAGAATGTTTATGGATAGTTCCTCAGCATCCTCCTTGGAATCTACTGTTTTATTACCCCCCCCTTCCCCTGGGTACCACTGCAAAATGGCAAAATAGGGAGATTGGGGCTAATAATAGCATGGTGCAGTGTCGATCTCCGCCTTAAATATGGTCCTCACATCATTGATGGACAAGTACAACAATATTAGAGGTGAAGTTATAAAACACACAGAAACTTTAAATGTGATCCTTCAGCGAGTGGACGCATTGTCCCCTAAATCGTCACCAAATCCTATACAACATGGATAACTGGATCACCTAGTAATGTGAATCTATCCTCCCTGCAAGGCTCTTTGAGCCAGTGCTCATTACCTGTGCTGATTAAGGAAATAAATGCAAATGATATTGGTAATTCTCAAACTGACACTACGGATAATTGCCTTGAGTTAGAAGAGCTTTGAAGAATGAATAGAAAAAATCAACCATGCCAGCAGTAGCAAAATAAAAGAAAAAAGAAACATAGAAAAAATCCCCAAATCAACTGACAGTGATCTAGGTCATTTCTAAGATCGCTACAAGTTCCAGATTCTGCTGAGGAGGGTACCCCATCCCTACATTTGAAGCCAATAAAACAACTAAAATGTAGAGAGTGTACAAGTATTCCAGCACCAATGACTTTTGTGCCGAACAACTCTGGCCATTCATTGGTAGAAGTACTGTCATGCGGAAACAGTGATTTACCTTGTAGGCCGTCCAGTAGCGGGGCAGCTGATAAGATGATGTGCTTTTCGAAAGATGCGAGTAGCCCAATGGATGGCTTGCCAAGGAACTATATTAAGGGGGCAGAAAGACGTTGTGGTGATCCAAGAATGTGTGAACAAGGTCTACAGAGTGATTTGCTGTCGATAAGGCCATGCCCAATCAAAAAGAACCAATCCGCTATGAAACAAAGTCTATGTAGAAAGAATTTGACAGTGGAAGCAGCTCCTAAAATTATGGTGGGGTTTCTGTTAAATGACTCGCAAAGACCTGTGTTGAATAGATCTAACATTTAGGCATTGATTCATGACATCCCGATGCTAAGATTGATATCATCTCAAGATATTGCCATGGTGGACTTCGTCAATGACCATCAAACAGATTTGGTGGCTCGTGCAATCCCTTCTCGAGTAATTTGAGAACTACTATCATCTGAAACTGTTCATTTTAGGTTAATGGGATATGACATCGTCTTGGAATCCAATAGAAATTATCCCCTGTGAAGTAGGAGTTCCCCTAAAGATGACAAATCTATGAATGATTCCCCAATACAAGAGTTAAAAATAAAGAACAACATTGGTCGCGACAACCAGTTTTCTTGAAAGAGTGGTTAGTATGAAAGAATCAGGAAGGGATGGAAAAATTGATTGGTCGTGGTTAGCAGCAGCAATAAATAAAATTCCAGGTACCCCACGCACCACGACTCAACATCCTTAGTAATTGCTCAGAAATGGGATCCCTTTAATGAAAGTAGTGGTCAGCTCCTAAACTCTTTAATTACTCTTTAAGAGAGCTGGTTGACATCACATGTTTTTATGGATGGATACAGTATGAGTCAGCAGTTAGCTGTTAAAGGTTTAGCTGGTTGCCCATCCGGTGCGCTGCTTATAGCAATTAAAAGCTCAATGGGATTGAGTTTAAAGGAAACTAAGTCATGCAGCGATGGGATTTTGGCTAATTGGTATGCTTTTGAAGGGGATACAGGGTAACTAATTTGTTTGTGATTAACATATGCTGGAACCCCCAAAAAGCTCTAGTTTGTCATTTTATATAACCTATCAGTTGTGGTGGAAGAGTGGCAGATTGTTGAGCGTATGTGTTGTTGGTGGGGGATTTTAATGCCAGATTGAGAATTGATAAGGAGATAGGAGTGGAGGAGGAAGAGGCCATAACATATGCAGCTACATCAAATGATGCTTGATCCCATTGCCTTTTAATCTTGCAAAAATGGAAGCTGCACTGCTTAAATGGATCCATTGTAGCTGATCTGGTTCCAATGATACATGGTCTAACAGAGTGCACTCAACTCGGATTGAATACTCTGTAGTTAATAGAGAATTTATTTTGCAATGCAACAATGTTAGCATCATTGATACAAACTTAAGTGACCATAGGATGTTAAGTGCCAATTTCCTGCTGCCCATTAGACAGGCGCCCCACCAGCGATGACCCGGGATAGCACCCCATAGAGGCAGGGACAGTTAGAACCTTCACTGCCCCTCCTTGTAACCTACTATTCTGTCGCTTGATGACAGGCCCATACACATCTTGTTGTTACCTGTAGCTTACACAATAAGCTATTAACAGCAATCTACAGTACAACAGGTGAGCATTGTCCTCGTTTCCCTCTTTCCTCTGAGACATGTAGGATCATCTACGAACATGATATATCCTCGCTGGCGCATTGACGCTAGGGTTTGTCTGCCATCAATGAGGAATCTGAATATTGGAAAGATTCCGGATGGTCACTTAAGCTCGAGCATGAGGAGGTGTTAAAGGCTGTTAATAATGAGAGTAATTTACAGGTTAAAGGGCTGAATTATCTTACAAATATAGTTCTTAAAAATGTGCCAAATGTTTGGGTGGATGCTCTGTATAAAGTATCTACTAACATCATTACAACTAGGGAAATGCCTAAGTCTTGGAAATACTTTTATGTGGTCCCGATCTTTGAAAAGGGGAATAGGGAAGATCCGAGGGACTACAGACCGATAACTTTGCCAGATGTAGACAGTAACATTTTCCTTTTCCTAGTTTAGAATGATTTGGAGGAATGGACTCTGACAACTGGGCACTTGAACAAGTTTCCAACAGGTTTCAGAAATTCGTTAGGCACTACTCTAAACTGATTGATTCTGAATCTGCTTCATTATAAAGCGAGCAGGATAGATAAACCAGATATCTACTTAAGTTTTGTGGACTTCACTTCTGCATTTGACTCTATCCATAGGGAGAAGCTATGGAGCAAGCCTGCGAAATTGGGGACTTCCGGGGAACCTACGGAACATACTAGTACATTTGTATTCAAATACCTCAATAAAAGTAAGATCAGACAACAAGGGGACTGTATCCACAGGGATTAATACACTGAGGGGATTGTGCCAGGGCTGAATCCTAGCACCATGCTTATTTAACATCTATATTTTGGATATCAGTGAATTCTTTGACAACTGTGGTCTGGCGTTCCATATACTTGGTCTTCAGCATTTAAAGTGGCTTGCTATTGCAGAGGACGTCCTACTTGTCGATCATTCTCAAATTGGATGCAGGGGCTCATAGTAGGTATCAAAGATTACGCGGCTGAGAATAATCTAACTATTAATTATCGCGTACATCAAAACCAATTAAATTTGTGTGGAAGCTTGGGTCTTCAACTTTGGAAGTTGTGGACCGATTCATTTATTTAGGCTTCCTTATTTTTTTCTCTCTGGATAAAGCAGCCCTTAGAGCATAGTTGCGTTCATAGGGCGAAGTGATGAAACCCAAAATGCGTAAGTAATACCGAAAATCAGCTACGACCTTGAAATGATACTATGGAGAGTGAGCAAAGATTGAAGGAATAGAGGTGGACGTATGGAGAAATGTTCTTCCTTTACCTAATTGTGTAATTATTTGGTAAGTTTCTCAACCCTCCTAAGGGTTATTTGTATTCTGATCTACATGAGGTTCTGTGAATAAAAAGCAATGCACTCTTGGAGCAGTTGTATGTAACATGTAATGAAATGCTGAGGACTTTAGTAGAGAGTTCACAGGAAAAGTCATCTAATCCTGTTAAGATGAAAATGAAGCTCTGGGCTTGGACTGGATCTCCACGCGGGAGGCTGTGGAAAAGTATACATTATATCATGACCTGTTATTAGAACACAGGGAATTGGGATGTTTACTTGCTTATTTGAATACATTTCCAACTACGATCTGGTGACAGCAGTTCCTTTGCCTCAGTTGAATCCATCTCGATTAGAATCTTTGAAGCACATTTTATGCCACTGCCCAGAACTACGAGAGAAGCGCCCACTGTATTTTGAAAAGGCTTTGAAATATCTGGTTGATGAGGAAAATCTCTGGGTTAGGGTTCCAGCGGGTGCGTCAACATCCATAATAGCATGAGCTTGAAATGTTTAAGGATTTTCAGCGTGTATTTTCTAATTTATACCAGAGGGGGTAATACTTTGGGTCTGATTTCATTTGATGATGAATTTATGGAATTAGTTGCTAATGAAGTTTGTTTAAAAAAAATACATTTGGGGATACAATAATGAATTAGAGAAACTGTTTGATATTGAGGGCTCTTTAAAATGCATTGATCAAATGTTGTGAAAGTTTATTGATTTTAACTATATCCCAATAAAACAAAGAAAGAGAGAGGGAGGAGAGAGAGAGAGAAAGATCAGTAAAATATTCTGTGGGCACAGTCAGTTCTTATTGCTGTTCTTATCATTAAAGCAATCAAAAGACTGGGTAACCCTTTCCCATGAGAAGCTGTTTGACCGTTATACCACTTGGAGGCGCATTTTATGACAATCCTTGGGGACAGCTTTGGGGTAATTCTTCCTCCCTTCTGTAAGCGATATTCAATCAACACTACAGCTAAGTCAATGCCTAGTCTGGGATGCTGAGGAAAACCCTTATTGATGTATTTTTATATCCAGTTCAGTACTCTGGATGACAACCCTTGTATAGCACCCCCCTCTTAGAATCCCCCTGACCCCACTGAGCCAAGAAGTAGGTTTGTTTTGCAAATTAAAAGGTTTATTTGAAAATTTAAACTATATATATATATATATATATATATATCACACTTCTATAAATAATTTGATAATGGATATAACACTTGTGAATATGAGCAGTAGTCAGCAAGAGGTAACTTATGGATAGGAACAGAAGAATAAGGTGGGAAATAATGCTTTATATGGTTCAAGGAAACGCAAGGTGGAATAAAATGCAGTACAGAAATAACTTGTTATGATTTTAGCAAAAGGTAATATGATCACTTTTTCTTTTGACAATTCACTCCCCCCCTATGCAATACAAGAAATGGAAGGAGAGCACACAGTCTTCAAGAATCCCAACAAATCACACTTTATAATGCAATACACAGTTCCAGTTCTCCCAGCAAGCTTAGGGAAAACAGGGATGAGTTTTAAACACAGGCGAATTACTTTAATGTGGTTTGCAAGGAAGTGAAAAGGTGCTAAAATTGCTTTTAATTCCCTCTAGAGGTTCAGGGTAGGTGATGGCCACTTTATATTAGTTCAGGCTCACTTTAACAATACTCTATGAATGAGTATCAGATTGCAAAAGAATTTTAGCAAAGAGAAGCAAAAAGCTGCTAATTTCTATAGATTAAATAATCGGGCCAAATCGCAGTAAATTTCGCGAGTGCGTGTCTCGCGATTACGGAAAAAGTATAGGGAGTAGGAAGTCAGTTCTAGGTTCGTTGGAAAGCCTCGATTGAAGCTTTCAGATGAAAGTTAAATCTCGCTCCTAGCACAAACGGTTCCGGAGATACGGATGATTTAATAAAGGTAGATTTTCATATTTAAAGTAAAACTCAAAATGACAGGTGACAGCTTGCAGCTGCAGAATTGACAGGTGACAGTTGTGCAGCTTTAAAAATAACAGATGACACGATTTCTAGGAGGCTGTTCTCATTAGGTTAAAATAGCTTGAATTAGATTATTTTAACTAAGAGATTGGGTTCTGCACTGTTCTGGCGGATACTCAATCCTAATTTTGAAATGAATGGGCCTCGTCACGGATCTGGTCAACTGGACTGGACTTCGGTTATCTCTGCTCGGCGGGTCAATCAGGCACCGGTTCTGCTCACAGCAGTTTGGGTCTCTCTAGACCTCTGGTCTGGTCTCTGGCAATTGTTCTTGGCAAAGAATTCAAACAGCTCGCCCGGCTGTGGAATAGTTTGCAACAGATTCTAAGGATGCTGAGGCCTGCTGAGAAGAGTTCTCAGTTTGTGGGTTTAGGGCCTTGCTTAAAGTTCTGAAGTAAAGTTCTGGTCTTTGGAGATTGATGGATGTGAAGTCTGGAGTCTCCCGGCAGAACGTCCCGCAGAAAATGGAATTGAATGTCCCTACCTGGGTTTCAGTGGCCCTTTTTATGTGTTTTGAAAATGGGTGTGTGCATGGGCCTAGCTAAGCCTGCCCCTCTCACTTATCATTGGCCAAGCTTTCCTCTCTCCCTTGATTGGGGGGAAGAAATGGAGTGTCAGAGTGATGCTGTAGGTTTTATGGTCAGAGGAACCTCCCCTTGTCAAATTGCACACAAATCTATTTCTGATCCAAATACATATTTATCTATGTACCATTTTTCTCATATTATAGGTCCAGTTGACATATTTTCTGTAGCACCAAACCATCCGATCCCTGTCTTTTTACGATGTTGTGTCCACTGATGACAGAATTCTCCCCTTTTCATCCAGATAACGACCTCTAAACCTTTCCAGATTTTACACAAATGTGCACCAGGGAGATGGGTTTCAGATGAGAAAGTGTCAGATTTTTAACATGCATACATTTGGAGTGAGACCCTATTTTCCGCTAGCAACCCCCCAGAATACACCACAGGGTCCTAACGCCTCTTAAAACGTGCACAGAAAAATCACAAGAACAATGATATTAATTATATAATTTTGACCAGTCCGCACTATGCGTTATCTATCTTTTTAAAACTATGCTCTGGTCAAAAGGGGGTGTGGCTTCCCACATCACAGGGTGGAATAACTGGTTTATCCACTTCCCCCAAGCTCAGCTGCTAGCAAAGGCACTGCCCCTCCCAGTTTCCCCCAAGAGGAAGCCACTTTACGGCCCCCCAATATAACATTAGCCTGAGTCCATTGTCCAGTTTCGTGCAGTTGCCCCGCCCCTAATCTAATCAGAGAGGTGTCAACTCCTTTTGGTGGGGAAGCAGGATGCAGCTAGGCCTGTGAACACAGCTGTTGATCCAGTTTCAACTCCTGTCGGGGGTAGTTGTCAGGCAGAATCCAGTTTCATTAAGCCAGGTTTCAGCTAAATGTCACTTTTTGTTCCCAGTTTTCTACATTCAAATCAAACTGACAATTTTTACATATACATTAAATAATTACTTCCTTCAAGTCATTTCAGAATATAGTTTTACATTGTATCCACCTCTTAGCAAGTCTTTCCTTGGTCTGGTTTGGGTTCCTCTGTTCAGTTTTACACAAAAGTCTGGTGGTTTTAAAACGCCGGCTTTCTGATAGTGGTGAGTACCGGTATTGCAACCATTAATGGGATTAAGAAAATGAATTCCCCACAGTTCTGAGTTGGTTTTTGGCAATCAGCATTGCCATTCCCAATGGTTTCAGGCTACTGTGTGTGTAGCCCAATGGTGGTTTTAGGCAGTGCCCTCCTGTGCTCACAACAGAGGCAAAAATGGGTGGCAGCCTATTCTTCATGTTTTCCCTGTACACTCTCTGGGGAGTTCTGGCCATCATGATGTTTTCCATGCCAGTACTGCACAGTTGTATGGTAGGGCTTGGATGCATGGGTAAAAACATCCCACAAGCCCCCCCTCTTGCGATGGCCATTCTGTCCTTTCACTGATGGAACTCGCAAGATCTGGGATGTTCGCCTCCTCTTCTTCCAATTGCATGGATGGCACAGTTCAGCATCTTTTCCTCCCTCCAGTCGATCAATCAGTTCTCCTTGCTGGTCCTGATGGGAGGATTGGGCGGTACCCCGGGCCCCTCGGGTCTGTGCTCCCGGTCCCCGGTCGTCCTCCTTGATCAGTCTCCATGGTTTCCTCTCTCCTAGGATGATAAAGCAAAGCGGCAATACTTATTCGTAGACATTTCTTCCCCACCATTGATATAGTGGGGTGGCATATACATTTTATAGTCAAACATTTGCGTTCTTATTTTAACAAAAAAAAGATACAATTATAAGACATTTTTTTTTCCAAATCATAATATTTTAGAGACTATATGTGTGATATTTTAGGGTTGGAATTGAATTACTCTGGAGCGGTCCCCTCTGGTATTGCAGAGGACTCCTCCAGTTGTTGCAGAGTGTGCCTGGCATGGCAACACTTTAGCTGATTTATATGTACCCACTTGTCTTCCCCCTCTGCCGAACTGTCTTTGGGGATGCGGATCTTGAATGCAACAGGGGAGATCTTGTCTATAATTTCAAACGGTCCCTTCCATGTAAGCAAGAATTTTCGCTGTTTGGCCTGGTTCCTTTGGAAATTGTATAGATAGACCCGATCACCCACCTTATATTCCTTTCGGGTAGTTTTTAAATCATAGTGGATCTTCATGCTCTCGGCTGATCTCTCTAGATTCCGCTGAGCATAGGCAAAAGCTTGCTGAAGGTGTTTCCTTAAATTCTCCACATACTCATGAGTTGTGGAGGCATTTATCAGTGTCTGCTCTTGGGTCCTGTAGAGCAGATGCTGGGGAAGCACCATCTTGCGTCCGGTCATCAACTCAAATGGTAACATTTTAGTTGCAGATGAAGGGGTAGATCTGATGGCCATTAGGACCAGTGGTAATCGGATATCCCAACTTGGCCCAGAATCTGCCACAAACGTTTTTAATATGCTCACAATGGTTCGGTTGTATCTCTCTACTGCTCCAGAAGAAGCTGGCCTGTAAGCAATATAGTCACAGAGCCAGAAGTCTCTACCCTACTCAATAACATCAAACCTTCAACGTGCAAAGGTGACATCTGCCCGCCCTCCATCATCAAAGAGTGCTCGACAGCCCTCACACCTATCATCACAGCATTCATCAACGCCTCCTTCTCCTCAGGCTCGGTACCCCATTGCCTAAAAGAGGCCTGGGTCCGCCCCCTCTTAAAAAAACCATCCCTAGACCCAACCTCCCCCAACAACTATCGCCCCATCACCACCGTCCCCTTCCTCCTCAAAATCCTTGATAAAGCCGCCCACAGCCAAATACAGCAGTACCTGGAAACCTACGCCATCCTTGGCAGAAGGCAATCCGGATTCCGCAAAGGACATGGAACTGAAACTGCCCTTCTAGACCTGAAAAGTCAAGTCACCAAAATAATGGACACAGGCAAACCTGCTCTCCTCCTTCTACTCGATCTGTCCGCAGCATTCGACCTAGTCGACCATAACATCCTCACATCTCACCTCTCCAATGCAGCCCACTTCTCCCACAAAGCAACCCTCTGGATCACCTCATTTCTTGAAGGCAGGGCCATGAAAGTCTATTCTGTCCAGGCCAACGCTCCCCCCACCACCATAAGCTGTGGAGTCCCACAAGGCTCCTGCACCGCACCAACCCTCTACAACCTCTTCACTAAACCCCTCTTTGACTTACTGGACGCTCTCGGCATAGCCTACACCAACTACGCCGATGACACTCAAGTCCTACTCCCACTCTCTGGAGACTACGTCAAAGACTCAGAAGCTCTTATCAACATCTACTCCACAATTCAGACTTGGATGGCAATCAATGGTCTTTGCCTTAACGCAGACAAAACTGAGATCATCATCCTAGCACCCAGCGAAACTCTCTCCAGACTCAGCAAAGAATACTCTCACATGACCGTTGATAACATCATCATACCGGTCTCCACTGCTGTCAAAACACTAGGAGTCTACCTGGACACCACACTCTCTATGACAAGACAAGTCAATGCCATCTCCTCTTCATCCGCAATGACCACCAAACTCATCCTTGCCATAAAGCCCTACCTCACCACGCCTAACTGCCTCTCCATCGCCAGAGCTACCATAGGAGCCAAACTAGACTACTGTAACACCCTCCTAGCCGGCACATCGGCAAAAAATCTAAAAAAGCTCCAAATAGTGCAAAACAATGCGCTCCGCACTGCCCTGCACATCCCCAAATCCGACCATGTATCTCAGGCCCGGAGAGACGCGCACTGGCTTCCAGTCAAGGAAAGGATCAATTTCAAAATACTCACCCTCACTCACAAATGTATCAATCATACTGCACCATCATACTTATCAGAAACCATAAACAGGAAATCCACGCTCCGCCCAACAAGAAGCCAATATGACAACCGACTCCAAGTTCCCTCTATAAGAAGAGCTAAAGCTGGAGGCATTGGCTTCCCACACATAGCTCCCAAGCTCTGGAATGACCTTCCCATCTCCCTCAGAGCCGAGCCTTCCCTACTATCCTTTCGAAAGGCCCTCAAAACCAAACTCTTTACATAACCAGCGCGCTCCACCCCCACCCAAGCTGTACCGCAAACACTTTTGCTGACGAAAATGTAACAAACACAATGTAACAAAATAACGCTACTGTAAACGTAATGCCTTGTAAATATCACCTTGCATGCACAGACTGTAACCCAAAACGCATGCATAGTCTGTAATTCATAATGCCTGTACCCTAATCTACCTTTACTCTCTGCAACCAGACAAGTGTCTTCTGGAATGTAACAGCGCCACGATGCTCTTGGGCTGATCGCGCGCTTTAAAAATCCGAATAAATAAATAAATAAATATGTAACTTCCTTTTGACCCCCAGTATCTCCCACATCTTTGTCATTACTTCACTGGTGAAGTGACTACCCCTGTCTGACTCAATCCTTTGAGGTAGACCAAAACGGGAAAAGATGTGGTTAATCATCAGGGCAGCTGCTGTTTCTGCCTTGCAGTTTGGGGCTGGGAGACATTCCACCCACTTGATAAACAAGCATGTAACGGTCAACATGTACTTGTTTCCTCTAGATCAGCGGATTACAGGGCCTACAAAGTCGATTTGCAAATCTGACCATGGCAGTGTCATCCCCCTCTTTTGGAGAGGCGCACGGTGTGTGAGGGATGATGGCTGAAATTGTGCACACACAAGACACCCCTTCAAGTATTGGTCGAGGTCCTGCCCCATGTGTGGCCAGTATGCAACCTCTCTTAAGATTTCCAGTGTTGTGTGAAACCCCCTATGACCGGCGCTGGTCGCGTCATGGGCGTGACTTAACATCAGGCTTCGGAATGAGGTAGGAACCACCCACTGATCGTGGCCAGCTTTGGATTTCCTTACCAGCAAACCGTCTTGGATTTGGAACATTTTTGGACATTTCATCAACACTCTTAAGTCCTCTTTCCCAATGTAATTGGTATCCGTCAGGGGAAAGTTCTCAGGGTCCTCAATGTGTTGGTAAAACTTACCAATTATTGGATCCCCCTTCTGAGCTGTAATCAAATCAGCATCAGGGGTCTCCTTACTCCATTTTGTAGTTGAAAGATCATTGTGAGCAATGGTCTGGCACCTAGTGATGGCAGTGACCTGGATTTCCCCCAACAGTGACTCTATTTCTATTAGATCCCCTTAGATGGCCCCGGTTTTGGCCAGCTCATCAGCTAAGTCATTTCCAGTTTTGTCTGGTCCCTCTACTTTGGAATGACCCTTGATCTTTTTCCAGTAGATGGTCATCCCATTCGATGTGACCAGGTCATCAATATTTTGGATTAGCTTCCCATGTTTCAGGGGTTTGTTATTAGCACATAACATGCCTCTGGTTTTCCAATTAACCAGGTGCTCCACGAACCCGTTCCGTACATAATCCGAATCTGTGATTATGACCAGTTTGTGGAGTTGATGTTGGACGGCAGTGAGCATGGCCTGATGCGCAGCCATCAACTCCGCCACCTGACTACTTCGGGGACCAATTTTGTATCCAGCAGAGGGTTCTGGGGACTCATTCACCCATGCGTTCCCTACGCCGGCCACCAGTTCTTTCTCCCCTTTGTTGTCAACATGGTAAGAGCATCCATCCACATAGACAGTGGGCATTCCCTCACACTTGTCTTCTTCAAAGACTTTGTGTGGGGAATTGAGGTATGCCTCCATGTTGTCCTTGATTTTTAGACTTTCGTCCTAAAGACAGTTTTCTCTGGCACAATCATGCAAGTCAGCCAGACCTTGCGCGAGGGGACTCTTCTTGTTTTGGCCATATCTGACCTCCACAGGTAATTCTTGCATTGACAGAATCCAGGAAGTAATTCGGGAATTACTCACATTTCCGGCCCGGATTCTGTCACTTTGGAGATATTGCAGAGGCTGGTGTGGAGTCTCCACTATGATGTGTTCCCCCTGGATAAACGGGCGGTAATTCTTCAATGCCCACAACATTGCCAGGAGTGCCTTCTCACAATCGTTGAATTTTTCCTCCACAGAGGATAAAGTTTTGCTCGCATAGGAGATTACTTTATTGACCTTGTCATGCTTTTCGTATAATACTGCCGTCAAGCACGTATTAGAGAACCCTGTCTCCAGGAAGAACTCCTTGTTTCTGACAGGGTAAACTAGGCAAGGCACTTGTGAGAGGCTTCTTTTGAGTTGTCTTACTGCCTCAGATTGTTCTGGACCCCATTCCCACTTGACCCCCCGCCTTCAAGAGATGAATCAGCGGTCTAGTGATCTCTGCGTAGCCTTCAATGAACTTTCTGCTGTAATTAGTCAGTCCAAGGAGGCTCCTTAGTTCCCGCAGAGTTGTGGGATCCTTCAGTTTCTGGAGTGCTTCCACTTTCTTTTCCTGGGGACAGAGACCCTGAGGACTAATCTCATGCCCTAAGAAATTAACACGGGTTCTACACCACTGTGCTTTCTGAAAGGAAAGTTTTGCTCCGGCGGCCCTCAACTGTGTCAGAACATAATGGATCTCCGCTATGTGTTCCTCCACAGATGAACTTTTGATGAGGACATAATCTACATAAGCCAGGTTACCCCTCGCACCCAGGTCGGGCATGGCCTTATGTAGGAAAATGTTGAATTCATTGCCGGAGTTGAGGTATCCGAAGGGAGTCCGGGTCCATGTGTACTGCTGGCCCCCAAAGGTAAAAGCCAGTTTGTATTGTCCTCCCTACTGACAGGCACGGTCCAGTACCCATTGGTCAGGTCTATTGCAGTGAATACCTGTGACCCCTGGATCTGGGCCAGCCCTTGGTCAATGTAGGGAAGAGGCCATCGGGAAGTATGGACCCATTTGTTGAGCTCCCTAAGGTCGGCGCAGAGTCTCCACTGGCCGTTTGGCTTCAATATTCCCAGCACCGGATTATTGAAGGTGCTGTGTACTGGACGGATTATTCCCCGGGACTCAAGGTTCTTAATTATTTCAGTAAGGGACTCCATGGATGCGAGAGGCAAACGATATTGCTTCACAAACACTGGAGTCATTCCAGGGTCTGTGGGAATTGTTGTGGTGTGGATGTCGGTGCGACCACAGTCATATGAGTCTACCGCAAAGAGATCTTGAAAATCCAAGAAAACTTGTTTCAACTTTTGCTTCTGTTCCAGAGTCACACAGGCATCAGCTAGGTTGACTCTCTCTTCCACCATCTGCCTGAAGCCTGGAAAGACTTCTGGTTTGGCTATCTCAGCAGCCTCCTCCAGCTGGGTGGAGAAGTCCCTGGTCAGAGTGCTGATTTGGACTGGGGGCTTCAGGTGGGAAAGGCAGCCCTCATGGACCTGGAAAATCACCTCATCCCTCCTGAAGTCACAAGTCACATCTTCCTTACCATAAGGGCAAGAAGTGTGCACCAGGAAGTTCCCCCCATGCCGGGTGAAAATCCTGTCTGGTGTTGTATTGTCCCCACTGTCACTGTCAAAACAGTCCTTGGGGATCGGTCCTAACAGTTCATTTCCTAAATCAATGGAGAAATGTCGGTCATCAACCGCCATTCCAATAATGGTGCCTGCGGCTAGAGTAATACTCTTTAAGTCACTGTTATCCACCTCTATTGGAATGGTGTCATGTTCTATGTTGACTAATGGAGTTGGGTTTACCCCTAACCCTTGCTGTTGGAGAGAAGCATTTAGATGTATATAAGCATCAGGGTTTTTCAATTTTTGTCCTCTTTTAACTTTCACTTCCAGGGAGAATTGTCGGGTCCTTTCTGGGATGGTGACTTCCTCTTTGAGCTGAATTTCAACTGCATAAGGTAGCAATTGAGCTGACCTAAATGCTTTTTCTGAATCATCAAAGCCCATGGGATTATCCGCTAATCGGGACCAAGCTTTGAAGTTTATTAGGTCCAAGCTAATGGCAAAGCGATTGAGAATGTCACTGCCTAAGTAAAAGGCGGCAGTGACGTCTCTCACGACCCAACAATTATGGACTATGCTCTTGTTGCCAATGGAGATTTTGAGCATACACCTTCTTGGCAGGAGATGTTTTGAATTGGGTACTTCCAGGTCCATTTCACATTTGTCTATCAGTTTGAATGTGGGAATGGCTGGATCTTTTGGGAGTTGGCGAAACATGGCTTCGCGGATGAAGCTCTTACCGTTGTTCACGCACACTCGGGCGAGAACAGAGTCCTTCCCCTCATTTAACTGAACAGGGATGAACAACTGATCTCCAATTTGCTGAATATCAGCCAGGCTCTGAGCTGATTTCACCTCTTTCTGGACTAAAGGAGTGGGAGTGTCTGATTGTGGATTGGTAAAGAATTTCAGAGTGTTTCCTTCCAGTGTGGAATACCACCTTAAACTGGAAGGAAGGTTGATTTTCAGAAATAGAGAGGACCCCCCATCACCAGTCTGTTGTCCTACTGCTATTACTGTCACGTCTGGAATTTGGTTGTTCTGGAAGTGAAATTCTACTTGGTCAGATTTTTGTTCAACCATGTGGCAGGTGCCATTTAAGCTAACATGGTTGACACTCTGTTTTAATTTTATTGGTCGGCTAGTCTGGGTCCAGAGGACCTTGTTTACGCAATCTATTAGGGGTGACAACCTTCTCAGGAGGTCATTCCATAGTAAACAAGGGGTGCCCTCTGGAGTCACTACTATGACCGGGTGTTTCACCTTGTGTCGCCCAATTTTAATGTCCAAGTCTGCAGTCCCTTCGACGGGAATTTCCTTCCCGTCAAAGTTCTGCAGTTGTCCAGGAAGAGAGGTGAGGGGAATACGGTAATTCTCCCCCCTTCCTGCATTTAGTTCATCAAAGGCCCTTTTGGACAGAAGGGTAGCTTGGGATCCAGTGTCCACCAGTGCCAAATTGTACCCTGCCCCTGTACTTGTACCGGGGCATAATATCTTCCCTCCTTCTCCTCAAGGGGGCACAGATAATGCACATTTTTGGACAACTGGTGGGCTAACTTTTTGGTTTTGGACATGGCGAGCGAAGATATTTGGGCAGAATTCTGTGACGAGCCTGGGGAATCTGAAAGAAAAAGTTGGCAACTGGAAATGGTTTCGGGTTCTGGGCTGCCCCCCCTTTTTGGAGGCAGTCATCAGGATGGGTTTGACCCATGGGATTTTGGTATTGTCGGTTCTGGGATGAGATGATGGGCGGCGGTAGCTCCGTCTCACCATCTCCCCAGTCTGAATTGGCATCCCTTTGGACCCATTTTTCCTTGGGAGGAGTTCCCCCATCTCTGAAGGAGAAGATCCTTTTCTCAGGATCTTCTGAGGGTCCCTCTACCTCAAATTGGAAGACCTGTACCTCCTCCACAAAGTGGGTCTGTTTTGGTCCTTTGTTTCTCCTACCCCCCCTCTGCTCCTTGGGGGGTAGGCTTTCAGGGGCAGGAGATTTTGTTTCCGGTTCCTGGTTTTCCAGGGGCTGTTTACAAGTTGGGAAGGAAGCTTCCTCCAAGGCTTTACACCCCCCTTCCCCTTGTGCCTCCTCCCTGGGAACCGGTGGGTTATCGGGGTGCTGCCCCCGTCATTGTTCTGGAGGGCCCTCAGTATGTGACCCAGATCCCGTGCCATATTTTGGACCTGGCGCTCAAGTTGTGAAACCCGATCTGGCTGATACGGGGCTCTATTTTCTCCCCTGGGCTGATCCCGGGAAGGGTAGCTATCCCTTCTCTGGTAATACCTCGGATTGGGAAGATTCGGGTACCCCTCCACCCTTGGCCTCCCCTCTCCCGGATTAGGTTGTCTGGGCTCAGGCAATTGGGTAAAGAAGGATGGATGATTTTGGGGCTGGAAATTGGGTGGATACCTGGGGAAAAAGTTCTGCCCAGGATTTGGAGAATTTCTGCCCTCCTGTGGGAAGTTTGGAGGGAAGTTCCCTGGGTTAGGTGCTTGGCTGGATCCACCCCATTGGGTTGGAGGAGTCCACACATAACCCAGGATTGGTCGGTTTCCCTTGTAGCGGGGACTTACATAGTCAGGGGAGCAGGGGACCCCCTTTGTGGGACTACCTCCTCGACTCCCTGTCTGTAACTGGCCCGAGGGCCTTCTGGGCTGTGAATTATTTGGTGCAGGCAGGTTTTTAGGCCCCCCCCATCTCCAAATCTAAAACGGGGGCAACCTTTACCTCTGCCACCTTGGCAGCAGCAGGGGTGCTGTTGGTTTTGGGTTTTTTTGGCGCATTATTTTTATTTTCGATGGGCTTCTGCACCTCATAGATCCGGGTAGCCTGTTCAATGACCCAGTCTAAAGATCTTTTCTCATGTAAATCTCTCACGAGCTGGGTTATTATGTATTTGGGTAAGGCATGGAAAAACTTATTGATAAATTCTCTGCTTTCCGTCCGCACCCTTCTGGTGGTCTGCGCAAAAGCACGCTTTAATTCTTGCACAAACTCTTGTGGGGCCTGATCCTCCCCACATTGCAAATTGTAGGCTGCCTTGCGAGCCTCTTGAGGATTTCTATGAACAGAAAAATGTTTCAAGATGGCCGCCCTATATGTGGACCATCTTGAATGGTTTTGGTCCTCCAGCCCCGCAAAGAAACTGGAGTATTCTGGTGAGAAGGTCCACTTTACGTACTGGATGCAGCTACTGCTGTCCTTCAAATGGAAAGTCTCCATCATTTGCTCATAGAGCTCCAAGTGTTCCCAAACAGAATACTTGGCGTTCTTATGATAAGGCGTGATGACACTCCTTATTGCCTTTATTTGTTTCAATGGGTCCTTAAGCAAGGCCCTTTTTGCCTTATTGGCCTTTTTGGTTCGGGTAACCCTGGTCCATTCATCCTCCGACTCAGAAGCGCTGCTCCCAGAGGTGCCCGTCTGATCTTCCAGGTTTTCCCGGATTCTGCGAGCCTGGGATGGCTGGCAGAATGTGGGGACCTGGTCTCCTGTGTCCTGTGATTCTCAGAGGAGTCTTCAGATCCCTCCTTGCTACCAGGATTTGCTGGGTATCCCCCCCACTGACCTAACTGGGCAGAGGTTTTCAGGATGCCCTTAGTGGGCCTACTCTCCTGGGGTTCCCCACTAAATTGCACTGTGCTTGGGTGCCCATACCCGGATGCCCGCCCATCCATTCCTGGGAGATACTGGCCTATGAGCCCCATACTTCTAGCTGGATAGTAATCTGCCATCCCCGTTGCCCTGGGCTCATGCGCGCCAGGGGACGTGGGGGTGGCAGAGTCCAGGGACTGGGAGAGATGAAGGCCTCTGGTACCAGGGCTCCTGAGGTTATGCTCAGGCGTTTCCCTTTCCCAGCGAACCTCGTCTCTATCAGCCCCTGCTCCCTGTTGCAATGCAAGAGCCTGCGCTTTCAGTTCCTCAGTTAAGGCCTTACTAGACTCTATCAGTCTCTCCTGCATGGCTACCTGTTGCTGGAGCCTATCATTGTGCTGACAGAGAGCCTCATTTTCTCTCTGTGCCTCCTGATTGGTCCTGGAGTATTGGGCCAGTCTCTGCTGCAGGAGGGTTACCTCCTCAGTCCCATCCCTACTGGCCTGCTCCTTTCTTGCCAGAGCCTCCTCCACCCTCCTGGTGTGATCTAGCAAGCCCTGATGCTCTTTCTGGAGGTCACCCAGCCCCTGGAGGGCCAAGTGATTTTCTTCAATTTTTCTTTTTAAATGGCAGACTTCCTGGCCTAAAGTATCCCTTTCCTGACCAAGAGCCTGCATTTGTGACGCCAGGTCGTCCCTCTGCCTTTGAAAGGCACCAGCTTTCTGGCGTTCTTCATCAAACTCTGCCTGGGTATCCAGGTCTTTCAAAATCAATTTATTGCTTTCCTCTTTCTCTCTGTCTAGTTGGATTTGCAGGGTGGCTACCTGCTCTGTGCATGCCCTGTTGAAATTGATCTGTTGCTCCAGACTGTCCAGACTGTCTTGGTGCTCCTTCTGCAAAGCCAGAATTCTGGTATCCTGGTCCGTCTTTTCCTGTTGCAGTCTATCCATGTCCTCTTTTATTTTAATGATATACTGCCTACTATCATGTTCTGACTCCTGGCTCCTCTGCAGCCTCTGCTCAGAAGAGATCAGGTCAGATTGGGCCTTTTCTAACGCCATCTGTTGCCTACTTGCCAGATCTTGGCCTTCAGCACACTTGTCCTGCATGGCTCCCATATATAAATACAAATATGCCGCTATCCTAACCATCTTATCGTGTTCATCTTTAACTTTAGGAGCCATGTATAATTCACTCAGGGCCACATGTAATGGACCCTGATCTCTTCATATATCTGACCCTGTTTCAGTGACCTGTTGCGCGATTGCCTGCAACCAGACCGTTTGGTCCTGATGAGTCCACTCACCTCTCACAAATAGCTTATGTAAGAAGTGCTCTCTGGCTATTTTCATATCTACCAAGGTCGTCATTCTGGAATTTGAGTTCCTTCCTGACTTACAGAAGTTTGTATTTTATTTTGCAAAACGGACTGTTTCCTTAGAGCGTTCCTTTGAGGGATGCTTTCACAGTGTAAAACAGCGTGGTGATCTAACCGGATATGTGTATCTGGTCAGTTGGCACACTGTATTAATCTGCACAAGTGGTAAATCTAGCCCAGAATATCCCGGCTCCGAGCCCCCACTTTTGTAAGCGATATTCAATCAACACTACAGCTAAGTCAATGCCTAGTCTGGGATGCTGAGGAAAACCCTTATTGATGTATTTTTATATCCAGTTCAGTACTCTGGATGACAACCCTTGTATAACACCCCCCCTCTTATAATCCCCCTGACCCCACTGAGCCAAGAAGTAGGTTTGTTTTGCAAATTAAAAGGTTTATTTGAAAATTTAAACTATATATATATATATATATATATATATATATATATATATATATATATATATATATATATATATCACACTTCTATAAATAATTTGATAATGGATATTACACTTGTGAATATGAGCAGTAGTCAGCAAGAGGTAACTTATGGATAGGAACAGAAGAATAAGGTGGGAAAGAATGCTTTATATGGTTCAAGGAAACGCAAGGTGGAATAAAATGCAGTACAGAAATAACTTGTTATGATTTTAGCAAAAGGTAATATGATCACTTTTCCTTTTGACAATTCACTCCCCCCCTATGCAATACAAGAAATGGAAGGAGAGCACACAGTCTTCAAGAATCCCAACAAATCACACTTTATAATGCAATACACAGTTCCAGTTCTCCCAGCAAGCTTAGGGAAAACAGGGATGAGTTTTAAACACAGGCGAATTACTTTAAGGTGGTTTGCAAGGAAGTGAAAAGGTGCTAAAATTGCTTTTAATTCCCTCTAGAGGTTCAGGGAAGGTGATGGCCACTTTATATTAGTTCAGGCTCACTTTAACAATACTTTATGAATGAGTAGCAGATTGCAAAAGAATTTTAGCAAAGAGAAGCAAAAAGCTGCTGATTTCTACAGATGAAAAAATCGGGCCAAATCGCAAATCGCGGTCAATTTCGTGAGTGCTTCTCTCGTGATTCCAGAAAAAGTATAGGGAGTAGGAAAGCCTAGATTCTAAGCTTTCAGATGAAAGTTAAATCATGTTCCTAGCACAAACGGTTCCGGAGATACGGATGATTTAATAAAGGTAGATTTTCGTATTTAAAGTAAAACTCAAAATGACAGGTGACAGCTTGCAGCTGCAGAATTGACAGGTGGCAGTTGTGCAGCTTTAAAAATGACAGATGACACGATTTCTAGGAGGCTGTTCTAATTAGGTTAAAATAGCTTGAATTCGATTATTTTAACTAAGAGATTGGGTTCTGCACAGTTCTGGCGGATACTCACTCCTAATTTTGATATGAATGGGCCTCGTCACGGATCTGGTGAACTGGACTGGACTTCGGTTCTCTCTGCTCGGCGGGTCAATCAGGCACCGGTTCTGCTCACAGCGGTCTGGGTCTCTCTAGATCTCTGGTCTGGTCTCTGCCAATTGTTCTTGGCAAAGAATTCAAACAGCTCGCCCGGCTGTGGAATAGTTTGCAACTGATTTTAAGAATGCTGAGGCCTGCTGAGAAGAGTTCTCAGTTTGTGGGTTTAGGGCCTTGCTTTAAGTTCTGAAGTAAAGTTCTGGTCTTTGGAGATTGATGGATGTGAAGTCTGGAGTCTCCCGGCAGAACGTCCCGCAGAAAATGGAATTGAATGTCCCTACCTGGGTTTCAGTGGCCCTTTTTATGTGTTTTGAAAATGGGTGTGTGCCTGGGCCTAGCTAAGCCTGCCCCTCTCACTTATCATTGGCCAAGCTTTCCTCTCTCCCTTGATTGGGGGGAAGAAATGGAGTGTCAGAGTGATGCTGTAGGTTTTATGGTCAGAGGAACCTCCCCTTGTCAAATTGCACACAAATCTATTTCTGATCCAAATACATATTTATCTATGTACCATTTTTCTCATATTGTAGGTCCAGTTTACATATTTTCTGTAGCACCAAACCATCCGATCCCTCTCTTTGTACGATGTCGTGTCCACTGATGACAGAATTCTCCCCTTTTCATCCAGATAACGACCCTCTAAAACTTTCCAGATTTTACACAAATGTGCACCAGGGAGATGGGTTTCAGATGATAGTGTCAGATTTTTAACATGCGTACATTTGGAGTGAGACCCTATTTTCCGCTAGCAACCCCCCAGAATACATCACAGGGTCCTAACGCCTCTTAAAACGTGCACAGAAAAATCACAAGAACAATTATATTAATTATATAATTTTGACCAGTCCACACTATGCGTTATCTATCTTTTAAAAATTATGCTCTGGTCAAAAAGGGGTGTGGCTTCCCACATCACAGGGTGGAATAACTGGTTATCCACTTCCCCCAAGCTCAGCTGCTAGCAGAGGCACAGCCCCTCCCAGTTTCCCCCAAGAGGAAGCCACTTTACGGCCCCCCAATATAACATTAGCCTGAGTCCATTGTTCAGTTTCCTGCAGTTGTCCCTCCCCTAATCTAATCAGAGAGGTGTCCACTCATTTTGGTGGGGAAGCAGGATGCAGCTAGGCCTGGGAACACAGCTGTTGATCCAGTTTCAACTCCTGTCGGGGGTAGTTGACAGGCAGAATCCAGTTTCATTAAGCCAGGTTTCAGCTAAATGTCACTTTTTGTTCCCAGTTTTCTACATTCAAATCAAACTGACAATTTTTACATATACATTAAATAATTACTTCCTTCAAGTCATTTCAGAATATAGTTTTACATTGTATCCACCTCTTAGCAAGTCTTTCCTTGGTCTGGTTTGGGTTCCTCTGTTCAGTTTTACACAAAGGTCTGGTGGTTTTAAAACGCCGGCTTTCTGAAAGTGGTGCGTACCGGTATTGCAACCATTTTTGGGATTAAGAAAATGAATTCCCCACAGTTCTGAGTTGCTTTTTGGCAATCAGCATTGCCATTCCCAATGGTGGTTTTAGGCAGTGCCCTCCTGTGCTCACAACATAGGCAAAAATGGGTGGCAGCCTATTCTTCATGTTTTCCCTGTATACTATCTGGGGAGTTCTGGCCATCATGATGTTTTCCATGCCAGTACTGCACAGTTTTATGGTAGGGCTTGGATGCATGGGTAAAAACATCCCACACTTCCTAGCAGAAGACCTGTTGTGCTTGTTGAGTCATTGCCTGACTAAGGATACCTTTCCATTGCTCAGGAAAGCAAGTTCCCAGACTGTCTCCAGGGCCGCTTGGATCCTGCTACCTTGAAGCTGGAAAACCTGAGTTTGCAGTAATATCGGGAGAGCAAGCAGCTTGAACCCCTGTGAACAGTTCATGGGAATCTGAGGTGCCAAGTGGCAATGGACATAAGGTTTCCCCAAGGTCTATAAAGAGAGAGAATGGGGAACGTTTCTTGAAGCTGGGAGCAGTTGCCTCAAAGTGGTGTGCCAATAGCAAGCATGCGCTGGACCTTAGCACCTTAACACCAACCTTGTTAGCTCTGGGTAACTGTAGTATCAAGGCTTTGTTATCGCAAAAGAACATTTGTGAGTGTGGGAAAACTCATACTTGATGCCAAGAGTTGAAGAGTCTAGGGCTAGAAAAGTCTATTTTTCAGAAAATATATCTGCAATAATCTGCAATGACATCTGTGCACAATGTTATCACCTCAATAACTGACTGCAGTGGCAGACCTAGGATGCAGGGTGGATGGCTGCCCTTCTTGTGCCCCATTCCATGTCCCAGTGTGGTCCCTCAGCTGCCCGCTTGACCATAGGTGGGCCTGTTTCCAAAACAAGTCTGCAAGCAGGCACTCACACTTGTGACTCTCACTGCGGTTTGCAAATAGGCACAGGGCATAGACCCCAGGGTAAAAAGGTTCTAGGTCCCACACATTTCTGTAAACTACAATGGAAGCCATGGTCTGTAGACTGGTGCCATGGATACCTTTTTACCCTTTTTACCCATTGGACACAGATCAACAGAGCAGATCAAGATGATTTCAGCTAGCCTGCCTGAATCTGGAGGAGGTGAGATGAGGTGGCAGCATGCAGGCACTGTTCACATCACAGTTTCATTCCGTTGCTTGAACCCCCTGTCATCTCCTTCTGGCCACCCCATCTCATCCACTCCAAGATTCCCCATCTCATCCCTACAAAACACTCCATATTGTCCCCAACTCCACATCCACACTTTGCCTCTCTTCCTGCTGTCACTAATATGAGCTCTGGACAGGACAAATAAAGGACACATTTGTGTGTGTGTGTGTGTGTGTGTGTGTGTGTGTGTGTGTGTGTGTGTGTGTGTGTGTGTGTGTGTGTGTGTGTGTGTGTGTCTGTGTGTGTGTGTGTGTGTGTGTGTGTGTGTGTGTGTCTGTGTGTGTGTGTGTGTGTGTGTGTGAGAGAGAGAGAGAGATGGGGTAGGGTAGTTGCAACAGCAGCATGTATGTGCTGTACAGTGGCAAGCTGGCTTTTATTGAGCACAGCCAGCATCATCATGAATGCTGCCATGAACTGGGCACAGGCAGCATGTCAATGTTATTACGGGCAATGCTGACATATATGAGGCCCGGCCTGCATGAAAGTATGATCTTACAGTGGAAATATTGGCATATATTAGGCACAGACAGAAAGCACATGTTTGCACAGGTGCATATATTGGGTACAACCGCCATAAACATGTGTTCTTAGAGTGGCAATACTGAATAATATTAGGACAGCCAGCATGAAAATGTTTTACAGTGACAATACTGGCATATATTGCTTACCATCAGCATGAAAGTGTGTTCCTACTGTGGGAACGCTGTCATATATTGGACACAGCTAACATGAAAATGTTTTACAATACAGGCCTATATTCAGCACAGTCAGCATGACAATGTATTTCTCAGGGCAATGCAGGCATATATTGGGGCACCACAGCATGAAAACATTACAGGGCAATGCTCATAGTTTTTCCCTGGTCACTGCCAGCATGAACATGTTTTGCAAAATTCTGCTGTGTACTGTTGGTAACCTGGCCTCTGCTGGACATTTTCATCTGGTACCCTATAGAACTGTACATTGTAGGTTTTTTAATCCAATTTTTTTTAATTTGTACTGTGAAAGGAACAATTTAGAAGCATTATTTAAAAATAATTCCAATAGGTACTTCATCCCCCCTGAACCCCACTAATGTGACTGGGCTTGCACCCAGGGTTCACCTGCATACACACATAGTTGATATTGATGCCCTTCCACTTGGAAAATGTATCAGCCGTGACTGCATGAGATCACAGGGGAAGATTCTATACTCTGAAATATCAATGGCTGACAATTCATCAAAGGCCTTCTCTACGGGGGCAAGGGCACCTTGAACAATTTATAATACCAGGGTCCTGCATAAACCAGCTCACCAAAAGCTGCTCCTGCCACTGACTGATTAGGACAGTCTGTGGTGTCTATCTCATAAAGTCAGAACCTCTTCATTTTTTTGCTAATGTGTGGTGCCACTAAGGGCTTTTGATGATGTTGATGAGGAGACATTTATAACGCGCCTGTACATAAGTGTTTCTAGGCGGCACAAGACAAGGTAGGGACGGAGAGGGTGGGCAAAACAAACAATCTTACTAGGCCTTGTGCCATTCGGATTGTGCAAGTGTAGGGAGGGAAGGGGGAGGGGAAGCACCAGAGGAAGGGAAGGGGGGAGTGTCATCAGGACAGGCAATGCTCAAGTAAACGCAACCAGGTCAGCCGGCTCTGGGTAAGTGCAAGGAGTCAGGAGACTGTAGGGTTACAGCTACAACCCCTAAGTGCACAGTGGGCCCAGAGGCAGAGCAGGCGCTACTGGTCATGGAGGAGCCTGGTGTCCGTGAGGTTCAGAGGGTAGCCAGGCAACCAGTCAGTGCAGCAGACAGGTAGGTCAACAAGGGAGAGAAAGAAGAAGCAAAAAGGAAGGTCTTGAGCTGCTTCCGGAACCTTAGGTGGTGCTGTTCGAGTTTGAGAGAGGCAGGGAGGCCATTCCAGAGGGAGGCACCTGCAAAGGAGAGAGATCTGTCCCCACACTCTGTCTGGAGAAGCGTCTGGCCCTCACAGAGTTGGAGGTTGCGCAGCAAAGGGCTCAAGAAGGAAGGTGTTTAGGAAGAGAGAGTTGGATGTAGTGCGGGCTCCAGCCGCAGAAAGCCTTGTGGACAATGCAAAAGGTCTTGAAGTTGATCCTTGCAGCCACCGGGAGCCAGTGGAGAGATGTCAGGGCTGGACAGATACAATCCCTGGGCTTGAGGCCAAGGACAAGTCTCTCAGTCCTGTTCTGGATTAGTTGCAGAGGGCGGAGAGTAAAGGAAGGTAGATTAAGAAAGAGTCCCTTCCTCAAAGGACTCCTTACCAAAGTGTGACATCTGCTGGAGCTAAGGCTGTAAAGCCATGATCAGTGACATGAAACCGCTGAAGAGGTCTGTGGTTCAAGAAGCCCCCACAACATGAACCAACTGGGAGAAGCCCACCACACAAATTGGTCAGACAGGGAATCTGTTTACACCTTGGATACATTTTCTTCTGTTTGCAGATTTTTGTTCTTCACAAGCCTTTACCACCAAATGCTCCCCTGGTTTTATCAGAGTCGATGGAGTTGAGAGACACTTGTGGCAAGCAGCAGGTGAATTTATTTGAACTATAAATTATAATTATTACAATTCTAATAATTCTTTTATTAACATGCTCAATACAGACGAGTGGTTTCTAAGCGCAGGATTGGGATTTCAACCTACGTTGTTGTGCTGCGTTGTCTTGCTTCCAAGCCAAATGAGTTGCCCCTGAGCTGTTCTTCCTCCCCAAGTCTTAAGACCTCCTTTTCCAACAAGGGTAGCCCTAATCCTGAGTCTGGCCTACTCCACTCACAAGAAGGGAGAACATGTACAGGCAAAAGGGAGAAATGGTACAGAAGAGGCATGGGCAAGAGTGGGACCATAAAGGGCACGCATGTCACTAGAAAGCATTGCATGTACAGAAAAAAGGGGGCAAAGGCACTGAAGAAGCAAGGATAAAGCTGGAGACCGCATTGGACTATTGTGTCAGGAGAAGGCAGGAAATATGTAGACAGGACGGCCTGCAATATGCAATCTGGGCACCAGGAAGAGCCTGCCTGTCATGAGAAGGCAGAACATTACCAGGCAACCAAAAGAATCCCACATGGATAGACAATATATGCCTTTCGTATCTTTTGGGATTAGCCTCAAATGTGTGCAAGCGGATTGGTTTACTCTCATCCCAGAAATCATACAAAAGTATGCATAAGTGTAAATATAAGGGGACACAGCAGGCCACTTCAGCCTGCTCTAGAAAGGCAACCTCCCTATCACCTAATCCCAGAGCAGTGGATGGTTGAGGCAGTTCATTCCTGGCTCCAGGAGCACTCCTGAGGACAGATCACACATGTGCATATGATAATCCCTTACAGGCCATCCCTATCTCTGGAAGGACAGCCTCTAAGGATAGCTAAATACTGCACAGATACTTCAAATTCCAAACTGTAGCGTTATTGATTCATCCATACTAGCCCCTGAACCCCAACGCCCTGTCAGCATGCTTCTCTTCAACCGTCCTGCAGCCACAGTGCTCCTTGAGGCCTGAGCAATGGGGCTCTGGATGCCTCCTTTTACCTTTCTTGCTCATCATTTCACCATGACGAAGTGCCTGGCATGGTTTCAGCATCATACTGAAACTGAAGTTATGGAATGGCAGCAAAACCAGGTGACAGGTGGCAAGTGGGAGACCTGGGGTTGTGTGCGCCATGTGTTTGAGGCTTGTTGGAGACACTGGGGCAGACTTCTGGGAGAAGCGATCGGGGTTTCTGGTCCCTGCCCTGAACGCCTGACAAACTCAGTCCTATGTCCCAACAGGATTTGCCCTGACGGGTAAAAGCCAAAGCTGGCAACCTAGCATAGAACCTGAGCAGGTCAGAGTGAGGTTTAAGATGGCACTCAGCATGTTAACCTACATTTTATTTATTTATTTAGTTATTGGACATTTGTGAGGTGCCTATAAAACAAATTGAGTTTCAAGGTGCCACAAGACAAAAAAAAAGGGGGGAGCAAGGGAGAAAGAGAACAATAACGGTCCTACAATAAGGGAACATGCAAGTGCAGTAACAAGAAGTGTGAGAGTGTGTGGTGTGTGCCGGTCTACACGAAATACAAAGTGCAAGGGTAGGAGGGGAAGTGCAGGGTAAGAGGGGAGAGTGAAAGTGAGGGGAGAAGGCAGGGGAAATAGGGCGAGTCCTGACGGGAGGCCAGGAGGGCAAGTGCCGGGGATTGCATTGGGTGCAGGGGGTGAGGGTCCCCATGCTAAGTGCGAGGAGGGCGTGGACCGGTGTGGGGCGGGTGGTGCCCTGTAGAACTCAGAGGAAACCAGGAAGCCAGTTGCTGTGACAGGTGGGGTTGTTAGCAGGGGAGGGAGAGCGGGAAAGAAGAAGAGAAAAGGAGGGCCTTGAGGAGTTCCCGGAATTTAAGGAGATCTGGCTCAAGACTGAGTGGGGCAGAGAGGCCATTCCAGAGGGAGGCTCCTGTGGAGGAGAGAGATCTGCCCCCCACTCTCTGTTCAGAGGAGTTGCTATGGAAGTTGAAAGGGATTCCTGGGGTATTCATAACTCAAACAGCTTTTCTCTGAAAAACAGTTCTTGCCTCCCATAACCCTAAGAACCAAGCAGTTTATGGTAATACGCAGTGTCTCCAGACTGCTTTCTTCCTCCAACTGATAATTCCCAGAGAGAGGAAACAGGGTCTGACAGTGGAAATGTGAGAACGTGAACGGGCACCTGTCTGAAAGTGGCTAGAGCGTGTCAAGGACCAAAGGTGTAGTAAAGCCTTTTCCAGGTTTTTCTATGACCTCTAAGGCATTGTGATGATGAGCATGCCTTTTTGAATGCCTTCCTATGCCACGTCGCAATCTGCTATCTAGCTCACTGACTGCTCTCTGCACGAACCCAATCAAGTTCTACTTTACAACACTAAATATGCATACCAACTCAGCCACCCACACATGACAATCGAACACCCCTCACAACGGACGTCAAACGTCAGAACATTACACCGCTACAACCAACATAGATACTACACCCCAAGGTTATCCAGTGATTCCATCGAATACAAAGCATCGAATGCAAAAGCATCAAATGCAAAAGCATCGAAAAATGCATTGTTTTAAAGGTAAAGGTTTTATTTTTATTATAATGGGTTTTAAGGGGTAAATAAATAGGGTTTGGGGGGGACCCCCCATTAAAAAAATGGAGAACTTTTTTTTCGATGCATTTTTTTCAATGCTTTTGCATTCGAGGCTTTCATTATACACCCACCCCAAGTCAATGCATTGTAGCTACGCAGGCACACAAGGCTCCCCTTTGGACACCAATGCCACTATGCTCTTGACACAGAACACCTCGAAAGTGACCCTCATGCAGAGCTCAGGGTACTTCTGGTCTGCATGCATCACCACAACAGTAAAGCTATCTTTCATTTTCCCCTCTCTCCTCGTCACCCTCAGCCACCCCCGTCTCTTTCAGATACGCAAAAGCACCTGGAGACCATGCAAATCACCAGTAATAAAAGGTACTCCCCTGTTTTCACTCCTAAATGTTTTGGGGTACCTAGTAGATATGTGGTATTCTCATTATGAATGCTCTCATCTGGATGGTAAGTTCTTTATTTATTTCTTAACTAAATGGCTTTTTGAAATGTGTTTTATGTGACCCCACTACCCCCAACAACTCTGTCGGAGCTAAGGCTGGAGCTTGGCCTGGGCTACCTATTGGTGAGCTAAGGTTGCCCAAAGGAGGCCTTTGGCCTCACTCTGTTTACTGTCATAAGCCTCTGGACCATCTTCACTTCTATTCTGCACGCTACTTTTTTCCTCTTCCCAGGGGATGACATTACAAACAAATCTAAGAATCTCTTTCCATAGCACACAGAGCCACTGCCATTAGCTGCCCAAGGCCAAACAATATTTTGTGGGTCGACTTTGTGAACTAGAAGTGGTCCCCCAGTTTGCCCCAGAGTTTCTTTTGCCACCCCTTCAGGGATGCCACACCTTGGTGCCACATCTTCTAAAGTTTGGGCGGGGAGAATATCTCAGATGCAGCCCCTATACACTGTGACAGCTCGATGGGAGAAGCAGCGCTCCCTCTTTGCAGGCGCTGCATGCAGGATCGTCCCTCAGATGTGTGTGTACAGCAGCTGGTGCCCTTGCATCAGAGCGCTGTAACCTCGCTGTCTGTCCCGAGCGTCCCTCAGGCACCTCACTCTGGCTCAATGACTGAGTACAAACAAAGAATCACATAACACTGCTGCGGGCGATCAGTGAGCGCAAATGCCTTGCCAAATGGGCAATGGGGGGACCGGCAAGCCGGCAGCAGGGACACGCTAGCAATAACAATGGGCAATGGGCGGCTTTTAATGTGAACTGTGAGTAGCACATCACTTGACGGCGGTGGACTGGGCTCCCACCCTGGGCGAGTCTTGTGTGGTGCTGACAGATTTATCTATCTGTGTGTTACGAGTCTTCATATAACAAGAGTCGAACTCGGGCATAAAACCAGTACCGGCACCCGTGAAAAAGTGAGCCACAATCACACATTACAATTCATTGCTATCCAGAACAGACTTAGTACTTTTTTTTCTTAGTACTTTTTTTTTTGGGACTGTATCTCCTTGTATTTTCCTGTCACCTCACTGTATTGATTTTCATTGTGTAACCTAAGCTTTAAGTCTTCTTGTGTCTTGTGCGCCCAGTTACCTATGGGTTCGGTGAGCCCTACACATCAATAAACAAACAAACTATCCAGGTGGGTATTTAGGGTAAAATTTGGTGCAAATAATGCATTTGAAAACATATTTGCTTAGTGACATTCATTGAGTGGCAAACAGTTTATTTAATGTATCGGATATTTTTAAGGCACCCATACAACAAATGGTGTTTCAAGGCGCCACAAGGCAAAAAAAGGAAGGAGGACAAGGGAGAACATACAATACCGGTCTTGCTAGGCCTTGTGACATTCAGATTGTGCCGAAGAAGAAATGCAAGGGAGAGGGTGAGAATGTGCCGGTCGTTGCAAAAAGCGAAGTGCTAGTGTGGGCAGGGGAAAAGCAAGGTAAAGGGGAGCAGATGCAAGTGCTAGGGAGGCCAGGAAGGCGAGTGCAAGTGCCAGGGAGTGCAGTGGCACAGGTCCACAAGCCAAGTGTGGGGAAGGGGTGGACTTGCAGGGGGGGCTTGAGACCTGTACAACTCATAGGGAAACAGGCAGCCAGTCACTAAGTCAGAGCGAGGAGTTAGCAGGGGAGGGGGAGAGGGAAGGAAGAGGACAAGAGGGAAGTCTTGAGGAGCTTCTCGAAACTGAAGTAGATCTGGCTCAAGCCTCAGAGGGACAGGGAGACCGTTCCAGAAGGAGGCTCCTGTGGAGGAGAGAGATCTACCCCACACTCTCTGCTTAGAGAAGCGTCTGATCTGCAGAGAGTTGGATCTAGCAGACTGAAGGGCTCTAGAAGGGAGGTATTTAGGGAGAGGGAGTAGGATATAATGTGGTTCCTGGCCCCGGACACCCTTGTAGCAGCAATTGGGAGCCAGTGGTGAGACGTAAGGGCTGGAGAGATGCAGTCCCTGGGTTTCAGGCCAAGGATAACTCTCGCAGTCCTGTTCTAGATTAGTTGAAGGGGGCAAAGGGAGGATAAAGGAAGATTGAGGAAGAGGATGTGGCAGTAGTCCAGCCTAGAGAGGACCAGAGCTCTGGAGACATTGAGTTTCAGGGGGAAGTTGATGAAAGAGAGAATGCCTCTGAGGAGGTGCAGCTGATAGTGGGCCTTCTTAGCAAGGTCCGCAATATGAGGAGCGAAGGAGAGAAAGGAATCAAAGATGACACCAAGGTGTTTTGCCTCACAAGAGGGTGAGGGGAGAGGGCCCATAGAGGGCGGCCAGAGGATGGGAGGGAAGGCAGGAGCTGGGGTCCCAAGGATTTAAGTCTTACTGGCATTAAGGCAGAGATCATTGGCAGCACACCATGACTGAACAGCAGTCATACAGTTGAAAAGCTTGTGTAGTGGGTGTCCAGACGTGGGTGGTTAGTTGAGCATATTAAGTAGGTTTAGCTCATAATCGAACAATGCCACATTGCTAGTGATGTATGCCCTCTTGATTTGGAGAAAACACTTTATACATTTATTTTTACATTTGTATAGCGCACAAGCAGGCATTGGGCAACGCGGCGCTGTTACTTGTGCAGAGCTTAGTTACAAGGATATGGTATTACATCTTAGTCATATATACAACAGCATGCAATCATACATTGTTATCTTACAGGCATAGAACCCATGTTTGCTGGTGGGTGATAGATGCTTATGTGAAGAGCAGCGTTTTCACCGCTTTGCGAAAGGCCAGGTGTGAGTTTTCTGCTCGTAGGGGTGGTGGAAGGGCGTTCTATTGAAGGGCTGCTAGCTAGCTCCACCTGCTTGGGCTTTCATGATTTTAGGTACTGTGAGTATGTTTCTGTAGGCTGTCCTGATCGGTCTTGTGGAAGAAGTAAGATGAATCCTTTCGGATGGGTAGGGAGGGGCAGTTAGGTGGATGCCCTTATGGGTCAAGGCATGGGCTTTTAATGTAACTCGCTCTTTGACTGGGAGCCAGTGCGCCTGTTTCCTGGTGTCAGTGATGTGCTCCCTTTTGGGAATGCTGATAGCTGCTCGAAGAGCATTGTTTTGGACTTCATGTGCCTTATAACCCAGGGTAGTGCACGACGCCTGTGGCCACTGAACTCTGTGAACCCACATGAAGTTTGCAGACTGTGGCTATCCAGATGAATTGGACTACTACTCCCTTATCCCTCAGGGTTGACAATGCTGATTAGTACTGATGGGAGTTGTAGTTCAAAATAAGCTAGTGAGCCAATGATTTCAGACACCTCTATAGTAACGATGTAGAAGAAATATATATTGTGGCGTTAACATGCGATTCGGCGCGCCGGATTGGGTTTTATCGGCACGGGGCCCGAGTTAAAGGCCCGACCATAACAAGGACCTTTAAAGAGGGGCCCGGGTCGATAACACCTAATCCAGCTCGCTGGATCAGTGTGCTAAGTCTATTAGCACCGTGGGTTACCAAGGTGGCAACCCGTGGTGCTAAAAAAAGGAACAATCATTCATAATTACAAAGACGCCTAAGTACTTTATTTGAAATTTAAAGGACGCAGTCACAATTTAGGTGTTTCCTATCAATACAGCTTTGTGCGTAGTAGAGCCCTTTGCACAACACTCCACGCAAAGCATGGGACGGGCATACATAGAGAAATAAACAGGGGGCGGGACATGCATATTCCCCATTTTCTCAGGAAAATGAGGAAGAACGTGGGCATGTAGAGGGAAGGTCACACAGTGTAATCGCACAACAAGTCAAGCACAAACCAAACCGAATTCATGGAACCTAACGCACAACCTCACATCGGAAAATGTACATGAAAACCTTGTGGACTCACCCACACATGAAAGGAGGCCCAGAGCACTGTGCGCATAGGATCCAAAGTGCAAAGAAGGGTTCATGTAGCAATTTAGAGGTGACAGCACATAGTTGAGGTGCCGATTGCAGTTAGGGGTGAGAGTATGCAGATTAGCGGGTTGCAGCTGTCATTTACAGGGGTTCGCATGCAGAGATTTACCACTGGCCGACTTGAATTATGTGCCATGTAACACATTTTTTAGGCGGGCCGTACACAGTGTCACTGGGGTGATGCCTTGATTGTGGGGGTGGGGGGGTGGCCCGCAGTATTAACAGGGTGCATGATGGCGGGGATGCAGACTGCGCAAAGGTTGGCATATGTGACTGGATATGCTTTGCATGGGGGCATGTCATGGACGTTCCGGCCACTACTTGCTCCTAGGGTTATTTTGAAATTTAAATTCCATCAATACGCAGAACGCGCATGACATGCTTTTACGTGAAGGTACACTGAAAGTGGTGTTACACGCAGAGTACTTTACGGGGTCTATGTGCTTTTTCTACGAAACAGGCCAATAGTAATGCTACGTGCAGCGATGAGCATGGTTAAGATGTCAATTATGAAGATTATTCTTTAGGGAGCAAAGAAAGCTTAGCATACTGTTAAAACAGATTCAAGGGCAAAACACACATCACTTCAAATAAATACGTGTGGTGAGAAAAAATCAGAGCCATGAAACAAGTGCAGTGATCAAGGTAAACAGAAGCAAGGACTGCAACCACTCACAATAACTGTACATATGAAAATGCATGAAGTAAAACAATACTGCAGACTGGACATATTTACAACAAACATAATTATCATTAGAATTGTATTGCCTCATCATACACCAGAATTTCACTGAATAAAGGACGACTACTAAATTAGCGCACCAGGCAGAGACCCGATAAACATGACAGTACATGAGAAGGGAAGAATGGCTATAAGAGAACATTACATATATACACTAAAGAATAGAAATAAAAAACAGACTGACAGCGCAAATGTATGTAAAGTTCAATTTCTAGAAAAAATAAACAGCAGACAGACTACATATGAAAAGAGAAGAAAGATGTAACATATACATAAAGCAAAATAAATGAAAGAAGGCCTGCAGAACCTATGCATCGAACATTCTGACACCAGAAGAAATAAACAACAGATGACCAAAGATTATATATTCAGAACTCCCACAAGGATGATTTAAAGGTGGCTGTCATTATCTACCTGTCAGAAAAAGACACCGGATCCGGGAAGAGCAAATACGCAACATGGTACGAACTGTCAAAACGGTTCTTTTAGTTCCGTCATGTAGTCCATTTTAAGGGCATCCTGAATGTAATGGAATGCTATTGGGATTTATACACCACCCATTACCCCCACTGTGGTCTCCCGCCACTGAAGCTTGTCTGGATGGGTGGTGCAGTTTGTTCCCATGTTGCTGTTTCCAGATCTTGGTCTGTGGAGGTGGGGTGAAAGGTTGGGATTGAGGGGGACATCTAAAATAACATGAGCCTGAAACATGTTGATGCACTATTTTGTTTTATTTCTATACATACAACACCCAGAGACATTTGAGGAAATATCTTATTGTGATAAAAGAGACGCAGTGTAATACTAAATACTCAAGACATGCTTTGCAGAAGGTTTTGCATATAAATGGAGCAATAGTGAACGGATACAAGACCAAGGGATTTTTTTGCTGAGCCCATGAACATTGCATGTAAAGAGTGTGAGCAATAGCACAGCCGCCAGGCCATGCGACTTTCTTGTGATTTTGATCCACACCCAGTGGAGATGGATCAGATACTCACCGCATGTGTGCAGTGGAAGAGATGGGAACCCGGCATCCATCAGGTGCCCAAGCCTTTGAATGCACACATGAAGTGAGTCTGAGTGCACACACCAGAAATCGGCTATGGCGGCCTTCATAGCAGACATGACTCCCTACATTGCTTGTTTACTCCAATGGATTGTGCCTGCTTCTTCGTTTTTGCTACTAGCTGGCGATTTCACACCACCTATAAGCCGAAACTATTGCATCTCATTCCAGCTAAGAAGATGACATATGAAGAGCGACACATAGCTTGTTGGTGTTGTTTGGTCATTTACCCACCCATTGAGTTGCCATGGCTGGGATAATCCCAAAGGCCATTCCTATTCTCTATCTTCTCCTCCCAACCCGAAAGATAGGTCATGTTATGTTATTTGGTATTTGTAAAGCGCCTTCTGCCACTGGTATGGCTTCAAAGTACTGTGAGGATGAACGCCCTTTGGAAGACGGTAGTCAGTGGATTGAGAAGGGATGAAAGGGGTTGTAAAATGCATTTATAGCCATACCAAAGGCAAGGAGGGAGTAGATAAGTCCCTAAAAGCAGCCTGTAATTATCTGGTGAGGGGACGGGTGCTGTGGCAAATAGTCAGAGACTCAGAGGTTTCATAAGAGTCAAGCTATGTGGATGGGTGGACCGGATTTTGCGTGGGACTCAGCTGTATCCTATTGGAGGTGCCACTCGGGCCGAGGGTGATGCATGTTTAGGGTGGGTCTAGTCAAGCAGTGTGTATTGCAGATGTTTGTGGCTGTGACTCTAAACCCTCGGTCCGACAAAGCTACATGCCCTGGGATGTGGTGCATGAGGTCTGGTGAAGAAAGACTGAAGCACAGTTAGATTTAGTCTTGCAAAGCGTTTCAAAAAGACCTGATTATGAAGTGCCATGTATCACCTAAATAGGCTATTAGAACGAATGAGTGGGTCTGCCTCTCCTATACCTTTGTGCAAATTATTGGTTCTATATCAAGTATAAGACACACTATGTAGAGTTAATGCAAGATATATGTATATACAAGTGAAGACACATGGTCTATTCCCACACATAAAAATAGAGTTGTCCCTTTCAATGTACACAACAAATATGTGATGTTGTCAAAAAACAAACAGTTTGGATGAATACAAACCCAAAGTTCAATATCATTAGATGGAAATACAAAGCCTACTATTGTGTTGAGTCACAACAGGGGTCAAGTGATTACAACATTCAAATAAAGAAGACATGACATACAAATTGAAAAACAGTGTTAACAATTAGACACTGCAATCGTAGTTACAGACTTGTCTACACAATTGTGTTTCGGCCCTCAAGGACTGTTGTGCCAGCCAATCTTGAGCGGGCCTTCATCGGAACGGAAAACAAGCACAGATGGACTGCTCTATATGTCTGCTATGCCTATAGGAAAAAACAGATAGGCAGGTGTCAGTGCTGGGGCACTCAGGTATAAGTGAGGTAATGCAGAAGTTAATGACTTAGGTGTCAATGAATGATTTTCATACCGTGTTAGGAACACAATGGATTCTGCACGTGTTCAAAATGGAGGTAAAGCCCGTGATAAATCGTGTGGCCTCTGGGTGTTCTTTAATGAAGAAGGGACGACCTGTGTGGTAAAAGCAGGTGTCGGGTATGAGTCCAAAAGGTGTCCAATCCCCTTCTTACAAGAAAAGGGACAATATATTTATACATAAGCCAAAAGTCAATTGAGTTGGCTTACCTGTAAGGCATACAGTTTCTTTCAAAGTAACGTCAGTCTGGTTTGGGATTTGGATGTCAACATCATGTCGCCGCAAAAATCAGATGGAATGCTTAGTGAAGCTAGACTATTAAGTTCCCACGTGGTCCCACCATGTTTCTGTTTCCTGAGGGGTACAGAAGCGGGAGGTCTGTTAGATCGCCCCCATGTCGTCAGAATCACATGTCTACAAAATATATGTAAATAGGAACATGGAGGCCAACGCTGGTTACCTGTATATTGTAGGAACTCAGTTGATCGGGTGAAGCGCCGCAGTGCTGATACCGCTGTACACGAAATCTCCCAGTGGGGAGGGGAATCCCTCGTGGGGGTGTCAGCTTATGTGCTGTCTCTCCTATCGTATCCATGGGAGACAAGGTGCAGAGATGTGGATCATCTGAAACATGGCGATCCATGTGAATCAGCCCATGCACCTAATGTCTGTGCAGGGGGCAGCCGCTTACCTGCACGGGTTGTTGTAGTATTCCACAGTGAGCTTCAGCATCGAGGTGTCACCATGGTTACCCTTGTTTATATAGTCGTCGGCCATTTTAGCTAAGTGGCCGAATCAGCGGACGCTCTGTGTTGCTACGTGGTGACGGGCAGTTACTCAATGACATATGATGATGTAAAAATGTGCAGTCAATTATTAATGCCCACAGATAAATTAAGAAACACGTGAAAGGTAATATTCTACCACGGTTGTCATGGCAACGGAGGACAACATTGTCAGTCTGTCTTCTAGGTCAATGTCCTTTGATGAGGAAGTGTGTGGGGTCCTGCCTATTGGAGGAGGAGCCTGTCTCCCCTGTATTTTGTGTCACATTCATACCTGCACGTATGTGTTACTCTATGTGACTGAACTGTATATGACTCCCTGGATAGTGTCTATGTGTACACACCAAGGGGTCATAAAGGCGATGTATGCCTGGGGCACACAAAAATGAGGTTATAGACAGATTTAGTTAGTCTAGGGTTCAATGACGGATGAGAAGATCGATGTGATCCTCTGTACATAGCATCAAAACAAGATTGCAAGTAAAGATACAGGTTATGGGAAAAAAACAATGGAGAGTCATTATTTGTAAGAAGTTATTGGACCAACATATAAATTACTGTGTTTCATCAAAGTCTCTATTACATAAAGCTCTTCCACTCGACTGCCACATTGAGGCCCTCTTTCACAGTGTTGAGCCTGTGGACCCATCTCTGTTCAAGTTGTATGAGGGTCTTGTTGATATACCCTCCGCTGACAGTGGGTTTTAATTTTTGCAAAACAAACCATTTAAGATCTGTGTCATTGTGTTTTTTCTGTGTGTAGTGTTCGACTAGGGGTTTGTCTGGTACCTTATTGCAGATACGATACATGAGCGATGTTCAGAGATTCTCATATTCACAGCTCTGATGGTTTTTCCCATGTAGAGTAACCCACAGGAGCACTCTATCAAATAGATCACCAGTTTTGAGTTGCAATTGGTGTGTTCCAGTAGTTTCCATTTAATGTTTTTGTGTTGGAAAGATTGTGTCTGTACTGTGAGATCGCAGGCTACACAGTGCCCACATTTGAAATGTCCCTGTACTGGAAGAAGATTCCAGAGTGTGTTGGTAAATACTGAAGGTTCTTGGAAGGTATGGACTAGTGACTGTTTCAAATTCTTGTTTTTTTTTTACAGCGAAGCAGGGTATTCTGTTTAGCCAATGCTTTTTTACTGTCTTCTTTTGTATCAAGCAGCTCAGGGGCTATAGGTGGTCACACATACCAGGCGGTTCATCTCGTCCTTCCTTTTGGTTTCTAGGCATATCTCTCAGGGGTTATTGGCCGCTCTTTTTCTCTGCCAGTGCGTTCCCACGAAATTTGAAGAATTAACCATCAGGATCCCTAGGTGTAACCACAGAAATCAGGTATATCACCATTTCAATGTTTTATTCTTTAGCCATGTTGTGCATGCTATATTCTTGTGCACCACATTCAAGGGTTGTCCCCATAGCCTTTGATACCTAAACCTCAACTTTTTGACAAATTCCTTTATTATTCCCAGAAACCATTGATTGGGACATCAGGCTGTCCTTCCACGATTGGGTGCCCCCTGCCCAGAAGACCCTGCAATTTTGGAATACCTATTTATGCTTGTCGGAGGTACAGTATAAGTTTTAATTGGGGAATTGTAACATAGTGGGCAGGCAGGTCTGATAGCACAGCGAGTAGAGCGCTCGCTTTGACATCTGTGCAGAGCCTGCTGATGCAGGTTCAAATCCCGGCAGGGCCAAACTCAGCCTTTCATCCTTCCGAGGTCGATAAATGAGCACCACGCACCGTGGGTAATAATACCTGAGGGTTCGTAGCGCTATATAAATGCTAAATTATTATTTTTTATTATTAGACTACTATATTTCATCTAGAGTATCTCACTTTCAAGCATTTTTCAGAACATTATTCTGAACTACTTTTTTGTCTGCTTCCCCCTAGGGTTTGTTTTTCCTGCCCTGAGGATGGCGCTAGTGGATGCCAAATAGTTGGCGCGACGAAACGTGCTCATATGCCCATCGTAAGATTTTGACACACACGTAGGCAGACCGAGGGCATGAACATTTACTTACCATGCCAAATCGGGGGTATTATATAAATACCCTTTGTAGTACAAAGCTACAGTAATATGGACTAAAAAGAATTAATTCCAGATATATTGCTTGTATATATATATAATTGTTTGCAATTGTCACTGTTTTATCTTGTATTTTGTCTATTTTGTCATGCAAATGTATTATTTGTTTCTATTGCTATGTATGTACAATAATGACACATGTAATTTTCTATTTCATATAAACCTGCTGTTTGAATGTTTGAGATACTATCCGTGACTTTTTGCACGATATGATTCATCTAAAATAATTGAACTTCACACAATGAATTGAGTTGTTTACATTGGTTATTCAGTCAGAAGGGAGCAGAGGTCCTCACCCAGCAAAGATGGCAGCAACTGTCCTTAAGTGTCAGACTTCGAACCTTCACATAGAACACTCACAAGAGGAACACACACACAGCTATCTCACACTCAGGCTTCCATAGAGCAGACAGGCGAGCAAGGCTGGATACAGCAGTGACCCACTGGTTAAGACCCATTCTGGTTATTACAGAAAAATAAGTCATAAAGATTCACCTTCGTCATTCTGAATGTTTAGGAGAGTTCTCTATACTGACTATAACAATTAAAATCTCTCAATACAACCATAAGAGGACAGCCCTCTCTCTATGGATATATCACTGCACTCTCTCTCTTTCATTCTCTCGCTCTCTCTTTCACTCTGATCTCTTGCTCTCACTCTCTATTTATCTCTTTCTTTGATCATCGGTTCTTTTCTCTCTGGCCGTTATGCCTCTCTTTTTTTTATCGCTTTCTTCTATGCTTTCTTTCTCTCTTCCCTCTGTCTATTGTTCCTTGTTTCTCGCTCATACTCTCTCTCTCTCTCTTTAGTGCTCTCTTGCTTTCTTTCTCTCTTCCCTCTTTCTATCACTGCTTCTTTACTTGTTTCTCCTTCATACTCTCTCTCTTTATTGCTCTCTTCTAAGCTGTCTTGTTTTCTTTCTCTCTTGCATCTATCGTTCTTTCTTCCCCTCTCTTTCTCTCATACTCTCTCTCTCTCTTAATCACACTCTTCTAGACTCTCTTGCTTTTATTTCTATCTTCCCTGTCTATCATTCCTTCTATCCTTGTTTCTCTCTCATACTCTCTCTCCTCATCACTCTCTTATAGGCTCTCTTGCATTCTTTCTCTTTTACCTCTGTCTAATGTTCCTTCTTTCCTTGTTTCTATCTCATACTCTCTCTCTTTATCATTCTCTTCAAATTTCTCTTGCTTTCTTTCTATTTTCCCTCTGTCTGTCATTCCGTCTTTCCTTGTTTGTCCAGCACACTCTCTCTCTTTATCACTCTCTTCTATGCTCTCTTGCTTTCCTTCTCTCTTTCTCTCGCCCACTGTCAATTCTTCCTTCTTTCCCTGTTTCTCTCTCATGCTCTCTCTCTCTCTCTCTCTCTCTCATTCTCTCTCTCTCTCTCTCTCTCTTCTATAGTCTCTTGCTTTGTTCTCTCATCCCTCTCTTTCGTTTCTTCATGCCTTATTTATCTCTTATATTCTCTCTCTCTCTCTCTTTCTCTCTCTCTATCAGTCTCCTCTTTGCTCTCAAGATTCCTTTCCTTCTTCCCTCTGTCTATTGTTCCTTCTTTCCGTGTTTCTCTCTCAAAACTCTCTCTCGCTATCGCTCTCTTCTATGTTCTCTTGCTTTCTTTCTCTCTTCCCTGTGTCTATCGTTCATTCCTTCCCTCTTTCTCTCATATTCTCTTTCTCTTCATCACTCTCTTCTATGCTCTCTTGATTTCCTTCACTCTTTCTCTCTCCCCTCTTTCAGTTCTTCCTTCTTTCCCTTTTTCTCTCTCATGCTCTTTCTCTCTCTCTCTCTTTATCACTCTCTTCTATAGTCTCTACCTTTCTTTCTCTCATCCCTCTGTCTTTCGTTTCTTCATGCCTTATTTATCTCTTATATGCTCTCTCTCTCTTTATCAGTCTCCTCTTTGCTCTCAAGATTCCTTTCCTTCTTCCCTCTGTCTACTGTTCCTTCTTTCCTTGTTTCTCTCTCAAACTCTCTCTCGCTATCGCTCTCTTTTATGCTCTCTTGCTTTCTTTCTCTCTTTCCTCTGTCTATTGTTCCTTCTTTCCTTGATTCTCTCCCATGCTCTCTCTCTATCGCTCTCTTCTATGCTCTCTTGCTTTCTTTCTATCGTTCATGCCTTCCCTCTTTCTCTCTCATATTCTCTCTCTCTCTCGCTATCACTCTTCTATGCTCTCTTGCTTTCTTTCTCTCTTCGCTCTGTCTATTGTTCCTTCTTTCTTTGTTTCTCCACCATCCTCTTTCTCTCTCTCTCTCTCTCTCTCTCTCTCTCTCTCTCTCTCTCGCTCTCTCTCTCTCTCTACCCGTCCACACACTAAAATGTCATCGTGGAGCACATACACCCCAGACAAATCCCCCAACATGTGCGTCATAACTTTGTGAAATACAGCGGCCGCTGAGGCTAATCCAAACGGCATTCTAACATACTGGTACATACCAAATGGTGTGATAAAAGTAGTATATTTCATAGAATCTTGGTGTAACTGTATTTGATGCTAGGCAGCAGAATGTTCAATGGTGGAGAAGGTATCGGCCCCAACAACCAGATTCAACATTTCTAAAATCACTGGTGGAGGATACTTTTCAATTACTATGGCCTTATTTAAATCTCTCAAATCCATACAGATTCTAACCTTTCTGTTTGATTTCCTGGTGACTATAATCAGGACAACTCATTCAGAAGTATCCACTTCCTCTATCTCTCCCTCCACCTTTAATCTGGATAACTCCTTTTTCACATCTTCCCTCAATGTTATAGGACTATGTCTGATAGCATTTGACATAGGTTTAACACCATCCTTGAGTACAATTGTGTGCTTGTACCCAACCATCTTACCAATTCCTTCATTAAATACATTGGGAGATAATAATTTCTCCTTTCCTCTGACAAATTTAGAAATGTCACCCATACTGTTAGTTGTAACTATAGAAACTGGTTCTTCACAACCTGGATACAGTTCAATTCTCAGTTTGGCCTGGTCCTCCCAACCTAACACATTCACACCTTACTGTGCTACATTGACCTTATCTTCAGCTAACCTTCCTTTAAATTCAAATAACGCAATCCTGTAACCTAACATTTGGATCACTGAGCCCTCAAAAGCTCCAGGATTCGTAATGTCTGGTTTTTCCAATCTAGGGTCAAACCCCTTTGTGAACAACTCTTGCCATTTATCTTTTGTGATTATAGAATATGGTGACCTTGAGACCACCGTGAGCTAATATCATGAATGCAAAATACACTTTTAGGGGCACTCTTTTTGCACCCCCTCACCATAGTCACTACCTAAACCTCCTGTTCTTCCTGCTCTTCGTCATCACCATCATGTACACATTTCATCTTCTCATTTTGTTTTATATTCTTACAAACAATACAAAAATGACCATTGAGCCCACAATTTGTGTGCTTCTTATTCAAGGCAGGACACTATTGTGAATGAGCATAATGCCCCCTTTTGTGACAGAGTAAACACTTTCCCCCGAAAGGTCTTCTTGCCATACTCCTCTCCAACGTTTTCCAATGTAGTAGGTCTTGACTGCTTCCTGCTCTTCCAATCCTTGCCTCTGTTCATTACCGCCTCTTCTGATGGTTCTTTAAGTTTTACGACATTAACTTTAGCCGATTTGGCTGCCAAATCTTTATCTCTTTCTTTCATTGCTTTACTGCATGTCCTGTATGCTCAACCTTTTTTGCAATAGCAATTACTTCGTCTAAAGAAGGATCACTGCACATCCATAGCCTTTCTTGGATGACATTGCTATTAGCATGGATTATTATTTGATCACGTATTAAATCATCCTGGGTTACACCTCTACCAAAGTTACAAGTCACCACCAGTTTCCTAAAAGCACTGACATATTTGTCCACAATTTCATCAGTCTACTGTTTCCTTGTGTAAAAGTAGTATCTTTTCACAGCAGTATTAGCTCCTGGCATAATAATAGGCATCAAGTCTCGTCAAAACGTGTTCGTACTGATTAATACCATCACCTATTCCTTCTTCCGCTCTCAAGGCAGGCAGTTCCCTGTAAATCCTGTGCCCTTCAGGTCCTAATGAATGAAGAAGCAACTTTTTCTTCTTTGCAGCAGGGAAATTCTCATTTTCAATAGTGTCAATGTAGTTTCCCCAATATTCTTTCCACTCCCTCCACGGAATTGGAGGCGCCCCTGCTGTTGCCAAAAACGGTTGAGGTGGATGAATGGTAACTCATTGCATGTTGTTGGGAGTTAACCAGGGGAAGTGATGTGATGCCTGAGTGTTAATTTATGTTGAACTGCACCAATCAATTTATGGTGCTGGTTCCTTAATAGTGTGCCAGTAAGGATAAAGTTAAACAATGTCGCATTCCCCAAGGCAGGCTATTCAAGGTTTAGCCGAAAACACTGTTGCAAAATGGTAAAAGGAAAGGATAAGGAAAACGCTGCCCTGTTTGCACAACGTCCCTTAATCACGGTGCAGGAAAAATAACTGTGTGGTGGCTCAAAAAAGTGCCTGGACCCAAGATGGCAGCACGCAAAACATGTACGAAGGTCCTTTCCTCCCATGTGTCAGAGCGTCATGGGCAATCGTCACCTCAGTAGTGGGCCGTGTTGTGCGCGAGTACAGACAACTCAAAGGAAATGGTAGGTGCCCACATTGTGCAGTTAATAAAACCTGCAACGATCCCCAAAGGACGATGATTACGCCGCCACAGCTGCTCCGGATGCCTTACCAGTGTGGTGCAAGGTGTGGTGCTATGCCGCATCAACGATGACGCCCATACACTTTGTGGTGCCGGAGCGGACAATAAACGGAAAAGCACAGCGTTTGATCCCATTCTCGTTGTCATCTGAAGTAGCCTCCCAGGAGGTGAAGATTGTATACCTACTTTATTTACAAAGTAAAAAGGTACACATAAATGTAGGCCCCACAAACACGACACCTCTAATCCTGCTCCTTTAACCGCCTTCACCCAGAACCCTCCACAACCTTCCACATTCTAACCTAAACATACTATCAACAAAAGCATTAGAATACAACAATTACCTTTGTGCGGGCAAAGATTGTGCCAATTAAGTGAGTTCTTCTCAAAGGGGCAGGTACTCATATATATTGGGCTCCACCAGTCTTTGTGGAATCTGCATGCATATGATGGAATTCTGGCAGGACCTCCTATGCCTTTAACCCTTACTCTGTCGATGAGACTAGTACAGATTAGTTTAGTAATAGTAATATCTGTTATTTGCACTGCTGGGTAATTACTGGCAATCAGTGTGAAGCAGTGAAGTTTACTCTTTGCGCCAGGGAGCTTCTTAGCTGTATTGTGTAATCAGGAGTCCTAGATGATGGCTGCTTAGGTCACTTTCCCTTTTTTTGACCACACATTGGGAGACGCTGATCCCACCCAAAATCAGACTTTTTTGCATACTGTAGCTTGCCGTCCCTCCCTAGGCATGCCGCCGGTACACCCATTCCGACTCCTCACCCCACACCTGTGGCAGCGCCAGTCCCTGGCTTGGGAGGGCTTAAGTCCTCCCACTTTGAGGAGCGTGCAGGCAGAAGGCAGTGCTTTGCTGTGATGCTCTGCCGGGGGACTCCTGATGAGAAATGGGTGCTGAAACAAGAGCCTGTCAAATTTCTCCCCTGGGTGAGCCGAATATTTGCATTTAAACCAGAGGTCTTCAATCTGTGGGGCACGCCCCCCCTTGGGGGGCGCGCCACCATGCCTGGGGGGGCGCGTGATGCCTTCCAAAAGAAAAGAAAACGAGTAACGCTTTTTTTTTTTTTTGGCCGCACTGAACTGAGCATGTGCAATGGGGAGCCACTGGCTCCCATGCACATGCTCAGCCAGTGCGATGTGGTGGGGGCGTGGCCATGGAAACAGGAAATAAACGCAGCCTGGACGCGTGCTTTCCTGCATTTGGATCGCGCGTCCAGGCTGCGTTGTGGTGTCCTGTGTTCCCTGTTGTTGTTGCTGCTGCTGCCGCCGCCGCCGACGAGTCCGAGGTAAGTGACTCGTTCCGCTTTATGTTTAACACGGCTCCCCCGTGGCAATCTGCCATGGGGGAGCCGCGTTATTAATGCAGCACCGGTCCCCCTGCGCCCCTCTCTCCCTGCATCCCCCACATTGGGGGGCATGCATGGGGGAGAGGAGGCGAGCGGGGGACCGGAACTGCTCTGTTGGTGTTTTTTTTTTACAACGCGGCTCCCCCATGGCAGATTGCTGGAGCCCATGGGGGAGCCGCGTTGTTAATGCAGCACCGGTCCTGCTTCATTTGCCATGGCTGTGTTTCCAGTCATCCATTGGATCCCTAGCTTGCGCAATGCTCCTCGTTCTGGAAAAAATGTGTTGGTTAAACCAGGGCTCTCAACCTTCACCCGCCAATAGCGAGTGATCATGGGGAGTATATATATAGTGTGCATTTGGCGAATTGAAGTGGTGAGTGACTTCTCATGCCTGGTAGTAACTTGCAGCTTGAAATTTATTTCTCTGGATATGAAGTCAGGTTCGTTTTCAGTGTTGGTCCTGTTTGACAGATGATTTACTGACTTTTGGAGAATGTTTTTCAACTTTTGGTGGTACCTTTTTTCTTTCCCAATTCTGAGGTTGATACTCCTTTCGGCAAAGCCTCCACCACCACCACCACCACCCCTTGCCGGTATGGATTTCACAAGGCCCCATTTTCTTCATGCCGTATGCCACCTCTCACTGCAAACCCATCTCCTTTGGATTCTCATATCCTGTATTTGTGGGTAAAGCTCCAATCTGCTTTTAGTTGCCTGACCTCCCCACAAAGCTGTCCTCTTGCACTCTTGCACTACTAACTGCCCATCTGATTTCTATCACTGTATGGCGCTGCATTGCTTGATGCCACATCACGGGTGACCGGGGGGACGGGACATACGCATCATCAAGGGCAACCCAGGGGGGGGCACATTATCACCTGCAACCTAGTCCGGGGCCACACTGCAAAAAGAAATTAGAACTGGGCCTGCATGATCTGAATAGTAATTCTTCTGAGACTTGTACCAATGTATTTTATCCAACCAGTGTTTCGGACCCATTTTTGTGTGGGGTTTCCCTCCCCCACTCCCAAGCTTTTCAGAACGTTTTTTGTTGAATTTTTGCTTTTTTAAAATCTCCCCTCCTTTTTTCCCCACCCCATATTTCTGACCCTTTTTTGCATGGGGTGTTTCCCACCAACCCCAACATTTTCACATGGCTCAGTTCAACTCTTTGCAAGTGGTGTTTGCCATGTTTATGCTTTTTTTGGGGTGCATTTCTGCTTTTTTAAAACCGTTTGAAATGTTTCGACAGGTTCAGGCTCCTTTTCTCGATGGATCGTTTTCTAGTGCCCAAAGATGGTAGGGATCTGAAACGTAAAGCGGAAGGAGAGGTGGGAACATACACAAGAAATGCAAAAACACGGAAATATGATCACTCTTATTTGGACTTTGGGTTCACATGCATCACAGTCGCTGGGGAAGTGAAGCCGCAGTGTGTGATTTGTGGTGCTACATTAGCAAATGACAGCCTGAAGCCAACAAAATTAAGGCGGCATTTGGAAACCAAACATGCCGATTTGGCAAAAAAGACCAGGGATTTCTTCGTACGGCAGCTGCAAGGCATGAAAAAGCAAAAGGAGACTGTTAAAAGTGTGGCATCTGTACCTGCAAATGCTTTGAAAGCATCTTACCACATTGCGTACTTTCTTGGCAAAAACAAGAAGCCTTTTACAGATGCTGAGAAAGTGATTCTCCCAACCATTCTCGCTGTCAACCGGGTAATGCTTGGTAAAAGTGCAGCAGAGAAATGCAAAAGTATCCCTATGTCAGACACAACAATTTGCCGCCGTATTGCTGACCTGTCCTATGATATCAGTACAGAATTGGTATTGCGCTTGAAAGACAGCCAGTTTGCCCTACAGTTGGATGAGGCCACTGACATATCAAAAGAAGCTCACTTGATTGCCTATGTGAGGTACTGCCATGGAAAGGAGATGTTGGAGGACTTCTTGTTTTGTAAGCAAATTAAGGGCAGAGCAACTGCACCAGAACTCTTTGAAATTTTAAACAACTTCCTAAATTCCAACTGCCTAAAGTGGGAGGCGTGTGTTGGTATTTGCACGGATGGTGCTCCTTCAATGTGTGGTGCTAGAGCTGGGCTAAAAGCAAAAGTATTGGCAGTAGCTCCACATATTGTGTGGACACACTGCATGATACACCGAGAAGCTTTGGCTGTGCGCAATATGGGGCATGAACTGACACAAGTTTTGACTTCTGTTGTAAAGATCGTAAATTTTATTAAGATGCACCCCACAAGAGCCCGTCTGTTTGCCACCTTATGTGCAGAAATGGGAGCTGACCATGATGCTTTGCTGTTTCACACAGAGGTCAGGTGGCTATCCAGGGGAAAGGTTTTAAATCGCATCTATGAACTCAGAAACGAAGTGAGACACTTTCTCCTGGAGTTAGACCAGACAAAAGCAGAGCCTCTGTGTGATCCACGCTGGCTTATACTGTTGGCTTACCTTGGCGACATCTTTGAAAAGCTAAATTTTCTAAACCTCTCCCTGCAAGGCACAGAAACCACATCATTTGCCATGAATGCAAAAATATCGGCATTCAAGAAGAAGCTGGAGCTTTGGAGGAGGAGGGTTGATATTGGCATAGCCGATGCGTTCCCATTATTAGAAGATGCTCTTGAGGAGACGGAGTATGATCTCTCATGTGTTTCTGAAGTAATTGGAAACCATTTAAATGCTCTCAGAACCAGTCTCGAAAAGTACTTTCCTGACGACAATTGCAACATGAATGACTGGGTGGTTCAGCCTTTCCTAGCTGACGTAGGAGCCCATCTCCCAATACAACTCCAGGAGGAACTAATGGAGCTCCAAAGTGACCGCCTAGTAGAGAGCCAATTCAGAAAATTGTCTTTGGGTGCAACATGTGTCTGCAGAGTATCCAACTTTATCGAAATGTGCAGTCAATGTACTTTTACCTTTCAGCACCTCATACCTGTGCGAAATTGGGTTCTCTGCACTTGCAGCCCTAAAGACAAAATATCGGTCAAAGCTGGAGGTGGAAGAAAGCCTGCGGTTGGCTATTGGAAAAATTGAACCCAATATTGACAGGCTGGCTGGTGAAAGGCAGGCCCACCCTTCACACTAGTTCTCCAGTATGCCACTGTCCAACTTGCAAGTGACAGCATTGACAGTACGTTGTTGTACTTCAGAAACAAATTGTTACAGCACTTGCATAGCAAATGTTACTACAGGACAGCAATATTGGGTGTTTTCGTTTGTGTGAAATAAATACCCAACACTATTTTTAGTCGAGTCCTCTGTATTATAGCAAAATAATCGGAATGCTTTGTTCACAAATATTTGTCCTCATCTGATTTGAATCATTGCAAGCAATGATTTTGAAACAACGTGGTGTGTGGCATGCACTCCTTCGTTGGGGGCACCATTATACTCCAGCGCGCGATAACCGTTCGCAACCGAGTAACATTTTGGAGTACATGTGTATAGGGGGGGCCTGGGCCGGAGAAATTTTTCTTAGGGGGGGCTCGGGGTCAAAAAGTTTGAAGACCACTGATTTAAACCATCATTAACGTGAGGGCAGCACCAAACATGCAGTGGAAGAGGCCAAAAGCCTGCCCGGGCAGTAGAAATACACCTCCTCTGATGAAGCCAAAGGCTTCACTGCTGGGCTCAGCTTTTAGATGGCCCACGCCTCTAATGATTAGCATCTTTTTGTGAAACTAAGTATCCTGAAATCAGTGCTCAAGTCAAGAGACCACGCGATAGCAGGGCGGACGACGTGCCCCCTGTGTGTTTACGAAACGGAAAAAATAAAGAAAGAATGCCAACAGGTTGCAATGCTGCACCCGGGTTTCAAAATTTCAACCCTGGCCTAGCTTCACGTGGAATTGCAAAATGTCTCATATTGACATCTTTCTATAGGACCCTGTTTTGTTAAAGAAAGGTTTCAGATTATTTGAAAGGTGCGTTCATTGTATACTTAAGCAGCAAGTAATATGAAAATGTGATGCTTGGCAAATGCCTTTTTGTTGTGTGTGTGTTTTTTTTTCCAATCCTGAGAGAAAAGCCTGAATGAAATTTGCCTATTGCACCTTTACGTGTCACATCACTTTATTTATTTAGGCATTTATATAGCGCGCACTACCCAGAGGCATCTAGGCGCTAATCCAATGCTCGCCAGAGTCCCCCCACTTTCTTTTTAGGACTTGAGCCCTGGGCTGAAAGAAGCATTATATAGGGCCAAAAGACGGCATAATAGCTATTCAGCATCCTAGGCTCAGAGGAAGTAGGTGTGGGTGGACAGCACTCACTACCAGCTTTCAAAACTGTTATCCAGCCTCCCAACCCGGAAAAATGTTGAGCCTGGCTCTGCCCAGGCCCCTGCCTTCTCCCCCATGTCAGATACTCCCTTGAGTTTCCCCATGGGCTATGATGTTTCTGATACGACTCGTGCCTTCATCTACAGCTCTCTGCTTTTCCTGCAGGCAGAGAGGACACTGAGGGCTATTCCCCTGCAGTCTTAGTGGACGGCTGTCACTCACATTAGCAAAGGTGCAGAAACTTTCTTCCCATAAATGAAAGCCCGATTGATCTCATCTCCTCCCAGACCTGTGTGAATGCTTCACTGCGTCTTCCAGCTTTATGACTCCATCTTTGATTACTTTGGATTCCAGCCTTCGGATTAATTAGTTCCTCTCTAGCAGCCCACATATGGAAATAGCAGAGCGTTACCGCGAGTTCTCTTGCTGTTTATCAGAAGTCAATAGAGTGTTATTCACACGAAGGAGCAGCCGATCTTACACAAAGCGTGCTCCCCCCGGCAGGCGTCTGTCCACCCAGCCTTCCTGGCAGGCGTTCCTAGCAGAGCTGGATGCGTTCAACGCCAGTGACTGGGAGCCAGGAACTATTTTAAATGGCAGAATGGAATCCTTGCCAACTCGCTGGCTTTCTACCTCAGGCCCCTCTTCCCCCAGCTCAGGAGGGAACTGCGCATCAGTCGGGGAGAGCAGGAGTCCAGGCCGGTGATGTGTGTTCAGCCTGAGTCCTTGGACAGGGCCGCCTCTTGCCTCTTGGCAAGGGTGAACGTGAAGGCCTTGCAGAGGCAAGGTCAGGCTCGGAGAAGCCTGCCAGCCTGCTGTCGTCATGGCGGGAGGTATGGGCACACGCGATGCCGCATCAGATCTTAAATGATATCCAGGGGCGAGAGGGGGGCGGGGAGAGAAGAGAGAGAGACGGGGAGACAGAGAGAGAGAATGGTAAAAGGGGACCTTTAAATGCGATTATGCATGTTCCTTGACAAGCAGAATTTAGATAATGCATTATTGTGATTAGAGGCGCGGGAGCCAGAGAATGTATGGGGAGGGCATTCCAGTGCCCAGTCAGTCGTTTGGCTTGACTCTTGGTCTTACAGGCAAATAAATATGCCATAGATGGCTTCCTGCCTCCCCACGCCTCCTCCTACACAAGACCACCACTTGGCATCCTGCCTCCTCAATCCGCCCCAGACACCTAACAAGTGTCCTGAGACCACCCACGACAACAGAGATTCCTATCTGGCATACCACCCCTCCCCGTGCCCCAACAGACAAGGATCCGGCCTGGAGCCCTAACACCACACTCCACTCCCCCAGCAGTAAAAGTCCCCGACCCTGGCATCCTGACTTCACCCTCCCACCCCACGCCAACAACAAAGACCACTGGCTTCTCACTTCACAACTAAAACTCTGGACAAACTGTCCTCTCACTTCTCTTCCTCTCTGTCTCTCTCTCTCTCTCAGCCCCTCCAGGCCGCCTCTCCCTCTCCTCCTCTGTTCTCCTCTTTCCCTTTGTTCACTCCTGATGAAGTTTCTAGACAAGTCCGATCTATGAAAGTATCGTCCAAGCACATGCTCCCCTGCTCCTCTAGAACCATTGAGGACCACATCAACACCCTTGCTGCAGCCTTGGCCGATTTCTGCAATCACTAGTTTGCCACTGGAACGTTCCCCTCCCCCTAAAGCACTCCCTTGTGCACCCCCTATTGAAGAAGCCTTCTGCAGATTCTTCCTCTCTCCCACCACCAGATCTCTATCCCTCCTTTCCTGGGAAAACTCCTGGAAAAGCTGGCCATCTTCCAGCTTACTCTTCATAACAAATGCGTTGGTTGTCTCCATGACCATTAGTCAAGCTTGAGAGCAGGCAGAAGCATGGAAACTGCTCTCCTGAACACCCATGAAGACCTGCTCTCACTTATGAACTCTACCTTCCTTCTGTCCTCATCCTCATTGATCCTTCCTCTGATTTAGACACGGTCAACCACGGCATCCTGATCAATCATCTCTGTGATAACCTGATCAGCCTTGTTGACCTCCTTTCTCTCCGATCGACCCTCCCAGGTCCAAATGGGGTCCTTTCTCTCCACCACCTCTCTCTCCACATGTGGTGTTCCCCAGGGCTCTAGCCTCTCACCCTGGCTCTTCAACCTTTACTAGGTGTAACGCTCACCTGATTCTTGCAGAGGCGCCGGTCTTGACTGGGCGACTACCGTATCTTCAAAGGTGATGTGTAGCACCCGGTTGGCTCTTTGGGCTGGACCTCTGTGCACTGTATGCCTGACGTGTAGAGTAAGATGTCTGCAGATAGAAAATATGGGGTTAATGAACTGGGGTTATTGGGGTGTCCCTATCTCTTTCCTCTTCTCCTCTCCTGTAGACCCCCAAAGGTTAACGCTCTCACCTTAGGTAAGTGAATCCATCTGCCTCGGGGCAGGGTGCTGTAACCAGTTTCTTCACTGGATAGGTAGCGCAGGCCTCTTGACTTCAGAGGACTGCTGTCCGTCGTTTACTGCACGAACGGTAAGTTTCGAGTCATTCAAATGTCTTTAAAGTCTTTAGTAATGATGTCTCTTGTTTTGCAGGGTTCCGGCGATGGCGGATGACGGGCTGAAGTGAGTTGAAGATGGAGCCCGTGTGATGAATAGAAGCGCCTGGAAGCACGTAAGTAAGCGCTTGTTGCCTGCTTCACTATGCGCTCTAACTGTCTTTTTATTTTGCAGGTACGAGTTCGGAGCGGCTGCAGGGTGCCGGAATACCCACTGGATTAGATGTGGAAAGGAGTAATGGCACGTGAGTATTAAAGTTCCCCAATGTCTTTAAACGCACCTTGTTTTGTCTTTCAGATGCGGGATGCAGCGCCGAAGGCCTCCGGAGCGTGCGAAGAGTTGGTAAACTTTTGTCTTTCAGATGCCGGAATGCAGTGTGAAGACCTCCGGAGCGCACGAATAGTAGGTAAGCCTTTGCCTTTCAGATGCCGGAATGCTAACCTGTTCTTTCTTGTCTTTATAGGTGTTGCTGAAGACTGGATTCAGGATGGTAAGCCTTTGCCTTTCAGATGCCGGAATGCTAACCTGTTCTTTCTTGTCTTTATAGGTGTTGCTGAAGACTGGATTCAGGATGGTAAGCCTTTTTCCTTAGGCCCAGGACCGGATGCAGAAGACACGATGAGCGTTCTGCTGCAGAGGTTGCAGAATAACGCAAAGCAAGATTCATCCACCGGGTGTGGTTTAAATAGCCTCCTGTAGTGCTTAGGTGTCTCCTTCCACAGCCACGCCTAAGTAAGAAAAGAGTTCCTGGTAAGAAAAGAGTTCCTGCCTTCCAGAAGAGTTCCAGTGTTCTGAATCTAGGGAGTGGCTCCAGCCCCACCCAACAGGAAAAGTAGTTCCAAACAGAAGAGGATCAGAGGCTCAACTGGCAGGCAAGTAAGCAGCATGGTCTGCTGAAGGTAAGTCCACCCAAGCATTATGAGCCCGGCGCTTCCAGCGCTGGGACTGGGCATATTTATGAGCCTGGTGCCACTGGCGCCAGGACTGGGTCCAAAAGGTCCCAATTGGGACTGGTTGGCACTCGGAACCTGGGTTATGGATCTGCTTCCAAGGGAGTTGGGAAAACCCTGACCTTTTGGAAGCAGAGATCATGACAGTACCCCCCCTCAAGGCCCCTCCCAAACCGGGCTTCTCCGGGGGTTTTGGCTTGTCAGGAAATGTTCGGTGAAATCTTTTGATTAGGCGAGGAGCGTGGACATATTCAGCAGGTTCCCAGGATCTCTCTTGGGGGCCGTAGCCTTTCCAGTCAATTAGGTAGAATAGTTTAGATTTGGAGATCTTGGAGTCCAGAATGCTTTTGACTTCAAACTCGAGTTCTCCATCCACTAGGATAGGTTTTGGAGATTTGGTTAGTCGGGTTTGAGGTTGCACGGGTTTTAATAGAGAGACGTGGAAGACCGGATGTATCTTCATGTGCAGGGGCAAGTCCAACTTGACCGCTACTGGGTTTACTATGGTAGTGATGGAATAGGGACCAAGGTATCTTGGGTTGAATGTGCGTGGCCCTTTTAGAGATAGATATTTGGTGGATAACCAGACTTGATCCCCTACTTGATAGTGAGGGGCTTCCTTCCGATGTTAATCTGCTCCTTTCTTGTATTGTTCTTTAGCCCTTTGAAGGTGAGAAACAGCTTCCTTAAAGGCTTGGGTGATTGTAGAATGCAGGTAGTCTACCTGCATTCAACATACCTATGCACCCAACGCAGCATAAACATCCATGTTAAGTGATGTTAAGTGATCAATATGATCTATATGAAATAGAAATAAAGTAACAGAAAATGCACATAGATATTTATCCATATCATCAAGAAATCAAATAAACCATTGTATCAAAAAAGACAGAGAAATAAGGGTTGGCGTTTGGAGTGGATGCATAGGAAATGTAAAAAAATGAAATATTGCATTGAACAAGTCAAAGAAGGACGGGGAGAGAAATGGGGGGAAATCAGGACTGGGTCCAAAAGGTCCCAATTGGGACTGGTTGGCACTCGGAACCTGGGTTATGGATCTGCTTCCAAGGGAGTTGGGAAAACCCTGACCTTTTGGAAGCAGAGATCATGACAGTACCCCCCCTCAAGGCCCCTCCCAAACCGGGCTTCTCCGGGGGTTTTGGCTTGTCAGGAAATGTTCGGTGAAATCTTTTGATTAGGCGAGGAGCGTGGACATATTCAGCAGGTTCCCAGGATCTCTCTTGGGGGCCGTAGCCTTTCCAGTCAATTAGGTAGAATAGTTTAGATTTGGAGATCTTGGAGTCCAGAATGCTTTTGACTTCAAACTCGAGTTCTCCATCCACTAGGATAGGTTTTGGAGATTTGGTTAGTCGGGTTTGAGGTTGCACGGGTTTTAATAGAGAGACGTGGAAGACCGGATGTATCTTCATGTGCAGGGGCAAGTCCAACTTGACCGCTACTGGGTTTACTATGGTAGTGATGGAATAGGGACCAAGGTATCTTGGGTTGAATGTGCGTGGCCCTTTTAGAGATAGATATTTGGTGGATAACCAGACTTGATCCCCTACTTGATAGTGAGGGGCTTCCTTCCGATGTTAATCTGCTCCTTTCTTGTATTGTTCTTTAGCCCTTTGAAGGTGAGAAACAGCTTCCTTAAAGGCTTGGGTGATTGTAGAATGCAGGTAGTCTACTGCTGGTGTTTCAAGATCTTGGAGGGGATCCAACTCCGAGGTTCGAGGGTGACTGCCGTACAAAAGAAAAAACGGGGTTTTCCCAGTTCCCGAATGGACAGAGTTATTGTAGGCATACTCGGCTATCCAAAGGATATCTTTCCAAGTTTTTTCAGTTTGTTGCAGCATGCAGCGTAAATACTGTTCCAGAGTTTGATTGGTCCTCTCGGTTTGTCCGTCGGTCTGAGGGTGGTGACTGGTCGATAGTCTCACATCAATTTGAGCCGACCGACAGCAACTTCGCCAAAAATGAGAAATAAATTGACTACCTCGATCCGAAATTAGAACCGAAGGAAAACCGTGCAGTCGGACGATGTTTTCGAGAAATTCTCGGGCCAGAGTTGCTGCTGTTGGCAAGCCTTTGAGCGGAATGAAATGCGCCATCTTGGAGAATAAGTCCACGATTACTAGAATCGTATTGTATCCGGAGCATGGAGGTAGATCGGTGATGAAGTCCATAGAAAGCGTATGCCAAGGGCGAGGTGGGATGTCAATAGGGCGTAAGAGGCCTGCTGGTCTTTCCTTTTGACTCTTGTTTTGGGCGCATACTCCACAGGACATTATAAAGTCTCTGATATCTTTTTTCCAAGACGGCCACCAGAGGTAGCGCTTGATCTTTTCTGAGGTCTTGGCTATACCGGGATGACCTTCCATTAAAGAGTCGTGATAACAAGAGATTACTTTTTTCTGTAAATCTGTGCTGGGTAGGTATAATCGTTCTTGGAAATACAATAAGTTGTCCTTTACTGCAAAGTCCTTTCCCTGCAGATGCCAATTCTGTATGTCTGCTGGAGTTACAAGTTGCCTGGCTTTATCCTTAACTTCCTCTATGGATTCTGTGGCGATTACACCCAGAATTCTTTGTTCGGGAATGATTGGTACAGGTTTAGGGTTGACCAAGTGTTCTTCCACTCCCATCCGAGAAAGGGCATCGGCTTTACCGTTCTTTGTACCAGGTCGATAGGTAATTATGAAGTCAAACTCGGCAAAGAATAATGCCCAACGGAGTTGTCTAGAGGATTGGGCTTTTGTGGTCTTCAAATATTGCAGGTTTCGGTGATCCGTAATCACAGTAACGGTGTGTCGGGCCCCCAGCAGATAATGCCGCCAAGCCTTAAAGGCAGACTTGATAGCCAGAAGTTCCTTGTCAGTAATCGTGTAATTGATTTCAGGAGGCGAGAATTTGCGGGACCAAAATGCCACGGGATGCAACTGATTGGTTACCGGGTCCTTTTGTGATAGAACTGCCCCCATGGCAAGGCTTGAAGCATCAGTTTCCACGATGTAGGGGAGTTTGGGGCGAGGGTGTTTTAAGATTGGTGCAGAGATAAATTTAGTCTTCAAAACCTGGAAAGCTTGTTCCGCCTCGGTAGACCATTCAAAACGTTTGGTTTTCTTTAACAAGGCAGTGATGGGCTGGACTATTCGAGAGAATTCGGGGATAAACCTGCCGTAAAAGTTAGCGAAGCCTAACATGCTTTGCACACCTTTTACGGAGGATGGTGATGGCCATTTGAGAACTGCATCGACCTTCTTTGAATCCATACGCACTCCGCCAGGTGATAATATGAATCCCAAGAATTCAACTTCAGTCACGTTGAAAACACATTTTTCCAACTTAGCGAAATGTTTGTGTTGACGCAATCTTTCGAGGACCATTTTCACGTGTTTCCGATGTTCAGATTCCGATGAAGAATAAACGAGGATGTCGTCAATGTAAACAACAACACATACATCTATGAGCTCTCTGAGGACATCGTTCATAAAATATTGAAAGGCGGCCGGGGCATTGCAAAGTCCGAAATGCATGACCTGATATTCAAATAGCCCATACTTGGTGCGGAAGGCCGTCTTCCATTCATCGCCCTCTTTTACTCGTACCAAGTGGTAAGCTCCTCTAAGATCCAGCTTTGTATATATGCATGCTTTTCTGACTTGGTCCAGGAGTTCAGGGATCAAAGGTAACGGATATCTATTCTTAACGGTGATCTGGTTCAGGGAGCGATAATCGATACAAGTTCTAAGGTCTCCTTCATTTTTTGGAACGAAGAACAAAGCTGAAGAAGCAGGGGACTTGGAAGGACGAATAAACCCATTTGCCAGGTATTGATCCAGGTATTGTCGAAGGTGAAGGTTCTCAGGCTCGGTGAGGGCATAAATTCTACTACAAGGAGGAGTAGATCCAGGTATCAGGTCTATCTGGCAGTCATAAGACCTATGAGGAGGTAGAGAGTTAGCCTGATCCTTCCGGAAAACATCTTGGTATTCTAGGTATTCGGGAGGTAACTGGGGAGTCTCTGAAGAAATTGCGGCCAGTGCAACACCAGGTGGAGGGTGACAAGTAGAGACACATTCTGGAAACTGGACCGTTCTTGCTCGCCAATCGATCAGAGGATTGTGTTTCTCTAACCAAGGTATTCCTAGAATAATCTGAAACTGAGGGGCCTTGATCACATCGAACATGATCTTCTCATGGTGTCCATCTTGACTTACTAGCGTCACCTCTTGAGTGGTATGCGTTACTGGCCCGGAGGCTATCTCCGTACCATCCACCGTAGTAATGACGTCCTTTACAGCCTTGGGACAAAGAGTTAGATTCATCCTCAAAAGCATTTCATGATCCACATAATTGCCGATGGCACCGCTGTCGACGTAAGCTTCAATTGCATGTAATCGATCCGGATTATCAGGGCTAATGAGGACCATAGGTATCACGAAATGCGAGGTCACGGAACTGGTTTTCACGCTCGGCAAGAGGACCTCTATTCTTGTCGGGCGAGGTCGTTTCCCTGCTCAGAGTTTGTAACTTTGGTAACTGCAGCTCCTACTGCCTTCTTGGCAGGTTTCACCGGACAGTCACGAAGAAAGTGCCCTGAGTTTCCGCAATATAGGCATAATTGCAACTGTTTCCTCCTTTCCCGCTCCCTTTGTGTTAGAGGACCTTTCAGACCCCCTGTTTGCATGGGTTCCCCGGAGTCTACTCCTTTGGAAGGAGTTGGCGGTTTGGAAAATACTCGAGCATCAAACTTGGAACGATCGGCCTTCCTGTTCTGCAGCCTGTGATCTATTTGAGTTTCCACTATTAGTCTATCGAAAGATGCAATATAAGCCAAAAGGTCTTGATTACCCTGTCGCAACGAAAGAAGCTCATTGTCCAAGGCCTGCCCCTGTGAATGTCTTGCGAACAGTTTTTCCATACTAAGCTGAAAGGCTTGAAAATCATGGAGAACCGGATCATCTTGATTAACTAGAGGGATCGACCAGTCTGCCGCATTGCCACTAAGGTACGAAATTACAAAAGCTACTTTTGCTTGATCAGTTGGAAAGGCTGCTGGCCGGCATAAGAAGTGCAACCGGCACTGATTGATAAATACTGCAAACCTCTTTGGGTCACCAGAAAATCGTTCGGGCGGAGCCAGAGGTACATTCCCGGTTAGGTTGATCTGCACTGGATTCATAGAGGATGTTGAAGGAAGATTTGCCCCTGATGCAGGTAACTGGGTCTGTCCGGCTTGTGACTGTAGCACTTGTCTAGCAAGATTGTCTGTTCTCTCCTTGGAAATAATTAGTTCCCTTCTTAGAGCATTCGTTTCCTGACGAGCTGCATGCACTTCTGCCCTTAGTTCCCCAAGTAACCGGGCTAGGGGGTCAGTATCCGAGGTTTCCATAGCGCCTAGGCGAGAGTTTTGCGGTAGGCTTTGCGTTCTGTAACGCTCACCTGATTCTCGCAGAGGCGCCGGTCTTGACTGGGCGACTACCGTATCTTCAAAGGTGATGTGTAGCACCCGGTTGGCTCTTTGGGCTGGACCTCTATGCACTGTATGCCTGACGTGTAGAGTAAGATGTCTGCAGATAGAAAATATGGGGTTAATGAACTGGGGTTATTGGGGTGTCCCTATCTCTTTCCTCTTCTCCTCTCCTGCAGACCCCCAAAGGTTAACGCTCTCACCTTAGGTAAGTGAATGCCGAGCTCTCCATCTGCCTCGGGGCAGGGTGCTGTAACCAGTTTCTTCACTGGATAGGTAGCGCAGGCCTCTTGACTTCAGAGGACTGCTGTCCGTCGTTTACTGCACGAACGGTAAGTTTCGAGTCATTCAAATGTCTTTAAAGTCTTTAGTAATGATGTCTCTTGTTTTGCAGGGTTCCGGCAATGGCGGATGACGGGCTGAAGTGAGTTGAAGATGGAGCCCGTGTGATGAATAGAAGCGCCTGGAAGCACGTAAGTAAGCGCTTGTTGCCTGCTTCACTATGCGCTCTAACTGTCTTTTTATTTTGCAGGTACGAGTTCGGAGCGGCTGCAGGGTGCCGGAATACCCACTGGATTAGATGTGGAAAGGAGTAATGGCACGTGAGTATTAAAGTTCCCCAATGTCTTTAAACGCACCTTGTTTTGTCTTTCAGATGCGGGATGCAGCGCCGAAGGCCTCCGGAGCGTGCGAAGAGTTGGTAAACTTTTGTCTTTCAGATGCCGGAATGCAGTGTGAAGACCTCCGGAGCGCACGAAGAGTAGGTAAGCCTTTGCCTTTCAGATGCCGGAATGCTAACCTGTTCTTTCTTGTCTTTATAGGTGTTGCTGAAGACTGGATTCAGGATGGTAAGCCTTTGCCTTTCAGATGCCGGAATGCTAACCTGTTCTTTCTTGTCTTTATAGGTGTTGCTGAAGACTGGATTCAGGATGGTAAGCCTTTTTCCTTAGGCCCAGGACCGGATGCAGAAGACACGATGAGCGTTCTGCTGCAGAGGTTGCAGAATAACGCAAAGCAAGATTCATCCACCGGGTGTGGTTTAAATAGCCTCCTGTAGTGCTTAGGTGTCTCCTTCCACAGCCACGCCTAAGTAAGAAAAGAGTTCCTGGTAAGAAAAGAGTTCCTGCCTTCCAGAAGAGTTCCAGTGTTCTGAACCTAGGGAGTGGCTCCAGCCCCACCCAACAGGAAAAGTAGTTCCAAACAGAAGAGGATCAGAGGCTCAACTGGCAGGCAAGTAAGCAGCATGGTCTGCTGAAGGTAAATCCACCCAAGCATTATGAGCCCGGCGCTTCCAGCGCTGGGACTGGGCATATTTATGAGCCTGGTGCCACTGGCGCCAGGACTGGGTCCAAAAGGTCCCAATTGGGACTGGTTGGCACTCGGAACCTGGGTTATGGATCTGCTTCCAAGGGAGTTGGGAAAACCCTGACCTTTTGGAAGCAGAGATCATGACACTAGGCACCGCTGTCTATCTCATCTCTACCTCCTCTCCTAACTTTCAAAGTTATACGGATGACACTCAGCTCTTCTTCAGGCTCCCCTCTGCCTCCTCTCTTCTCTTGCTCATTTCTTAGTGTCTATCCGTGATTCAGGAATGGTGTGCTTCTAAAGATCTCTGCCTGAATGCCAGTAAGATTGAGATTCTTCCCATTGGGACCCCTGCTCCCGCTTTCCCACTTTCACTTTGCCCGCCATCTTTGGGCCCTCTACCTATGCCTTCCTGTGAGGCAGAAAACCTTGTTGTCATCTTCGATTCCACCCTCTCCTTCTCTCCTCACATCACGGACGTCTCTAAGTAGTCCTCAGAGGTATTCTTCTGTTAGGGAGAGTTATCAGAAATGTGATCATTCCCTTCTACCTTAGAGACCCCAGCACTTTTGCTGGACTTTATGACTTTTCATTTCTAACCTGGGGAGAGTGAGACCTTTTTCCCACTCTCTCATGTATTTTTAATTGATTTGAGCACTGTGTTTCTTTTGACTTTGGAGTCTGACAAACTCCATAGGGATAATCTTTTTACATTGTGTCACACATCACCTTCAGTGCAGTGACACAGGAAAGTATTTCATATTTCCCAAAGTTTTAAATACCTTCTCTTGGTTAAACTACTGTTTCCAAGAGCAGTGAAGTGGAATTGACTTTACTTACATTTTGCAACTTTCTAGACCCGGCGCACACTATCTCACAATAGGTTGCTGGAGGGGTTACCTAGTATCCCCTTTGTCTAGTTTCTCATGTAACATTTTTATGTTACCCTTTCTACAATTAATGGCTGGTGGAAGTGGTTTACTTTTTCCTACCATTGTATGTTTCTACCGCGGGCTGCAATTGCAGCTGCAGTAAAGCACCCAGGCGTGGCCATCAAATGGCCCCAGTCCACATTTCTTGTTGGAAAGATCCTGCTTGAGAATTACTCTGCGCGCTAAACCAGATTTGATCCCTTTGTTCATTTTGTCTTTGGCAGGATTTACTGGTGAAGCCAGCCTCTGGCTCCAGCATGTCTGGCAGGGCAGGAAGTGGGGGAGGTGCCTCAAACTCCCTGTGCTTAATCCCCTTGGTTACAGGAATGCACCCAAAGGTGATTGGCTGACTGTCCTCGGAGGCCAGCCACCCTTCTGTGTGAGTGACAGCTAGGCTGCGAATGATTGGGAGAAACCTGCATAAAAGGCGAGGCTTTGGTCTTGGAAGGCAGAGTCGACCACTGGACGAAGGAATCCAAAGAAGAAATTGTAAGAGACGCTTGCTGCAATTCCTGGACCGTTGGTTTGCCCGGTGAAGCCATACTGCATTGCTGAAGCTCCAAATTCGCCTCGACTAGAGAAGTCCTGCAATAAACGACTTCTCCCCCTGGGTTAGTGGGACCAATCAACCCCAAAGCTTACTCGTCGGGACATCCTCTCGGAGCTGGCTGTACTTCTATTGTTGCAGCAGGAACGGATTGCCAGGGAGAGGAACACCAGGATCGAGTGCCTCGTTTTTAAGTCAGACCCGAGCTCCAGGAAGATCCTCCGGACTCCCATGAAGCAGGACTGACCAAACCTGAGCCCCCTCAACAGAGTGCTGGACTCCAGATGTGAGGAAAGTCCATAAAGGTATCCGGGAAAAGCAGTGTTGCTGTTTGTGTTAGCCGCGAGAAGCTGAAAATTCGAAGTGTAGCTGATCTGTATTTTGCCCATTGCTGCTGCCGACCTTCAATTCGTAGTGCAGGAGTCCCCAGACGTCCTCCCTCTTGTCCCCATGACTGAGGTTTAAGAACAAAGGATCTACAGACCTACAACTGGAACAGAAGCCAGCTGGAACCAATTTCTTCAAACCAAAGGTATTATAAAAACTAAGGGGTTGCTTACCTCTTGTTGTGCAGCCTTGCTAGCTCTCTGTTGAGACCTGTCTTGGTTGCTTTTGCAGAGTTGCTTGCAGCTTTGCCCCTCACAAGCCTCCCAGCTTGTGGCCCTACACTGATATCATTTTCTACAAAGATTTCTAAACATTGTGCAAGACTTTTTACCTACCTGCAAGAAGTGCTTCAGCTCATCTAGACGTTTGCTCAATTGACTATTGGCTGTCCTGGCTCCTTGAAAGACTCTTCTTCCCTCTGACTTTGAGCTTTAACTATCCCTCAACAAAAGTCACACATAAGGTAACTTGTGTAGCTGGGAAAGGGTTAATTCACTTTTCATTGGAGGGTTCAAAAAGTACTTACCTGCTGAAGAATATTTGTTAACCATTGTTTTATTCCCTCATCTTTTCTTTTTAACACTAACCCCAGTATTGCTCTAAATGTGCCAGTGATGTATCAATGTCCACAGTGTCCTAGTTATTTAAATCACCTCAGGGTGTAGGAAGTGCCTGTGTGCAATACCAAATGGGTATCTACTTATTTATTGAAACTGAGAGTGTGTAGTTTTGAAGTATATTATTGTGATATATAGGTTGCTTCCTTCTAAAGAAGGCTTATTCAACGGACTGTTAAATTAATAAATAATTGTTTAATCAAGAAACCAGGAGAGTAAATGTTTATTTTGTTACTTGTCACTGTGAATCTCTGTGTAATAACCCTGTAGCTCACTTTGGCCCCTCTTGATATATTCCTGGCTGTTCAGTCACTCTACCAACTTGTGCAGTACATGCTTATACCAAAGGTTGGGTAAACTATTGCCAAGAGGACAAGGCTGGTGCAGTCTCCCACGGGGTACTGCATACAATCTTGCCTAACGTCTTCCTTTTCTCACTTTCCTCCAGAACCCTAGTTCTCTCTAGGCTGGACTATGGCAACAGCCTCTTTCTAAATGTGTCTGCCTCTACTCTTCGCCTGCTGAAACTAAGCCAGAACAGGACTGAAAGATTTGTCCTTGGCCTCAAGCCCAGGGATTGTCCCTCTGCAGCCCTGAAATCTCTCCACTGGCTCCGGGTGGCTGCAAGGATCAAGTTCAAGATCCTCTACATTGTCCACAAGGCTTTCTGGGGCAGGGGACCACACCAGATCCAACTCTCTCTTCCTAAGCACTTCCCTTCGTGAGCCCTCCCCTCATCCACCTCCAACTCCCTGAGGGTCATACGCATCTCCAGGCAGAGATGGGGGGTAGATCTATCTCCTAGGCTGGTGCCTCCCTCTGGAACAGCCTCCATGTCTCTCTCAAACTTGAGCAGGACCACCTAATGTTCCGGAGCAAAGCAAGACCTTCCTTTTCGCTTCTGTTTTCTCTGTCTCTCTCTCTCTCCCCTGCTGACGTTCTTGTCTGCTGCACTAACTGATTACCTGGCCCCTCTCTGAACCTTATAGGAACCAGGTTCCATCATGACCAGTACCACCATGCACTGCCTGTGGGCCTACTGCGCACAAGGGACTATTTCTGCAACCCTACAGTCCCCTGCCGCCTGCACTTAATAGAAACGGCCATCCCAGCAGCACTTACTTGAACTTTGCTTGCACTCTCCTTTTCCCTCCCACTGGCACTTCTCCTCTCCCTTCCCCTTGCACAATCTGAATGACACAAGGCCTAGTAAGATCGCGTGCGTTGTTCTCCTTTGTCTTCCCCTTCCGTGTCTTGTTGTTCCTATAAACACTTGTGTTCATGCACGTTATAAATGATTTATCATATCATATCACTACCTGGGATTCTCCATCCCCCACAAAAACAGAAACCTAAGCCTGGCATTCTGCTGCTTTACACCCAACCCACAAGACCTCAACCGGGCACCCTAACCCTGTACCCCACTCCCCCCACAGCACAAGTTTCCGACTTGGCATCCTGACTTCAAACACTCAGACTACACTAACAACCAAGACCCCATAAGGGATCCTGACACCCTCCACAAAAACAGAGACCCCTACCTGGCATCCTGCCATTCCACCTCATTGCCCCAAAACATGAAATCCCTAGTCGTCATCCTAACGCGCCGCCTTATCCTACACACCACAAGTCCCCTACCTAAAGTCCTCACTTGTCTCCAATACCCCAATAACTGAGACCCCTACCTGGCATCCTGCCCCCACCTCTTCCACAATCACACAAGAACTTTCCTCTACCTGGGGACCTGGTCCCCCCACCCCACTCCTCCCACATTTCAAGAACTGTATCTAAGGTCCTGCCTCACACCACCACTCCTGCAACAGCAGAAACCCCTACAAGATCTACAACCCCCCTCAAAAAGAAAGCGTAATTCCTGGCTGTGTGGCTGGCAAGGCAAACTTTGTCCTGGTGCAAAAATGCATTGAAAATGTTTCTTTTTTTGCATTAGGGAAAGTTTTTTCCCTGGTGCTTATAGCATGCCAAACTGCACCTGTCATGGTGCAATGGCTTTCTAATGTGCCCCGTTGTTTTTAGAAATAGGGCAAACTTTGCGCTAGTGCTAATACAGTGCAAACTTACACTTGCACCCGTTGAAAGTTTCTTTAATCTGACCACTGGAAGGTGACTTTCCACCGGAGGTGTGAAGAGTTATTCATTTTGCGTCTCCAATTTGGATCCACGCATAAATTGAGAGAAGGCAATTTTGACCTCCCATTGCGAAGATGTTTTTCTGAAGGTGGGGGAACAGCATTTCTAAGGCTGTCAAGAAAGCATGTTTGAAAATGGGGACAGTGAAAAAAGAGGTTTGATAAGGGCGCAGGGTTAAGAAGCACGGAGTCCACAGACGCTCTTCAGAGTTATTCAGGCAGAACAGTTCTTGATGGTGTGTAGGGACCACTAGAGCGTCCTCGTGACTTCTCTCCACGGTGGCAACTTTTCTGTATTTCGAGACACTTTCCCAAGATCGACCAGGTTTAAATGCAGGTGCTCTGGATAAATAGGACTATGGCGGCTAAGAGGGTCTTTCAGCTCCCAGTGACAGGGTTGCGTTCATTCAAACATCTGGCAGCCTCCCAGTACCTGGAGTTTGACACATTCATGTCTCACATGCTTCTCACTGCGCGACCATGAATCCCACACATTATTCGCAAACAGGTCATATCTGATTCTGGCAACATTGGCCCTAAAGTAGGCAGGAGTCATGACGATATAGGGTGACGTTGAACACTCACTCACACTAGTTTAGAAAACAACATCTGGCTGTTGGGGTTTTACTGGATTCACACAGGGCTCCTGTGGGGACACATCTGGGGTACAGCAGGCTGTGTCTGACTAAAACCATCCAAAGTCTGCCACCAACCTCTGGTGCCCACACAGAAAACGGTGCGAGGGGACTCTCACAGACAAAGCAGTGTCTATGGGGCTCCCTAAAACTGAGGGGGTTTAGCTGCGCAGAGGTGTTGCTGGGGGGGCAGAGGTGGCTATAGGCCCCAGGTCTTTTGGTTGTAGCCCCAGGATAGAAGCTCAAGGGTTACAACTAAAAGGCTAGCTAGCCCCCAGTCCCAACAGCCCCAGAATTAGCATAGCCCTGGATCTTTTCCAGACCTAGCAACACCCCTGGTAGGGCCCCTTCGCTCCCCCAACCTCTGGAGCAGGGCCCCCTATATCTAAGAGGCTTAGGGCCCCTTCGCTCCCCCAACCTCTGGGGCCCACATAGAAAGCAGTGTGAAGGGACTCTGGGGGGTAATGCGGTGCCTATGGGGCTCCCTAAACCTGAGAGGCCATGTGTCTCTGAGGGGCACGTTTGGGATGTCCCTGATGGGGCGTCTGATTTGGGCTCAGCAGGAAAAAGGCAAACAAGGTCCACGAAAATCAGCAACTCGCAGTGCCTCCCATCAGAACTGCCAGATGGAACCTTCGCCTCACACCCAAAGCCTGGGCATGCTCCTGTGTTGATGAAGACTGCGGTTTGATGGGCTTTCTCTTTGGTGCGCATTGTGCAATGTTCAAAGCTTAGGCGTAAGAGAAGCCATTCTAGGTAGTGAATGGATTTTATTTACTCTCAAAGCTGATACTTTGCTATTTCGTTTACCATGTAGTCCTCTAAGAACATGCTGGTTTCCCTTCAGAAGGTTTCCAATAACCTTAAAATGGAAAGGGTTAAAGAATGATGAGGATGATGTGCCTGCCACGCAATAGAAAATGCCGCTGAGAACTCACCTTAGGCCAACTGGAAGGATGCAATATCGCTCAGGCTTATAATTGATAAGGAGGTGTATAGAGGCAACCCTTCACCGTTCTGTTAATGTCAAATCATCACAGGGGCAGGACACCTTCTGAAATGTTCTGGTTTCAGCCACTTGTTGCCTTCTTCAGGCCCAGGATGGGTTCAAAATCATTTTAAGACTGGATTATGAATTAGAAAATAGGTACAGTTCACTAGTTCAGTCCGTGTTTTACACTGTGTGGCTTTTAGTTTGCCTTAAAGACACACCTTCTGAGCAGGGTGTGTATACCCGTACTCGTACTATACTGTAGTAGTGATTTATAAAGCGCCTTTTCCCATTTGTACGGACTTACAGCTTCTAAATTAGGGAGATTCCCAGTCTTGTGGGATAGCCTTGCATGGTGAGGTTTAGCAAACAATTGCCTTCTGTTTCCAGTGTTGGAAGCATCTTGCAATGTTTCGGCCTCTGGAATGCCTGACAGTGGAAGGAATAGCTGCTGAGATATTAGGTCTTAGAAGCGACTGGAGATTTTCAGGATGCTGCTGCTGAAGGCTGTCTGATCTATCTACCTAGTCCAAAATTGAGGATTCTGCCTCTGCTGAAACTGTGATGCTGGCTATTTGGGTGGTATTGTGAGAGTCAACCCCAGTTGCTAGGCAAACGCTCTGAAATGCCTATGTCTGTTGCAGAACTGGATCATTCTTTTTGTCTAGGCCCTCAGTTTCACACTATCAGCCACTGAGTCCAGAACCCCATCTATCTATCTATCTATCTATCTATCTATCTATCTATCTATCTATCTACAGAACGTTTATGCTGCGCCAACATGCCCAAAGGCCTCGGGGCACTCACAAAAGACAAACGAGAGATAGGGCATCAAGTGAGCCTCACAAAGCTTCAGTCAGCTCCACGATCGAAAAGAAATGTTTTGGAAACTTTTTCTGAATTGTGTCAATATAGGAATAGATCTGAGAAAGAGTGGGAGAGCATTCCAGTAGTAGGGACCCAAGAATGCAAACTGGACCCCCCCAATTTTCTTCAAAATGTTACAGGTTTGAGCCGGAAGGGCACTGTTGTATGAATGCAGAGTGCGCCGAATTGGTGCTCTCTTAATTCAGGAGTAAATATATTGAGGGTCATCACCAGCCAGACATTTATATACTCTGCTGGATGCCTTGAATTGTATTATCTGATTAACCGGAAGCCAGTGCAATTTCCTGACGAGCCGTGGATGCATTAGCCCGTCGATCCACACCGCAAACCGCACAAACTGCTCCATTTTGAATAACTAGTGCCAACCAAAAGACTATTACAGTCGTCCAATTTTGTATTTATGGTAGCTGCTGCAATCAAATCCCTGTTTCCACGGAGCGTGAACCCAGAGATGGCAACATCCAGGGATTGTATTCACCCTCAAGCCTGTGAGATGCAGCCTTAATAGCACTCTCTGGGAGATGGCATAGTGCACATCACTGAGGAATGCTGCAGCACTGATGATCAGGTTGGGGATCACCTTTCCCGTCTCTTTTAATCTACAGCAGTCGTCTCTCGTCTTCTTCGGCATAGGCTCATACAGGTGTTCTAGAGCGCCCCACAATGATCTGCTGTAATGGCCCAAGATGGTTGCTCTTAGGACTGGAGCGGACACTGTTATATTTTCCTTCAGGGTCCAAAGAGTAGAACAAACCTTCCCTGTAGCAGCAGCCCTGAGAGCTCTGCACCAGAAGCCTGAGAAAGGCAGAGGGTTCAGATGATGGATACCTGCTTTGGGAAGAAATGTGATGCAGCAACACATACAGGACCAAGGACAATGCGACGAATCTGACTGGGCACCAGAAACCCACGAACCAGAAGCCAAGTAGTCCTTCAGAAAATATGGCAGCAAGAAGAGTAATGCTGGACCCCCATCCAGTCACCAGCATCCTTGAAATAGGAGAACACATACCAGCAGAAACCCCACAGGAATGGCACATACATGGCAAACATTGCGTAACGGAATAACAAGGAAAACCTGACTTGGTACCCCAGCCTCACCGGAGGCCCCGGGGTCCATTCCACACAGCCATCCGTGGAATGACATTGACGTCCCCCATTGCCAAAGCTGCATGATGCAGAGCATTGCCATGCAGGACCCGATGTCCGTGGCCACCGCAGGGATCCTTATGACCATGACCCCATGATAATCCGGAAAAGGCAGGCATCTACAGACCCCTATAACTCTGGATATCAAACTGGACTCCTCTCCCTCTGATCACTCCCTGATTGACATCTTCCTACTCACACCCTAGTGACTGCCCTCGATCTCATCTTCCTACTCTCCACTCCTAACTCCCAAGCGCTCTGCACTCACCCCTCTCCCACTGACCACTCACTTATAAAAGTCATCATTTCTATTTCACTGTTCCCCTCACCTCCCCCTCCTTCTGCAGTTGGAAAAAAGAAATCAAACTTGACTGCATGACCCCATCGCAACCAATCTTCATCGCTCCACCCTCCACGCCCACTCTATTGAACTCACCCATGCCAAATTCAACAATGCCCCGGCTGCCTCCCTTTACTGCCACTACCCTGCTCACTCCTTCACTCCCCCTTGTCCCCTACCATGGAGTTCCCCAACCATTCAAGGGCTGAGGACAGCTACACACCTCCACCTATGTCACAGTCATGCAATAGGTTCCACTACTCTTCTTACCACCTACAAAGGCCCTTCTCTCTTTGCCCTCACTACTGCTCTTGACTCCACCAAATCCACCTACTACACTAACCGTCTGGTACCGGCCCACCTCGTCGTGGCAGTCTCACCTCATTTTGTGAAACAGCCCCTTGCAGCATTTTTAGTAGCATTTTTAGGGGGGGTTAGGTATTAAATATATATGATTTTTCATGGTGTGGAGAAGGGGTGGGGTTTGAGGGAGGGGGCTTATGGAGGGCCTGCCCCTTTCAAAAAATGCTTTGCAAAAATGTAACTAAAAGACCCCCATGACTAGAGTTGCCAGATCCTAACCTTCCAACCACATATCAATGTTTCACTTTCAACCCTATAAACTATATGTTACCCTTCAGATCATTCTCGCCCCAAGAGATGCTCCCTTTCCTCCTCGTTGCCCGCTGAAGACTTTGCATCTTACTTCTCGACCAGGGCTACCAGAATGCAAGACATCCTGCACACCTTCATCCCTTTTTGACCCCCTACCTTCTTCTCTCCACCACCTGGCACCTCCACACTTTCCTCACTATGCCACCTCTTTCTCAGCTCTCCCACTGAACTCACACAAATCCTCCATTAAGCCCACTCATCCAGTGCTCCCATTGACCGCTTTGTAGCACACATTAAGAACTGGCACACATCACCTCCTCTCCCTTCATCTTCGTCTTCAACCTATCCATCTCCAGAGGTTCCTTTCCTGCCTGCTGTAAAATTCCATAGTGACGAAAACCCGCTGCTGATCCCTTCAACCCCACTTTCTACAAACCTGGCTTCCTCCTTCCCCACCACTCCAAAATCCTTGAGCATGTCATCCTCAATAGAATTGCGAATGACTTTAAGGCTCACACTGCCTCATCACAAGTTAGACGGTATCCCGGCGGTATGGGCTAATAGCGTTACCGCCAAACCCCACAGCGCTATTAGCACCGGATCACAGGTTTGGCAGAATGGTTATTCCCCCTTCCCCATTGAGCCTATTTGGGAATTGCCCATTCCCCATTGGTGCCAATGGGGAATTTTCGGCACCAGTACTGTCGGCCGTATTACCGTGCGTTAATTGCACCGTAAATTGGAAAATTCCCAGCGCATTTACCCCCAGCTCACAGCTGGGGGTAAATGCAGCCATACCCATGATTTGGCAGACGCTTAAATGCGGCAGTAATGGCGTTACCGCCACATTTAAGGGTTACCACCAAACTCGTGATGAGGCTGACAGTCTGCAATCCTTTCCAGTCAGGACTTCGAGGCAAACACTTCACCGAAACTGCTCTCGCCCATGTCTCCAACTTTCTGCCAACCACTCATCACTTTCACCTTCCCTCCTTCCTCATCCTACTCAATCTCTATGCCGCCTTTGACCATTGGTAGAAGCGTACCAAATAAAGTGGTGAGACGGTGACCACAGTGGGGGGCGGGGTAGGTGGGACATGGTATGACGTATGTGTCATGGGGTTGTGGCGGAGTTAGGTTGAAAGCCAAGAGGGTGGAATAGGCTAAATAAAGAGGCACCCCTTTGTTGTTTTTCCTTTTTTTCCTGCTGTCAGTCATTCAGTTGGAACATCTATATATGGCCTTTGTGAAATCAATTGCCTGTAGTCACTGATAATATCTCGGCTGGAACCCATACCTAAAACCTGCCTGAATAGATGCTGCTTGAACAGGGGCCTGAAATTAGAAAAACTTGCAATTTCATGAATACATTGTGGTAATTTATTTCAAAGCCTAGGTCCCAAGACAACGTTTTTTTATCTCTGCACTGACAGAGTCCAGGGGTGAGTAGTCTGTGATCCTCCATAGACCAAATATTTTATCCTAGGTTATGCCATGGGACGTTATGCATAAAATAGGCAGGAGCAGCCCCATGGATGCATTGAAGATGATGCAGGAAAAGGTAAGCTGAATTCTCGACAGTGCTGCAAGCAACTTGGACATGTTCCCTTTTCCTATGCCAAGAAACCAATACATTTTGAGCAGCCTGAAATCTGCTAATAGGTTTCATTAAAGTACCCTCCATGAGTGCATTACAATAGTCCAAGCAATTATTCACCAAGACTCCTACTACAACTGCACACTTGTCTAGTGGCATGAAGGGACAAACCCCTCTGAGCCATATGATAATAAATAGACCCCCAAATTGCCTAGATCTGTACCAACTATAATGTCTAAGCATTTAACCTTAGGTAAAAACTTTTCTAAAAATTAGGGGAATTAGGGTGTGAGGAGAGATTCCTTCTTACTGTTAGCAGGACGTCCTCCATCTTACACTGCTTTAGTTCAAGTCAGCTAGAGCCCATCCAAGCAGCGATGTCTTCGATGTTTCGTAAATGAGTTAAATAGATTTCAGTTTAGGTAGAACTACAACAGTGTGGTAAAAAAAGTGATATGCTTTAACTTCAAACAGAACAAGTCTGGAATTGTGAAAATGGTTGTAACAAGTAGTGGAACTGTTAACAGTAAAAGAAAAAATAGTGGAACTCAGTTCCTGATAGTTCCTGCTCACTTCAACCTCTGTCTTTGACATAGTAATCCATCCCCCTCTCCTTCAAATTCTCTTCTGCCTTGGCTTCAAGGTCACTGCCCTCGACTTGGTTGCCTCATACCTAGTTAGCTGCTCCTTCATCTTGTAGAACTCCAACTCCTCCTCCCTCGCTCCCCTCCCAGTTTGTGCTCTACAGAGATCAGTACTAGGACCATTCCTCCTAGACCTTTATGCCCCTTCCCGGTGTAAACTCATCCTATCCTTTGTCTTTCAATGTTACCTTTTTGCTTTTGGAACTCACATCTTCTTTTCATTGCCCTCCTTCACACGACCATCTCAGAACGCATCACCCTTTGTCTCATAGCTATCCAACCCATGATGCTCAACCCTGCTTGATGCTAAACTCCTCCAAAATGGACGTTATCATTCTCCCGGCTTCCAAGGCCAACACTGTTCTCCCATATCTCATCTCCTTCCACCCTGACCTCCCCTTTCCATCACCCAAGGATCGCAAACTTGGGGTCCTCTTCGACAGGGACCTTAGATTCCATCAGTTTATCACTACCGAGGTCAACGCAGCAAGGATTCATCTCCTGAATAAAGCAAGGATTTGCCCCCAGTTCACTCATTTTACAGCCAAACAGAGGCGTCGCTATGTCTGGAATAGATCTGGGGCTACGCTAAAGTCAGAACTGTTGGGATTCGGGGCCAGCTAGCCTTTTGCTTGTAGCCCCTGAGCTTCTATCCGGGGCTACAACCAAAAGACCTGGAGCTGTAGCCCACCCATTAGAAACGCCTCTGCAGCCAAAACTCTGATATCTACCCTAGTACTCAGCAAACTTGACTACTACTCTAACTTATTCAACGACACAACACGCAACGTCCTCAACCTCACTGCATGTACCCTCTAAAACCTACCCAGAACCTCCTTCACTTCCACCTACAGGCACCACAATGCATTGCTTTCCACAAACAATCACTCTCTCTTCAAAATTCCTATCCCCACTCTCAGAATCACTCAATGGTCTGGCCCCCAGTACCTCACTGACCGAATGTCCCCTCACTCTCCTTCTCATGCTCTGAGGTCCGATGCTCTCCTCAACTGTGCCACTGCGTTCCCGGTGCCTCACCTTTGCTCTTTCTACCTGCGTGCCCCACCTCCACCACAATGCCCTCCCCCTTGCCATCACAACCAGCCCAACAGCAGAACTTTCCAGAACCTGACTCGAACACCAACTGCTAGCTAATGAGAGAGTGTTTCCCACTAACTCCCCACTACTTCCCAGCTGACACCCAAAACACCCCTGGCATCATGTCACTCAGGAATGTAAACATGTGAATCTGTAGATTGCTAAACATAGATAACGGCACTAGGCCCTGTATATCAATCCAATGTATGCCTGTACCACTGTTGCTGTCCCAGACGTATGTTCCTTGTTCACCGTACCCCTCCATTGGCAGGCTTACCCCCAAACCTCCAACCACTTCATTTTGCAAAGGCCCCCTCACCTCGGGACTGCCACCCTCGTCTGATACTTTATCAAATATACGTTATTTCTGTTTAAAATAATATCCTGGCGGTCTAAATAAAGAAATAAAAATTCTATCTATGAATATTTTAAAAATGTATTTAAAAAGATAATGTTTCTCCCCAGACGTTGGAAGTATAAACACATTCTGAGGTTCTGCCGAGCTTCATGTAAGCGGCTAGCTTCGTCTCTATGCTTGAGTCCTGGGTGCACAGGGGGCGGGGGCAGAGAGCAGGGTCGTCATTTAGGGGTCACCAGAGATCACAACTGCGACCTCTGCGGGCTCCGTTGCGACCTCTATGGTCTCCCTAGCGACCTCTAAAACATAAAAAAGATTTTTTTTTTCTTTTTTTTTGGTAATGCAAGCTTCTGGGCTGTGGCCAACACCATGTGGCTCTTTACTTCTGAAGTGGCTGGCTTTCTTGTTCAGGCCCCTTAAAAAAAAGAAGAAAAATAAGAACAGGGGGCGCCACAGGTGGAACACTTTCAGCACTGACCCTAAATAAGAAAGAATAGGAATACCTAATAATGTGTCTTTCTGGAATTCTATATAATAATTGCTAGACTCATTAAAGGTTTATTTCAGGCACACTTCAGGGGGTGAGTCATTGATTTAGTCTTTTCTTAAACGCCTCAATTTAGCCTTTCATCCTTCTGAGGTCGATAAATGAGTACCAACACAGGTTGGGTGATATTGGGTGTATATTTTTTCTATATAAAGCGCTTAAGCGTAAGTGCTATATAATAACACATCATCATTTGGTTATGGACGTCTGCTTGCATTCACAGTAATTTGGTAATATGGGCCTATACACTCTGATCCTAACGATACATATGGCGATCCATTCTTGTATGAAATGTACATCACATTATAGTAATATCGTAACCATATTTTTCATAGTGTACAATGCTATGTGATGCCACTTCCTGTTTTGCCTACGGGTTAAAGGTTGTGTTCCATTGCTTCCCGGGATATCACTTGGGGGTGGGGTCAAATGACATCACTTCCTGTGATGTCACCAGGACTCAAGGGTTGTGTGATGTCACTTCCGCTACCCCTGGCATTTTGGTGAATTGACGTCCCTGGCAGAGAGGGGATCCTGCCCAGTGGTAGCATGTTCCCGCCCTAAGAGTGTGTAGACGCAGGACATTGCGCATGGATAGGTGCATGGGTGCATGGGTACAGATAGGGAAAGGCAACACTGTGAGCTATCACTGTTATATGGACATCCTGTTTTTAACCAATATACTCGGACATGGGAGCTTATCTCAAAAAGGCAGACCCCTTTCCCTTCAGACGTGTGAAATCAAAAAATCCAAAAACTGATAGGATCCGAAATTGCAAAATTGATCAAAGAAAACAGAAAAGAACAGACTGAAAAAGGAAAGAACTGATAAAGCATTGCAGTACAGCCAGGAAACAGGGTCCACAGGCCTTTCCATGGCCACTGCTTGCAGATGAGAAATGTAAGGTATATTTGTAAAATACCCTACGGCATTGTTACATCGCCTGGTTTTTTTCAATGAAGATTTTTCGGCAAATTTTATGCAGAAAAAAAAATCATAAGAAATATGGGGGCGGTAAGGGGGTATAAGAGGTAGGGAATATGTAGTAAATAATAGAGGACAGGGAGGTTGAGGGGGAAACCCCCATACATAAAAAATAAAAATGTTCAGTGTTTGGGAAAAAACCTAGAAGGTAGAATACTAATGATGGGAGGCCTAGAGAGGAGGGCTCCCCGGGCCCTGTTGGATGAGGGGTGATTCCTGTGTGGGGTTCTGAAACATGGGATGTCTGCTCCACAGAAGACTCAGCCTGGCATGTTCAGGGCACGTCAGACCGCATCACAGCAGTGTGTCCCCGTGCCGTGCCCCGCTCCGGATCTGCTCGCCAGCGCACAGCTCTGCCACTAAATGCCTACAGACACAGTCCCTTCATTACTCTGCTGTTCATTTCAGGGACGCTACTGTCAGTCCCCCCAATTCTCTCTGAGATTTTCTCCAGCGGCAAAAATAGAAAACAGCTCTTCCTTGTGTATGCTGTTTTCTCTGCTCACAAACAAATCTTTCATGAGTCATAGGATTCTGCGCCCGATTGCTCCCAAGTCAGATCAGGTCTTTGCAAAGGACACTACATTCGCATTTTAGATCGGCACATCCTCGCTCTCTACTACCCCCGTGCCGTTTCCGAGCCACGCTCCCTGACTTCTGCCCAAGGTCAGAACATTGCTCAGCGGGTAGGACCTGAAACCCCATCAGTGTCCCAAACATCTTGATTTGATCTACACTTCTTGACTGTGGCACCACACAAACTCGCCTGACTCATCACCTCGAAGTTAAAACTCAAAACCCTTTCCTTCCATGATTAAGTGCTCAGCCTCCAAAATTGAATCCCCGCCCTCATCCCAAATAACCCAGTAATAATTTCTAGCTTCCTCCATCCTTCCCACCATTTAGCTACTTCTCTACTCATAATGGTTGGACGCCTCCCCAAAGGGCGTCTTCAACAGGTTACACCAAGGACGTGGATTCCAGCGTTCCCACTTAGACAATGGATGGCGTTTTATTCCATATCGTAATTTGACAGCTGGGACCTGGTACATTTGCTCTACAGTATAGTCAGGCCCCCACGGCTACATTTTCATCAATTGCACAGTGGAGTGGCAATGTGCAGGGCAAAAGGCGTAGTACACGCTTTTGCACTCTGCCGCGCAAAGTGAGTAAACGCTGCCTGGAATGTATTTACTTTTAATTGTGAATTCTGCTTACCATGAGTGGATGCCAAGCAGCGTTCACAATTACAATTAAATGCTGCCCGAAATGCTTGCATGTCGGACAGCATTGAATTTAACTTGTGAACGCTGCTTGCCATGCGCGCATGGCAGGCACAGTTCAGAGTTACAATTAAATGCTGCCGACATGCAAGGATCTCGTCATCATTTAATTGTAGTTGTGTGCGCTGCATGCCATACGACCATGGCATTCAGCATTTACAATGCATCACTATGGAGTCCGTCTGCTTTATGCTAGTGCATAAAGCCAGAGGACCCCAAAGGGATTTGAACAGGCATGAAAATCTACACTGACACAAATTATATAGCATTTCTATGGTGGAGAGGAAAGAAGGCAGTGGAAACGCAAGTTGCGTTCCGCCTTCTCCTCGCTGCCATACAAATGTTTGAAAATGTGGCATGACCTCAAAAGTGTAAAATCCTTCCTCAAGGCTTACTCAAGGCATTTACGCCTTTCATTCACAGTACGTCATTATTGAGAATGAGCTCCATTGTGTGCTCCTGGAGAAAACACTTGAGGCTGCATTATGAGTTTGGTGGTAATTAGACAGTAAATTTGCCGAATAACTGACAAACCCGCTTACCGTTACCATCACTTGGTCCTGGGGGTTTACAAATGGTGGCAGGGCGGTCTTAATCCCTGTATTAGCACGCAGTGGTGTTGCTAGGTCTGGAAAAGATCTGGGGCTACACTAATGTCGGGACTGTATGTCGGGGCTGCCTACATTCATTTGTCCACTGCCCCCCTGACTTGTATGCTGCCCACTGTGAACTGCCCTGCAACTGCCGCCCAGTTTGAACTGTATGCTGCCCATCTCGGAGCTGCCAGCCCACTCAATTACAGCTCACAGTAACTGACTTATTCCACCTGGCCATTCAATAACACACACTCCTTATCATGTCATCACATCTACACTCTCGCAACATACCACCAACACCCTTCCCACCAGCACTATCCGCTAACACACCCACCACTAGATCTATGCCCGCCCTCACACCCCCCAAAATGATTAGCACTACTACACTACCAAGCCCACCCCACACGACACAAGCTAACACCCTATGCCACTCCATATGAGAAATCAAAGGCTAGGCGCCTGATCAGCTCGCCTCTCAGCTACCCTTAAAACGCAACATGTAAAACAACCACGTTCACCACTATCTCTAAAGCCAACCCCTATACCAAAAACTACTACCAACACTTTCCCCTCTATCAGCATCACCACTGAAACAAAATCAGTGAACAACCAGGAAAAACAATTCCAATGTGCACTCATCAATGCACGCTCCCTCCCAGCACACAACACAGAGATTCACGACCTCATTACCAATTTGAATCTAGACATCTTAGCCATCACTGAGACCTGGCTACATGAAGCCTCCGGCCCAGCCATCTGCCAAACCCTACCACCAGGCTACATCATCCTTCGCCAAGACAGAATTTCTAGAAAAGGTGGAGGGGTCACACTAATTCTCAGGGAAACCATCAATGCCAGGCAAATAAAAATGACTGAGGCTGACAACTTTGACTTGCTATCAGTTGAAATATCCTCCTCACCAAATGACACCATAATATTGCACAGCGTCTACCGATCCCCAGGCCCAACTCTCGACTTTCAGTCCATAATCACCCATATCCTAGGGGACAACCTCAAGACAAACACAAAAACCATTCTCCTAGGGGACCTCAACCTGGGCTTCAAAGACATCAAAGACAAGAAAGGTAAAGCCCTCGCCAAAGCCCTCACAGACTTAGGATTCACCCAACTAGTCAATGACCCGACCCATTCGAAAGGTTGTATACTAGATTGGATTGCAGATCACAACTGTGCTGCCGATCTCAGCTCAAACACCCCACGCCCTTGGACCGACAACCATTTACTGCACTTCTTCATACCGTCAAAAACATTAGGGAACCCATACCCACCTGCGCCAGCCACTATGGCTAGATCCAAGAAGCTACTCACCGTGGAAAGAATCCTCCCACTTCTGGAAACTTCAGCCCTTGCTAACCCCACATCCAACGATCCCACAGAACTAGTCGAGATCTACAACACCACGCTTAAAGAGGTATTAGACACTAAATCCCCATTGGAAATGAAAAAAGCGAAGTAGATACTTCACGCAAACTCATGGTCCACACAGGAACTACTGGACGCCCGATCCACAAAAAGAGCAGCTCTAACCTCATGGCAAACAAACCCCTCCACATCCACAAGAGACACCTACCTTACGTTAGCTAAACAATACAAGCAAGCCATCTCTAAAGCTAAAACTGCCACATACAATACCAGAATTGAGAAAGCAAATTCCCAATCAAAGGAACTTTTCGCCACCTATAAGGAGTTGACCGTCCCCCCACCTCTACACAACCCACAGAGAAAAACGAATCATGGTGCAACAACATTCAACAGGCCATGTTAACCAAAATCACAACACTCCAAAACAAAATAAAGACTCAATTTGAGAAACTACCTAAAGCCACTCCCACCACTCCTCTGCCCACAGCCACCCCGCCAGTCACAGATTCTACACATGCCACAAACAAACCCACACCCTTTGCATTCAGGGAAGTTACAATCCCTGAAGTTCTACTGATCATGAAGCGCATCAAACCGTCGCTATGTAAAGGGGTCACACGCCCAGACAACATAGTCAAAGACTGTGCGTCGGCTCCAGCCCCATTTGTCACCACATTTATCAACGCTTCCTTCACGAACAGCACCATCCCGATCGCCCTTAAGGTAGCTTGGGTTCGGCCACTATTAAAGAAACACACCCTTGACCCCGACTCCCCCAACAACTACCGTCCAATTACCACTGTGCCATTCCTGCAAAGAAATTCTGGACAAGGTGGCATACTTACAGATTCAGTCCTATCTGGAAACGCACAACATTCTAGGTAAAAGACAATCTGGCTTCTGCCCCATGTCACGCACAGAATCAGCACTACTGGACCTTAAGAACCAACTACTCAAAGCCATGGAAAAAGGCAAATCCTCACTCCTCCTACTCCTGGATCTCTCGGCAGCCTTTGACTTGGTCGACCACAAGATCTTGTGTAAACACCTCACTGACACTGCTCACTTCTCCCAAGAAGCCACTACCTGGATCTCTTCCTTCTTGGAAGGCCGAGCTATCAGGGTCTTCTCTGACCAGGCTTCAGCCTCTCCATCCCCCATCGGGTGCGGAGTGCCACAAGGATCCTGTACCTCCTCCACCCACTACAACCTATTCACCCTCCCACTCTTCAGTGACCTAGGAGAATTTGGCATAGCCTTTACCAACTATGCTGACGACACACAAATCCTTCTCCCCCTAACAGGTAACTATGAGCAAGACCTCGACACTCTACAGAAGACATACACACACATCCAGGCCTGGAAGGCAGCCAACGGCCTCTTTCTAAACGGGGAAAAAACTGAAATCCTACTGGTAGGCTCCAAATAATCCCTAAAAAAACAAAACGACAAATACAGCACCTTCTGTATTGAGAACACCCCTATTACAGCCTCTGCTGCAGTGAAAACCTTTGGCGTATACCTGGACTCCACCTTATAAATGGACAGGCAAGTTAGCGCCATCTCATCCTCAGCTGCACTAACAACAAAAATCATAAACGCAGTAAAACCCTACCTGTTACCAATGAATTGCCTTAACATTGCCAGAGCAACAATCGGCGCAAAACTCGACTACTGCAACATTCTACTCCTAGGCACCTCCAACAACAACATTAACCGACTACAAATTGCACAGAACAACACCCTAAGAGCCGCCCTTAGCATCCCTAAGAGAGAGTACATCTCCCAGGCAAGAAAAGATGCCCACTGGCTCCCAATAAAGGAACGCATAACATTCAAGGCCCTCACAATCAAACATGAATGCCTCACCCAGACCGCCCCAGTCTACCTATCAGAAAGATTGCACCAGGCTCTAACTGACAGACCAAAACGTGACCAATACTCCCACCTACTTTCAGTCCCAGTATTCAACAGAGCTAAAGCTGGCTGCACAAGTTTCGAAGTATTAGCCCCGAAAGCCTGGAATACACTCCCGCCCAGCCTAAGAAACGAAATATCGCTCACAGTATTCAGAAAGGTGCTAACAACAAAACTATTCAACTAAACTATCTCAACACAATACCTTCCCCAACACTGTTCCTTGCAACATCTGAACAGCCCCTTGCCCACCAATGTTTGTCATCTAACGCTGTCTCGAATTGGTATGAATGCATAAGAAATATTGGTACTAATCTGTATTCACCGCCACTGAAACATATGTCATAAACTGTATAAGCAAATATTCTGTAACAGCGCCATGATGCATCTGGGCCGCTAGGTGCTTTATAAATCCAAAATAAATAAATAAATACGACTGTCAGGACTCGGGGCTAGCTAGCCTTTTGGTTGTAGCCCCTGAGCTTCTATCCAGGGCTACAACCAAAAGACACAGGGTTATAGCCCCCTCCCTAGCAACGCCTCCATATAGATATAGGAAGCCAACAGGATTTTTGCAGAATTACTGAAAACTGTAATTCTGCTGCAGGAAATATGCTGATTTCTAACCGTAACGTGACAGGTTTACTACCAGCATGATACTGGAGGAAATTCCTCTACTTTAAGGTCAAAATTCTAGTTCAGCAGCGAGATAAAAACGGCGGCTATTTTGCTACTATCAAAAAAAGTACCAGAAATGGAATAGCAACTAATTTTCTCCTTAACCTGTGAACTTGTAATGAGGCCCATCTACCAGTTTCTTATTGTCTCAACTATACTTTGAAGATATCCAAGGAATTAAGTTACTTGCCATAGTAGACGGTCAGGTGTTTGTAATCCACGGAATGCTTCAAATGGACAGAGAAAGTGGCGGTCAGCGGTGGAATGGTAAACTGTGCTTATAACAACAAACATGGTGTTGGTATAACCACTGCGCATAGACCATTGTTCAATCCTTTCCTTAATATACAGTCTTATCGATAGGTACTGGTATTATTTCCAATTCTTGCAAATAAGAGATTTTCAATAGATTCTTCACGTTCAGATCTGTATTTAATTTCATTCAGTGATTAGCATGTTCCTGCCAACACGTGTTTCGACCTTACAGAACACAGTGCTGTTGGACGCCATTCTATTATTCAGTTAAAACACTAACTTAGAAGAAAGGTGAAACATTGGCCCTGAAGAAGACCTGTGTTCTGTAAAGTCAAAACACGTGTTGGCAGGAGCATGCTAATTTGCGAGAATTGGAAATAATACCAATACCTATTGATAAGACTGTATATTAAGGAAAGGATTGCGCAATGGTCTATGCGCAGTGGTTGAGCCAACACAGTGTTTGTTGTTATACCATTTGTTAGGCTCATAAAGGGACTCTGAGTCTGGATTGGTAAACCCTGCAGCAGTGACTTTCTTGGGTCAAATATTAGAGCAATTATTTTATGTTGTTGCGCATCAGAGTAGCAGTCCCACAACCCTCGGTACTGAGGGGGAAGTTCTCTTATCTAAACAATGTTTATAGTTTGTCATTTAGAAAGGTAAGGGGTATGTGTGGCCCTTCTGTGCACCGTGCAGAGAGCGCTTTCGGTGCCATTGAGTCTTATGTGAGTGCAGTGGTTCATTCACTCGGTCCTGTCTCATCATAGATGCGCTGCACCATGTGCACCTCGCATTTGACAATGCACTCAGTCTGTTAAAGAGATATGGAGTTCTGTTTTTTTTTATTTGATACTTATAAAGCGCAAACCTGTGCCCTGAAACAAGGCACCTTGGCGCTAATAAATGTTACATGACTTAGAAGATTCTTTGTTCAAATTGGTTCGAGTTCAGAGAAGCAAAGTGGTGAAGAAAGGAAGAAAGCAAAACCTTTTTAGAATTTTGTGAAATTGCTATTGATCTTCAACGGGATAGGGAGGCTTCATCGCAGGCGATTTGGTTAAAGCCAAATCCATGGAATGTTTTCAGCCGAATTTGGCTGCAAATATATCTGGGGGTAGGTAAGGGTAATAGTTAAGGGGGTGGGGCAAGTGGGGTTTGCGGGGTCTCCCCCCGCATATGTGGCCAAATGGCTTAAAAGACCAACACAATTTGATGGATTTGGATTCGATCAAATCTCCACGACGAAATCACATAGAACCATCTTCAACATCTTGCAGAGGTTGCGCAAAAGAGTTCCATAGCTTGAGAGTTTTGTACCACAAAGAATCTGGGGCATCCATCTGCTGCAATATGCTTTTGGGATGTAGGTACGTTTTTTGAGTTACTAGACAGAAGTTTACAATTCAGAACATAAGGTCAAATTTATTTTGCAATAGTATAAGGACTTGATCAGTAAAATACTCTGTGGGCCCAACATAGGGCCTTAAAATCAGTCCATCTTGCAACAGGGAGCCTATGAAGCAGTCTGATGGCCAGAGAGGCACGTGTATGCCGTGCCAATCTAAGAATCATTCTTGCAGTGGCATGTTGGACCATCTGCAGCCTTTGCAATAGGCAAGCAGGAATGCCCAAGCAGGCAGAACTATAAAATCAAGTCTTGATGAGACATGCACGTTCACTATAAAATCATAGCATCGCTTAAACTATCAAGATGCCAAGGCGATACGTGTCCTGCTCAAATAATTAAGGAAGCCATCAGAGACCTGGCCCCTTTTATCACTAAACTATTAAATGCCTCCTTCCACACAGCTAAGGTACCCACAAACTTAAAAGATGTGAGGGTTCTGCCACTGCTCAAGAAATCAACATTGGGCCCATCCATCCCAACTAACTATAGGACTATCACCACGGTCCCATTCTTACAAAAATGTTCAGATAAAGCAGCATATATCCAAATCCAGCGATACTTAGAGACAAATAATCTCCTAGGTTTAAGACAATCTGGTTTCAGACCACTTCACAGCACAGAAACCGCCTTAATAGATTTGAAACTGCAAATTGACCAAATCAAAGACAACAGGCAATGTGCCGTACTCCTACTTCTAGACCTGTCAGCCACTTTTGATTTGGTGGACCACAAAAGTTTTTGTGAACACCTATTATCGGCGGCTAACTTCTCCCAAGAAGCATCAGTCTGGATCCAATTATTTCTCAGCAACAGGTCAATGAGAGTCTTCTCTCCATCAGCGGCGGCTGATCGGGCACCTATTACATGTGGAGTACTGCAAGGCTCCTGCGTCTCACCAACTATGTATAACATATTTACAAAGCCTCTGTTTGATGACTTGGATCATCTGGGTGTCATCTACACTAACTATACAGATGACACTGAGATATTTATACCTCTCTCTGGCAACTACGACACTGACCGCGCCCTAGCCAAGAAAATGTACTTAATCATTCAGGCATGGATGGCAGCCCACAGCCTCTGCCTGAATGATGAAAAACCGAGATCCTGATTTTAGGAGCTTAGACTAACCTCAACCAACTTGATGAGCAATACTCTGCATTTAACATAGAAGGCATTGTCATTAAAGTTTCCAAGGAAACCAAAACACTAAGATTCTACTTGGACTCTACACTAAACATGCGCAAACAAGTCAATGCGGCAGCCTCTGCAACAGTGTACACTTGCAAGCTGATTCATGCTTGCAAACCATACCTATCGACAGAAAGTTGCATCATACGATCGAGAGCATTGATCATTTCTAAACTTGATTATTGCAACGCCCTCTATGCAGGTGCCAGCAAATATATCACGAGCAATCTCCAAATACTACAAAATAATGCTCTGAAAACAGCATTAAGCATTCCGAGGAGAGAACACATCTCGGAGGCTAGAAGAAAATACAAATGGCTATCCATAAAAGACAGGATTCAATTCAAAATTGTCTCCATTTCGCATAAATGCCTTAACAATGCTGCTCCGCAGTATCTAAGAGAAAAAATCATTAGAAAAACGTCATTACGGCCACAAGGATGGCGAACTCCTATTGTATTATAGCTCCCAGATTCAACCTGAAGAAGGCAAGCGGTAATCGTTTCTCTGTGCAGGCCACCCTATTCTGGAATGCCCTCCCCCTCCATCTCCGAATTGATCAGACATTCCAAAGTTTCAGAGAATAGACCAAAAAGTGGTTAGTCATGAACGATATCTAACTTGCTTTTTTCAGCCTTTACTTTACTACCACCACAACTGTCTCATGTCCATGATTTCTATTTATTGTCCATTCTGTAAAATATATTTGTCTACCTCAATTCCATAATGTAGGCACTCTGGTTCTACAGAATATGTTATTGTTTTGTTGCATCAATTCCCACTTATTCTTGTATGCACTTGAAACTAATGAAGCTTTGTTTAATGCGCCCAGATACCTTAGTGCACGGTGTGGTCTATAAATCAATAAAACAAACAAACAAACAAGCCACTTGATGTGAAAATATGAAGAAATAAAGGTGTTTCTTCAATGTACTAATCTGAGCAAAGCAACTGCCTACCAAGATATTTGTCCAAGATGGCCCCAAGTTTACAAACCTGGACCAATAGCCCTGGAGGAACCTAAAGAGGCTGATCAAATATTGGCATTCCAGCACTCTAGGGAATTCCTAAAAATCAACACCTCCATATTTGCTGATACTCTTACACTTGAAGCTGAACCATAAAGAGGGAAGGAGTAATGGAGATGTGAAGGGCCCTAAGTGCTGTGAGGGCACAGCTACTGTGGTGTGTGGACCAGCACCTTGAGAGCCTATTGACCTTATCCTTTTTGTCTTAGTCTCCTGTGACAATCATAGTCTTGTTGGGATGCACGTTCAGTTCCCAGCCCCTTTCAAATGATTTAGGCTGAAGAAAATATACTAATACACGGGAAACACACAGGAGTGGGCAAAGGGGTTTGGGGGGTGGTGTTGGTGGTATAGGTGGGTGAATAGGGCGGTCATGTTCATTGTAGTGTTCATTGTAGGAACTTACATAGATTTAAGGTAAAAATAAGAGCAGCTTTATAGAGTGCTAGATAGACACACCGCATGCGCACACCACATATGGCGCAAACCCCTGTTCAATGACGAGAAACATAGAAGTGACACCATATACGAAGGTAGGCCTGAATCCTTGCAGGCCATGTTGAGAAGACAGAAAAACAAGGCCTTGTGTTTGAATAGTTCACTTCCACCCCTTGCGAGGTAGTGAGGTAGGGGACATGCACACACACACACACACATGTATCCTGTTAGAGGTTTGCAAAACTAGAAAGAAATGTGAACGGCCTAATGAGTAGGGCTGCAGCCATTTGTGAATGACAAACCCATGGGAGCCAGGGCAGAGGTCTTGAGCTGCCAAAATACCGTTTCGGATTTGGGACACCTGCGCCCCCCTGGCTAATGGCCGTTCCATTTGGACTACCAGATGCCTGTGAGCAAAATTCTTCACAAATTAGATTAGTAGGACCTGTATGAAAACCAAGTCTCCCCCACCCCCCCCCCCCCCCCGGAGGAGTAGCTGATAAGAGGAAGCAGAGGACAACTAAGCTAGTGATTTGTACCAGAGAGAGCAAAGGGTGATGCCAACAGAAACTAGATTGGGACGGAGGGCATGATAGGGGCACCTGTGTGTCTGTGATGAGAAGAGAGTTGCTTCATTCGTAAGGACCAGACTGACCTGGAAGTTTTCCACTGAGCTCATGTTGACGGCCAGGTGCACATCAACTGATGAGACCTTAGGGCTGGGAAGTGTTTTCAATAACTTAACCAATCATCTAACAGCAACCCAAGCTGAAAAGACCATCGCCCAGGTGTGAAGGAGTTGGAGTCTAAGAGGACATGGCCAGTGAATTGGGGTTCATATGTAATCAGTCGTATGAATATAGGTGGCAGCCAAAGAGGGTGTGGGGTGAACACTGTATCATGTGTATCGTAGATGACGATTCTTGCAGTTATAAGATGCTGTTTGTTTTGACGAAGAGAGAGAGAGCTCTGCGGCAGTGGACTTATAATACCCTGTCGTGATTTCCTTTTGTTTACAAATAAAGCTCTTATTCTTCCCACAAAAGCGTGCACTGAGCCTTTTTCCCTAAAGGATTGTTATTTACTATCTGGTGATTGTAGGTTTACCCTACAAAGTTGGTGACCCGACTTGATCCCAGACTTCCCCGCGAGGAGGGAGATTTGCTGGCCGCACATCCGGAGGGGCCACGCCCACCTGCAGCGACCAATCCCTTTGCGCGAACCTTAGAGAGGTTTACGGCAGCCTTGTTATCAGAATTCCTTTCTTTTCTTTGAAGCGGAGCACTGTCCCCGGATTGTGCGGGCCGTTGATGGGACTCCATGACAGAGGATTTCAAGAGAGCATGTGGATGTAAGCGCACCTTTTTGCGGAGAAAGGACACGTGGGGTGTAAGGGGAGTGAGAGTGCTTGCAGAAGTGAGGAATAGTGTGAGTGTAGGGTGAAGAGAACGGGTGGAAAGTGTGAAAGATCATGTGGCATTTTATATAGATTGGTTTAGTTATTATATAGAGGAATGTGATGTCACAGGACCCTTCCTGTTGCTAGAGAAGAAGACAATGCTGTGTAACGAAGGAACGAATAGAGGCACTGTATATATTTAGTGGGCCTGGGATCTCTCTGCCCAGTATAAGGAGTGTGTGAGAACAAGAAATAGTTGTGGTACAGGCCCCTTGTGGACATGGGATCTCCCCAACTGATGTACAGGAGGTGTGGGAATGAAAAAGTAGTTTTTATTGTGATTGTCTTGTCATTAGTTTTATTGTGATGAAGAGAGGCAGAGAGAGGGACTGATTTTGTTGTATGAAATGAGGTTTGCGGGTGGTGTGAGGACGTGCATGAGAAGAGTGTGGGGGTTGTGAGTGTGGGCAAGGCCGGGGCATTGGAAATGGGAGGGAAAAAGGGGTAACGAGTGAGTAGCACTCCGCTGGTTCAGGGTGTGATTACTCAGAATATTGTCAAACAGTGATAGAGGGGCGGCTGCGATGGAGTCGGCAATTCCATTGGAGTATTTGTGTAAAGCTCTTCCTTTGTACTGAGAGAATATTCTTAAATATCATAAAGAATAGTTAGCAGAGACTAAACGGGGATCCATAAGCCATGGCTGGAACAGGGAACAAATAATAAAGATATTTTGAGCCATTTGTATATGTATATGTTTTTAGCAGCTAAATACAGAAGAAAGAAGTTGAAAAACAGAAAGGAAGTGTTGGGAAAATGGTGGAAGACTTGGACGATGTTCCAATTTATCCCACTAAGAGGGTGATTGGGCCTCCCACTACCTGTGTCCCGACTTCTACTACACCTACCAGTTGAGCGCACCAGCACCTCCCTCCCCAGTGTTCCTCACAGAAGCAGGTCAGACCCCCCGTTGGGTTGTTACCCCACATGCGCTGCATCAGGATATACAAATCCTAAGTATGTTCCCCATGCCTGCTACTGCTCCCCAACACCCACACCGGCACAGTATCAGAACCTTCCCAACCCCATAGCGTCCACAGCTGCGAGGGGTATAGCACAAGGAGAAATAGATAGGAAGCCACAGAAGGAGTTGACAGAAGCACTGAGAAAGGCAGAGGAAGAACTAGAGAGGTTGAAGTTGGATAGGAGAGACACACAGCGGGCACTTGGTGGGACTGACAGTTGGAGAGCGGGAGACATCTTGTTTAGAATTAACAGTACTGTGACTAAAGATGTGTATATTGAGAAAGTGAGGGAGGACAGAAGTAGAAGGTGGGCAGACAGTTTGGATTGGGACAGTGCAGTGCGATGATGACTATGACCGGACACGCCCAGGGAATGAAGAGTGTGACACAGTGGACAAGTTGGAAGATGAAGAAGAGCCACCCGCAATATCACCACGGGGTGAGAGCTTGTGGGAACCTAGGTTAAGAAATTGATATGGGCATATGAAAGTGGTGAAAAGATCACTGGCTGGGAAGAAGAAAGTGACCAAGACAGTGGGCAAGTGATATATCCCTTTAAAAAGCAAACGGTCGGTACTACCTTAGCCGTGGGAGACATGAAGAGTTTATTTGTTGCAATACTGGGGGATCAGTGAGATGACATTTGGGTCAAGGCAGGGTACCAGGGGTGAAATTTGGCGATGATAGCCATTATGGAGCACATTTTAATAACATTAGGCCCCAATTGTGGATGGCACTGAGGCGTATGTAACCAGATATGCCAGACCTTCAATCGATAATGCAGCCAATAATGCATGATGAAGAAGGCCCCGCTCATTACATTTTGCAAATCCAGGAGATGTGCAGGGCAGAAACGGGAGATTTGTGGGACCAGGCGAGTCCATTCTTTTATTTTGTAGTGAAAAGGGAACTCCTGAAGGAAGTGCAGAAGACTCTTGATAATATAGTAGGGATTGAAGCTATGGGGTTGGTGGAAATACAGTCTATTATTGTACACTATTGTAAATGGTTAAAAGAGAAGGAAACAGCTCAGAGGGCACAAATAGAGGAAGAAGAATTGGTGCAGATGAAGTTAGTGATGGTTGCATTAGAGGGAGCAGTGACGAAAGTGCAGAGGGAAGGTCAGGTGGAGCCCAGAGTAATTACGGCAGACGTACGAGCAGCACCTGGGTGGGGAGGTGAGTACGATTGGAATGGTGGGTACCAGCCTCAGTACCAGGAGGGTTTCCAGGGGGGGTTCAGTGGTGGAGAGGGGGGTTTTAGGGGCCCTGGGAGGATGAGGTGGATTTGGAGGAATGGGGCCACAGGGAGGAGAGGGACAGTGTTGGATATGTGGACGGATGGGCCACTTTTTGAGAGAATGCAGAAGTAGACAAGTGATTACATACTCACAGCAGCAGGTGTACCCATATCCTCAGGGAGGCCCGGCCCGTGCCCCCAGCCTTATGTACAAGCACCCTCGGCAGTCCCATACGGTGTGCCACTGCCCAAAACCCTGTCTGCTCCCCCCATCATTTCCGCAGCTGCCAGTCACAGGCTCTGGTGGTGTACCAATATATGCAGTACACCTGGGGCAGCATCAGGGCCCGCAAGTGCAGAATACTAATGCAGTACCCAATGACGCAGTGATGCACTATCAAGCGGCCACTGTCTTGAAGAGAACCCATCTGTCTTTCCAGGAACAAACATGTACCCAGATTAGGAAAGCCCACAGAGAGCCTTAACGTGCCCAGATCTATCGGTCACTGCCAACCCAAAAGAGGAACACTTGGTGGGCATGGAGATAGTCAACAAACCATTCATTTTTAGGATCTGTGTGATTGCCGCGTATCAGGAAATTCCGAATCTGAAAATAACGAATTACAAAATCCTTCTGTGCAGTGATTATGCAGATCATGCTAGCCAGCATCCCGCATACCCTACCCCCCTACTTACCCTTTCAGTGGCACACACAGAAGTGTGCCGCCGACTCTCCTCTGTCCCTGCAGCGTCAGTTCCCTCCCACTAATATGGGTCGGAGCTGACGCCGCAGGGTCCCCTATTCCCTTCTGTTTTTATTTATTGTACCCTGTTTCCAATGGCATGGAAGCGGGTGACATGCCTGCAACCCCCGAAGCTCATAATCATGAACAATGGGGGCGGGGGACACCCCTTCAAACCCTGCTCACCATGTCCATCGTTATGGGCTCCTATTTTTTGTTGCAAGCCAAATGCGCAGTAATTGCGCCTTTGGCTTTTTAAAAAATATTTTCGGGGAATACCTCATTTTCATGGTCGATACAGGTGCCACAAAGTTGTGTATCAGTGAGGGAGCATTCCCTTTGTCAAGCATGCTAATGGAAATGCAGGGCTTCTCTGGGGCAGTACAATCAGTTTACAAAAGAGTCACCCATTAAGATAGCTCCATTGTTGTTTTCCACTGCGACTCCCATTGATCTGTTGGGTAGGGATATCGTAAGTAAGCTCAATATGACCATCTCATTTACTGAAAGGGGAGTGGTGTGTTCGACCCCCAGTAATTGTTACGTGAGGCTTAAGCTGATTATACATTCATTAGGAAATGAGGCAGTAGTGAAAGGAATTCCATTAGCCTCTGATCTGTTTGTGTATGGGATTACTATGCTCCTAAGCGCAGTCCCGCAGGTGGCAAACCATTACTGGCGAGTGACCTCTGAATTTCTGTTCTTACCCACCTAGCCCCAAGAACCCATCGCCAGGACTATTATTATGCTTGATATAAAGGGAATGTTGGTGTCGAAGGGAAGGATTGTGTTAATAGCAACTGACATTGATAGGAAAGAGTGGTGTACGATTTTGTTTAACCCTCCAACTCAGCCCCTGAGAGATATAATGGATGAGGATCTTTTTGAGAATAAGGACAATGATGGGTAGATAATATTGGATGTTTGTGTTCCCTGTGAAATAATGATGCAGTATGGACACATCCCATTTCCCATGTTATTGATAGGGAGTGCCCCTTCATTCGCTCAAGAGGACTTATCTCAGGTACCTGACAAATTGTGGACAAGTCATTGCTGCACCAATACACATCACATTGAAGCCAGGTGCAGTGTTGCCCAGAGTAAAACAGTATGCCCCATCTAAAGCTGCTGAGGAAGGAATATACGACACCATTGTGGCCCTACTACACCAAGGCATCATAGTTCCATCAAAGTCTCCATGCATTATACCTATCTATCCTATGAAAAAATCAAAAGGGGCAAGTTGGAAAATGATTCAGGATTTGCCTCCTCTTAAAGATGTAGTACAGGCAGTTCCCTGTGGTCTCTAATCCCACCACCTCATTGCGTAGCATACACACTGCGGTCACACACTTCACTGTTGTAGATCTCAATAATGCTTTTTTCTCTGTCCCACTACGTTTGCTGGGAGGCGGTTTAAACATACCAGGCTTCCACAGAGGTACTGTAAGTCCCCCAGTATTTTTTTAACAGGGTTCTGCATGAAGATTTGGGTAATATCTAAGTCCATTACACTAAAGAGTTTTATCTTTTTTCTGACTCTGATGGTTCAGATGATGACGGCAGTATTGACACAACACAGTTCCATGGGTCATAAGCCTCTAGCGTATTATAGTATTATGCTAGATTCAGTTATGCAAGGACAGTTCCCCTGTAAAAAAGCATTAGCTGCAGCTGATTTTGCCATTGAGAAGTCAATGACGAATGCCATGTGGTGTTCACTAACTCTGTACGTAGAACAAGCAGTGTTTGCGATACTAGAGAGATTGAAGTCATGTTGACAACACAGAGGGCCTCAGGGTATGAAGTTATTCTTTCCAGCCCATCAATTCACATTGCTCACTGTAAGACAGTAAACTCTGCTACCTTCTTGACAGAACCCATTACTGAGTATGACAATATTCATGACTGTGCCGCGTATGTTGGCCCGGACGATGACATGCATAAAACACGAGATTACGCCCAAGATGACAGAGAGGTGGTCTTTGATGATGGGTCATCGACCTTTGAGCAGCAGACAAGTCTGCAACATACTGGGGCAGCAGTGTTTCCAGTTGGTTGATGGAGAGTGTGAGGTCTTTATTCAACTGAGAGTACTGGGGTATTATTCTGCGTAGGCAGCGCAACTTATTGCCCTTATTGAGCTGCAAGAGGCAGCGCAGGGATGTCGAGTAACGCTTTACTCGGGCGCTGCATATGTGATGACAACCGTGCTTTTGGATTGTTGAGGTGGATGCGAAAAGGGTTTCGGAGAGCTGATGTGTCTCCTGTACAGCATGCAGCCCGTTTAGACAGACTGATTCATGCTCTTTCGCAGCTAACACTTGTGCACTCGTCAAGTGTGCCGCCATACCTCGTATGTCGAGGACTTTGTTTCCCTCAGTAACAAAGCAGCAGACATGGGCGCAAAATTGGCAGCATATTTACAAGTACCAGATATCCCTAAACACCCAGCACTTGTCAGTATGCAATTGCAAATACAGGTTCTATATACTTCACTGCCCTTTACTGAAATTATAGAACTGCAGGGTCAAGCACCGCCGACTGAGAAGCTATTGTGGCAGAGGAGGGTGTGTGTGCAGTCTTCGATAGACCTAGTTTGGAGGGAGGTTAGTACAGGGAAAGTAGTGATGCCTCAGGAATTGGTTTTAGTAGCATTTGATCAGCTGCACTACCCCTTGCATGTGTCTAACCAGCATATTGCTTCTGATATACAGGAGGATTGGTATGTGCCAAACATACAGGAACTATTGAATGTGTTCACATCAAACTGTACTGTCTGTCAGACATATAACACTGGGCATACATTAAGGACTCTGCGGGGCACATTGCCCCACCCAAGTAGTCTCTTTGAGACCTCCATATTGATTTAGCAGACATTGGAGAATGGTGCAAACCCTTTCGCTATCTTATAGTTGTGGTGTGCCACTTCTCCTGTTAGATTGAGGCTGGTCCATGTGCACATTCCGATGCCAAATCGGCTGCTAAATTCTTGGTCAGAGAAGTGTTTCTCTGATGGGAGTGTGCAAAACTCTTAAAAGCGATATTAGCACCCATTTCTTTATTGATTTGTTTAAACAAATAGTGTCTCTTTTAGGGATTAAACACAAAGTTTGCTCCATTTACCACTCCTAGGCCAACAGCGTTGTTGAGAGGATGAATGGGTTTTTGAAGGCTAAGCTATTTAAACTGTGCACCACTCTTAAGAGAAATTGGGTCCACTACTTGCCTCTGGCCCTTTTCAGTTGAGGACTCAGCCCTTCAATAACCATCATCTCTCCCCTCATGCGATAGTGACAGAGAGGTGCATGCACACACTGCTTTCACGTGTGTGGAGTGCTTCAGGTGCTCACAGGGCTGCATCTATTCGAGAAGAAGAATTTTAATTGGATTTGACTGAATTAACAAAATCAATAAAATGCCTTTCTCGACAGATAGCGCCACAACGAGTGGAAGAAGAAAACAGTGCTGCACCACCTTCTGCGAGCTGTCCACCTCTTCAGCTATATCCAGGGGGCACAGTCTACATCCGTACCTTTGTCCGCAGGTGGAGTGAACCGCGCTATAATGGACCTTATACAGTAGTGTATACCACTCCATTTGTGGTCAAGGTGAAGAACTGCAGTATTGGGTGCACCTCTCCGATGCCAGGAAGGCACCACATACATCACCTCCTTCTATGAGCATATTGTCTGAATGTTTCCTGTAAATGACTATATGAAGAGGGAAACAAGATTTGTGGTTATTCATTGATCTTTGTAGCAGCTTCCTTTTTCCGGCCACCATGGTCATGGAAGAGGGGCTCCATATGGAGCCCCGCTTTCTATAACCATGGCAGCCATTTTGGTTAAGTATTTTCATTCATTCAATGGTACGCATGCAGGGTCCCATTGAATGAATGAAAATACTTTGTTTTTAGCACCTGGGGTTACTGCTTTGGTGACCTGGGGTTGAGAAGTAGTTACCAAAATCTGTCAGAAAAGAGTGGAAGAAATACAAGGATCAGGTGGAGGAGGAGAAAGAATCTGCTTCAGATGTAAGGCCAATTGTTGAAGGTGAGAGGCAACTAGAACAGAAGGCTCATAAGTGGAATGGAGGAAAGAAAAGCTATCCAGGTCATTTGGGGAAGATTTTTTCCAGTGGCGCTCAGTACGTTGGAGGGAAGATCTAAGAGAAAGAAGTTGAGAAGCAAGCCCGAGTTAAGCAGTTGTTCGAGTGGGACAAAATGATTGAGCAGGATTGAAGTGATGTAAGGTAGAGCGAAGACCAAAATTAAGAAATGTGAACACAGCATCAGCCAACAAGAAGAGCATGTTTGGATGGAGAGAGAAGTATAACAGACAAGGAAGAAATAAAGTGAGGAGGATCAAAGATCCCTGAGGAGAAAAGTGGAAGAAGATGATTGGAGGAAACCCGAGTGGTGAAAGAAAAGGTAATTAAAAAGTGGAGGAACAGAGACAGGAGATGTATGAGGGAGAGAATAAAATAATATACCAAGGGAAGAACCAGGTGTGTGGGAGGGTGAGAGGAAATATTGATTAAAATAAAAGGACAGGAGTTAAGGAAGAAAAGGGCAGCATTCAGGGGTACTAGAAAGATGAAGATTAAAGTCAATGAGAAGAAAGAAAGGAGAATGAAAAGAAAAAGGGGATTAGAGTAGACAGTCAAGGTCATTACTAAATGAAAGCAAAGTCTATGTTCATGGGGTATGGATTAGAAAGGGAACAAGAATGATACACAAATGAAGCAAAGAGTGGAAAAGAAGAATCCGGAGGAAGATGATCAAAGGAGGAATTAGATAGTATGGCAATCCCACCTCCCCTGCCCTAGAGCCGCTAGACATGAAGCATAGTGGAAATTAGAGGAAGAAGAAAAAAGACGGCCTGGAGAACCATGTGAACAGGAATTGGAGTAAATAGGAAAGAAGAAAAGGGATAGGAAAATGAAGGAACTTTAAAAGAAAATTATAAACAAGTCACCAGATGAGGAGAGTGGAATCGATGCATAGCGATCAATGAATAGAGGACAGACGATGCTGCGTATCTTGGTTCTATGGTGCAGACAAGGGAGAAGACAATGTAGTAGCAGGGACTGAGAGAAGTCAGTCACAAATCAGTCACAAATTGGAGCAAACAGGAAAAGGAACAGCCCTTTGAATCAGTGATCTTCAAATAGGATGCCCAGTGTGAGGACGCCCTAGGACTGAGAAAGAAATAGGGTGACTTCAGTCACATGATCACCTGCTCTGAGGAGGAGGATGGAAGGGCCAACACAGGGTCCCATGTTCAGTTGGGAGACCCTGATGGAGTGAGGCTTAGGGGCTGTGAGGAACTCGACCATCCACACGGCGGGTGTGCGCTCACCTGGGATTTTTTGAAATTTTAAATGAAATCTGTACACATTTTCCTAAACTCACTGCACAACATTCACATAGACCTGTGTACTCTGGGTGGACACATCCTGTATGTGCCACCCCCCACCCCCGTCATATTTAGTTGGGAAAAGAGAGCCAATAGTAAATCAAGGCATCTTAGAAGGGGAGGGTAAAACCTTCCTCCTGCCATGGTCAGCCTGATTAACTGACAAAGGCCCCATGGATCCACCCTGTCCTTTTGTTGAGCCCTGCAGCTGGAGGCAGTGATTAACATAATTAACATATGAAAAGAATGTACTTCAAACAGGCCCACATGTGCCTGGCTGAAGAGGCTAACAACTGAGACAGACAACTCTGACACCCTTTCATATGCACTTTGTCAGCCAGATGCTAGTTCCTGCCCTCAGTATCGATTGACAAGGAAATTTCATGTCTGCAACTGCGTGTTTACGGCAGTCATCCCCGCATGGAGAACCCATTCAGAAAGTAAGAGTATGTGGATTGCCAGAGACAGAACAAATGGTCTTGCCGCAGCTTCAAGGGAGACCTGCTGCTTTAATCAGAAACCACAGAGAACACCATTTACCAGAGAGACCGTTTGATCCACAAGAGACAGAAAGATGTGTGGGACTTAGTATTACATGTTTTCACTCCTTTACCTTTTCTGTTGTAAAGCACTGAGGTTATGACCTTATGCGTACAGGATATTGTTGGTGGGGGCACAGGATTGGTTCATTAAGGTAGGCTTAGCCTACACCAATCACTGCAGCCCATTTGGCTTTCAAAGAGGGCTGAGCCCCTCTTTTGGCAGATTATCTGAAGACTTTGCAAAGAGTGGCAAGAGGAGCTCATCATTGGACCCTGGCTGAAGGTACAGTCTGCCTTACATCTTCCGCCACTGACGGAAGGCCAGGACCTCCAAAAAGGGAAGCAAGATCAGTTGCCTAAACATCTCCCAGGGAACACGGGGTGATACCGAACCCTGAGGACCCACAACAGCTCCAGAACCGTAACCCAGCCAGAACATAGCGTGCACTGCTAGGCTCTGCAGCAAGGTTCCAGCGTGGGAAGTGCCAGAGAGTCTCTCAACCAAACCAAGGACAAGGCAGTTGCCTACATCACTCTCTTCAGCATTGAGTCGTCTGCCTTAAAGGATGACATGAGCCCAGTGAAGAAGCTAGGAGGAGTGCACTGACAAGCATCTACCGGCATGTGCCTTAAAGGACATTTTCAAGCCAGTCAATCCCCTCGAGCTGCAACCGACTACACCACTGACTGTATTTACGTTGCAGTCACTACAGCCGTCCGAGATGCCTCGACCAGTGCTTCAGAACCACTGACCAGCACTGAGACAACGATTCCTGAACCCGAGCCGCTGTGTAGGCCAGCCTGCAAACGTCTGTCCAGCTTCGCCTGATACCCGCAGCTGTCTCCTGTCTTGTACTCTGTTCTAGAAGCTGCAAAGCGCCCTGAAACTGACTCGACCCTGTCGAGCACCAAGAACTCCTACCGCACAAGGTACATTGTGGTTCTGCCCCCCTGGTCCTTGTCTGAAGGGCCCTAGTGACATTTTACGAACCATTGCTCCCTTTGTGCTGAAACCAAGTATACTTGAACTGTTGCAATTATTTATTATACCAACCTCCCTCCTGTCAGTTTCCAGATTGCATCCCTTTTCCTTCTTTGAAACTGTCTGTCCTCTGCATTCCTTTACAGAGTGGGTTGTATTTTAAAGTAGATATTTGTATACAACCTTGTGTGGAAAGTCCATGTTATCATTGGGTAATAATTGTATTTTTTGCAGTGTTGCAACTAACCAGCAAACCACAACCTTTCGGAGATAAGCCTGCCCTTCTATCCACATTACCAACATTGGACAAGGAGATTTACAATTTGCTTGTGTTTCCAATTTGTTCGGATCCCTTCTGGTACTATAGGTATGGGGCTGATTGATGTTTCTGAAACCGATATTCATCACTGGACCACTGGTGCTCGGGAAGTTGATTTGCCATATTGGTGGCAGGAGGTTGGATTGAGTTGGAGCCTTGTGCACAGCTAAGTCACCCAATGATAAAAGTACTGTTACAGGCAACGTTTAGACAGTGCTAGGTATTGCTAAATAATCATGGACCTTGACATAGAGACTGTGCAAGGCATGACCAAGGATATCCTGCATGTCATATGTCAAGAGAGGAACTTCGCCACAGCACTAAGGTTAATAAACCTGAGTTACTGGCCAGCCTCCAAGCTTGGGTAGAAGCGAGGGTGGTTGGGGAGAAGACCCCAGGGTGATGGGTTAGACCCCATGTACCTGAATGAAGAAGACCTTCTGGAAGAGGTAGTGGGAGATGACAAGGAACACATCATGAGCAGTGTTTCTCACCAACCATCCCAGCGGGGGGCAAGTGTGTTTTCTCAATGCTTTGGAGTGTCAGTGAGGTCAGGGGCTAGTGTGACATCTGTCAGGTCCCAGGCCTTGGCAAGGTCTCCAAGCAGCCATGTAATTTTTCCAGCTGTTAACGAGGTAGGAGAGAGAAAGCTCCTGCTAGAAGAAAGGAAAATAGCGGTATAGGAACAGAAACATAGGGACATGGTCATCATAGAACTGTGCAAGCTGGCGCTCAAAGAGAAGAAGGAGGCCAACAGATCCACCTCTAGCAAAAGCAGCATTAGTGGCTCAAACCAGGGAGTCCGGGAGAAGCCCCTGTGGCACATCCCCAAAGACTTAGTGCAGGCTTACGAAGTGGGGAAGGATATTTTTGTTTGGTTGGAAGCGCTCGATCTTGCTTTTCAGCTGCAGGAGGTGGATGAGGTACTGTGGGGTGCAGCCTTCATGAGTCGCTTACTGACACCAGGGACTGATGCAATTATTCAGTTAACTCATGAGGAAAGGCCCATTTATGAGAGCATGAAGGCAGATCTCCTGAAGAAGTTCCATAAACCCCCAGGACAGTATTGCAAGAGCTTCAGAGAGCTAGGAAAGAAAAGTGGGCAGACATTTGAAGCGTTCACACACTTGTCATTGAAATATCTGAGCTGGAGGGTGTCTGGTAACAAAGTTGACACATTTAACAAAGTTGACACATTTCAAGGGAAGTACAATTCGATTGCGTGTGAGCATGTATTGAAGAATTTTGAGGTTGGGCTTCACCAGCCTCTTGTGGACAAGACTATTACAGACCCTAGGGAGCTTGCAAAGGCTGCCGACAGGTTTGGAAGTACTTGAGTCCAGAAAGGTCTCCGTCGAGCACATGTAAACCAGAAGAGAAATCTTCGGACAAAAAAGTTAACAAGGTTGGGTAGGTCCAACCCATTCCTCTTCAAAGTCAGGTCCCCAAAAGACTGAAGGGAAATCCCAAAACTTTAGTTCAGCCGTACACACTGAAAAGAAGAGCACAGACACCCCTAACACTGGAACACCTACATTCTCACCACCCAAAGGTTTTTTTGTGAGTAAGGAGCTGGTCCATAGGAAAGGGGATCCTGCTTGCAAGGGCTAACCCAAGCAAGCCACAGTGAATGTTGAACTTGTGGAAGAGGCCATCATTAGTGTGGGCCTCCTAGAGGAGGACTTCCCCTATGCCAAGGAGAGGCCAAATGAGGATTGTTTACACTGAGTGGGAATGGTACCGGGTCTCCAGAAGAGATGCCAGTTCCCAATAATACTCAACTCTATCTACAAAATGTGTATATCAATGGACACAGAACTCCTGCCGTCACAGACAACAACATTGTCACCCAGATGTTGTTACAGCCAGGCTAGTATATCGATGGGCCCGATTGTAGCGGCAGTGGGTTTGACGGAAAGAGTAAGTACCCCTTGGCGATAGAAGAGTTCAGCTGGTTAAGTGAAACGACCCGGCGTCGTGTAGTGGTGAAAGACTCCATGCCTGTCCCATGTCTGTTGGGTAATGATCTTCCTGATACCGAGATAGTCGAAGTGGCTACGAGATTGAGGCCCAAAGAGGCCGCCAGATTGAAGACTCTCAGACCCTTAGAGCCTTGAATGCTTCCAGAGGGCTTGTTGGAGGGACCAGCGTGGCCGGAGCCCTTGATCCATGTACACAGACTGCTGAATCATCTACTCATGCAGGAGACGGACCAGTAGCCACTGAGGACCCTACTTTGTTAGCAGGGGACTCCGTGACTTCAGAGGTGCCTGGCGCAGCGCAGGAACCTGAGCTGAAGAACCAGGTGAGTGCAGATCTGAAGGACCTGCCCAAGCTGAATGAGTTTGCATCAGCTGGCGGCCCAGATCAGACTGACTTCTTTAAAGGCCAGAAAGAGTGTTCCAATATGGTGGGCCTGCGGAAGCAAGCAAAGGAGCAGGCTAAGGGCGAGGCCCCTGGCCTGTTCGAAGTCTACTGGGAGGGCGGACTCCTGTACAGTGAGCCAAAACACTTTGAGGGTGAGGACACCAGAAGGTTGATGATTCCCCAATGCCACAGAAAGATCCTTTTGGATTTGGCTCACCAAATTCCTTGTGCGGGTCACTTGGGAGTGACTAAGACATTGGACTGGTTGTCTGCACACTTTTACTGGCCGAAGTTCGGTGTAAAGGTTAAGGAATGTGTCCGGTCCTGCTCGACTTGTTAAGCTTCTGGCAAGTCAGGTGATGCCACAAAGGCCCCCTTAATTCCACTGCACGTGGTTGGGGAGCTTTTCGAAAGAATAGGCATGGATATTGTGGGTCCGTTGGATCCTGAAACCAGCTCGGGAAATGATAAATCTTGGTGGTGGTAGACCACACCACAAGATACCCTGAGGCTGTCCATCTGAGGAGCATCAACATCGCTGTGGTTGCAAAAACTCTGATTGGGATATTCACCCATGTTGCAATCCCCAAGGAAGTCATTTCTGACAGGGGATCAAACTTAGGATCCACGTAAATAAAGGCTATGTGGGAAGAGTGTGGAGTCACCGGTTCTCTACATCCTTCCATCTACAAACGAATGGGCTTGTTGAGTGGTTCAACAAGACTGAACTGCATGATAGGTGGCTTGGAAGAGCACCTGAGGAGAAAATGGGATATTCTCCTGCCATTCCTTCTGTTTGCCTACAGGGCGGTGTCCCAGAAAGAAGTACGGTTTAGCCCCTTTGAGGTTCTGTTCAGTCGGGAGCTGATGAAGCACCAGAAGGCCACAGTAACAGTTGATTCTCCAGGCCAGTGGGTGGGGATTATGGAGCCTGCCAAGCCCAGTGGCATTCAGGACACGTGGACTGGGCCTTACTGTGTGCTGGAAAAAGTCAGGGAGGTGAATTATATCATTGACCTGAAAGGACCTAAACAGATGTGCAGGATCTTTCACGTCAACCGGCTAAAACCCCATTATAGCTGGGATCACTTGGTCATGGCATTAGTGACTGATGGAGAGACAGGAGTCCGATGGTTTATAGTCAAAATCTCGAAAACTAAAATCTCGAAAAAAAAGCACGAATTTAAAATCTCGAAAAAAAAATATCGAATTTTTTTTTCAATGCGTTTTTTTTCAAAATGGGGGGGTTCCCCCCCCAACCTCCCTTTTTTCATTTTTTTTATTTTACCCCTTTTTTTACTTACCTGACCCCAAAAACACATAAATAAATAAATAAAAAATTCGATATTTTTTTTTGTTGAGATTTTTGTTTCGTGCTTTTTGTCATTCGAGATTTTGTTTTCGGCCTTTTGACTGACCACCGAGTCCGATCCCCTCCCAGATCACCTGCAAACTGAAGCCACAGATGCGTCAGTTGAAGGTGTCAACCTGGCAACAAACCTATCAAAACAGCAACTGACACACTATCGCTGTTTACTGGGACAGTTTGCCTGACTTTTTTGCTGATTCCAGGTGGTGCAGACTGGTGCACCCATGATGTGGACACTGGAGACAGTAAGCCAGTGAAGAGTAGGATTCACTACTAGTCCGATAAGGTCTGATAAGGTCAGGGACACCATCAAGGAGGATGTTTCCAAGATGCGGTCGCTAGGAGTGATAGAGCCATCCCACAGCCCCGGGGCTATCCCAGTGGTACTGGTCCCTAAAAAGACCAGTAGTGGGAAGACTAAAGTTTGCAATTGTGTGGACTACAGTGGGCTCAATTCTGTCATGAAGAGTGATGCTCACCCCATTCCTTGGGCAGATGAGCTCATTGACAAGCTTGATGCTGCTAAGTGCCTTTGTCCTCATGGCAGGGTACTGACAGGCCGACTTGACAGATGGAGTGAGAGAGGACAGCATTCTGAACCCCAAAAGGACATTATCAGTTTACTGTGATGCCCTTCGTACTGAAGAATGCCACTGCCACTTTTCAGTGGATTGTTATTTGTCTGGGCTAAAAACATCAGTGTCGCCTATTTAGATGTCATTGCTGGGTTCAGCCACACCTGGGAGGATCACTTATGCCACATGAAATAAGTGCTTCAGGAACTGCAGAATGCAAGTCTGACTATCAAGACTACAAAATGCCAGATGGCGCAGGACACCTTGACTTACCTAGACCACCTGGTCGGTGGGGTTAAGAAACAACCTGCTAATGGCCTAACGCCCGATCTGGCAGGCCGGTTGTTATTGGCCCGGGCCAATTACACCCGAACCGGCCCACTGGATTGGGTCTTAACGCCACATTAACACCCTCTACAGCATGCTGGATCCTGTGTTATCGGCCCAGGGACCCTCCTTAAAGGTCCCCGCGGTCGGCCCTGGGCCGATAACCAGGCCGCATCGGCTGTTAACTCCACAAACAGTTTCTAAATGATGTACCCTTCTGCTAAGACATCACTCAAGTGGAATCTGAAAGTCAATTTCAGTGCTATGAGATCACAGGAGGAGAATGCAGCTTTTTCTCAACCTTCCTGGATCTCCTGTTTTTACTTTTACTTTTTAAATCTAGTCCCCCTAAAATACAGTAGGTGTTAAACTATTGCATGCATACTGCCTGTTCACAAACCTGGGAGATGGAAGGCAAAGAGTGACAAAGCCGCTCCCTCGGCAGAAACCGCTAGCCCTCTCCCTTCAGCCGAAGACTCTGTGTACTGTCACTGCCTGTTTATGTTTTCTAACACGTTGGAGCCCGAGAAGCGATGACAGCACACGAACAAAACAGCAGAAGGCACGGAAAAGAACAGCTCCCCAGCCCAGCCGAACTTCAGCCATCACTCGTCATCACATCAATCGGCGGAGAGCAGGCGGGATCCTTCGGAAAGGGGAACGGAGGTAGCGAGCAACATCACAGGCTGTGCAGGGAGCGCCATCACAGGCCGCAAAGAGGGGCAAAAGTAGCTTCAAAGCTTCGGCAGGCTCTCTGACGAGAGAGGGGGAGAACAAGCGCGGGAAGAAGCTTCCGAGGGAGAGGCAGAGGGAGGCAGGCGCCATTGCCGCCTTCCGCAGCTCTGACGAAGTTAAAACAGACAAGGGCCAAAAGATGCCGTGCTAGGCTAGCGACGTGTTATGAAAGTAGAAACAGTAAAAGGGAGTCGTCTGCGAACGACGGCCGATTCTGAGCTCGAAGAAGCGTGAAAAGTCGACATTCCATCCCTCTGTAGTTACACCATTCTGAGGTGGTGCTTTCCGGCAGCACACGCGGCTACTGTTGGGGCTGCAGCGTGTGCAGCAGTATCACTGCAAGCTTTTCTAAAACGTTTGCCAGTTTTCTGATTTACCCAAGTGGCTTTCAGCCTTCAGTAAATCTGAAAAGTTGTTCTGCCATCAGAGAAATGCCTAACTTATTCAACAAAAAACGCGTGCAGTGTGTGCTAACAATACCTCAAAGGTGCCGTATTTTAGCTCCTTTTTTATTTATTTAAATGAAAAAGTAGTGCAGTGCAGGGAGAATGCCTTCGCACTGTGTGTGACCTGCGTTAATGATGGTCTCTGTGGAGGCTGTAAATCAGGGTCGTGCAAGAGCCGAGGCTTTGATGTCATTATACCATATTCTTTCTTTTACAGAATATGGTGCTTTTAGGAAAAGTATTGTTCCTCCATGGTACAACACTTTTCAAATTTTACACAGACCTCTGAATCGGGCCCCAAGTCTTCATTGAATGCAGAGAACTTTGTGATGGTAATCGTGCAAGGCACTTTTGGGAGGGAGGACAGTAAAATAGAGTGCAGCGTGGACTGGTTTTTGTATGTCAGTGACAGTTGGACTGCTGAAAACGGGACACGAGATAATAACTCAATGATACAGGAGTCAGAAGAAAAATGAGACAGACAACATGAAACAAAGGAAGTAAACTGAGGTGAAAGCAGAGATACGAAGAATACAAAAACAGGGAGGGGATCAGAAAATAAAGTATTATAGAGAGAAGGAAGGAAGGATAAACTAGGGAAGAAAGAGAGGAAGAGAGAAGAAAGAAGGATAGGTAGATAGATATATAGATAAATAGATAGATAGATGGATGGATGGATGGATGGATGGATGGATGGATAGATAGATAGATAGATAGATAGATAGATAGATAGATAGATAGATAGATAGATAGATAGATAGATAGATAGATAGATAGATAGATAGATAGATAGATATGGGAGGGAGAAAGGAAGGAATTATGAAGGAAGGAAAGAAAAAGACTACAAGGACCAATTAAAAAAGAAGTATAAAGAGAAGCAATGGAATACAAATAAGTAGAAGGACAGAACACACATAGAAAATGGGAGAGGAAAAAAAGGGATGCAAGAAATGAAAAGCAATGCAAAGGCTCAGAAGACTTGCTGAAGAGAAAGACCTCTGCTAAAAGGGAGACAGGTGCAGGCATTTCACTAGTAGCTTTTGTAGCAAATGACTGCTTATGTGGGGTGTGGTACCGGGCGCCCCTTAATCTCTGGAAGGCAGCTAAGCACAATCACCTCTCACCTAGAACAACACTAGGCTGGGGACTGCGGATCACCCTCACAGACGTCCGCCAGATGCCCGTACAGGGCCGAACCGCAGCCCTTTATAACATGAATGCATCAGACTCCAGGCCTCCCGTTGGCACAGCCACGGCATCCTCTAATTAAATCATCTCACGGAATCCGTCGGCACTAACTTTAGGCTCGCTTCCACCCCCGGCCGCTGGATGGGGGAGCATTTAATCATTTCTAAAAAGCATCGATTTGAAAATCAATCCCTTTTTGGCTCCCTGCGTACGGAGAACAAAATCTAACATGCAGGCCAAATAAAAAAAAATAAAAAGGCTACAGCGTGAACTTCTACCACTGACGCAAAGTGTTCTCAATTTAATCAGCGCGTGGAAAGCAATTAGCAACCACGAACCGCCGATTTCCCGCCATTTCTGGATAAAAGGTGAACCAGCGCGGCCTGTGTTGGAATGCAAAACTGCAATCAAATTGTTCCTATTATCTCAGAAATAAAAGAGAGTCTGCGCGAGTGCAGGGAAGGGGCGGCAGGAGCAGCAGAGACAATGCCTGCAGCCCAAGGCAAGGACGTTATTTCCATTTTGATGGCAAGGAGAGGGAAAAACTCTCGCCAAGGAGCCCTAATGCCTCGACCGTGATTTTAGTCTAAATTGGGCTTTTAGGTGTCACCTGTTGGAGTGGATCCAATTTATTTTTTTTGGGATGTGTTTAGAGAGGGCACCAGTAAATTCCACCCATCATCCCACTAAGCCTCCCCCACCATTCGCCAAGGCGCTCCTCTTCGCATTGCAGCGAGCATTAGCGGTACTTTTGCTTGACAGGTTGGCTGGAGAAGCTCGGAGCTGTCAGAGACTTGCAAAATTAAGCATAATCCACATCTCCTTTCTGCATCTTCCTCCCTGTTCTCACTCATTTAATGAGCTCTGCAGTATCTTCCCCGCCGCCTTGCTGAAGCACACTACCCTCCCTAGCACTCTCGCGCAGCCGACGGGGGCATACTCCTCAATGCGATTCGTTCTTACTCATCAACATCTGCACCCCAGTTGGGCAATTCTCTTCAAGGAGGGAGGGGAGCAAAGGAAGGCAAGTAGAGTCCAGATAAGCCTACACACAATATCAAGGGGTTAGTTAAGTCTAGAAAGGAGGCCTTGGGGGGTAGACAGCATGTATGGAGGCACTGCATTTTCAAGCACACACATGTAGAAATCAGGTTTTAATTAACAATTTGTGATATCTTGAGAGCTGAGTTGCAGTGCATTATGTTATAAGGGCAAAATTTAGGAGGGGAGAAATGTCACTAGATAAGCCCGAGTGTCCATCTTCGGCAGTCTACAGAGAAGCCCAAACATGTAGTGACTGGGTGAACAGAAGGCTTGTTAAGGCTTTGAAAAATTTGTAGCAGTTTTGAAGTTATGTTGAGCGGCAGCCTATGTGTTCCAGATCAGCAAATCCGTGGCTGAGAAGGCCGGGCCTCTGTTAGTTACTCTCTGCAAATGCGGTCCTTACATTTGGAGATAGCAAGAAGGATACCTTTATGAAGAAGAAGGAGGCCTTGATTCTTGGCTGCTTCGTTAACAATGCAAAGTGTCTACAATTAAATTATTTCCAGTCGAGAGGCTTGAGAGAGTGAGGGTAATTAGATTTTGCCTGGCTTTTGCCATCAATTGCCAGGAGTTCATGTTTTGAACAAACTGATTTGAAAGCAAATGCTTGGCTGGGAGATAAAACAAACCCAACCAATTACAAAGTTAAGTTGACTGGGCAGACCAACGTGGGAAATGGCTCATCCGTGCAGGGATACCATCATGGAAACAATAAGCCGGTGGAATAAAGGCTGGCAAATGAAGTTCTTGGCCACATAGCTAATGTGGAATGTTCTTGACTAATTCAAGACCTTCAAAATCCAAGGGACTTGGAATGTGGCATGGACTTGGGCAAAAGGTTATAGAGACCTGTTCCCCATACGTTTATGGCAATTGAAAAGGACTGTGTCTAGTTTGGTGCGACTCAACATAAACCAGTTCACTCTCTGCCATTCATGGAAAGGCTGTAAACATGGTCTAAGACAGTGGTCTTCCAACTTTTTTTGCCTGGATCCCCCAGAGCAAAATGTGGGAAGGCTGGGACCCCCAAAAATGCCAAATGAACAGTAAGTCCAGATGGCTATGAACTATTGTGGGCCGTCACCGCACCCAGCTGCCAGTATAGTCCCTGGCCTCCCGCACCGGCTCCCATCATAGTTTCTGGACTCCCTCATCCAACTCCTAGCCCAGTACCTGGGCTGTCCCCACTCCACCCCATCACAGACCCTGGGCTTTCCCCACCCTGCTCCCACCACTATCCCATGGCTCCCACCCACAGTCCTTGGGGTCCCCTCACCCTGCTCCCAGCACAGTCCCAGGGCCAGTAGCAGCTGGTGAATTTTTTAAGTGGAGGGGCTTAAGTATTTCCCCCAGATATGCCATAGTGAGGGACCCCAAACCAAACAAGTGGGTTTTGAGGGGGGTTTCTCACCACAGGAATTCTTTTTAAATAATGGGCTAAAATGCAGAATTTTAGAGCACACTTTTAAAGAATATCAGGTCAAAAACCAAACAGTTTGTAATTGGCCCAGGGCGGAGGCATGGTATTTTTTGCTAGATATTGGTGACAGCTGCTGCAATATTTCTCTATGATCCATCTATGTTACCATTACACACGATATTCATTGCAAGACCAGATATATATTTTTTTTAGTCTAGAATTTTTCTCAGACTGGGCATGTGCGACCCCCTGAACATGAGGCCATGCCCCCTGGGGCTCACGCCCCACACTTCGAATATCGCCGGATTAAGGGGAGGTGCAATTGGTTACTCTTCTGGTTGGAAGGAAAAGCTCCCTGTTAACCAACTTGCGAAAGAGACAACAACTTACAAGTCCACTTCATGAATATGAAAATGCTTCTCGATTTGGTGATAATAACCACATAGCTGAAGTTAAGCAAGTGCTGCACGGCAGCCTTACCAACCAGGATGGTCCACTCGGGCTGGTGTTATTGCCACTAGCACCCACATGTTCCTGAGAGAAAACTTCATCCTGGAAAGAATCTCTGATTCATCTGTGCACATGAAGATTATGAAACCAAAGATCATAGTTTGTTGGCCATAGCGCAGAGGTCAAAGTTAAACTAAGGAAAATTATGATCCTGGTGGCACCGCACCACAGACGTTATTAGAGGGATGCATAAATGGCAGGCGGGAAATAGCTTCTGTTCTGTGTTCCACACAGGAGAAGATCCAGTCTAGCAGAGTTCCGAGAAGGCCGTCTGCAGCCTGTTTAACTGAGTCGAGTGGACGATCTCGTTGACTCTACCAAAGTCACACATTTCAGAATATCAATTATACGGTTGCATCTTTTCTGTCCTCAGCTATGAATATCAGGAAGAAATATCTTAAAAGACTTCTATTGTAGCGGGCTCATGCTGTTCTAGCCAGGGTTCTGGAATGGGAACTCTGCTGGGGATGTTTGCGGTTGCACTTGGACGGGAGGCTGAAGTTGTATATACTTCTGCGTGGTCTTTATCAATAAAGAACTCACTTCGTCTCCTGCCTCTGACCTCTTCGCTTCATTTTGGCGAGGAGGAGCAGGTGCAGACTGCGTCCCTCTGTGAGTCTGTCCTATATGTGCTCTTGGAAGGAGTCCGGAGCGAAGGACCGACGAGGTAGACAAGGTGCGTGCACAGGCACCACCGAGGACCCTGCGATTCGTCCGAGGCTGAGGGGAGAAGTTCCTCTTGCCAGGGGGGCTAAGGATCAGGCCCCAGTTTCAAGCAGCGCAAGCTTGAGCGTGCCTTACGCTGCAACATGGACATAATTAGCTTTCACGTTAGAGTAAAGAATCCACGAGCGTAGTCCAGCATGGCAGCAATTTTGGTTACTGAGGCAACCAGATAAACAGCCAGCAGCTGATCTTCATTGCCCCACAGTACTCTCCTGCATCTTGGTTGTGAAAGACAGGGATTTCCGGATGTAGTAAGTTCCAACTCTGTGGAAAAGACTTTGGGAGTATGGATTTTGCACACACACGAGAGCATACTTGGATAGAGGAGTTCAGTAACAATGTCAGTTACAGTACTTCCAACAGGAGGCCTTTTTGCCTAGCCCTGGCATGCCGGTGACACCTTGGAATGAATGGAAATAGTATTGGAGTAATTCTTGGGGGGCAGTTGAATATGAGGGCATGTCACAGATGAAAAATAAGATGTTGCTGCTACACTCTCTGGGGAAGGAGCGCCTTGAGGGGTGTGGCAAGCTTGTGTGAATTCACAGCCTGGATGGGGACAGACAAGCTTATTAATGATCAGATCATCATATACACGAAACAATTCAATTGTGCAGGAAAGGCAATCGCTGTGTGGGAATCCGGCGCCCAAAAAGGCTATAGCTATTGCAAAAAAAGTGGAACACACGCAATTGTGCTCCAGGACTATAGCAGAAAGAAAAAACAATTGGGATGGGGATAACGTCTCGAAGAATGTGAACATGGAACAAGCACAAGTCAACCTGGTCACCAACAGATCCAAGAAAGGAGGGGTGAAAAAGGATGAACTGTAAATGGACTTGGTGGTTCGCAGTGATAGGAAGAGGGTTGTCACAGACTCGGAAGGAGAAAAGAAAGCGCAACAGGTGTGGTTGTCTGGGCCATTTTGCAAGCACTAGGCTCTGCCCAGCCATAAAAAATATTGTTCAAACTGTGGACTCAAGGGTCATTTCGTGGCCATGTGCCACAGGAAAAAGAAAGTCTTGTGTGTCCAAGATGGGGAGGAGGAAGTGAGCTCAAACAATGAGGACTGAGTGCTAATGGTGCGGGAGAGCACAGAGGATTACTCTCGTATGAAGTGTCCACGTTGCAACATCAGGGTTGAAGGTTTCCCTTTGAAAGTAATAGTGGACAGATGTTCGCCCTACTTGATTTTGTCAGAGAGCAGCTGGAGGAAATTGCAGGAGGCCGGGCTAAATGTTTCACTCAAACATTCCACTGTCAAGGATCCCGGGGGACAAGAAGACTCCAGGATTGCCATCATAGGGATGTTTCAATGCGTTGTTGAATACAAGGGAAGGTTAGCAGTAGTCAGTGTTTACGGAGCAAAGAAAGGCATGTATATTCTGGGCTGGAGGGATCATGCGGCTCTTGGGATTAGACTGAATCTCAGAAGTGCTGAGCCAGTGTTGTTAGTGCAAGGATGTGCCACTGATGAAGAGCGATTCCCTGAGGTGTTTACTGTGGAAGTGGGGTGTCTACGAGGATTCAATCACAGGATTGTGTTGAAGCCTTAGTCTAAGCCTGTGAGTCACAAATTAACACATATTCCGATGTCAATTATGGGTGAAAATGTGCGTAACCACCATAAATGCAGAACGGACCTCGACTGATCCAGACACCGCAGAAACCTTTGCAGCGTACTATGAGGCGCTATACGCCCCCCGGGGACTTCGATAGATCCCAGCATTCTAGATACACTCACCATTCCACATTTAAACGATACGCAAAGAATGAGTCTAGAAACAGAAATCACAGAAGAAGAACTATCAACAGCCCCATCCCAACTCCAAAATGGGAAAACCCCAGGGCCAAACGGCTTCCCAGTAGAGACGTGGAAAAAGATCGGCAGTGGACAAATAATACCACACATGGGTAAAATGTTCCTGTGTGCCAAAGAAATTGGAATCCTGCCCCCGGATTTAAGAAAGGCCACTATAGTGGTGATACACAAGGAAGGCAAACCGTCAGACGCATGCAGCTCCTACAGGCCGATTTCACTTATAAACATAGAAGCCAAAATACTAGCAAAGGTACTGGCTAACAGGCTCCAGACAGTAATAAACACTCTTATCCATCCAGACCAATGTGGCTTCATGCCGCAGAGATCCACACGGATGAACATTCATAGGCTGCACGCCGCTATTAAAAAGACACCAACATTGCAGGATTCACTAGCACTCCTCACAATTGACTTCGAGAAAGCCTTTGATTCAGTCCACTGGGAGGCCTTGTGGAACATCATGGGTAGAATGGGGCTGGGTGAACAATTCATAGGTTGGATCAAGCTACTAAATAATGCACCGACAGCTGAGATAAGGGTGAATGGATGGACCTCACGTAGCATTAACTTGGGTAAAGGGACCAGACAGGGTTGCCCCCTCTCTGCGATGCTATTCGCACTGGCAATTGAACTGGCAATTGAACCCCTTGCAATAATGCTGAGAGGATCACAGCTGTGGAAAGGGTTCCAATGGGCCCAGGACTGGGAAGATAGAGTCTCCCTCTATGCTGGCGGAATAGGCACCTACCGGAGCTTGGTAAACCTCCGAAAAGGGCAACCTGGGAGGTAGCTGGGATAACAAGGCTAGCAGATATAATGCAAGATGGCGTGTTAATACCATTCCAGACCCTGAGAGACAAATTCAAGCTATCTTCCACAGAACACTTCCATTACAGACAGATGCGACATGCCCTTACCACATGTGCGATAGACCCACTGAACATTCCAGACTGCACACCAATTGAGAGGAACATTGTGGTAGAGCGTATCGATATTAAAATAACCTCCATAATGTACAATGCAATTGTCTCTTTCGCTACAACGGAACTTACAGACTTGAAAGCAAAATGGGAAAGAGATGTGGGACCAATACAACCGGAAGAATGGACCAAAGCACTCATGTATCCAAGGGTAATCGCCATATCGGCTAGAATCAGACTGATTCAACTTAAAATCCTACATAGGGTATATTACCCAAGAGAGGCCTTACATCAGTGGAGGAGAGCAACGGATCCCAACTGTCTAAGATGCCAACAGGCGAGAGGGACCTTTTTTCCCATCTTATGGGAGTGTCCACAAATCCAGATCTTTTGGCAGAAATGTTGTGACAGATTATCATCGGTCATGAGCCAACGAATACCTATGGACACCAAACTGCTATTACTCAGGATGGATGAAGACTTAGATATATCCCGATTTGAGAAACTCATGCTGGTAACGACCACAGGGCTCGCAAAGAGGAACCTGGCCCAGCTGTGGGGCTCTCCCTCATCCCCACAATATGAACAATGATAACGGACGTAGATATCTGTGTGCAAATGGAAACAAGAATATACACTACCAGAGGATGCCCAGGGAAAGCACGCAAGATCTGGCAAAAATGGGAGGACACATAAAATGTTGAGAACTCATGAATAGACTCGATAGATGTTTGGAGTCCTTCTGAGACCCACCTGCACTATGTATAAATTGGAAGCCCCAAAACCTAATATATGAAGAACTTTTTTGAAATGTGTATGGAAAGCCGTGCTTAGAGAATGCTTGTATGCCCGATTGGTGTGATCGTATTAATTGTCGTTAATTTGTATGTTTATAAAATCAATAAAATATGTTATCAAAAAAATAATTATGGGTGAAAATGAGTCTGAACTGGAGAGGCTTTTGGAGAAGGGGATAATCAGAAGAGGTGAAGCAACTGAATGGGTCTTGTCCATAGATTTGGCACGTAAGAAGAATGGCAAAATCAGGACGTGTGTCGATCTCAGAGAGATTAAGAAGAACATTGTCCTGGACAAGTATCCCCTGCCTTTGATTGCTGACATGCTGAACATCGTCAGGGATGCTGCTAATTTTACAAGTCTGGACCTGTTTCCAGCATATGATCAGATACCACTCACTGAAGATTGCCAGTTGTTGACCACGTTCATCACGCCTTTTGGCCTGTTCTGTTTCCGCCGCATACTGTTTGCTACTACCGGCCTATATCCCGGATTAGAGTCTCAACCAGAGACTTTAGCTCACCATCCTTTCAGAGAAGAAAAATTTCCACTACATATCAGTCTATGTCCTGCCCAAGGGCAGTCCAGCACCGGATATAGGTCGGTAGTAGAGAAACTGTCAGGATTAATCAGGTGAGTACAAAGGCAGCGAATATGGCAAGGAAAATGTGCACAAATTCGCACAGCGAATAACCTTGAATCAAACAATGTGCACACAAGAACCACGACTCATATATACTAAAACCCAGGAGTGCAGATAGAAACAAAAATACCAATATATGAAAAGGGATGTGGGGTAAGTACTTAGAACCTCCTTATGACTGAAAGGAAAGTCAGCAAACTCCTTACCCACTATGCTATTACAGATACTGACAGCGCTAAGCCCATGTAGAGGGCAAGCAAGGACAGGATCTGTGTGCTGACACTCTGGATGATACTGAATAAGGAACTTAGAAACAGTACTCACGAGAACTGGAAAGACCACTTGAATGTCAGTAAACCCACGAACCCAGTTGATCAAACAGGGACCCAGAAGGCTATAACAGCAATGGGTGGAGGATAACTAAATACCTAAGACCTAAGTCAAGGAGCAAGTAGGAATTGTGATTAAAGAAATAGTGAGGAAAACAAAAGGCATTCACACAGGGACTAGTTACAACAGCACCCCACACCTAAATAATCAAATGGGAAATAAATGCAGAAGTGAAATGGAAAACATGGAATGGATCCCAATAGAAAGTAAGGATCAGGGGCAGGGAAAATGATATCACAAAAGGAAACCTTTCCCACCCATCCAAGGAGAAAAGGCAGGAAGCTAAATCTAAAAAAGGAAAGACTAATGCATCAAGTTTTTCAGTAGCAAAGGACAGCATCAAAGAAACAGAAAACACAGGCAAATTGGGCTGCATCAAAGGGTAAAGCACAGAGAAAGGCTGCCTGCAGACAGAGGAAGACAGAAAGGGAAATCCAGAAAGCAGAAATCAATTTAGCACATGAATCCGAAATCCAGGGCGGAGGAACAAGAAACATTAACTAGGAACTAGGCACAAAAGCTAGGAACAAGGAACAAGGGACTAGCCACAACAGGAACACTGCAACGATGACCAGCGCTGGACTGAAGTAAACTGAGGCTTTTAAAGCTGCTTAACGAGCACACCCCTCAGGTGTGCCGCCTGCTACACCTGCAGCCACAGGTGTTGCCAATCCTCCACCCAACCTTGTCCTGTAAGGAAGGAGGTGAAGCAGTGAGCCAGGCATTCTTGGAAGCATAGTAATTTGAGTAAAGTAGCATGCTGGCTTCCAAAAACCTGGAATGGATCCGGAAGGGAAGTAACTTGGAAAATAAGGTTTTAGCGCTCCCAATTCATCACAGCACTGTAGCATTAGGTTCGGAGGAAATGTCCAGTAGGGAATAAATCCCAAAACATGCCCCCAAGTGGCGGGAACGGGAGCGAAGGGAGCGAGTCGTGACAGAAACTCCCAGAACCCCCTTTTTTGTGCATATTAAGTAGCTTTGGGTTTTCACCCTAAGTTACAAGGGTAATCCAGACGTGGAACCCTTGCTCACTGTTCTTAGAGAGGCACAGCTCCACCTCACTGACGAGACCCAACTAGGCCGAAACACGTGCCTGGGGTTGCTATTGGTACACTTGTTCAGAAGAGAATTGTCAGGCATTTTGGTGCTGGACTGCCCTTGGGCAGGACAAGGACTGATATGTGGTGGACATTTCTCTTCTGTGAAAGGATGGTGCGCTAAAAACTCTGGTTGAGACTCTAATCCGGGTTATAAGCTGGTAGCATAGAAACTCGCAGAACCCCCTTGTTTGTGAAGTTGTATGTACTGCAACTGGGTCTTTTTCAATAAAGAACGTACTTTGTCTCCTGCCTCTGACCTCGTCACTTCAACTCCACTGCATAGTTTCAATATCTAAAGATTGTTATTTGTATTGTTGTTTGTATGTGTATTTTTTTATGTTTTTAGAGTGTATGTTTGAACTAATATGGGTCATTAACGTAATCATTTTTAAAGAATGTAATTGAAATATACACATGATTTGATCTTTTTGTACTTGACAGAGTGAAATCTGTATAAAGTATTGACTGATTATCAGTGATAGATGCACCAATTCACAACCAATTTCCAGTTCTGAGGTCCTAGGCTGGGCTGGTATGCTGCTGCATATGGGCTCTGAGCACCGTCTTTCCGGAGTATCTACTTTATTCACTGATTCACTTCACAGCTGAGAGAAAGAGTGGAACAGCTCCCATTTGAGTTGTTTTTGTGTGGTCCGAGCAGTGCTGTGTGGACAGGGTAATAGCAGACCCATTGCCCTGGAATCCTTTATGTTATTGTTATCAAGAAATTTAAAAAAATTATTTGACGTCACAACAGAGGACCCTTCAAAGTGAAAAAGAGAGCAACAGTTGCGCACAGGTGTGTCACATCATCAGCCAGGGCGACAGAGGACCAGAATTTCTGCTTGATTGCTGTGAGGAATTTGACCATCCGCACTTTGGGTGTGCGTTCACCTGGGCTGAATTGAAAGTTTGTAGATCAACCTCCGGAAAATGCATGGGGCTAATCTGCACACATTTTCCTATGCTCACAGCATGACATACGTATATACCTGTGTACTCTGGGTGGACACAGCCTACAGGTGCAGTCCCCCCAGTCAAATTGAGTTCGGATATGAAAGCCAGGAGTACAACATGTCATCTCAGAAGGGGGGTGGGGGGGAGGCCAAACCTTCCCCCTGCCATGGCCAGCCTAATTAACTAACAAAGGCTCCATGGATCCGCCATGTCCTTTTGTTGAGCCATGTCACTCGTGGCAGCATTCACATACTAATCAGAGTTTAATTCAAACAGGCACACATGAGGCCTGGCTGCAGAGGCTAACAAAGGAGACAGGAAACCCTCAACACCCTTTCATATGCACTGTTTCAACTTGATGCAAGCTCCCACCTTCAGTATCGATTGCCAAAGAAATGTAATGTCTGGGACTGCATGTTTACAGTAGTCATCTCTGCAGGGAGACCCCATACAGAAGGTAGAAGTATGTGGTCTGACGGAGAAAGAAAGTCTGGTCTCGCCACAGTTTCAAGGGAGACCTGCCACTTTAATCAGGAACAACAGAAAGTTCCATTACCCCTGAGAGTCCCTTTGATCAACAACAGACAGGAAGATGGGTGGGACTTAGTATTACATGTTTTCACTCCTTTATCTTTTCTGTTGCAAAGCACTCTGGTTATGACCTCACGCATACAGAAGATTGTTGGTGGGGACCCAAGGTTGGTTCATTAAGGATCAATCACTGTGGCCCTTTTAGCTTTAAATGAGGACTTTGCAAGGAGTAGCAATAAGAACTCATCATTGGACCCTGGCTGAAGGTAAAGCCTGCCTTACATCTTCTGGCATTGAAGGAAGGCTAGGGCCTCCAAAGTGGGAAGCAAGATCCTGCCCCAAAACAACTCTCAGGGAACAGGGGGAGATACCGAATCTAGAGTTCCCTCTGCAGCTCCAGAACTGGTACCCAGCGAGCACAAGCATGCCCTGCTAGGCTCTGCAGCAAGCTTCCTAGGTAGGAAGTGCCAGAGAGTCTCTGAACCAAACTAAGGACAAGACAGATGACTGCAACACTCTCCTCAGCTTTGCACTATCTGCCTTAAAGGATGACACAAGCCCAGTGAAAAATCTAGGAAGAGTGCCTCAACTAGCATTTACTGACATCTGCATTAAAGGACATTTTCGAGCCATTCAAGCCCCTCAAGCTGCAACCGACTGCACCACTGACTGTTGTTACGTTGCAGTCGCTAAAGCCGTCCGAGATGCCTCGACCAGTGCTTCAGAACTGCCAATAAGCACTGAGACAATGTTTCCTAACCCTCAGCCGCCATGTAGGGCATCCTGCAGCCATCTATCCAGCTTCGCTCACCGGACTGTTTGCCGCCTGATACCCACAGCTTTCTCCCTTCTTGAACTCTGTCGCAGAAGCTGCAAAGTGCCCTGACACCGACTCGACCCTGTCAAACACCAAGAGCTCATGCAACACAAGGTACATTGTGGTTCTGTCCCCCTGGTCCCACCCTGTAGGCCCCTAGTGACATTGCATGACATATTGCTCCATTTGTGTTGAAACCGAGTATCCTTGAACTATTACGATTAATTGCTAAGTTACAAAGGTGTGTGGGAGCCCCTCCACTGTGAATGAACATGGGTCAAATACCCAGTTCTATGGAATTCCTTCCACTCAGGGGGGTCTACAACCACGTTTTAGCTCAATGCACCCATCACAGAGTAGAAATATCATCTGCATTTCAGTATTTTTCCCACCCACAAGGGTTGTCCATCACCAAAATGCTATTCAAATCTTCTCTGAACACAAGTACCATCAGCAACCCCAGACACGTGTTTCGGCCTAGTTGGGCCTCATCAGTGAGGTGAAGCTGACCCTCTCTAACACAAGGTGAACAAGGGATCCACGTCTGGATTACCCTGGGTTACCTAGGGTGAAACCCCAAGTTTTTACAAAGTTACAAATGAGAGTGGGGGCCCCTCTACTGAGAATGAACATGGGTCAAATACCCTGTTCTATGCAATTTCTTCCACTCAGGAGGGTTTACAACCATGTTTTAGCTCACTGCACCCTTTACAGAGAAGAAATCCCCCTTTGCATATCAGTCTTTGTCCCACCCGCAAGGGCAGTCCAGCACCGAAATGCTGGGCAAATCTCCTCTGAAAAAGAATACCATCAGCAACCCCAGACACGTGTTTCCGAAGATTCGGGCCTCATCAGTGAGGTGAAGCTGGTCCTCTTAATTACTATACCGACTACTCCAATGTCAGTATCCAGAGTGCATCCCTTTTGCTTCTTTGAAACTGTCTGTCCTCTGCATTCCTTTACAGGGTATGTTGCATTTTGTAGTGTTGTAAAACTGTCGTGATAATAATAAAGTAGATATTTTATACACCTTTGACTGGACAGTCCCTTCTATCACTGGGTATTAATTGCATTTTCGCTGTGTTGCAACTAACCAATGATCCACTACCTTTCGGAGATAAGGCTACGTTTCCATCCACGTTACCAAATTTGGACAAGGAGGTTTATAATTTGCTTGTTTCCAATTTGTTCGGACCCCTTCTGGTGTATTAGAGGTGTGAGGTGATTGATGGTTTAGAAACCGATATTCATCCCTGGACCACTGGTTCCCCGGAAGTTGATTCGTCAGAGTGGTGTCAGGCAGTCGGATCGAGTTGGAGCATTGCGTACAGTTTAGTCACCCAACAACAGAAGTAGTGTTGCAGGCAACGTTTACACAGTGCAAGGTATTGTTAAATAATCATGGCTCTTGACATAGAGACTGTAAAAGGCATGAGCTAGGATGTCCTGTGCATCCTATGTCAAGAGAGGGGAATTCCCCTCAGCACGAAGGTTAATAAACCTGAGTTGCTGGTCATATTCCAACCTTTGGTAGAAGCGAGGGCGGTTGGGGAGAAGGCCCTAAGGAACGAGTTAGACCCTGTGTACCTGAATGAAGAAGACCTTCCAGAAAGGTTGGTGGAAGATGACGAGGAAGACAGGATGAGCAGTATTTCTAGCCAACCATCCTGCCGGGGCCAGTGCAGCATCCCACAGGTCCCAAACCTCAGCAAGGTCTCTAAGTAGCACTGTAATTGTTCCGCTGTTAACGAGGTAGAGGCTAGGAAGTTTCTGATAGAGGAGAGACTAGCGCTAGAGGAAAAAATAACAGTGGGACAAGGTTACCATAGAGCTGTGCAAGCTGTCGCTCAAAGAAAAGATGGAGGCCAACAGATCCACCTCTAGTAAAAGTAGCAGTAGTGGCTCAAACTAGGGTTCCCGGGATAAACCCTGACGGCACATCCCCAAAGACTTAGTGCAGGAATACGAAGTGGGGAAGGATAATTTTGACTGGTATGAAGTGCTCGGGCTTGCTTTCCAGCCACAGGAGGTGAATGAGGTACTGTGGGGTGCAGCTCTGATGAGTCACTTACCGACACCAGGGACTGATGCAATTCTTCAGTTAACTCCTGAGGAAAGTCCCATTTATGAGAGCATGAAGGCCACCCTCCTCAGGAAGTTCTGTAAAACCCCAGAACAATATCTCAAAAGCCTCAGAGAGCTCAGTAAGAAAAGTGGGCAGACATTTGAAGCGTTCACACACTTGTCGTTGAAATAGCTGAACGGGTAGGCATCTGGTAAAAAAGTTGACACATTTAAATGGATGTACAATTTGATTGCGTGTGAGCACGTATTGAAAAACTGTAAGGTTGACCTACACCAGCATCTTGTTGAGAAGACTATTTTAAACCCTAGAGAGCTTGCAAAGGCTGCCAACAGGTTTGTAAGTACTCGAGTCCAGGAAAAGGCTCAGGCGAGAACACCTAAACTGGAAGAGAAATCTTCTGACAAAGAAGATAACAAGGATGGAAAGGACAAAGATCCAGCCCATTTCTTTTCAAAATCAGGTCCCGAAAAGAATGAAGGGAAATCCCCAAACTTCAATTCAGCCATTCACACCGAAAAGAAGAGCACAGGCACCACTAACACTGGGATACCTACGCTTTCACCGGCCAAAGGTTTTTTTTGTGTGTAATGAGCTGGGCCATAGGAAAGAAGATTCTGCTTGCAAGGGCTTAAGCAAGCAAGCCATAGTGAATGTTGGACTTGTGGAAGAGGCCATAATTTTTGTGGACCTCCTAGAGGAGGACTTCCCACTAGGCCAAGGAGTAGCCGAATGTGGATTGGTTACACTGAGTGGTCACGGTACTTGGTCTCCAAAAGAGATCCCAGTTCCCAATAATACTCAACCCTATCTAGAAATTATGTATATCAATGGACATAATACTCCTGCAGTCCAAGACACTGTGGGTAGCTTCACTGCTGTCACCCGGCAGCGGGTACAGCTGGGCCAGTTTATTGATGGGCCTGATTGTAGCATCAGTGGGTTTGACGAAAAGAGTAAATCCGTCTTGGTGAGAGTAGAGTTCAGCTGGTGAGTTAAAATGACCCCGCGCCATGTAGCAGTGAAAGACTCAATTACTGTCCCATGTCTGTTGGGTAATGCTATTCCTGATCCCGAGATAGTTGCAGTGACTCCCCGATCGAGGGCCAACGAGATTGCCAGATTGTACACTCTCAGAGCCTTAGGGCTTGGAGAGCTTCCGGAGGGCGTGTTGGAGGGACCGGCGTGGACGGTAACCCCTAGTCCAGTTCCACAGACTGCTGAGTTGCCTTCTCCTGTAGGTTAGAGGCCAGTAGGAACTGAGGACCCTGATTTGGTAGCAGGGGACTCAGCAACCTCAGTGTTGCCTAGCGCAGCACAGAATCCTGAAGTGGAGGACCAGGTGAGCGCAGATCTGAAGGGTCTGCCAAAGCTGGATGAATTTGCATCAGCTGGGGGCCCAAATCAGACTGACTTCTTTAAAGCCCAGAAAGAGGGTCCCACTCCGGCGGGTCTGTAGAAGCAGGCAGAGTAGCAGGCTAAGAGCGAGGACCCTGGACTGTTCAAAGTGTACTGGGAGGATAGACTCCTGTACAGTGAGCCAAAATACTCTGAGGGTGAGGGCACCAGAAGGGTGTTGATTCCCCAATGCCACAGAAAGTCCTTTTCGATTTTGCTCACCAAATTCCTTTAGCGGGTCACTTGGAAGTTACTAAGACATCGGACAGGATATCTGCACACTTTTAATGTCTGCAGTTCTGCATAAAAGATAAGGAATTTGTATGGTCCTACCCGACCTGTCAAGCTTCTGGTAAGTCAGATGATGCCAAAAAGACCCCCTTAGTTCCACTACCCATGGTTGGGCGGCTTTTCGAGAGAAAAGGCATCGATATTGTGGGTCCTTTCGATCCTAAAACGAGCTGAGGGAACAGACATCTTGGTGGTGGTAGACCATGCCACGAGGTTCCCTGAGCTGTCCCTCTGAGGAGCATCAAAGCCTCAGTGGTTGCAAAGGCTCTGATTGGGATATTCACCTGTGTTGGATTCCCCAAGGAAGTCATTTCTGAAAGGGGATCAAACTTTCATATAAGCATCTATGAAGCATCTATGAAGGCTATGTGGAAAGCGTGTGGAGTCACCTACCGGTTCTCTACATCCTTCCATCCACAAATACTGGTTGAGTGGTTCAACCAGACCCTGAAAGGCATGATAGGTGGCTTGGAAGTGCACCTGAGGAGAAAATGGGATGTCTCCTTCCACGCCTTCTGTTCGCCTACAGGGTGGTGCCACAGAACGGAGTAGGGTTTAGTACCTTTGAGCAAAGTACATGGAACAGTCGACAAAAAACCTAAAGGCCAGCCAGGAGCTGATAAAGCATTTGCATGACCAGAAGGCCACAGTGACAGTCTATTCCACATGTCAGTGGGTATGGATTATGGAGCCTGTCAAACCCAGGCCCTTCATGATAAGTGGACAGGGCCTTACTGTGTTCTGGAAAAAGTCAGTGAGGTGAATTATCTTATTGATGTGAAAGGACCTAAACAGATGTCCATGGTCTTTCACGTCAGCCGGTAAAAACCCCATTATAGCCGGGATGACATGGCCATGGCATTACTGACTGATGGAGAGACTGAGAAAGAGACCGATCCCCTCCCAGACCTCCTGCACACTAAAGCCTATGATGGGTCATTCGAAGGTATCAACCTTACAACAGACCTGTCAGAACACCAACTGACTGTCGCTGTGTACTGGGACAGTTTCCCAGGATCTTTTCCCTGACTGCAGCTTGCGCAGATTAGTACACCCATTTTGTGGACACCGGAGACAGTAAACTGGTGAAGAGTGGGATTCACCGGATGTTCGATGATGTCAAGGACACCATCACGGAAGACGTTTCCAAGATGCTGTCCCTAGGAGTGATAGACCAATCCCACAGCCCCTGGAATAGCCCAGTGATACAGGTCCCCAAAAAGAGCAGCGCTAGGAAGACTGAGGTTCGCTTTTGTGTGGACTACAGAGGGCTCAATTCAGTCATGAAGACAGATGCTCACCCCATTCCTCGGGCAGATGAGGTCATTGACACGCTTGATGAGGCCAAGTACTTTGACCTCACGGCAGGGAGAGGTCTGCAATCTCAACCACAGAAGGACATTATCAGTTCACTGTGATACCCTCTGGATTGAAGAATGCCCCAGCCACTTTTCAGTGGATGGTTAACCCCGTTTTGTCGGGGCTGGAAAACATCAGTGTCACCTATTTAGACGACATTGCTGTGTTCAGCCACACCTGGGAGGGTCACTTATCCCACCTGAAACAAGTGATTCAGGCCCTGCAGAATGTAGGTCTGTCAAGACCACGAAGTTCCAGATAGTGCAGGGAACAGTATCTTACCCAGGTTACCTGGCCGGTGGAGGTAAGAAACAACCTCTCAAATTGAAGGTACAGGCTGTGAAGGATTGGGACTTCCCCACCACACAGACGCAGGTGAGAGCCTTTCTAGATCTCACTGGGTACTACATCGGTCGTTCATCAAGGGGTATGGGACCGTTGCCAGGCCCCTGAATGATGTAACATCCAAGAAAATGCCGAAGAAGGTAACTTGGATCCCCACCTGTCAAATCTCCTTTCAGGATTTAAAGGATGGGTTGTACAGGGCCCCAGTTCTGAAAGTGGCAGACTATGGTCAGGAGTTAATTATCCAGACAGAAGCCTACGATTTTGGTATTGGAGCAGTGTTAGCTCAGCTGAACTCTCAAGAGGTAAAGCAACCTGTCGCCTTCATAAGCAGGCGATTGACAAAAGGTAAAGGAACTGGACTGTCATTGAAAAGGAGGCTTACACGGTCGTGTGTGCCGTAAAGAAGCTGTGACCCTACATCTTTGGGTCGCACTTTACGATCCAGACAGAAAACCAGTCTCTTCAATGGTTAATGGCCATGCAAAGGGTGAACCCTAATCATCTGCATTGGGCCATATCCCGACATGATTGGATATGGACATCCAGCACAGGTCAGGCCCCCAGCATGGAAATGCAGATGGCCTCAGCCAGTACCTTCGCCTTGATGACAACCCAGACCCTCATTAGGGAGGTGGTTCACAAGTTCAGGCTGGGCTTTTTGAAATCTTAAATTAAATTGAATCATGGTAGATCAACTTCCAGAAAATGTAAGGGGCTAATCCGCACACATTTCCCTATGCTCACTGCATGACATACGCATAGACCAGTGTACTCTGGCTGGACAGGGTCTACAGGCGCAGTCCCCCCTGTCATATTTAGTTGGGATATGGTAGCCAGGAGTACACCATATCATCTTAGAAGGGGGAGGACCAAACCTCCCCCCTGCCATGGCCATCCTAATTAACTAACAAAGGCTCCTCCCTGTATTTTTGTTGAACCCTGTAGCTGGAGACAGCATTCACATACAAATCTGAGTTTAATTCAAACTGGCACACATGGGGTCTGGCTGCACAGGCTAACAATGGAAATCCCCAACACCCTTTCAAATGTACTGTGAAAACCTGATGCCAGCTACCACCTTCAGTATTGATTTTACAGGAAAATATCATGTGTGGGACTGCTTATTTATTGTAGTCATACCTGCAGGGAGATCCCATTCAGAAGGTTTGATGGAGACAGAAAGTATGATCTAGCTGCAGCTTCAAGGGAAACCTGCTGCTTTAATCAGGAACCAAAGAGTGCTCCATTAACCAGAGAGTCCCTGTGATTCACAACAGACAGGAAGATGGGTGTGACTTAGTATTACATGTTTTTACCCCTTGCCGCAGTCGTTAAAGCCGTCCGAGATGCCTCAACCAGTGCTTCAGAACCGCTGAAAAGGATTCCTAATCCTGAGTCACTGTGTAGGCCAGCCTGCAGCTGTTTGTCCAGCTTCGGGTCACCGGATTGCCTGCTGCCTGATACCCGCAGCTGTCTCCCATCTTGAAAGCTGTCACAGAGGCTGCAAAGCACCCTGAAACCGACTCAACCCTGTAGAGGACCAAGAACTCTTACACAACAAGGTACATTATGGTACTGCTCCCTGGTCCTTTTCTGTAGGCCCCTATCGACATTTTACGATCCATTGCTCCCTTTGTATTGAAACCAAGTATCCTTGAACTATTGCGATTCATTACTATACCGACTACCCTCCTGTCAGTATCCAGAGTGCAGGCCTTTTCCGTCTTTGAAACTATCTGTCCTCTGCATTCCTTTACAGGGTTTGTTGTATTTTGTAGTGTTCTAGAACTGTCTGTTGTGATAATAATATAGTAGATATTTCTATACAAACTTGACTGGCAGTCCCTTTTATAATTGGGTAATAATTCTATTTTTGCTGTGTTGCAACTAAACCAACGATCCATGACCTTTCGGAGATAAGCCTGCTGCTCCATCCACGTTACCAAAATTGAAGGAAGGAGGTTTTTAATTTGCTTGTGTTTCCAATCTGTTCAGATCCTTTGTGTGTACTAGAGGTGTGGGGCTGATTGATGGTTTAGAAACTGATATTCATCCCTGGACCACTGATTCCCCGGAAGTTGATTCATCACATTGGTTGCCAGTAGTTGGATCGAGTTGGAGACTTGCGCACTGCTTAGTCACCCAACAATAAAAGTACTGTTGCAGGCAACATTTAGACACTGCTAGGCATTGTTAAATAATCATGGATCTTGACTTAGAGACTGTGAAAGGCATGAGCAAGGATGTCCTGCACGTCCTCTGTCAAGAGAGGGGACTTCCCCACAGCACCAGGGTTAATAAACCAGAGTTGCTGGCCAGCCTCCAAGCTTGGGTAGAAGCGCAGTTGTTCTACCCCCTATGACAGTAAAGTGCTTGGTTGCTTCCCAAAGCTAGCCCCCCCTCAAAAAATACCCTAATAATAACGAAAACAATAATAATAATAATAATAGCCCAGAGCAAATTGGAAAGACACTTCAAAAGTCAAAACAAATGATTATGTATTCTCTTCAAAGCTGTTCTTTGCAACTTGTTTATTCCAGAGCAACAGAGGCAAAATGGTTTGGCACTGGCATTGTTATTCCATGCTCGGCATTCAATAACTAGACAATGGGGGTCAATGTGATGCTGATGCAGATGGGGATGGATCGTAATTTATTGGTGTAGACAAGCATTCTGCCAGTAAATTATGATTGGTATCACGGTCGTGCATTCACATCACAGGGCTGGGGGACAGGGTATAACGCCTGCTCCCGCCACCTCCAGCAGCTCCATGACGTGAGTCTGCCTGTATCCCCGCCCACGTATAATTTCCATGAGGGAGCAGAGGCTAGTATCCCTATAAATTCAGCATGTTTTGTGCACCTGCAGAAGATGATAGAAACTAACATGTTCAAAAAACTGTATGAACTTAACCAGAAGATGTGATGATGATGATGATGATAATCATTAAGCAGGGATTCATATTCAAAAATGTAGACTGGGACATTTTATTTGGGAAAGACGATTTTTAAAAAGGCAGTTGCATAGATATAGCTGGCAATTGAAGACATTTCTTTGTCACAATGAAGGCCCCGGCATGCTCATACACCTGCCTGCAGTCTCATTCACTCATACGTGATGGATGCTTACATTTACCTACATACTGACTGGTTCCCATGCGCTCGCCTCATTGCATGGAGTCACACTCATTCCTACATGGTTATCCCCATGCACTTAGCTAAAGTCTCCCTTATTCCAGAGTTGTTAAGCTCCCAACATGTCTGGTGTTGCTTGTGTTTCCTTGCAGACGGGAGCTGGCCTAGCAGTTTGGGCAGGGCTGCTCCCAATAGTGTCAGTACCTGACTGATTTGCATGTGGCTGCACCCCTTATGCAATGGTGCCAAAGGGCTAAAAAGCGGTGGTGTGGAAGGTTGCCCAGAGCAGTGCCAGTGGTTCAGATTTATTCTAAACTTTTCATCCATCACTTCTTTGGTTATAGAGAGAGAGGGACGACCAGAGGTCCTACAAATATTTCAATAAAAACCCTTAAATTAACCTTGAGACTGGAATTTTCTGTGCCATCCGTGACATGTGGTGTCAGAAGTGGGCTTTATCAGACCCTGGTACAGAGATCAACCTGCACTCAGCAAGAATGGAAGAGTCATCAGAAACCGTGGTCTATTGGGTTAGGGCCAGTGCAGACCCGTGGGACCAAGTGGTCTGCGAGCTAGGCATAGAACTGGCATTCGTAAGCCTGTACCAGGTGCCAGTGGAAGGGGAAGAAACAGAGGCAAAGGCAGAGATAACCAGTCCGGGCAGGCAAACCCATCAGAACCAATCCTGGCTAGGGCTCCAGCAGAAGGTTTGTGGAACAAATCTGGGCAACCCGAGAAAAGATAAGCCAGTGGAGACTGGCTCAAGTGAGTGGAAGTGGACTCCCCAAGATCCCCTGGGACAACATATTCCACCAGTGGAATGAGCTCAATTACTCTGATGAGGAGGAAGAAGTACCAGTGCTCTCTCCAGGGTTGGGCTCTGTAACAGGGGGGCAGTCCTACCCTATAGAGTTTAAATATTTGCAAAATCATTTACATGCAAGCTTTATTAGAACCCTTGTACGAACACATCTAGATGGGACATTGAGCATACAATCCCATCAGTAGGTTACTTGCGAAAAACACACATAGATATTCAAATTGTAGGTATTCAGCTTTTTATTATTTAGCTGATACGCTAACTGTTTTGACTTTTTTTAATATATAGATAATCAATGCAGTACAAAGTTGTGCAATAGAACAGCAATATGCTCTTTTCAGGGCAAAATAAATTCACTTCAACATGTGAAAACCAAGTAATAAGGTGGTCAGAGCAACATGAGAACAAATTAAATGGATGCACATGCAAAAAGGACAACTCATGAGATAATCAGAATGTTGTGAGAACAAATTAAATGAACACAGAGTAGTCACTGATTTGGTGAATTGGGGACTTAGATCAAGGTTCTCCAGAGCCCGGCTAGAATATGACCTCGTATTTGGTCTACGTCAAGATATAATGTTAGAAATATAAGTGCAGACATAGTTGTCAGCCCAGGGAGGTGTGGGCATAGATGCTGCAGGCGTTTCGGCTACAAAGATGGGAGCCTTCTTCTAAGGCCAGGAGAGTCAGGTCACTCTGTGTAGGAGAAAAGGGAAAAGGGAGGAATAACTAGGATGTTTTAAAACAAGCAGCAAGATGCTAGCAAGGGTAAAAGGTAAGTATCAATACTTAAGGACAGATCCTAATAGGTACCAGAGACCTAAACAACTCACCTAGAGCCGGGAGCACCGTGAAGTGCTCGCAAGCGTGGAGTTGCTGCGTGGCAGGGAGAACAAATGAGGTCCAGGATCGGACTCCAGGTGAATGGGTAGAAGGTGCCTGGTTGAGGAGGAGAGGCCCTGGTGGGGGCAAGGATCCTCCAGACTTTCTCACAGGTATCAAGCAGAGACAGGGAGCTTGCAATCTAAACAGGTGAAAAATAAGGGTAGAGGCTGCAGTATGCCCATATAGCTGGTAGTGCAGTGTTACACATGTAAGGTAAAGAAATGGGGGCTTTACCTGTAGGTCAAAATGTAGTCATCTGTGAGCTGGAAATGAGACCAGGTAGTACTCAATCTATGGAGGCGCCTTCCAGTGAAGTGGAGGCGGGTAATAGAACAGGAGCACCTGTTATGTGGGGAAATGGAGGCCAAGGTCAGCATGCTGTAAAAAGATGCAGCACAAAATTCGTACATATGTATGAGCTAGGAGGCCTGGCCCTCCGTGAGGACAGCCAGGAGAAAGTGATCCCGTTTACCTGGATTCTAGTGGTGCTGCGGGTGGAGGCGAACGTCCTCTGCCAGAGCCCGTGCTGAATCTGTGAAGGAGCTGTGTCTCCGAGCATTAGGGCAGCAGGGCCGTGTGGGCACGCATGCGCTCGGAAGTAGTGTCCCTACGTAAGCCGCATTCGTCCAGGAGAAGAGGCGCACATACTACATGTGCATGTGCCCGGGGGTAGAGTCCTGCACCTGAACACATGTGCACGTAGTTGTGTCTGTGTAGTCCTGCATTAAGGATCCTATGTTTGGAGATCGGTACTGGTGCCGACAGCCCGTGAGAGCCGCGGGTCCTACAGGAGCATGGTGCCCAAAGGCCAGAAGAAAGGTTGGAGAAATGGGGAGGCACACAAAGGGGCAGCAAGCATGGGACAGAAAGGTGGGGGAAAGTCCTATTAGACGGGCATCCCAATCCCTACAGTCTACTATCTTAGTGCAAGGAGACTGGTGGCATAATAGAAATTTGAAGCAGCAATACTGAACATGCTGGGCGTCAGCACCAAATAATAGCCTGACAATGTAACGTGACTGGTGGCATTGTTAGAAACTGAAGCAGGAATGGTGAACATGATGGCCATAAGCACCAGATACTAGCAGGTGTGTCCAGGATCATCACACAATAAAATACGTTTAAAGGCACACATTTGGTTGTCAAGGGGGACAACAGTCAAATGCAGGAAAACATCATGGAAATCGGTAGCAGAAATACTGAACATGCTGATCATAAGCGCCAAATAATAGCATAACAATGTAACGTGACTGGTGGCATTATTTGAAACAAAGGCAGGAATAGTGAGCATGCTGGTCATAAGCACCAGATCCTAACAGGTGTGTTCAGGATCAACAGGCAATTGAGTATGTTCAAGGCACACAGTTGGAGTTCATGGGAGACAAAAGTCCAATGCAAGAAGACAACATGGCAGAGCCATAACCGCCACCGTGAGAGGTAAATAAACAAATAAAATTGAATTAAAACTGAGGACAGCTAGATTCATCTGAGATGACAATGGGCATCAGATGTTGATCCACACACGATGTATAACGTGGTGCATGAGAGGAAGAAGTAAGAGTTAGCAGGTGGCCCCAGGATGGGGGGACAGACCCCAAACTGAGAGGGCCTGTAGGTGTAGAGGAACTAGGCTAACTGATAATGGGTCCAAGTACCCCAGTCAAGAGTGACAGAACAATGAGGGGAATAGAGCACATGCTTAGACCTGTAGAGCCAGTTTAGATGCTGAATTGTCCTGGTTGTGCCTCGTTGAGGCCTTTTGTGGTGGATTGGAGTTTGAACATCCACCATGCCTCCTTGAAGTTTAGTGAATTCGCAGTATTGGCCTTATCTTGAACTTTGTCGACGCCAGGAGAAGGAGTCAGGGCCATGTTGGAATTCAATAAAATGGTTGACTAAAGGGGCAGTGGAGTTTTTGCATCTTATCCTGGATCTGTGCTCCCCAATCCATTTGTGTATGGGTCTAGAGGTTTGTCCCACGTATCGTAGTCCACATGGGCATTGCATCACATAGATGACATTAGCTGATTTGCATTTGGAGCAGTGCCGCAGTTGCCACTCTTTGCCATCAATGGGGAAGGAATTGATTTTGCGTGTTTGTCTGCACGCCGTGCATTGTCCGCATGGGTGATGCCCGCGGATCTCCCTCATGTTCCATAAAGTGGAACGCACAGTGGTTTTGCTGGTTCTGGCACTGGTCAAAAGATCTTTGAGGTTTTTGGGCCTCTTAAGTGCCATCCTGGGTCTAGGTTCGGAGGGCAAGCTCAGTTGGACTAGTGGCCAAAACTTCCTAATGGTTGACTTGAGTTTGGAAGTGGTTGGACCAAAAGTCGAAACGCAGGCCATGATGTTATCAGCTGTGCTGTTCTGTTGTTTGGGTACCAAGAGAGTTTCCCTGGGTGTAAAATGGACTCTTCTTTGAGTATTTTTAATATGTTCTTTGGGGTATCCCCTGGATGCCAGTTTGAGCTGTAGAGCGTTACCGTGTTTCTTAAATTTTTCAAGCTGGGTGCAGTTGCAACGTATCCGGAGGAATTGCCCATATGGCAGGTTGTCCCGTAGGCATTTTGGATGGCGACTGCTATAGTGGAGCACTGTATTCCTGTCTGTGGCTTTTTTGAAAATGGTACATTCCAATTTCATGTCATTGGGTGCGATGGGAAGGTCAAGGAAATTGATTTTCGGGTTACTTTTGGTGATGGTAAATTGAATTTCCTGGGTACATGTATTGAGCCAACCAAATAACTGATCCAGGGTCAAAATGTCTCCTTTCCAAAGAAAGATGATGTCATCAATGTACCTGAACCATAGGGTGACTGAGTCAAGGAACCGATTGGAAGTATTAAGTACGTGAGCCATTTCGTATTCGGCCATGAATATAATGGCAATGCTGGGTGCAAAGACAGCTCCCATAGCTGTCCCGCATGTTTGCAGGTAAAATACATCATTAAACACAAAGAAGTTGTTAGTCAGTGCTATTTCAAGCAGTTCGACTATGAAGTTGATGGGAACCCTTCTTTGTGTCATGTGCTGGGTGAGGTGATTTCTTATACATTCCACTGCCTGGTTTTGTGGGATGCTTGTGTATAAGCTCTTGATGTCGAGAGTGACCAGGAGGTCTTCCAATGGGTTGAATGGAAGATTTTCAAATTTGGAAATCGTGTCCATAGTGTCTCTTATCTAGGTAGGCATGCCTTGATTCAGAGGTTTTAGGAAGTAATCAATACATTTCCCAATGGAACGGAGCCACAGCCTGAGACTATGGGTCTTCCTGGAGGTACGGTACAGTTCTTGTGTATTTTCGGGAGAGCATATAGTGCCTGAGTTCTGCCTTCCAAGGTATTCAGAAATGCATCCTCTTTGTCAGTAATCCATTCTCGTTCCAGCGCGTATTTGGTCACTTCTTGGATTTTGGTTTTGATCTCAAGTAAAGGTTTTTTTTTTAGTTTTTTGTAATTACCCTCCTTGTTGAGCACGGACATCACCATTGCATGGTATTGGGTGGCATTTTGTACCACTATCCCTCCTCCTTTGTCGGCTGGTTTAATCACCAGAGATTTGTTCTCACTTGAGGTTTTAAGAGCTTTCCTTACTCCTGAGGTTAGGTTCTGTCGATGTTGTTCTGGTGTGGACTGAAGTTTACGGATTTCTTGCCGAATGCACTTTTCAAAAGAAAGGATGGTGGCAGGTGTTTCCAAATCTCTGGGGATAAATGCAGATCTGGGCCTGAGGCCTGTGTCATCGAGTTGGGGTGGAAGGACTTTGTCTAGGAAGAAGATCTTCCTCCGAATTGTTCTGAAGAAGTTGGATAGTTCAAGGTCTAATTGAAACCAATCAGTATGGTTGGTGGGAACAAATGAAAGACCCTTGGTCCATAGTGATGTCTCATCTGTAGTGAGAGGGAACCACGAAAGGTTAAAGATGGGGGTTGTTGTTATAGCCTCCGGTTATTCCTGCACTGTCTGTTCAGTTGTCCCCATTGGGGGTAATTTTAGAAGGGGTATTGGGGTTGTTGGGGTGGGCCCCAGTACCTTCCCCTGGGACCCCCATGCCCTAAAAAAGGCATCATGGGTGGTTGCTGAAACGGTGAGAATTGTCCCAAGTTTGTTTGTCTGCCTCTAGGTAGAGTGGGATCGTCTGTGGACGAATCTGAGCTTGTGGTGTCTGAAAAGGAGACACCTCTGAGTAGGTTTCTTGAATGCCTTCCTTGCCTTGCCATTCTTTCTTTGTGTTTTTCATCTTTGTAGTCTGGGGCAAGGTAGGGATAGACGTGTTCTATCTTGAAGTTTTTGATATCTTTGGCAAGCTTTTTATGTTTTTTCTCCAAGGTGGAGGCCATAAATGTGTCAAATGTTTCGTCAATTTCTTTTAATTTATCACGTGCATTGGTTAAGGTGTTGTCAATGAGAAATTTAGTTTCCTCTGCTTTGAGGTCTTCAAGGATGTTGGAATGCATCCTCTGTGCGGTGGTGATGGTCAATGCCATAAGGTCGCGACTGCATTTGGTGGCTATCTTACTGAACCCATGCATGTATTCTTGGTTGTCTAAGAAGCGGGCCGGTTCATTCCGTGCAGTAAGTCCTAGGGGAATCATGTTGACTCTAAGATATTGTCTAAGGAAATGCCCATGGACTTCTTTTCTGAAACATCTCTTTTTAAGGTTCAAGAGATCTTCTCCTGTTGCTGTAGATGCCAGGTGTTGTTGCGCTCCTTTCATTTTAAACATAGTTGGGCCTTGTATAATGTAATTTATTTCTCCTTCCGTAAAACTGAAGGTCTGCTCCATGGTGAGGGGAGTAGAGGTCTAATGATAACGTTGAATGAGGCGTGGGTAGGTGAGGAGAATAGGTTGGGACAGAAACAGCCACAAGAGTTCCAGACCGAGCAAAAATTGAAGACTTATTAGGGGCCCTGGTTGAGGGCCAGCTGAACATCATCCGCCAAAATGAGGAGATGCTAACTGCTTTGCAAGGGTGTGAGGAATTTATGGTGACAACAAGTAAGACAGACACAAGTTATAACAGTTCAGGGGTGTTTATTGAACAATTAATGCTGTATGCAGGTTGGAAAAATGCCTAATCTAAACCTAAATCTAGGATGGGAACAAGAGTCAACCATCAAATGAAAAATAAGGCAGTCCTAGTGGTGTCATGTCAAAACATAAAAGGCCTATACTAAGAAACCTATTTCCAAAACCTCAATACTAATACAAAAGGGGGGGATAGTTCTCAAGAAAAGAAAGAAGTTTTCTCAAATAATATGTCAGGAGGCTATAGCCTGAGTCTTCCCCGTTTCAAGCACGGGATAAGATGGGAGCTTGCAGGACAGTACGGTCTTGGGCCTTTACAGCACGAGGCGACAGTTCCAAGGACAGGTCTTAGAACACACTCTCGGGATGTCTAGCACAAGATGACAGTTCAGCTTTTGCCCCTCAAGCTTTCAGTAATCAGAGTCGTCGATCGGCAAGTCTCGTTTCAATTGAAAGTCTTTTGCCTTCGAGGACCGAACGTGTTCAAACAACAAAACAAAAGTTCCTTTAACAAAGAAAAGTTCATTCCCAGTTCATTCCCAGCTCTCCTCTTCTGGGCTGACCCTTGTGAATTGTAATCCACAATTCTGATAGGGCGACAAATTCGCCCTTGAGTGGGGACTTGGCTGACCCTTTCTTAACTAACTTTTGGTGATAGCTTAACTCCTTGGATCTCCCTCGTTCAGGATCAGACCTCTTTCGACTGTCAGCCCTTGGGTGACGGATTCACCCATGGATCTCCCTCGGTCGGGCTTGGACCTCTCTCGACTGTCAGTGTTTGAGTTTAGCTTCACCCCGGATCTCCCTCATCCTGGTTTGGATCCCGGTCTGTTCTTTGCCTCACTCCTCTGGGTTCATGATGGCTTTCTGTTCTTCATAGTGGGATTCAGTCCCCTTACTTTATTAATGTTGGTTCACACAGTTCGGCGGACACCCCTTTTCTAGGTTCCCCTTCTTCATAAATCTGTTTCTCGGGACATTTAGACTTTTGCCGGATTCACTTCCTTTACTTTTACCCAGCTTACGGATCAAAGTCTTTTGAATGCACAGGGCTTATCCTCGACCCTCTTGTATAACCACTTTGCTTCCTTTGGCAGCTTTTTCTCTGGCCTTTTGGTTTCTAAAGGGGAGCCACTAGAGTCTCTCGAGGTAGCACCCACGTGGTGCCGGTTCCCTCTTGAGTGGGTCTCCCCCTCACATTCTTTACAGTTCAATTTAAGTTCATCAGCTTTGTTTCATAAGTTGCCACTTGGCGATTCCTACTCAACACAGCCCGCTGCTTATCGATTCTCTCCTCGACTCACTGACTGTGATGTGCCGCTTGGCTTTAGCTTCTCTGGAGTCAAGGCCGGTACCATGGGTGCGGGAGTCTCCTCTGCTAGGCCTTATCAGCATAGGCTTGCCCCATGTACCGTTGACATCTGCAGCAGGACACTTGTGCAATTGTTCGTGGTCTTAGATTCCCCTCCACAAAGGGTCAGCAGGCTTGGGACAAAAAGGGCAAGGTCACTTCTCTCCTCGCCACCCTCTCATCTCCCGCCATCTTTCTTCTTCTCTTGAACTTCCGCGTAGTAGCCGTATCAAAGTGCTGTCTGCTGTGTTCGCCTTTCTCGTACTGTGCTCTCAGGCTCCACCTTTTATCCCTTGGGGAAATGAAAGGGTTGTTAGGTGTGTGTGATTCTGATCATTTGCCTGACTTTGCCTGACCCTGGTAGTGGGATATGTCAGGTAAATGGCTCTGGTGTTAGTCTGTTGTCCGTTGTGTTGTGCGAAAGCGTTCGTGGTGGAAAAGGGGGGGCAGTAGTTTGGAATGTCCTACGTGAGAGGATGGGGAAAAGGTGTTAAATGAAGGGGAATACCGCGTCTCACTCATCGGTGTCCCCTTCTCACTCCCCGAGGTCCCCCCATTCAGGTGATCCTCCTTCAATGGTCCACCCCCAGGAACTGGATCCAATAGCGATGGCCATGTCTTGGCCATCTGGATGACAGATTCTCGACGTTTAGACGGGGAGACACCTTCAGGTTTCTCACAAGGGGTAATGGCCAACAGGAGAGCAAACCAACTGTACCCACTATCATCCTATAGAAGCCTTTGTGATGGTGACTGAAACAAGCGGATGGCATCATGATAGATAAACTAAATATATGATGCCTTTATTAACCATAGAAGCTCAGCAAGCACTCCAGGTTCTACATCCAGATGGCCACACCCCATACCAAGACTCGAAGAGAGGTTTCCAGGAGTGTCTACAACAGGCCCGGAAGCATTATCTGTTCTTTCCCCACTACCTTTGTCTACAAATGACATATCATGCCCCAGATCTATTTGCAAAGTGATTGATGGATAAAATATAACGAAGTCCAGGAAATGCTGATCATTCAGCAATTCATTGATACCCTCCCACCGTATCTGGGGGCGGAACCTGTTTTTTCTGTAGAGCACTGGGATTCTTGGAGAGTGATGATGTCACGGAGGACAAGGTGGTGTTTTTTTCTATAGATGCCTGTTTTTTACTGCCTTCACGTTTGTATCCAATATAAGCCATTTGTACTGCAACAACCCAACTATGCAGATAACAGGACATGTATTGAATGTACCTTTGACATATCTGATGATGGTGCATGTAATTTGCCTGCAACTGCATGTTATTCCGTGAGCATGTGTTCTGCAAGTAAAGTATAGCAGAGCCCTCAACTGTAGACAGTTGCCTTAGGGATTGATAAACTATTCATAATACCCATGAAGAAGGCGAATGGACATAGAATACAGCTGAGTCCCATGAAAAATTTGGTCCAGCTGTGACATAGTCACTGACTTAGCAATCATGTCTGCACCTGAACACAATGCGCTGCCTGATTTTTATATTGTTTTAAACTAGTCAACACTGCTAGTAATTGAATAGTCACTGAATTCTAATGACTATTTGCATAAATGTAATGTCTTTTTATTTCCATGTTTGCACAAATACGGACTTCCAAAGGGCCTTCATCTACCACAGCGCTTCGAAGCCATAGCAATGTCAGTAGGCACTATACAAATATCAAATAACATAACATATATTTTCTTGCCCTTAGTCTGTAATGTCCTGGGTGTTTTACTTTCATGCTCTGCATGTATTGACATGTTTTCTCGACACCTTTTCTTTTTCTAGCGGCTCAAGTACCTTTGGAATTTTTGCCACATTCCACAGAATGCGCTGCAGGTAGATTGTTAACTAAATGTCTGTTGATTGCTTTGATACATCTTCTATGTTTCCCACAATGCAGTGCCAGTAGTTTCTCTCTAACAGAAAGTCATTTGAATGCTCTGATAAGTATTCTCTGTTTTTCAGAAACTAGCAGTAGAAGTGTCTTACTCAGAACAGAACTCTGTGGACGATTTGTTAGTCCTGCTTTGCTTCCCAGAATGAAAAACAACAATTACTTCCCCCCACCAGATTTGTAGGATATTCTGATACTTTCCCAAAATATATTCCATGGTCCTCTCTCACCCAACGTCCGCTGGGAGGTTTGCTCCCCAGACTGCAAGGCCAGAGGCTTCTCTCCAACACAAGGGCTACACAAGGTCTGCTTGGCCCTTAGGTACTCTTTTGATCCCGAGACTGCAGATACCAGAAGTTCTCTTCCAAAAAAGATCTGTGGGATGCGTTGGTAGTTCTATGTTTCCCATAATGCACTATCAGTACTGCCATTCTAATACATGGCCTACTGGATGCCTTGACACTTATCCTCTGGTTCCCAGAATGCAGCATTAGTAGTTTCTCTGTGTCACAAGGTGTGTTGGATGCTTTGGTACCCTCTTTTGTCTCCCAGAAAACAGCGTCATTGCTGTTTTATTTAATTAAATTGCTTTCTGTGTGAGTATAGATTTGATGTTTTGTCCCTTTCATGGGAAATCTGACTCCAATTGCCAGAATTCACCATATCCAGCTTACTATCTCAGAATATTACCACTGACTCCCTTCTCTCAGGGTTCAGTTAGGCTATGCTGGATCCCTTCAAGTTGTACAACTTCTTTCTCTACACTTTCGCATTTTTTGCATGGACTTGCTCTACCTTCCGTTCTCTGCACTACTTGGCTAAGCTCCCCACTTGCTCAGCACTTGTGTGTTTGTTAGCCGGTGTCTCAGAGTCCTACTGGTTTCCCCCAACATCTTGTGGTTCACCTTTGCTCAGATCAGCTGTGCTGTGGCCTCTCATTGTAGGTTGCGCTTCACCTTTGCTTCTTTCTGAACTGGTCTTTCACGGCAGCCTGCCAATCCCTTTCATTCAGATCTGCTGAGCCCCAATTTCTCGCAGGAGCTCGCAGTTCAACTTTGTGTGCTCTGTTCCTCACCAATTTGCCACAGCCTGCTGTTGTTCTCTGGGAATCAGCACAACTCTTCGCGACATTAGATGGCTCTTCCTCATAGTTCAATCCTCAGCGCCTAATTTCTAATTATCTACCCCCACTCCAAGTGTGAACATCTCTCTTTATATGCTGCGTTATGGCTTTGCTCTCGTAATCATGAAAAGGGGAGCTTAGCTTCCTTCTAGTCTGTCTACTTGAATATGACGCGTACCTAGTGTTCCTTTATCAGTCATTTTGTCGGATAAGTTTTTGACCCCACCATACATGTATTTGCTTCGCAGGTGTGGGATGCCAAGAACACCATAAACAAGTTGAAGGTCAGGACTTCTTTTCAGAAAACTGGTAAATTAATTTTGCAGTCGATGTTGGCCCAGGAATGACCAGATCAGCACACCACGATGATCCTGCAAGTAATTATCACCCACAAGCAGTAGTAGTTCCTTTGGTTTTGGTTAAGGTTGTTCTCGTCCTAATGAAACCAGTGTGGGTGTAACATCATAAATACTGACCTATTATAATTGTAAGATTCCCACAAGCCCAACATTCATTTTAGATTAAAACTATTTAATCTTTGACAATAAGGTGTATTGACCAAAATGGGAGGATGTCTAACATTCTATCCCAATGTACCTCATAATGGACAATTGGGGAAAGATTGTGGTTTGGAAACATGATATATGATAGGTATGAGACAATATGATAGGTTATTTATAACGCACTTAAGCGCCAACCCTGGGATCGAACCTGTGGTGATCCGTGTCGCCTTGCTTCCAAGGCGAGCATGTTGCCCCTAAGATATCCTCCCGAGACAATCAGTAAAGACACGCACTGTAGCCTACACATTCAGCACTTATTTATTGTTGGTGGTGGGCAGTCATAGGACATAGGGAGAACATTAATTTGCTGAAGTTTAACTCGTACAGTCTGTCGGATGTATGTGATTTCACTGAATTTACTTCACCAAAAGGTGAAATCTTCAACATTTCTTTTCTTCAATTTGTTATATCATGAAGGGGAGATGCCCCGTCCCCTGCCCACTTCCCCCTACCTTATCTTATTTCCCTACCCCACCCCATCTATGTTTTAAAATGTACCCACTTACCCAACCAAATTTGAAGACATATTTTTTCTAAGATTTCTCATCAGGTGAATATTGATTCGGTGAAATGCACTGATACACAATCTGTCCATCACATACAAGTTTTTCTCACACTACACATACTACACAGATTTTCTTTAACAAGATTCTTTTGTAGTATACAGCACCAGATTGATGAAAAGTACTGTAGGTAATACAGTGGTATATACGGTTGTATACGAATTGTTCGTTTTACAACTGTTCGAATTACAATTGACCTTTTCACAATTGACCGAATTGTGAAGGTCAATTGTAACATATATGTGGGGGGAAATACCCCACAATCTCCCACCTAGCGCCAACCCCCCCAAAACCCCTATATATATAAATAAATATATATTACCAAACAGATATATATATATATATATATATATATATATATATATATATATATATGGTCAATTGTGAAAAGGTCAATTGTGACCCTTTAAATCCGGTCAATTGTTCATTCGAACAATTGTAAACGAACAATTTGGGTAATACCGTATATGCCAAGTGTGCACATCTTTCTAGTCTGATTAGGGACATCCCCAATCAAGGCGTTTAAAGTACTAAGGACTTATGTAAGATTTTGTTTTTGCGGTAACAGGTATGTTCCAAAGATCTGCTCACCAGGGATACAGAAAGACATATTACAAAAAAGCCCAGAAATATCCACAAAAAGAAAGAGAAATCTCAAGATTGGTCATTGTTGAGGATTACTTTAATTCGAGCTATATAGTGATATTCAGTAATCCACATGCTAATACTGGGAGGATAATGGGCAAATATTTACATATTCCTTATATAATTTTCTGCCAAGTCAGTAGAGGGAAAATACAGACGATTACGCATTTAGAAGGACTGCCTGACAAGTAGCTTGTTAGATAACATTACAAGGTTTCTAACCAAAGCATGCTCTCTGACAAAAACTTAAACTTCAAAGTGTGGGTACAGGCTGTTCTTCCAATTTATGGTACTTTCAATATTTTGCCTTTCCAGCAACTATTGAGTTAATCTATACGTGTTGTATTTGTTAACCTCAATCACAATATCTATGTTTTTGTTTATATTAATGTGAATATTTTCGTCTATGTTCAAAAGATGCTATGTCCAAACCTGTGTAACCTTATCTTTGTTGACATAGTAGATTTACATGTGAAGAGTCATAGTTAGTTTCATTGCCGTTAGGAGATTAATTTTGTAATAAAGTGGAATGTTAACATAGGTGTTGATTCCCATATTAATGTTCTGAACTTTTTGGGCCTTTCATTAGAAGGTGATTTACATGGATTGGTTCAGTAATTATTGTGATATCACCCTCCTTTGCAATCCCTTGCCTTATTGGTGTGAAAGAAGGGGTGTGCAGTCAGGCGTCATAATTGACCAACTGCAAATACATCGATTTTGGACCAAACACTGATCTAGTAAATGTTTTCTTTAGTTGCATTTTACCTTACATTTTGTGACATTGATGTCAGCGAACCGCACAGGTCCCCAGCCGCCATCTTGTGATAATCTAATACATTGGACGATCACACTTTAGGTCAGCTTGCCTTACTCGTTCAGTTCAGAGAATACTGATACTGCTTATGTACAAACTTCACAGAACCGTTCACCTCCGTCTTCCAAGCAATGAGTAAGTATTGGGTCTAACCCTTCGAACGTAATACACTTCGTACAATTTCATTTGAAATTATTCAACAAAGCTGATGTGAATCGAACTCAATTGTTCACTACATTTGAATTGACAACTTATCCCAGTTGTGTTATGGTCAACTAATCATTGTTGTATTTTTAATGTTAAAACATCTACAACTTTGTTTGTCACAAGTATAATCAACCATAACAACACTGTCCTGCGTGTAATTATATGGCCGTGAATTATAATTTAACATATCTTCTTTTGTAACTAATTCTAGTTGAACTCCCTCAGGCCTGTACTTTTATTTTTGGGTGTTTATATCTTTGTATACTTTTTTTTTTAAAGTGAATTTAAAGAAGCATGTCCATTCTGGCAAAAGGAGGAGATGGACTTTTTTTTCCAAAATGTCTACATAGGTTCTTGGATTGGCAACTCTGCATAAAACGAGTACTTATATTTGATCTCTGAAAGACGCCTATATGACTCCCCCGACCATAGTAACTGCTTTCACTAATTAAATCAATAAACTATTTTTGTTTAACTATTATGTTAATTGGCACACAAAGCTGTGACCTAAAGTGTTCTATACAATTTAAAGTTTCACTTTAAAAAAAAAATAATAATAGTTTCATCAAGTCATTTTTCATGATTCTTGAAAGTTGGTGTGAAAATAATCCTTTCCAAAGGACATCTTTCACATTTCTATGCACCTGCACATTTATTTTGTAAACATAGCAAAGCAGAATATGTCCCCTATCACATTTTACAACTGGGCTAGGACATATTGCAGTGGATCTATGATAAATTACTATGGAGTTGGGCTAGATTACAATAGTCCTAGGCCAGAATTGCCAGTAAGACAGCCGGTCTCATTGCTAGGTGAATGACTTACAGTATTCTCCGTCCCACCCCAGTCCCCTGAGGCACAGAGTGGTCAGTCAATATATGAAGGATTACAAGTCCATATTAATCTTTGGCTGCCAAATCGTGGGCTACATAAAGCCAACTAATGTCGATAGAAGCTGCAGTCTAGCCCATAGAGTGAACTTCTGTTCTCCCTTGTGCAGATAAAGCATGCATTATGTATAGGTGTATCGGGAAGAAGCCTTCCCAGTGAGGATGGGAAGGAAGGATAGCTCAGAGGCAACGCGTTTGTCTTCAAAGCAAGACAATGCAGCGCAACACAGGTTCAAATCCAGATCCTTCGCTTAGAAACCACAAGCTCTCGCTGGTATCAAGTGTGTTATGAATAAACAATACATTTTTTTTTAAATACTAGCATTTGTTTGTTAGCATTGCTGTGTCTGAGTGCAAATCATGCATTCATTGTTCAATTCTGAGATGCATGCAAAAATAGAAAAGTGTTCTTCCGTGAAGGAAGGAACTTTTCTTAAAAGTACCATATTCTATTAAACTGAGAATGTGGTGGACTTGCATCAAAGCCTCGACTTTTGCATGTGCCTGATTTACAGTTTACTACCCTAGCAACTATCAGGAATGCAGGGCAGGCACTGCAAGCGGATTCTCCTTCCAAAAGCCCTGGTTTTGCATGTAAACAAATAGGAGTTAAAATACAGCACCTCTGAGGTCTTTTTAACCCTTTAAGTGCCAAGGACGACTATACTCGTCTTTTTACATAGACTTCAATAAAGGCATTTCTCAGCCTGCAGCACCACTTTTCTTATTTACTGAAGTGTCAACGACACTTTCGTAAATAAGAAAAGAGGCAGACTTTTTAGAAATGCTCGCAATGGCAGTGGCGCACTCTGGCCCCAGAAAGACAGATTTGGTTAGCTTTTACAGGTGTACTGCACAACATCTCCCTCCCAATCTTTCCACCCATCTCAGAATGGTGGGTCTGAAAACTGGAGGGAGGACTGTCGCCTTTCTACACTAATTGTATTCTTGCCTTAGAATCAGGCCCTTACTATCAAAACCGAAGGCTGTGCTGGCTTTATACTGCATGGTAGAGGTCTTCAAACTGTGGGGCGTGCCCCCCCCCAGGGGGGCGCGGCCGCATCCCAGGGGGGGCGCCAGAGCCCAATATGAAATGTAAAAAAAATAATAATAATAATGTTTTTTTTTTTTACATTGGAGGAAATGGGAAGGGGCAGCTCACATGGTCAGACTGGACCATAAAACGGTTTTAGGCACCAATGAAAAAATGGCCAGCAGTTGCAAATGGATATTCAGTCCTTTAGTCACAGACTGTTTGAATAGTACACAAGGGGTTGTTTTTTGTTCAAATGTAAACAAATTGTGATATTTAAAGAATATTTATTCAGCAACAATGGTCAAAACTACTAGCTGCATAGTGAAGTAACTCCTCAAACTGGCCCAAATTGGCCAAAAAAGTGCCCCATTTTGACTGGCCTACACTAGCATTTTGCATTTTTGGAAAGGGTCATCGCCCTATTGCCCTATAGGCCAGTCCAAGCCTGCCAGCTCATCCATAATGGGTGAGGGGGCGTCCACCCACTGGCCACCTCACCCATTATAGAGGAGCTGAGGAGCCAGCCCAGTGAAACTCAGAGCACTCTCTCAGCTGCTTTTTCCAGCTGAGGGAGTGTTCCTGGGCTGGCTGAACTGTCAAAGGGAAACACTGTTTGCCTTTGACAGTTCATTTCCCCAGTTGCACATGATCACTGAGCCATGCAACGCTGGGGGTGTTTTGCTTCGCTAGCCTTGCATAGCTCATTGGAAATGCTGGCTGGGGCACTGCGTGTATGTATATACGAGGGGGTGCTCCTGCGCCTCCTCGCACATACGGGAAGAGCAACCTGGAGCGGGGCATTTTAGCAACCACGCGCAGGCCGCTGAAGAAGGTACGTTTATGGCGATTTCTTTTTTATTTAAATGTGTATGGATGTGTGAATGCTTGTGTTATGGCACTGTGGTGGGAGCAGGATGGGCAGCAGCACTGGGATGGTGGTGGGATTAGGGTGGGGAGAGCCCAGGGTCTGTACTGGGAGTAGGGTGCGGTGACGGCACACAAAAGTTCATAGCGATTTCTACATACTGTCCATCTGGCACTTTTGGGGGGCCCGGCCTGCCCAAACTTTGCTCAGGGGGGGGCAGGCCAAAAAGGTTTGAAGACCACTGCTGTATGACGTTAAAAGTCAACATACAATCTCTGTGAACCTCACATGACACTGCTAAAATGTGACCTTCACAAATGACCAGAAAATCTTTTCCAGACACAAAAGTGACTAAAATAACAATAACACATTGGGGCACAGGGTTACAGTGAGGGCACGCGAAAATAAAATAATAATTACTTGATGGAAGAAAAGGGTTAATAGGCAAAAGGCAAAGTGACAGATGGGGAAAGAGTGGCATAGGGAACCAACCTGTTTAGAAAAAAATCACAATAAAAAGGATGACGTTCAATAGGGGCGACTTTTGGAAGTTGACTTTGCAAATATTTCAATACTAAAAATAGAAAGCCACCGAAGTCGACTTTTAGAAGCCCCTTATTAAGTCGCCTCATAATTGGATGTCGACCTGCTTTGACCATGGAGCACTTCGGAAAGAACTATTTTTGCAAGCTCCTCCTACCAGCATTCATTTAACTCTTTCTGCTTTTCTCTACAAAACTCAGAATGAATTCTCCGTCCACGTGCTGTATAAGCAATCGCGATATGTAGATATAGCGGGATCTGGGGCTTTCTCTATTTCACTGCTTCTGGCGGTTACAGCGCGTTCTGCTTCCTGGCTGTCTTCCCTCTCGGCTCGGCCTTCTGTCCCCAAGCAGGACCCTCCAGCCCCCACGGGGTCTTTCTTATGACTCATCTGCGCTTTATAAACCACATGTGAGCAGCTGTCAGCCTCTGCTCGAGACGCGGAGGTTACTACTAAGTATATCTCCCCACACTCACCCCTTCCCGCCTTTAGGTTTTGGTGTGTCCCCTTCGGTTCTGTCATTTGTCCTCTGCGCCATGCCATGGTGACAGCACTGCAGCCTCAGCCGGGGATAATGACGCCGTTCTGTGCTTGCGGATTCCGCTGACAGGCGCATGCTTTAAATGGCATGCATGTGAATCCATGCCGGCTGACTCACCACTCCTGAATCGCTGCTAGCCAGGGGTCAAGTCCTAAAAAAAAAAGTGGGGGGACTCATTAACATACCAAATGAATGTGGCATCACCAGAAATTAGCATATCAAGGTGCCCTCGGGGAAAAAAGTCGGCGGACTCCCACCGCGTTTACCCTCGCTGCCAGGGGATCAGTCGGCCTGATACTGGCTGTGGCAGGGGAGACCTAACAGAGCCTTCAGGGTGAACAAGCAGAGGCTTGACTTGCTATTTTCCATTATGGTTTTGGGGAATGCGGAAAAATGCTTTTAGGACCCTGTAAGCATCTAATGTATGCCTAAAGCTCATACCAATGTACAGTGGTCCATTACTTCCTGAAGCTTGGTTGATGCTCAATAAATGCCTAGAATATCATTAATTGGTCTTTCTGGGCCACCTGATGGTGAAAACCAAAAGTCATTTATATTGTACTGTCATGAGTGAACAAATACGATGGGACTGCCCTGAACCAGGTAACAGAATTATAAATGGCGGTCAAAGCTCAACACTTTTAACACACTCTCCATCTGCCCCTTGCCACCTTACCTGGTAGGTGCTTTGGTGGTGGCTGGCGCTTCACAGAGCTCAGGTGGGTGTCTGATTCATTATACCTTGTGGTGTCTGGAGGAAGTCCTCTATAAAATACAAGGCCCAGAAAACACTGAAGGCACACGCACGCAGTAGACAGCCAAGGGTCCAAGAAAAGTCTGCCAATGGCACTGACGGACGCATTGTAGGGTAGGTTCAGGTGTTCCCTGAAAGGGAAAAATGGCCAAATTCCAAACCAAAGGGAGATCCAAAAGAACTCTGTGGGGAAAAACCAAAGTCAACAGTTCCAGAGAATAAATACAAAGAAATTCAAAAATAGGTGCATTGGGTCAAGATAACAGATGAAGAGAGTAAGAGCCTAGATCAGCAATGACTCAGTTTTGTAGTGATCCAATTTAAGCTGGCCTCCAGAGGAAGTCACGTGTAGGCTAGGTTAAATGGGCGTGCCAAGATGGCTGCCACACATGACTGGAGGCAGGGGCTGCTGGGAAAAATAGTCCCCGTGGCAAGCCCATCCTCCTTTATCGAAAAAAACATGCAGCACCAGATCACAGAAGCGCCGGCTCTGCACCCGAAGCTAGGGAGCAGTAAGCAGCAGGATGCTGGTAAGGGTGGGAGAAGGACAGCCATGAGGCTACAGCAGGGCAGAGGAAGCCTCATGGTTCCAAACACCCATCTCAGGAAGCCCAACCTTCTCAGGGAAACGGATGGAGCTGAAGCACACTGTGGCAGCCTACCGGCATCCCTGCTGGTAGGGGGAAGGGAATGGGGCCATGGCGCAGCAGAAACCCAGACCGTGCTGACATGTGCCCATCACTCTGAGCTTAGGGCCCTTTAGTAACGTGCATGCAAAGGATGGGCTCGTAGAATAACTCTCAGTCCAAATAACCAAACCAACTCCGGAAGATGGCAAAAGTACTGTTTTATTATCAATTATCTAAAACAGGGAGTTACAACGTTCGCTCAATTTCTCTCAGTGACCTTTTCACAAAACATAGTCTCTATACTAAAAATACATCAGAGGTGACATCATACTATGTGGGAAATAATGAAAAAACTACTAGGTATTGTGATAGGCTTAAGGGGAACATCTAAGTATACATTACATAGGAACTAGGATTGTGATTGGCTGCCCACTGTCACATGGACAATATATGCCTACCTCTAAAAGATGTCATCCTTAAAATCATTAAGTACATGGTTTTCAATTGATCTTCAAACTATAAGGTCCTTCGTTATACGGACCTCTGCAATTGGTTGGCACGCTCGTGCCGTGCCTGGTACATTCGGTTCACTTATCTCCATGTAAGCCCAGACCCAGGTGCAAGGAGGTAGGCCTGACTCTATCTCCCGACCCAATTAGCCCAACATCTCTCATCACCTATGCCTCTGCCATGAAGATTGTCTTTGAACTTGGCCTTGCAAAGTATCCTTGCCTCTGGGAATATATGGGAGTGCAGGCACTCACTATCGTCGTTCTAGAACTCCAAGTTCGACTCTATTTTCATCCTTGGTTCACATGACAGGAGACCACGATTTGGTCCATTCTGCAGGTTTTAAATGTCTTAAATGAATATAACTTGGGACTCTTGGTGTTGTTTCTCTGCACCTTAACAAGAGATGATTCATCCTACGCACATTCACTCCTTTCAAGAATGGATAGCCGATCTTGACTCCTCCAGTTTTGATACCAGGCCAGATAGCTTCACCATGCAGCTCCATGATTTCAGTTTATTCTTGCTGCAGTACAATTCACCTCTTCTTCTTCATGGGTTCTGGCTTACTTAAATTCATGATACCGATGTCCAGCTTCTACACAGTTGTGCTTTGCCTGCATTCTATTCACTACATATAGCCAGCTTCTATGATGACTTATTCTACTATGCATTTCAGCATCTGTACAATTATTGAATGGTTGATTCTGTGCAGCACTTCCTGCATGTGTAATCTTCTTTTTCGTATTTAAAGGTTCTCTTGACTCTTTACAACGTCATTTGTTTCTATAGGTTCTGTACATCCTCTTCAGCCAGTATCTCGGGACGTCGCACATGTCTCTTGTGATGTCACTAGCTTCTCTCTTTGCTCTTTTTCATATTCCCTTAGGGAGTTCCTCCCTCAGATTGTCGTCTCTACGGCGATACATTCAATAGGGTTGTCTCAATGGCATTCTTCTTTCGAATATATGCTGCAGGGTTGGCACAACTGCTGGTGTCAAACATGGCACAATCTCAGGTTTCCAACATTTAGGAGGTAGGGGGGCAGGGCTTCCTGCAGAGGTATGTAACTGCTCCTCTACAACTTTAAGTTGTTTTACAGTGCCAAAGCTTGTCTGAACAAGTGGCTTACAAGGCCATCAATTCGCCAAAATGCCAGGGTTAGCGGAAGTGATATCACAGACCAGATGACATCACAGGAAGTGTCGCCACATGACCTTTGACCCTGATGCCATACCAGAAATTGGTGAGACCTGTCTCTTGGCCCTGGCGACACAACTCAGATTGGGTCTGTGCGGGTTACATGACAGGATTGCAGATATGTAACATTTATGTTATAATCCTACTATATCAGTTATCCAGATAGCACATTATAATACCAAAGAGTGGTGACGGTATATATAGTTTTTTCCAGCTTACTTTAGTTCATATTGACTTAGCCCAAATGAGTTCCAGCCTTGATGCTCTTTGGCATGCATTGGCACAGGACATTCTTCGGGTAGCCCCAGGCAACAGGGACTTGCAGGGACGCGGGCACACGTGACGCCATCGCATTTCTGAATGCACAGCGTTACGTTGCTTAGCAACGGCAAGCTCGATTAAATACAATGCAACACAGCCAGACTCAATAAGATATCTGAATAGCACGTAATACCACATAGTGGCGACAACTAATTTGAGTGTTTATTTGATATTGGCTCATCACACTTGAAACGCAGTACCTGAGGCACATTTTGCATTCGGACATATTGGAACAGGGTAAGCCTTCCCGTAGCTGCTGGCAACAGGGACCTGCAGGACATGAGGCGTACGTGGCGTATGTGACGCTGTCGCATCTCCGAACGCGCAGCATCACATCGCCTGGCAACGGCATGCCCGATTCTATACACAGAATGAAAGGCAGCGTTTTCATAAACGGGCAGCAGCAGGTATGTACTTTGAAAGACGGTGGCCCCTATTCTGCACCACGTTGGTACCCATTATGAACTGAGAGGACTGATCATTTGATATTGTTACTCTGTAGATCAATCAGCTATGCACATAACAGAAAGTGCCGACAGGTAGGCACAATTTGCCACTACATTTACAGGGTAATCATGGAATTAATGTGCGCTGAAAAGGAGAGTGCAAGCGCGAAAATCGCAGCACACACTTGCTGAAGCCGTGCACGCAGCCGTTTGTCGATTCATGGAATGCATCCACGTGTGGCGCACACATCATTGCGACATCCCGAAGGCTCTGCATGAGACGGCCAGTGAAGGCGCACACAGGGCAGCACACACACCTAAAAAGGGGGTGGAACACGCGGAATGGGGAACAACACGTGAAAATGTGGGTGTTACGGGGGAAATACCGCTGCTAAATCCTCGCAACACCCACACGCGCACTAACAATACGTATTCATGGAATCGAACAGGGAAAACCCGTGCGCCACAAAAGACGCGCTAATCCGGAAACACGTACGCCAGTAGAAAGCAAGCGTAAGCGGCCCAGCACAGCATAAAATTACACGCAAACAAGAAACAAGCTCATACACTACGATGAATATACCGTTCCTCGCAGCAGTGGTCGTGGGACACCATCATCCTAGAACTGGTTGCTGAGTGGGAGGATGACCTCACATAACCCACCCTGTCCTCCCAAGCACTGAGTCCCTTGGAAAAGGTGCTCAATGTACTGCATTTCTTGGCGACTGGGTCATTTCAGCGGACAAGTGCCATAGTTGGGGGCGTCTCACAGGCCATGCAGTTACGCTGCCTACACCAGGTGTTGGCGATCATGACTGCACACCCCTCAGTCCGCAGGCACATATACATGCCCAGAACACCTGCAGAAAGACAGGCCGTGGTCCAGGACCTTTATGGGGTGGCTCACTTCCCCAAAGAGCTAGGTGCCATTGATTGCACCCCTGTGGCTCTACGTCCTCCCAGAGCCACTGAGCTCATCAAAACCGCAAGCACTGGCATTCCATCAACGTGCAGGTTTTATGTGATGCCAAGGGAATCATCACCTCAGTATATGCCAACTATCCGGGGTCCAGCCATGATAGTTTCATATTCCGAATGTCACCCCTAAACCGGGACCTGGAAGCTGGGAGGCATGGTGACACATGGCTCATTGGTGAGTACAAATGCCTCTGCATATGCATGCATGTCACAAACTGAGAAATGGCAAAACCCAACTAATGACAACCATTATCACCTCCCCAGAGGACAGTGCCAACCCTCTGAGCACCTACATGATGATGCCAATACGGAACCCCACCACACCACCCAAGGTACGATACAACAAAGCCCGTATTGCAACCTGGGGCATAGTGGGGCGCACATTCAGAGTGCTCAAGCCACGTTTTCGCTCCCTTGACCGCTCTGGTGGGCAGCTGCTATATGCACCCCCAGTCGTGTGCAGGATCATAGTGGCAGCATGTGTCCTGCACAACTTTGCAACCCAGCAGGGTGTGCCGGTGGACATGGTGGTGCCCCCACATCCCCAACCACAAGCACGGCTGCTGCGCATGAGAGGGGAAAGGGCACGTGGTGAGGCAGCCCGTACCCAGCTTGAGACAAATTTCTTCACCCAAAATCCCACCCCTGTGGAGTGCACACAGGCCTGGCACATACAAGCTGACAATTGATGATGATGACAAAAGGGACAGTCAACTGTCACAACCATACCACCCTGATATTGTTTTCCTGTAAGTGCTACATTGTGCGCATCCCTAGCTATTTAAACAGACCCAATGCTGTGTCAGTAAAAGTCACACATTAATGCAGCATGAAGGACTACCCCTTGCAAAATAGTACACCCAAATAGTGGCATGTCACCCAACCCCTCCCTAACCCCATCTCAGCTACCCAACACACCATGGCATGCAATGTGAAAGCAACCAAATGAATGCACAACACATGACACAAGTGTCACAAAGTGCACCATCACAAATGGAAACAGGCCGGAGACAATTGCCTCTCACCAATGAAAAAGAAACAGCACACATGAAGAAATACTTACCAGCAAGACAAAACAGTAATACAGGATCCAACAGTGGCAACGTATGACAGTAAAAAATGAAAGTAGTGCAAGTGTCACAACCTGACAAAGGCAGCACATCGGCCCCTTCCATCTCCAATGTGTTGCTGGTAGGTAAATGTGGCAGTGTACTGCATACAACATGATCTGCATCTGCAATGGAGACAGGCTAGTTAAGACATGAAGAAGCTACATGCAAACATGCATAATGGCCTGTATGTAATACAATATACAAATCAACCATGCAGTGGATAAATCATCACCAATCCCCACTAGGGATGTATACACAGTTTGGACTACAGACTGCCCACACAACTTATGGGAGCCCAATGCCTCGGTGTAAGTTACTGTCACTTGGTCACACCCTTGCAAGCCCATTGAAAGGGGAAGCAGGAGTGGCATATGTGTCAGGAACCCATGTTTGAAATACAAACACAGGACTGCATGTGCCCAGCCCAGCTGGAATACACAGTGGATGCCTACGGGAGCCACACAAAGCAACACATTGTAACATGAGTGTACAATCTGAAATAAAATAGTTATCAACAAAAAAGGAAATGTAAATTAAAAAAATGAAATGTAAAATTAAAATAAAATGAAAATGAAAAGTAAAACAAAAAAAACTAAGCAAAAATGAAAATGTAAAATACTAATTAAAATGAAAAAATGAAAAAATAAAAAAATTAAAATGAAAATGAAAATGAAAAATCAAATGAAATTTGAAAATAAAATGAAAAAGGAAAGAATAAACTGAAAAAAATCAAAAGAAAAAATGAAATTTCTAATATCAAAATCTAATTTAAAATGAAAAATTGCAATCAAATATGAAGAATAAATATCAAAAAGAAAATAAAAAAAAAATCCAAAAGAAAAATCAAAAATGCCCATGTGTCGACCAGGGGGGGTCCACCCAGGAGGGTGGAGGTACAGGGTGCACCCCAACACTCACATGCGTGGATGTTGAGAAAAAAAAAAACCTCCACAGGCTCATGGCCTGCACGGCTACACTATAGTGGGAGAACTTCCATCGCTGTCATCACCCTCTGGTGGTACATTTGAAGGTGTGCTTGGTATGGGAGGCAGACCACACAAAGCCCTGGAATGCTCCTCCATGGCACAAGCATGCAGGTCTGAAAAGTTTGGTTCTGCAGGATGATGGTCCAGAGATCCCCATGCAGCACCTCACGGGTAGCACAGACTTCTGCCTGCAAGGCCTCACATGATGCCCGATCTCCTCAAGAGTTGCCTGGAGCTCAGCTGAGATTGTGCGTGTTAGCTGCTCCAGTTGCTGTTCTGACCTTGTACTCTGGGACACCTCAAGTGCACCCAGAGTATCTCTGAGGGACCTGTGTTCTAACCTCAGGGCATCCCTGTGGGCCTGTGACTCTGCAGATATGGCTGTGCCCAGAGTCTCCGGTTCAGCCCATTGGTCCCTGTTGGACGCCAACATGTCCTCCCTGTGTGTCCGGCACGTGGACTCCGTTGCCTGCTGCTGGAGCTCCACCTGCCTTTCTGGGGGGATAATGGAAGTGGCCACCCTATCCACGGCCTGAGCCATCATCTCAAACTATGCTCCCTGTTGTGCTGCAATAGTATACATGGAGTTCTCCCACACAGTATTGCCTGATGGCACCCGACCACCGTGTTGGCGGACACCACACCCGTTTGGGCCAAGGTGATGTGCACCTTGCTGTGTTGGCACTGCCTGAGGCTGCAGGACTGCATTCCTCCTTTGATCTGCTGGCCCAGGAACAGGAGAAAATATAGTGGAGTGTGACCCTGCATCCGTAACTGCCACAGGCGGACATTCCAACACTCAATGCCCCATTGAGGTGTCTACCCCCAGAGCAGGTGGGTTGGACAGAACAGCATCTCTGCCAGAAACACTCACCTGCGACGGGACATTTGTCTCAATGTCTGTTTCAGCACCTGAGCCATAGAGGTCATCGGAGGTGTACCTAGAGACACCCGTGGACAGGATGGTCTGTAGGACTAAAGGATTTTCCTGCACCACCACCCCACGTCCTCCACTGGTGGCTGTTTGGGACTCTGAGTACTCCTGCCCCTGCACCATCTCCTCCTCCACAACAGCATCTAGTGCCTGATCACCTGCACAAAGATAAAACAAAAGTAATGAAGGCAGGCATGTACAGCATAGCCAACGCACATAGGCATCACAATCTACACATCAAATACATTAATGACACATGCCACACATGACACTAACTCTGGCATGCATGCACTGGCAATGAAGTGGAAGGGGACCCTAAAACCAGACACTGAGGACTCCAAATTGGAAAAGCAATACATGTGCTGCATGGTGCATAGCACCTGCATCACACATTAGCCTGTGAGTGGCATGGACTATCCACAAACATAATACATGCCAGCACACAGATGGCACGTAGCATAGCCATGGCAGAATGGACTAGGACACCCAGATGGTAGTAAATCAGTACTGTCCCCATCCATGTGAGATGCACACCATGAAATAGAACATGCAAAAGAGTGTGACCAAACACACATGTGTCACACGCTGCAACAAAGCCAGTGTTTACTAATACAGTGATGGTAGGCACATGGATACATCAATGGTAGGTCACTTGGACATGACACAAGTCAATTGTCATGTTGAACATTCAAACAGGGCTCTGAATCACTGATCATGTGCAGTGCATGTGTAGGTGCACAAAAGTCCATCAGCCTGATTGATGAAATCATTCCCATACAAATTTAACAAATGTGGGGCATTGTGGGGTGAAATCTATGTCTGAAGTATGGTGAATTTGGGGCAGAACGGCCCAGAAATGTGTGTTTATCATGCAAATGATTCCATCAATCAGGCAGAATGAAAAGAAATACATTATTAACAATGTTGTGGCATGATGCCAGTTGAAGGGCAAGTGCAGTCATCAGGTGCAAAGGGTTTACTGTGGTCAGTAGGGATACTGTGAAACCCAAACCCAAGGGCACGGGATTGCTTGGAGGCACCACATGGGTGACCTATAGCAGTCATGCCTACACAGCCTGACCTGGCACTCAATCAGAACACATCACACAAGTAACATACACATGGATCAGACATCGGGAATGGACTCTCAAAGACTTCACTAACTGTAAAAGCTCCAACGTTATCTACTGCATTGAATGCCCATGCGGACTAAGATAAGTAGGACAGACCACAAGAGTGATTAACTTAAGAATATCAGAACACAGATCCAAGATTCAGTGTAAGACCCTTACAGCGCCTCTAGTGGCACACTTTGTAGAGGCTAGACATTCCCCCAATGATTTCATCTGGTGGGTCCTTGAAAATGTGAAGGGTAGGGCTGACCTCTCACACAGTCTGCTACATAAGGAGTCCAGGTGGATCTACCATTTGGACACCTACCACCAAGGGTTAAATGAAATCTTTCAACCAGTGGTACACTGAGCATGTATCGCCGGCATATGTATCACACCTCTGAGCACAGCTAGGTTCACACCATCATGCCCCCCTCATATTTGGCCATGTAAAGGATAGCTAAACTAGGGGCATATGCTGCCGCCATCGCTGTTCCTTTTATCTGGAGGTACATTTGTCTGTCGAATGTGAAGAAATTCTTTTGCAGAGCTATCATCATCAGTTCCAGGATGAAGTTGATGGGTACCCGGTTTTGTAATGGGTCTTTGGTCAGCCATTTGCGGAAGCATTCAATTGCCGCTTCTTGAGAGATATTAGAATAAAGTGACTTAATATCCATAGTGACTAGAATCTGGGTCATTGGGTCGAATGGCAACTCCTCGAAGATGGTGATAGTGTGGGTTGTATCTCTCAGATATGTGTTGGTTCTCATGCTGAGTGGTTGAAGGAAAGTGTCCACGAATGTGCTCAAAGGTTCCAGAACTGACCCACATCCTGAAACAATTGGTCTTCCCGGTGGATTGTTTGGGTCCTTATGGATCCTAGGTAAGGCGTAGAAACATGGAGTTCTACCCACTTGAGTGGTGAGAAATTCTGCTTCTTTTGGAGATAGCGAGTCTCTCTCTCGTGCATAGCTAACCGCTTGCGATATTTCCTGACTAAGGTCTTTTGTCGGATCTTTGTGGAGAATGGAGTAACACTCCCTGTCGTTCAGGATGGCCAAGACCATGTCTTTATATTGGGTAATAGTCATGATAACTATTCCTCCTCCTTTGTCCGCCGGTTTAATAACGATGCCCTTATTGTTTTGCAATGATGTGAGACCTTGTTTCTCTTTAATTGTTAAGTTGTGATAAACACCTGTTTTTTCCGTGTATTTTGAAGTTTGTCCAAGTCCTAAAGAATGCATTTTTCGACTGTGAGAAGTTCATTAGGTACTTGATTATCGCTCGGAGTGAAGGTCGAAGGTTTATACAGACCCGTGTCACTTTCCTGTTCCTCTGAAATTGTAGGATGTTCTTTGAAAAAAGTCTGAAGTCTCACTTTCCTAAGAAATGTACGGACTTCCATTTCCGAGTCATACCAGTCAGTGTCTGTGGTAGGTACAAAAGACAGTGAGCCGACTGGCAGATTTGACATAGTTGCCGGTGATTGCACTGTGGCAGGTGGTGGAGATGTACAGATGCATGTCTGCCTGGTGGCGTGTGTGTATGTGTTTGGCACTCCCCGTGTTGCTTGTGACGTCAGGCTGACCTTTGGATGTTCATGCTGTTGTGTGTGTATGGATGCTACTGCCTGATGCACCATTCCTGTCGATTTGTGCATGTGTGTGGATTCAAATGATATGTGTGTTGGGGAGTGTGATGCCATCTGTGAAGTTTCACACTGCCACTCATGTGCAACTGTCATGTGTGTATATGAACATTGTACAGTGCCTTGATGCCTGTGTTCTGTCTCTCCCTGTCTGCAGCATCTACTGATGAAGAGGGCGGAGACGGTGCTGTGGAGCACAGCGGCAGGGATCCCACCGCCAGCCTGAGATGCAGGGCCCAGCTCCCCTCCCAGGTAGTCATCTCTTCGGGGAGTGAGGAGTCTGGTGCCGCGTCCATGGCCGCAGCTGCCGAGGGTACGTCCAAGAGGTGTTGTTTGGAGGTGGACTCCTCGGCAGCAGTAGGGGCAGCTGAGCCCCCACAGGGGCATATGGATCAAGATGGCACGGAGTCATCCGGGTTGGTGGGGGATTTGGTTGAGGAGGAGGCCGCGGAAGGCCCACGCACGGGGCTTGGAGGGGGGATTCCACTGGTGCTAGTGGTGCAGTCCAGGGGCAGGGACAGGTGCAGTCCAGGGGCAGGGACAGGAGGCAGCACAGGCTGCCGTGGAGGTGCCTGTGTGTAATCCTGTCCCTGATCCTGTGACTGCATCATCCGGCACTAGCAGGGATGCCTGCGTCCAGATGTGTTTTCAGGGAGGGGATGCGCATACAACAACTGGCCTTCCTCTCCCTGCGGACGTTGCAATCCATGACCGTATTGAGCCTGTCCTAGCTGGGGTGGTGTTGCGCCAACGTGGGATTCGGGATGACGTGCAGGGTTCTCGTCAGGACAATGCATGTCTTTTCGGATCCCTCTTTGGCCGCGTCGACCTACTAGGTCAGGTGGTCGGCACTTGATTCATCCGTATGCTGGAACTTCTTGCGACCCCCTCCTCAACTGAACCCCATATAAACCAGTCATCCTCCATGCAATCTTCTAGCCGAAGTATCACCTGAGCCCCCTGTGGAGCTGCCCCTGAGCCAGCGGCCAGGCTGGTGGAGGACACATCCCTGCCACAGTTGGGAGTCGGAGGTCCAGCAGGGGTGGCCACCCCACCAATTGGATCCCAGCAAGAGGAGGACGAGCAGGCATCAACAGGCAGGGCACATGCATGGCAGCAGAAGGCTCAGGTTGGGAGCGATAATGGCTCAGGGCCATCAACATCACTGGGGCAGGCATTGGCCGGAGGGCAGGAGGACCCAGGATTTGGAGTGTGTTCCATGTGGCAGCAGTGGGGCCAGCAGATAGATGCGGAGCGGCGGCGGCGGGCGGAGGAGGCACGGCTCACTATGGTCAGGGCAGAGAACTCCATGCCCAGGGCATTGAGGCGGGCTGAGTGTCTCGAGGCAACTCGCAGGGAGTTGGAGGAGGCCATGGCTGCATCCCTGCGAGACCTCGAGGCCAGGGAAGAGGCCCGCCTCCGGAACATCGACATGGAGTCCGATGATGCCCTGGCCCGGAACATCAAAATGTGAGCCGTAGGACTTGCCCGCCGCCTTTGTACATAGTTCTTTAGGCTCAGGTTTCCTTTGTTTTATATTTCTTTTGGAGTTCATGGACTTTGCTCCACTATATTTCTATACTTTTTTATTCATAGGACTTTTTTGTAGGTTTCCTTTTGTTTGGGGATCATGGACCCTTTGGACTTGCATTGTAAATATTTCAATACTTGTACATACTTTCTTTATTTCAACTTCCCATGGATCAATGGCTTTATTTTTTTGGATTATTTACTTTATACGGACATTGGCGATGGACCACTTTTCATTTTTCATGTTGTGGATTTTTGTTTTTCATTGGATTTTACTTTTTTTTGGTATTGCTTTCATTAATTCTTAATTTGCAAGTTTGATTTTCATTATGTTATTTGATTATGTTTTTAATACATTTCATATATCTTCATGATTGGTGTTGTGTACTCTCGTTGGTTTTTTGCATGTCTCTATGAGCATTGCCTCAGTCATGTGCTGCAACTGTGTGGCTCTGTTGTACATGTATGCATGGCCATGCTGGTTCTTTTAAGACTCTCACGGCATGGGTAATTTGGGAGTGGGTGCAGTGGATGGTTGCGTGCTTGTACTGGGGGTCAGGGGGATTTAGGTTGGCATTAAGGCCATGGGTCTGTTTTGTTAGGACATGTTGTTTGGTGGGCAATGTGTTGGGCCTGCTGGCAGGTGCCCATCAATTGTGGGGTGGGGGACATGAGTCAGAGCCTACTGGCAGGTTGCTGTCACTGGGGGTGGGGTGGGGGCTCATGAGTCGGAGCCTCCTGGCAGGTTGCCATCACTGCGGGTGGGGTGGGGGACATGAGTCGGGGCAACCAAGTGCATGGTGCCATTTGGGCTGCCTGCGGGTCATGATCTGGGGTCATGGGCTGCCTGTGGGGCATGCCCAGGGGTGTAGGGTGGTCCCCTGTGGTGTGGGCTGCCTGCAGGGCATGGGGAGGGTGGGAGGGTCACACCCGGGAGGGCCCACAACGCAAAATCGGGTATTACTCCCCGCGCACCCCCGGAATACACGTACCCGGCTCGCGCCAGGCCAATCGTGTGTAAAAGTCCCCGCGCACTCCCGGAATACACGTACCCCGCTCGCGCCAGGCCAATCGCCTGTAAAAGTCCCTGCGTACCTCGCTCACGCCAGTCCAATCGCGTGTAAAAGTCCCTGCGCACCCCCGGAATACACGTATCCCACTTGCGCCAGGCCAATCGCGTGTAAAAGTCCCTGTCTCCCCCCCGAAATACGCATACCCCGCTCGCGCCAGGCCATTCGCATGTAAAAGTCCCCGCGCACCCCCAGAATATGCGTACCCTGCTCGCGCCAGGCCATTCGCGCGTAAAAGTCCCCATGCACCCCCGGAATACACGTACCCCGCTCGCGCCAATCGCATGTAAAACTCCACACGCAACCCTCGGAATACGTGCAGGCAGCCCATCCACCCTCCCCATGCCCCGCAGGCGGCCCATCCACCATGACCATGACGCGCAGGCAACCCATCCACCCTCCCCATGCCCCGCAGTCAGCACATCCGCCATTACCTGCAGGCAGCCCATCACCCCATACCATGCCGACCCACAGGCAGCCCATCACTCCAGACCATGCTGACCCACAGGCAGCCCATCACCCCAGACCATGCCGACCCGCAGGCAGCCCATCACCCCAGACCATGACCTGCAGGCAGGCCATGACCCCAGACCCTGACCGCAGGCAGCCCATGACCCCAGACCATGACCCACAGCCAGCCCATCACCCCAGACCATGACCCGTAGGCAGCCCATCACCCCAGACCATGACCTGCAGGCAGGCCATCACCCCAGACCATACTGACCTGCAGGCAGCCCATCACCCCGGACCATGACCCGCAGGCAGCCCATCACCCCAGACCCTGACCTGCAGGCAGCCCATTACCCAGACCATGATCTGCAGGCAGCCCATGACCCGCAGCCAGCCCATCACCCCAGACCATGACCCACAGGCAGACCACACCACAGTGGGGACATTTTCCACGCAATTTGCCTGGCACAGGCAGAGTACACGTATTCAAGGGGGTGCGTGAGTTGATTTCCACATGTTTTGGCAGCCACGAGTGGGGTACGCGTATGGAAGGGGGTGCGCGGGGAGATTTTCACGCATTTTGGCTCCCGCGAACGGGATACCCGTATTCAAGGTGGTGCAAGTACATTTTCACGCGTTTTGGCTGCCGTGAGCAGGTTACGCGTAATTTGTCACGCGATTACAGTGTAGCGGCCCTGTAAGCTGGTCCAGGGTTAGCGCAGCCCTTTGCGTCGTATTGGGGATTTCAATGGCTTTTCCTTGCACAAAGGACGTTCTTGGGGGCGTAACTGGCGCTGCGGGATGTTCGCTGCCCCAAGGCTCCAAATGGCTTGGAAAATCCATGAATATGCGGTGTGCCAGAATACTGTTTAGCGCACACGGCTGGTACACACTCCCTCTCTGCGCTTCTCACATGCGCTGCTTCTGCAATGAATTATATGAATTACCCCCTTATAGTGTATAACAGCATATAACTCGCTTTAGATCTTCTTAAATATAGTTAATCCTATTAACAATTAGAATCCGTTCTTGATGTCTTTCAGGCATATTTAAGAACTCTGGCCACACGACCACACAATCAGGTATTGCCATACTCAACCATATGGATATTGATTGACCTTGACAGTAGAATCACAAAATGTTTATAAATGTTTCAAATTTTTCAAATTTTTATTTTACTTTTTATTCTCCTATCTGAACTTCTCCCACTGCTTGATCATAATTGAACACGGTATGTTGAATATCATGATTTATTGGCTAACTGATAACTTTTGGATACTAATTTTGTGATAACTGATAAACTCTATGAATATGGGGATTGTACATATTGAATGGAATTCATCGGAACACACTTTTGTTTTTGAATTTTGAATGTCGAACTTTGACTTTACGTTGCATTTCTTGGTTCTTGTATTTAGAATTTTGACTTTTGGCATATCACGAATAGTGTCTTATTTGCGGTACCATTATTAGCGCCTTCCCCATTCCCATTGAGCCCTATGGGGGCTCACATGGGGAATGGCCCTGGTGAATGGGGAATTACCGGTCCCGCCAACCTTGGAATGGACCGGTAATTGCTTCATTCACCAAGGCGGAGCCGGAACGAGTTTGGAGGCAGCCATGGCACTAATAGCGCCATGGCTACCTCCAACCTCGTAATGAGGCCCATGTAATTAAAACCACGCTTGAAATGCCTCCTTCATTTTACATGGGTTCTCAGTAGGACATTCACTGGATTAATTCTATCAATGCCTCATAACCCGCCCCATTATCATTCATTAAACATACTCGGGCCCTCTTCATCCACACCCTTACCTCCGATTGCTGAGCTCCCACATCACCCTTTACGAACTCTTAGTTCGGCCCCTGCATTTATACAAAACCATAGCAACAGTGCCCTTAACCAAACTGCATATAAAACCCCAATTTCTAAGTGTACTGGGGTGGTTGGTGCACATTTCAAGAGACAAAGCGCATTTTTCCCCAAAACCTTTTTCGCTTAATTCAGTATCATGTAGGCATGAATGAGCCCCCAGAACTGCGCCCAATACAGGGCTGCGGGTCAGGCCTGCGATCCAACACTTGGAGGGGTTCCAGCTTCGCTCTCCCGCTGAGCTTCCTAAAGAAGACTAAGGCAGAACCAGCGTGTTGCTCTAGGACACAACCGTTCCATACAGTCGGATTGCCCAACACAAACCATTAGCTGTCAATCATTAAAATGTTGACTTGTCCTATTTCTATATCCTTTAATTAAAAAAAGTTCTCTCTTTTACGTTTCCTGTGGCAAACCATTACTTTGGTCTAAGATAAAAGAACTTGCATTAAATCTGACTTCTAGACACTCTGCCTCATCACGAGTTTGGCAGTAACGCTTAAATGCTGCGGTAACGCTATTACTGCTGCATTTAAGGGTCCTCCAAATCACGGGTTTGCCAGGATTTACCCCCAGCTCTGAGCTGGGGGCAAATCCGCTGCGATTTTCCTGATTTTCAGCGCTATTACCACGCACTAATACTGCCGGCAGTAGTAGCGCGGGAATTCCCCATCGGGCCAATGGGGAATGGGGAATTCCCCAATGGAGAATGGGGATTTACCGTTCCACCAAACCCGTGATCTAGCGCTAATAGCACTGGGGGTTTGGTGTAGCGCTAATAGCCCCAGCGGTATTTACAGCCCAACTCGTGATGAGGCCCACTGTAATTGGCTTGCTACCCAGCATTTCTCAAAAGGGTGGGCTTGCATTGCATTCATGTGAGCTTAGGGCAGGGGCCCCCATAAACTATAGGAAGTATATTTATTTTTTTGGAGTATTTCTACTGTTCATTCCTGAGACCTTGAACATGTTTTTTGGCTTGTACAAGTTATCTTCATTCCATTTAAAAAAAAGTCAGGGCATGTTACCATTACCCAACTACATGGTTCATTATATCTAATGTGCACGGTTGAAAGGCAGAAATGGCGCTACCAGAATGTAAACACATACATGCAGGCTACACACATATTACAGGAGAACTGCACGGGTGTGTGCCCCTGTCCCCATTGTCAGAGGTTCATGCTTTCTCTACTACTGCACAGCTGTAATCTGCATCCCAAAAAACTGCCTAGTATGGACATTCTCAGACTAGCAATGTAGACAGGCCACAGCCACTTTTGCCCACACACCTGCTTCTTTCAGACTCGTGTTTTATAATGGAATGCTTAGACAGAGCTTTCAACCCATGTTCTGTAGGTCCTAGTGTTGTTAGTGAATGTCATTTCGTATTCCTGTACACATTTTAAAGACATGACTACAGGAATGGAACATGACCTCAGGTTTAACTCACTGGGATCTTTATTCAATGCCCTCTTCCGACCTTAGCTCCTCCTCTTCATCCTACTCGGGTTACATGCTCTTAAAGGGCACTTGCACTACAGGTTATACATGCAACACCTCTTCTACACATATCCCATTATGTCCATCTCATATGGCTTCAATGAGTCTGCTGGGCCTCTTGATGGTCAGTCTCAGCTGGTTATCTCTCTCGCCTCCTGGGGGGGCTTAGCCCCTCCAGTCGTTCAGCTTCTTCTTCACTGCCTGTCACCTCCTGCGTGACCTGTATCCCAGTATGTTCTTGGTCCGATGTTCTCTCCCCGCCAGGTACAAGGTGCTTGAAGAAAGACACATTCCTGATCACTTCCCTCTGTCCGTTGTCAGCAGTGACCATCGTCCCCTTCACATCTGTCACCCGCAAGGTTGTGCTCTCATACCGCAAGTCAGTCTTTCTTTGTATCCTCTGTTCAACCAGGACTTCATCACCTTCACCAAAAAATCTTTACCTTTGCCCTTCTCTTCAAATCGGTCCATTCTTTGTCTTCTTCCTTCAATCCGGCGTCCCTCTCTCTCGTATATCTGCTTCCATGACCTCCGCTTCTCCTCCTTGTGCCTGCTTCAATCCGTCTGCTTGGGGTAGCCTTGTCTTTGCATTTTAAGCTATCATCAGGTCACTGGGCGGCCCGTTGCAGTGTGGGGCATATTGCTGTATTGTCACAGCATTCGGCACAGAGCCTGTTGCATCTGCATCCCTTCCATCAAAGCTTTCTGGATTGTCCTTTTTATGGATGACATGAGTCGATCTGCCATGTCATTGTCCTGAGGCCAGGGGGGAATTATCCTTGGTGTAGAAACCCGAAGTGCTTTGCAAATTTCTAAAATTTGTGTCCATTAAATGGTGGCCCATTGTCCGTTTTCACAGTGTGAGGAATGCCCCATTCACTGAAGACCTCGTCAATGACGCCAACAACTTGGGTGAATGCTGTGGAGGCAGTCCTCTTTACAAACAGGAACCTCGAGAACTCATCCACGATGACCAGTAGGTGGGCTCCTGTCTCCAACAGCCTGTAAAAATCCATTGCAACCCTGTACCATATCCTCTCGGGAATTTTAGTCACTTGGAGTGGGAGTAGTGGATTGCTCTTGGCCATACACTGACACAGGAAACACGTCCTGACCATAATGGGAACAATACAGTCTGTCTGAGCAGCTTCTTGGTCACCTCCCCTCCCTGGTGTCCCTCATGTGCCATCGGCACTAGGCTCCTTCGAAAGGAGGATGGTATGACCAGTCTACATCCTCTCAGTAGTATCCCTTGTTCAGACACGGCTAGCTCTGTGTTGACTTTTGCCATTCGTTCCATCTCCTGCTTGTCAGCACCGCTATGACATACTAACTGCCACTTATAGTGCTTCTACTTGTTGGTGCTAGTCATGTCGATGGCCATGGCAAGGGATGGGTCTGCTTGTGATGCCTGTACTAGCTCTTCCATCGTCAGCGCTGGTGGAATGGCTGCTCGGTGACATAGTAGAGGTACTCTGCATGCCCCTCTCTCGGGGGCTGTATTCTAGAACTCAGGTGCTGTGAGATATAGTCGGCTAGGTTGTTGACCCCACCCAGTCTGTGGACGATTTTATAGTCATATATTCTTGGAGGCAGAAGCCCTTCCTCTCTATCCTGGATGGCATCTTTGTCCTCGGGTTGCCGAATAGTGACATAAGGGCTTGGTGGTCGGTTACAAGTGTAAAGCTCTTCCCGATCAGAAAGTAGTGGAAGTATTTTCATGTCCAGACTGCTGCCAAACTTTCTTTCTCTGTCTGCGAGTATGCACTCTCCGTCTGGGACAGTGCACGGCTAGCATAGGCCACAACAAAGCTTGCCAGTGCCTTGGGCTGTTCACGTTTGGCGAAGATGACCCCCAGTTCCGCAGTGCTGGCATCAACCACAATCTCTGTTTGCCAGGCCGGATTGAAATAGGCCAGGTGTATCACCCCCGCCAGCTCTGCCTTGATGGTGTCAAATGCTCTCTTTGGCATTCTTGCGACCAGTGGAATGGCACTACTTTCCGTAATAGTCTACTTAGTGGTTCGGTGGTAATGGTGTATCTCGGGAAGTATCTGGCACAGTATCCTGCCATACCTAAGAATGACCTGAAGTCAGCCACTTGTGTTGGTGCCGGGAGTTCCTGATGGTGGGTACCTTCTCCGGGTCATTTTGCATTGCCGAGCCGGAGAATATGTGCCCATAGAACTGTAATTTGTCCTTATTGATGTTGCACTTCTCATACTTCAGTGTAAGCCCTGCTCTGCTCAAGATGTCACAGACAGCCATGAGGGCATGATCTTGCTCTTCCTATGATTTCCCACATATTATAATGCCATCAGAGTAATTAAACGCCAACCTCACGGGGATCAGTATCTGCCGGATGGCCTCCTGAAACATTTCTGTGGCTGATTAGATCCCGAAGTTGAAACGTTTGTAATGAAATAGTCCTTCGTGGGTGCCAAACATCGTGGTTATCCTTGACTTGGAATGTAATTCCGACTGATGATACCCCTGGTTGAGGTCTAGTTTGGAGAACTTGGTGGCACAATTTAGTTGGGCTTTGGGTCCTGGGTGTCTCTCCCTCTCTATTGCAGTGTCTGCCACTCTGATGCCAATACCTTGTCTTATTTGATGTCCTTCCTTTTCACAATGACCAAGGGTGAAATCCACATCGTTGCCCTGTCGCCCTCTCAATTATATAATTGTCCAACAAATTCAGTAGTTTTCGGTGTATTGCCTCCTGCAGGTGAATACATTCCCTCCTGAGGTGCTGATGGACAGGTCTGATGTTCTCATCGATGTGCAGCCATATTAGTGTCTTTTAACTGCCCAGCTCTCGGAATAGCTCAGGAAATATTTGCTTGATCACCTCTTTCCCCATCTTCTCTTCGGACACGTGAGCTCTGTTCTGTTTTCCAGCTGGGTCTGCACTACACTGCACTACTTCATTGTCCTGATAATGGATATCAATCAGCCCCAGTGCCTTCGATGTCCAGTAGCTGAGCAGATACTTCCCACTGACGTGGCTCCTGAGCATGTGGATGGTGGTGTCAGTTGTCTTTCCATTTTGCGACAGCATCCTCTGAAACTGCCCTAGTGATGGTAGTGGTGTGTTGGCTCCCCACTGGACGATTCACACCTTTGACAGGGTCAACTCTATTTTGTCCCCCGTTTGCAAACTTTCCTGCTCTACCATTATGTTGACGGTGGCACCTCTCCCATTTTGAGCATTAACTTCAGGGAGACAGCTCCTTCTTGCTCGCCATGCATTAGATTGACAAACTCGTCAGTATATTCTGGGTATAGTTCTTGTGAATATTCATCATAGTCACTGTACAAGCCCCCATGGTAGTCATACTGTCCTGGGCAGTACCCCGCCTGTGGCAGCTGTTCTTTCCCTAGGGTTTCCCTGTATTCCATACCCTGGTCCATGGCTCTTACCATTCTCTGCGGCATCTGTCGGTAGAATGGCAGTTGTATCCACTCCTGCTGTGTGTTTGGTCTGGCCGGTGGCCGCCAGCCCATGAGCATCACCTGCGGTTGCTGTCCAGTCAGGAACGGTATTCCTTCTCGACAGTGTGAAAATGGCCTTCTCTGCCACATTTCGAGCCACTTTGGTTGATGGCCGGTAACATAGCAGTATATGGGAATGCCTGGCCACAGTGAAAACACAGCCTCTTTCGGTGAGGACCTTTGCGTGCTTGCATGAATCCCTCTGCGGACCACTTAGCATGATTGGGTCGTGGCCCAGTCCCCTTCCCATGTCCCTGTTTGTGGAAAATGCAGCCACAGTCTCCTCCTTCTCAGCTTTCATCTTGGGCGCCTCCATGGCGGGTGCTTGAATCTCGACCCTTTCGTGAACTCTCGCTATCTCTACAAGCTCATCAATTGTTAGCAGTTCATTTAGGAGTTGTTTCCGGAGTGCAGATGACACACAGCCTTCTATGATGTGAAGGAGGACAGCATCATAATCAGAGAAAATCCTAGAACTGTCAGTGGACCAGAATCTGACGAAGTCGTGTGATGAATTCCTCCATGGTCTCATGCAGGGATAGTTGACATTGATTGAGAATATATCTCTCATAGTCCAGTATCACCAGCTTTTTGGTCAGTGCCGTTAGAACGTCACCATAGGTGATTCTTTCCTCTGCCGGGATCGTCTTGATGATACCTTTCATTTCCTTCCAAGCAAGATTAATGAAAATGTCCTTCACTACCAGCGATTTCTCCTCCCCAGCTCCCCTGATGAAGTTGTCGAAGCCCTCGTCCCATTCGGTCCATCCTGGTCCCTGTCTTGTTGTGGTTGTAGGATGAACGGGCACAGTTTCCTGCAAAAAGGCCACATGTGTGCTGCTTTGCTGAAGTGCCCCCTGAACATCAGTCTGAATTATGCAGTACCCTTGGCGTGCACCTTCCCTTGCGGCGGAAATGTACTTGTGTTTAACAGCCCTTGTCATCAGGCACAGGTGATCTCCTTCTTCCACTTGCAAACCTCCACTGTGCTGCCCCACGCTACAAACCGCATGCTAGTGGTGCTGGTGAACTGGCCTTCTCTGGGTGTGCAACCTGAACTGTGGTGGATGGCTGCACTTGGCCTTCTAGCATACTTTGATCAGACAGTGCAGTTTGATATGTGGTTCCTTAGTCAGTCAGTGCACTAAATGGCAGCACTCATTCCTCCTCCTGATATGTCCTGCAGCTTGTGCAACTGGGGATTCTGGGAACTTTTAGATTGTGCAGGCCATGCAGTCATTGCTTTAGGGACTACTGTTCACCACACAGCTCACTTTCCTCAGTCACAGCCCTGGGTTAGGGGTCTTGCAGGCCTCCCTCTGCACATCCCATGGAGGGGCAGTCACATTGAGCTGTTGCCAGGCCCAGCAATCACTGGAGGAGTGGACTGCTTTGCTGAGCGCATGTGGTGGGGTGTGGCTCTCCAGGCTGGATCCCAGCGAGGATCGAGGCCGAGCAAGGAATATACAAATGAAGCTGCGGATGCAGCAGAGTACCCAGACGTGTCGCGTGATGCGGGAGAGTTGGGTGTACCAGCAGGACACATCAATCGACATGCCAATCACACGCAACTTACATGGCTCTGTACGACGCTGCAGCAGGCGCAGCGGGAAAGGGACAGCCGCGCGTTCCACCTCATCGCCATTTGTTAGCTCACCCAGGAGTCGGGAATGATGACGCGGGTGACGTGTTATACTTTCACTTTTTCTTTATTCAGTGCCTTCTTCTGACCTTAGCTTCTCCTTTTCCTCCTACTCGGGTTACAGGCTCTTAAAGGGCACTTGCACTATGCAACATTGCGCCTAAAACCAAAGACTGGTTGACTATTTCAGACCTAAATGGGAACACTTGTGATCTTTATGTAGGCATTCGTACTGCTTTCAAGACTAGGGGCCTCATCACAAGTCCGACGGTAAATCGTCGCAATCACCGCTGGCCACAAATAGCGTTACCGGTGGGTTGTGTGGCGCAATCAGTGTTGTATCACAACCTGGGATGAACGTGCCCCCGACACGACGTAACGCTATTAGAACCTGGCAGAAATTGCGCCGGAATAAGGGATACCACCAATGTAGTAGTGAGAATAGTGCTACCACCGGCAAATCCAGTCATATTAGTGCCAGTGGAAAATACGTCAACACCAGAATGGGAAGCATCGCAGCAGCCATTTTCAAAAACACAATCTATTGAATATCTCCACACCCTGCAGCCATCTGGCCCTGTAAAGCTGCAAATATGTCCCAGGAGAGACAAGGCTGAACATCGCATGAGAAGACCTATATTTAGTGAGGGGGAACTTGTGGTCATCAAAGATGAGGTAGTGGCCCACTGTGAGGAGCTGTAAGGAAACAGGCAAAGGAAGACCAGTGGCCAGCGGCGGACAGCAATCGGAAACACCATCGCCCAGAAGGTGTCAGCAGTTGCCAGTCTACCCTGTGATAGTGAGGGCTGCCGCAAGAGGTGGAACGACCCTAGGTTAAGGGGATTGCTATCCCAACACCACCGTGAGTCCCTGGTGACAGCAAGAGGCACTGTCGAGCCACTGGCCCTCACCACCTGGGAAGAGAAATGCAGAACAGTGCTGGACTTTAAGGGAATAGAAGGAATCGGCAGGGTGGAGGCGAGAGCCAGCAACTAGGAGGCAGGAGGTGAGTGAGACCTCCCAACAAATGCATGCACAAATGAAAACCCAGCAGACAGGGACACATGTCAGCAGACCCCAAAGCTGAGCATGCTGACAGGGCAGAGTGACGGGGTGGCATATCAGCCACCCGCCACAGCAGCCATGGAGCGTGGCATCAAGGGCACCCCTGAGTGTCACAGGAGCGGGAAGGGCAGGCAAGTGAACCAAACAAATGCCATGTGCACCACACCCCTACTGGCGTACCCAGTACCAGCAGGATTGTGGTGCATGATCGACCATGACACAGTGCAGCAGTCACCCCAGCAGGAAGCTGTTTCGGTAGGCATGCCCCATGAGGGTATGGCAGACAAGCCACAGGGAAGAACACGTCCCACACAGATACATGTGCTGCAGCATTGACCCATAGGGCCATGACAGTGCCATGGAACAAGCTACACCCTCCACCCCACCATGTGAGTGCCACCTGGGGAGGGGATGTGAGGCCATGAAGATTCACAAGCATGCATGCAAGGCATATGTCGGCTCAGCATGGACACCCTGCCCTACCCAAACACAGACCAATGACCAACAGGCCATGGGTCCCACTCCCATCGCCACAAGCAACCCATTGACGGTGATCCCACATGCATCCTCCCATGGCCAACCATGCCCTTTTGCCAATATGTGTGTGGTCACCCACTGTACCATTACAATCATGTCTTGCATGCCTGCACACGAGGGTAAACCATACCTGAAAAACATTTCCTCTGTCCCCTACAGCTGCTCACGCATCGTCAGAGGCCACGGAGGAGGAGGTCGCAGGCCATGCTGAGGAGTTGGTAGTGGGAGGGGGTATGGGGTATAGTGTGCTGGGGAATTGGTGGTGGGAGGGGGGATAGTGTGGTGGGGAGTTGTTGTGGGAGGGGGGGGAGGTATTGTGTGCTGGGGAGTTGGTGGTGGGAGGGGGGAGGAGGGATAGTGTGCTGGGGAGTTGGTGGGGTAGGAGGCATTGTTGGGGCACTTAATTTCATTAAAAACTTAAACATTCTTCAATGCGTGGACATTCATGATTGTGTCTTTGCCGTGTGTATTGATTAGGGTTGTGTCACACAGTGATGCATGACTTGTGCCATGTGAAAGTGTCAAAATAAATTGGTTATCAGTCCCTGGCATGCCATTCTCCCATCCCTCACGTCATCTCTGGCAAGCTGTGCATTTGCATCAGCCACAGGCACTGCATCCTCATCCTCTGTGGGGGAGGGCATGTCCACATCAAGGGCTAGCAGAACATTTCTCTTCAGGCAGATATTGAGGAACATTGCACACACAAGCACAATTTTGCCGATTTTTTCCCTGGAGCGTACATCAGGGCTCCACAGGTACGGTCGAAGCAGTGGAAACATGCCTTCAGGAGGATGAAGGTATGCTAAAAGCCCACACAGACCCGGCTGTGAGTGTGATTGTAGGCATTCTCTTCAGGTGTTTGTGTATCATGCACAGGGGCCATTAGACAGGGCATATGTGGGTATCTGGAGTCACCTGCATGGGTGGAGGCACAGGCATAAGTTACGGTGGAACTTTTGGGGGTGGATTTACACAATATCAGGTCAATGGAACACTTGTGCATGCTGATGGGCCTTCATTTCTTGGCATGTGTCTATTCTATGTCTGTGCATGAAGTGTATTTGTGCTTCACATGCACTCTGTTCCCTTGCAGCATTTGTTACGTACAGTGTCTGTAGGTAACATGTGCTGCGGACATGGACGCTGTCATGTGGAAGTGTATTTCCACTGTGCATGTGGCATGCTGGGTTCCCCATGGACCCTCTCTGGCCATTTGGTGGCAATGGGTAGCCATTGTGGGCTGGCTGTACATGCGTGCATGGCCGTGGCACTGGGAGGGATGTAGTTCTGTGTGGCAATTTGGCCATTTGTCTGCATTGTTTTGGTGGGTGCATGTTGAATTGTGGTACCTGTATCATGCTGGTGTATTTGATTGATAGTGTCCGTGCAGGTCAGTCTGACATGTGCATGCTCCCTGGTCTGTACTGTGACATTTTTTTAAAAAAATTTTTTTTATTGAATTTAGCTGCGAAACTCAACTTTTATCAAATTTTAAGAATTATTTACATTTTACAATTCAAAACAAATCAACTTAACAACTTAACAAACTTAACAAACTTTTGCGAGGAAAAACACAACCAATGCAATACAACCCAACAATAAACAACAGCGATTACACAACAGCAAATAGATTCGCTTAGTTACTAAGTAGCGTGACATGGAATACTCAAATACTATCATCAGAATAAAAGGAGGTGTTCTAACAAAATTAATAAATAAACACCTACATATACATATAAAATATTTTATATAATAAAAAATAAAATTAAAATTTCCAATAGTACTTATTCCTATTCAAAAGCAATACTGACATAATATTCCATAGGGTCTATGAACCTTGCACTCAGAAGTCGCTCAGTGGTCTTTGAGCTACATGCATACCATTCGGACTGCAAAAACCTGGGTCCGTTCACATTTCGCTTGTGAACATTTCGCAGTTCAACTTTGAGATTTAGATTAGCATTGGATCCACATTCAGATTTAGAGTATTCAGGAAGTTATATATTGCAATGCGAATACTAATGATTCTTGTGGCTAAAATAGTTGTCCATCTGTGCTCTGGGGCCATCCAGCCAAAGAGAGTCAAATGTTTCCAAAAGCATTTGGCTCTGAGATCTAACAAAGCTGGACATTCCACTATTAGGTTGTTTTAAGTCTCCTTAATAGTTTTGTCCGCACAAAATCTGCAAAAATTTAGTTCACCACCAATTAGATGTCTTCTTGCTAACACATCCCTAGTGGGAACTAAATTAAAGCGGAGACGCAGAATACAAGAGCGAACCTGAGGTGAAGGAGCTCTAAACAAGTAACTTTCTAATTCTCCCAATTTCTTGTGTGCAAATGCATTAGTATCAAAGTCTGTATAGCCAAGACACAGGTTTTGGGTCATGATCCAGTCCCTCTTAAAGATTTTATCTTTAGATTTGGTCAGATTCATGACAAGGGTCTCTATACTCACATCTGCATTGGCTAAGGTCCGCATGATATGTTTTGACCAAGTGCCCACAAATTTATGGGGTGATGTTAGCATATAGACAGAAAGGGTTGCCAAAATGTTATCTGTCCGAGTATACGTCAGACATTTGCGAAAGAGTGCACATAATCGCCACTCATATTCTGCCATCATTGACGTAAGGCCCAACTCATGTCTCAACCATGGACCAGGTACACACTGCGGCAAATGTAGCACTGCCTGCTAAAATTTAGCTTCTAATTTGTTTAGGATGGAGATTTTGATTATATTTAACGTCTCCAAGCCATAGAGTAATTTCGGCAGCACTTTCTGTCGCCAGTATACAATTGCACAACTAATTGAAATTTTACCATACTTGTATAGTAATAATCTCGTCTGCGAGATGGCTGACACTAATTTACATTCCAGAGACCTCAACTGAGAGTCCATTTGTACAGACCCATTAACCAACACTCCCAAATACAAGTAATTCTCAACCACCTCCACGCTAGTATTTTTGATCTTCCAATCCATCCTTGTCCTTCTGGTCAATTTTGGTGCATAGTACACAATTTGTGTTTTTTTCATGTTTATCACTAGCTCATTGATATCCAGATATGAACTTAGTGAGGACAACAAAAGTTGGAGCCCTACAGGTGTTTTAGAGATTAGCACTAGGTCGTCAGCATACCATAATGCCTTGATTATTACACCATTCATCTTGGGAGAGTCTGATGGTACCTGAGTGAAGGCCAGCATCACATCATGGATGAAAAAGTTGAAGAGGGCTGAGGCAAGGATACATCCCTGTTTCAGCCCTCTTGAAGTGCAGATGGCTGCCGACAAAAGACCCAACACCGATAACCTCACCTTGATAGATGTTAGTGAGTGCAGGCCGAAGATAATATCACACACAGTGGCAGGACAGTTTGCAGCTTGAAGTTTGTCAAATAGCTTTGCACGAGACACAGAATCAAATGCCGAATGAAGATCGACAAAGGCAAAGTAAATAGGTTGTTTTAGGGTATGGGCCTGCGTTTTTAAAGCATTTAATGTTAACAGATTAACCGCCGTGCCTAACCCTGCAACAAATCCTGTCTGATTCGGATCGCGCTGATGGAAGGCTAACGTCCACTTGACAAAATCTCTCAGAACTAGTCTTGAGAAGATTTTGCCTGGAGCATCAAGTAATGCAATTGGACGATAGCTAGACGGTGATCCTCTATCTCCCTTTTTAAAAATGGGTACAATCAAAGAAGATTTCCATGACGTTGGAATTGTCTTGGAAATCAGAATCTGATGAAAGATGTTGTTCAAGATGGAGGCCCATCTGGTTGGGTTTTGTTTAAACATGGCATTGCTTAAGCCGTCCGGCCCCACTGCTCTAGAGGAGGAAGATTTGGTTATAAGTTCTTCAATTATTTCCTCCGAACACTCTAGTCGTCAGAAATCTAAGCTCTGACTCTCGTACTTATAACTGTCAAACTTTATATCTGCATAAAGATTCGCAAAGTGTGTAAGCCATGCGGCTTCCGTCACTCCACTCAATTGATCACAATTTTGAGTTGGGTTAACCGTTTTATTCAATAGAGCCCACACTTGTCCAGAGTCCTTGTTCTGTATAGTTTGCTGTGACATTGCTGTGGGAGGTGGAAAAGTGCTTATTCCAGATTTCGATTAAACACAACCATCCGCACTGCTACCAAAATGTGCTCTAGCACTTTGAAGTGGCTCTTGGGCTAGATGGAGTTACAAATAAAGATCTCAGACCAAATAACCGGACAGACTCAATGAATATGGAAAAGTACTACTTTATTCTTATTTAATAAATATTAATAAAGCAGCGAGAACTGACAGGCATCGGATTGATGCATGCACACTCAGCCATTAACTTGACTACACAGAGGTCTTATACCCCAATATGCATCATCTCTGACATCATCCTACCTGGCAAATCATAAAAGCTAGCGAAGGAGGGGATTAGTTAGGGTAACATATATTCATATAGAACATATAAGAATGAATAGATCAATGGTTGCCCCTTATATGTAGGACACACCTTGAACTACCTGTAAATACATTTAGTACTGATTATAGCGGACAAAATAGCAGCAAATTGGTCTATGGAACATTGTATAGTAGGTTGCCCCTTAGGCCCACTGATTGGTAGGGATACTATCCCAACCTCAGACTTTCAGCTCTCTAGCAGTACGTATGTGAACCAAAACCTAGGTGCTTTTAATTTTGTCAGATTACTCCACGTTCTCCCAATTAATCCATCATCCCTCAGTGGTCGGCCATAAGCCAAAGCCTTCCATCTGTAGTTGACCTTGTAGCCTGCTCACTGTCCTGGAACATTTGAGGGAGTGTGAACACACAACTATCTTCGTCTCAGGCTCTAATGAATAGCTATTCTCCTTAATTTCTGAGTCACGTGTGAAGAGACCACACATTTGTCAATTTCAACCTCATATTTACTGCTATTTGTTTCAATTATGCAGGGTGCTGTTCCTCCTCTTGGCCTTTAGAGACTTGCTCACTCTATCTTGCACAGACTTCACACACTTTTCATTGTCCAATATTTCTTGCACTGAAAAAGTACTCTTTGCACAGCAGTAAATGGGCCTAATTCACAGTGCAAAGAGTACTTTTTCAGTGCACAGTGACTTTGAACTACAAAAATACAATTTGCACTGTTCTGCAAATCAGGGTGTTTGTTGGCAGTGCAAAGTCACTTAGCACCAGTGCCAAGTGACGTTGTACCGTGCAAACAATTCCATGAATCAGGCCCAAAAATGACTAGCCCATTCACATTGGGGAGGTGATTTTAGGAAGGGTGAGGACATTTTGCATGGTGCTCCAACTTGCTGGCAAATATAAGGATATTTGAAACTTGTATTGAGCATTTATTGCAAACAAACTGTTTGCAGTAAATGGTAAATAAGTTTCGCTGTGCACGGCTTGCCTTTGGGTGGCAGCATTACATCAAATATGAAGTCTGTGTAAGGTAACATAAAACATTTTACAGAAAGCACTAGTAAATATTTTGGGAATTGAGACCATGGGGCAAGTGCATGTGAACTAAGAAACTCACCCTACAGGTGTAGTTGGATTTTTAAGAAATTACAAGACCTGTGTCTCATTAGGATTTAGGAGTCCAACTATTGAATACGTTATTTGGTATGGCAACGAGCAAGGCATCGAGGCTGTCCTGTCTAAATTGGCAACAGGTGGACTGAATAGGAACTTGAAGGGGTAATCCTATGTTAATACACCTCCTAGAAAGGGGCAGAGGGGTTCACCAAATGCAGCTTTCCTTGCACTATCTGAAAGGCTGATTCTGAAGGGAGAAAGTCTCTGTAGTTTGTGCAGTGAGCAATGTGTGGAAAGTTCTCAACATTTACGGCTGGATGCCCCTCTCCAATCCGTATAAAGCAAACACATGTTGCTGCTGTAGGATTGCAACACAGAGATCTTGGTACCGTAGACTTCTTATGCAATCTCTTTATGAGTGGTAATAGTCATGCCTTTATTTACTATTTTATGACATGTCTCAAATCACAAATATTGTAAGCATTCTTCATTACTAGTGTGTATTATCGTTTCATGTTTCATGCTGCACATTTTGCATGCTGGTTCTAATGATGTTTTATGGATATCGTACATTGACATTAGATTTTAATGTAATTTTGGATTTAGGTATGTTTATTGTTTTGTATTAAAAGTTGACTTTTGTTGACTGTACAATACTAAAATAAAAACATTTTTAAAAAAGGCTTTAGAAGGTTGCCACAACCAGAGCACCATAAAAGCGGAAATAAGCACAAGCAAATATGCTAGAGGCTCCGAAATTCCTGCAGGGCCTCGAGCTCCAGTCACGGGACCAGCAAGGCCCGTAGAACCGCCATGGCTCCGCTCAACCCAAGCCCGAATGTAGATAATGGCAATCCCTCTAAGAAGAGGTACTTCCCCCTTAGACCCGGTGCCCGTTGCTGCAGACGTGGTAGCTGTCTCCCCAGCACAAGCCTCATTGCCATCAGTGCCACCTCTTCTACCTTTGGTGAGGGTTTGAATGTGACAGGTGAGCTAGATGGTATAATGGGGAGATTCAGGGGTTGTGGGGATCTGTTTTCCCAATTCTTAGGAGGGTAAGAGGCTAAGTCTAACTAGTTGGCAATACCCCTGTGGACTTCACCTTTAGTGCAGTTTTCTTGGATGAGCCAGCATGTAGTAGGTGTCCCAGCTCAACAGTTGAGTGTTATGACTCGAACGGGCGGCCTTCAGCACTCACCAGGGGGGAGCAATGATCATGGGGAGAGTGATGGGTGATAGGAGTGGAGCAGCTAGAGCTATGCGTTCAGGGATGGTAGCTTGGATGGGAGCAGGAGTTGCAGTGGATGCTGGGGAAAGTTTCTCTAGTGTACCCTGGTACCTCTAAAAAGGCCACCAAGCAAAAAACGCATGCAGGAGTTGACTCAGAGCCATGCTGATAGAGCACCCTCACGATTGCCAGTGGTTTCAGATCTGTGCCAGGTTGGTGGGCGTCCTTGCAGTTGGAGTCAGTACAGGCTCATCCCAGAGTGAATGCAATTGATGGGTCTGTGCCTAAAGAAGTATCAAAGAGTTCTAATGTTCTGCTGATCCTATCAGAGCCCCACATCTTTTGCCATGGCATTTGTACAGGGCGATGAAAGAAAAGATATAGAAAGGAAAGTTTGTAGTTTTAGAATTTGTGGATGAGGATTTCAATTTGCTTTAAAAGTCCCATGTGCATTCCTAAACACAGCTTCTGGAAATCAAAGTTCCAACAGTCAGAGGTGTTTTTTAACCCTCTGCTCCTCAGGTTTAAAATATGATAATCATGCACCGCTGGTAGCATTTATTAATATCCAAATATAAGCCAATGTCGAGTTATTACATGGCGGCTAATGAGATTACACAATTATACAGCCACAAACACTGGATGTTATATTACTGTTAGCTTGGTGACCTGTGTCTCTTTCATGACAGGGCCTAGTGTGTATTACCAGTCTCGCCTGGGAGCCTGCATAACAACCATGTTTGGCCCAGCCCAGGAAGCCTCTCTTTTATCCCACTGAAGAGAGTCAGCGACTTCTGCTGGGGACCGGAAACCCTCCCTGGGAGGTCCCCTGGGAGCAAGTTCCTCAAAGAAGTTCCTACCATCACAATGGCCACCACCTCACACTAGGTTGTTGGTTACTGCAAATCTTGTCTGTAAGTAGACAGAGGAATTTCAGACCACAGAGGTGAAAAGAGGATCCCTGTAATGGCCCTTATGATCCCTATGCGACTGTTGACTCACAGGATGAAGAATGAAAGGTGTTTGGCCATTCACCGACTGCACCAATGTATCAAAGAAATGACAAGAGATATTCTCTCAGACAGCCATTCAAACCGTATCCAGTTGATGGTTTCGAGGAGGTCTCATCAATGGATTAGATAGACTGACAATAAAGCCAGGTATCTGTGATGCCATCAGTGACATCACGACATAGCTGCATTAGCCATGAAGCAAATATGCATCCATGCATTAAGTTACACAGACATGCACCAGACTGACATGAAAAACATGCTTATGACTCCTGTAGGTAGAGGATGGATATATTTACATAATGCTAAGAACCTTTTCTTTCTTTCTTTCTTTCTTTCTTTCTTTCTTTCTTTCTTTCTTTCTTTCTTTCTTTCTTTCTTTCTTTCTTTCTTTCTTTCTTTCTTTCTTTCTTTCTTCCGTTCTTTCTTCCTTTCGTTCTTTCTTCCTTTCCTTCTTTCGCCAGGGTAAAAAAGCAAGTTGCAGAATATACATGGACCAAGCTTGCATATGCTATATTGCAACGAACTACAAGAAGCCATGAAACCACATAGGGAACCTATAGATTGACTGAAGTGAATCAGGTAAGAAAAGCCAGGCCTCGAGTACATGGAAGGGGAGAGATGATCCCTGCAGAACAAGGAGTAGAGCTGGTGTTCACAGCCAAGGACAAGGGTGGGTGGAAAATTCCTGGTTCCTAGGCAGCAAGCCACCTGCAAGAATACAAAATAAAACCCTCATAATTGCAGACAGAAGGGATTTGTTTTGCTGCCCACTGAAACGTGACCAAGCAGGACAGGACAATGCCTGTTTAATCGTGGTGGGAAGAGAAGCGTTCCCAGCTAGATGGAGTGGAATGATACAAGTGTTGCCCACCAAAGCTGCAACCTGCAGGCATAGGGAACACACAGCCCTCCATGTCGCTTTCCATCACCTTGAAAAGGTACACCAAGCTCTGTGACCAGGAAGGGTACCAGGCCTTGGAGGACCCACCCCAAGCCAATCCAGAAGCTTAATTTATGAGATGGTGTAAAATGTTGCCTGGGCCAATGGTCTTCCTGCGACCCTGCAACAGTGTAGTGGGCAGCAAATTGGTGGAAATCTCAGGCAGAGGCACCTGATACTGAAAGCCAGTAGAACCACTAACCCATACAGGCCCTATAGGTAATTATTCAAGACTGACCAACAGGACCATCCTGTAGGTGTTTGGGGGTGGATCTGATGTTTGTGACATCACTCGTGAATAAAGACGTATGACACAGGTTCAGGAGATGAGTTTGCTGGAGATATTTTTTTCCTGTATGATCCTTGTGTGTATTGGATAATAAAAGACAGTATACTTTGCCCCATGGCTGAGTCTTCCATTTTTGTGTTGGGAAGTCTTTGATGGGCCCAAGATTCCCTGCTTCAGTGGGACATTGTTTTTGCAAATCCCCAATTCCTATGGTGCACAATGCTAGGACCCTCAAACTTCCTTTTATTCCTGCCCACTTCCTGCAGAAAGGCAATTTGGATATGACAGCAGGAATGAACATTTGTTAGAGCAGCCAGGATTGGACCCAGCAGCTTGCTGTGGAAAAATCTGCTGCAGCATTATTCCTATATAAGAGGGGAACCATCCCCTTAGTGGATACATCTTTGGACTACTTGAAGGATTCACCTGGAACCTCGTTTGGGAATAAGCATGCTCCAACACCCTCTTCCAGAGTGGTGAAGACCAGAGACTTCCACGCGAGAGACAAGCTCTTGTCTCCAACCACGCCTGGGTCATATCTTGGGTGAAGCTGCTGTCTGGATGAATGCCTTACCTGGTGACTGAACACTGGAACAGGGATCCTGCTCACTGGAAGTAACAGTTCCTGCAGCTGCTCTCTGAAAAACCGCTTCGCATGGAAGGACATAACAAAGGACTCATCTTGATACTGGAGACCTTTGGCAGGGAATCCCAGCAACTCGGAAGCCAATGGACAGCTCTGTGCCCTTGTTCCCACCTCGTACGTCTTGTGAGCTACAGTGACCCAGACATCAACTGCCTGTCCCAAGATTCTTCATCGTACGTGCCATTGCTGCTGTGTGGGACCCAGTTGATCAGCTTACCAATCTGACACTGAATAACTACCTCAGAGTGCTCCTAAAGGTCCAAAGACAATGGGCCTCATTACGACCCAGGCGTTAAGGATTAACGCCGTCGTTAACCCTTAACGCCTGATTCTGATTTTAACGGCTGCTATCAGCAGCCGTTAAAATCCATGGCGCTAACCCGCCATGATGCTAATTACGCCACCGTAATTTACTGTGGCGTAATTAGCGCCTTCCCCACTCCCATTATGCCCTATGGGGCAAAAATGGGAATGGGGAAGGGAAAATGGGAAATTGGGATTTACCACCCCACTCACCTTGGAATGGGGCGGTAAATCCGCCATCCACCATGGTGTAAACATAGTTTACACCATGGTGGTAAAGTTGGCGTACTTAGCGCCTGGGTCGTAATAACCCCCAATAATACTAAAGGTATGCAAAGGGGTCCTCTCCCACTGGTCTACCTCAAAGAACATTTGTGACTTTTTATTTTATTATTTTTTTTATTTACAGTGGTTTTGGTCTCGAAAAAATTCGAGACCTTTCAACTTGATTACATACAAAGTTAAAATAGTACATTAACAAGATTAAATTAATTTACATAAAATAAATAAAACATGGCTCATCATCATTTTTCTTTTAAACAGAACTTATAACAGATAAAGCAATCATCATTTTGACACTGCAAACTTTTTTATGTTCAATTGATGCAAATAGTTTACAATAGCATACCTTACAGCCTTTCTTTTGGTATGAAATAATAAGTCCCATAGATCTTGTGGGGCTAAGACCTGCTGGTCCAAGAATAAAGGCTTGAAGTGAACACAACGAATTGATAACAGTTTATCGCACTCTGAACATAGATGTTTAAGGGTTTCTGTTTGGTGTTTACAGAACCGACAATGCTGAGCTACATCACCACTGCTGCGTCTGTTCAACACATCGTTTGTTAACCACAGATTTAGCCTAAATCTCATAAAGCCATTTCGCTGACTAGGGCTAGGGGACCTCACCATATAATCAGCTACAACATTATAACGCTTCAGTTCAAATGGATGAGCCTCAAAGTTCTTGTAGTTGATACACGCAAGACGTGTGTGAATCCAGTCTGCTTCCCAGATTTTTCTTTTCGCTTTGTTTGGATTTTCTATTAGCAAGGTGGAATCTATCTGGGCTTTTTCTAAAATAGATAGAATTTTTAGGCGCCATGCTTTTGGAAAAGTATCTATTGAACTCATTAGGTATTTCGAGATGATGTTAATAATCCCTGTTGTAGATTGATTCATTAAGCATTTGCGGTACAGTGCACACATTTTCCATTTATAGATAGCATAGACTGAAATCAGGCCTAACTCATGTCTTAGAAGTGGTAAAGGTTGCGAATTTGGCAGATTTAGGACCTGCCTCCAGAATCGACCTTCCCTAAGGGCCCAGTAGGAGTACCACATTATTCTCTGGGTCTCCGCACCATAGAGAATAACAGACACCACTTTTAGCTTACGTAGGTAAGGATCGGTAACAAGGAAAATTTGCAGTATCTCGCCTTGATGATACGAGCTTGCGAAATGGACATTTGAAGCTTGTGAAGCCCTTGCTTGGTGTACTGGTCAGGAGCACACTGATTACAAATCAGCATGCCTAAATACACATAAGCATTAGTTACAGTGATCTTACAGTTTTGGAGTGGCCAATGTAACTGAGCAAGACTTTGTCTCCTAGTGCCAAATTGAATGATATTTGTCTTTGCAATATTAATGGTTATGCCTTTTGTTTTAGTATATACGTCCAGGGCACCTAATAAGTGTCTCAAACCTTTAGGGGTATGAGACATTAGTACCATGTCGTCGGCATATAGTAACCACTGTATCTGAGCCCCCATAATTTTCGGAGAGTCAGATATCCATTTGTGACTTTTAAGCCCCCTTCTCTTTTCAAAGACATTTTCATAAACGTTGACATCAGGCTGCTGAAATCTGTGTGTGAGCACCACTATCTAGCAAGTCAGAAGGCCCCTTTTCTCTGGTGTTTCCCTTAGAGGAGTGGCCTAATTGTGTTTCATTAATTGTATGCATTATTATTTTAAATTTTTATTGTATGTGGTTTGTAAAAAAAACTTTACAACATGAAACATAGAAAAGAAAGAAAATCTTTAAAAAAAAAGACAAACCAGCAATAAAAGCAGCAAAAAAGAATAAATCAATCAAAAGAAAACAAGAAAAGATAACACATCCAGTTTAAGCACTTAAAACGGGCAATGCATAAACCCATAGGAATATAAAATTAATTATCCAATGTAAAAGCAATAGAATATTAAAAACTTGCGACCACCAACCAATCAGATGAATTTTCAGAGTATAAGCATCTACACCAGAGTGAGTAATTTTCTAACCAATTTACTCAGAGGAACAATTTTCCTAAATAACTCATTTGCTGGACAGTAAATGCAGGACATTCTAAAATTAGATGTCTAGCAGTTTATTCTAAATCCCTAATCTTGAAAAATCTGCAACAATAATCTTCATGGTTTACTATGTCCCGACTGTGCAGAATCACCAGAGAAGGGATTACATTCCAGAGAAATATCATAAGAATTGCTCTCTGATTAATAAAAGGGAACAAAATCAAGCACACAGTGATTATTCCTCTTGTTTTGTGTTGATGCCTGAGATGGCTCATGGAGGGGTAGCTATGAAACATATCAACGGTCAGAACCCAGTCTAGATCAAACAGGAGATTGGTAACCTTTTCTGGGTTGCCGATAAAGGTTTCCATGCCTACATTCAGGTTTTCCAAGAGTGATTCACAGTACACTTGCAAATCCGACACAAAATTTACTTTCCCTCCACCATATTTCCGGCCCATAGAATTACTCACTTCCTCATACAGAGAGGCAGAAACAGGAAAAAGTAATTTCAGATACAACAGCAAAGAGTTCCATTGAACCCGAGCCTTGATGGAAGTGAGCCCTAACTCAAATCTAATAGCAGCAAGAGGGACACAATTAGAGACTCCCAATACCCTCCTCCATGTTTTAGCTTCAAGAAGGTGCAGCCATTTGGGAACAGACTTAAAATATAGTTCCAGACCACACATAAACTTAGGCACAAATTTCCCTTTGTAAAACTTTAACGCTGGCTTGATAGAATAACGGCCACATTTTTTGTTCACTATAAACAATTGGTTAGAAAGCACAGACGCCTTCTGGGAGAGAGTTTGTCTGTGATTATCGGAGAATGGAGCAGCAGAAATAAAAAAAACAAATAACTCATACTAGACGAGGGAAGGAGAACCACGTTCTCAGAGGACGACACCAGAGGGATACTTTTCCTACTACGACTGAAGACAAGAATTTAAATTTTGGATGAATTAATATACAGACCATTGTCTTCAGCAAACTTAGAGAAAGAAACCAATAGCCTCTTTATGCCCACTCGTAAGTTATCAAACAATATAAAGTCATCTGCGTATGCTAACCACAGAATTTTGATGTCACCCAACTTAGAAACAAAAGTGGTGGAGCTCAGATAGTTGTTCACATCTGATGATTCTAAATTAAAGAGGAAGGGTGCCAAAAAGCACCCTTGCCTCAGACCAGACGGGGTGGAAATATGAGCAGACATATCGCCCTCCCTGTTCAGACGGAGCCGTACTCCTGAATTCTTGTGGTGACCAATAATGAGTTTTAACAAACTCCTTGAAATACCCCTTGTCCAGCTTCCACCAAAGGCGACTCTGATCCACTCAATCAAAAGCGACTGATAGATCTATTGAAGCAATATAAATTGGTGCCATTTTACCCGACCAAGAAAATTCATGTATAGCCCTTACCACCAGCCCATTAATGTTGGTAGAGTGGGCTTTCCGAAAGCTGGTCTGGAATTTTGAAAGCCTATTCACAGAGGTAAACCATAATTCCAGATGAATAAACAGGAGGGATGCAAAAATCTTGCTATCCGAATCCAGTAGCGAATGGGTTTATAATTCTTTGAATCAGATCTTGCACCCCTCTTAAATATGGGGACAACAAAAGCAGGCTGCCAAAAAGGTGGAAAAGTGTTTAACTCAATTATGCTGTTAAACAGGATAACTAGATCATTCGTCCAATTAAAAGGATCTGCCCTTAGGGTACTATTGTTCAAGTCAATTCGACCGTCTGTCCAAGAGGGCTTACAGGAGTTAATTAGGTCAAAACCCTTCCTGCATCAATTCTTAACTTGATACCAGTGGGGACTTCTGACGAATGTTTAAGCATTGGAAATTCCTGCTTGGCTTTACCCAAGGAATAAAGATCAGAAATAAAACAGACCCAATCGTTCTCCATCACTAGACTGCGACAGAATAAGAGGGACATCATGATCATTAATAAGCGACCAGAAAGCACCCATGTCTTTGTTGATGATCATCTGTAGCATTTGTTCTGCATCCTTCTGCATTAGGGATACTTTTTGGAATTTGCAGAAGTTCTTGTATCTTGTTTTACTAACCTAATCAAGGCAAGCTAGAATGTCCCGGAAGAGCTGGAGCGCCGGAAGAGCTGGGGGGCCTAATTGCTCTGATTTCATGACTGGTGTTTGATTTCATTATGGCCACAGATTCATCATAAGCATGCAGGTGAGAACTGGGACGTTTACTTAAGCCCAAGCCACCAGACTTTAATAGGTCTGACATTATTGCATTAATTGTCGAATCGTAGTGGTCCACATTAAAAACCATCATTTTTCATTCAGGAGTGGGTCAATTCATCACACGGTTCAGAATGTTATTTAGGGTCCCGACATTACCTGGTGATCACTGAATCCTGTTATGTCCCACAACAACTATCAGGTCTGTTGGGCCACCTACCATTTGCTCTTTGCGCTTAAGTTTCAGAGTGAAGGTGGCAGTCAAAATACTGTGGTCACTCCACACGTTCTTAGTTATAATAAAGTCCGAACACAACTCAAAAAGAGCTTGTCCCACAAAAATATAGCCTAGGATGGACTCACTAGCACCACGAAACCATGTATAGTTGCCCCCCGCAAGATCGCCTATTTTTCCTTTCAGAGGGTTCAAGCCCCAGGAAGCTGTGGCACAACGCCATTTCATGCCTGCCTAGGATTTAAAATCCAAACCGAGCGTGACAAATGGCATATCCCCTAAATCTGACACCGGTTGTGGCAGGAGGCAATTAGCATTGAAATCCCCCCAAAATAACCTGGTGGTACCCATTCTTCAACTGCCAACAGGTGACGAGATTGGTTAAAAAAAGAATGAATACCTTCAATGGACCAACTCCCTTATGCCAATAAATATTAACCAACTGGAGACAAAACTCTTCTCAGGGGACTGAAACTTCTACTGCCAGAATCCCATAGAGGGAATTCAAACCCTCTTGGGCGGTCAAGATACAGATAGCAGTAACCAGGCCCCCCACCGGGCATTCCCCCTTACTAGTTTTGCTGCTTGAAAAGTAATACAAAAACCCTCAAAAATGGGTGGGGTGGCCAGCCATGTTTCTTGTAAGAAGACAAAACTACAGTGTCTCAAAACTGATATAGTTTGCATTGGTAAAAAGGTGTTTATTACCTCGCGAGTTCCAGGATAGCAGTTATAAATCAATTTTGCCAACTATTGGGGCTGGCAATCCTGGTTCGTCATCGTACCGTCCTATGTACCTGTCATGATCTCTGCTTCCAAAAGGTCAGGGTTTTCCCAACTCCCTTGGAAGCAGATCCATAACCCAGGTTCCGAGTGCCAACCAGTCCCAATTGGGACCTTTTGGACCCAGTCCTGGCGCCAGTGGCACCAGGCTCATAAATATGCCCAGTCCCAGCGCTGGAAGCGCCGGGCTCATAATGCTTGGGTGGACTTACCTTCAGCAGACCATGCTGCTTACTTGCCTGCCAGTTGAGCCTCTGATCCTCTTCTGTTTGGAACTACTTTTCCTGTTGGGTGGGGCTGGAGCCACTCCCTAGATTCAGAACACTGGAACTCTTCTGGAAGGCAGGAACTCTTTTCTTACCAGGAACTCTTTTCTTACTTAGGCGTGGCTGTGGAAGGAGACACCTAAGCACTACAGGAGGCTATTTAAACCACACCCGGTGGATGAATCTTGCTTTGCGTTATTCTGCAACCTCTGCAGCAGAACGCTCATCGTGTCTTCTGCATCCGGTCCTGGGCCTAAGGAAAAAGGCTTACCATCCTGAATCCAGTCTTCAGCAACACCTATAAAGACAAGAAAGAACAGGTTAGCATTCCGGCATCTGAAAGGCAAAGGCTTACCATCCTGAATCCAGTCTTCAGCAACACCTATAAAGACAAGAAAGAACAGGTTAGCATTCCGGCATCTGAAAGGCAAAGGCTTACCTACTCTTCGTGCGCTCCGGAGGTCTTCACACTGCATTCCGGCATCTGAAAGACAAAAGTTTACCAACTCTTTGCACGCTCCGGAGGCCTTCGGCGCTGCATCCCGCATCTGAAAGACAAAACAAGGTGCGTTTAAAGACATTGGGGAACTTTAATACTCACGTGCCATTACTCCTTTCCACATCTAATCCAGTGGGTATTCCGGCACCCTGCAGCCGCTCCGAACTCGTACCTGCAAAATAAAAAGACAGTTAGAGCGCATAGTGAAGCAGGCAACAAGCGCTTACTTACGTGCTTCCAGGCGCTTCTATTCATCACACGGGCTCCATCTTCAACTCACTTCAGCCCGTCATCCGCCATCGCCGGAACCCTGCAAAACAAGAGACATCATTACTAAAGACTTTAAAGACATTTGAATGACTCGAAACTTACCGTTCGTGCAGTAAACAACGGACAGCAGTCCTCTGAAGTCAAGAGGCCTGCGCTACCTATCCAGTGAAGAAACTGGTTACAGCACCCTGCCCCGAGGCAGATGGAGAGCTCGGCATTCACTTACCTAAGACATCTTACTCTACACGTCAGGCATACAGTGCACAGAGGTCCAGCCCAAAGAGCCAACCGGGTGCTACACATCACCTTTGAAGATACGGTAGTCGCCCAGTCAAGACCGGCGCCTCTGCGAGAATCAGGTGAGCGTTACAGAACGCAAAGCCAGCCGCAAAACTCTCGCCCAGGCGCTATGGAAACCTCGGATACTGACCCCCTAGCCCGGTTACTTGGGGAACTAAGGGCAGAAGTGCATGCAGCTCGTCAGGAAACGAATGCTCTAAGAAGGGAACTAATTATTTCCAAGGAGAGAACAGACAATCTTGCTAGACAAGTGCTACAGTCACAAGCCGGACAGACCCCGTTACCCGCATCAGGGGCAAATCTTCCTTCAACATCCTCTATGAATCCAGTGCAGATCAACCTACCTGGGAATGTACCTCTGGCTCCGCCCGAACGATTTTCTGGTGACCCAAAGAGGTTTGCAGTATTTATCAATCAGTGCCGGTTGCACTTCTTATGCCGGCCAGCAGCCTTTCCAACTGATCAAGCAAAAGTAGCTTTTGTACTTTCGTACCTTAGTGGCAATGCGGCAGACTGGTCGATCCCTCTAGTTAATCAAGATGATCCGGTTCTCCATGATTTTCAAGCCTTTCAGCTTAGTATGGAAAAACTGTTCGCAAGACATTCACAGGGGCAGGCCTTGGACAATGAGCTTCTTTCGTTGCGACAGGGTAATCAAGACCTTTTGGCTTATATTGCATCTTTCAATAGACTAATAGTGGAAACTCAATGGCCTGAGGACAAAAGGATTACGCTGTTTTATAGAGGTCTACGTGGAGAGCTCAAAGACGTTTTAGCCCAAGTAGTGAATCCCCCACAAGACTGTTCGGATTATATAGACTTGGTCGTTCAAATAGATCACAGGCTGCAGAACAGGAAGGCCGATCGTTCCAAGTTTGATGCTCGAGTATTTTCCAAACCGTCAACTCCTTCCAAAGGAGTAGACTCCGGGGAACCCATGCAAATAGGGGGTCTGAAAGGTCCTCTAACACAAAGGGAGCGGGAAAGGAGGAAACAGTTGCAATTATGCCTATATTGCGGAAACTCAGGGCACTTTCTTCGAGACTGTCCGGTGAAACCTGCCAAGAAGGCAGTAGGAGCTGCAGTTACCAAAGTTACAACCTCTGAGCAGGGAAACGACCTCGCCCGACAAGAATAGAGGTCCTCTTGCCGAGCGTGAAAACCAGTTCCGTGACCTCGCATTTCGTGATACCTATGGTCCTCATTAGCCCTGATAATCCGGATCGATTACATGCAATTGAAGCTTACGTCGACAGCGGTGCCATCGGCAATTATGTGGATCATGAAATGGTTTTGAGGATGAATCTAACTCTTTGTCCCAAGGCTGTAAAGGACGTCATTACTACGGTGGATGGTACGGAGATAGCCTCTGGGCCAGTAACGCATACCACTCAAGAGGTGACGCTAGTAAGTCAAGATGGACACCATGAGAAGATCGTGTTCGATGTGATCAAGGCCCCTCAGTTTCAGATTATTCTAGGAATACCTTGGTTAGAGAAACACAATCCTCTGATCGATTGGCGAGCAAGAACGGTCCAGTTTTTAGAATGTGTCTCTACTTGTCACCCTCCACCTGGTGTTGCACTGGCCGCAATTTCTTCAGAGACTCCCCAGTTACCTCCCGAATACCTAGAATACCAAGATGTTTTCCGGAAGGATCAGGCTAACTCTCTACCTCCTCATAGGTCTTATGACTGCCAGATAGACCTGATACCTGGATCTACTCCTCCTTGTAGTAGAATTTATGCCCTCACCGAGCCTGAGAACCTTCACCTTCGACAATACCTGGATCAATACCTGGAAAATGGGTTTATTCGTCCTTCCAAGTCCCCTGCTTCTTCAGCTTTGTTCTTCGTTCCAAAAAAGGAAGGAGACCTTAGAACTTGTATCGATTATCGCTCCCTGAACCAGATCACCGTTAAGAATAGATATCCGTTACCTTTGATCCCTGAACTCCTGGACCAAGTCAGAAAAGCATGCATATATACAAAGCTGGATCTTAGAGGAGCTTACCACTTGGTACGAGTAAAAGAGGGCGATGAATGGAAGACGGCCTTCCGCACCAAGTATGGGCTATTTGAATATCAGGTCATGCCCTTCGGACTTTGCAATGCCCCGGCCGCCTTTCAATATTTTATGAACGATGTCCTCAGAGAGCTCATAGATGTATGTGTTGTTGTTTACATTGACGACATCCTCGTTTATTCTTCATCGGAATCTGAACATCGGAAACACGTGAAAATGGTCCTCGAAAGATTGCGTCAACACAAACTTTTCGCTAAGTTGGAAAAATGTGTTTTCAACGTGACTGAAGTTGAATTCTTGGGATTCATATTATCACCTGGCGGAGTGCGTATGGATTCTAAGAAGGTCGATGCAGTTCTCAAATGGCCATCACCATCCTCCGTAAAAGGTGTGCAAAGCATGTTAGGCTTCGCTAACTTTTACCGCAGGTTTATCCCCGAATTCTCTCGAATAGTCCAGCCCATCACTGCCTTGTTAAAGAAAAACAAACGTTTTGAATGGTCTACCGAGGCGGAACAAGCTTTCCAGGATTTGAAGACTAAATTTATCTCTGCACCAATCTTAAAACACCCTCGCCCCGAACTCCCCTACATCGTGGAAACTGATGCTTCAAGCCTTGCCATGGGGGCAGTTCTATCACAAAAGGACCCGGTAACCAATCAGTTGCATCCCGTGGCATTTTGGTCCCGCAAATTCTCGCCTCCTGAAATCAATTACACGATTACTGACAAGGAACTTCTGGCTATCAAGTCTGCCTTTAAGGCTTGGCGGCATTATCTGCTGGGGGCCCGACACACCGTTACTGTGATTACGGATCACCGAAACCTGCAATATTTGAAGACCGCAAAAGCCCAATCCTCTAGACAACTCCGTTGGGCATTATTCTTTGCCGAGTTTGACTTCATAATTACCTATCGACCTTGTACAAAGAACGGTAAAGCCGATGCCCTTTCTCGGATGGGAGTGGAAGAACACTTGGTCAACCCTAAACCTGTACCAATCATTCCCGAACAAAGAATTCTGGGTGTAATCGCCACAGAATCCATTGAGGAAGTTAAGGATAAAGCCAGGCAACTTGTAACTCCAGCAGACATACAGAATTGGCATCTGCAGGGAAAGGACTTTGCAGTAAAGGACAACTTATTGTATTTCCAAGAACGATTATACCTACCCAGCACAGATTTACAGAAAAAAGTAATCTCTTGTTATCACGACTCTTTAATGGAAGGTCATCCCGGTATAGCCAAGACCTCAGAAAAGATCAAGCGCTACTTCTGGTGGCCGTCTTGGAAAAAAGATATCAGAGACTTTATAATGTCCTGTGGAGTATGCGCCCAAAACAAGAGTCAAAAGGAAACACCAGCAGGCCTCTTACGCCCTATTGACATCCCACCTCGCCCTTGGCATACGCTTTCTATGGACTTCATCACCGATCTACCTCCATGCTCCGGATACAATACGATTCTAGTAATCGTGGACTTATTCTCCAAGATGGCGCATTTCATTCCGCTCAAAGGCTTGCCAACAGCAGCAACTCTGGCCCGAGAATTTCTCGAAAACATCGTCCGACTGCACGGTTTTCCTTCGGTTCTAATTTCGGATCGAGGTAGTCAATTTATTTCTCATTTTTGGTGAAGTTGCTGTCGGTCGGCTCAAATTGATGTGAGACTATCGACCAGTCACCACCCTCAGACCGACGGACAAACCGAGAGGACCAATCAAACTCTGGAACAGTATTTACGCTGCATGCTGCAACAAACTGAAAAAACTTGGAAAGATATCCTTTGGATAGCCGAGTATGCCTACAATAACTCTGTCCATTCGGGAACTGGGAAAACCCCGTTTTTTCTTTTGTACGGCAGTCACCCTCGAACCTCGGAGTTGGATCCCCTCCAAGATCTTGAAACACCAGCAGTAGACTACCTGCATTCTACAATCACCCAAGCCTTTAAGGAAGCTGTTTCTCACCTTCAAAGGGCTAAAGAACAATACAAGAAAGGAGCAGATCAACATCGGAAGGAAGCCCCTCACTATCAAGTAGGGGATCAAGTCTGGTTATCCACCAAATATCTATCTCTAAAAGGGCCACGCACATTCAACCCAAGATACCTTGGTCCCTATTCCATCACTACCATAGTAAACCCAGTAGCGGTCAAGTTGGACTTGCCCCCGCACATGAAGATACATCCGGTCTTCCACGTCTCTCTATTAAAACCCGTGCAACCTCAAACCCGACTAACCAAATCTCCAAAACCTATCCTAGTGGATGGAGAACTCGAGTTTGAAGTCAAAAGCATTCTGGACTCCAAGATCTCCAAATCTAAACTATTCTACCTAATTGACTGGAAAGGCTACGGCCCCCAAGAGAGATCCTGGGAACCTGCTGAATATGTCCACGCTCCTCGCCTAATCAAAAGATTTCACCCAACATTTCTTGACAAGCCAAAACCCCCTGAGAAGCCCGGTTTGGGAGGGGCCTTGAGGGGGGGTACTGTCATGATCTCTGCTTCCAAAAGGTCAGGGTTTTCCCAACTCCCTTGGAAGCAGATCCATAACCCAGGTTCCGAGTGCCAACCAGTCCCAATTGGGACCTTTTGGACCCAGTCCTGGCGCCAGTGGCACCAGGCTCATAAATATGCCCAGTCCCAGCGCTGGAAGCGCCGGGCTCATAATGCTTGGGTGGACTTACCTTCAGCAGACCATGCTGCTTACTTGCCTGCCAGTTGAGCCTCTGATCCTCTTCTGTTTGGAACTACTTTTCCTGTTGGGTGGGGCTGGAGCCACTCCCTAGATTCAGAACACTGGAACTCTTCTGGAAGGCAGGAACTCTTTTCTTACCAGGAACTCTTTTCTTACTTAGGCGTGGCTGTGGAAGGAGACACCTAAGCACTACAGGAGGCTATTTAAACCACACCCGGTGGATGAATCTTGCTTTGCGTTATTCTGCAACCTCTGCAGCAGAACGCTCATCGTGTCTTCTGCATCCGGTCCTGGGCCTAAGGAAAAAGGCTTACCATCCTGAATCCAGTCTTCAGCAACACCTATAAAGACAAGAAAGAACAGGTTAGCATTCCGGCATCTGAAAGGCAAAGGCTTACCATCCTGAATCCAGTCTTCAGCAACACCTATAAAGACAAGAAAGAACAGGTTAGCATTCCGGCATCTGAAAGGCAAAGGCTTACCTGCTCTTCGTGCGCTCCGGAGGTCTTCACACTGCATTCCGGCATCTGAAAGACAAAAATTTACCAACTCTTCGCACGCTCCGGAGGCCTTCAAGGTGCGTTTAAAGACATTGGGGAACTTTAATACTCACGTGCCATTACTCCTTTCCACATCTAATCCAGTGGGTATTCCGGCACCCTGCAGCCGCTCCGAACTCGTACCTGCAAAATAAAAAGACAGTTAGAGCGCATAGTGAAGCAGGCAACAAGCGCTTACTTACGTGCTTCCAGGCGCTTCCATTCATCACACGGGCTCCATCTTTAACTCACTTCAGCCCGTCATCCGCCATCGCCGGAACCCTGCAAAACAAGAGACATCATTACTAAAGACTTTAAAGACATTTGAATGACTCGAAACTTACCGTTCGTGCAGTAAACGACGGACAGCAGTCCTCTGAAGTCAAGAGGCCTGCGCTACCTATCCAGTGAAGAAACTGGTTACAGCACCCTGCCCCGAGGCAGATGGAGAGCTCGGCATTCACTTACCTAAGACATCTTACTCTACACGTCAGGCATACAGTGCACAGAGGTCCAGCCCAAAGAGCCAACCGGGTGCTACACATCACCTTTGAAGATACGGTAGTCGCCCAGTCAAGACCGGCGCCTCTGCGAGAATCAGGTGAGCGTTACAGTACCCAAGCAGGAGCTGGATCATAAGACCGTCCCCATTGGAAACCCTGTCCATCCTGACTATTGGGCCGGCCCATCCATTGCGGACATAGGTTAGCAGAACCCAAGCCTACAGGAGCTCTTACCCAAGCAGGTTGCAACTTAAAACCCTGTTCATACCGCTGCACAACTTTGAAGCCCAATATCTGCAGATTAGTACTTTCTGACAGGATGAAGTCCATAACCAATCTTCAGCCAGTGGTATAGCACACCACCTGTCCGGAACGAACACTCTATCAATGTCCGTCGAAGACAAAGCATGCAAGGACGTGAGTTCAGTGAAAATCAAAAGAACATTTGTGCGATTTAAATAAATTGGGACTGAATACCCCAGAAAACTTGAAAGTTCAAGGATACTGCGTCCCAGGTGACCTAAACGAGTCAGGCTTGGACCAAAAATTGGCCGATCATTCACGACACTTGGAACAGAGTTGACCTGGTTCTACCTGGGGAGTCGATCTCCAAACTGCACATTCTTTGCAGAACCCTGCACACTATAAGGCTTATATTGGACCCTCCCCACGATTTCAATTTCATTTTTATTAGTATGTTCTTTTAGTGAGGAATTTAAGGAGTCAAAACCAATAGGTGGCTGTCCCGTCTCATATCAAAAGACGCATCAACCCCCCTCTGCACAATAGGTGTGTACAATTTGTTAAGGAGCTTTCCCAAATTCGAGTTGGAGCCCTCACCATTAGATCGACCACCCGGGTCAGAAAAGCCAACGTCACAGCTTTATGGATCACCGCTGGTAAGAAAATAGAAGTTGGTAGTGTGGCATTCCCCAAAGAGCACAGCACCCCTGATTCCCTAGGGGTCATTTCCTGTCTGTTTGTGCACCTGCGTCTTGGCCCCTCTCGTTTTGCTGGGGATTTTTACTGAACCCCGTAAGGGCCTAAGGGCCAGCAACAAGGGGTTACCTTGGGGTTATATGGACACTGGGGGGAGCCTCTTTCATCACAACCTCAGGATCGGTGAATATTGCATTAAACCTAGTTTGGCCCCCACCTCCACCCATCCCCTAGAGCTCAACAATGGGACCCTCAGTGCCTTCACCTCAGAATTGTTACAGACTGATTGCCCCTTCGAGGCTAGGGAGTGTGAATGGGCCCCTCTAGGGTTTATATCAACTGCAACATTCAAAGGAGAGGCCCCAGACCCCCTTGTCTGACAGCTGGGTGAGTTTAGCTGATGACTCTTCCGGGGGGTAAGACCGCATCCGCCATGGGCAGGGCCCGATCACAAGTACCTTCCTCTGCAAGCGGTGTCAACAATTGCAGCTGCTTCTTTGTGCAAATCCCCACTTTTTTTTTTACAAAGTCTGGAATCGTAAGGTTGCGCATGTATTTGCGTGATGAAATATTTTCCATTGTGCCGGTTTCTTTTTTTTCGACTTCTTCCCCTGAAAACCTTTTGACGAGAAAGTACCTATTGCATCAGAAGCCCCCTCTTCCCCATCATGCAGATTCAGATTTTCTAAAGAGACCCCTCCCATTGGGCCTTGTATTCTGGCACCCTGGTGCAGAGGCCTCCAAAACAGACTCCTCAATGACAATGGGGTCTTCTTCATCCGAATCAATAGGATATTCCTGTTACCCCAGAGGAAAGCCGGTCCTACGGAAACTATGTGTCCCAGGCAGGCCTCCAGATCTTCTACTTATGTGTTGATGGAGTTCACAGAACTCTACTGGCATAGCTGCATCAGCTTGTTTGATTGTGCTCATGTCGGTTAAGGTATTCATCTGAGTGCAGCCCAGAATAGCAAGGCTTTGAATAGGCATATAGGTCCCGTCAAGTCCCGCTTTGCCGCAGACGTTTCTGCGCAGCTCCTGGAGACGTTGGAAACTTGTTTCGAGAGACGCTTTGGTGCTGATTTACTCTACTGTCTTTGGACTCCATTCCCCACAAGGTGAAACGTCTTCTGGAAGACTAAGATAACATCTATTATTGAACTTTTGAACTAAATACCTAAACACTCTTGTCAATTTTGTTTAGGCTGTTTACGTGGAGGCGGATCCTACTTAACCTGGAACGCGCGCGCACCGCGCGCGCGCACCCAAGCAAGTCCCGTCAAGTCCCGCTTTGCCGCTTCGCCGCGTTGGTCGCGGCTAGGCGGTGAACTTGGTGGCATTTTGTTTTTGATTTATCCAGTTCCAACTTAGTAGGGAACACCATTACCGTCGACTATGAAACGCAATATAAAATCTCTCACAACCGGTATGCCTCCGGTAACTGAGTTGCATAGGTTTAACGGATCAAGTTGTTCCCAGATCCCGCACCCTGTACCTATAAAAAAACCTCGACTTAGTTCTACACTGAGGTCTCGCGCTTTAGGCGCAATTAAGAGTCGACCTGAGATGCTCCTAGGAATGGATATTCGCTCCTTTTGCAGAAATGCCAGTGCTATTGAAACTAGCTCATGCCCTATTGGGAATGCTGTTGAAATTTCGTTATATCAGCCAGTAACGGCTGCCTCGGGACCAAAAGATATCATGCATGGAATGGAGCTGGAATCTGCAAAACGATTAACCCGTCAAAACGACTCTCCAGCTGTTGTGATGGATGTTAGAATTGGGGAGACCTTAAAAACTGGTACAACGCCTAGCTTATCTGTTACTTTTGCGAATGAAAATGTTTCTCTAACTGATAGTGTCATTTTAACAAATGTTTTAACTGGTGTTGCTGCTCCTCATTCGGATGCATGTGAAATTCCTGTTTCCACTGTAAATGGTCCACTGATTGCTAATCCATTGTCGAACTTAGCTGCTCAGGACATACCTGTTATCGATTTAGACACTAATGACTCTATTGAGTCACCTCAAGCATTTTTGTCTAATTTGTCTAAATCTCCTGTGCTTTACACAAATGTCAGTGCTTCAAATTCAGTTGCAAATCTGTCCTTTATAGCTCCGACTCCCAGAAAAATGGCCGAAAAAAAAATCTTGCTATTACTGGGAGTCTTGATCCCCAGACTGTTAGTACTAGCATAGCACTCACATCTATGAACAATGCTATTTTAGCTCTTGCTAAACTGTTCGAAGTCTTAGTCGTAAAGGCAGAAACACATTCAAACCAGGTTGACCTGTTACTTGACAATCAATTTGTACTTTTTAATAGAATAGTGAGTTTGGGCCAGCTGGATGCTGATATAAATGGTAAGAGGTCTGTATCTTCACAGACCTCTGACTTGGCCGAACCCATCGATCAAGTCTATCAACCTATACCATGCATACCTGAACCTATAGTTGACATCATGGAAAATGCAGTCGCGTCAAAAACTGACTTGCAGAAGAGACCCATCTACTCCCTTTTTGGGACTAAACCCGTTGGGCTCGATCCTCAGAATCCCCAGAAACCACTACCTAAAAAGAATCGAGTGCTAAATCAGGAAAAAAAAACGAAAAATATCAAATCTGTATCACTTCATACTTCCCAAACTAAAGCTTTCATTAACAAACTTTCACCCTTAGTATCTACCTCTGTTTTGGCATCTAAAGCCATCACAAGAAAATACTCGCAACAACTTGTAAAAAAAGCCAAGTTACAGTCGACTCCCATTGTTCCTGTCTTGGCACATAGCCCTTTAAGTGAATTGATTAGTGTGGCTGAGCAGATGTCACATAAATCCCATATTAAACCTACGATGGGCGACTCTATTTGTGAAGGGGCGAGTATATCTAATCCAACTATAAATAGTCCTATGGGTAATACTATTGTGACAAAGAAAGCAGATCATGGGGATATGGGGAGAGAGATACGAAGAGCAGTGGATGAATATTTATCCTCCAAAATAGCACCCAAACATGTGACTTTTGCGCCATCTACCTCGGTCTCTTTACCTGAACCGTTGACCGTGGTAACCCCTATCTTGAAAAAATCCAGTCCCCCTGCCCTTGTGGACGTAGCATTGTCTGGCAACCTTGGGCCTATATGTTCAAGCGGAACTGGCAATGCTAAAACAGATTCACTCGGTGATATCGAACGAATTTTACAATCTACTTTTACCAAGTTCCTGGAAACTTCTTTCGCCCCTCAAATAGCCTTACAATCTAAAATAGGGACTAGTTTGTGTACAAACTCCAAGGAGTCACTGGTATCTGCCAAACAAAAATCAACAACTACACGCTCGAAGCGTCTGGCAATTTATTGTTTGACCCTTGGTTGCCAGCCATTACCGGCCAAACAGTATAATTTAAATCGGGCTTCTGTTCTCTCGATATTTCGTGAGATTCCAGAGCTTGATGATATCAGCTCCATAGATATAGATATAGAACTTGTGGAGTTCCCAGAAGCTTCCAATCAGTCTGTTGTAAATCTATGGATCAACTCAAGGGTCGTTCTTAATACTATATGGACCGTAAAGTCACAAATTGATGATCTTAGCTTCACGGTGCACCTCATTCCTGACGCCCCAGATAAACCTGTTATGCGTATAGATACCCCTCAAAACAAATCTTCCACCAACCCTCAAGATCGCCCCGGAAAACTCTGCAGCTGTCAATATCAGAACAAGCATCCTTAGCATTCATCTACCCCCACATCAGAGCTATTCTTTGCCAGCTGGAATTCTAGAGGGAATCGGCACTTATTGAATAATCATTCCCTCCACCTGCTGAAGTATGATGTTATATTGCTGCAAGAAACATGGTTGGTTTCATCCCCGTCCTGGAATAACTATGATGTATGCTTATTACCTGCTGTGAAGCATCAAATGGGTCGCCCGACCTCTGGCCTGTTAACGGCTGTTAAACAGACGTCTGGTCTGAAAATCACTCCGTGGTTCTGCCCAAACGATTTCATACAAATGTCCAGAATTGTATGTGAAAGCTACATATGTGCTACACTTAACATCTACTGGAATCCCTCTGCCATCACTGACGATATCTACGGCCTTTGACATAATCACGATGGATGGAGCCGTAGATATGATCTATTTAGCGGGTGATTTGAATCTACATTGCTTGGGCCCCTTTCCTAAATCCGAACAAAAACGTTTGGATAAGTGGCTTCTATTCACCAAGTCACGGAATCTCTATATGTTGAACGGTGCCCATGCACAGGACATACCACCCAGACCTACATGGCATCGCGCAAGTAGCCATGGGATTATTGACTTCACGTATGTTAATATGGTCATGTCAAACATGGTTACATCCTTTCAAATAACAGAATCAGAATTGAGTGATCATAACATTCTGTGTACTACTTTGAGTTTGAACATGTCTGTTGCTAAACCACACTCTTCCTTTTTTAAGGGAATGTATGAGATAAATCCTGCCAGAAATCGGTTAAAGTGGTCTGAGCAGTCTCTGAAGGCCTTCTTGCTACGTTACCATGGCGAACTAAATAATAATGATGCAGACCAATTGCCGTCAGACACGGTTTTTTATGATCTTATGCAGCTCTTCCAACCCAGCTCTATCATTCACAAATATAAACAAACATCGCATTTGCACATTCCCAATCATGAAATAAGACTTAGAAAATCCAGGGTTCGAGCAGAAAAAAGGGAAGCGCTAAAATTACCCCCAGATCTTCGTGGGCCTGCTCTGTTACGTATACAAACTAGCTATAGAAACTGGGTAAGAGGAATAAAAGCCAAACTGTACCAATCAGATGGGAGTAATATGCTAGAATAGTTATCATCTAAAAATTCTGCTCAGTCATGGTATATCATAAACCAATCTACATCAGGCCATCAGGTTGCTTGCCAGACAAATGACGTAACAGAGGATGTGTGGGTACGCTATTATTCCGACCTATTTGCAACTCCGCGATCTCACCCCTTTGTTCCTGAACTAAAGTTTAACCATCCGTTCCATTTGCACTTTGATAAGGAAGATATCCTGTACTATATCAATCACGCAAGCAATTCGCGAGCACCTGGACCTGATGGTCTATCAAACGCACACCTTAAACAATTTCCGAACATATGGGCAGATATATTATTTACCATGTTTGAATCAATTAATACTTTACAAAAAATTCCGATATCATGGAGAAGTTCTATCGTCATTCCAATATATAAGAAGGGCGATCGTGCCAATCCATCCAGCTACAGACCCATCTCACTACTTGATGTCTCGGGAAAGATCTATACCCGTCTCATATTGCGAGAACTAAATAACTGGACAAAGACGAACGTCAAAAGGGATCCGTTCCAATCTGGCTTTGTTACCGGACTGGGGACGATCCCTAATATTATTACCCTTAATATGCTGAAGTCCCAGTACGCATCCAAGAAACAAACTTTATATTTTGCGTTTATTGATTTTAGCTCTGCTTTTGATTCTATAAACCGAAATCTACTTTTTAATAAACTAAAAGATCTTGGCTGCCCTTCCTCGCTTTTGGCTCTAATTATTCAATTACACACAGATACTACCATGAGAGTTCGGCTTACAATGCAAGGACTCCTGTCTGCCTCCTTTCCTACCTGTATTGGTCTAAAACAAGGATGTACATTGGCGGCCTCATTGTTTAATCTCTTTATCCTTGACCTAGGCTTATCATTTCGTAGAATTATAGCGGACGCTCCGGAGTTGGGGGGTCAACGTATTCCTTGGCTGCTTTATGCAGATGATTTATGTATTGATTTCTCAGACTCCTATAGGTTTGCAAAACCTTTTATCTGCGTTAGAAACTTATGTGGAGGTTAATGACCTAATAGTAAACTTAACCAAATCCCAGAGTATGGTCTGCAGGCCTACTACTAGATGCAAATCCTACAAGGGTCTTTGGTCCTTTCAACAACAAACTATGGATACTGTTTCGGAGTATAGGTATCTTGGTGTCTGTATCCAAAACACGGTTAGCGATGGGAAACTGCTACATATGCTAGATTCGAAATTGCTAAATCTGATATCCCAAGCGAAAATCCTGTTATATAAGTTTGGGAAATTTACGCTGAAACACATCCTGATGTATTATGAACAAAAAGTTGTCCCCATTTTACTCTATGGTGTTGAATCCAAACTGTATTCCAGGGATAGCACATGGAACAGACTTGAGGCCACTTTCTGGAAAAAGGTCTTGCGGCTTCCGAATTGCTCACCTCTTCCAATACTACGGTTTGAATTGGGTCTGAATTCTCTTCATAGCAGAGTTAAATGGAGAATGTGCGCCTTCTTCCGTAAAAGCCTTCTTGGCCTGACTAATAATAACATCTTGAGTATCGTCGCATATCACCTAGCTGGGTCCTCATCTGGTTTCTCGTTAAATTGGAGAAATACGGTTTTGGACACTTTAGTCGGAGCAAATATCTCTTTACAATTTCTCATGGATTATCCGGCACGAGCAAAAAGAAAGTTTCTTAATTGGGACTGGATTACAAATTATGAACATTGTGTAAAATATAGAGATTTTGATCCTAACCTTTTCGGTGCTAAATGCCTAGGCCAAGCGGCAGGCTATCTCATGAAATGCCCATCTGCAAACATACGCAATAAATTCCTGAGGATAAGATTAAATTTATGGCCGACGAGAGAAATTATGGCCAGACGTAAACTCATTCCAGTGGACCGTCACTTTTGCCGATTTTGTGAGAATCAAAATGTAAAGGAAACCCTCCAACACATAATTGTGTCATGTCCAAATTTAACAGCCACTCGTGACAAATATTGTAACAAGTTATTGAGCATGTACATGGAGAAGAATGATAACGAGATATGGAGTATTTTATTTTAGAATGTCAGATTTTCAGTAATGAAGGCCATTATTCACTTTTTAGAGGCAGTTTTACCTGATGAAATATTGATTTAAATTAGCACCCCTGTGAGGATTGTGATGTATTTGCGAATCTTTATCAGCATAAGTCTACATTGTTTTTATCAATTGTATGTTGTACAATTCTCTTTTATACGTGATTCATTTTGAAAAGTTGATGTTTTCAGCTATATCAAAATAAAAAAAAATAAAAAAAATAAAAAAAATAGGTCTGACTTCCGTACTATTGGCCAAGGATTTGGGAAAAAGGTCAGTCATTTTTTGACCCACTATTTGGAGCAATAAGTGAGAGGCAGAGCTGTTCAAGGCAGCCTTAATGTGTTTTGTTCTCCAACTTTTTCCCACCTAAGTGCTGAACTTCAAAGCTCCGGAGCTTGACTCAGCATGCTGTTCGCCCCGGCCTTCCATTACGGGAACAGCTTGGTTCTCGGATCCCAGACCCTCCAGATGTATCGGCAATAAAGCCGTGGCAAGAAATCCTGAGGACGGACCCACTTTCTGTGGTGTCAGCTGTAAAGTGTCTCCTGAACTTGTCTGACTCCTCAGACCAGTGCAGAAAGCCTTAATTTTGGAACCGATATTTAAATCAGTAATCATCTCTTGGTCAACGGGAGGCATAATACCACCCCACAGTCACCATAGAGTGAGAAAAAAAAGGAAAAAAGGAAGGGCGATTATTGTGGTGTAACGGATTTCCACCACCTGGTACTGGTGAGCGATAGAGATTTCACTTTCACTTTCCCTTTGCTGGCTGATGAAGTACCTTGGAGCCTTTGTAGAAGTAGGACAATTCAGATGGGGGAGCTGAGTTCCTGCCAAAGTTCGCCAAAGACCAGCGACTCAGTGGATGCTACGCGTCCCAATACCGTCTTTAAGCTCTCAATAGGCACCTGCTCCTCAGTCCAGTAAACACTCTGAAAAGACTGTAGAAAGACCGCCAAAGACAAGCGACTCAACAGTGACTCCACGGACGCTCCGCATCCCAATACAGTCTTTAAGCTCTCAATAGGCACCTCCTCCTCAGTTCAGTAACCACCATGAAAAGATTGTAGAAAGACCGCCAAAGACCAGCTAATCAACAGCGACTCCGTGTTCGCTCCGGGTCCCAATACAGTCTTTAAGCTCTCAATAGGCACCTCCTCCTCAGTCCAGTAGACACGGTGAAAAGACTGTAAAAAGACCTGCAAATACCAGCGACTCAACAGAGACTCTGATATTCAAAATCCTATCTTTTTCTAGAAACTTGGTTGGACATTATTTTGGCATGACTGCACTGTTGCTGTTTGGAGTGATGCTGCACCAGCTCACACCCCTCATGAAGAGTATATCTTGCCTTCAGCCCACTTTACCAAAAGCAACGAAGCAGGTATGCATGTCAGGCTGTACCTGTTTCACTTTTAAGAGGGGGATCACTGCTGATTTACTAATAGTAGAGTCGGGTTCAGTAGGTGCTTTAGCCACTACTCGTGCCTGAACGTATTTCATCTAAGATACTAGGTTTAGAAGGATGAAAGCAGACAGAAATGAAGTGGGCACAGAGTTGGCTTTCAAAAATGAACGTGAGGCAGGGGATGGCTAGTGTAGGTTATTCTTTTGTGCCCACAAATAGTGTGATCCTTCCCAGGCCAGCAGAGGAGAAAAAAGTTAAGTAAAACAACCAGTGATACAATAGGCAGCATGAATATAACAGGAGAGGTGCTGCTTTCCTGATTTCTTACTAGGTTACATACATTACTCTAATGACTACACTGCAAAGGAAGAACAATGCTGTTTTGCCTCAAAGGAGAACTCTGTTCTAAGAATTATAAGCAGAAACATGCTGGGGCTCTATATACGTTTGAATCCTCATAGAAACATCACTTGCACAAATGTAACTGGTGGTGTTTTGTTCAGAATGCCTGTCCCCCCCACCCAAGGAGTCCCAAAGTGTCCCCCCACAGCAGGCGTTCAGAGGCACTCCACAGTACCTCCTTTCACACCCTCTGTTGTTGCCCCAGACCTCGAGCTAGGGGCTAGCTCTTAGGGAGACCCCATCTTCATGTATGGCCGATGGAAGGCCATCTCCCAGAACCCAGAGCCTTCAATGGGCAGGATACCTTTCCTAATAATATGCCAGGTTAACCCGCCTACACTATAACACCACATCGAACAACTGTCAGCTGCCGCAGACAGCCACCATCATTGCAAATCAAGTGAATCCCTCTGTGCATAGTACCAGGGCTCATAATTAAGGTTGTATGAGTAGGAGCCCAAACCAGCTCCTGGGTGTCAGGAATCCCCCAGTAGGCAGGAGCTACCGCTGGGGAACCTGGAACGAGTACCCAGCACATGGCAAATCTAACATCCACATGAGATGCCCAGTTTAACCTTTTAGCTATTATGTATGACCCCTTGTGTTTAAATGTGTCCTAGATGTACCCTAATTCTTCTTTATTAACATTCTCAAACACTCAAAGTTAATGTCATGTTGTGTTATGTTATGTTGATTTGTACCGTGCACCTCTACCACCCAGGGGCAGTCTCCAGGGGCTTGCGTGGCTCTGCAAAAGAGGGCTGTGGGGGGATAGTGGGGAATAGGGTGCGATGATAGATTCAGAACCAGGAGGAAATGGTGTCCGTCAGTGTTGTTTTGCATGTGGTAGTTTGTGGGATGCCTTATGCATTGTAACCATATGAGTAAGATTCCGTGGCTCGGGTGTGTGGCAGTGTTTTGCATTGATATTAGTGTGTTTTGTGGTTATGATGGTTGGTCGTGTGCACTGGTTAGATAGTGGTCGTAGCTGAGAGGTAACCCGGCATCTTGGTATGTAGTTGCATTGTTGAAGGTTTTGGGCTATGTGAGTGGTTCGCTTCAGGTGTGGACATAGTGGTAGTTCTCTGTTTGTTTATGTGGAGTGTGGTTAGTGTAAGATCCGGTGTAGTGGCATCAGATATGTCAGAGTAGCAGGAAGGGAAAGGAGTTAGTAAAATCAGTCAGTTTGTTGGGATCTCTGGCGCGGCCCTTTGGATGCTGCTTGATGGTATCTAGCCAGGTTCTTGTCTGTGTTTTTTTTGGTCCATTTCATCTCCTCTCTAGTTGTTTGGCTCTGGTGTTGTTGTTGCCGCTCTCCCTTCTAAGTTGTCATTGTCTACTCAATAGGCAGGGTTTGAGCAGTTTCTTGAAGGTGATGTGGTCTTCTGTGGTTCTAATTACTTTGCATGCTGTTACAGATGTTAGAAATTAGACGTGAGAACGCTGTTCCACCAAATTTCCTTTTTTCGTAATGGTTTGCCTCTATTTGGAGGTTGTTGCTGGATCTTAGTTTCCTTCCTGGGCGATAATGACTAATCTTGTCTTGGAGGAATTCCACTCCTTGTCTGTGTAAGGCTTTGTGGGTGACGCCGAGTGCTTTGAATTTAGTGCGCTCTTTTACTGGTAACGAGTGTAGGCTTTTTAATGCTGGTGTCCCTTCTGTTCAGTCTTAATAGGATCCTGGCTGTTGTATTTTGCATCCTTTGGAGTTTCTTGGTAAGTATTTCTGGCATTCCTAGTGTAAGGAATGCATGGTATCAAACAGTGTAGACAGACACAAGTGATCACAGTTCAAGGGTTTTTATTGAACTTCAATTGGGTTTGAAAAACACCTATCTAATCCTAAATCTTAAAATGGAAGCAAGCTACGACCATGAAATAATAAAGAACGCAGTCCTAGTAGATTCTGGCCAAAATAAAAGGGCCTATTCCAATAAACCTATTGCCAATCCTTACTTCTAAATACAAATGGTGTGGGAAACAATGTTATTCAAAAGAAAAGTGTTCAAGAATTGATATGTCAGGATAGTTGAGCTGTTAGCTTCCCTTCTCCACGTTTTCTGCACGGGACAAGTCGGCACACTCGAGCTTAGCACATACTCTGGCTTTACTAGCACGAGGATGCAGTTCAAGATCTCTGTGTCAGGACCTTCTGTGCCAAAGTCTCTCTACCATTCAAAGTCTCTTATTTCAGAGAGCCTCTCTTCAGGATTCTCCTATGCACAACTTCTGTGGTGATTCGCTGTTCTCCCCGGGACCCCCTCTGCTGGGCTCAGACCCACTTTGACGGATCTATGTGATCATTGCGACCACTAATATTACGACGGCCGAAAAAGGCGACTTTTTTTGTAATTGTTTTTAAAACCATTCTTACACCACATACATATGCAGGGGGGAGACCCCCCCGCACCCTTCCATATTACCATTACATACCCCCCCACATATATATGGTGTAAGGGGGGTCTAAAAAATAAATCGGCATTTTCGGCCATCGTAATTGTGAGGGAGACATTTTGGCCCATTATCACCTTAATACAAAACCTTCAATTTGTCTCCCACTGCCGGGCTCAGACCACATTTATTTTAATTTTCCAAACTTTATTTACTATATCAAAATCAAAGACTTTTGAATGTGCATTGGATTTTGCTTGACCCGTCACACGACCACTTTGATTCACAATTCTTTGTTCTCTTCTTAATATATCCCTTTTAACTTTCACTTCTGCCACTTCTCAGCTGAACACCTTACAGAAACCTTCGATTGAGCACCCACGCGTTGCCGGATCACTCTGTCAAAGGTATCGTATCAAAGTCTCTTCAAAGTTCAAACACTCATCAGCAGTACAACTTTACTTGCATCTTTTATCACATGCATTTTAACAATGTTCATACCAGCGCTCACCATACAATGTTGCTGCTTACAACCTTGGTTTCAACGCAGACCGGTCTTGTATCGGTCTCCCCAACTCACCGGCTGTGTTAATTTCACTGGGAATGCTTTGATCTTGGAGCCAAGGACCGTACCACAGCAGTTTCTGCTCCTCCCTGCCTTGATTAGTGACGCTGGAGGGATCTGGGTATCACCGGCGCACAATACAGTATTCTTCAGCCTGGTTTCCTGTTCTTATCCTTTCTAATCTCAAGGGTTCTTGAAAGTAACGGTTTCTTGTCTGAAAGGTCAAGTGAACTTCCCTCCTTGTCAGCCCCTCCTGTTTTGCCATCTTTTTTCTCTTGTTCCACTGCCATTTCCTTGTGTGCTTTGCCTCACTAAGAGTGTGCTCTCGTGCTCTGCCATTTATCAGTGTGGGGAAGTGTAATGGAAGTCAGATATGAGTGATTGTCGATAATTGCCTGACCTCGCCTGACCATGGTATTGGGACACGTCATGTATATGGCTCAGGTGTGAGTCTGTTTTCTCCCAGAGTGGGCTGGCCCTGAGAAAGTGTTTGTGCAGTAAAAGGGAGGGGAATTGAGTTTCTAAATATCCCATCTGATAGGATGGGATAAAGGTGTTACAGGGAAGAGATGGATACCGTGTCTCACCATCCAGCATCCCACTCCCACTCCCTAAGGACCACTCACCCAGGTGATCCTCCTGCACTGGTCCACCCCCAGGGTCTGGGTCCAAAGGCGATAGCCATGCCCTGGCCACCTGAGAGAGGGATCCGATCCACAGGGACTAGTGGGTGAGACACCTTCTGCTTTCTTACACTAGGTAGAGGCTGTTTGCATAGTCAATCCTTGTGAGTATCAGGGATATCATTATGAGGGTTCTGTGCAGGAAGGTTAGGTAGAGGAGTAATCCCCTGAGCAGTCATAAGAAGAAGAAGCATTTTTTGGTGATTGCGCTAACTTGTGGTTCCAGTGATAGTCCACTGTCCATGAGTATTCCTAGGTTATTTACTACATCGGTAGTCTCTGGTTGTATTCCCATGCCGATCGGCCAGTCCAGTTGTGGGTTCATTTCATCGGATCCTAAGGGTGAGAGCATTATTTCTGTTTTTGCTGGGTTCAGTTTGAGTTTGTTCATTGTCATCCAGTTGTAGATGTCTGTGAGGCAGCTGTTGAGGTTGTTATTTTGTGCCTGTGTTCTGTTTGTTTTCACAATCAGTTGCGTGTCCTCTGCATAGTTGTAGGCTGTAAGTCTGTGGGATCAAATGATTTTCATCAGTGGGACATGTATATGTTGAAACGTAGAGGGGAGAGGCTGGAACCCTGTGGGACTCAGCAGGATATATTTTTGGTGTTTGAGGTGAATGGTGGTAGGTAGGTTCTTTCGGTTCGGTTTGTTAGAAATGAAGTTAGTCCCTTTAGTGCAGATTCCTGTATGCCACATTCCATCAATCTTTATATTGGTGTTGCATTGCTGATTGTGACAAAAGCCGCTGATATGTCCAATAGTATGAGGGCCGATTGGGCATTGTTGTCTGCATTTATCTTTAGGTCATCCCAAATTGATAGAAGTGCTGATTGTGTTCCTCTCAGTGGTCTGAAGCCAACTTGTGATTGGTCGAGTATTCCGTTTGTCTTCAATGTGTTTAAAAAGGATTTTGTGCACATGGTTCGCCGGGACCTTTGCAGGGTAGGCCAGGTGGGATATCTGTCTGTAGTTGCTTGGGTCTTCTGCGCTTCTGATTCCTTTTTTATCAGTGGTTTGATGTATGCTGATTTGAAGGCAGATGATACTATTCCTCTTTTGAGTGATAGATTCATTAGCTTCCAGAAGTGTGTCGCTGGAGTTCTGTGGTGGAGGAACCCTTTGAAGATGTCCGGTGGGGCAGGGGTCCCTTGGAGATCCTGCAAGGTTGGTATCCTTGATCAGCGTGACAAAGGTTTCCTCTGTGATTGTTTCTAGGCAGATGAGCTTTGTTGCCATCTCTGTTTCGTTCGATGTCTGTGGTCTGAGAGCCATGGTTGTATTTGCCCAGGCAAGGTTGATGGTCTCCTGGATTGCTTTTATTTTTGCTCTCAGGTGTTTGGTGATGTTGTCACGAAGTGTTTGTGTCGGGGGGATGTAGTTTTTGCAGGAAGAGGTTTTTTTTATCTCTTTGATGATTTTGAAGAGTTCTTTCTGTGGGTTGTTTTCCGATACTATTCTTGGGGCATAGTAGAGCTTCTTTGATTTGTGGACTGTTGCTTTGTATAGTTTGAGTTGTCTTTGGTATTGTATTTTGTCTTGTCAGGTGTATTGTTCTCTCCATTGTTTTCCCATTTTGTGATTGTTTTTTTAGTTCTTTCAATTCTTCTGTGAACCATTTTTTTGCCTGTTTGGTGTTGCTTTGAATGTTTTGGCTGGGGCTAATTGGTCACGGGCCTTGATGATCCCATTGCTGAGTCTGTCTTCTGTTGTATCTATGTTTGTTTCGCTGTGTTCTCTTTCACTTGGGGCGGTTGAGTCTAGAAGGTGTGTTAGGGCCTCTAGGTCTGGGTTTTTTCCAGTTTCTTTTCTTGCTCGTACAGAGTATTTCTTTCCCGGCTGGTAGACATGTATGGGATGTGATTTAGAATGGTATTAAGTAGTGGTCGCTCCATACCATTGGTGTAGGTAGTGCGGATTGGCATAGTCCTTCCCTGCAGAAAATTGCATCCAGGGTGTGTCTGGCATCGTGGGTGGATCGGTTTACTCTTTGATTAAAATGCAAAGTTTCCAGAAGTGCGCAGAGTGAGTTTGATGTGGGCTTGTTTTCTTTTACGAACCATATGTTGAAATCTCCCAGTATGATTAGGTTGTCATGGTCGGTTGATATCATGGCGGCCTCGTCCACTAGTTTTGTTGCAAAGTTTTGGTTGTAGGAAGGTGGTCTGTAAATCAGGAGGAATACTATGTTGGATTGATTGTTGATTCCTAGTCTTCTGCATTGGTAGTGATTATTTGAGATGCTCGGACGTGTTCTTTGTGTTTAATTGCGATTCCGCTTCCTCTTCGGTTTTCGGGTATTGCTTCATTCACAATGGCTTTATAGTTGTCTGATAGCCAGCTTTCTGTGAGAAAGAGCACGCCTGTGCCTCCTTCGCTTAGGAGGTCATGGATTTCAGTTGAATGTTTTGCCATAGATCAAACGTTGAGGAGGTTGTAGTGTAGTTTTTTTGTTTTCCTTTCGGCTTGTTAGTATTGTTTGTTCTGCCTGGTGTGTTGTTCATTGGGTTTCCATTCCAGGTGGGTTTTCCCCTGTTGAACCTGTTGGACAGAGTGGTTCTTTGTTGATCAGACTCTTCATCTAGTAGACCAATAAGGTTTATGGTGGGTTTGGTTGGTTCTGGTTTGTTCCGGGTGAAAAATTGGGTAGCTACCCATCCGTTGTTCCAGTCTTTGGTGATGTAGGTGTGTAGAGTGTGATGGATTCCAACTTGTCCCTCATTCAGGTTGGGGTGTTGTCCACGGTGGAGACTGGGTTGGGATGGTTTCTTAGTTGTCGTGTTGCGTTTGGTGTCCTGGTTTGGTCTGTATTTGTGACACTTTTTGGCTGTCGCTTTGTTGTTGCTTTGCTGTTTTTGCCTGCCATATTGTCGTATGTGGAGAGGTAGGGCGCAATGCTGTCTGTTTCTGCTATGTTATTTGTATGTCTCCTCGGGCCATCTGGGATGTTTATTGTCGAGTTTTTCGGGGTTGTGGGATCATGCTGGTCGGTCACTTCACGTGTGGTTTGGGCTTTCTTATTATTTCTGTTGTCTGTTCTGGCGTCTTTGTCTTTCTTGTGGTGAGGCCTGCTGTTCGGGTTGTGTTCCTTTGAGTAGGCGTCCTCTTTTGATTAGTGTTTTTCCCGGTCTTTTGGGTTTAGCATTTGTTGTTTGTCATTTGTTGCTACTTGTGTTTGTATGGTTGTTAGGCGGTTTAGAGCTTGGTTGGCAGAACTTTGTGCTTCCATTTGTTTATGCACCCTCATATGAATGTTTGTAAGGCACCACTTGGCCTGGGGAGCTAAAGGTACCTCCTGGTAGCTGTTGGTTTCAAGCTAGCCAGGCTCATCTAGGGTAAAAGCAATTTCGAACCATGTACGACTATTGATGACTCTCCCAGTCTTAGCCAGCCAGTGTAATTCCTAATTTCCATGCTGCTCACGCGGTTCTCATGCTCCTTCATTCGGCTTGCAACAGTACCAGGACCGCTTTATCATCGGGCCCATGCAACACTTTGAGGAACATGTCCACTAAACCGTGGGGCCCAGAATGCTGTGGCATCTCCTGTGAGTGGAGCTGCCTTCACCATGACAGTGCACCTCGGCAACACTCAAAGAAAGGAAGGGCCATGCCATGCTGTCCGTTCAGGCCACCTCCTGCTCATGGTGTGCCCTAGTGCTGAGGCCATCATAGAGCACCCCTGATGAATCTTATGTGCTCTTCTGAGGTCACCACCTACCCTGGTCAAGGTCATCACACTGCGCTTGCACAAGGTGCGATAACGGTGCATTACTGCTGAGGACACAGGACTGACTACAGTCATGGTCCTGCAGTTCATGGCTGGTCTTCTCGTGCCCCCAGGACATCACAGAATGTTAACACCAGGCTACCCAGTAACATTGGGGCAGAGGGCAGAAAGTTCAAACACGACTGCTCATTCTTTTCTACAGATGTCCCCCTACGCTGAATTCAAGTGCCCCAAAGCAATCTAAAGAAATGGGCAAGTAAGCGAAGAAGGTGGTCCTGGTGATGAGGCTCCTCCCAAGTCATAGTTCAGGAATGGGCTTATTCGACAAGGGCCCTCTCCCTTATGCCTGGAGATGCTGAACGCTTGGCTAGAGAAGTACCCTGATGAGCGGGCAGCACAAGTACAGCACAATAGTTTTAATTGTGGATTTACGGTACCAGCAGTAGGAGTAGAGAGAGGCAACATTGCCAGGAATCCATCATCCTTTTTCGCACTAAGGTCCTGGGACTGGTCAGAGTGCAGGTCCTTTGAACTATCCAGCTTTCCCAGATTTTGCATGCTCCCAGGTAGGGCTGGAAAAGGCTAAGTGTTACCCAACCTACAATCCCTCATCCCCAAAGGGGTCATCGATGAATGATACAATTGATCATGAGAATTGTTTGGTAGATTTGCTTCAATGGCTATGGGATCGGTGAAACTGAGAAAGATGGGCAGACCTATCGCCAGCCCTCTGGCCTCCCCCTGCACATCCCACTTTATTCAGGTTTTTGGGCTTCCATGTTGATGGGTGTTACTACTTTGACAAGTGCCTGTCGGTGGGATGCTCTGTTTCATGCTCATCATTTGAAGATTTCAGTGTGGTTCTTGAATCAGTGGTGTGTTTCGAGCAACATCATAAATTACCTGGATGATTTCTTGCTGTAGGAAAACCAGGATTTTCAGACTGTGGCCCTCATTACAAGTCAGGAGTTCATGCCGGATTCCGCCATGGTGGATGGCGGAATTACCGACCCATTCCAAGGTGAGTGGGGCGGTAATTCCCCATTCACCATTTGCCCTTCCCCATTCCCATTTTTGCCCCATAGGGCATAATAGGGATGGGGAAGGCGCTAATTACGGCACCGTAAATTACGGTGCCGTCATTAGCACCAAAGTCCCTTAGCGCCTTGGACTTTAACGCCTGCAAAAAGCAGGCGTTAAATTGTGAATCAGGCGTTAAGGGTTTAACGGCGCCGACGGCGCCGTTAAACCCTTAACGCCTGACTTGTGATGAGGGCCTGTGTGAGGTTTAATCAATGTATTTCTCTTTGTGATGGGCAGGCGGGTTGTCCTGGTTGCAAGTGGATGCAGCTCCTGACACAACTGCAATTTTTGGGGATTGAAATGGACTCCATGGCTGGTTGTTTTAGACTACCTAAGGGAAAAGTGCAAGCATTCAAAGAGCCGGTTAGGGTGTGCCTGTTGACAAGGGAGGTGGCTCTTCACCAGCTGCAAACGTTCGTCGGACAGTAAAATGTCATCCTCAACCTAACACCCACGGGGTGCCTCTCTTCAAGATCTACAAACATGCTGATATCGGGCTGAAAGAAAAGCACCACAGGCAAGTTGGTCAGCTGATGCGGAAAGGACTTGAGGGTGCTCGAGGAGTTCCTGGACACCTTCCATGGTTCTGTGATCTGGCCGATGGGCCAAATGCCTCTGTTGGACAGCACACGAGTGCTGCAAGGAGTGTGGGATTTGGGGCTATTTTCAAAGGTGGGTACTGTATGCTGCAATGGCTGGAGGAATGGGTTGATTGTGGTCTGGAGGGCAATCTGTTTTTTTGTAGAATTATTCCCATCGTGTTGGCACTATGGATTTGGTGGGGAAGGCTGAGTACCCGACATGTAGTATTTTGATCTGAGAACATGTCACTTGTGCAGGCGATACGTAAGAAGAGTATGTACGGTGGCTTTGAGACAGTTGAAGAGTGTGGTGCCGACTTGTTAGAAAGCCAACTTTCTGTTCAAAGCTAAGCAAACATCTGATATTGTGAACCATGCAGTATACAGCTCCTTGATGCCCTTGGGTTTAGTGCACTTTCTAAACGTATAAATAAATAAATAAATAAATAAATAAATAAATAAATAAATACATGTGGCATGGCTCATTTTAAGATGCAGGAATTTCAACTTCACCATCCTACAGCGGCAAGAGTGATGACACTGTTCCTGTCAGGCTTGGGGAATCTTGGTGCCTCGGGCTACAGGATCTGATTGCGGCAAGAGTTGCACCAACATCTAAATGGTCTTACGAGAGGGGATTTTTGGCATTTGAGGTGGAGCTATTTAACACATAATTTTCCTGGTCCTTGCTATATGGTAATCAGGATAAGTGACTTGATACCATATCTACGAAGGGAAAGGAAGGGGAAATTCGGTTACCTTTCCATTCTGTGGTCAGTTGCGCTGGCATAGAGGATAAGGAATTCCCCTCTCGCTCCTTCAGCATAGGGGCAGCAGCTGCTAGAGGCAGCCTGAAGTGGGCTGACTGACAGGGAGGTTCCGGCAATTAGGGGGTGGGCTCCTAGTTGTTTCAAGCGTTATGTATGCTCTCTCTGGCTGTGAATGCTCATGCAATGTCTCTTGCTGGCCAGTCACTGTCTCCCTCTGGCAGGTGAACGGAAGCATACATGTGTTCTGGATCGTGGATGACTCATTTGTGTTGCTTGCGGCAGTAAGGTTGGACGTACCCGGAGTCAAGAGGCGCAGCGTGACCTTGTGTGATTGTGTCTTTTCTGTTCAGCATTAAGGGTCTTGGGCTTTCTCAGGGGAGGGCATGATCATGATCATTGATGCTAATTCTAACACGGATACGTTTCCTCCGGGCTTGATAGTGGGCCATGACATGACCAGTTTTGGCAGTGGAGGGGAGGGGGAGTTACATTAATGATTTCCCTGGTGTTTATTCCCCATTGTTTTGCATAGGTTCCTTTGAAAGTCCAAGCTCTGCCCCCCCCACCCCCCCCGCCCACCCAGCATTCCCAGAGCAGGTATGCCCTCTTCTCCTGCAAGAGGTGTCAAAACGTCCAGGAAGAGAACCAATGGTATCCTGTACGGGGAGCACCATATGTTTGGGTTGAAACGTCTAGGCCAGACGCAATGAACACGTGGCTCTGCAACTGCTGGCCCAGTAGGAAACAATTGACAATACTAAATTCATCACATTCGGTTTGGCCAATTTAATCTGTATTTCCTCGTCTGACCCTATATCAAACCAGATATATAGCGTTACATTTAGCCAAGCACTGCCAGCAGATGAATGAGGGTAAGCAGTTAACATTCTTTTGAACATGAGCAAGTACTTTTAAAGGCAGCCCATGACTGTTGGAAAGCATTTTGTTAAAACAAGCTTTGTTAGTAAGGCACATGTTAATTTGTTTCTTCCCTGTTGCCAAATCACATTGCAGCTGCTTGCCTATCAGTTGCTAGGCCGCAGCAAAATGCATACAAATGCGAAACATGCATTTAGACAGGGAGCATTTTGAGAGTGAGGCCTGTTTAGCAGATTTAGCAAGGGCGTGGGAGCCCCTCTACTGAGAACGACACAGGTCAACTACCCTGTTCTATGGACTTTCTTCCACTCGGGAGGCTCTATAGCCAGGTTTTAGCTCACTCCGCCCTTCACAGAGGAGAAATCTCCATGTGAACAAGGGCAGTTCCGCACCAGCCCGGTAGGCATTTCTCCTCTGAATAAGAGTACAATCAGCCCAGACCTTTTTCTGAATGTCTGTTTAGCATAGCCCACTTGCTGAGAGAGAAAATCCACCACAATTTTGTGTAGCAAAAATCACAAAAGCTCTGGATTGCAAATCCTTGCAGATGACGTTCTGTTACAGGGTCATTTTGCACGAAGTATAATTGCATGCTGGGGACCGCTAGCGTTAGCCTTTATGTGCTGGTGGATCCTGTCCGTGCTGTTCTATACATTAACAAAACAGAGATTAAAAGTGAAACGTAAAAGCAGGTGAAATTGGCTTAACTCTTCAGTTTTAATGTCTGTTTTGTAAAAAATGTATGTCGCAAAGCTCAATTCCCTTCTACACCAATAATTGGCAGGAGGTTTGAAAGAAGGGGTCCAAGCATTAACCCTTGATTTCATGCTTTGGTTAATGCATTGTCCATTACAAAATTACCCCTTAATTCTTTTTCACTGACTATATGGTATCGGGGAGTGGCCAAATAAGCAGTAGCTATTGTCATCCTCCTGTGGTGGGGTGAGTTAAGTAGGGCCTGCGTTAAATTAAGTGAGGACTGTCACTGTCGCCAGATGCTTTGAAAAATATTCCCCCTGGGTGGGGATAGCTCGGTCATTGACTGAGCAGTATGTCTATGCAGGGGTCTCCAATGTTGACGTTAGCCAGAGCTACTTGTAGTCAATGGCCAATTGGTGGGAGCTACTGGCAAGAGGTACTGGGGTGGTGACATCCATAAGTATGAGCATTTGTACCAAGATTTCTTTGGGCTGTTTATTTGCTCTTTATATAAAAAAATATGTGCATTTACCATGATGTGAATAACTTCAAAAATATCTTTAATACATTATTTTTTACCAGTCTCCTAAACATTGTCAAGAATATCAGAATGTAGGAAACTAATCGAGACATTTCCTGTGAAGGCTGACACTGCATGAGATCCACCAGTGCTCAGTAATCTGGCGCCTAGCTTGATACAGCAACAACACTCTGATGCTGTCAGAAGGGATCAATGTTTCCATTTCAGGAAGTTCATGTCTGAAAAAGGCAGATTGGCAGAAATAGACAATCAAATTGGCTGATAGTGCAGATGCCCTCCTTGCCATAGTATTTGCACCTAACCGCACACCTGAAATGGCAGATACAAATTCAGGACACTAATTTAAATATCTTACAACAGACTCAGCCGCGGGAGCCAATGTGCCCTTCACCATCTGTAAAAGTACATTTATTTTTCATCAAATAATTACCAACTTTAAAGGCTGGCTCTGTAACGGCATTTTCACTGCTGATTTAAGTTTAACTACTTTTTAGGATAGCAGATTTGGGAACATTATTTTCATACTTTTTGTGTGTTATTGTAAAATGCCTCTCAACGTTACTCTTTTGTTTGCACTGTAACTTGGGCACGTAGATTAAAGATGCACATTTTCTTTTAATGCTGGAAGAAAACATCTGTTTCCCCACTCTGGATGGAAATGGTATATCTTTTGCCTTTTGCTGCATGAACACGTGGAAATCATGTGATCAAGTTACATGCAAAGATAGTGTAAATCACATGGCTAGAATAACATTCAGTTTTATAGAAATGACTACAAATGTGAACGGATCATAGAACAACCCAACCAAACAATGTGTGAATCGTTATATTAACTTTTTGACTAGAGGGAGTATGGTTGTATCAAGGAATTACCCATTCGGACCTGCCACCCATCTGCTCTTTATGAAGGAGGCAGCACCACAGAAAAGTCACGGGACCGCTGCCTCTCCCTGGAGGAATCATGCAGGTCATTATCGTGCATGAGCAATAGGCCTTGGCTGGCTTGCAAGTGCATCTCTCTCAGATATATTGAGAGCTCCAGCATCACAGAAATGGTGTAAAGTGATCATTATGACATATTGGTTGCGATGGCATCAACATGTGTTTTGCGGTGGCAGTGCTGGTATATCCCACATACTGTTGGTGACAAGGTACAATTGATTGTAACTTGTACTGTGTTTTTCCCAGTTTCCCACTTTTTTAGCAAAAACAGTACTCATAAATTGCCCATTTCAACCCATTATTGAAAGGCTGAAAATCTCCTGACAGAATTTGAACATATGCATACAGGATTCCCCCAGATCTATTTAGATCTCATGGTTTGTGTACATAGCCAAAGGCGAGTTTATTGTTCTCCCATCCCATGGCTCTCCTGAATGTTCTCTCCCTGTATTCACCACCCTGTTTTGTAGAGTGATCTGTTTATTAGCAACTAGGTTTAAACCATATTAATCCTAAACATATCAAAATATAGACATACAAACCACTGCTCATTTTTCTCACCCAATTACTTAATTCGTACTGTTGTTTTCTAAAACATAGCCTGAAACAGAACTCTCAAATCATGTTTTAAGTCCTGGCATTAATAGCACATGTCAATTTACATTCCTGTTTAGTTTTTTAAATGTAAGTGGACACGCACCAGAATGCAGTGCAGCTAGTAGTTTTCCATATTTATTTAAATGTAAAATTGCTGTTAGCGCTTTGTATTGGGACATGCATAGAGGTGGGCTGCTCCATATCACGGCAAAATCCATCTTAACTGTTAATAATACAATTGGGGTACTACTGACTTAAAATAGAGAACTCAGTGGCCCTCATTAGGACGCTGGCGTTAAGGGGTTAACGGCGCCATAAAAGGTGTCTGCGCCGTTAAACCCTTAACGCCTTACTGCGAGGTCCCTTTGCGGGACCCGCCTTAACGGCTGGTCTAGACCAGCCATTAAAGTAGGGTCCCGCAAAGGGACTCTCGAGGTAAGTATGGTACCTCAATTTGCGGTACCGTACTTACCGCCTTCCCCATTACCATTATGCCCTATGGGGCAAAAATGGAAATGGGGAAGGGCCATGGTTGCATGGGGAATTACCGCCCCACCAACCTTGGAATCTGGTGGTAATTCCCTATTCCGCCATGGCGGACTCCGGCATCGATCATGGTGCTAATAGCACCATGGTTTAACGCCAGAGTCCTAATGAGGGCCAGTATCTAAATACAATTAAAAAATGTATTCACAGTTTTACCATAATCTCTGTAATGAAAGACGATCGGATCACACAGCAAGATCAAGATAAGTTCCATCTGAGTTTAAGGTAAGCATAAATGCACCACTTTGGTGGACATCTGCCGCAGTCACGGCTATCAATGCCCAAACTTTAGAATGCAGCTATGACTATGGCAAATCCGGTTTAGCTAGACACATAATGGCTTCTCCCCTTACGCCAGACTTGCCTCAACATCTCTTCCATTACAATACAGCGATAACCTATGGCAATTTTCAGTCTAGCTGGTCACATGTCGAGTCTCTTGCACTAGCGCTCAGTCTTGACCTCCCTCAGGGTGTGCAGTCATAACATCGAAAAAAAAGTCGAATTACACAAAAATCGAAAAAATAATGTCGAAAAAAAAAAGTTGAATGATTTTTTAAAAAAATTTCTATTTATTTTTTGGGTCCCGCATGTAAAAAAAAAAGGTAAGAGCAAAAAAAAAAAAAAAGCGGGTATGGGGGGAACCCCCCCATTTCAAATAAAAAACGTAATAAAAAAGAAATTCGACTTTTTTTTTTTCAACATTATTATTTCGAATTTTTGACTTTCGACATTTTGATTTTCGATTTTATGACTATAAACCCTCCCTCAGAACCCATCCACATGTCTGGCCTCTTGGGTTGCTTACTGGAGCATACCCAGACATAATTCCTAGTCTTGCCCAAATGCACACATGCACTCTAAGCCCTTTCTGAGAATGTCCCATACCTGGACTTCGGTCCCTGAGGCTGTTCCTACCACAAAGCATGCTGAGGCCATAGTAATGGGAAAAGGCACTATATAAATGACAATTCATACTACTTCTACAATAAAGAGCAACATGTACTGCTAGATATTCATTTTTTTCTTGCAAGCTGGGATTCACACAGATTGTCTTTTTTCTGCACACACATGCACGCACACACATTGAGCAACAAAAAAACACTAACAGCTGTAGTTTTAATTTCCCCATTCTGATTGAAAGCCTACAATTGCAAGCATACAAAGTAAAGCTTACCGGAATAAATCTACAGAAACACAGTGACACCAAACCTGTCGCAGCCCCAGCTTTATTTCAGATGGCATGCAGATTTATCAGGGCAGTCCTTTAGGGGCCACCAGAGGTTGTAACTGCGACCTCTCAGGTCTCCCTTGCGACCTCTAAAAAAAAAAATATGTTTTACATTTTTTTATGCAAGCTCCTGGGCAGCACCATGTGGCTCTTTACGTCTGCAGTGGCTGGCTTTCCTGTTCAGGCCCCTTAAAAAAAAGAAGAAAATAAGAACAGGAGTGCCACAAGTCTAACACTTTCAGGACTGACCCTAAATAAGAAAGAATAGGAATACCAAATAATGTGCCTCTCTGGAATGCTATACAATAATTGCTAGACTCATTAAAGGTTTATTTCAGGCACACTTCAAGGGGTGAGTCACTGATTTAGTCTGTTCTTAAACGCCTCAACTTAGTCTTTCATCCTTCTGAGGTCGATAAATGAGTACCAACACAGGTTGGGTGATATTGGGTGTATATTTTTTCTTTATAAAGCGCTTAAGCGTAAGTGCTATATAATAACACATCATTATCATTTGATCATGGATGTCTGCTTGCATTCACTGTCATTTGGTAATATGGGCCTATACACACTGATCTCAACGATACATATGGCGATCCATTCTTGTATGAAATGTACATCACATTATAGTGATATCGTAACCATATTTTTCATAGTGTACAATGCTATGTGCTGCCACTTCCTGTTTTGTCAACGGGTGAAAGGTTGTGTTCCATCGCTTTCTGCGATATTACTTCAGGGTGGGGTCAAATGACATCACACCCTGTGATGTCATCAGGGGGTCAAGGGTCGTGTGATGTCACTTCCACTATCCCAGGCATTTTGGTGAAATGAGGTCCCTGAGATTTATGCACTCTTCCCTTTCCAATCAGCCATCTTTTGCACCTCTTGGTGACAATGGCCACAACACACATTTCCCATTCACTTTTGTTATTGATAGGTAACCCCTTGTTGGCCACTGCCCCAAGCCCTCTAAGCCAACATGCAGCCCTTTCTCCCACCTTGCACACTTTTAAAAAATGGTTTGCTTTGCTGGATGAGGAGAGGGAGGATCAGGGGAAAAGGTACTTCAGACACCAAAATAAACACACAGGGCTTGATTAATGTATTTTTTTGCGCGGTGCAAAGTGACTTTTCACTGCCTACAAACACCCTGATTCATGCAACAGCGCAAAGTGTCTTTTGGCCGTGCAAAGTGATGTTCATGGTGAAATTGGCCCCCACCTGCCCTGGAACATCTCTAGTCTGCCCTGTTGGAACCTGGCTTGTGCAGAAACAGAGCATTGCGGGCATTAGGGTCAGGGTGACACTCAGACAGCCATCAGCTTAGGCAAGGACAGGCTCTGTGCACACACTATGGCACGATGCATTGTGTTAGCGCGCTGAGCCAGAGAAATAAATAAGAACACACAGACCTGTCTTGGCGCATCAGGCACAGAGTGGCCTCCATGCACATCATCAGTCCTGGGGGCAATGGAGGGTGGAAATGCACTGTCTGCTTGGCTGCAGCGGGCAGTGATGAATGCTGCGGGGAACACTTCCGTTTAGGAAGATCCAATATAACGGCGGTTTCCGCCTTTTTCACCTATTTATTTGTGTACAAAATATACGTTTTGCTCTTGGCGTATTAGCAGGCGATGGCAAATAATGAAGTTTTTTATTTAAAAGGATGTGTGGCGCCACCAGGAGTAGGATTTGTACTCAGGGATTGAAAGTTTGGAATTCAAATGCAGTGGATTTGCACAGAATCTGGCTGCGGGGGCAGGGGGTGATAGGGGAGGGGTATTGTCTAATGGTGTTAATTGCTGCTAATTATTTGGTTAGTCTGTAAGGCTGAGGGGCCAGGTTAGCGATGTTTGCAAGCTTGGGCCTGTCACGTTAAAGCAGCCTTTTCCACTCGAGATGATCCTGGGCGTCGTTTGCGCGATTTAGCCCGATATTGTCAGGGGTCAGGGCCTCTATGTCCTCCTCAGTCACCGAAGAGTGCACTTGGAGTGCCTATGGGTTGGGGCATACTCCTCATTTGCAAGGTTGGGCATCTCCAATTTACCGCATTTGGAGTAACAATATTCACAGTCCTCCATTTTCTTTTTCGGTTTACTGTGCCGTAATTGTTAATTCGTCATGTCCTGGAGGATAGATCACGAGTTCAGCATCAGCCTGAACCTCACAGGTTTGAGTCGTAGCAGGGCTGAATCAGTCGTTTATCCTTCATAGGTCAATAATAACAGTTATTATTACAGCGCTTAGAAGTGTGAGGAAAGCAGAATGAAGCACTATATAAAAAAAATATATCTAATTATAACCATGATAGAGCTTGATTCGGATATAATTCAAATATCCATGTAAGCATCACATCGCAATAATAAAAAGGCAGCATTATAAAACAGTTCACAAAGAAAATAAAACTAACACATTAGTTCATTACATATATTTTATCAAAATCTCCCTCTTGTGCCATGCTGCTCTAAAATGTTGGCGAACTCTAGCCCCACTTCGTCGATGGTATGTTAGGTTATGTCATTGGGCATTTGTATAGCGCCTTTTACCATTGGTATGATTCCAAAACGCTGTACATTCAAATATATATCATCTGAATAATGTACATTCTTTTTCTTGTGGATGCTTGTTGTTCCCTTGTTCCTATATCTTCACCTAATGTAATTTGCTCCTAGGTATCCCTAATGTAATTTGCTCCTTCACATTTCCACACAGTGATTTCAACTCTAGGTAGTCCCCTAGTTTAATCTTCTCCCAGGTGCTTCCCACTGTGATTTGCTCCTAGGTAGCCCCCCACCCTAATGTTGCTGCAATCTGTTCCCACTGTGATTTGCTCCTTAGTGGCCTCCCCACTGTAATGTTCCTACAAGCTGTTCCCACTGTGATTTGCTCCTAAGTAGCCCCCCACTGTAATGTTCCTACAAGGTATCCCCACTGTGATTTGCTCCTAGTGGCCTCCCCATTGTAATGTTCCTACAAGGTGTCCCCACTGTGATTTGCTCCTTAGTGGCCTCCCCGCTGTAATGTTTCTACAAGGTGTACCCACTGTGATTTGCTCCTAGGTAGCCCCCCACTGTAATGTTCCTACAAGATGTCCCCACTGTGATTTGCTCCTAGTGGCCTCCCCACTGTAATGTTGCTGCAAGGTGTCCCCACTGTGATTTGCTCCTAGTGGCCTTCCCACTGTAATGTTCCTACAAGGTGTACCCACTGTGATTTGCTCCTAGGTAGCCCCCCACTGTAATGTTCCTACAAGATGTCCCCACTGTGATTTGCTCCTAGTGGCCTCCCCACTGTAAAGTTCCTACAAGGTGTCCCCACTGTGATTTGCTCCTAGTGGCCTCCCCACTGTAATGTTCCTACAAGGTGTCCCCACTGTGATGTGCTCCTAGGTAGCCCCCCACTGTAATGTTCCTACAAGATGTCCCCACTGTGATTTGCTCCTAGTGGCCTCCCCACTGTAAAGTTCCTACAAGGTGTCCCCACTGTGATTTGCTCCTAGTGGCCTCCCCACTGTAATGTTCCTACAAGGTGTCCCCACTGTGATTTGCTCCTTAGTGGCCTCCCCACTGTAATGTTGCTGCAAGGTGTCCCTACTGTGACTTGCTCCTTAGTGGTCCACCCAATGTAATGTTGCTGCAAGGTGTCCCCACTGTGATTTGCTCCTAGGTAGCCCCCCACTGTAATGTTGCTGCAAGGTGTCCCCACTGTGATTTGCTCCTTAGTGGCCTCCCCACTGTAATGTTGCTGCAAGGTGTCCCCACTGTGATTTGCTCCTAGTGGCCTCCCCACTGTAATGTTCCTACAAGGTGCCCCCACTGTGATTTGCTCCTAGTGGCCTCCCCACTGTAATGTTCCTACAAGGTGTCCCCACTGTGATTTGCTCCTTAGTGGTCCACCCAATGTAATGTTGCTGCAAGGTGTCCCCACTGTGATGATTTGCTCCTAGTGGCCTCCCCACTGTAATGTTCCTACAAGGTGTCCCCACTGTGATTTGCTCCTAGTGTCCTCCCCACTGTAATGTTGCTGCAAGGTGTCCCCACTGTGATTTGCTACTAGTGGCCTCCCCACTGTAATGTTGCTGCAAGGTGTCCCCACTGTGATTTGCTACTTAGTGGCCTCCCCATTGTAATGTTTCTAGGTGGTCTGCCACTGCAATCTTCTCCCAGGTGCTTCCCACTGTGGTCTTCCCACTGTAATTTGCTCCTTAGTGGCCTGCCTACTGTAATGTTGTTGCAAAGTGTTCGCACTGTGATGTAGTGTGTGAGGTGGCACAGGGCCCCGCTCTCAACCACCCCTCCCCCGCCCCCCCCCCACTCCCCCGCAAGCACCATTGCCTACCTCAACAATAGCATGTCACATTATTTTAAAGAGGGGCTGTGCTGCTTCCTTTGATGATTCCTGCTCGAGCATCGCCACATTGTCACCTCCTGGCTTGTGACGCTCTTGAGACAAATACCCTCTGCCAGCGGCCCATCAGACGCTGCAGGCCCCATAATTACTGCTTATCGCTTTCTTTGCTCTAGCCTAGCTTTTAAAGCAGCAGCGATTTACACATCATGGCTCATTTAAGAGACCATTGTTTTGGGCAAGGCGTTTCCATATTAAGAAATGCAAAGGGTCATTTTTAGTCTAAAAGCACATACAAAGCACCAGTTAGCTGCCTACATGTACACCCTCCCCAGGCCACTTATAATATATCTCACTGAGAGCAGTTTTAAACGAACTACTTTATTTTCCGATGCTCATGTTTTACACACCAAAAATAGTTTCTTTTTGGTGGTATGTAATATTTTAATCAGACCATATATAAAACCTGTATTTGTCAAACATTGAATCACAAATATAACCTTTTAGTCTAAAGGTCTCATCATGAGTTTGGTGGTAACCCTTAAATGCGGCGGTAGCGCTATTACCGCCGCATTTAAGGGACCGCCAGATCATGAACTTGGCGGATTTCGCTGGGGGGAAATCCTTGGCAAATTTGCCGATTTTCAGCGCGTTTACCGGCGGCGGGAAATCCGCCGACGGTAATAGCGCGAATTTTCCCCATTGGGCCCAATGGGGAATGAGGAATTTGCAAATAGGCCCAATGGGGAATGGTCAATAACCGTTCCGCCGCTAATAGCGCCGGGGGGTTATTGCGGTAGGGCTATTAGAGCCAGTGCTAATAGCGCCGGCGTTACCGCCCAACTCATGATGAGGCCCTAAGTCTTGAAAGTACATTTCCAAAACTCAAAGGCCATGTTTTACCTTCTGCTGAATTGCATTCTGGTATTTGTAGTCTCCCTTTCAGGAAGAGGGGCATAATGCCACAATTGACAATCTTTTGCTTAAAATGTTTCTGTAAGGATTTATATATTTGTGTGAATACCTTCCCATGGTTTGTGTACTTTTTCAGTAATATTTTTTCAAATAGAGTACTGTTCAAAGCCGAACATAGGGGGTAAGGGCAAACAATGAGCAGGCAAGCAAGCCATTCATATATGCCAAGAGGTTGAAATCCTGGAGATGTTTTTTTCCCTTGTTGTGGCCATGTTGTGTTTTTAGGGCATAAGTAGATGATACATGTGGGTGGGCACAATTATTTCAAAGGGTGGCCGCTAACCTGCTTGGGTATTTTTGAGTCCAGCAAACTTGCTCAAGAGTTTGGCTACAAGGATTTCACCAAGGTTGTCAAAGTGCAGACGCTTACCCACAAGACCACATAAAAGTGTCATCAAAACACATGTCTCTCACTGGGATTTTGTTTTCCAAAGAATATTTCACTATAGATTGTTGTGATTAAAAGGTGGGCCCCTTTTACACTTTGCCAGCATAGTTATTGGAAAATCTCCCCCCTCAGGTCATTTTCTGGTGTTGATTAATGTTTTTTAAATGCCAATGCTCTTTTGTCTGGTGCACTTTGTTCTAAGGGGAAAGGTCAATTGAATCAAACGTATATTTCATTATATTGTGCATATATTCATAAGTGCCAGCTTTTGTATTTTGCCATAGGGCTAGATGTTCCCAATGCTAGTGATGCGAGGGAGACGTATCCATCCCAAAGTCAAAACACCACATTTTTACAGCACATTTTGCAGCAGCAATGGGGAAAAAAGCCAGATGATTTACAGGAAGATATAAACATAACATCTCAACAACAGTCACCTAACCTGCTCAATTGGCGCTGCAACATTCTGTTATGGGATTCCATGCTTACCCTTTCAATTCCTGCCCCCCACCAACCAGTTGTGGCCTGCTCCCCCTTCCTATGAAGGCTCAGGGGGTACATTGATGAGGCTCCCTTTTCATTGTGTCTGCTACTACAAAATAAACCTCACTCCTGATATTACCACATAGGTAAATGTTAACATTGACTGTTATGAATCAACTTCCGGGGCACCAGCGGTCCAGGGATGAATATCGTTTCTAAACCATCTATCAGCCCCATACCTCTAGTACAGCAGAAGGGATCTGAACAGATTGGAAATACAAGTCAATTATAAACACCCTTGTACAATTTTGGTAACATCGACGGAACAGCAGGCTTATCTCTGCAAGGTTGTGGATCGTTGGTTAGTTGCAAAACAGTGAAAATACAATTATTACCCAATGCTAAAAGGGACTATCAAGTCAAGGTTGTATACAAATATCTTAATATCACAACAGACAGTTCCAGCACACTACAAAATACAACTCACCCTGCAAAGGAATTCAGAGGACCGACAGTTTCAAGAAGGAAAGGGGATGAACTGTGGATACTGACAGGAGGGTAGTTAGTCGGTAAAGTAATTAATCGCAATAGTTCAAGGATACCTGGTATCAGCAGGCAGCAATGGGTCGTAAAATGTCACTAGGAGCCATTGGAGAAGGACCAGGGGGGTAGAGCAACAATGTACCTTGTGCTTGTAGAAGATCCTGGTGCTCGACAGGGTCGAGTCGGTTTCAAGGTGTATTGCAGCTTCTGCGACAGAGTTCAAGACAGAAGACAACTGCAGGTATCAGGCGCCAGGAAGTGCGGCCAGCGAGGCTGCATGCTGGCCTACAGGGTGGCTCAGGTTCAGGAATTGTTGTCTCAGTGCTGTTTGGCGGGTCTGAAGCACAGATCGAGGCGTCTCAGACGGCGTGAGCGACTGTAGCCTGACAATTGTCAGCAGTGTAGTCGGTTGCCGCTCGAGGGGCTCAACTGCCTCGAAAATCTCCTTTAAGGTGGAAGCTGGTTGTTGCTTGTTGGTGTATCCCTCCTAGCTTCTTCCCTGGGCGCGTGTCGTCCTTTAAGGCGGACGGCACGAAGCTGAGGAGAATGTTGCAGGGAAAAGCTTTGTTCTTGGTTTGGGTCAGAGACTCTCTGGCACTTCCCACCTAGAAAGCTTGTTTTCAGAGCTTAGCAGGGCACATTGTGTGCTGGGTGGGTTGCGGTTCTGTAGCTGGTGGAATGGTCCTCAGGTTCAGTGTTTCCCTCTGTTCCCTGGGAGATGTTTAGGAGAGGGGTCTTGCTTCCCCCTTTGGAAATCCTGGCCTTCCTTCACTGGGAAAAGCTGTATGGCAGACTGTACCTTCACCCAGGGTCCAAATGAGTCCTTCTTGTTACTCCTTCCAAAGTCTTCAGATGAACTGCCCAAAGGGTGGCTCAATTGTCCATTAAAGCCAAATTTGCCCCAGTGATTGGTGTAGGCTAAGCCTACCTTAAGGAACCAATCAAGGTCCCCACCAGCAATCTCCTGCATGCTTGAGGTCATAACCAGAGTGCTTTGCAACAGAAAAGGTAAAGGGGTGAAATCATGTAATACTAAGTCCCACCCATCTTCCTGTCTGTTGTGGATCAAAGGGTCTCTCTGGTTAATTCAGCGCTCTGTGGTTCCAGATCAAAGGCAGGCCTCCATTGAAGTTGTAACGAGAACAGACTTTCTGTCTCCATCAAATCACATACTCCTACCCTCTGAATGGGGTCCCCCTGCAGGGATTGCCTACTATAAACACATGTACCATACATGACAGCTCACTGTCATTGATACTAAGAGGCAGGAGCTGGATTCAGGTTGACACAGATGCATATCAAAGGTGCTGGGGTTTCCTGTCCTTTGTTAGTCCCTCTCATGGGCCTGCTTAAATTTAACTCTCATCAGTATGCATCGCTGCTGGCTATGGCAGGAGGAAGGTTCTGCCCTCCCGCGTTTGATATGCCTTGATATACTCCTGGATGTCACATTCCAATTAAATGTGACATGGAGGACTGCACCTGCAGGCTGTGACCACCCAGAGTACACAGGTCTATGTGTATGTCGTGTGGTGAGCATAGGAAAATGTGTGCAGTTTAGCCTCACACATTTTCCAGAGGTTGATTTAACATCCTTCAATTTCATATACAATTTTTAAAAAAGCCGAGGTGAGTGCACACCCATTGTGTGGATGGTCGAATTCCTCACAGTGACAAATCATATGCTGGACATTACATTGTATTTGTCTCCTGCCTTACTAATGGCAACATGTTTTTAATGTAACTGTCCATGATATTTTGTATATTAAAGACTCATTCTGTGAAATAATTTTCTGTAATATCATTGGTCACCATTTATGCAAATAAGGGGGACCCACACATCTTATGCTGCCCAGGGCCCCCGAAATCCTAGGGCTGGCCCTGTGAACACCCCTTTCCAATACAGAATAAACCATCAGAACTCTGCTTCTTTCCTATGAGCTTGTACTGTATAGCACAGTCCCAGTCCACACATCCTCCCACCAAGCACACAAACCTCCCGTTAGGATATACATACCGCAAGTGCCCTCAACACAAATCACCCCTGCGTGCAGGTTCTCGGTTCACCCTATCTGCATGCCTATTCCTGCCTGACCCTGCTTCGTTTATTTAATGAATTGTCCCCCCTCCGTCTGTGCCATCTCCAATTAGTTTCGCTGTTTTTCGTTCATTCATACCTCACCTTGCAATGTTGCAAGGTACCCTCCCTGGGACTGTCCTGTGCCCCTATGTACTATGTGAAGAGATTTTTGTCAAAGTTATTTTCAATAATATACAAAGAAATACCCTAGCGCCAGTAGCGGAGGCAGCTTTTGGTGCTTGGGGGTGGCAACTAATAGATATGATGTGATAGGTTATTTATAACGCGCTTAATACCCAGAGATTTCCAATCGCGGACCTGGGGATTGAACCTGTGTTGCTCCGTGTCATCTTGCTTCCAAGGCGAGCACGTTGCCCCAGAGCTATCCTCCCGAGACCATTAGGGCGATAGCGGGATACTGGACGGCGCACCGTGCACCAGGGGGAGCAAGCAGGGCGGCTGCCCCGTCACCCCCCACCTTCCTCAGGCTCTGCCACTGCTGAGGGCAACAGCAAAGCTATCTTGCATCTTCCCTCTGTGCCTACTAACCAGACCTAATTAGCTTCCTTTGCAGAGTACACAGAGCCAAGAGAACAGGGAAAGGTAGCAGGCACAGTGTATATAACCCAGTTAAATAATGTGCCTCATTAAGAGTTTGGCGGTATATCCGCAGTTACTGCCACTCGGCACTGTGTACTTACCACAAGATTACAAGTGGCAGCCCAGTGGTGTTATTATCTATTTTTGGAGTCCCTATGACTCCAAGTATATTTTTAGAGCTTTTACCACGAGCAGCTATACAGCTCGGCAAATGCAATATGTTTTGGTTGTAAGGTGGAAGATTTACCTTCAGGTTTTTGCTGTGGGTAAATCTTCCACCCTGCCACCATAGCTCGTAATAGGGTGGTGCGGTGATACAGCGGTAAAGTGGCAGTAACGGAATTGGCGCTGAACTAAAACTCGTGTGCGATCAAAGTACTTCAGTTTGGGGCTCTACTCGGGGCGGAGCAGTGAGGGGTCCACGAGAACTTTGCAACCCGCTTTGCGACTACTAATAACCATATAGGCCCGGCAGAGCGCGACCAGCGCATTTCCGCTACATGCCTGCCCCCGGATATCGCCAATCAGCAAGCCACTGCACCTCACCCTCTTGCACAAGACAACGGAGGAGGCGGCGGTAGGGGGGGGCGGGGGTAGGCGTGGGGCGGGGAGGACGCATTTAGGACCCATTAAAATCAATGTCGTGCATTAATGCTACAAAGCCGCGTGCAGGAGCGGGAGCGTGCGTCTGACACCGGGGAGCGCTGACAGCGGCTAATCAATAAGACCCGAGGATGCGGGAGGAGGGGAGACGCGGGATCTTCGAAGACCATTGGAGGGGAGCGCGAGCACCGACTTCCCCTACAGCTCTGTCTGTGTCTGCGAAAATTGGCCGTGCGCTGCCAGGGTGAACTTGCCCAGTCAGGGCTGTGACTCGGGGGCACCCGTCCTTAACGATATCACTGCCTGCTCAAGGGCAGCGAACGCTGGCCCTGCAGCCAGCCCCAAGGGACCCACCACTAACACGGAGGAGAGCGGGGGATCTATATTCTGTGCACACCGTACAGGGGCCCGGCCTGAAAGCGAGAACTGCTCTTGCCACACAGCAATGCCCCGCGAGGACTGGCACTGAGACGGACAGGTGTATACCGTGCACAGTCACGCAGTAGTAATGCAGTGTGTCATGTAGTGGACACGTAATTATACAGTATCAACGTACATTACTTCATTCACCTGAGTGAGTACCACGCCGTGGCTAATGCTATCAGCTGTTATTAAAGCGCGTTGCTGCCCTCGGGTGAGAGAGCGCAATATATAAACACTGGTATAATTATGCAGAGTTTGATATGGGCATACGGTTCTCTTCACATTTGTCTTTAGGGCCCTTGGAAGACGGTGATAAAGATATTTGTATTTGTATTTATTACATTTTATAAAGCGCTTTAAGCCAAAGCACTTTACATGAAACAACAGGAATACATAAGAAGCTAAAAAGAAGTACAATATTCCAGCATCATGGGAATGAAACATGAGTGGGATTAAGCAATCGAGCAAAATATAGTGGAGCACAGTCAGGAGGGAGATTGAAGTAGGTGGGAGGGATTTTAAGGAGGTGCGGAAGGAAGGATATGAGGTGATGGAACGGATTGGGGGAGGGAGCGGATTCCAGTGGAGTGGGGCGAGGAGCTGGAAGGAGGGTGAAGGGGCGCCTGGTGCAGGGGGACAGTGAGTAGGAAGTGATCAGCAGAGCGGTCATAGGCATATGCGGCCGCTCTACAATTTGGAGCTTTCCTAGATTTGCAATGTCCTAAGGTGCATTTCTGGGCAAGAAAGCAGTCCAGGTTAAAGAATCTAACAGTGGTTATCTTGCTTATAAGGCCCTGCAGGTATTTGATTGGAGCGAAAATGGGAAGATTGTCCGTTATTTCAAACAGTACAGACCAAAATGAGGCAATTTTGAGGGTGGATCCAGTACTGTTTGCGGTCTAGATGCCGCAGACCTGGAAGTCAGAGGCACAAAAGGTCGCACACAAACGCTTGGCATGCTGGGCTTCCGGGGGTCGCGGTATCCAGACAGGCCGGAGCCCACAGCCCAGGGCAGGTAAGTGGAGTGGGCGGGAGTGGTTGGGGGGGTAGATGGTGGTGCTTAGCAGAAGTGGGATTTGGGGGTACCCTCAAAAAGATACAAGGAGAGGGTCATTTACAAAAGGCCGATCCTGCAGAATGCAGCCAGTGGCGTGGCACAGAATTTGGGGCCACTCTCCGAGCCCTGCTGTGGGTCCCCCCCCCCAAGCTTGGCAACAAATCACAGGTCGCACCACACTCTGGGCTGGCCTAGACTACCACACTAACTGCCAAAATCAGCTCCTCAGCCCAGAATAACCTCCATGCCCTTCTTCCTCATCCCAGTACTTACTGGGATGAGGAAGAGTGGGATAAAGAGTAATAAAGATTGCAGGTAACTAAGACAGGCATTACACCCACGCCCCTCTACCTCGTCCAGGTACTTGTGTATGAGGTAACATGCCTCATACACTTGTACTGGGACAAGGAAGAGTGGGGCTAGGAGTAATGAAGATTACAAATGAGTAACCCAGGCATTAAACACAAGCACACACCATTACCTCCATGTTCCTCTTCCTCGTCTCAGTACTTACCTATGAAGCACCTTGCCTCATAGGTAAGTACTGGGATGAGGAAGAGTGGGATTAGCAGTAATGAAAATTACAGGAAAATTAGCCAGGCATTAATTACATTCATATCCCGCCACGTCACCCCATTATTTGCGTATAAGGCAAGGAGCCTCATGCACTAGTACTGTGGCCAAGAAGAATAGGACTAGGAGTAATGAAGATTACTGGTAAGTAATCAGTGCATTCACCATACACTCACACACACACACCCAGTCACCCATACATTAGCGCACCTAGAAACACTTGTGTGCAGGCACGGTATAAATGCCACATCATATCATATCATGTAATGTGCATCCTTTCACCATACACTCACACATGCACACCCAATCAGCCAACCATGCTTCATGCACTCACCCACTCATTCACACACATTACATTACATACACACACTTAAATATCTATTCAGAGTGGGGACATTTTTCAAATTCACCCGGATCTGAGTCAATCATGTTTTTATTATCATTATCATTATTATGTGGGTATTTATTGAGTGCAGAGCTGGCTTCAGTAAGCAACATAGTGCTTTACAATCATAGGGGGTAGAACAAGGTTACAGAGCAGAGAAACAAGGCCATCGAACAACAGGGTATAGAGGGAAGTCGTCAGCAATGGATCTACAAGTAACCAGGGGAGGAAAGAATGGGGATCAGATCTCAAGGTCTCAGGTAGTGTGGGGTGTGGATGGTGTGTGGACCTTGGTGTTAGGGAGGAGCCATTCCATGTTGACAAGATCAGAGGATATCATGATATGATATGATATGATATGGCATTTATAACAGCCTATACACACGTTTTTCGAGGCGCGACGAGGCAAGGGAGGGGGAACAGAGGGAAGACAGACAACGATCCTACTAGGCCAGGTGTCATTCAGATTGTGCAAGTGCATGGGAAGGGGGAAAGGGAAAAGTGCGTGGGGGAAGGAAGAGGGGAAAGTGCAGTACAGGGATAGTAGAATAAATAAGATAAACAAAAAAGGCCATACGGTGGCAAGGGCAAGGTAAGAGCAACATAAGTGCTGGGGGGGACTGTAGGGATACAGAGTAACAGTCCCCAGGTGCGGTGGTTGCCAAGGAGGCAGTGCAGGTGTGCCTGGGCCCGAGGTCAGAACGGGTGGCCAGGTAACCAGTGCAGTTTCAGCCAGAAATTCCGCAGGGGAGAGGGGGAGAGAATGCAGAAGCAAAGAGGAAGTTTTTGAGGTGCTTCCGGAACCGGAGATGGTTCTCCTCAAGTTTCAGGGAGGCAGGAAGGCTGTTCCAGAGGGAGGCCCCTGCTGAAGAGAGAGACCTACCTCCAACTCATTGCTTGGAGAAGCAAATGACCCTCAGGGAGTTGGAGGAAGATGAGCTCGAGAAGGAAGTTATCTGGGAAGAGAGAGTTGAAGGTAATGCGGCCCCAGGCCCCAGTAGGCCTTGTGGACAATGCAGAGGGTTTTGAACAGAGATTTAAGTCCTGGAAATATACGATCCCTGGGCTTGAGGCCAAGGACAAGTCTCGCAGTCCTGTTCTGGATAAGTTGCAGAGGGCGGAGAGTAGAGGCAGGAAGATTTAGATAGAGGCTCTTACAATAGTCCAGCTTAGAGAGAACCAGGGCACTGGAGACGGTGAGCTTCTGGGGGAAGGAGAGGAAAGGAAGAATACCTCTGAGGAGGTGTAGTTGGTGAGGCATAATAGGTGTTCATCACTGGCTGTAGAATGTGGGATTATGGAGGGGAAGGTGGGAAGGTTGACTGTTGGCAAGGTAGCTGGAGGGCACATAGACATCCTGACCATATCTGGCCCTCACAGCTTCATTTGGGAACCTGATCTGATTGTACAGTGATAGAGCACACTCGTAAGGGATAATCCCCACTCCCCCCCATGTGACCAAGCAGGGATGGAAGGCTAAAGAAAGCGATGCATGACAGTAAAAACTAATAAAAGGACACAGGCTATATTGATGAGAGTGACCAAAGTTGATACTCCTAGGTCTGAAGGATGACCAAGCTCTCCAGAGGTGGAGGTCCTGAAAGACTTAGTTGAGGCATTGGAAGAGAGACACAGGGATATGAGAATTGTGCTGAGGACTTTGAAGATGAACCTTGAATTGAACAATCTACACACACATATCTCACCTGTAAATCACGTGAATTCTGCTACCATAGAGACATATGGGAGTTAGCCTCCAACGGCATTCCATGAACATTCTGCCCAGACTGTGCCTGACGGGAACAATACCAAGCCCATCTAAACCGTAAAAGTGAATGCGCCAATTGATACATATGCAGCACTTAAACTTCCACCAGTATCCCTTTCACAGAACCTTAGGCTGGCTTCTGAGCTTGTGGGCAAGAACTTCAAGAGGCTCCCTGGAGGAAGGGTAGGAGGGGTCAGCATAATTACTATTAAATATGAGGAAGGTTTGATTGAGCTTGAAGGAAATGTGGTCTACATGCTGAAAATACACAAGTTAGGAAAAGGAGTTGGATAAGTCAGCGATACCCTGAAAGACAAATGTATACATTGGATTCGGCCTAGAAAAGACGGCTGTGCTATTATTTGTAACACCATCTGAGAACATTCACGTCACAATTTTCCTGGCGACCCACACTTTCATTATCTCCATAGGGGATTGGCTGGGAAAAACCTTGAAGAAGGTCTACTGCTTATTGAATTTAGAACACTTCCACCCAAAGGGTCCAACATTCGAGCACAAGCCTTAGCCCCCTCATTCACGTCCATAGGATAGAGACTGCTGACCTGAGGACCCATGCAAGCAGTAACAATAATGTTTGACATAACCCCAAATATAGCAGTATAACACATCCTGTATTACTTAAGACTCCCATGTCTATGGTAAAAGTCCAATCCAGTCATCATCCGATTGCTCTAGTTTTAGACATGGAATTGGGTGGGATAGATTGATTAATGCCATTATTTATGGTAGCAAGAATGGTAAGTGAATCCATTCTATCCGGATTTGTTAAGTAAGCAGTGAGAGGATGAGGAATAGACATAAGAAATGTAGAAAACATCCTTCAAAGCGAGCAGTGAAATTGAAGAAAGCAGAGAGTCATGCAAGAAGATATATAATGCTCCACTCTAAGATGGTTGCCAGATTAGTAAACAGAAGAAAAGGGAATCTTCCAGGACAAAGGTTGAGATTGCAGAAACTAAAAAGGGAAAACATGAGGCTGTTTGGCAACAAGTTAGTTGTTGTTTGGCTCAGCCTTTGGTTGTAAGGTGTCCTGACCTTGTGGCTGCTGTTTATCTCCATTCCTTTGATCCCTTTTTCCTTCTTTGTTTTGATTCACTCCCATTTCCTTGTCTTGCCTGCTCCCGGCCTCCTCTTTCCTTCCCTGCAGCCAGCAACTCCCCTCTTTCTCCTCCTCACTAGGCATGAAGCATTCCCTTATTAATCTGAGTACCTTTTTCTCAGTTACTGGAATGCACTCTCAGCCAGGAAACCATGCTTCCGGTTCTGCTGCCATAGTCACAGTATTTCTTCACTACGTGATGTTGTTATGTGCTGCAATCATTTTTCCAGGACTAACCTGACGCCCTCTCCCAGTGCCAGGGATAGGAGTCTCTGCGACTTTCTATACAGCAAAACATTGACTCTGCACTAACAAAGCAGCGTTCCCTCCCAAGAGAGGAAAAAGCCATAGGCAGAAAAAAAACCTCTCATATTTTCTGGCAGGCAGATGGCAGATGCTGTATTCAGTGATCTTCGGTCGAGATTGAAGTCCACGAAGTCCAACAGGTCCAGGAAGGTAAATCCGCAACAGTGAGGAGTGGCAGGGAGCCAAGGCTGTCCAGATGAAGGTAAGAACCGCAGTTCAGGAGGTGATATGAGAAGATAGATAATTGAGTAGGTAAAAGATGGATGGAGAGTTATACCCGAGGGTCATAGACAGAGAAAAAGGACTGAAAACAAGAAGAGAAGACTACTGAAAGCCGGTACAGAAATGGAATAGCAGGAAAATCGGACACACAATAAAGAATGCCGATAAGGGGGAAGGATTCCGGAAGGAAGGTAAGGCTTGAGAAGACAGAGCAGACCAGGGTGAGACCCGACAAAGGAAGCGGAATAAGTCAGAGCCGGAACGAAACGAGCTTTGGACTGGCGGAAGGGGAGAAAACAGTGTGAACAGAAGGAAAGAGAGAGAGAGAAAGAAAACAGCAGGCGAAGGAAGGAGAGAGAACAATTGCAGCAAGCGAACAGTGAAAACAGCATCTAAACCCAGTAGCAGAGCCCAAGCAAAGGGGTTCCAACGCACCGCAGAGAAATAGGGGTGGAGCGATAAAGAGGAAGCGAACCATAGAACAGAATCACTAAACCTATGCTCCCGGAAGAATGGGAGCGTAGTGGAACATTTCAATGGCAGATGAGTCGCCAAGTGGACTACAAGCTCCAAGGGGTACGGCGCGTGACAGTTTGTTTGTTTGCTTGTTTATTTATTTATAAAGCGCTCCTAACCCAAGGGTATCTGGGCGCATTGCAGGAATTCTCAGATTCTTAATTACATACATACATTATAGATTACTTTTGACACAGTTACATAGTGGGCTTCGTCTCAATGATGTTACAAAACATAAAACGAGCATACAATATATGCAACAAGTTATTTACAAGGATACAGAAAAGTGCTAAATGATAACTGCAGATTCTGGATGATAGCAGCAAGTGTAGCAGTGCATCTTTGGTGGTGACCCAGTGTTTGGTATTTTTTCTAAACTTGGAAGGATTGATCAGCTCTTAAAGTCGTGGGTAAGGAGTCCCACAGTTGGGCAGCCATGACTGGAAAGCTGCTGCCGCCTGCTCTTTTCAGTTGAACCTTCCAAGTAGAACAAAAATATAGTCACAGAAATTACTGCACACTACAAAGCAGAGATCATCAAAACTAAACAAGAAACATATAATGACAGGATCCAAAATGCCATTTGCAGCATTAAGGAACTATTTGGAATCCTAAGGGAATTAGAATCACCTATGGCTCCGGATGACTCTCACCCTAAAGACAAAACGCCCTGGCCAATAAAATCACCACCCTCTAAAATAAAATTGCCTCTAAAAGACTCAATATCAATGGTTTTGACACAGTGCAGAACCTGGACACCACCACCTTCACTAACACTCTACCAGTATTCAAATTTGCTCAAGTTACCACGAATGAGGTTGCCAAAATTATTAACTCTCTGAAAGCTTCACGCTGCCAAGGAGACATTTGCCCTGTTCAAATCATAAAAGATGAAGTGAGAGATCTCACTCCTTTTATCACTAGATTAATAAATGCCTCTTTTAAATCATGCAAGGTTCCTACTAACCTAAAAGATGCTTGGGTACTACCCCTGCGCAAAAAATGCTTCGCTGAATCCTACCATCCCAACCAACAATAGGCCTATAACGACTGTCCCCTTCCTCCTTAAAATCATTGATAAGTCAGTCTACCTCCAAATACAGTCCTACCTAGAGATCAGCAATCTCCTAGGGCTTAGACAATCTGGATTTAAACCTCTGCATGGGACCGAAACAGCCATTCTAGACTTGAAAACGCAAATAGACTGGATAAAAGACAATGGACAATGGGCCTCATTACGAGTATGGTGGTAAGGCAACAACGGCGCCAGTATCGCTACCGGCACTGTTGTTACCATACCACCATGCTACGAGTTCTGCTCGAGGTTGCCCTTACAACCACCTGATCCGAACAGGTGGCCATACCGGCACCCGTGAGCAGAACTTGATGGTAATACCGGTACCATTGTTAACGGTACCAGTGCTACCACCCTCCCCATTCCCATTGAGCCCTATGAGGCCGAATGGGGATGGGAAGTCCCTTATTATCGGCACCCGCGAATGGGCAATTACCGAGTCTGCCAAACTTGACATGACCCGGTAATTGCCCATTCGCGGGTGCCGGAACAAAATGGATACCGGAGGCAGCCGTGCCTGTAGTACAGGCACGGCTACCGCCAGCCTCGTAATGAGGCCCAATGCGCATTACATTTGCTATTAGACTTCTCCACCGCCTTTGATCTGGTCGATCACAATATACTTTGTGAACACCTATCATCGGCAGCTAACTTCTCCCTGGAGGCTACAACATGGATTAAATCCTTCTTAAACAACAGAATGATGAGAGTATTTTCCCCTTCAGATGCAGTTGACCCCATCCCTATCACCTGTGGAGTAACACAAGGCTCGTGTGTTTCCCCTACATTATATAATGTGTTTACCAAACCCTTATTGGACATACTGGACCGTCTGGGTGTCATCTATACCAACTACGCAGATGACACCCAGATATTGATCCCACGTTCTGGTAACTACGAATCTGACAATGACAGAATAAACAAAATCAACTGAGTCATTCAGGCATGGATGGCCACCTATAGCCTGTGCCTGAATGACGATAAGACTGAAATTCTTACACTAGGCGCCAATTTTTTACCTCAAAAAATGTAATCCCAAATACAACTTGTTCAACATAGACGGGAACCTGATCACCACGGCAAAGGAAACCAAAACCTTAGGCTTCCATCTCGATTCTGCCCTGAACCTCAAGAAACAAGCTAACGCCACTGACACAGCTACCGCCTATACGTGTAAACTTATCCATGCATGTAAAAATTATCTCTCCACCAATAGCTGCATGATCTTGGCTCGAGCTTTAATCCTGTCCAAACTTGATTACTGCAAAGCTCTCTATGCAGGTGCCAACAAACAAGTTCTGAACACACTCCAAACCTTGCAAAATAATGCACTAAGAACCGCCCTGAGCATCCCACGGAAAGACCACATATCCGAAACAAGAAGAAGCTGCAAATGGCGTTCCATCAAGGATAGAATCTTTTTTAAACTTGTATCCATCTCCCACAAATGCCTTCAGAACGCTTTCCCTAAATACCTGATTGACAAAATTGTCCCTAAAACCTCATCCAGACCTACGACATCAGCTAACTCCCACTGCATCATTGCGCCTCGCTACAACCTAAAAAGAGCCGGAGGTAGCAGCTTCCCAGTGCAAGCAGTCATAGCCTGGAATGCCCTCCCACTTAACCTACGTACTGACGGTAACCTCCATAGCTTCAGGACGAACACCAAAGAATGGCTCTTTACCAAGGACACCACACTCACTACCTGATAAGATATAATCTCGCCTGTAACTTATACTACCACCCACAGCCTCTTCACTAACAAATGTATTTATGTATACTTAGCTTTCGCAAGAAACCTTGATTTTACTGTTATTTCTCTGAAGTACTGTGCTTAATACCTTTTTCACTGCATTCTATATCAACACCTTCTCGTATGTATGTATGTATACTAAGTTGTCTTGAAAAGCGCCCAGATACCTCAGGGTGTGGCGCGCTGTACAAATAATAAACAAACAAACCTGGGGACTCTTAGGCAGAAGGAGTTAGCAGAGCTCGTAGGTCGTGTGGAGTTATTTTTAAGGAATTTTTCTGTTAGGTATTGCGGGGATGCATTATTCAGACCAGTGTAAGTTAGGGAGACTGTTTTGAGATGAATTCTGTCTTCAATGGAGAGCCAGTTGCTATTCCGTCTGAACTCTGTTGTTGTCTTCTGGAGATGCTGAAGGCTATTCTAAGAGCATTATTCTGAAGGATTTGGAGTTTATTGATAATGGACCTCATTACGACCCAGGCGCTAGGGGGTTAATGGTGCCGGTAAAGCTGCCGGCGCCGTTAACCCCCTACCGCCGCATTACGAGGTCTGCTCGCGGGTCCCACTAAGGACGCCTGGTTTTACCAGACGTCCTTAGCGGGTCCCGCGAGCAGACCAGGATGCTAACAACGGGCCCGTCATATCAGGTCGGACATGGCGGGCAGCGCGGCACCCGCGAGCACAGCATGTCGGATGCACCGGCACCATTCATAACGCTGCCGGTACATCCGGCTTCCCCATTCCCATTGAGCCCTACGGGGCTCAATGGGAATGGGGACACATTTTTCCCGGTGACCAGGAATGGGCAAATACCAGGTCCGCAAGGCCGTAATGACTCGGTAATTGACCATTTCTGGGCGCCGTAATGAGGCCCATTGTTTCATGTTGCGGTACAGTGTCCATCTTCTGGTCAGAGATTGCAGCCAAGATATCAAAAATAATTGAGGTTGAGGTTCTACTAGAGCCAACAGTGAGTGTACTGGTATTTGTCCGTCCCTATCCTAAGAGACGCTTTACATATCTTTCTGTATTGCTTTTTTCTTTATTTGGAAACAGACATTTCCATCAAAGAATAAGACAATATAAAACACAATTTGTACATCATCAATAATGCATAACTAATATAGATACAATTAAAAACGTGCCTCATCAATAATACATATTTAAAATAAATAAAACAAATCATACACTATTCAATTTACAACGACTGACTGTGCATTAGAAGGGCGATTTCAATATAAGAATGAACACACTGTGCAGGGAACAAGTCAAGAGTTGAGAAGAGAAGCCTAAAAGCTGTTAAAACATGTCTCACTCCCCACACTCTCAGTATTGGGAAGAGAAACGTGAAATATTATAAGCAGGGCGAAAAAACATAAAATGCTGCAGTGTCTGTTACCACTCTTAAAGATTGGTATTATTATTGCCTCCCTCCAGGTGTCCTGTATGGTTTTCTGATGTAATATCTTCTTAACGTATCGAGCTAGCCATTTGCACACACACCGCCCTTTCATGCTTGAAGAACTCAATTGGGATCAAATCCGTTCCAGCGGATTTCATGTTCGCCATCCAGGTTAAAGCGCTGGATACTTTGCTCACACTCAACGCTAAAATGGCATCACAACGATGCCCTAAATCATGCTTAAAAGTTTATACTTGATCGGCACCTATGTCACGTGTCCCCAACTCAACACTGTGTACATCGTAGAATGCAGAGAAATGCTGTATCCAATGTACCTCGCCTACCAGATCTATTTGGTCATTTGTGGATTTACCATTGATGTTCAGTCCATCTACAATCGTTCTTCAGTATGCTTTTTGGTCACCTGTGACCACCACCCTTTCTAGGTTCAACCAAGCCTGCTCTTCCATATTAAAATCCCTGGCTGCAACTATTTCCTCCTGGTCTCTACTTTGCTTTCTCAGTGAAGTCAGGAGCCTATCCCTAGCCATCTTGCATTTTGCATAGTACCACAATGACCTCCTTGTGGTACATTTTGACCCAGGATGCATGTTCCTCAAAGCCTGGCTAGTTGTTAGTATTATATTTTGCCAGGCCAACCTTTTAGCTTCATCGTTGCTACTGGTATGCAAGCACATCTCTATATCATCCAGGGTTGCATACATGACCCCGACTACCTGTTGCTCCGGGTCAAGGTTTTCCCAATGTATTGTTTTGTACAGAGCATGTTCGTCCCCATTCTCTGCTGCCAAGGAGGATACCCCCCATTCCTTATTGTCAGGATAAGGGGATCATGATCACTTTCGATCCTGATGACCACCTCAAAATCTTTAACCCAAGGCCAATTTTCTGCACCTAGTAAGAAATAATCAATGGTTGAACAGTGTCTAGCATTTACAAAAGTATACTTTTCTGGGATAGCTGGCATAAACATTCCGTTTACTGCCCTAAAACCCAGTTCGATAAGTGTGTCTGCAAATGTCTTGCCCCTAATATCAGTGCTAGCCATTTTTAAAGCTGATGGATACCAAAGACAATGTCCTCTTCTCCAGTACCATCTCCCACTGCAGTTTACAATTTTTAAGTTGGAATCACCACCCACTAAAGGTTTAATATTAGTTGTGGGATCTACAGGGTCTCTTGCAGCATGCATTACATTTACTAACTCTAAAAAGGGCCCACCACTGGTATTGCCAAAAAGGGAGGCATAGAAATTCACGATGCAGCAATGAGTGACCTTTGCTAGGTCTACATCTATAATCAATAGCGTGGATATTGCAGAATATTTGATTTTTCTTGTATTTTCCTGCCCCTTGCGCTGGGTGACGCCTTTACACTGAAGGCTTCAAAGTTGTCCAAATGAATTGTGTCCAAAACCCATGTTTTCTGGAATAACAGAACGTCTGCTTGATTCAGAAATGCCACAAGTTCTGGTTCTTTAAGTCTACTTCCAAGCTCACCAATGTTCTGTATTGCTTAATTGTTGGCTAAACGACAGGTGGCACTTAAATGGCGGAATTGATATCCTCCATTGAATGAAAGTTGGCTTAAAGACCTATTGTCAGTGAGGGTGAGTGAAAATGGCTCATTCCGTTCTGCAGGAAAATTGTTGGATTCCTGCCAAATTTCGCCCCAATCCCCCAATTTCGCCCACAGAGCAAAATTTTGCATTTTTGAGGCTTTTACCTGCATGGCATTTTTTTTTCAAAATTTCGTTTTTAAAGAACCACATTTTGGATGGGAAAGTAGTGTTTTGCCCCTTCAAATTCGTTTTCCCCTGAAAGTTCGTTCTTTGTGTGTGTTTCAGGCCACACAAAAAAACGACATTTCTGCAAATAACAAAATGTCTGCTGCAAACAACCCCACCAAAAGTGCAGCAGAAAAGGTGGAAAATCACCCAGCCAGTGAAACAGAATTGTTGGGGAATTTCTCCCAAAGATTACTGGCCAGTGTTTAAAGCATTTCTACTAAACAACACAACCTTCTTAGAATCATCCTACAGACCTGGTACTACTTCTGCACACAAATGCTGAGCAGCCGTTCCCTGCATAGCTATACATTTCCATTTTGATTGCCTGATGCTGATTTATATAATACTCGTGTATACCCAAATATGTACGTAATTATGCTTTTTGGATGCATGGACATGCTGTATCTTGTACAGAGCAGGACATAGTCTGCCATTATCTGTTCCTTAAAATGTTCAACAGAGAGTTTAACAAAAGGGAGGTCAGAAGGAAAACAAGATCAAAACAGAAGACAGCGATCACACATTGTCTGGGCTAGACACTGCCATTGCAGCCAAGCCTTGCTATTAAACCAAGCAGCACATTCCTGAAAGGTTCTCTCACGTTTACTAATAACTAGTCACAGTTATGAAACACGTATCCCAGCTACCGCAACCACAGTCTCTGCTCCTCAGCTATTGTGCCTCACTCCCACTAAATTTTTAATCTATTGGCTCATCCCCTTTTTCCATCATCTCTCCTCCCCCCTACCTTCTTTCATACTCATAGATCAAGTTCTGGCGACACCCTGGCAGGGTCACAATATGCCGCATTTCGGTCAAGGCCAGTCCTCGAAGGACCACTGCGATGGTGATGGGCACAGTATAAATATTGAATAACATAACAAAACAGTGGGCAAAACGGGAATTACCCGTAACGAGCCAAAAAATATGACCGAATGCGTGATTTGACCAAAGTTCGGCCGTTCGAAAATTCCGAACGGCCAAAAAGTATGACCAGATCACGCATTCGCTGCTGGGGGCTGCAGTGGTGTCCCCCGCACCCTTGCTCACTATATTGTGAGTGGAGGTTGTGGGGTTGTCCCCGGCAAGCCTGCTCACTATGTTGTGAGCGGGCGTTGCGGAGGTGTCCCCCGCAGCTGTCCCGAAAAGAAAAAAATTAGAAGGGCACTCCGGCGCCGGTTCCCCATCACAGAAGTGAAAGGGATCAGGTGTCACAGGGACCCAAGGTAAGTAGGGCGGCCGGGGTGGGGGTGTGGGCAGAGGACCAAGTTGTAAATGGTCAGGGGAGAAAAGACTGAAGATTATTTCGGAAAAATTATCTTCGGTCTTTTCTCCCTCAAACATTTGGATCGCAGGCTTTCAGCCACGATCCGGCAAAATGCAGAGCAACCCAAACTGAAGGTGGCACTGTTGAGAAAAGCAAGTAGCGAGAGGGCCGCAAACATATGCGTGTCTTTCTCTGCAGTCCCTATAATCAGTGGGCCACCGGAGTGAAAGTGCACGCGTGTATGCTTCCACAAGCACTGCCATGTAGCTCCACTAATCCGGATATTTATTTGCAGACGACTTCCAGGGGCGATCGTGGTAGGTGCTAAACTTGCAACTCCACCTAAACAAACTGAGTTTGGATGAACAGAGGCACGGCACTTGTGCCAGGCAATTCAAATTGCGGATGTAGGGGTGTTCCCTGCACTTTCTTCCGCAGTGTTGCCGCAGTGGAAGGACCCTCACTGGAGCCTGGCCAGTAATGTGTTCCTCGTAAGGAATTCTGCGATGGCACTGTCCACAAATCCGTTTTCACCAATTTGAAACGGCTCAATTGTTGATGGTTTTGAAATCAAGGAATAATAAATACTGTGTCTACTGGTGGCTGGAAGTGGGAAAGTCATGGCATCTGCCTGCTATGGAAGAATGGTCCAGCACTCGGCGCCTGTATGTGGTGCAGTGCCATGGAAACACATATTTACTTATTCATACTATTTACGAGGGCGCTGCGATAGGCCTGCATCAAACACAAGTTGCTTCAAAGTGTAGCCATGCAGAGCAGGGTCTTGGATCTCCACAGTAGGAACCTGGTGCTAGTGACCGTCCACTACAATCCATGCGTGGAAAAGAAACAGCTCTGTGCCGCAGAACCTGCTATGCACCACACCTTGCCCGATATTCGAGAAGCGGCTACTGCTGAGAGGTTCAGCTCTTTCAAACGGGCCAGGCAAGCTGTTGCCAGGGTGACAGCATCCACAGGACACGGTAGCTCACACTTGGAACATTGCCGGTCAAGTGGCACAGTGAGTAGAGCACTCGCTTTGACATCCGTGCAGAGCTTGCTAACGCAGGTTCGAATCCTTTCATCCTTCTGAGTACCACACACCATGGGTAATAATAAGCAGCGCTCAGATACCTGAGGGTTCGTAGCACTATATAAGTGCTAAATTATTATTTCAGCAGAGATCCAGGCAAAAGGCCACACCACTCTCTGAGCTCATCCCTTCTGTATCTACGACTCTCTAGCTTTATACAACCCCGGTCTGAAAGCTAAATGGATAACAAACGTGAGTGTTACAGCCGTTTCCTTCTGTGATGAATCTAGTGTAATCATCCCAAAAAACCCTGACATGGGCCTCTTCTCATGGGACCAGGGAAAGGCAACCGCTACCTGATCCTGACCCAGGGGTCGGTAGTATGCGAGAGGACCATTTGGGAGGGGAATCATGTCAAGGGGAATGGGAGCCCTCTCTAGATAATTTCCCTAATGAGCCTCAAGCCTTAATGGCTTATTGTGAGATTGACAATTTTGATGATAAAACAAACAAGAACATTATGTCATGAACTTCAGGTCCCATAATGCCCTTAGTACTGAGAAGAGGAAGAGGGGCTCAGAGTTAAGGAAGTCTAGTTGTTTTAATGTAAAACACCTAAGCGTGACCTTTAAAAACTTAAAGGCCTTTTGGGTGCGAGATCAGCAGCAGGGAGCAGAAGCTGATGGTGTTGTGGTGGCAGCAGAATGCTGTGTAGGAGGTGTGGCAGAGGTCGGGACAACGTGACTATGCAGTGGGCGTGCAGCAGGAAGCGGTGGTGAAGCAAGCCACACCATATGGGAGAGAAGCTCCCGACAATCCATAAACTGCTCCGGTATTATTGTTATTATAATTGTTATTATAATTGTTATTTTATAATGTGTTTAATACCATATATTCATTTCTAAGCGCTGGATCAGGATTCAAACCTGTGTTGCGCTGCGTTGTCTTGCTTCCAAGACAAATATGTTGCCCCTGAGCTATCCACCCTCACCATTGCATTCACACAGGAGAGTGTGCGGAACTACGAGAGCTGCATTGATGGTTGGAGCGCATAGTGGCAGACCAAGAGGAGCTGTCAAAAGCAGAAGAGGTCCAGAAGAGAGCAGCAGAAACACCAGCCAGTCAGATGGAGACACAAGGCATGCCAGTGAGTTGGCCTGAAGCAGAAGATCCCAGGGCACTCTGAAGGAGACTGCTAGGTGTTAATAACTATTTTGAATATGGAACAATTGAATTAAGGTGAACTTGGCGCAACTCTCCTAATGTGGGATTCCAAATAGGGGAACATTGTAAACTGCATAGTCAGGTCAACAGAAGATTCATACCAAGGCAAATTGGGTGCAACTCTCCCAGAAAGAGATGTCAAGTGGGAGACATTTGTAACCTGCATTGCCAGCAGCAAAGAGGTTGCAATGCCAGAAAACAAAGGTTGGAGGAGCAGAACCCTCCTTGTATGAGAGACAAAGGAGGAGAGAACTGTACCCTGCATTTCAAAAGGCCAAAAGACAAGCAAGATAATAATTATCTTTTTGTGGAATATCATTTTGGGAAAATATATAACTCTTTTTGATGAAAGTCAAAAGAATATCAAGAGAAGTAGTTGTTGGCTCAAATCTCCACATTTATGGTTCTAGTGTGGTGAGTTTGAAACAAGCATTTCCACAGAATACAGATTGTAGTAGTAGGAGTAAGCCAGGAAAGTGACCAATTGTAGTTAGTTCTGGCAGGCGAGTGGACGGGGAAGAAGAAGTTGATTTGAAGTACTGTCTGTGGTTATGGTAAAAAGGTTGTGGTGAAAAAGAAGTGGTAACTCCATCACCTTGTCTTGATAAACTGTTGCATTTCAAAAAGTGATTGTTGAAAACATCCTGACTAAAGTGTTTCTTTTTAAGAAGTATTAGGTGCTAACACGTGCTTGGCCTTTTCAGAAAGGAACACTTACATGTGATTTGTGAATTTATGTTCGGAGAAGACTTTTGTTATAGCAAGCAGGAGGTATTTGGAAGGAAAAGACTTTTGTTTTTCCAAGTAGGAGGTTGTGAAAACATTAACAATTGCTTTGATTTGTGAGCAAGCCTTTGGAAGAAAGATAATCACTCTGGCAAGTGAAAGAATGTTTCACTTGCTGGTGTGATTATCTCTCTTCCAAAGGCTTGCTCACAAATCAAAGCCTTTTCACTTGGCAAAGGGACTGTCTCTCTTCCAAAGGCTTGCTCACAAATCAAAGCAATTGTTAATATGTTCACATACGTACAGAACTTTCTTGAAACTGAAGTTTGTTCTAAATATTCCTGATGATCCAGGGGAAGGGAATCCAATCCTGGACACAAGGATTACTGTTTACAAATTTTGGGTTCAACATAATATGTTCATTTCTAGGGGGCATCACTCTACTAACAACATATTCATATTGGGCCTTGTGCATTGGCTCAATTGTTGAGGCAAACCAACTTTAAGTTAATGGACCTCATTTTCATGAGCCCAGAGAATGTTATGTTATGTTATGTTATGTTATGTTATGTTATGGGTACTTATAAAGCGCCATCAGGGCGCTGATAACAAACAACATGTAATGGTCACATTTGGAATTAACGTCTGTCTCACCTGGTTCTTATTTTGCTAAGCATTAAAGTTTACTTGAAGATGCAAGTCTTCAAGCTCTTCCTAAACGTTTGATAGTTCTTTTCTAACCGTAATTTAGGAAGTAGTTTGTACCACTGTTGCGCCGCGCAAACAGTGAAGGATCTGCCCATGCCTGCTTGAGCTTGTATCTTGGCATGTTTAGCAGTCCTTTATCCACTGAGCGTAGTTGTCTTGAGGGGCTACATCTTGTAAATTGTTTTTTGAAGCATAGCGGGGCCTCTCCAAAGATACACCTGTGAATGTTTGTCATTGGGGGTCATTACGAGGTTGGAGGTAAGTAACAGTCCTTACCAGCATGGGGCAAATACCGTGTCCATGTAGTAAAGAGCCCGCTTATAGAGGGCAATTACGAGTTCGCGTGCACAAGCTTTGTGCCAGGGCGGTAACGACATTACCGGCATGCCGCTAAAGTCCCAAAAGTGGCCCTTAGCGGCATCATGGAAAGCGTAGACAGCACTACCGGCATCAATGGATACGGCATTAGCGGGCACCACTATTAGCAGTGCCCGCTAATAAGCGGAACTGGAAGTAACGTCATTGCGCCGGAACGGGAAAGCGCATGTCGGCCATCTTGAAAATCACAATCCATTGCAATCCCATGGCTACAGGCACTGACATCCTAAACTGAGATCCCAGCCTGCCAGAAAATGACACAGTCCACCCTCAAAGACACAACTCGTCTGCGCAAACAATGTTTTTGAGACAAGGAGCTAAACATGCTGGCTGACACCCTGGCCCAGCATGCAGATGTGGTGTTCAGCACAGACCTGTGCCGTGAGACACAAATGAAGAAGAAACAGATCTGGGAGGAGGTGGCCCAGAAGGTGTCCGCAGAGGGGAAAACCACACGCAATACAAAAGAATGTCGGAAAAGTTGGGACGACCTGCGGCTGCGTGTCCGCAACATACTGACTACCAACCATCAGCAGGCCCAGGCAACAGGAAGCGAACCATCCACGCCCATCAAACTAGCACGGTGGGAGGAAACATGCTGCTCCCTGATACACATGGAGGCCATTGAAGGGGTGAGGCGTGCTGAGACAGGAGTGACATCATCGGCTGACGAAGGTGAGTGAGCGTTGGCACTACACAAAAGTGAACACACACAACCAACCCAAATCCAATGGCAAGTTGATGACAGCAAGTACATTGCCCATCACCACCCACCTAATGACTGCCCAACCGAAATGCCACACCCCTGTCACGGACACACGCAGCCAACCCCACTGACACAAACCACCAGTGTCCAATTCCAAACCCAAGTACCATCAGCATGCAGACACACACATGCTGCACTGTAGAAAAGCAGGCCACACCAGTGTCACATCCGACTGCATGGTGCAGACATCTCCACCACCAAGCGTACACCAGAGCCCTAAAGACACATCACATGGCACGCACACCCTGAGGCATGTACACCGCACGCAATCCATGACACACCCACAATCCACCAAGCAAACTGCATGCACAACATGGATGCGCTAGAAGGACGCACAGACACTGCACCACACACCCAACACCTGTAAGCACCATGTTTGCCACTCCAACATGCAGACTGCAATGCACAAGACCCAAAATGTACTTAGATCAATATATGTTGGATGTCCCTAAACCCATGACTCATGCCCTGCCTCTCCATCCCACACAGGCACAGTATCAGACAGCGATGACAGGCTCACCGCAGAAATAAAGCCAACAGCACCAGGCAGAAGCAGAGGGGAAGATGATGGCACCAGGCCATCCACGTCAAGGGCCGGGCGAATGAAAACCACCACCCCATGCCACTGCGGTCTGGTAAACAGGGGTCACAGGACATAGGACGTGAGGAGCATCCACCCCCAACACATGAGAATATGCACCGGCCTGGGAAATTGGGTGCTATCACTGCACGCCTACCACAAGGCACACCGGCTCCCAAGCCCAAAGACCAAACGGCCCCTGCACCACTGCAGCCAGCTCATGTAGACCAGGAGGGTACACCAACGGCCAGCAATGGTGATGCTCCTCATTCACCGGCCACTAGTGACCCAGGGGAGGTGGCCCAATCCGCAACAAATAGTGCAGAGGAGGATGTCCGACAGGACGAGGCTGACAAGGCAGGGCAATGCATATCAGAGGACACTGAGGGAACACCATCCGTGGGGCACACACCACAGCACTCCCTTGGACACGGGTCGTGTGGTGGTAGCTCTGGGGAGGAGACGGCAGGACCCGTATTCAGCCCTCAAAAAAGTCCAACTCCAGCTCCCATGCGACCACCAGCAGTCAAGGACATACGTGACCTAGAGGCCCGCATCACCCGCATGGAGGAGCATCAGCAGTCCATGGACAAGATGTTGAGACAATTCTTCACAGTAGGGGAAGTCACACACCAGGCCCACTGTGACAGCACACAGGCACTCAACCGTGCTGTGAACCGCGTTGCTAGGCGGATGCGCCAGGGCATGGAATCAGTCACCCAGGCACTCACACATTTTGCTGCCACCATGGTACAATGCCCTGCAGCACCTGCCGAGTCACAACCCCCACCATCCACAAGCAGTACACCTGTAAGCTCAGCTCAGACAATCCCAGTGCGTAGATCACTACGCACCATGCCCCGGCCATCCACAAGCAGTACACCTGTAAGCTCAGCTCAGACAAGCCCAGTGTGTAGATCGCTACGCACCATGCCACGGCCAGTGGAGCCACAGCCTCCATGCAAAAGGGGCCAACTGTAGCTGGACAGACATGCAGGATGGAGGCTATTAGAACTCATAATGTGTGCCGGGACGTGGGTGTGTGGGGGAATTGAGGGATGGGGGTGTTTTGGGGGTGTGGGGTGGGTTAGAGGGATGAGTGGTGGAGGGTGGTGGGAGGGGACGGGGGTCGGTGGGTAGACTCAGTTGCATCGTGGGTGGCCTGTTCATCTATGTAAATAGTTTTATTGATAATTACATCTCATTTGGAAACATATTACATGACTGGACATTGCTTATTGAGTGTGATAGAATTTAATGCCAAACAGTTTACACTGCCCAGAGTCCCCCGAACCCAGTGCACAGCGAGTGTGAATTGATGCACCCTCTTCATCACAGTGCATCAAACGTAAATGTCCATCACTGATTGGCACACAGCACGTCCCTCATGGGCATTGGCACATGACTGATGCACTACTATTATCCTTCATCATCCCCATCTTCACCCGGTGGTTGCTGGTCAATGTCAGGTGGCAGGGTTAAGTTGCAGCGGATGCACATGTTGAGCAGCATAGCACAGACCATGGTGATCTTGTCCACCTTCTCAGGCCTGTAAAGGAGTGCTCCACCAGAACTGCTGAGGCAGCGGAAACGTGCCTTCAACAGGCCAAAGGTCTGCTCGATCACAACACGGGTACGGATTGAACCCAATTGTACTCCTCTTCGTGCCTGGTCTGCGAGATCCGAACAGGGGTGAGGAGCCACGGATTCAAGGTATAGCCACCATCACCTGCATGGGGGCACAACGAGGTATGTGTGACTCAATTTGTGGCATTACACCTGTAGTAATCACTGTCATGGCTGCAGCTATTTGGTGTTCAAATGCACATATCCCTGGATGGATGCATACAGGTACATTTGTCGCAATGTGTGCTGGACAATGGTCTGCAGGTGTGGATTGCGTCATCCAGATGTTGCAGGGTGTCACGTGCATGCTCTTGCAGATGTCCTGTATTGTGCTTTGCTGCATTCATGTGCGTTAGGCATAGTCACTGCATGTTGCTGGATTGTGTTGCAGAGGGTATACTCAGTTGATGTGCAGTGGACGAGTTGAGGGATGTGGCCTGCTTCTACGTTTGGGTATCGTCATTGGTGTGAACCGTTGGTCTAGTGTAAGGCATTGTTGGGTCTCGTTCAGGTCGGAAAATGTAGGGCCACAGTGTTATGCTGTATGTGCTGTCTCCACTCACCCCCCAATCACACCCAGGTGGAGTATTCATCCCCCCCCCAACTGCACTGCCATGGGCCTGTCAGGCGACTTACCGAGCAGCCAGGCACATTGTCCAGCATGTCAGTCCATGTAGCGGGGTAGCAAGGAATTCCGCAGCACCATGGCTTCATGTGTGGATCCGGGATATCGGGCACAACAATGTGTGGTGATCTTGCTGGAGTCACATACCATCTGCACATTGATAAAGTGGTATTGCTTGCGATTTCGGTACCCAACCTCTATGGCCTGTGGGACCACCAATTCAGCATGGGTGCAGTAGAAGGCACTGATGCAATTGGCCATGCCTGCCACTGCATGTAAGCCAACTTTAGTGTGAGCGAGCTCCTGGCCAGTCCGTGGTAGGGATATGTGGTTGTGTGCATGCTTCAGGGGAGCATCCAGCACTTGGGTCAGCATGCATGGAAGGAGAGGTTGTGATATGCCATGCAGCTGGCACACTGTGAGCTGGTAGGTACCTGTGGCCATGAAGTGGTGCACAGACACTACCTTCAGTAGAGGGGGATGGCAGTGTGGATTTCAATCAGGCTGACGCTGTCGACGTTTATCATGTCCACTATGGTGGTGATGGTGTCCCGGTCCAGCCGGTACAGGGTGTGGATCTGCTCAGGGGTTAGGTTGTATGGACTGGCTCTGATGCGAGGGATTGGTGGGTGCCTACATGGTGCCTCTGCCTGCACTGGTGGGACTTGCTGGGCCTCTCTCACCCTCCTTCTCCTCCTGCGTCTCCTCTGTGGTGCCTGCTGTTGTTGTTGTTGTTGCTGGCGTAGCAATGCAAGCATGTCCATCCCCAGTATTGCTACTACTAGTGGTATCATTTTGGTGTGGGAAGGGGTGTGGTGTGTGGGTGTGCTCCTTTTGTGCTGGCCCAGACTCCATTGCCTCCACCTGTGCTGACTGTGTGCACCTGTGGCAGTTGGAAACACTGCACATAGCAGTTTACGGTGCTTCTCGATGCCGGTATTGCCGGCATGCCGGTATCCCGTATTAGCGCCATCATGATGCTGGTATTTGCATGTCTGACTGACTTGTGATGTCCTCCTGTTAGCGGCATTCCGGTATTGCTGGCCTGAAGGGCCGCGTGCCTGCGCCCTTGCTGCTATTAGCGGCGCTGTTATTAGCGGTGCCTCTAATACCGGGTTCTTAGGTCGGAATAGCCCGGAGCAGTATGCGATGCCGGTAATCCTTTAACTGCATCCTTTTTCATTACCTCCAACCTCGTAATGACCCCCATTGACTTGAAGTTCACTCTGTCTTTAACTCTTAGCCAATGCAATGATTTCCTTGTGCTGTTGTATGCTCCCTAGTTTTTAGTTTCTGCACTAGACGAACCACGTCATTTTCCATGACTTGACATCTGGCAATGTCTTTTTTTGTTGCTCCCAACAGCAATGCATTTCCATAGTCTAGTCTGGATAGTACTATTGCTCTAGCTATAGTTGCAGAATTCTCTTCGCTCAGATAGGGTCTAATGGTTTTAATGAGGCGTATATAGTATGCATTGTTTTTGTGTAAATAGTTGACGTGAGCCTATGAGCTCACCTGGGCATCTACCATTATCCCCTGGGTCTTAACCTTGCCAGAGACTTGGATTTTGGCCTCTTTGATAGAAAAGAAATTATACTCCTCTCCCAGAGAATGTGTTCAGAAGCTTCCAACTGTATCCACTTCTGTGGCCAGAGTCTCTTCAGCAGATCCTCCTTACTACCCCCTTGGAACATTTAGGCATGGGAATCCTTTGGGCCCCAGGTTTCTCTGCCCACCTTCTCTCCATGTGGATAATCTCAGTGGTACAAGAGGGTACCCTTTCTTTCAATGTTAAATTTGGACTGGTAACCCTGCCTGCATTTCCGGTCTTAGCCCTGCCCCCTTTCCCACACCCCACCCCTTGATATCAAGTTGATATAAAGTGGATATACATTTGATATCATATTGATATTGATATCATTTTTATATCAAATGTATAGAAATGTTAATATAACATGTTTATATAAAATGTAATATACATTTTTATATAAAATGTAATGTAACATTTGCATATATTTTTAAGATAAAATATATATTTTTAATATAACATTTTAATATAAAATCAATATCCTTTTTATATAAAAATCAATATACTTTTTGATATCGATGTAATGGCCCCCAACACAATATTTTACCCGACACCCAACATTTTTATATCAACTTTATAGACAATGTATACAAATGTTATATTAACTGGATATCAAATCTATATATAGTATGGATGATGTCATGGCATTCCAGATGTATGACGACATCTAAAAATAACCCTATAGAGTTGAGTTAGCCACATAACCCAGTCACAGCGAACCGTGATATACATTATATATGGAGTATAAATAGATGCCAATAACAGCCCCTGAAAATGTTTTGATGGTGGCCAAAATAACCCTATTTGAATTCGTTTTATAGGCAAAGTCTGTTTTCCCAGTATCAATACAAAAGACCGAAACAATTGCCTTGGGCAATGCGTGTTTCTTTTAAATTAACACAATACATAGCCTTGAGGGAAAGGGTTGTTGTAGAGACCCCAAACTGTTTGTGACTTGCTAGTTTTCTCTAAACCATCACCTCCACAGCCTTCAGAAACCCCACACTGTTTTCTTGCATTCAGTGCCATTTAGACCCAATGCACATGCCCCATTCAGCAGATAAATATAAATGATTGAGCTGGTGGCGGCACGAAGATATGAAGCCAGCATTGCTCTGCGAAGCTCAGGGATCAGCTGACGCAATACAGTGGAATTTTGGCATTCTGCAGACCTCAGCAGGGAGTGGAGGGCTTTTTCAGCTTATGATGGAATAATGACAGGGGTGATATGAAAGAGACAGGAAGCAGCAACCTGTTTGACAGTTCAATCAGTTTGTGTGAAAGAAATGCAGCTACACTACTTCATCAACAATTGTGATGTTTGTCAAAAAATTAAACCCCACCGTACATGGCCTGCCAAATTTGGGAGTTCACAAAGTCCCGTAGCTTGGGGCATTTCAGTATTATGTGAAACACTGTTGGAGTTAAAACTGTATTTTAAAAAGGCTATCGCATTGTATCTCACTTCTCTTGCACAATTAACAGATAAAGCGCTGTGCACTTTAGCAACCCCATTGAAAGTTTCACATGTAAAAGATGAACCCTAACACTCTCAGCTTCCCTGGCACGCACAAAATAGACACAAAAGCTTTTCACAGCTTTGCTCACAGCAAACAAAAAATGTAAATTGTACCTCTTTACGATCACAAAACAAAAAATGTAAATTATAACACATACTTGAAAATACAAATTGAGTCCAATAGAACTATTAAATACCAGCTAAAACATGAATTTGTACAGTCATTGGAACTTGACACAAGTCGGCTTTTACACACTGCCAATCATCTCTCTGAAATATTCAAAAACAATGTTCTACCCGCAGCAATACCGCAGAGTAAGCGCCTGCATCTTAAGCCCAGTGTAACACCCTAGAACTTGACCCCTTAAAACATTTCAACAATTCAATCAGTTTGTGTGAAAGAATCGCAGCTACACCGCTTTATCAACATGTGTGATCGTTGACAAAAACTCAAATCCCACTTTGCATGGCCTGCCAAAATTTAGAGTTCACAAAACCCTGTATCTTTCATACATAGCAACCACAAAGGTTTCAAACCGGATCATAATCAGTCTGTATTTAATTACCGAGCTGCCACTTTGAATATTTGCACCATTAAAATATTTTACAACTAGTGCGCTAGAAGCAGCATATATGCAAGTATATGTGAAGCGCACATGTGTGTGTGTGCGATGCATGATCTTACTCCTTAATTTGGGGAGATTCTGGACCCCAGAAAGATTACATTTTGCTCTAAAATGTAATCTCTACTGGGGTGCAAAGTTATAGGTTTGGAAGGCCTAAATTTGAAAAAGGGTTCTCATTATTTGAAATAAGACCTCCACCCATTTTTTACAGTTAAACATGTGTAGGATTAAATAATTGCACCGGATCATACAATTTGTGTGAACCGTGAAGCCGTGATTTCAACCTGCTCTAGAATTTCGACCTCATACTTTCCTTCTTCTTATTACCCCATGCATTCTTGCAACTACAGTTGAATTTATAAGAGTGCCTCTTTCCGTGTACATACCCCTTCAGGTTGTCTAAAAGCCCCTTTTGCCATCACCATATCAGTTAATATGGTGATGGCAGCCACAATCAAGAAGAGGATTCAAACAATTGCCTTGTTTAATTGAAAAAATTAATCAGTGTAAAACAGACTTTAGTTCTTAATAACCAATACTCTGATTCTCAACCCCAATACAATATTGCCCTCCATGCACATGGTCCCAGTGCCATCACAGGCTTTCTCATGGCTCAGCGAGTTCATCACTGAATAATTGTTCTGACAGCAAACCCTCTGGAACAATTACAAGGTCTGAAATGCATCTGGGATGTTGTGCCAGTAGCCGGCACAGTCTTTAAAAAATCTTCAAGTAATGCAGATCCCTGCCCAACTCAATTTAATGAAAGGGTCACCAGGTGTTCTAATCACATCCAAATTTACTTACAAAACACAGAAACTGCATAACATGTCAATCCTTATACAAACATGCTAAGCAGGGAAGATTACTGCTGTGTTTTTAATTTGCACAGCCCGACTGGTAAACTCTAAGCCTCAAAATGCATTGGGAATACAAACCTGTCAGACCGATTTACCTCCCCTGTACCTTCAGTGATTAAAAGAAGTGGTGTAAAACTCAGATAGATCTGGAGATTTCTTGTTGCAAACATTCATCTCTTTGTTAAACCTGTTACCAATAACAATTCCATTGTAACATAAATGCAACTGTCTTTTTGTGACATGACAGAATAAGAAAACATCCTGCTATCCAACACATCCATACATGGCCCTTTGAAATGCTACATTTCTAAAAATACAGAACCTCCACTGTAACACTAACAATGGTACTATCACTGAGTAATAACATTTGAATTACTTTAAACAATCAACTCACCTTCAGCTCTGCCAGCCAGTGTTGAGGTCCTTAAGTTGATTAGTAAACACAGGGCTGGCTTCCAATCAACACCCTGCAGGGGGCCTCCTCTGACCCTGGCCTGCCCACAGCTCCACAGGGATTCACTTATTTCCAGATACCCAAAATATCTCACAGGTCCTGCCCAACAGATCCACTCAATTTGTCATCCAGCAAGAACATCCAAACAGGGTAGTTTCTAATGATGCCCTCAGCTGTCAGAAATTCACCAGGTAAAAAATCAACACAGCTTCCATGAGATGGCCTTGCACTGGTCAGAAGTGCCCCTTTAAGGGTTAAAAACCCATACACCCCACACCCCTCCTGCTACTGTTTCCTGGTCACAGAGGTAAGATGCATCTACAGATTTCCCCCAGATTTCCTGCTTGTTTACTTTGCAGAAATATGCCTGTTGGTTTCCTGTGTCACTGTAGCAGATCTAAAATTAACCTGGGACCCACTGTGTTGCTGCTTCCTGTCTCTTTCATATCACCCTGCAATCATTCTATCATAAGGTGAAAATAGGCCTCCCATCCCTGCTGAGGCCTTCAGAATGCCAAAATGCCAGTGTGATTCATCAGAATTCCTGTCATTCCCAAACCCATTAATCACTGGATTTTTTCAGCTGATCCCTGAGCTTTGAAGAGCAATTCTGGCTTCATATCCTTGTGCCACCACCAGCTCAATCATTTGTATTTCTCTGCTGCTTGGGGCATGAGCCTTGGGTCTCACGGGGCTGGCTGCAAGAAAACAGCCTGGGGTTTCTGAAGGCTGTGGAGGGGTGGTTTAGAGCCAACTAGCTAGCCGCTAACAGGTTGGGGTCTCTACAACAGCCCTTTCCTACAGGGCTATGCATTGTGGTAATTTAAAAGAAACAAACTTTGCCCAAGGCAATCGTTTTGGTCTTTTGTATTGATACGGGGAACTCACACTTTGCCAATAAAGCAAATTCAAGTAGGGTTATTTTGGCCGCCATCAAAACATCTGGGGGTGCCATGTCGGCATCTAGTCATACTCTATATAAAATGTATATCAACGTTTGCTGTTACTAGGTGTTGCGGCTAACTCAACTCTATAGGGTTATTTTTAGATGCTGTCAAATGTCTGGAATGCCATGGCATCATCTATACTATATATAGATTTCATATACAGTTAATATAACATTTATATACAATTTATATACAGATCACATCAAACATTTTGATGGTTGATTTACATTTTTGTGGGTGGTCATTAAATCGATTAAAAAAATCAGATTGTATTTTATATAGAAATGTATATCAATGTATATCAAAATGTTATATTAACATTTTATATCAAAGAAATACAAATGTTAAATTATACATTTAAAAAAATGTAATTGTATATCAAAATGGTATAAAATATGTTGGGGGCAATCAAAAAATGTGGGGTTCTTATCAATTTGATATAAAATGTATATCCACTTTATATCAAATTGATATCAAAGGGGTGGGGTGAGGGGAAATGAGCAGGGATAAGACCAGAAATGGGGGAAAGGCCATCTGCGAAAATGTAAAATTGAAAGAAAGGGTACACCTTTTACTACTCATCTCTGGCAGGATTCACCTTGTGGGTACATGGGCGCACATTGGTGATAGGCAATGGTGGCCGCCTAATAAAACATCACATCCAACATCACAGCCACTATTACAGCTGGTTCCTATGGTCTGCACACCTGGTCTTCAAAAAAGCATGAGAGAATAGATAGAATCTGCAGGGATCCATTCCACTACATCCACATACAAATTGTGCTTTGTGTGGGGATGTGGTTGGATTCCCTACATGGAATGAGCAATCCATTCCTCCCCTCCTTCCCGCCTCATGCAGTGAATCCACCATGACATATGCCACAAGCTAAATTACCCATGTTTCCAAGCAGCACTATCTGCTATTTTTGACAGCCTTCTTTATGTGTAATGGCGTTTAAGAAGGAAGACATCTAGAGGCGATACTCTACAATAAGTAACTTTTTATGCAGTATCCGCTCAAGGTTTGCAATCTTTAGCCTGGCTTTTTTTGGATTTGCCCTGTTTGCCCTCCATGTTAATGACTTTGGTGCTGTGACAGGCAGAGGGATCAACAGATGACTCAGAGCCCAAAGGTTGCATTTCCATGGTCTTTATTAGGGAAACTGAAAACTAAGAATCTGTGGAAGACTGGGGCAGGGAAATGGTATACAGCAAATTAAAGGAATGAAGCAAATCAAGTTGGTCCTTCAGACATCCCTCTCTCCCATAAACACTGCCTTACAGGTGGGAAAATACAAAGAGTCATTCACACTCTACGAGGTTTTGGGATCCTCACACTTCTTAAATAATGTCTTTCTGGTTTGTTTGTTTGTTTGTTTATACAGACCTAGTTATGGAGCGCATTATCTTGTTCAGTAAAGTTATCATGATGCCTTTATGTACCCCAGCTGACCACTTGCCCAGTGTGGGTGTCTTTGTGTTCATTGTGTGTACATGCCAGACGTTCAATAGGACCATGAACTCTAGAGCTTTTGTTATTGAGTGTTAGTGAGGACCAGATATACTTGTGGGTGTAGTAGTTTTCCCTCCTGCCAAATTGGAGTTGAAGGAGAAGGGAGGGGACAGCTTGTTTTATGGAGCACCCTGTTGGTGTATATCCAGAGTGCAAGTTATTAAATGTGCCAACCACTAACTATTGTGAACCCTTAGGCCCTTTAAGATGAGGTAACAGTGTCTGAGATGGATGGGTATGCAGATCTTACTCATACATCAATAATCAGACGGACTCAGGAGGTTTGGCAAAATCACGGCTGTTTTATTAACAATTATTTAAAACTGGGAGTACAACAGACATCAACGGACGTTAGCTCAAGTTTCTCCACGATTTACATGAAAAACATAACTTTACACTAAAAATTCATCGTAAGTGACGTCATACTACATGGCAAAATAATAAAACCTATCAGGGGATGCGATAGGCTTAAAGGGAACTTCTAAGTATACTATCTATAAGGGCGAGGATCATGGTTGGGTCTCTGAGATCAGATGGACAACTAAGCCCATCATAGTGCAATTCATCTTCCGTGTCATGAAAATACACAATGTTCTATTGGCTTCTCAAACTATAGGGCTCCTTGCTACGTGGCCCTCTACAATTGGTTGGCACGTTTATACCCTTCTGGAATATTCCACTCACTAGCAGCACGCAAGCTGGTACCCCAGGTGCTGGGGGGTTGGCCTGGTCATGCCTCCCCAACCAATTAGCCCAAAATCCATAATCACTACTGCAGTCTGCCTTTCAATTAATGAGTTTGAACTCGGCCTTGCGAATGCTCACTGTGCCTGAGACTAAAAGAGAGTGAAGGCATGGCCATATCTTCTTCTGGTCTCGGTGTAGCTCGCCCCAAAGTCTATTTTCATCTGATCATGTGACTAGAGACCACGTTTTGAGCTCCTTCGTTGTATTTAATGCTATTAAACCTGGCACTTCTAGTGTTTTTTCATTACACCACAAACAGGAGCTCAGATTGCTTCTCACGTTCATTGTATCTTCTCGAGTAGATAACCAGGCTCTTGGCAGCCCTGACTCTTAACACCGGGCCAGGCAAGCATACTCGAATCTTCCTTTGCCGTTAGCTGTTTTATTCTGCTGTACCACACTTCCAGCCCTTTCATTCACAGGGTCCAAGTTTGCTAAAATGCGTTGTGGAACATCCAGATTCTATACATTCCTATATATATATATATATATTGGTGGGACCACCTGCAGTCTATTCACTATGTAGCCAGCTTCATGAATATTTTGTCTACTTGCGTTACTGCATCTGTACATTTGTAAAATGGCTTTGCATTTTCTTCAGTGCTTCTCTGCATTGTTGCTTATTTCGCTACTTCACCATCAGAATCTATATTGTCTATATACTTTCTTCATTGGCATCTCTTCTGGGTGTGTCATTTCTGCTTCATGTGACGTCACCAGTCTCCTCTTTCATTCATTTTCACACTTCTTTCGGAACTTCCTTCAGAAGACTGTCATTTCTTCACGGATACATATATGTTATGTTATGTTATGTTATTTGGCATTTATATGGTGCTCTATATATCTTTGGTATGATCTCAAAGCCCTGGTAGGTTGAACGCCCTCGGGAACCTTAGTCCAGGTCAGGTGAAAGAATAGGGTGTCGAAGGGTGCTTGGGTGCACGAGCTAAGTGTGCAGCTGATGTAATTGCTTGATGTTGAATGCATTCTAGCATTAGGTGTGGTGGTACTGGTATCGGTTCAATGTGTGTAGTATGGCGGGTCGACACCAAGACAGGGTTCTGGCTGCATTAGGCCTGTTGGATGCTTATGTGTGCTGATAGGTCATTTTTTTCATGGGATATAGCTGTGTTTTATTAGAATGATGAGGTGTTCATGGGATAGTGTTCATATGTGAGCAGCTATGCCGAATTGATCGAGGGGTGTAGCTGCACTCTAATTGTGTGATGGTGTAGAGTACAGAGTAAGCTCGACGACAAGGGAGGAAACAAGGGAAAATGCAAAGACACTCTCACAGGCCATGATAGCAAGAATGTGAAGACTAGCCAATGCACTCGGCCTGGCGACACCCAGACAGTGCAAGTGCCAAAACACAAACAGGAGGGAATAGTACACGAGGACCGGAGGGGCTGGGGCACACAGCGACATCATGGGGGACGAGGGGGGTTGGGGCATACAGAAACAGCATGGAGGGGCCAGTGGGGGCTGGGGGCACAGAGAGACATCATGGGGACCTGAGGGGGTGGGGTAAACAGCTACAGAAGGGGGAGCTGAGGCGGCTGGGGGTATACAGCGACAACACGGGACATGGGGCACATGCAATATCTTAGGGGACCAGGGGTGAGCAGGGGCACACAGCGAGATCGCGGGGAGCCAATGGGGCTGGGGGTACACAGTGACATCACAGGGAACCAGGGGGGATGGGGCGCACAGTGACGGGACGGGAACCAGAGGGTCAGGGCACACAAGGAAACATGGGGAGCTGAGGGGGCAGGACTTCAGGTAGAGGTACTTGGCTCCTCTTCTACACTCCTTCCTCTGGTTGATTTATCAACCACTCTCCCATCAGTCTTCACATCTAGACATCCTCGTCTGATGAAGTGCTTCTTTGGAGTCCACATCTGTATTACTCCTTTCAGACATCCTTCTGATTTTACATGTTCATCAACACTCCAGGTCATAAGGCTGCACCGCCCATTCGGGTTGCAGTAGATCCATCTTCCCACATACTTCTTGTGGTTTTTCGGATACAGGAATTTCGTTCCCTCAGGTGCATGAATACTGGCCTTTACATAGTCTCTGATTTCTTCATCTGTCTGCTCTTTGGGTCCAAACCCTGACTCGACATCCATCATGATCTTCATTCCTGTTGCTTTCTCTGCCGTCTTGCACTGTGTGATTATTATTCTGATCACACGGAATCCAAACATGATCATCACCAACAAGCCTCCAAGGAACTTGAAGTTATTCGCCATCCATTGTGGAACCCATGAGAAGATTGACGCAAAGCAGCTGTCATCAGCAATGTCTTCTACTTCATCTTCCATCTTGACATGTAAGTTTGTCAGCATCGTTATGGCTTCTGTCAAGTCCCATTCTCTTCATCGTGAGAAGGTGTGAATGTGCAACATGATTCTCCGATTTTGGCACAAACATCACCATCCATAGCTGTAGTCATATCCAAGACATATCTGTTCTGAAGAGTCATCAGTCTTATGGCTCTCAGCTCTTCTTTGATAGCATTGAATCCCTTTATAGTAGTGTTGATCCTCTGCAGAAGCTCCCATCTGGTTATCTGTCACCATCTGGGATTTGCCACTGTCTGGATTCCTGGCATGAAGATTGTCGTGAATATCGCTGAAGTCTGACTGAAGAACCTGTGTTCATACGGAATTGAAAGCTTCTATTGATTTGGCTGAGAAGTAGTTCTCCCTCTTTATTCTATTGAGAAATCCAACCGATCCCCTTCTTCTCAGATGAGCCTCTGCTTTTGGAAATTCTCCCATGTTCAGGTCACTCTTCGGTATCACCAACAATGCTGGAACATGAACAATCACTATAGAACATAGTCCTCCCCAATCTCTGGGCAGCTTCATGTATACTCTGGATCCCCAGGCCCATTAGTGGTCCATTATCACTACTGTTCCATCCTTCATTCCTGGTACATTGAAGATTTGACCGCACTGCTGATTCTCTCCAGCTTTTCTTGTGTCATTATATCTGAAGCATAGCTCTGCACTAGCCAGGGGCACTATCTGCAATGGGCCTCCTTTGTCTTCGACCCATGTCAGCAACTTTGCAAGTTTCTGCCATAGAGGTTAGCATCCTTTCTCCACATGATCTATAACTGGTTTGTGATGTCCTATTACTGCTTCAGCTTTGCATAAAACTATGCCTTCTTCCTAGCCATCTGGAGAAAGTACTGTTCCCCAGATCTGCATCTGTCCTCTCTCCTTGGATCTTCGTATTTCTTCTTCATTTTTTCCTGGGCAATTAAACTTCTTATTCATCTCCCATCTGATACCTGCTGCTTTCATTTCAGGCTGCTTATATCTTATCACATGATCTCTGGTGTGTGCTCTTGCTCTTGTCTTAAAATCTTGAACATAATAATTTTCTTCAGGAGCTGACCATCCTGTCACCTATACCAAGGATACTGTTCGACCCTGGAATTGACCTCTTGTATGGCAGAGTGCAAGGTGAGTCAGGCAATGAGCTGTTTGGATGTCTATTTCTATAGCTATGAATATCTTGGACTTCCCCATAGCAAAAGGTAAGAGAGCACAAAACATAGCAATCCTCCTCAGATAGTCTCTTTCCTACCTCCATCACGTGTTGATACCACATGTTGCTCCCCAAATGTGCTGTACTATCTTGATAATTATTTAACTCATAATCATCCTCCTTTGCACTTCTCTTGGGTCTCTTTCTTTCAAAATCAGCTTGTACATAATGGTCAAGGAGTATATCAAAAATGGACAGTCCTGCAGGGGAATCATAGGAACACTTGTTAGAGAAATAGATGACCTTGCATGTGTCACTGGTATAATGATAATCACATATGGCCGTGGTCTCCTGGCAACATCTAACTCTACATAGGTTGCTGCTGTGGAAATAATCAAGGGGACTCCCACCTTTTTGGGACAAACAAGGTAAGCAGTGCATATTAGCAAAAACAGAAAAACAATAATAGATGCTGTGCACACATATATTATGCACCAGTACATGAGACACCACCACTGGTGTCTCTCCACAAGGTGTTGAGTCTGTTCACTTTCTGGAACTGCATTATTCTCAATAATCCACATTGTGCCTGTGTAATACATGTAAGGAAGGAAAACAACATTTTAATCAGGCAGCCTTGTTAAATGCTCAGGAAGCTGCAGAATTTGCTCAATTATCGCTGCAACCAATCTTCTAATTGCAGGGTGATTCTTAGGATCCCGCACAAAAATACATAAGTCAGTGCTACACCCAACAAGAGCAGGGTAAGCTCAGAGTATAAAAACAAAGACAACACGAAGTAGTCTATGGATATCGACATCAGATAGGACCATGAATCTAACCAAAGATAAACTTAGTGAGGAACGAATCAGGGAACTGCTCCCTTTTCCAGTCATCAAATATAAAATCAAGGTCTGGCATTTTTTGCACAAGAGCACTTTCTTAAAGTTCAAGTAAAAAGATTCCTGTCGCTCAAGAATGTAAATTTTGCACTCCTGCTAAAATATCTATAAAGAGTGTCCGAGGGGAGGCACAGTCCAAATGCACACTTTCATTTATTTAATCAACAATCTTAGTGTCCTTCTTCCTTGTCATCGATTGAGTCTGCACATGCTGAACTGCTTCTTCTTGTCTTGCTTCCAAATCAACGGGTGGGGGTGTATTGGTTTCAACAGCATATGGCTTCACGCCACCCAAATGAATCCAGGCACGCCTTTCTTGAACTTTTACTGCTGAGGGAGTGAAATTCTCGATGATTTATGGTCTTCTAAAACAGTGCTCACGCAACTTCCTTGTGATGTTTGGTATTAAAACCGGGTCTCCAACAAATAACTTGGGTATAGATAGTAGTTTTGAACATCCGGTTGCTGAATGGTCTTTTTCTGTGTCCTGAGACTGACACCTCTTACGCTTGAGTTGATCGGAAATGACAGAGATACTGGTGGTCATACATGTTAAATACACACGTAGCTCATTTCCTAACAATTCTGCAGTCATCTGGGCATCATTTCTAATCCTCGATGGAGGGGACAGTGGTGTTCTCATTTGCCTTCCTGTCACTAGCTCATGGGGTGTGAGGTGGTGGTCAGGCCCAGGCTGATTTCTTAATGCATATAATACAAGGTGCAGGCAATACAACCATCTCATCTTCAGTGTCAATTTGAGTTTAGCGATTCTTTCTTTGAGAAGACCGTTGAGTCTCTCACATATTCCGTTCACTAGTGGGTGATAAGCTGAAGAAAACTTATGTTTTATTGTAAGCAATAGGCTGATCTGTTTGAATACCTCATTAACAAAATGAGGTCCATTGTAGGATCACAGCACCTCACATACTCCCCATCTAGGAAAGACTTCTCGGACTAAAAACCTGACAGTGCAAGTGGCATCAGGGTGCTTCATGGACTAGCTTCAATCCATCTCGAAAAGGGGCAAACCACCACTATCATTTACCTATATCACTACATATTTGCAGCATATCGGCATAGTCAATATGTAAATGCTGAAAAGGACTGTTCAGTCGAGGAATTAGTCCTCTGATTGTTCACAGTGTGTGCCCAGTAGTACATTTTTGACATACAATGCAATTTACTATATAAAAGGCAATGTGTTCTAACAGGTTCAGTACGAACCAGTTCCCCGCAATAGCTGCTGCAAGGCTTTCCCTAGTTACATGCGCAGGTTACTGCAGCTTTTCAAGTGCTACCCTTAAAAAGGCAACAGGCATCACCGGCTTTCCAGTGCTTTCCTGTCACCACAATGCTTCAGAGGGGGATAAAGAACACCCCCTACATTTCGACAATTCTTGCTCTTCTTGAGGAGCACTACCTTGAACTTCCATCAACTGTGTTCAGGACAAATTGTTAAACCCTTCATTTACAATCATAATCGTGACCACTTTTTCCTTTACTTCTGAAGTATAAAAACTAGAAATATCTGGACAATATGCAACCCTTTTGGCCTCTTCATCTGCGGCTTTGTTCCCGCATGAAACAAAATCAGTTAGTATGTCCTGCGCATTTGAATATTGTGATGGCTACTGGGAGTTGTAGTGCTTTAATAAGCCTGTCCAATAATGCAGCGTGTTGCAATGGAATGCCGTCCGCTCAGAGGTAGCCCTTCCTTTTCCAATGTGCTAGCCCTGCATGCACAGTTGACGTCACATAGGCAGAGTCACTGTACACTGTTACTTCCTGCCCTGTGTGGTTCTCAAGCTTGACAATAAGTTCCACCAATTCTGCAGTCTGTGCCGAAAAGTGAAACAGTAGTCTTGCACTTGCTACCACTTCAAATTCCCCATTAGCTATGTACCTTACCACAGCTGACCCTGAATGCCTTTCCCAATCAGTTTGATCAATTTGTGATGACCCATCAATAAAGAGAACTTCGCCCTTGCTAGAGCATTTTTCTTCATTCTTGGGATATCATCATAGAACTCCTCACAATTAGAGCAATCATGCACTTGCACAATCACTGTCACAGGTTCGGCTACAAACATGGCAGGGATCACTATTTTACACCGGACTATTTTGATAGCTGGATTCAATATAACTACCTCACATGCAGAAGCTCTCTGAGATGTCAATGTACCTTTAGGTTTCTCCAAAACAGCAAACAAAGCATGCTCAACAAATAAAGTCATAGAACACCCCATCACAATGCTTGTAGACTTTTCAATGGCAAACGCAGTGGCTGTCAGCAATTGTTTGCAAGGAAAGTGTTCTCTCATAACTCGATCTAGAATCCCACTATAATATGCCAGAGGTTTGTACCCTAGTATAGTCCTCTATTTAAGCACTGTTGTCATAACTGTTCGATTTGTGTGCGAAAAAGTAGAACTCCTCAGAATAATTGGGAATTCCTAAAATGGAGCTGTACAAATTGCTTTTTTCAATTCCTCAAACCTCCCGCCATTTCCTCAGTCCATTCTATTTTCTCCTTGGTCATTTGGGATTTTTTCAAAGCCTGCAAAAGGGGTCTCGTGTATGAACTATAATCAAATAACCATGCTCTAACATAGTTGCACAATCCAAAAAACTGCTGCATTTGCCTTATCGTGTGCAGTATTTGGTGTTTTCATAATCGCCTCATCTCTTTCAGGAGTAACTATCTTTCCCTCATGCAAGATTAACTGGCCTATGTACAACACCTCTTCCTAACAATATTGCAATTTCTCCTTGTCTACTTTATATCCTTTGTCTGCTAGGATAGTCATTAACTGAATGGAATCTTGTCTGCACTCATCTTCTGTCATGCTGTAAACTAAAATGTCATCTAGGTATTGCAGCACAGCACTTTGCAAATCAATATTGCTCAGGTTCATCTCCAGGACCCTATTAAAGATCAATGGAGACTCAGAATACCCTTGGGGAAAATGAGTACTCTTCAGCTTAGTCTGACTGAAATGTAAATGACGTAAGATCTTGGGAGTCCTTATGCCATGGGATTGAGAAAAAAGCATTTTTCAAGTCAATCACCGTAAAATATCGTGCCTCTGTGGGGATACTACATAAAATCATTGCAGGATTCAGAACTAGAGGAAACTCTGTCTCTACAATCTGGTTAATTGGCCTCATGCCCTGAATTAATCTCCACGACCCCCTTTCGATTTCTTCAGATGACAAACAGCAGTATTACACAGCAACTCTGACGTCAGGAAGATACCCTGTCCCATCATAGCTGATATAGTCTTAAAAATACCTTAATCCGCCTCTCGAGACATTGAGTACTGCCTTGCTCGAGGTAAATTTGCTCCTGGTTTAAGCTTAATCTTAACTTCTCCCACACCCCTCTATAGGCCTACGTCATAGGGGCCTGTAATCCATAAAGAAGTTGGCACTTTTTCCATGTCTTCATCAAAAAATGCTGGGCACTGCCGCACTATCACCATTCGCAGTGGGATTTCCCTTCTATTAATTCTGATCCAATATGTAATACTCATCTCGAATACTACTTCATCATCTGATGGGTCATCTCTAAACATATCTTTGTCTGTGAGGTCAGTCAATCCATCCCAATGGCAATCACTGTTCTCCATGGCCTGCCCTCGTCATTAGTTACTTTGAGCATGGCCAATTCCCCTCACACTATGGATACCTGTAACTCTAGGGGAATAGTCTGTCCCCCCCCTCTTCGTCCATAGGTACTTGTGGCCTGAACAAAAACTCACCAGGTATCCTCATAATCTGTCTCACCACTGGGTAGCCATGTCAACAAAATGCATACCTCATAAAGAAAGACTTCTGGCTCTAATGGCATTCCTCGCAGAGCTATTTTCCCTGTAAACGCCATTATAAATCCGCCCACATTTAAGTAATGTATCCGTGGGGTGGAACACACCATGCCTTTATCAGTAAACCGAATTGTCTTCTTTAAATTCGTCATTACATTTCAGCCCAGAATATTAACCGTGCCTGCCATGAATACAATAATGGAACAGACATTTCATACTCTCCTATAGAGACTGGTAATTCATCAGTAAAATTAACTCTACTTGTAGCTCCATGGAAGGCCTGAGCATTCATGGCATTTCCCAATAATGGGTATTTTCCCTCTTGTATACATGAGCGAGTTGGCCCATTGTCTACTAAAAAAGAAAAAGATGTGCCTCCTATGGTAGCATCAACACTTGGTTCCTCTTGGGGGTTTGGTGTTGCCGATAGTAAAACACATCAAGTCACCCTGTGAGCTGTCCTATTGTGGGTACATGCTTAACCCTAAACCTGTAAAAGGGCTTCCTCCCACGACAGTGACACCCCCTACTCTAGGTGTCAATAACTGTTCTGTGTTTGCACTCTGATGTATCTGCATGGGAGCATGCTGTGACTGCACTTGCGGCAGATTCAATGGTGCTTTCTGTGGTTGCAAAGCCTGTTGCATTTGCGGCGCTTGTGCTTGATACATTGTCTGACTTGGGCAAACCCATCCCTATTCTGTGAGCTATATGCTGGTGGAAAAGCTGTCCCCCCACATGAGAATGGCCCATTCTGTACATACCCTTGACTCCCATATGTTTGCGCGATGTGCCCTGTCATACCACATGTACAACATATAGTGGGGGCTCTTCTGACTAGCCCCCCTTGATTAAAACCTCCTTGCACATTTTGGTTATCACTCTATGTATTCTGAAACCCACCTTGGTTACTTTGAAACACACCCTCATTATTCTTCAAACCACCTCTTCCTTTGAAACCCATTCCTCTGCCTCATGGCGTGAACCCATTCCCTCCTTGATCTGATTAGCGTTGATTATTGGCCTGCAATGTACGCACTGCTTGCTGAGTTCCTAGCCCTTCGCTGCTTGTCAGTACTGCCCATTCTATGGCGTACTTTGTCAATTTCTTCTGAACTAACTTAGCCTCCTCAAGTTTCCTATCATGCTCCTTCTTCTTATTTTTCTCTTGCAACAATCGGCAATGATGCGCGATAGTCAACTGTATCCCTGCCCATTGCTTCACTTCCATTCACACAAATTTCTTGAGCTGTCTCTGTACCTGCTCCAGTAAACCCTGACACAAAATGTGGTAAAATACTGGCACTGATTTCCCCCACAGCTCTCGCGTTTCCAAAGTCTCTGTTCCTGAATACTTTCAATGTAAGCAAGCGGATCTTCATCATCTTTCATTTTACAAGCCATAATTGTACCCATATATGACGTATCAGGATACTGTACCCTGAGCGCTCTCCAAACATCTGTTCTGCAGTTATTAGATGGCGCATCGTCATGCGCTGTGTTCTGTGCCATGACACTTGAGTAACCTGCTCTCGCCCAAATGTCATCAGCCTTTTCCCTAAGAATAGCTGCTAGGAGACGTTTAATGTCTCCTATAGCTAAAGTATTTCCTCCTGTCATCTTTTCTAGCTCATAAATCCATTTTCTTGCACCCGTCGTTTGACTAGGGTCTTAAATTATCCTTGTCCATCTGGGACCAAGGGATATACTGTGGTCTGGCTCCTCCTTTCTCCCCTTTCTCTCGTATCGGGAGGATAGCTCAGGGGCAATGTGCTCTCCTTGGATGCAAGGTGACACAGAGCAACACAGGTTTGTTCCCCGGGTCTGTGCTTAGAAACCTCTGGGTATTAATCACGTTATAAATAACCTATTATATCATATCGTATCATATCCAATAAGGGGAACTGCATGAACCCAAATCCGCAATCGGCTCCCATCATCTGCCTATCCATAGTGGGCACCATGGTTCCTGATTATCTTCTACCTGGCAATTACCTCAACCTGTTCACATATGGTGGCTATTACCCCCTCCTTTAAGTCACTATGGGTACGCCATGGGGTCTGGTGTCCTATCTTTAGTTTGCTCTAGATCCAATCATCTCACTTCCTTGTCTGTCTGCAAACATCCCTCGGGACCGCATGCACTTTCTCCCTCCTCCCCACGGAAGGTTTCTCTGTCTTCGTCTGACATATCTAGTCCCCAACTAGTATGGCTTTCATCCTTTCATCCTGATTTAAAGTCACCCTGTCTAAAGACAAGGCTCTATGCTCGAGACTTAACGGACCTCCTTCTTTGCCTGGTGACTGGGCAACTATAGATCAATCTCCTTTTCCTCTGCTTCCCGATTCACCTTTTGTCCTAATCTCCTGATAAGCCTTATCAATCCTATCTCTGATGCTTCCTATATCGAAATTCCCATCTAGCTTTACCCTAGATGGTCTTGGCATTGTTTGTTTGCGATGGGAGAAACTCCTCTGTGTAGCACCATGATATTACTGGACTTGGTTCCATCAGCTCTTTCTCAATGCAATCAATATCGCGTGCCGTCTGTCTCATTTTTTGCTCCATTTCTTCATCTAATTCCCTTTGTTTCTTCGCTTCCCATCTAACCCTTTCCTCTTCTTGTCTTTTCTCTTCCCTTCTTTCGTTTGCTCTACGCACTTCCTCTTCCCTTCGTCTTTGCATTCTTTTATCCCGTAATCTCCGAGCCTCTTCCTATATTCTCTCTCCTTTTCTAGTCTGTCATGTTCTTTGATTGCCCTCTGCCTGTTGTCATACTTCCTTTGCTCCTCTGCCCTTTTTTCCATTCCTAGATGCTCCTCCTGATGCATCTGCTCTCGTCTTTGTCTACTCTTCCTTTTATGCTCATCCTCTTTCAATTGTTTTTCTCGTTCCCTGTCTTCTCTATTCTGTTTGTCTTGATCTTCCCCTTGCCATTCTTCCGTGATACTCTTCCCATCGAGTTTGAGCAATATCTGTCCGCCCATACATTTGTGCTGTACAAGCATAACCTCATCAGCTCTATCTTTTTCTCTTTTCCATATCTTAATCTCTTTCTATATCGAGGTTCACATTTGGTCGTTCACTTTTCTCTTCTTTGTCTTGTAAGACCTTAAAGGTCTCCTTTTTTCCTTTACTCTTTTCTGAACTATCATCACTGCTATATGCTGGCGGTTCGTGTATCTGATTACTATATCCTGTAGCCGACTTTACTTCTCTTAATGGATACAATCCTTCATCTTTTGCACTATCGCCATTTACTTTGGGTGTGATAAGTGGAGCAGAAGGCGCAGCATCTTCCTCCCTACACTGATTAAGCATCCAGTCCTCAGGCAGCGGATCTTACCGTTCCTCCTGGTATATTTTCCAGAGCTCCAAACTAGCTAGCCTTTTCTCCAAATTCTTTCCTGTGTAAACAGCGTGCAAGTATGTGGTCATGTGTTGCAAATCCACTTTTGACAGCCATGGCATGAACAATTTATCTGCTGTACCCTTAACCCATTCCGCACTATACTGTTTGAGTTTAGGTGCGTGTTTCGGCAGTTGCTTGCAAAGATGCATCAGTGCAGTAACATCCCCTTTTGCGACAAGTCTTATTGACTGTCAATACTTACTGTTGATTTACACAAAATATGTTTCAGAAAAATAACAAATATGAGTGTGCACCACTCTCGCCGCTCAAAGCCTCTGTTTTCTCAGTTGACTCCAATCTACCTGTTCAGTCAGCGCTGACAATGGCCCTCATTGGGGATACTAGGCACCGGTAATGAAACCGGTGCCGGTAATCCCTTTGCGCCCTACTATGAGGTCCCATTGCGGGTCCCTCTCTTAACGCCTGGTTTTACCAGGCATTAAGTTCGGGACCCGCAAACGGATACCGGGGTCAATGACGGTACCGCAATTTGCGGTACCGTTATTGCCGCCTTCCCCCTTCCCATTGAGCCTTATGGGGGCTCAAATGGGAATGGGGAATGGCATTTCAAATTGGGATTTACCGGTCCCACAAAGGGCGGAATGGACCAGTAAGTCCCCATACCACCACGTTGGTGGCGGTACCGGTGTTGGTGTTAGTCATGGCGCTAGTAGCGCTAGTAGCGCCATGAGTAGCACCAACCTCGGAATGAGGGCCAATGACTAAAAAAATAGATAACAACTTTTTCCTCTTTAACCTCACAATTTTATTTTTTCATTCCTCAACATCTTTCTTACAAACTTCAAAATACACAAACAAAACAGGCTAGTCAACTTCACACATATCTTGTCATGACACTCCTTTTCTCTCAGCCCCTAAAGTACTCCAACTGGAGTTTGAATCATTTTCTCTTTTAGATCTGTCTATGCGCCGCCTAAATACCCCTTGGGTTTTTAAATGACTCCTTCTAAAAGCTCCTTGAATTTAGGATTCTGGGCTTTTCCTGATGCTCCTCGTCATATATCTCTGACGCTTCTTATCATATATTAACCAATCCCCTGTTACCTTATACTTTTGCCACAATCCACATTCCCTTATTTTGCCAGCCCCATCAATCTACTCACCATTCGCCTTTTCAGATCCTGACCCCCCGGATCTTCTCCTCCTCCAACCAGCCACCACTGCCTTTGGTCTGCTCAGCGCCTGTGGAAACCAAGAGGGATTTTGTGAAATTCTAAAAGTCTACTGGATCGATGGGTCTTTAACCATCCTCTCCTGCTTCATGAACCCCTAGGCCCTTTAAAACGAGGTAACAGTATCTGCATCCCATCCATGCGATGAGTTAGATCTGCATGGATGGGATGCAGATCTTACTCATTCATCAATAATCAGACTCAGGACGTTTGACAAAATCACAGCTGTTTTATTAACATTATCTAAAACAGGGAGTACAATGGACATCAACAGACGTTCGCTCAAGTCTCTCCAAGATTTACATGAAAAAAGATAACTTTATACTAATAATTCATTGTAAGTGACGTCATACTATGTGGCAAAATAAGAAAACCTATTAGGGGATGTGATAGGCTTAAAGGGAACATCAAAGTTTACTTTCTATAAGGGCGAGGATCGTGATTGGGTCTCTAAGGTCAGGTGGCGAACTAAGCCCATCCCAAGTGCAAGTCATCTTCTGTGTCATGAAAATACACAATCTTCTATTGACTTCTCAAACTACAGGGCTCCTTGCTATGTGGCCCTCTACAATTGGTTGGCAAGCTTGTACCCTTCTGGAATATTCCACTCGCTAGTAACATGCAAGCTGGTACCCCAGGTGCTGGGGGGTTGGCCTGGCCATGCTTCCCCATCCAATTAGCCCAACATCCATCATCACTATTGCGGTCTGCCTTTCAATTAATGCATTTGAACTCGGCCTTGCGAAGGCTCACTGTGCCTAAGAATAAAAGGGAGTGAAGGCATAGCCTTATATTCTGGTCTATTTTCATCTGTCCATGTGACTAGAGACCACATTTTGAGCTCCTTCATTGTATTTAATACTATTAAATGAAAACCTGGCACTTCTAGTGTTTTTCCATTACATCTCAAACAGGAGCTCAGATTGCCTCTCATGTTAATTGTATCTTCTCGAGTAGATAACCAGGCTCTTTGGTGGCCCTGACTCTTGACACTGGGCCAGGCAAGCCTTCTCGAATCTTCCTTTGCCGTTAGCTGTTATATTCTGCTGCGCCACACTTCCAGCCCTTTCATTCACGGGGTCCAAGTTTGCTAAAATGCGTGGTGAACATCCAGATTCTATACATTGCTATTTATATATTGGCAGCTCTGCCTGCAGTCTTCTCACTACGTAGCCTGCCTCATGATTACTTTGTCTACTTGTGTTACTGCGTCTGTACATTTGTAAAATGGCTTTGCATTTTCTTCAGTGTTTTTCTGCATGTGCAATCTTCATTTTGCTCCCGAATTGTTGCTTAATTTGCTACTTCGCCATCAGATTCTATAATGTCTATATACTTTCTTCATTGGCATCTCTTCTGGGTGCGTCATTTCTGCTTCATGTGACGTCACCAGTATACTCTTTCCTTCACTTACACCCTTCTTCCGGAACTTCCTTCAGAAGACCGTCAAATCTTCGGTAATACTTATAGGGTTTTCTCAATCGATACCATGTTTCAAGGACTCTTTGCGGCATATGTGCCATTATCGGATTTGTGCATGTCACAATTTCCGGCTGCCAACATATAGGCAGAATGGGAGCGGGACATCTGGTAGAGGTACGTGGCTCCTTCTCTACAGTTGTTTCATGGAAGCTAAAGGCTTAAGCTTCATCCCAAAGCATGCAAAGGTACCACCACACTTAGCAAAGAAAAAAGCTAACTTTGTTTTCTTGTACGAAACACATTTACTGGAGGACTAAAAAGACTATGCACGGTGTCCTTCTCTGCCTTCTTTATCTTTCTCTGCTGATATCTCTTTGCTTTACTTTAATAATTTATACTGTGCTATCCATGGTCCCTGAGGCTTGAGGGCACCAATATGACATACAAAACATGAAACAATAAACTGGAAATTAAAGCTGATATTGAAAATTACAGGTGCAGATTAAAAACCCTCATAAAACAAAAGCCACGTCTTGAGTTTACTTTTAAAAACATCAATAGATTTCAATTCCCTAAGCTCAGGAAGGAGTCCATTCCAGATTCTAGGAGCAGCATGCATAAAAGCTGTTTTGCTCACCCTGACAGTATTGGAGTTCGGGGTATGTAGCAAATTGGTGTTATTAGATCTTAGACACCTGAATTGCACCTTATCACTAATCAGAGCCTGAAGATACTCCGGCATCCTGCCCTGCCGACATTTCCATACAATGTGGGCGAGGCGATATACAAGTTTGCAGTCCACGGGAAGCCAGTGAAGGTTACAGCGAGCTTCTGTGATATGGTCTCTACACGCAATGCCGGTTACCGGTCTTACTGCGCTATTCTGCACAACCTGTAATCTTTTGCAATCTCTTGCAAAAGATTAATACCAATCAATAGGCTACTGCAATAATCTATTATTGCGCCCACTATTGCTCTGGCAATGGTCTCTGTGTTCTGTTGGCTAATGAACGGGTGCAAGTGTGCCAGGAGTTTGATGTAATGTGCAGACGATGACACGGTGGAGCTAATGTGCTCTTTCATATTGAGGTGCTGATCCGACACTACACCCAGAGTTTTAACCTTTTTTGTGTGAGGATTTTTGTTCCCTTGAGGCTGAAGCTCTCATAGTCTACACCTAATTTTTTTAGCAGACTTTGAGAGCCCACAACCATAAGCTCTGTCTTATCCTTGTTAAGAGGAAGCTTATTCTGGATCATCCAATTTTCTACAATGGAGCATACCTTATTAAGGTAACATTCATCCTTCTCTTAATTGCCAGATAGTGGTATCAGACACTGTGCATCAACGGCATAATTAGTGAATTCAATACTATTGGAATCGAGATATTTATAAACAGGAACAGTAAACATATTGTATATACATGGAGAAAGACAAGCCACCTGTGGCACCCCAAATTTTAAAATTATCGGGGGAGGTTCTGCCTCTCCCGAGAAGACCTTACATTCCCTAACACTAAGAAATGATGAGAGCCAAATGGCTGTCCCGTTGGAAAAATGTGCCACCTCCTTCAACCTGGGGATCAGGATGGTATAATCCACCAGGTCGAAGGCGGCTGATAGGTCTAATAACATGAGAAGAGATGGCAAGCCTCTATCCATACTATCTACTAATATCGACTTCAGTTCTAGTAGGGTTGACTCGGTACCGTACCCCTGTGTCATGCTTCCCCAATGGAAATTGTGGCATTCATGGAGACGCCATTGAATGGGTCGTTACGTTCTTGCAACGTTCCGCAGTGCGCGGTCTAGTGCTTTTCAAGATGGCCGCCCACTCCTTATACTGGAGACGGTGCTGGCGTTCTTCGCGTTGCACCTTCGGTTCTTTCTCCGTGCTGCCAACGCTAGTGTATTTTCATTCTGTGAGCTAACGCTCCGCGTTATTTGCTTCTGACTTTCTCTCCCGCGACCGTCCCTTCGGTTGCTGCTCTGTCTTCATTACTTTCAACTACCTTGTTCTTACCTGTTTTTCTCCTGTTCCGCTCTCCTTCGTCCGTACACCCCGTGTATCGGAACTTCCTCTTCAGCTCCAGCTTCCTCGCTTCTTACCTTCTTGCCTCCCCTGACTATTCCGTTGGTTATATCCCCCGGCTGCTACCTCGTTGTCGGCAAAGGAGTGCGTCTGATTCCTCGAGGCTTCTCGTCCGGAACCCAGGCACTACACAAAGAGGGAAGTAGGTCTCCTTCCAAATCCCGCAATCCAGCAATCCCGCAAACCAGCAAGCCGGCAATCCAGAAATCCAGCAATTCAGCACAGGGTTTTTGCCGGGAGGCTTTTTTCCCTGTTGGAGGACGGTCTCCCTGCGGAGCCTCGCTCTCTGGGGGATTCTCTCCCCAACAGCGTGGCTTCCAGTGGAGACCGACCTTATTTACACGAGAAAAAGAAGACTAAAGAGCCTAAGGAAACACGCAGGAGAAGAAGGGCTACTCTACAGGAAGACGCCCACGAAGGCAAAGGTGAGGAGGAAGGGAGGAAGGATTTGGGTAGTTTTGACAGCGTGCAACGCCTGGAAGTATCAATGGCTTCGCTTGAACAATATCAAGAGCTAGTAGGGGCTATACAAAGTTTGACTGCAGAAGTACAGACACTTAAGAACGAAAACCAGATCTTACGTCAGCAAGTTAATACTCGTGATGATCATAGGAGAGATCTGCCTCCTCTCCCTCTACCTTTTGGTAATTACGATGGAAATCCAAGATCCCTAAGGGAATTTCTAGACTCTTGCATGATCTATTTTGCCTTCCGCCCAAGAGCTTTTGACTCCGACAGAGCAAAAGTGGGATTTCTTGTTTCAAATCTAGCTGGGAATGCCTTAGCTTGGGCAACCCCTCTTATAACCCAGTCTGACCCTGCTATTAATGACTACGCAGCATTTACACAATTGTTCAAGACACGATTTGAACGACCTGAGGTTCAGTTCTCATCCTATGAACAAATAATGGATCTCAAACAGGGTAGTCTGGATGTGCAAACATACGTCTCGTCCTTCACGAGACTCGCCGTAAACTCTGATTGGCCTGATTCTGCCAAACAAACCTTGTTTCGCCGAGGTTTAAATGACGAGATCAAGGACGAAATAGCCAGAACCGGAAGACCACCTTCTTTTCAGGATCTAGTGACTCTGGCTCTCCAAATCGAATTCCGGATAGGCGAAAGGAGGCAAGAACGCAGAAGAAATCCAGCAACACGGATGCCTATATTCCATCCACCTTCCCAGGATAGACATGCAGGTTCCCCTCAGGGAGAGGAACCTATGCAAATAGGGACCACACGAGGTCCGTTAACCTCGGATGAAAGAAGGAGGAGAAGAGACCTAGGTCTCTGTATGTATTGCGGTTCTCAAAGACATCTCTTACGCAACTGTCCAGAAGTACCTCCTCGACGACAGGGAAACGCTCCCCCCCGAACCTGAACAGGGGAAGGTCCGGGGAAAGAAGATCGACTCCCTGCGTAAATCACTTACCGGCGCCTTCCAATGACGATACTCGTCTGATGGTTTTTCCCGTTCAACTCACAAGCAGACATTCAGAACCATGGGAAGTAATTGCAATGTTGGATTGCGGTGCCGCTGGAAATTTTGTTGATATACAATGGGCAGAGAAGAACGGGCTACCCCTTCGCAAAAAATTACAGCCAGTACCCGTGGAAGGTGTAGATGGCCTTCCCTTATCCTCCGGGCCCATCCAGTTTGAAACAGAGCCAGTCAGCATCAAGATATTTCAACACCAGGAGATGATGGTGTTTGACCTCATTCGTGCAGCTCATTTCCCCATCATTCTGGGGATCCCTTGGTTACGCCGCCATAATCCTACCATCAACTGGACAGCCAATACCATTCATTTCAAGTCCTCTTTCTGTGCCGAGAGCTGTTTTCAAGGACTTATTTCTCCGCCTCGATTAGATTCTGCACAGTCCTTGTCAGCAGCCTCTATTCACCCGATTCCGTCTCATTACTTGGAGTTCAGGGAAGTGTTTCTAGATCATCAGCCACATCTCCTTCCTCCTCACAGAAATGGAGATTGTGCCATTGAGACTGTACCAGGAGCACAAATCCCTTTTGGGCGGATGTTTCCTCTATCTTTGCCGGAACGTCAGGCTCTCAAAGAATACTTAGACAGTAACCTTCATAATGGACTCATTCAGGAATCGAAATCCCCAGCTGGAGCTTCATTGTTTTTCATCTCCAAAAAAGGAACCTCCGAACTTAGACCGTGCATTGACTATCGTGGTCTTAACCACGTAACAATCAAAGACCGGTATCCGATGCCTCTTATTAAGGAGGTCTTACAGGCAGTACAAGGAGCCACCATTTTTACAAAGCTGGACCTGAGGGGAGCGTACCATTTACTCAGGATCCGGGCTGGTGACGAGTGGAAGACCGCTTTTCGGACACCCTTAGGTCATTTTGAGTATAAGGTAATGCCTTTTGGGTTAGTAAACGCTCCTGCCATTTTTCAGCGTTTTATTGACAAGTTATTTTCGGATCTTCTCTTCTCCACTGTAGTGGTATACTTGGATGACATATTGGTGTATTCGAACTCGCCCAAAGAACATCACCATCATGTAAGGGAGGTGCTTCAAAGACTCCTGCAGAACCAATTATTTGTGAAACCAGAGAAGTGTATTTTTGACTCCTCTTCAGTGTCCTATCTTGGCTTTATCTTGACTAAGGAAGGAATACGTATGGATCCCGGGAAGATAAAAGCCATCTTACAATGGCCTACACCCAAGAACGTCAAGGACATTCAGCGGTTCTTGGGGTTAGCCAACTTTTACAGGCAATTCATTTCGAGATTTTCCAACATGGTACTTCCTATCACAGCCCTACTGAAGAAGGGAGTGGCATTCAACTGGTCTCCCGGAGCTGATCAGGCATTCTTGTCATTGAAGCAAGCCTTTACGTCTGCTCCCATATTAATACAACCGAACCAAGCACATCCTTTCATAATAGAGGCTGACGCTTCTGACGGAGCGATAGGTGCAGTACTGCTACAAAGGCATACAGACGACAAAGAACATCCAGTGGCTTATCTATCACGCACTCTTACCCCCAGTGAACGGAACTACTCAGTGATAGAACGGGAACTGTTGGCTATCAAATTAGCCTGTGAAGAGTGGCGGCACCTGTTACAAGGAGCTGTTCATCAATTTACTGTTCGTACAGACCACAGAAACCTGAAGATACTCCAACAAATGGAATGCAGAAATGCTAGGCATGCCAGATGGGCATATTTTTTCTCCCAATTCGATTTCACTATTTCTTACATCCCGGGAAAAGAAAACGTTCTGGCTGATGCTTTATCCCGAAGCCAAGGTATGGAGGTTGAATCAACGAGGAGATCTGAAAGAATACTGTCGAACAATTCTTTTCGGATCATTGCCAATACCTTTCTCAATGCTACCAGAGACAGTCTCACCCACAATAAACCTTCCCAGGCATTAGGAGCGCAGTTACAAGAAAGATCTGGATTATACTTCAGAAAACAAGCCTTATATCTTCCCGACAAGGAACTGCAGACTCTAGTTTTGTCCTGGTGTCATGACACTCCATTGGCAGGACACAAGGGCCAGAAAGCTACCCAGGATCTGGTTTCGCGATATTTCTGGTGGCCCAATTGCAATAGCGATGTCAAGACGTATGTCGCTACTTGCCCTATTTGCGCCATCAGTAAACACCAAACGTCTCGCCCGCTTGGTCTACTTCAACAAGAACCAATACCATCTCAACCGTGGACTCATATTTCGATCGATTTTGTGGTCGATCTTCCGTCCTCCCAAGGGAAGACTGCCATCATGGTTACGGTGGATTCTCTCAGCAAATTGGCTCATTTCACATCCTTAAAAGGAATACCTTCGGCTCCGGAAACAGCCAGAGTCTTTTTTAGAGACATTGTAAAACTTCATGGCCTTCCTCAGACAGTGGTGTCCGACAGGGGCTCCCAGTTTACCTCGCTTTTCTGGACCTCGTTATGTAAACAGTTGGGTATTCAGAGGGCCCTTTCATCCGGCTTTCACCCCCAGAGCAATGGACAGACTGAGCGATTGAATCAAACTATGGAACAGTACCTACGTTGTTTCTGTAGCCAGCGACAGGAAGATTGGAATCTCTATCTCCCATCTGCAGAATTTGCATACAATAATACCCGCCACACGGCCATCAGAATGAGTCCGTTTTTTTTGTACATATGGATATCACCCTCGCCATATGTCGGTAGGACTACCTGAACCTTCAAGATTGCCCTCTATTGAATTTTTAGTTCAATCACTTAAGGAAACCCATCAGCTCGCCGGTAATACATTATCGGCTAGCCGCAAGGAGTACAAGAGATGGGCTGACAAGAAAAGACTTCCTAATCCACCCTGGAGAGAAGGGTCCAAGGTATGGTTGGCTACAAAGTTTCTACCCCGGTGGGTTCACTCTGGGAAATTCGCGCCAAAATATATCGGACCCTACAAGATCAAGAAAAGGATCAACCCAGTGGCTTTCCAGTTAGAACTTCCCACTCAACTACGTCGAGTTCATCCGGTGTTCCATTCCTCATTGCTCAAGGAATACCGTCCAGATCCTTACCGAAGAAGAACCACCCGACTCACATATAACAAGCCCAGTGAACCTGAGGAGTATGAGGTCTCTTATCTAGTGGATTCCCGTTACTTCAAGGGAGAGCTCCAATACTTGGTCCATTGGAAGGGTTACTCTATTGAAGAACGCACTTGGGAACCCCACCATCATATACATGCTCCCATGCTAGTTCGGAAGTTTCATCGTCTCCACCCAGGGAAACCGGGAGGCCCCCCGGTGAGAAGGAGGCATACTGTCATGCTTCCCCAATGGAAATTGTGGCATTCATGGAGACGCCATTGAATGGGTCGTTACGTTCTTGCAACGTTCCGCAGTGCGCGGTCTAGTGCTTTTCAAGATGGCCGCCCACTCCCTATACTGGAGACGGTGCTGGCGTTCTTCGCGTTGCACCTTCGGTTCTTTCTCCGTGCTGCCAACGCTAGTGTATTTTCATTCTGTGAGCTAACGCTCCGCGTTATTTGCTTCTGACTTTCTCTCCCGCGACCGTCCCTTCGGTTGCTGCTCTGTCTTCATTACTTTCAACTACCTTGTTCTTACCTGTTTTTCTCCTGTTCCGCTCTCCTTCGTCCGTACACCCCGTGTATCGGAACTTCCTCTTCAGCTCCAGCTTCCTCGCTTCTTACCTTCTTGCCTCCCCTGACTATTCCGTTGGTTATATCCCCCGGCTGCTACCTCGTTGTCGGCAAAGGAGTGCGTCTGATTCCTCGAGGCTTCTCGTCCGGAACCCAGGCACTACACAAAGAGGGAAGTAGGTCTCCTTCCAAATCCCGCAATCCAGCAATCCCGCAAACCAGCAAGCCGGCAATCCAGAAATCCAGCAATTCAGCACAGGGTTTTTGCCGGGAGGCTTTTTTCCCTGTTGGAGGACGGTCTCCCTGCGGAGCCTCGCTCTCTGGGGGATTCTCTCCCCAACAGCGTGGCTTCCAGTGGAGACCGACCTTATTTACACGAGAAAAAGAAGACTAAAGAGCCTAAGGAAACACGCAGGAGAAGAAGGGCTACTCTACAGGAAGACGCCCACGAAGGCAAAGGTGAGGAGGAAGGGAGGAAGGATTTGGGTAGTTTTGACACCCTGTCTGAAGCCGGATTGATGTGAATGAAGAATAGGTTAAGAGTTCAAATGGCCAGTTAACTGGACATAGCCTACTTGATCAAGAATCTTCAATAAAAAAGGGGTGTTCGTGATGGGTCTAAAATTCAGTGGCTTATCCTCAGGTAGGCTTGGTTTTTTGATAATGGGCGTTATCCATGCTTTTTTTAACTCCATTGGCAAAAAAGGAGGTGTTGATGAACTTACAGATTGCTTCGATTAGTATAGCCGAACAGAATATAATAATTACAGCAGAGCATTGTTCGCCTTTACACGATGTAGACTTAAGTTGTTTTATAATAGGTGCTAATTCCTCCACTGTAATGGGAGTAAAGCAGAACTCCGGGACGTGAGGGTCCAATGACAGATGAGCTTGATTAGTTACTCCGAGAGTACCGGAATACAAAGCCTTTTTACTAACAATGTCCGATCTAATTTTGTCAAGCTTCCCCTGCAATGCTTCCTGAATTGATGTGCACCAAGCTGTATCCTTGGTAATAGTAGATTCCTCCTGCATACAAGGGGTAGATTGTTCTTTTAAAATTTTAAAAAGCTCCTTAGTTTCATATTGGGCATTGCTGATTCTATCATTAAAACAGTTTTTAGCATTAATAATAGCTTGCTTATAATCTTTTGCGGCTATTTTGTAAATAGCTAGACAAGAGGGCAAAGTTGAATTCTTCTTCCAAACCAAAAAGCATTTTAACATATGCGATTTAAGTTCCCTAAATTCTTCAGTGAACCTTGAATTTCTAGGTGCTATTTTTTTATATTTCAATTTGATGGGAGCTAGGAGATTAGTGACCTTATCAAAGGAGGTGGCCAGTACATTGGATAACTCCTCAGCAGACACTATGTAATTGATTGTCTCAATGGTAGAGCACAGCAGAGGGGCTGTGCTTTCCCTGGTAAGGTTCCTAGTGTACCTGTACTGAATAGTTTGCTTGTTCCATCCTTTAATTTTTATGGGAAAAGTTGAAGTCAAAGTAAAGAGGACAAAGAAATGGTCCGACCATGGGCATAGGAGTACAGATTCATCTTTTACTGGGACATTTAGAGTGGCAACCCAGTCTACGGTATGCCCTTTGATGTGTGTTGGTACAGTAATGTTTTGGGTATATCCTAAGTTGGACAAAGAGCCCTCCAATTCCAAAGCTCTACTGTCAGCCTCCTGTCCTAGCCATAAGTTAAAAATCACCCAGCAAAACAAATGTTGTTTTGGGTTTAAACAGAGGAAAATTTGAGAAAAGTCATCCATGACCATCGGAGGGCTGTATAAAAGCAAAGGATCAACAGTTACCTCTGCATTGAAACCTATTTTGGCACATATTATTTCAATGTTACAAAACATATGGCTACCCATGTGGGTATGCGTGAAATGGGGGCAATAGACAATATTAAACAAAGAAAGGAGAATCCCCGCTACTGACAACGCAATGTGTTGTCACCATTTATGCTTATTCTTTAGCAAGTTATTGTTTGCACAGAGGTCACAGAGAGTGTCCTAGAGTATAAATATTATTTTAATACAAAAGTGAGTGGTACATTTTTTCTTTCAACACATAAAAACCTAAAATCAATGTTCTATGAAATACATATAATCAAAGTAACACACATACTTGAAAAAACTAGAAAAAAACATAAAACTGAAGAACAAAAAACAATTCAAACAATAATGTGAACTACTGCAAGGTAGAGTGAATACTACTCTGAAACGGCTATAGGGTATATGAAATATTACCCTGGAGAGTTTTTTTTACATATAATTTCGATGTTATCAATGGGATGATGTTTAACTTCCAGATAGACAAGCAGGATTTATAAATAAGGGCCGCCCACCACCCCTGCCCTTTGATCTATCATACCTGACCATTGCATACCCATTAGGAACTGCCAGATCTAGCGAGGGCCCCACTGCCTCATGTCCCCAGGACTCTGTGATGGCACAGATGATGCTTTTTTCCTCTACTTTAAATTGCAGCTACCTCAGTGGCATGCTTAATAAGCGAGCGAGGGTTTAACAGAGCTATTTCTAGACCGTACACTGTGTTAGTATAGCTAATGCAATTGTAGGTCGTGTCTATGGCCTCCCTTTTCTGTGCAAGGGGATGTATAGGCTCGTCTTTAATCATAGGACATCAGAACATGCCAAGGAGAAGACAGCTTTCTCAATGCCAGAGGGTCTTTACCAGTTCCAGGTAATACATTTTGGGTTGAAGAATGCCCCTGCCACTTTCCAAAGGCTTGTGAATCATGTTCTTAATGGGTGGGGAGATCATGTGAAACACCTTAGGATTGTGTTGCAGGCTCTTCACAAGGCCCACTTGACCATAAAGGCCAGTAAGTGCCAGAATGGACACGTTTCAGTGTTCTCCCTTGTACATGAAGTGGATGGAGGGAGGATACAGCCTCTACCGAGTAAAGTACAAGCAGTACAATACTGGCCTACCCCCACTACTCAAACCCAAGTGAGAACCTTTTTAGGACTCACTGTGTACTACAGGAATTTCATGGAAGACTATGGCACCATAGCTGCCCTTCCGACTGCTCTCATAACTCCTAAGAAACTCCATAACTCCTAAGAAACCCAAGAAGGTAACTTGGTCTGAAGAGTGTGGGAAGGCCTTCAATGGATTAAAAGACTCCTAGTGCCAGGCCCCTGTTCTCAGAGGCACTGATTACCAAATACCTTTTATTCTGCAGACAGATGCCTCTGACACTGGGATAGGAGCTGTACTATCACAAGTAGATGAGAAGGGTAAGGAACACTCTACTGGATTCATTTGTCTCCAGCTTAAGGACAGAGAGCTCAGATGGTCTACAGTAGAGAAATAATGTTTCTCTGTTGTGTGGGCCCTAAGGAAGCTGAGCCCCTACCTCTTTGGGACCCACTTCACTGTGCAAACTGACCATAAGCCCTTAAAGTGGCTAATGAACATGAACGGAGAAAATCCAAAGTTGCTTAGGTAGTCCATAAGCCTTCAAGGCTTGGTCTTCACTATTGGGCATAGGCCAGGTGTCCATCATAGCAATGCTGATGGGTTGTCCAGAATGTTTAACCGAACTGACCATGAGACTCATCCAGGGGTGGATTAATTCCCCCTGTCCTTGGTCTAGGAGGGGCGAGTGTTAGAAAATATCTCACCATTCTATGTGTAATTTTCCCTCCAGTTGTGTACCCCCTAACTTTTAGCTGATGTTAAACACCATAGTCAGACTTTGCCAGAGGAGCACAGCCTTCTGCTGCACTCCCCTGGCCTTTTTCACCCACTTAATTAAGGGGAACTGGGAGACTTTGTTTTCCTTAGTGCTTGTCAATGTTGCAACTTTTCTGCAACATGTTGCAAGTGCACAATATACCTTCCAGTATAGTGCACTTGGGTCTTCCTTTCATTTCTAAAGGCCCTACATACTCTCGAAGGATATTTTAGGAAAGGGGCAGGTGTGCCTTGGACAGGGCTGGTGGTAGCTTATCTTTTGATGTATTTTTAACCCTTTCCTGCCAGGTAAACCGCAGTTACCACATTTGGCACAAATAGGTGGCCTGGCTCCAAAATGTCCATGCCACGATGTTCTTTGTCCTGTCCTTTGGCTATCTTGCCCCTTCACGGTCCCCAGGTGGAGCCGACCTGGGTCAGTCCTTATTTGGGCATGCATTCTCCCACAAAACGCCAAGCTTTTGCAGGCTTCTGCATGTCTTGTGTTTGTGCTTCCAGGATGTGGGCTGGACTTTTCTGGTTCCAAAACAGATCCTGGGTGCGAGAGAGTCTGGTGTGCTATTAATGCCTGGGACCACTGTGGTCCATGACTGGTCCAAGTATGATATGCCTGAATGTGAGCAGATCTCCTATTGGGTCCTCTTCATTTTGGCACAAAGGAGATTTTGGAAAAGAGAAGGCTCCAAACACCCATACCAGGTCAATCTCTGGAGTTCGCACTGAATGAAGTATAGGATCCAAGTATCCTGAAACTAAGAAGCCGAGTCGAGGGACGGCTGGTGACCCACTGGAAGGTTTGGCACCCTGAGCCCGCTGTTGTGCTGCTGGACCCCTCTGCATCTGGTCGTCCTAGAAGGTCTGCGAAGATGCTTCAACCCATTAGAATAGTGGGACCAACTATTCTCGGCACCTTCATCAAACCCTGCAAGTAAGCCTTCTCAGAAGTGTCCCTGGGCCAACCAGTGGGCTGACCATTGCGCAGGACATTTGCTCTGATACCACTGCCGTTTTGAGGAGGCCCTTGAAACTTGCAAGCTCTGACTTCATGGCACTCTCACACCGAATTTCATACACTTGGTGCTCCCAGATCTGGAGTAAAAAGAGAGCGCCCAAACCGGAGTATACACAGTTAACTGGTTGCCCAGCCGTGGCAACGAACTTTGCAAGTGCACTGCAGCTGTGCCCCTCTATGCCCTGAAGCCTGCTACAGTGGAACTGGCCGATCCATCCACCAGGAGCAGAGAAATCGCCACTGTCCCATTTGAGAATCAATGCTGTAACTTCGTTGCTGAAAGCCACAGAGCTGTGAGACTGCCACATTTGAACCTGCAACCGAAGTGGACTCGACAGCCAAAGTTTGTTCCGGAGTGCGCTGGGGGTCAGTGAGTAATTGCAACCCTTACCAGTGGCCTCTAGCGGATCCATCCATTTTTGCACATGAGTGGCCCCTGAGGGCTCCTCTCCTTTCCATTGGTAGTGCAAACTACCGAACTATTGCCAACTCTTGGAACCTTCTCTGCCCTCAAGGGGAGACCCGCCATCAATAGTGGGAACCTATTCTGCATCACCTCACCCACCTTCCTAAGCTGCTACAGCCCCCCGCAAAAGACCCTGTTTCGCCTATCTGCACTACCGTGTGCATCAGCATCACAAGTACATTTGAGCACTAGGCTCCTCTCATCTCAGGGATTGGACTGCATTTCAGTTAGGAATGTGTTTGTTGCAGAACTACCTAAAGACTATTTGCACTACCTGCTTCCTTCCCTTTTTAGGTTGTGGACCCATTTTGTGCCTTAACCCTTTGGGCTTCTTTGGTCTTGTATATATGTATTTTAGTAGGATTGTGTTGGCTTAGAAGTGTTACTGTGATTATTACTGTGTGTTGAACCTCAAAGGCCCTGAAATAAATGTATTTGTATTTGTAATATATATATACCTGACAGGGAGTGGTTTGTAAGTGTCCTTTACTCTGTGTGCTCATTGAGGTCTTTCAGTCACCCTCACCCCTCCTGAGACCTAGTCTTGGCCGCCGCCAATAGTACCTTGATTGGTCTGGCTTGTCCAGAAGGTTACTCTGGTCCAAGAAACTAGGATGGCCTTCTGAACCTCTGCCCACCAGGTCAGAGTTCAGAAATCCATCCTGATGTGATCCCAGACTCTCTGTGAGGTGGTTTCCCAGACCCGCATCTGGGGTGCAGCGTCCATCTAGAGCTACCAGCCCCACATGCACGACTTGAAGAGAAGTTCACAGGTGCCATGTTGCTAGAAGCCCTGTCTGCTCTATGGAATAGGGCACTGCTCCCAGGGTGTGCATGCCCTTGATGGGACCCTGTATGAGAGGAGCTCAGGAGAATGCATAGATGTAAGTGCACCTTTATGGGGGAAGACAATAAGGGGAGAGTGGGTATGTGTGGAGTGATTTGGTGGTGAATAGATGGAGTGTGTAAAGCCACATGGTAATATATAGTTGTTTCTTATGAGGTGACATCACAGTATATATTATGAGGTAAAGGATGAAGAGAGAGTAAACAGGAATTTCTCTGATTGTGGATGAAAGGCAGTGCTGCAGATTTAAATAAAATATTAGGTCCATTATCTGGAGGAAGGATAGCTCAGGGGCTATGCATTTGTCTTGGAGGCAAGACAACGCAGAGCAACACAGGTTCAAATCCCGAACCCTCACTTAAAAACCACTAGTTGGTATTAAGCACGTTACAAAAGAACACTTTTAAATTATTCATAAATTATAAATTATCTGGCAACCCTCCACTCAGCACAAGGGAGTGTGAAGAGGTAAATTCCCTCTTCCTGAGGCAAGAGGAAAAAGGAAGGGGTCTACACCATTTGTAAATTAATGGAATTTTGTTGTGTAGGTCCATTATATTCTGGACGTGGGATCCCTTCCCCCGGCAGAAGGGGGCATACAGAGATAAATGCCCTTGTCTCAAAGTGGAGATTGAGGAAGGCTCTAAAGCATTGTCTATATATTTGTGTTTTTATTAATTTGTGTTATTGTGTAAAGTAGTGGTTGTTGAATTGTGTGGAGAGCTGTGTGGGGTATTAGTGTGTGGTGTGAGGTGGTGATGAGGAAAGGGAGGGGTAGAGTAAGGAAAAGGTGGACAATAGCAAGAGGGGGAGGGAATTGATACAGATGGATCAGGGTTTAAGAGCTGAAATAGCACTACGAGATTAAGCCCGGGTACAACAGTTCACTGACGTCCCTTTAATATATGCGTACACCACTTCTGCTGTACAGGGAAAAAATAATGAAGTATCACAACGAGCGGGTGGTCCCTTCAACGAGCGGGTGGTCAATACGAGAGGGGGAATGTTTGAGCCCTGGCCTGAAAAAGTAACAGATACTAGAAAGGTCCTGGGTCATATGTATACTTAGTTGGCTGGTGAAATATAAGGGGAAGAATGTGTAGAATAGGAAGGGCAACTTTGGAGAATGGTATAGGATTTGTAAGATGCCCCAAAGGATTCAAAGATGGGCAAAGTAGTAATACAAGTGCCTTGTGTCACTACTGCACCCGGTGTGCCACCCGTGCCCTATGAACAACCGACAATACCAGAAGTACCTACACCCCCCAAGCCCCACAGGGGTGCTATCCCATGCAAGCAGCTGTAGGATATACTAATCCTGAGTATATGCCACATGCAGCACTGTGAAAGCAAAACCCTGCAACTTATGAAAACGTCCCACAGCCACGCGCACCCCATCAGTGGTAGAAACATAAAATAGGGCATGAAGAGATTTAGAAATGGCGTTCCAAAGGACAGAATCAGAGCTTGCGCAAGTAACACAGGAGAGGGGAGAAGGCCGAAGAACACCGATAGGTACTACTGAATGGAGAGCGAGCGACATTCTATTTAGAATTGATAGTACTGAGATTAGAGATGTAAATGTTGAAACAAGGAATCATGGTCGTAATGATGAAGGGTAAAGGGGAGGGTGACCGCTAGCAGATAGTTTAGATTATGAATCTGTTTGATCAGAAATTGATGCAGAAGTAGCTGGAGGAAGAGGAAGAATGGGGGACAGATGAAAAGCAGGGAGAAGAGGTGCTGCCTAGAATGACACCAAGAGTAGAGTTTGTGGGGCCCAAGATTAAGAGTGCGACCAGGTCGTATGGCAGTGGTAAAAGACAAGTGAGAAGGGAAGAAGTTACCAGTGAAGCATGTGGGAGCACATTTTCCGTTTTTACATATAGGCCCAGGCAGAGCACAGTATGTGCCCCGGCCACAAATGAATGGTAACAATTTGATAATGAGGCTGCCCTTGCTCAACGCAGGAGCAGGCAAGTGTTTTTATGAGCTTGAGAAACAGATTGCAGGTATTGCATTGGCAGTAGGAGATATGAAAAGTTTGTTTGCTGTAGTATTCAGAGACCAAGAAGATGACATTTGAAAGAAGGCAGGATATTCAGGGGTACAGATGCATAATGACAATCATGATGAGGCACGCTTTAATGATTGTCAGGCTTGAGTGTGGGCTGCATTGAGAACAGCATACACTGATGCACCCGACATACATTCAATAATGGCATGCACTATGAAGGAAGACTAAGATCCAGCACAGTACATATTACAGTTTTAGGTGATATGGAGGGCTGAGGCAGGGGAATTATGGGACAAAACAATTGCAATATTTTACCACATGTTGAAGAAGAGACTCCCCAAGGGGGTGCAGAAGGACTTGGATAAGGTAGTAGAGATAGAGGCCAAGAGATGGGTGGAGATTCAGGCAATTATAGAGCATCATTGTAAAAGGCAACAGGAGAAGGAAAAGGAAATAGCGGATAATGCGCAGAAGGCAGGGGTGAAGTTAGTGCAAATGAAATTGGAAAAACTGAGTATAGAAGGAGCAGTGTTTACGAGGTCACCTGTACAGCAGGTGGAACAGAGAATTTCTCAGGCAGAAGTGAGAATGGCACTGGAGTGGACCGCAGAGGGATACCAAGAGTATGCAGACAACCAAGTGTACCAGGGTGATTACCAGGTAGCTTAACGAGGAGGATATCTGTGGGGAAGAGGAGGGTTTCACAGGGAGGTAAAGGAGGAGGATTTAGCAGATTGGGGCTGAGATTTGGTGGGTCAGGACCGTGTTGGTTATGTGGGAAGATGGGTCACTTTGCACAAGAATGTCAGAGCAGACAAGCTTATGCATATAATCCAAGAGTGTATTCTAGTGGACCTGCAGCACCAGTTACAGATCAGCAGCAGTACGTGATGATGCCACCAAGCATTCCATATGGTGCAATGCCTGAACAACCGCCCCATCAGGTACAACAGCCACAGTATCAATATCAAGCACCTGTTCCCCAGCAGATGTAACCTCCATCGCCCAATACTGTGCCAGTGTATGTGCAGCAACAGAATCAACAGCCAATCCCAAAGGTGTGGAACAAAAATGCTTTGCTTCACAGCCAAGTGACATCATACACAGCGGCAAGTGCACTGGGCGGTAACCCTTTCGTAGTCCCAGGGTCAAATATGCATCCTGATTATTAAAGCCCACAGAGAGCCCTGACATGCCCATTCCTGTCAGGCACCACCGACCAGGAAGAAGAACCCCTGGTAAGTGGGGAGATAGGCAACAAATCATTCATTTTTATGGTTGACACAGGTGCAATATAATCCTGCATAAGGGAAGGGTGTCTCCCCTATCAGATAAAGTAATGGCGATGCAGGTATTCTCTGGGGCAATAAATTCAGTTCCATTCACAGAGGATTTACCCATCAAGGTAGGTAACCAAGATGTATTAGCATCACTATTGTTTTTGAAAGTGATGCCGGTAAACTTTTTGGGAAGTTATTTGTTAAGCAAATTGAACATGACCATTTCATTTTCAGATGGAGGGGTAGTGTGTTCAACACCAGGAATTTGTTATGCCAGGGTCTTGACGAGAACAAGAGCATTATTCTGGATGGCGTTACTAGGGGGTACCTGCACACCCAGGTTTGTTTATGTATGGAATAACTTTGTTGTTGATTTCGGTGCCAGGCATGAAAACAAGCCATAGAGAATGCTGTGAGAATTTTTATTTAGTCCAGCAGGGCCCCAAGACCATGTCCCAGTTACTATTATTACATTAAATTTGGAGGGGAGTGCTGATTGTGGATTATGAAACAGTGCTTATAGGGACTGATGAAGAGGGAGGTGAGTGGTGAACAGTTTTTTGTATTGACCCTGTTCAACCATTGAGAGGATGTTAGATGGCCAGTTGATTGAAGATGCTGACAATGATGGGGAGATGATAATGAAGGTGTGTGCCCCTTGTCAAATAACGATTTAGCATAGGAATGTCCCCAAAACATGCCTTCCCATTTACAAGGTGAACTGCTAGAGGTCCCAAGCACTTTATGGACAACCCTCATGATGTAGGGCCCTTGAAGAGCATAGCAGCAGTGCATATTAAGTAGAAGCATGGGACAAGTGTTACCTAGAGTGCGACAGTACCCATTGTCAAGAGAAGCAAATGAAGGAATACATGAGACAATTGTTGCGTTATGGCGGTAGGGCATCATAGTACCCTTAGAGTCCCCAAGTGATACAGCGATAAACCCTGTCAAAAAAGCAAAGGGTCAAGTTGGAGGTTCATATAAGATGTATGCCCACTGAATAGCACAGTGGATGCAGAATTGCCACTTGCAGCAAATCCTGTCACAATTCTTTGTAACATCCTAAAGGAGGCCACACCTTTTACTGTTATTGATTTAAAAAATTCATTTTTTCTATCCCATTATACCCTGATTCTCAATATTTTTAGGAGTTGATTTACTGCAGGCATCAATTTCAACACACCAGACTCCCACAGGAGTACTGTGAGTCCCTGATAATATTTAACAGAATACTATACATGGGTTTGGGCAACATGCATGTACCAAGCACAATCGTTCAATATATAGATGATATTCTAGTATATAGTACCATGGAAGAGATGTGCAGAGCAGATTCTAACACACTATTGACATTACTTGCAGACCAAGGACACAAGTTAAACAAGGAGAAAATGCAATGTTGTCAAAAGGATGTTGTGTATTTGCGTCAAATGATATATTGAGCAGGAAAAAGAGTACCCCAGGAAAGAGCTGCTGGAGTGCAGAATACACCACAGCCCACTAAAGTTAAAGAGATGCAACAATTCCTGGATTTGCGTAACTACTGTAGAGCTTGGATTTTTGACTATTCTAGTTACGCAAAACCTCTCTTGCAGGGACTGAAAGAAGCACAGAAAAGGAAGGGGCCACTGACATGCACAGGCGAAATGGTGACATGTTTTGCAGAATTTCAAAATGCTATAAAATATGCTTCAGTAATAGCAACCCCTGATTACAAAAACTGATTTTACTTATTCTCACATTCTAACAGACAATTAATACCTGCTCTGTTGGCCCAAGACACATCACTGGGACAAAAGCCCTTAGCATATTACAATGGTAGTTTAGATTCAGTAATGGAGGGCAAATTTCCCTGTGAACAGGCTTTTGCTGCTGCAACCTTTGCTACTGAGAAAAGCCAACCATCACTATGGGGTACTTAGTTACATTATATGTAGCGCATGCTGGTTTTGCAAAACTGGAACAATCAAAATCCACATTAACCACACAGAGGGCCTGCACGTATGAAGTAATTTTGTCTAGCTCATCCATTCACATTGTAAGATGCCGTACAGTGGACCTGCCCACGTTCATAGCTATTCCTGTTGCGGAACGATAGGAGGTGCATGATTGTGTCACTTATGAAGGTCCCGAAGATGATTTGGTGCAGGAACGGGGGGACGCAATGGAGAAGGGGGAGGTCCTTTTTGTTGATGGCTCATCAGTGATAGATCAGGAGACTGGCCAGAGACACACCGGGGCAGCAGTAGTGTGCCTTGTAGATGGGGAATATAAGGTTGCTGTTAAAACAAGATTACTAGCACAGTTTTCTGCTCAGACAGTGGAACACATTGCCTTAATTGAAGCATTGGAGGCATCTCAGGCATATTTGGTCACCATTTACTCTAATTTGGCATACGTCATCACCACTGACCATTCAGGGTTGTCCAGATGGAAAAGGAAGGGGTTTTTACGGTCCGATGGTACACCTGTACAGAATGCAATGTTATCAGAAAGATTGATTTGTGCACTGTCCCACCGTTCCTTAGTAGCTGCGGTTAAATATGCCACCCACCCAAAATACAGACCCTATTTCACTTGGAATTGATGCAGCAGAAGGCTGCCGAAGAAGTGGCATATCACAGAAACCCAGATGTCACAGCGTATCCTGAGGTGGCAAATCAGCAGTTACAATTAACTATTGCATACACTGTAGTACAAGTTATACAAATAATTGAGTTGCAAGGACAGGCACCCCAAGAGGAGAAGGACCTCTGGGTGAAGAGGGGCTGCTCGCAGTACCAGACGGACCTGATTTGAAGACAAAATATTATAGGTGAGGTTGTAATGCCAGGGGAGTTGCTAACTGTTGCTTTTGAGCAGCTGCACCACCAGGCACATATTTCAAAACAGCGCCTCTCTGCAGATATTTCAGAGGACTGTTTTGTTCCCAATTTCTCAACACGTTTGTGGCAAACTGCACAATGGACTATATCTACAATACTATCCAGATGCTCAGGATGTTGCGTGGCACATTGCCCGTCCCACTGAGCCATTCCAGCTACTTCACATTGAATATGCAGATATCTCTAAGAGGTGTAGTCATTACCATTACCTTATTGTTGTGGTATGTCCGTCTCCAATTGGGTTGAGGCTGGCCTTTGTGCACAGTCAGATGCAAAATCTTCTGTAACATTACTGGTACGCAAAGTACTTCCTCGTTGGGTGGTGTGAGATCCTAAAATCTGATAATGGAACACACTTTTTTAATGATTTATATCAGGAGATAGCGGGCCTCATTACGACCTTCGCGGAACTCGTTAACGGGCTCCGCTAATGGAGGCGGACCCGTTAAAACCGTTCCGCAAAATTATGAGGTCCCCTCACGGCACCCAGTAAGGACGCCTGGTAAAACCAGGCATCGTTACCAGGTCCTGCAAGGGGAAGAAGGAGCTAACAACAGGCCGGTCGTAATCAGCCTGTTGTTAGCTCCCTCTCCCATTCCCATTGATCCTTATGGGGGCTCAGATGGGAATGGGGAAGGTCTGGGCCCAGGTTCCCAGAGGGAGGAATTACCGGGCCCACTGAACTCAGAATGGCCTGGTAATTCCCCATTCTGGGAACCCAATAAAGGAGCCCGGTTTGGCGGCAGCCATGGAGCTAATAGCTCCATGGCTGCCGCCAAACTCGTAATGAAGCCCAGCATATCTATTAGGAATTTCGAATACAATGTGCTCCATATAACACTATCAAGACAATGGGACTGTAGAAAAGGTGAACAGCCTTTTAACCCCTTAAGTGCCAAGGACGAGTATGCTTGTCCTTTTTGCACAGACTTGCATAATATCCTGGCACTTAAAGCAAATTGTCTAATGTATGTGTAATGTTAAGGATGAACTGTGTACAATTTCTCCCTCTGGCTTTGTTTGGCCTGAGAGCACAGCCCAGCAAAAACCACCACTTGTCCTGGATGAGATAGGTACTGGGAGAAGAATGCACACACCTCTTACTTCCACCTGCACAGCACCATAGACTGGCAGGGCAGCAGGAGTTTTTGGAAGGAGCTTAATGGGTACTTGCATGAATTAACCAAATGCATTAAATTGCTCTCTTGACAGATTGCTCCTAGTAGAGAAGATGTAACAGTAACATAGCGGACTGATGAACGAAATTTGCAGCCACTACAGTCATTTCCAAGGGACAAGATCTACGTGCACAGCTTCGTCTGTTGCTGGAACCAACAGAGGCTTCAGGGAACCTTCACTTTGGTGTTTGCCACGTATTTTGCAGTTAAGGTGAACGAATGCAGTACTGGGTCCACCTATCTGAAGTTCGGCAGGGACTTGACACCGCTCCACCTTTTTCATGGAGCGGACCCAAGTACTGACCCGTAATAAGCTGCATATTACATTACGGTCCCATTGCCTTATTAAAGTTTAAACTGACCAAGTTATTGACCCATTGTCAGTTGTATAGTGCAGAAAATTCCCTCTTGATTTATTGTTGTGCACCACATCACCTTTCTGACTCAGTCGCTCATTGACATTAAAGTGCGTGAGCTACAATGGTCCCTGTTTGATGTTTGAAGCTAATTTTGGTACCTCTTCTATAAAGATGGATCTGCTGTTGTTTGCATGGATGTCTATTTTTTCATTCCCTCTGCAGCTGCACCACCACAGATATTCTGTAATATATATGTTATGTTGTATATGTTGTTTTTTCCTTGCAGGTTGTATATTTTTCTATGTGATTATTTTATATGGCGGGGACATATTAAGGGGGATTATGGAACTGTTTTGAGAGAAAAACACACTTGGGGATAACACATATTAGGAGGGAAACTGAGGAGGAGATAGAGTACAATGAGTCCATGGGCGTTATATTTGATAGCATGGCCGATGTGCACCACCCTGAATCGGACATGTGGTATAATCACATGCATGATGTGGGAAGGGAGAGGTCAAATGAGAGCTGCTATGTATGCTCTTTGATACCTCATGTGAGGGGCGCACCCAAGTTCATATCCCAGGAAATTCTGTCTCTTGTAGCCCATTGCCTGCTACACTTAAACCTATGTAGAGTACAGATATTTTTCCAAGGGCACACTGTCCAAGAGGTAGTCATGGCCAGGGACGATGAAGAATGTGCCAAGAAGAAAGAGCAGGTGTGGTGCAAGGTGTGGCCATTGTTGAAGATAGAAGAAGCCTTCTTTTCCAACAATAGATGGGTGGCAGGAGTACTGAACTGTGCAGAGGGCTTACTGGGGCTTCCTGAAGATGTGGTGGCACATGTCAAAAAGAATTGTAGCAAAATATGGGTTAACTACGTCCTAAAACTGACATAGATTGAACTAAATGAAAAACCAGGCAGAGTACAAAGGCAAGCAGAGTACTCTGTTTTCGAGGAAATGTCACTGTACCCATAGGAACAAATAGCCATTGCAATAAAACATTATTCATCCCTGATCTAACTGAGGGCACAGCAGCATTAATTGATGTGTACTGGGTGTGTGGACAATGTGCATATTTGCACCTCCCACCATCATGTAGGGTTGCATGCTCGCGGACCACGCTGTACTCCCTGGTTCCAGTAGTTCCTGATTCTCATCTGTCAGTTATAAATGTGCCAGCCACAGAACCAACTAAGCCCCAACCGTAAAGCATGTTCATCGCTCACTAAGAGGTCATCGTCAGAAGAGATCTCATTACATGTCCAACACTCCTTACCGGGACTCCTCAGAGAAACTAAAAGAAATTCTGGATCCATACCGGTTGTTTACCAAGAGAGAAACCTTTTTTGGCTCTCTTCTGGTGCCAGGTAGTCAGACTGCAGGTAACGCAAAATGGCTGCAGATAACTAGATGGGAGATGATTCAGATGGCGAACCAGATGGAGCAGGGCCTCAATTCAATAAAGAACGAGTTGAGAGGCATTAGGTTCATGACTCTCCAGATCCAATTTTTTTCTGGACTTGCTCACATCTTCGGAGGGGGGCATCTGCAATAAAATTGGACTGTCTTGCTGCACATACACTCCCAAATGATGCTAACAATGGATCATTGTCCCATGCGATAGGGGCCCTTCACAATTTGAGGATTGCTATGGAGAAAGAAGCTGGAGTAAAAGCAATTGACCAGTTTGATACCATGTGTTCATGGACCCCATCGTGTATAGCTGTAAAAATGCAATTTCGCATTGTAGTATTTTTGTTAGTGATTTTATGTTTGTGTCAAATGATGCTGATGTGCTGCACGAAGACTATGCCGAAGAGCACCATGATGTACATTTCAATAAAGACGGGTAAAGCTCCCCCTCTCACAACACACAAGTACACCCAGACTGATAGGTGGAATGGGGTTGTCAGACCAAGAATGGTAAAAATAGAGCAGCCTTTGGAACCCCCGGGGATGGTGACCAGACCCAGATAATTATATTGACTGTTGGGTCAACTTAGCAGGAGACGAAGGGTGCTGTTTCATGACTGGAACTCCAGAAGAATATGCCCAAGGGGGAGGGGGGTACACATGACGTGTGTAGAGCATCGGTACCCAAGGACGACAAGTACAGAGGGAAGAAATAAGGGTTAATTAATGGAGTACTAACAAAAGGGGTGAATGTTGGAAAGCATGTGCAGTGTCCTAGCCAGGCAAATAGGTTCAGGTTGAGGAAAACCTATTAGAAAGCAACATCGTGAGAGCAGAGTGAAGGTTGTGCCGTGAACAGTATGTACATTGTCTTAGTTAGGTATGACATAAAAAGAGCGACAATTGTATTAATGTTGAGGTTGCAGAGGTCATAGATAGGAGGTACTACAGGCCTGGTATCTAGTTAATGTGTTATAGGAAGCACTTGTGAATAGGCACTTTATAAATTCCATATCATATCATATCATATCATAGTGACGTAGGATAGCGTGATGTGCGGGAAGGATTGTAAAAAGTGCAACATGGAGTCAGCAAGGCAGTATGGTAGAAGCGAGGTCAGTATATTAACTTGGCAGAAGTGTTGCCATTTTCGGTTTTAAGGCCTAGTGCATGATGAATAGAAGAGAACACAGGCCTTCAGGTGGAGCTGTGACTCTGGTAGTTCAGCTCCAAAAACAAATCCCCTTTCCCATGCCTCAGGAGAGAAGCGGAGGTCAGAGGCACCCATGGTGCATAGATAAGCATAGATAAGCGCTAATTATATCCAGCTGTGAGGCCTGAACATGATGTGAACATAATTTTAGTAGTAAATGAGCAGGAAGGGATCCATCCCTTGATAAACAAATTCATGAGAATCAGGGACAAGGCTCCGTGATGCCAATGAGCCATGCAAAGATTTAGAACACTACTGCCCTCACCCCCGGGCAGACACCCCATATGAATTACACCTAGATACACAACTTAAGCAACTTAAGCAAACAAATCCTCAAAATTCACACTGAAGAGCATGGCCCTGGTTAAGTCATCTCTGCGCACCTGGAGTTGGAAGGAGATAAGGGGTGAGCCGTGTCTAGAACTTCTTGTGATTTGGGATAGAAGGTGAGAAGGTGATGCCAACACATTTAGTACAAGGTTGGTGGTGCAGCTTGTGTGCGCCATTACGTCTGGTTTAATGAGGAAGCCTATTGTCTGATCAAAAGCAGGGTTGGCCTTGCCAAGTTACTTTGATCGCATCTGGAAATAGAGGGTGCACATCATGTGACAGTCCCAAATTTACAAACCTATTTGATAAGAACCCAACAATCATATACCTGGGCTCGGCAGTGGCGATGTAGGGAACCATGTGTCTAAGGGAATGGGGGTAGCATAGATGTGGCCAATCGATCATGGGACTATAGGGGGAATTAGCATGTTCTATAGGTGGTAGCCAATGAGGGATATCAGTACAGCGGTATTGGTAAAAACAGGTGGTATCTAAGAATTTACCAACCACTGTATTATAGGTCATGATGTATTCACTGATGAGGTATTTATGGGAATACAACAGGATTGCAGATTGGAAATCCTCCTAGGATTTCTGCTAGTTTCTAACTCAACACAAAGGTTTGCTCCCCTAATCCCCACCCCACCCAGCATTTTACATGGCCTGCCATTAATTGATGCGATGCACTTTTTAACCCCTCTATTAACGTGGAAATATATGTGGTGGATCCCCTGAGAAGGGGGAAAATGTGGCATTGCAGATTCTGCATTCCCATCTCTTTGCTGTATTATGCATGGAAGGAAAAATACAGGCCCTTCTATGCACTATTTTACCTGGCACAATAGCCTTGTGATATGCTGCTGTATCATATCTTTTCCCGTCCCCCAAACAGGGAAGGAAATGCATTATTCACAGTGAAAAAACCCAATATGTTATGTGATGTTGCGTGGTCTCTTGGTGCTCTGGCGGATCTGTAAGGCAAGAGGGGGTGGCAGGGTTTGTTAGTAGGACTGAGCGGAGGAGGGCAAGAGAGCTGTGATGAGCTGTTTGTAGCTTCAGTTCGGTGACACTGGTCACTGAGCATAGGTGCATTTTCGGTCGGTAGGCGTCATGTGGTTTTGAGGTGATATTGTGTATGGTTTGTTTTGTTGTTGCAGTGTTGTGAAGTGCGTGCAGTTTGTGGTGCTGCAGAGCTATGCTTGCATTCAGTTCAAGTTTGAGAAGGCAGGTGCAGAGGGGTGCTTTTTTAGTACGCTTAGTTACTGGCAATACATTTCCTACCCCTGACATTCTGCTTAAATGCAACCTATATCCCTTTCATTGTAGTGCACAGCAATTACCACCCCACAAAAATTTCTCCAGGAGAAGTGTGTTCCTTTCCCCCAAGGTCAAACTGTGTGCATCATGGTTTCTACCTCCAAACCCATTCCTTTTTGTGAGTGACGTATGCCCACCCTTGGCAGTCCATTTAAGTGTGATGCATCTCCCTCCTCTGTTCCCACCTTTGGTGCTCTATCAAGGTGAGATCAACGTCTGGCCTCCAACAGCTCTGCCAGGTGAGCTGCCTCTCTCATCCCCTGCCCTCCACCCAGGTGTGGTACACTCCCCACTCGTAATCAATACATCTGGGTGGTAATGCCCTAATACTGCAGAGACCCAGGAATTACCCCATGCAGTAACAGCAATTACCTCACGCAGTAAACTGATGGCCAAAACTGCCCACCTCATAATGGTCCAACCTCACAGAACTTGCACTTTCATCACTGTGAGTCTCCATTTTGTTTCACATCCTGTTCCACATGAAAGCCAACATACTAGTGCCCAAACAGGGAAGCACAACAATATGCTCTTGAATCTTCAGTGTGAAGTTTGAATGTTTCAACCAAGATTTACTTCACAACACCATTCTGTACTCATGAGACCCCCGGCCGAGGTTTGCTCCAAAGTACTTTAAGATGATATAGCTGCACCTTGAGATGGATTGTGTTGCAGATTTATTACTCCAACACCATGAAATAAGGACAACTCAATGGTTTGGCAAAGGGAGTCAGTTTAATGACAAGTACAAAAAATGGGGAGTCATGGCAATCAGCAGTGATGCGATAGTCCGTCTCGCTTCAACTCCAATGAACTTCATACAAATCATAACTTTTATACTCAAAAAGCGTCATAATTGACGTGTAACACTCAAAAGTTAACATGCAATTTTATTGGTTAGGAAAAGGTAACTTTAATTTAGGTACTATAGCTGTATATGGTAACGGAGTGAGGGGATTGGATAAACACTGTCAGGTGGCTGTCTAAGCCCTTCCTTCAAAAATGGCTACTGTAGACGTCACTAAAAGTATGATGTTCCATTGGTTCTACTAACTATAGGACCCTAGATTATTTGGTCCATTGTGATTGGGTTGGCACCAACCCCATGCATAAATTTCCACTTCGCTTAGCAGCACGCAGAACGGTCAGTCAGGTGCAGGGTGCCCCCTCAGTTACCCGGCCTTCCTCCAATTAATGTTACAATCAATCATCGCTTCAGCAACTATGTGTCAATTATTTTAATGTGGTTGGCCTCGAAGCTGCATCTTCTGTCTGGAAAAGTTCTGATATCTCTGTCTGGGCGGATGCCAAGCATAGGTGTGAACCCATGTTCCTTCTCGTTTGGCTGGTCACGTGCTACCCATACTGTGAATTTGTCTAGTTTTTCTCAATTTGTGCATTTAATTCTTATTCAGCTTGCCACCTACCTACACCTCCTTATCTCGACCTTTCAAAGACAGGATATTCTGTTCTTAAGTTTCAATTATATGTAGCTACTGTTCGTTCCTTCTATTGGTATGACCTTGGCCCTTCTGGCACGAGTTGCATCTGCTGAGTTTCGATTCAGCCGTCTTTTCTCCTTTTGCTTAGAATATGAATCTTGTCTTGTTTGGCCTCTAGTAACCTGAGTTGATTCTGCTTTTCGTGCAAAGTGGAATCGCACTTATAACATTGTGCATCGTTTTGAGGTAGATTATGTATAATGGCGCTTGCCGCGCTATTCTTCTACTTAGCATAGCAAGCCGCACTGTTTTCTTAGCTTTCTTGCGGTTCCAAGGCATTAGCTGGTTGAATATCTGCATCCTGCTTACATCTTGAGCTTCTTTGTGTTTCAACATCGTTCTCTTCCTTTGGGTTCACAATATCTTTATTCATGGTGTTTCGTCTCTGTGTGTCTTTTTTGGTTGTCATTTCTTCTATCTGTGAGTTTGTCCAGGCTCTAGTGACGTCACCATTCGTCTTCCATTAAGGCCTTCTTGGTTTCTTCCGGGACGGTACTTAGGCAATCTTCATTTCGTCTCATTTGTTGGTAGGGTTTTCTCAATGGATACCTTACTGTCCATGGTTGTCTGGGTATTGGTACTTCAATAGGTGTTGCTCTTATGATGGGTACTGAGCAGAGTCCTACTGAGGCTCTCTGCTGGTTTATTTGCTGATCATACGTCACATATTTTGGTGTGAACGTTCCTGGTACTTCAAAATGGGAGATTGGAGTGCCGCCTTTATTTGGGACCTCCTCTACAATTCCATTAACTATATTTCTGATTGTCATATTCTTCCTTAGGAATCAGCACCCGGAGTGGTGTCAGCCATCTCTGAGGCACGAACACAGAGATAAATAGCCGGTATAAGCTTGCATTCCATTCCTCCCTTCTGTGCCGCCATTTTTTCATTGCTGTTGTCCAGCCCCATTTACCCCCTGTTGCTGCCCCTTCTAACCTTCAGCCCCCACACCTCTGTCCACCCTTGCCCCGTACTCAGACCTCCCACCACAAAACCCTAACTTACCTGGTCACTGCTGTATCCTCACATCCCCATTTTAGCTGTCAAGTCACGCTTTCAAAAATAGTAAAGGAACTACTGTCTTTTTACTATTACTAATGCTGCCATCTTGGTTTGCAGGGTTTCTTAAGGAAATATGGCACACAATGCATGTGGACCTGATTTTCTTTTCTTTTTATATCGTCCCGGGGTGCATATAGTATTAAGTGCCTGTTTAGCGGACAGGCTTTGGCAGCCACAACCCCCCAACCCTTGACACGGTCTTCCCTCAGACAAACAAACGCTTGGGTGGCTGGCCATAACCGCCAGAGCCCACCAGCAAACAGATACTTAACTCGACAAAAAGAAACTAAACATTGTGCGTAAATATGCAGTTTCATTTTGACAGTTACATGCCTTGGAGCTCTCCAGGGCCTCTCATTTCCGGGACCCTGGAGATGGTGGAGGGAGAGACATTTATTCAGGATCTGACACCAACGGCAAGTAATCTCACTCACCACCGATAAGAAATTCCACTGTCCCTGCTCTTACAGCCTATAGGACCTAACAATCAATAGTCTATGGACCAGTCATTTACACATTTTAAAAATACGTTAATGAAAAGGGGGACTTGTCACTCTGCACAATTTGCCAGCAGCATGTGCAAAATGGACCTCTGCATGTTGGCATAACTGAAGCACAATAACCAAGATACGCAATTTAAAACAGCAACCTTAATGTGCACCACTCAGCACAGTTTATGTAGCAAACCCCTGTGGATCTGGTTCTGCTGGGTCACATTCCCACTAAATGAATGCAGCGTTGGGACCTAAAAGATGTGCATCTCTAGTCATTGGTTTGAAATCCCATCATCAGGTTTGAATGTACATGTGCTCAAGTCACACAAGTTGCCAAAAAAAACCTACGCAGAATTCTGATGAAAAACATGTGTCTGAGTTATGGTCTGTGTCACAGCAACAGACTTTCTTAAGAAGATGTGGGTGGAATTATTTCTAAAATCTCTCCCTCTCTCTCTTTCTTCATACTCGCCCTCTTTTCCTCTCCACTCTCTCTCGCTCCTCTCTCTCTCTCTTTCTTCCTACTCTCCCTCTTTCCCTCTCCGCTCTCTCTCGCTCCTCTCTCTCTCTCTCTTTCTTCCTACTCTCCCTTGTTTCCTCTCCACTCTCTCCTCTCCTCCCTCTCTCGCTCCCTTCCTACTCTCCCTCTCTCCCTCTCCACTCTTGCACTCTCCTCTCTCTCTCTCTCTCTTTCTCCCTCTCCACTCTCTCTCTCTTTCTTCCTACTCTCCTCTCCCCTCTCTCTTTCTTCCTACTCTCCCTTTCTCCCTCTCCTCTCTCTCTTTCTTCCTACTCTCCCTCTCGCTCTCTCCACTCTCTCTCGCTCCTCTCTCTCTCTTTCTTCCTACTCTCCCTTTCTCCCTCTCCTCTCTCTCTTTCTTCCTACTCTCCCTCTCGTTCTCCACTCTCGCTCTCTTCGTGCTCTCTTTCTCCCTCACTCCCCCTCCTCTCTCTCTCTCTTTCTTCCTACTCTCCTCTCCCCTCTCTCTCTCTCTTTCTTCCTTCTCTCCCTTTCCTATCCCTCTCTCTTTTTCTCTGCTGCACTTCCTACTTCTCCTCCTCCTGTGTGGGCCTTCATCCTCCTTCTCTTTTCTCCCTTTGCGTTCCTGAGATACTTCCTTCTCGTCCGCCCACTCCATTGTTGGCCCCCCTAGATCTTACTCTTCATTCATGCACACTCTCCTTCTTAATCCTCTGCACCATCCTTCTCTTCGCTATGATGTTTCTCCGACATTACCATGAACCATCCTCGGCTCTGTTCTTCATCTTTATTTCTACTGCCTTGACTGGTCTGCTCTTTTCCCCCCTCGCCCTCCATTCCTGACACCAGTATAGCTCTCCATCTCCATTTCCGTGCTCCATTGTGCATTCGCCCTCCCTCTCCAGCCCTGGCTCCAACCTCATTCTCGCTCCCCCTCCAGTCCAGAACTCCTCCATTCTGATCTCTCTCATTCTCTCTTCCTTTCTCTCTACATTGTATTTCTACCCCTTTATCAACTGCTTCTCTCTCTCCATCCCACCTTTCAACTTTATTTGCTGCCTCTCTATGGTATATGCATTGCCCCTGTAATGACATGACTCTTTCGAGGAACTTGGGTGTAAGGTTTTAGGTAGCAACACTACCATCCCCAGAATATGTCCCTAATAACATCCATGCCTTGTCTCAAGCATGGAGGAGGTCACTAACTGACCAAAGTGTAAACTAAAACAGTGAATGCTAAATGTATACATTCATTTGCGGTCATGGCAAACCGGACTGGTTGTATTAAAAAAGGATGCTTAACTCTTTGCTTTTCCCACTGTCATTGGAGATCATGGTACACTCTGAGATCATTAACTGTGCTCTAAAACATTTGACTTTTGAGTCAATGGACCTCATTACAAGGGTGGTGCTAAGGGAACAACGATGCCAGTCAAGGAATATCGGCATCGAATACCGCTACGGGCTATTCTGACCAGCCTGACCGCTATTAACGGCATTGTACTTTACGATGCCGTTAATAGCTGTCTGGGCGCGGGCACGCGACCCACAATGCCGGCAATAGCGGCATGCCGTAAAGTGGAGGAGATCACAAGGTAAGCGGACATGCAAATAACGGCTTCATGAAGGCTTTAAAAGTGCATCGCCGACCTACCGTACAATGCCATGTGCAGTGATCCCAAATGCTACAGGTGCGCACAGTCAGCACAGGTGGAGGTAATGGAGTTTGCCCCACTACAAAATGAGCACATCCACAACCCTTACCACACAAAGATCAATACAATAGCAGCATCAACACTACAGCTGGAGGACATGCATGCATTGCAACACCAGCAACAAACACCAACGACAACAGCAGGCACCACATAGGAGCCTCAGTAGGAGAAGGAGGGTGAGACAGGCCCTGCATGCCCCACCAGTGTGTCAAACGAGAAATTATATTGTGCCTCCTATTGCAACGAATATATGTATATTGGCCTACGCCAAGCTGCTTATCAGCCACTTGCGAAGGAATACGTGTTGCAAGGTCCTGACCTTAGAATCAATGTAAGCTGCCATTTTAGGTCAATCCGCCATTTTAAGTTCTCTCTGTAAAGTCACCCTGTGAGTTAAAATGGTGGACGATGTAATTCCGAAATACAACATGGCCGTCTTGACCACTGTGTGTAATTAATATGTAACTTGCCTGCAGGCCACTTGTTGGGGTCGTGAAAAGAGACCTTGTCCTTTGCTGACCTGTGTGTAAAGGATTACTCGTGCAATGAAACTAATCCGCGAGTAAATATTAAGAACAATGTATTCAAATGGTGAACTGAGAACACTTGTTTAACTACATTGTATTAATGTTTGAGAAGACCTGTATGGGAAATCCGAAAATACACAGTTGCCGTGTAGGCTTATTGACGTATGTATTAAAGGCAAACTAGTTGCATGTGGTTATGCGAACTCGGCATGAACCCTAGATCAGTAATGTATTAGAGGAATATTAACCCGAAGTAGGGTTAGACATCGTGTTCGCAGATGGTATAAAAGAGCTACGAATTCTAATGTACAATGTCTCTCACTGAACACACTGAACTACGCTGGAGTTCGTTGTGTTTTACTGAGGGCCGACAGCCATCTGTTATTGTGTCTCTGTAACTGTTCAGTATAAATTAAAGATCTTTGTATGTTCCTTTGTAACCTGTGTTTGGTGTATTTCCTTTTGGGGTACTCAGCCTCAATATTTTGATTTTGTTTTCACAAGTGCAGACACCTTAACCACGCATGCCGCCCCCAATCACAAACATCAGAGACAGTCCCTCCAACCCAACCCCGCAGCACAACCACACCCAATACCGTCTGGACCGGGACACCATCAACACCATTGTGGACATTGTTTAAAGCTGTGAAGGCAGGCGCTCTGTTACCAGTCATTGTGGACATGATACACGATTGTCAGTCCCATTGAAATATGCACCGCCATCCCCCTCTACTGAAGGTACTGTTGGGGCTCCACGTCAAGCACACAATGGAATACAAATCTCTACCATGGACTCTCCAGGAGATATTAGAAACAAAAGGTGGCCTCCATGCCATGGAGGTGGTTTAACGCAATCACAAACTTTACCACCACAAGCAGGTGGAGATGGAAGGTGACGCAAGCAAGATCATCACACATTGTAGAGCACATTACCCCGGATCAACCACAGGAATGCTGCATGTTACCATGGGAAAAAGCATCGCAGAATGCCACAAATTGCAGGGGCTACTGCCAACGCTCACCATCTGAAAATCCTACACAACACAACAAATCCCCAAAATCACACAAACACAACAATATGCGTGCACAATGCATGAGCTACAATACGGCAGACCACACCATGTACCATTGTGAAGATGAAACCCACACCATTATTCCATGGCACAGGACACATTGAGGGCCCAGTAATAGTTTGCATATAACCAGGGACATGTGCATGTGACCAACGATAATGTGCCGGCATGTGTGACTAGTACAGCTGTCCATCATTATTCTCATGACATTTACCTTTAATTGCCTCGCATGCAGGTGATAGTGGCTATCCCTTGAAGCCGTGGCTCCTCACCCCTGTCCGTAACCCACAGAACAGGCACGATGAGGACTACAATTGTTCCCATTCCTGTACCCGTCTGGACATCGAGCAGACATTTGGCCTGTTGAAGGCACGATTTCACTGCCTCAGCCGGTCGGGTGTGGCACTCCGCTACGGGCATGAGACGGTGGCTAAGATCAACATGGCATGTGTCGAGCTGCACGATATGTGCATCCGCCGGAATGTGCCCCTGCCCCTTGCCATTGAACTGCTACCATCTGGTGATGAGGAAGGGGAGGAAGAAGATGTGGCTGGACATCATCGCGTTGGCGATGCACAGGAGGCCCGTACTGTGTGCAAGTTCGTGATTGCACAATATTTGTGACACACATGGCAGCAGAGGGTGACATGATGGATGGACAGAGGGCACTGGGTGTGGGGCTACATCTACACCAGGCACTGTAACTGAATAATTGGCGCATGCGCATTGATGAATGTCCACTCAGGTATTTCTTATTCACACAACCGGTGTATTAAATGTAACATAGTAAACTTAAGTGACAAAACCCTCAACCACCCTCACCCCCCCACCCCCCACAACAACCCCACACACCCTCCCCCCACCCCCCTGCCTCACACACCCTCACCCCTCTCCTCCTCCCCCCACAACTCCCCCACACAAGTCCCATTGAGTCCCCGAAGCCTACATGAGGCTGCCATAACAATTACTCGGCACTCCCTGACCCAGGACGGCATGTCTTGTCGCCGCTGTGTACGGGCCGACCTGCAGAGTGGGCTTGTTTGTGTGGAACTGCAGGACGATGGTGTGGCCGCCTGCTGATTTGTGTGGTGGGATGCCCTGCCTCCATGGCATCCGCGATGCGCCCTAACACTTGCCGGAAGGCCGAGACCTCCTCGCAGAGGCATCTGGTAGGGTCCGAGAAAGATCTCACCATGGAGGCAGTATTGTCCATAATGGACCGGCCTAGTGCAGCTAACTTGGTCCGCCACTCCTCCCTGGCCTGACTGTTGTCCTCTACAAACTCACAAACGAGTGCAGAGAGCAGGTCAGCCTGCTGCGGCCCTGCGGGTGCACCTGTGGATGTATTGGGCACCTGGCTGTCATGCCCAGCCTGCTCAGCCTCCCCAACACTGAAAACTGGACTGAGATGTCCCTCTGTGTGGTCATGGCTGGACTGCTCAGGGGTGGTGGCGTTACCGGTATCGAACAATGATACTTGGGATGCAAGTTGAGTTGGTGTATGGACCACATCCATTAGATCATCCTCCATGGTGCCCCAGATGTCCTCCGGGGTGTCATCCAATGTCAGGGGTGCCGTGGCTGCCACCTCCCCAGCCACACTCGACTCCTCCGAATGTGGTGTCTCACATGTGTTATCGGGCTGACCAGTGGGTGGAGGTGGTTGTGGTGCTGTGCACTCCAGGGGCCTTGGTGGCACAGGTGCAATGTGTACCTGCGGTGGCTTGGATGCTGGTACACGGCGTCCCCTGGCTTGTCCCCTGGAGGTTGACGGCCGGTTGCTGTCCTCCTGGGTCCTCTTCCGGGGTGTGGCCTGTGCAGGGGTAGTGTCCTGCCCATCACTGCCATGGTCAGTGCCTGTGGGGGTGGAAGAGAGGGGCAGCATGAGTGATGTTTTGATAGGCATCATACATACATTTGGACAATTGCTCATCCACACGATTGGGGGTAATAGGCATTTGTGTTTGGAAGGGCATGCCATTTGATAAATGGGTGGTAAATGCAGACATATGTCGGCGTCACTCATGTTGGCCAAGAACAGTGCTGTCTGACATGCATACTATTTTGCTCATGCACTCTGTGTGCTTCGTGGAATTTCCTACTTTGTGTGGTATGTGTCATGTACAATATTGCCTTGCACCAGGCATCAGCATGTGTCTGTGATGGTTCGGCCTACTTTACGGGGAGTGTGTGTGTGTGGGCGACCATGGCATGACTCTTCGGACTGACATTGGGGTTGACTTTCATCAGATTTGGCATAGCAGTGTTTACTTTGGACACTCACCTCCATCGCCCGATGTTGTGGCGCCACACTCCATCTCCCCTACACCTTTGATGGATTCCGTCCCAATCATGACTGCGCATATATCCTCCCACGGGGTGAGCTTTATGGGGGAACTGGGACCTCCTCCTGTTCCCATGGCCTGGCTGCGATTGACGGATAGGATGTTGCGCACCCTTAGGCGCAGGTCGTCCCATCGCTTACAGCAGTCTTTCACTGTGCGTGGTGTGTTGCCCACAGCACTAACCTTCTGGGCAACAAATGCCAGGATCTCTTTTTTTCCGTAGCACTGCCTCTCTCCTCATGTTGCTGGAGAAGACTGTGGCTGCATGCTTGTGCAGTGTGTCCAAAAGCATCTGGAGCTCATCCTCATTAAATCGTTCCTTTCTCAGTCGGGCAGCTCCCTTCTTCAGGACCTTAGGCATTGTGGTCTTGGAGGAGTATGTTTTCTAATGATCAGCAGTGTCCCAGGGGTCCTGTGTGCTGAGGATAGCAATGGATTGTGTTTTTAAAGATGGCCGCCGTGCTCCTTCCCGTTCCTGTGCAATGACGCTACTTCCGGTTCCCCTTATTAGTGGTGACCGTAAATAGCGGTGACCGCTATTTACAGTCACCGCTAATGACGCATTGGACAAAGTCGGTAGTGTTATCTGCGCTACGCTTGATGCCGGTAAGGGCTTTTTGGGATTCTTTTGCGGCATGGCGCTAGATACCTTACCCGCATGGCGTAAAGCTCGTGGCCGCGAATTCATAATAGTCCTCTATTAGCGGACTGGTGCCAGCACGGACACGCTATTTGCGCCATGACGGTAAGGGACGCTACTTACCTCCAAACTCATAATGAGGCCATATATATAGGCAGAATAAAATGTAACATGCAACATTTTGTCTCCTTTCTTTCAAGTATTTTCTTTTGAGAAAAGCTCCCTCCCAATGGCCGCCTTTAGGTCGTGATGCTCTCCTGCTATAAATTCGGGCTTGTTTGACAAAACATTCCTGGGCTGCTTTGTGTCCTGGACATCATCATCAGAGAGTAAGAAGTGTGCCCAATAGCCTCTCTGTGAAAAGGGCATTTAGAAGTGTACCCAATAGCATCTCTGTGAAAAGTGCATTTAGAAGTATGTCCAATAGCCTCTCGGTGTGGAGGGGATGAGTGTGTGGAGGGGATGAATGCGTGGAAGGGATGAGTGCATAGAGGGGGTGAATGCATAGTGCGTGTGAGGACATAAAACGGACGAGTGCGTAGAGCGGGTGAGGGAGCAAAACAGATGAATGCATGGTGCGTGACATACATAGTATGGTTTGGAATGCAGGGAACGTTTGAAAGAGCATATAACCCATCATATCTCACCACCACGCTTACTCTCTTCTTTACACCACCACTCATCTAGAACACAGAGATACTATGACACCATTCGGTATAACTGTTCTCATACCAACATCCGCCGCTCACTCCACATCATCCTAAGTAAACACTGCTGGTTACACACCCCCAGCCAGGCGTTCTCCTTAGGCCTAACGCAGCCACATTCGGTCTGGATAAACCCTGCCAGAACGATCACATACTACTGATCTCTCAACCACCACACCTACCGCTAAACAGCAGCTATTACATGAATACCGCATCAGCTGCACACATACCCGGTGCTCACATGCACCTTGACTCTCTCTACTCTCTCTACTGACCTGAACTTCGGTTCTCAAGGGCGTTCAACCTACCAGCGCCTTCAGACCATACCAATGGTATATAAGGCGCTATATAAATGCAAAATAACATAACATAACATAACTGTGATGAACTCTCCTGCCTCAACCTGGAGGTGGAAGTCGCGACCGGAAGTGGCCATAAAATGCATGATGCTGTGACTGACGAGTGGCATGAGAAAGAATCCCTGGCTCCCCTCAGCAGGCAGGGGATCCCCACACAAAGAGCCCTTCAAATATCTCTTTGAAGAGGCAACTCAGACTAAATACTTGCTAGCAATCCAGATCCAGTCCTTCTTACTCACAGAGGCAATCTTGCCTACAAGAGCCTTCCTCAATCAAGGATGGTGCTAGATTCTTTATTGACCGAAGTTCAGATACAACCATGCAGCATTGGCACTCTTTCAACACTGGGTCTCCCTCACCAGTCTGTTTATGGGCATGTGAAGAGGAAGTGCCACAAGCCATCCACACTCCAACCCCCCCTTCATAGTACCAGGTACATTCACACCAAAATATGTGACGTATGGAGAACAGATAAACCAGCAGAGATCCGCAGTCAGGCTCTGCCCAGTGCCTATCAGAGTAACAGAACCTATTGAAGTACCAACACCTAAGAAAACCTGAACAGTAAGGTACCCATTGAGAAAATCATATCTACATGCAAGACAAAATAACGGTTTGTCAAAAGGGAATACCCGAAGAAGCCAAGAAGATAATAAAGGAAGACGAATGGTGACGTCATAAGAAATCGGACTGACGCACATATAGAAAATAAAAAATGACCTAAGAATAGTGACAAAGAGACAAAATACCATGAGTAAGTCACATATTGAGCCTAAGGTGAAGAAGTTGATGTCAAGATGCAGAAACGTATGTCATATGCATGATGAAGATATTCAGTTAGTTTAAACGTGTACAGATGCAAGAAACCGCAAGAAGCAAAGAAATCATTAAGCTTGCTTATGCCTAGTAGTAAATAGATTGCGGCAAGCGCCAACATATACATATATATACCTCAAAAGCACTTTATAGATGAGTGTAAATCCACTACGCACATGAGCAGAATTGAACAAAGGTTACTAAAGGTCTCAAGTGGAGAGTGTTGCAGCAAACAAATCGAGAATTAAGACCGAGAGAAATCCAGCTGAAGGTTACCATGCCAATAAGCCATGGTTGTATCGGGCTGGAAAGGGCCAACAGTGGATACAATTAAAGAAAAAAAGAACAGAGTATCCTGCTCAGAAGGGTCAAGATAAGCCACAGATGGTAGAAGACTGGCAGAATTAAATCAAATACATGAAAATACATGAAGAAGAGGTCGATTTCACAGTGTCCGAATCATGTGACAAGGCATGCAGGAAGGGATGAGACTTTCACACCTAGGCATGGATCCCTGCCATACCCATACGCCTTAAACTTTCTCAGGCCAAGAAGCAGACTCGAGGCAAAACTACAAAGCAGTAATTGACACATGACCAATGAGGTGATGATTGATTGTAACATAATTGGAGGGAAGCTGGGGTGCAGACAAACTCCCTGCACCTGGCTGGTGTTCTGCATGCTGCTAGATGTAAGTGGAAAAGTATGAGTGGGGTTGATGCCAACCCAATCATAGTGGACCGTGTAACCTAGGGTCCTTTAGTGAGTAGAACCAATGGGAAGCCGTACTTTTAGTGCCATTTTGAAGGAAAGGCTTAGTTGCCCCCCTGACATTGATTATCCAATCCCCTCTCCCCGTTACCCCATACAGTTATAGTACTTATGTTAAAGTTACCTTCCTATACCCAATCACGTTGCATGTTAGGTTTTTAAGATTGCGCGTCAGTGATGATGAGTTTTTGATATAAATACTGGGTTTTATTCTGAAATTGAGTGGAGTTGAAGCGAGAAAAAAGATTGAGTGGTTGCTAATGATCATTGTTGTTCTGGTTTTTTAGTACTTGTCATTAAACTGACTCCCTTTGCCAAACTATCGAGTTGTCATAGTTATTTGATGCATGAGTACAAATCTGCATCCCCATCATGAGTACAAATCTGCATCCCCATCTATCTTGAGGGTGCTGCTACTCATCTTAAAGGGCTGTTTGGAGATCCCCAGTCAAGTGGGCCAGCTCTGGTCCATCCAGTTCACATGCTTTACTGCTTGCTCACAGAGTGGCCGTGGGCTGGATAACCTGCTATCCGGTTGGACATCACTAATTGCCCCTGTTGGCTTAGCATGCGTCCACTCTGCACCATTACACCTGTGTTCACTCTGATGGTTTTCTCCACCCATCAATAGCCCATAGGGAGGGCAATGTGAGCCAGGAATTTGCTTAGTGGGCCAAGAGGGCTCAACAATGTTATGCACTTTGGATGGCATTATGGTCCAACCCCCCTTCCCCCAGCCCCCCCTCTCCCCACTTGGCACAAGGTTTTCAGGGCTGGCTGTGAGAGGGTGATGCTCCAGTTGGTGCTGGGTGGGGGGAGAGCTACAGGGGGCTACAGGAGATGCAGTGGTGGGCGTGGGGGTGGTGGTGGGAGCGGAAATGCTAGTTTTGTGATCTTTACCTTCCCCTATGGCCACATTCAAGTGAGGTCCGGAAATGGTCGAGAGCAGGCTACTGTAAGACACCCCCCCCCCCTGGTCGTGGTTGATCAGTGCTGGTCTTGGTCCAAGTATGAAAGGGCTGATGCCCCAAAGAACACTCAGAGTCCATCCCTTCATTGATTGGACTTGTGGGTGTATCACTTTCAGTAGGGGCCTTGATGTTGATTACAGTGCCGCCCCTAGGTCTCCTGACTGATGGGGCGCTGAGTGGATTGAATCAGCACCCCAAAACTGGCAAATTACGCTGATCAGAGCTTGTGCTTCATTGTTAGTTGCATTGATCTCAGCAGCACTTAGTGAGGACATTGAGGCTACATTTGCCATTTTCCTCTTGACAGCATTTTCCTTTTAGGTGTAGGTGCAGGTACAAGTACTGGCATTGCTGACATGGCCTGGTTGTCATGACGGGCTAAACTGGCAAGGGTTTGGCAGCAGTTAGTAAGGTGGTAGGGGTTAGTGGGATGCTCTTCTTGGAAATATGTTTGAGGTCATGGACCGATGCACAAGACCGTCTCGGTATGCAGTATTTATAACGAAAAATAAATAATGAATGGAATTTATACCAAAAAATAAATAACGAAAAAAATGATGGAAATATATGTGGGGGTGGGGCAAAGGTTTGAATCCTGTGGTGAAGCGGTATCGGTTGGGGTGGGTTTTCAGCCCCAGGTTTGGGGGGGTAGGGCAAAAAAAAGAAAAAAAGAAGTTGTTTTATGTCATTATTTTGGTTTCATTATATTTTCATTTGTTATTACTTAATGTGTTAATAAGACATGTAACCAACCATCTCCACTTAGGTGCCACAAGCATGTCTGCAACCTCCGTGGGTCTCTGGTAGTTACTATTAGTCTCTGTTGGTGGGAACGCTGTGACCCCCCACCGTAACTATCACCTGGTATGCTGCTTGGCCTGCACAAATCCCCCAGTCTCGCGCTTCCTCATGTGGGTCCTCAGTGCCTCTTCTGGTGCTTCATTATGAGTCGGGCAGAGGGTTGAAGGGGGCAGCACCTTCCTGGCTGCGATCTGCAGGAAGTTCTTCAATGTCGCATCTTTCTAGCAGAGCAGGAGGAGGTGCCCCCTGCCGAGCGTGAACTCCCTGCAGGGACAAAATCCGGCACTCTTTCCCCCCAGAGGTTTCTCCCTCCTGGGGGGTTAATGCAGTTTAAGTCAGTGGTCTTGAAACTTTTTTGACCTGGGCCCCCCCTGAGCTAAATTTGGGCAGGCCGGACCCCCCCCCCCCACAAATGCCAAATGACAGTATGTATTGCGCGCCGTCACCTGCTCCCATCATAGTCGCTGGGCTCCCTCATCCCACTCCTACCCAGTACCTGGGTTCTCCCCACTCCATCACACACCCTGGGCTCTCCCCACCCTGCTCCCACCACTATCCCATGGTTCCCGCCCATCCTGCTCCCACTATAGTCCCTGGGTTCCCCCACCCGTTCCCAACACAGTCTGAGGGCCAGTGGCAGCTGGGGAATTCTTTAAGTGGTTGGTCATAACTATTTCCCCCAAAAATGCTATTGCGACTGAGCGCAGTGAGGGAGCCCGAACCAATCAAGGGAGGTTCGGGGGGTGTTCCCCCCATGAATTCTTTTTAAATAATGGGTTAAAATGTTGCACTGTAGAGTATACTTTTAAAGAAAATGGGTAAATAGCCAAACTGTTTGCAATTGGTGCTGGGGGGCCCAGGCGGCAGGCATGACATTTTTTACTGGACATTTATTATAGATGTCCAGTATAAAGATACCATCCCTGTCCCCTGGGCCCCACTGGGCCTAACACAATCAACAGGATTATGTGTGTATGCAAGGCGCTGGGGTGCAAAGGGGGGAAAGCATGGTATTTGTGACTGGACATCTGTGATTGAAATCCAGTAAAAAAAATACCATCCCTGTACCCTGGGCTGTACAGCGCCTCAGAAGGTGAGCTGATTTTGGCAGGTGGGTAGAGGGATTGTGCAACAAAGGCATTTAGGCATTTTTAAAAAGCCTTTGTTGTACAGCCTTCCTTCCCCCCTCTATCCACCACTTGCCAAAATCAACTTAACGGACCAAAACAGACTAACACACACACACAGACACACACACATTCATACAGCAATCACTCTATCATTCACACGAGCATCCATCACCATACACTCACTCATAACACAAGCATACACACATACATACACATGTTTAAATGAACATAACATTGGCCTGCGTGTGGGTGCTGAAACACCCTGCTCGAGGCTGCTCTGTCCGCATGTGCGAGGAGGCACAGGAGCTTCCACTCGCACATACAGACATGCAGTGTCCCAGCCAGCATTTCCAATGAGCTATGCAATTCTGGCAAAGCAATAATCCCCAGCCTTGCATGGCTCAGTGAGCATGTGCGGCTGGGCAACTGAACTGTCAAAAGGAAATAGTGTTTCCCTTTGACAGTTCAGCCAGCCCAGGAGCACTCCCGTAGCTGGAAAAAGCAGCCGAGGGAGTGCTCACTGTTTCACTGGGCTGGCTCCTTATCTCCTCCATAATGGGTGAAGGGACCACTGAGTGGGTGCCCCCTCGCCATTATGGATGAACAGCCAGGCTCAGACTGGCCTATAGGGCAATGCCGGTATCACAAATGCAAAATGCTAGTGTGGGCCAGTCAAAATGGGCCACCTTTTTGGCCAGCGTGGGCCAGTTTGATGAGTTACTTCACTATGCAGTTAGTAATTTTGACCATTGTTGCTGAATATATATTTTGTAAATATCACAATTTACTTACATTTTAACACAAAGCACCCCTGTGGGTGCTATTGAAACAGTCTGTGGCTAAAGGAATGAATATCCATTTATAACTGTGTGCCACATGTTCATTGGTGCCTGAGACAGTTTCATGCAGCCCGACCATGTGAGCCACCCCTGCCCATTTCTTCCAATCTAAAAAATAAAAACAAAGATTTTTTTTTTACACATTTCATGCTGGGCTCTCACGGCCCCCAAGGGATGCACCTGCGGCCCCCTGCGGGGTCGCGCCCCACAGTTTGAATACCGCTGGCTTAAGTTGATTCAGGAAAGGGGCGGGCTACAGCGACAGTAACAGTGGACAAAGCTGGGACTCAGCGCGCACTGCTGCACCCTTTCCCCCGCAGGCTTTGCCCTCGCGGGGGATTAATGGAGCTTAAGTTGATTCAGTACAGGCCGGGGCTCCAGCGGCAGCAACAGTAGACAAAACAGGGACTCAGCATGAACTCCCGTGGCCTTTCCCTCCCAGGCTTCTTATCGCTTGCGCCACTAAACTTTGAAAGGATTGGCCCCAGGGTATCTTAAAATCCACATGGATTTTAAAAAGATTTTCACCCAGTTCGGGCCACAATGAGCTATGCCTCAAATTTGCTGGAACTGATTTTAACCCAATCAGACATTTATGGACTCGGGTCGATTCTTCTGGTGAGCTATCTCTATGAAAGGTTGACTATGTCGAGCCAATTCAATCCTTTTCTTCAACCCTAAAATAAACTATATCAGTTTGAAAAAATAACGTTAAAAATGCCAGCAGTGCTAATCTTGAAAATTGACTAAACTATATGAATTATTGATTGAACACAACAAAATAGACATGGAACCTGTCCTAGGTCTTTAGTTTTTTAATACACTGGAGTTAGAATAAGTCACGGGCCTTCATTCCAAGTTGGGCGGTAAGGGTTAACGGTCACCGGTAAGGAGACCGGTGCAGTTAAACCCTTACTTCCCAATTCCGAGGCCCCTTAGCGGGACCCGCAAAGGACGTGTGGTCTGACCACACGTCTTTTGCGGGTCCCGCTAAGGGACCAGGGCGCTAATAACGGGCCTGCTCTTTGCGGGCCCGTAATTAGCGCCTTCCCCATTCCCATTGAGCCCTATGGGGGCTCAATGGGAATGGGGAATGGTCTACAGAATGGTGACTTACCGGGTCCTCCAAGGTCGGAATGCCCCAGTAAGTCCCCATTCTGCCAGACCGGACCCAGACCCAGGTTTGGAGGCAGCCATGGCGCTAATAGCACCATGGCTACCTTGGAGGTAGCCATGGCTAATAGCGCCATGGCTACCTCCAAACTCGGAATGAGGCCCACTGTGTGTCTAATTAATTTAAAACATTATCTAGACTGCAAAATTCATATCTTAAAAGATATATTAAGTTTCATACAATTCATACGAACTATTTGATCTTAAAGTAAACTACGTTTTTTTAACCCTTCTTGGATTTGTTCTATAGGACCCAATGACTAGAAATATGTTAAAAAAACACCAACGTGCTAGCAATAAATGTTGTATAAAACATGGGGTATTTAATGTGCTATCTAGCTGTGTAAAAATATATCCTTTTACATATCAATCTTTGTCCCACCCCCAATGGCAGTTCAGCACCGAAATTCTAGGTAACTCTCCTCTGTGCAAGAGTACCATCAGCAACCCCAGACACGTGTTTCAGCCTTGTTGGGCCTCCTCAGTGAGGTGAAAATGAGCCTCTCTAAGGCACAGTAAGCAAAAGGTCCACGTCTGGATTGGCCTGGGTTACTTAGGGTGAAACCACAGGTTTTACAAAATGTACAACACTGCAATGAGAACATCAGCCAAGGAAGCAGAAATAGATGCAGGGCAAAACCTGCAGACAGACCAATCACCACCTTTCCTTGACACTGATGAATACAAACCCACAAACCGTTTTACAAAACTATTAACAAACCAACTACAGACCCAACATTGTGAAGCACTTACTTTTTGCTAATGCCACCTATCTTGGAATGTATTTAGAAGAAGTGCCTAAAAGGAATCTATCTAGCAGAACTACCAACCCAGGCACTAATAGCACTTATGACCTTGATCATTGTCCTGCAAATATGCACTACGCTATTAATCCAGGAAAGGCCCTTACTTGCTAATGCTACTCATCTGGAAATCCCTGATCAGAACTACATACCAAGGATTGTCTAGCACTTATTCTTTGCTAATCCCAACTATCGGGGAATCTATTTAGCAGAACTACAAACCGAGGACATCTCTAGCACCTATACAGTAACGACATGAGCTGGGACAGATCTGCTTGTCACCACCCGTCAGTTTTCTCCAAAGCAATTAACCCGAGACACAGGGGAGACTTTAGCCTAAAAGCTTGAACCCAAAGGGAGATACCACGCCCTTCACAGGCACTGGAAGCTCATCAGGGAACAAGGTCCCGCTGGATAGCGCACAGACAAAGATATCCACGTCCATTTTGCCTTGCTGCACAAATTCTACTGATCTCACACAACCACTGCACCACACCTAGCACTAGTATGCAGCTACACACCACTTAATCCACACAGGCTGCACACATACCAAGTCCACCCAAGCACGTTGTACTACCTTACTCTCTCCACTGAGCTAGACTGTGGAACCGGGGGGGGGGGGGGGTTAAACCCACAGCGCTCTGTAATCATACCAATGGTAAAAGGCACTATACAAATGCCCAATAACATGACATAACATGATATAGGCAACTTTACAACACTTCAAAACTGCATCATTATTGTATGCAAAAGGGAGCCTAGGGTGCACATTGTCAGTGCCAGGGGAAGAATGTCTTGGGCCAGGCCGCGGGGCCCGCTTTTCCTTAGTACTGATGATGACAGCACCAATGAACCTCTTTACAAAGGTAGCAACCAAACTACCATGTGTTCCACATTCTCAATGCATTTCTACAGGACTTCAATCGGTATATATTCATTACCAGGAAATATTGGACAAGCACCTTGTGCTGCAAGCCTACCCATGCCCACTTTACACTGAGACGAAATACTCCTGAAACACCTGCTCTTCACAGCGCTGCAATCCATGCATCAATGGTGGCAGGGTAAAGTGGGGCCCGGACAGGTCTGTTATCTGCCCCCTTTTCCCAGACACTGACAATGACATGGCCCACATACCTCTTCACACAACTAGCAACCAAGGAAGCATTCACTCAACATTCTGCACACAATGCTACAAGACTACAGACAGTCGTGAGCCTATCCGGCCACCAAGCTGTAACCCTACTTTGCAATGAAACTGATGATAACACGGAAAAACTCCATACGATATTTAAAACACTGCAGTAAGCACCAAAAAGTGGCTCACTAAAATGTTTAAGGACAACAATAATGTTTGCAGACATGGCGCTTGAAAAACTTACTTGCTTTGTATCTCTCTGCCAGTACCTACCAAACCATTCTAACCGCTCCATATACCCGTTCACAGTATTTGAAGCAAAGGACTATTGTAATGTTATATTTCCCCATTATTGAGCAGTTTACTGTCTGCAATCACTTGGGTTTGCATGAGAACAGCCACAAAAAGGGCTTCTTCGTTTAACCCATTTGTAAACATATGCCACCCCTTACTAACCTACTCTCCCTCTCGACCTTCAGTATATTGCAGGATACAAATATGGCTGGAATATTGTCTTCCTGCAACTTTTTTCAATACACTGGGCCTCATTACGACCCTGCCGGTCCAGAAAGAACAGTGGTTGTAAAACCGCCACCACCGTTCTTTCCAGACCGGCTGATTAAGAGTCCTGCAGGCGGGAGGTGTCACTCCCGCCAGGTCTGACCTGGCGGGTTTAACACCACCCGCCTGCATGCGGACTTGGAATCACAGGCTCTGTCATAGACGGAACCGGTGTTTCCATGGTCCCCATCCCCACGGAGTCCTATGGGGCTCCATGGGAATGGGGACTTACACAATTCCGCCTCTGGAATTCCCGGGTCACTGGGGTCGTAATGCCCCGATAATTGGAGGCGGAATGGTAATACGAGTCCGGCGGTAACCTGCCGTTTTTTCCGGCTCGGTTACCGCCAGACTCGTAATGAAGCCCACTGTTCACGGACAACATGCTCTGTCCTCAAATCATACATTGCGTTAATTTCTTCATTTCCCTACATTCCGTAATTTTCCAATCAGTGCCTTTGTAGGCTGTCATAGGACCCCGATTGGTCGAGATGCATCTGCGCACACTGAATCAGGAAGTGAGTCCACCAACCGAACCAAGATAGCATTCATTTATTTGGCCTACCTTTTGGCCATTTTTGAAAAATCCACGAGATAGATTAACACCAGATTTGCAAAAGCACACCTTTGGGACCAGGACCCCGCTTATCAAGCAAGTTTGATGAAAATCTGCCCAGCTGTTCTTCCTCTAGCTATGCCAAACATTTTATGATGGATATCCTGGGTGATCATTTATCTGCGTGGGCAATCGTTGAGAAATTTACAGAATTGTTGGCTGCCCTCACAACTAAATTTACTATAGCTACAAGGTCCAAGGGAAATGTAATAAAGAGAGGGTGGTTTGATGTGGCCTGTAAAAGGGCGAAGAAAACCTTGTTGTGTACACTTAAGGATCCGACTAGCAGTAGATCTGCGATAGCCCAAGCTAGGAAAATCTACCAAAAGGAGCTAAAGAGAAGGAAACTTGAGTTAGAAAGGGAAGGCTGGGAAGGTTTTTTGAATGCCGCCACGAAAGGGGATCAGAAGGCTTTTTGGGCCTATGTAAAAAGTGGACCGGAGTGGTGTTGGACTAATGTGGGAAGTGGCACCCATTTGGAAGAAGGGGCTTGATTAACCCATTTTGGGAACCTGTTTGGGTCAGAGGGCTCTCAGGCCCATATAGATCACACAGGGTCCTACCTGAAGTTTGAGGTGGAGGAGACGGAAAAGGCAATCAAGCTCCAGGCGCATAACTGAGCCCCGGGTCTGGATATGATCCCCTCAGATTTATTCCGGGATCCAGTAGACATGTGGGCGCCACTTTTAACAGTGGTGTTTAATGCTTGTATACAAGCAGGGAAGTACCCTCCCTCCTGGAAAAAGGCGATTATTATTCCAATTTTTAAAAAGGGGGATTTTTCCAGCCCCGGTGCATATAGGCTAATATCTCTGTTGGATTCCTCGTTCAAAGTTTTTGGGAGAATACTGTTGGCCTGAATCGAAACCTGGATCGGGGAACAGTCGATTCCCTCAGACATTCAATTTGGGTTTCGCCCGGGAGTGGGGACAATAGAACAGAGCCTTCATTTATATATTTTAGTGGCCAACTCGGTTTTTTGCCAGGGCGAGGCAGTATATCTGGCTTTTATGGACCTAAGCGCGGCCTTTGACAAAGTGAATAGAGCAAGCTCTGGGCTGTGCTTGGGTCCTTAGGGTGCCCCGGGGATATACTGCGGGTGCTGGTCGATCTCCATACAGACAACGAGGCTTGTGTACGTAGCGGCCCAGGTGGGCATTGCACGGCCTGCTTTCGGGTGGGGTGTGGAGTAAGGCAGGGTTGTGTACTGGCCCCAATCTGCTTCTGCCTTTATATAAATGGCCTCGCACAGGGCCTTACTGATATATTGGCTGACATCCTGGTATTGGGAGGAAGGGGTTTCCCAGTATTGGCCTACGCAGACGACACAGTCCTACTGGCAAGAACACCAAGGGCTTTTCAGGTCCTGATTAAAGCCTATTCAACTTTTATGGATAAATTGGGTTTAAGAATGAATATGAAGAAGTCAGCGGTAATGGCCTGTGTAGAAAGAAAACGCCCAGTGCCCATGAAACCTATGCTCTGTGCAGGGGAAATTATACCTAGAGTCAAGGTTTTTGACTACCTTGGAATATGTTTCTCAGAGGCCCTAAATGGCAGGGACCATGTGGCAAAGCAATCTGTAAAGATGAGTCAACAGATAGGCAGCATCTTCAGATTTATGTCAAAGTGTAGGAGCCAGCCTCTAGATGTGACCACAAAGATCTATGGTGCACAAACTGTGGCAACCACTATGTATGGTGCAGTCATTTGGGGCTTCCAGAATGTGACGGAAATCCAAAGTAAAGAAAATAATTTCTTCAAAAATCTGCTGGGGCTACCAAATAGTGTTTCTGGAATAGCCATCCACAGAGAATTGGGTGTGGAATTCTGGGAGGACCAGTGGGTGTTGGCACCTCTTTTATTTTGGGTTCGCCTGTGGGCCAACAAACATGCTTCTCTTTGTCATTTTATTATTCGTACTGTGTTGGGCAGAGCTGGATGGAAAGAAATCCCCTGGCTTGCTTATGTCTCCTCAAAACTGGGGGAGGTTAATCTAAGTGCCCTTTTTCCACCGGCCTCGCTAATAACAAAGAGCGAGGGGGTAGCATATAAAGCAACACTGGGAGAGATTGTAGTAAGGAAAATAATTATTTTAGAGTATGGCCAAAAATCTGGCCAATTTCATACTAGTATTAGCAGGCCTACCGGAATTCAACCATATTTGACATGGAGCCCGCATAAAAAAGATAGATGGTTGATTACGAGGGCACAGTTTGATTGCCTCCGTTTGCAAGGAAACACTTTTAATTGGAAAGGCTTTCCCGATTCTGCGGGCTGTCCGGTCTGCGGCCATTTGCGTGAGGATCTCCCACATCTGCTGTTCTTTTGCATAGGGTATGTTGGTATACATAGAATGACTTTGATTCCTGCCCTTAAGAAGACAGCGATCCGTACGTATCGGGCTGCACTTGTGTTTCTCTTGAGTTCCGATACAGTTTTTACATCCTGGGCACTTTTGATGTTTTTGAAAAGAGCGATGTATTTCAGAAATAGTTTATTAAAACTGCAAGGTGCTGAAAACTAGTGTTGTGAACTACTTAATATTGAGGAGAAGTGGAGGACAAGTGGTCCTTTGTGGTGCGCTGAGTATTTTTTCCCTGAACACTACTTGGAGGCGGAGCTTTGCAGCAGTGAGCAGCTACCAACTCTACTTAACATCATTTCCAGCGCGGAGCGCGCGCGGACAAGTGGGAGGACAAGTGGTCCTTTGTGGTGCGCTGAGTATTTTTTCCCTGAACACTACTTGGAGGTGGAGCTTTGCAGCAGTGAGCAGCTACCAACTCTACTTAACATCATTTCCAGCGCGGAGCGCGTGCGGACAAGTGGGAGGACAAGTGGTCCTTTGTGGTCACTTGTGGACAGCGGTGGACGGCGGGGGACGAGAACCTTAAACCCCTCCAGGATCTACATAAGGGGCACCGGAAGAGCGGTAAGGAACCTGATACTCCCACACAGACGGCAGTTGGGCCGGGAGACTGTGGAGGGCGATTCTACCTCTTTGATCCCTATCATCGCTCAATCTGTCACAGTGGGCTACGACACATATCGGTGACTGATATATAACCTGCATAGCACGATCTCAGTTCTATCGCAATTTACGGCACACCCCCCAGTCAGACGTGCGGTGGTGTGCTCCGTAAAGAGAATGACTAAAACAAAAGCAGGAAACACTAGGTACAACCTATGGAAAGGCAATAATGAAAAAGTGGAGAAACTACCCCCTAAGATCGCAAATAAGGCAACAGTAAATGGGGACAGTGTTATACCTGAAAAAGGTACTATTCCTGCCATGTTTGGGAAGGGTAAGCCCAAAGTTAATACGGGGGCGGATATTGCCGCACCAGAAAAGGAGACTCTTTCGCCCACTCATAATGGCAGTGACGTTTTAGACTCTACCAATTATCTAGACATCGACAATAATTCATTACTGGAGCTTTGCTTATCTATCCAAAAATCAATGGCAACTTCAGGCAGACCAGTAACCTCAGTTGAAAGACCCACAATTGTGGTGGAAGCGCAGATCCTGAATCCGGCGCATAAGGAGCAACAAAAGGACATAGAGATCCCCAGTCCTAAATGCACGGATAACTGCACATGCAACTCAATCTCTGATCTATCAGGTATACTTTCCATTCATCCCACACCCATCCCATCAGTACAACCAACGATGGGACGACTGTCTGCATCCCCCAGTCTCTTCATGGATCCTGAAGAATTGGACCACACGGGCGAGCTGTGCAATGGGATGCCGAAAGACTCCAATGGCTTAGCCATAGCAGAGTTGCAGGCTTCCATGGCATCTCTCCAATTTGCGCTGAAAATTTTATTACAGTTGTGTGGGAGGATTCACACTAACAGCATCATGCAATTGAGGACAACGAATCTGACTGGGAGCATGGATCCAACATCATTAATACCCCCTGCAATGGATGAAGCTCCAATATTTACGGATCAGCCGGACATAACAAACCCGGAGGAGACCGAGGAGGTTAATACGGCAGTACCTTTAACCAAAAAGCAACGCAGACAACAGAAACGAGATGCTGCAAAGAACGCAGTGGTAGAAATCGCCTCCCCCCTACCGGCTACCATTCCCACGGCTGCTCGATCAAAAAAAAGCAAGAGAAGGGGTCGGAAGGCAAAGAAATGTGCAAGAAAGGGGATGGGATCTCTATCAGGCTGGATAATTCCAGACCCATTGCATGAAGCTAAAAGCATGGCCCATGAAGTCGTGGACTCTGAATTATCGATCAGTATCATCGGTGAATCGACTAAATGCTCGACACCAGGTCGAATTGAAAAAACGGATGGTGAAGAGGTCCGTGCATCCGTGGGGGGAGAGGAATCGGAGGAAGTGGAAGACACCGGTGCAAGTAAAATCTGCATAATCAAAAATCTGCACCAGAAAAAAAGAGACGTATGGCTGACAAGGACGGAAGTACTAGCTAAACTACACATGATACCACAGTTGCGTGTTATACGCTCGGAAGACTTCCTGTTTGTCGAACCACTGGAAGTGCGCAATCCAAATGTTTCTGCTCTTCATTGTAGTGTGCTAGCATCGGCACAGCTGATTCGAACACATAAGAAATCTCTAATGCAGATTGGTGTGGAAGTTGATGCGAATAAAGATAAGGAAGATCCATGCTTGCCCAGCAAGGATTATGGGACATCTGAGAATAAGATGGGCAGACCGCCGCAACCACCTAAGGAGAAGGTCCAATTAACTGATATTCAGAGTACTCTGAAATGGATAGCAGACTCGTTACCGATGGTGCTTCGGCAACCATGAGATTGCTTACTATTGAGCTGGAACACCCATGGACATCAGCATCTTCTCTCGGATAAGGGCTCTCTGGCATTCATCAACAACTACCCTATTATATTATTGCAAGAAACATGGTGGACATCTCCCATGGATATCGACGGGTATATGACATATCACACGCTGGCGAAAAAAGGAGAGCGGGGGCGCCCCTACGGGGGTCTATCTATTGGAGTGACTAACAAGATCCTGAGTAAAAAGATACCAGCGGTTAATTGTGATTATATATGTGCCGTTGAAGTGACTCTCAATATAAAAGGACTAAGTGAAAGAATACTATTAGTCAATATTTACAATCCCCCAGGTGCAAGACTAAGAGAACTTATCCAAGAAACCATGCATGAACTTTTTGCTGAATGGAGATCAAACAATGAGAAGTTCCTTGTTATTGTTGCTGGGGACTTAAATTGTCATATCAACAATGGTGGAGGCACTGGTAATAACCCTCTGTTATCCAAGAATAGCTTATGGGACCTCCCGTCTACGGATAAGGAGGGGGAGGGTTGGCTTGGTTTTTTTGGCTGTTGGGAACTCGAAATAATTAATGGGCGCACACAAAGTGACAGGCCGGGCAGGAATACTTGGAGAAACAGTAGATCGGGAAGTACTCTTGACTACATCTTCACTAGCTGGGAGGTGGCCCTGATAGTTTGTGATATGGTGGTAAAAGAATGTGAATGGAGTGACCATGACCCCCTGATTCTAACTATGGGAGTTTCGGCCGACAAAAGGGAGGAAGTCAATCTGGGGCACTTGTTGAGCAACCACTCTCATAATCGTATTTCCTGGTCGGATAAAAATATATTAAAGGCCACTATGGCTATGGAAGAATGGGGCCCTGATTTGATCAAGCAATTCTATCATATGTCACCAGTGCAAATTGAGAAATGGATTAGTGATTTCTCGGGTAAACACGGCTCCTGTAAAATGAGAAAGATGGTGGGAAATTCCGTGAAAGAGGTTGTTTATGATAGGGACATTAGAGATAGAAAGCGGAAGCTTAGAAGTGATATCCGACGGATTAGAAATGGCCCTCTAACTAGAATGGAAACTGCCATTAAGCTGAGGAAAGTGAAAAATGATTATCGGTGGTGGCTAAAAACACACAAAAGGTCTAGAAAATTGGCAAATTGGCAGCATATGGTCAGCACACTGTGTAGTAGAAACACTCGGAAGATCTGGTCTATGCTAGGTGAAGTCAGAGGACAGAAATCCACTTATATGGTCAACCCTATAGGTAACACTGAATGGATCGCTTATCTGGAAAAGCGTAATGGTGGGATTAGTAATATTACTAACAACCCGGTGCATATGAAACCTAAAGCTCACCCTTTTGTGATAACTATTAAAGAGCTTCAAAGCCGAATTGAGGAGTTAAATTCGTCCCGTGCCCCGGGGCCTAATGGACTCTCCAATATGGTGCTGAAGCGAAATCCCCTTTTCTGGGCCTGCCTACTTAAAATACTTTTTGGGAAGATCCTACGTGAGGGCCAAATACCTCCATCTTGGCAGACAGCAATCCTCATACCTGTATTTAAAAAAGGCAATAGAACCGAACCTGAAAACTATAGGCTATTGTCCATGTTGGATTGCACTGGCAAGATATTTGCTGCTCTTATACTTAGTGAACTCCTAAAATGGGTTGAGAGCGTGGGCATTTTGGATAAATTTCAATGTGGCTTTAGGGCTGGATACTCGACCACACATAATCTATTCATAATGAATACATTGAGAATTAAGGCCTTAACACATTCTAATCCACCATTGTATGCACTCTTTATAGATTTTAGGGCTGCTTTTGATTCGGTGAATCGTTCTCTCCTATGGAAGAAACTCAGTAGATTGGGATGCCCTGAAACCTTACTTTATTATTTAGAACTCCTACACACAAATAATACGGTACAGGTTCGATTAGATAACGCTGGGGCAGTGACTAAACCCGCCCCCCAGACCAGAGGAGTGAAGCAGGGTTGTGTCACAGCCCCCACTCTGTACAACTTATTCGTATCTGATGCGCCAGAATGCTTACAGGGAATCAACAACTGCCCACCAAAGATTGGCCCTAGTCATTGTCCCATGCTTGCATATGCAGATGATTTAGTGATCCTCGACCATACCTTTAATGGGATCCTAAGATCTGCTAAACAGCTATGGGATTATGCGGAGGCCAACGAACTTGAGATCCACATCAGCAAAACAAATCTATTATTGTTCTCAGCTGGAAATGTAGCCAGACCCCGTATGATGATAGGAGTGACTGAAATTAACTATACCCCCAGCTATAAATATCTAGGTGTTGAATTTGATCACAAGGGAAATTATCTTACTTGTATTCAATTACGCAGAACAAAAGCAACTCAACTTACAGCACTCATATACAAATTCACGCGAGAACGGAGTGGTTTCTCTATATGGGCGGCACGACAGCTGTATATCCAATGTCTGGCCCCGATGGTCACCTATGGGCTTGATCCCCTCTACAATATGAACTTGGGATGGCTACAGCTGGTTGAGGGTAATTTCTGGAGGAAAATCCTCGGCCTCCCCCAATGTATACCCATGGCCCTGATTAGATTGGAACTAGGAATTGGTTCCCTCAGAGCCATGGTTTTGAAAAAACGAATGGAATTATATATCCGTCTTAAGAACGACCCTGGAAATGGCCTTCTAATTAGTATCAGCAGGGAGATGGAGGCAGGCAAATTGAAAAACTTTGAAACCCAGATGGAAAAATTAAGTGAGGAAACCTGCTGGCAGCCGGAGTGGGGTCGAGAAAACAATTGCTTGTTCAACAATTTTGCGTACCGTCTCAAGCTATGGGACTGGCAGTGTAATTATATTCACCTTGAAGGACTGAAAAGTTACAGCTTTGTCTCACACGTTCTCTACATTTTTATGAAGGCGCAGCCGTATTTAAACCTCTGTCCGTCGGATCAATTGAGGCGCTTTCTTCTACTCCTTCGTATTAACCATCTCCCAATATTGGCGGCCAGGGGTCAGGAGATGGGTCTAGCAAAAACGGAGAGGTATTGTAGAATCTGTGATCTGCCCAATGAACTTGAAACTGCTCGACATGTTCTAACTTCGTGTACTGGGATGAGAGCTAGCTATATCAAACACCTTGGTAGATTTGTGCATAACCCTGAATTCATAGAGCAAGCAGAATTCTGGATACAATGTATCAATACCCTTAACCCAAAACTACATATGGCACTATACCAGGTATGGCGGGACGCTTTTGCTTGTGCACTACAAACCCACAGAGGGAGCCATGGAGTATTAATTATGTAATGGGAAATGCACATGCATGCTTGTCTATCCCTTCTCTTATCTACACCTGTTCAAGAAACATAGTTAAACAAAGATGTTTATGTATTTTATTTAGGTATTTATGGGAGGCTATATAGCTGTAAATCTTGTACATTTTGAAATATCATATGATTATAGGATTCTATGAGGATGAATACCTAATTATCACCTATTTATTTCTTTTACTGTTTTACGCTTTTTTATGTGGAATATGTGTAAAGTTTGTACGTATGTACTAAACTATATCACATTAATAAATAAATAAATAAATAAATAATGTTTTTTGGCCAATGGGTTAATTGAATGAGCTTTTTTCCTGCTTGATTTTTTACTTAATTTTAATGCGGCAACTATATGTGAAATAATGTGATATTTAATTATATTTGTATGCTGTTTACTGATATGTCCACTGACCTTTTGCCTTTTTAAATAATAGTGATTTTGATATGTGTATAATTGTACTTTTGTCGTTTGATGGATTTTTTTTATATTTCCGAATAATCTTGTTTGTTTGATTGATTGATTGATTGAATACAAGTCAATTTGGATTTCAAATATTTTGGGACTCTTTTATAGCTTTTAGCCCTATTAGCAAAACTTCACCAAACTTTCCAAAACAAATCAGAGTTGGGGCTATGTTTTTTTAGAACGTTTTCGTGCAGATTCAAAGTTCTAAGCCTCCCAAAAAGTGCTCTTTGTATGGGCAGTCCAACTTCGCTGTAATTTCAAGGTCGCTATCACTGAGCCTGTAGATGGTCAGGTGGAGATTGTTAACTCTAATATTATCATCAGTCATTGAACTGACCCTATATTTGAACCCCTCAGGGTTTCTATTACACATTGAGTGCTTGACTGTAGTAGACCTTAGTTGGTTTTAGGGACATCCCATATACACCTTTATGGTGTGAGACGTATTCAACCACAATTTCAGGTCAGTTTGTTCTCTCCTTTTTCTACTGCACTCATATATATTTACAAGTTATTTATGCTGGTATAATTCACCTATCTATTAGTGACTAGGTTCACATTTTTTATTTTTCAGTAAGACTCACATCACCTGAAGAATCACCTGAAGAAGAGACACAATCTCGAAACTCATAGTGATAGAAAACTTAGGACATATTCCTGCACTTTGCCCACAATCAACATTTGGAGCCTTTTCATAATGAACGAGCTCTATTAATTAATGTTGTTATAATCTGATGACCAATTGTATTGTTATGTGTTATATTGTTGAAATTGTGATATCAATTACGTTTTGATTGATCAATTTAGAGTAGTACATCACAGTACTCGCTGAGAATTGTGTGATTTTACTTTTTGTTTACCTAAAGATATATATGTGTTTGTTAAAATGAATCATAACATTATTTCGGCTAACTTCAAAGTTGTTTGAGAATTATTCTTTTTGAAATCACTAAGTGGTGTTTCCCTATCGGAGTGCACTCTTATTCGTCTGATTTATTTCAGACAACACTCATCCAGTTCTTTCTGTTTTACTTTATCCCTTTAGCCAGGAATAACTTTAACAGTTGCACCAGAGATACATTGATATTTATTTAATTAGTCTTTAAACTAGTAACTCAGTGGGTCCCTGCCAATGTCATGGTGGGTTTAAAATGCATGATAAAACCCTTTCACTTGAAATGTGACAGTTGAATAGGTCATTTCAGCCAACAGGCCACAGTACCAGCCATTACCCATCCCTGCAGGCTCACCTTCAGTTCAGAGAGGCTGGGTGATGCACTGTGGGCGTGGCATACATCGATGGTATTTGCAAAACATCTGCAAATGCTCCAGTCGCAAGTATGTCCCATTACCCCACACTCACAATCCCCATCCCCAATGAAGATGAAAGAGGCATACGGCTTTCTCCTTCCTAGAGAGCTAGTAAGTTGACAAAGGTATGTATAAACTATTGCTGTCCTCTCTGAGAAAGGCAATCGTACAAATATCACAAATGCATGATGTTTATCAGCAATTGTGCATGCTTAAAATGCGGTGCTCGGTGGCTCTGAACGGGAGATGAACTTCCGGGAATGGCTATTTGGTGGCGATGTGGCATTTAGGGCTTTTTGGCTGAAATAGCCTATTTCCCTCACCCGTTTCAGGTAATGGGGTTTTTTCATGCATTTCTAGACTCAGCACACTATTGAGGGTGTTTGCTAAGCACGCCCAATGCTCGAATCATAGGTATGTCAGATTACAATACACTGATGATATCCAATGAGCGTAAAATGTGTATGTGGGTCTCTGCACATTTACGAGCTGTGTGTCTTGGGTTGACAAAGCTATGTAATTGTGCTGCTCTGTAAGATAAAGATAATGCTTACTTTTCAGCTAATTTGCATATTCACAATGCTTTGCGGCTCATGTGGCTCTGAACTGGAGTTGAACTTCCAGTGGCGGCTACTGGATCACACGGTGTCATGTGCACCAGTAACTTTCATCTGGCCACTGCATTTGGTCCTACCTGACTGCCATCCTAGCTCCATCTGCTGTCTGCCACCGTCCTGGGATGGGAGTTTTCTCCTCGCTGGTCGTGTGACCGCCAGCTAGCCCCGCTCCCTCGACATGCTACAGTGGTCACATGATCATCACGTGACTGCATTTCCGGAAGTGCTTCTGGGCGTCCTTATTCCTGGGTGTCCCATTCAAAGGGCGACCACCTAAAGGCACTGTCTTTCCCTGTTCACACCTCATCAGGCGCCACACTACCATCCATTGTCTTCAATACCTTATCTCATTTCTTTTCTCTTCTCCATTCATCATGCCTACCCCTATCCCATCTAGGGTTTCCCACCACTGTTCCTTTCCTGAGCCTTCATTTGCCCAAACTCGAAACCTTTCCAATCTCTGCTTTCCTGCTTCCTCTACTGACTCTCTCCCTCTGTTAATCTTGGTCTTCTTAACACCCGTTCCATTTGCAATAAGTCCAGGTCAAAGGTGTGTCGGGTGTTTGCAGCCAATAGGTCTTACTGGGTATCTGCTCCTGTGGATTTTTTTATCCACTACGGTGTGCCACATGCCTACTCCAGCTACACTTGCCTACATCAATCAGAGGCCCGCCCGCAGCGGTGAAGCCCACATGGTCAAGGGCGTATTGGGTGCTTGCAGGCACTGGGTGTTACTGGGTGTCTGCTCCTGTGGAGGGCCTATCCACTACGGCGTGCCACATGCTTATTCTAGCTACACTTGCCTACATCAATCAGAGGCCAGCCCACAGCGGTGAAGCCCACATGGTCAAGGGCGCATTGGGTGCTTGCAGCCACTGGGTGTTACTGGGTGTCTGCTCCTGTGGAGGTCCTATCCACTACGGCGTGCCACATGCTTACTCCAGCGACACTTGCCTACATCAATCAGAGGCCCGCCCGCAGCGGTGAAGCCCACATGGTCAAGGGCGCATTGGGTGCTTGCAGGCACTGGGTGTTACTGGGTGTCTGCTCCTGTGGAGGTCTTATCCACTAAGGCATGCCACATACCTACTCCAGCTACACTTTCCAACCTCAATCAGAGGCCCCCCCACAGCAGTGAAGCCAGCACGGTCAAGGGCGCCTTGGGTGTTTGCAGCCACTGGGTGTTCGCAGCTGCGGTATTTCTGTGTTTATTTCTGTTTTGGTGGAGTAAATCTCCAGATTCTCTGTGCTTCGGCTGTAAGTTCATTTCTAAACTGTTTGATTAGAATTTTGAGGTCTGTAGTCTCCTGTTTTGTCACTTAGCTGGCTAGTTTGGCCTGGAAGCGCTTGGAAACGCCACTCAGTGAGTGATTCACATCTCTTGCTATTTTTTTGAGCTAAGGCTCTCACGCTAGATTAATTTTTTTCCTGGCGGTTGTGACTTTGTTCATGTGCGCTACTGCTGACGTCCGTTGTTGCTCCAGGATTCCTGAATTCAGACAGACAAACTCAGACGGTATATGCAACGTTTTACTGTCTTCCCAACGTATTAAGCTGTATTTAAGCTCTGATAGTGTACGTCAGCAATATTGGATATATCGACGTCACGGGACTGCATAGCAGCTATTGATTGTTATTGTCTATTACCGTTTGATATTCTGCTCATGTTCTACATAACGATTAATTGACGGACCTACTTAGAGTAGGGAGGGGGGTACGGACTAAGGCAGCCCCTTAAACTTGTTGCGTGTTGCTCGCTTTCTTGTATTAAGCTTCTGCTCTGCTATGAAACTATAGACTCTGGACTTGAGTTTTTTATTTTTTTGTTCTGTGATGTGTGATTTGTGATTTTAGTGATTTTAGCGACTTTTGTCTTGTTCGGTGTTTTAGGATCATCTCTAAAAGGAAGGCCCATTCGGCCCTATCAACAGGGGGTGATAGAGAGGGAAGAAATATTATAAAAATGTTTTAACCTATTAGCGATGTTAATATTCTAATCACAGAAATTAAAGATCTGCTGCATGATCTAGGTGGCCTGGATGGTGGGGCGCTACCACAGGCCAAAGGCCCTGATAAATGCCCTGGGAAGGGGGTGGGGTATTATAAATTACCCACCTGTATAATT